>NC_049172.1:11856350-13142701 GCF_009769625.2 Cygnus olor | reverse complement strand
AAACACTTGGATTTCATTTCACCCAAACCCCATCTCTTTCAAAGCTTGAGAGACCTCACAAACACAGCCCCGAAAAGCACATTTTTTGCTGATTAACATTAAAGCTCACTAAAACACTGCCTTGCATACCAATACCCCCCTCCCCAGCAGTCCCCTCTCACCATCCTATATCAGAAACCTCCCAAAGAGCTGCAAACAGGACCCCCACGGGCTGGCAGCCTCCTGGCAGGAGAAGAGCTGAGCACCTCCACCCTGCATGCAGCTGGGAGCTATAACACCTCCTTCCAGAGGGAAGGGGAAGGTCTGGGGGCTGACGGGCACACCTGGGCAGCCTGGCCACAGACATCTCCTTACTCCCTCCCTGCTATTCCCTTCCCTTCTGGGGATGCTGCAAGTCTCCTGGGACGGACACAGTACAGCCGCAGAATGGGATGTGCATGGAAACAGCTAACTGTCCTCCCTCCCAAAGCCACAGATACAAACCTGCCTCTGTATCACCTCCACTGCCTCTCTAAACATATTTACAAGGGCTCCCCTGTCTGTCCCTTTCTGTTATTACAAAGCAGTTATATTTGACGCCTGGGCGATACCAAAAGGCATTCACCTATCATCTCCTACCACTCTGCTTAGCAACCTTATTAAAAACAAAAAATAAAAATGAAAGCCCTTATGAAGGAAGCCTGTATTATAAAACCTGGGAAATCACACAGTTGCACTGTGCAAGGCAGCGAGACTGTACAGGAGGAAGCAATAAAATCCAGAGTTTTGACTTTTTAAAACAAAGGGCACATCCAGCACAGCGCACCCATGGCTCCCAGCAGCAACAAGTGTTGGTGCCCACAGAGCAGGGGAGCAGCAGGTGGAAGTGTGTCCCCATCAGCATGAAGTGGGTGTCTGCAGCAAAGTTACAGCTGTCACAGCTTTCCCAGGTGCCACAGGTTTCCCTCAAATTGTGCTGAAGGTCCCCAGCCACAGTTCTGTGTTGGGGCACTTATTATTATCGAAGGAGGTAACAGCGGCATCTTGTTTGGCTTTCTCTATCTAATGACATCACCTGGCCAGTCCAAGTTATTTTTAGTCTTTCAAGATTTTTCCTGCCTCCTCTTGTCCTTCCAGGCGATCTCAACCGGTCAATAACTTTTATTAGTGCCAGTCATTAAACACCCAGCTCTGAGACAAGACCAGTGGAGCCCCAAAAACCCAACATACAGAGTGTGATGCACATCCCCAGGGCTGTTAAATGGTGGTGTACCCACAGGCGTAAGTAAAGCCAGAACACCACACAAAGTGCCTGCTAAATTAAATGATGATTTCCCCTTTCACTATAGTTTTGAAAACCTGATGACCAACAGACATGAAATTATACCTACTCTGACATCTCTACTTTTTCTCGCTGAGTTGTCGCAGTAAATCCGATGGGACTTTTGGTAGTTGATTCTACTTCCATGGGAGGGAAGGTAGCAAGATCTGTGCCTCATTTTGAGGCAGCAAACTCACATCTGCTGAAGCACACCCGAGAGAACTGGTCTCTCAGGTCACCTGCAAAACATCAGGTGTCATCAAAATCCTAAGGATATTGCTCAGGCAGATGTGAGAGCTGAGTGCTGGCCCCAGACTCACCACCACAAATGGGCTTCCACTGCCTGGTGGTCCCTCTTCTGGGATCAGTGACAGAAGCAAGGCAAGAAGCAGAAAGTCCAAGCCCTGTGATGGGTACTGCTCAGCTGAGTGGCTGCTACACAAGCATCTTCCAGCCTCCACTGAAATCTGCGATTTTCTGTTACCTGATTTTTCTACAAGTATCTCCCAGGCTGGAAGCAAAACGTTCGGGCAGTCCCCCAGGGTGCGAAGCAAGCCCTTGTACTCATCTGAAATAGTCATTAAGTAAAAATATAGAAATAATGGCCTCTTTGTCTGTGGGTGGTCAAGAAATAACGAGTTAAAGCTCTAAGTAGCCCTGACTTCTCGTTAGCTTATCTCAGTGGTCATTAATTGGACATTACTGGTAGAGATAGAGGCTCCTAATGCTTCCCTATAATGCAGTATTGCCTGCACACCTCCACACCATCCTACTGTTATGAGGGATTCATGGCAGACGATAAAAGTGTAATCTGATGCCATATATTTGAAGACATCGCCCTGTAAAACAAAACCGAAAGGGAAGCAGACGCCTGGAGAATGGCATCGCACAACAGAGCCAGCGAAGGGGGAGCACCTGAATCCCTCTTTCACTTCGCAGCCTTTCCTCCGGACACAGCAGCTCACCTTTGCACATCAGCAAAATTAGTTCCTGCTCTTGTATTCCTCCTAACGAAGCTTCTCAGAGCAACCCAGAATTATAAACATTTACATAATGACTTCGTTTTTAGAATCAATTAGTACTTTTTAAGAAATGCTTCTACAACCAAAGCTCTAGCACCGAGCCAGGTACTTTGCACTTCTCCCTTGCAACGGCAAGAAACCTTCCTTCCAGTTTCAGGAAGCAGAAAACACTGTGGTTTTGAACCCCATCAAATGACAACTGCACAAGAAAACTGAAATTAAGGTTGGGCAGAAGTTCCACCACATTTAAAACAAAAAATCTCTGCCACTTAGCAACAAAATTTAACTAACAAAATTAATTAATTAACAAAATTTGCTAAACAAATTTAAATTTGTTTAAAACTAAAAAGCAATATGTCTCCAGATACAGTCTCTCCCCCCCCCCCCCCCCCCCCCCCCATAATTTAGGGGTGTAAGCTTTCTGCTTGTTTCCTAAGGAAACAAGAACAACACAGACCCACTTTTTTGGTCTCTTTATTTGTCTTCCTGCCCTATACCTCTGAACCCACTGGCTGCTTTCAATCATGTTTGAAGGAAGGGTAGAGAGATAAATTGATTTTTCATGATTTGTGAATGCAGGCAGCTGGATAGAGGAGGAGATGCCAATCAGCCCACTGCCTAGGGAAAGGCAGGTAAAATTCAGCTGTTAGATGCAACTTGGAAGTAGATGAGTGACTAATTAGTAGACACGAGCTCAAAATTAAAAGCTAATGTTTTACTCAAAAATGAAAACACCAGAGTTAAAACAAAACACGAACTACAACAAGCTGCCCATGAGATCTCAGGATAAAACCATCTTTAGCGCCATAACATGGGAAACTATGCTCCTTCTGCACGGGGGAGCCCCACCATGCGGCCTCCCCTCCAAAACCATTTTATTACAAAAATTTTAACCACGATGTGAGGAGCAGCCTGGGGCCATTTTGCCCTATTTTTTAACTTCCCAGCCCCCACACCCCAATTTTGCCTTTCCCTCTTTCATTCCCTGGGATGCCATTGACTTCCTCACTGTGTCCCAGTACTCACAGGTGGCAGAGCAAGCTCTTGCACAGCTGCTGCATCTTTCCTGGGGCACACTGATAAACAGGGCACATCCTGAAGACTAGGGCTGTGTTGTGCATGCACAGATTTACCTCATTGCAGCTGAGAAGGGAGCAGCTCACAGATCCATGAAAAGCCAGAGCCCTTCCTCGTTACATTATGATTTGGTTACTACAACATCCTCTTTTACGGCCTTAAGAGAAAGTCATCTTATTGTGTTTGTTTTTCTTCAGTGTGCTGTCCTGAAGACATCCTTTCTGCACTTTGCTGCTTTGACCACATCCCACTTCCATGTTTTTCTTTTGTGGTTGCCTCTGCTTCACGCTTTCAGAATAAATGCTGTGCTTTTAGCTCTGTGGTTTTGGGTGTGTTTTGTTGGTTTTTTTTTGTTGTTTTTTTTTCATGGCATATCTCCATCTTGAGCTTCACCTCTCACTTGCTACCAAGATGCACTTCTATTCTGCCACTAACAGGAACCTTTTCCCCTGAATCACTCTATTTGAAAAACAAAGGTGCTTTGTTTTGCAAACCCCCGGCATGACACATGCCACTAAAATCAACACGTGCCATGCAGACCTACCTGCACCTATAGTGAATTTGTATGCTGTGTTTTTAATGGGTCTTGCCTTTTGGCATGCCCAGGCTCACAGTGGATGTGGATCGCTGTCCTGTTTCTCGGAGGCTCCCAGCCCTCTTCCTCCCTTCCAACACGTTTTTACATCCTTGCCCTGTTCCAGCTGGGTCACCTCCTGCCAGTCAGAGCCCTGGTTATTTTCAGTTGAAGGCAGGAGGGGCTCAAATTAATAGAAAACAGGTAGGTTCTGGTTTTCATCCACAGGGTTCTGGCCAGCGTGGACACACAAAAGGCTTGGACAAGGGAGGAAAACAGCAAAGGAAAACTATGGAGCAAGCCCCTGCAACTCAATTGTTGCTTTGACCAGGGTAGCATCCCTGCATCCTCAGGAGCTAGCAGCCAGGTGAGGAAATCTGGGCTTACCCCGTTTCCCCCTGCTAAGTCTGCTGCCAAACAGAGTTTTACAGTTGGTCAGATGAGATTTCCAAAATTAGTGTGCTTCACAGGGGTAAACGAGCAAATGCTGTCCTTCTGCATGCAAAGCCTTCGTACGCTCAGCCAGAGGTTTAGAAGCAAAGGCTGGGGTGGGTTGGAGTAGGACCTGGAAATGGTCAAGTGGTCTGCGTGTGCAGGGCCAATGTTGCTTCCCACCTGCAATAATGTACGAAACAGGGATGCAATGACTGCACAGTTCGTGGAAGACTGGGAATTTGGCTATAACTAATTCTCTTTTAAAGCAAACATCACAAATGTTTTCCACTGCTCCCAAGGATTGTGCATTCAGACACATGTCTATAGATAGGGCTATTGTGCCAAAGGTGGCAAAACAATGAACTGTGTCTGAGGCATACCTACAACCGTTTCATAAAACCTATTCTTCACACTGAAAAAGAGCAACACGGTTTTGAAATACCTCTGTGTTCAAAGTAAAAATGTAGGACAGAAATGTGACTGCTTGGGCCACCTTTCTCAGATGAATTCACTTTATCTGTGGGGCTCTAATTGCCACTCTGTAATTCGGTGATGAGTGTGTACTCATGAGCCAGTGCCCACCCATGTGCTGGGTGAATAGAAACGTGCTTATTAATGGAAGTTTAACCTTATTGAGGCTTTTTTCATTATGTCTTCTTAGAAGACTGCCATAGCTCCTCTATATGTTTAACGGCGGGGATGAGACAAGTTGAGTGTTCTGTCAAATTTGGGGTCAATTTTGCAAGAATCATAAGAAAAGAAAAACAAACTTTAGGTTCAACATACTTCTGGAGTTTCTTAGGCTCCTTTGAAACTGATAAATGCTTAAAAAAAAAAAAAAAAAAAACGCACACAAAAACCAAAACACCAAAACGAACCAGACAGTTAGACATTAACATTATTTTCTCCGTGCACGCTATATAACTTAACTAGCTATTTGGCATTCCAAACCTTACATCTGCAAAGAAAGTAAAGGAAGACAAAATGTTCTGCAAATGCAAATATACAACTCTACATTAAGCTGAGTACCTTCTGATATCTCTATATAAAATGAAAGCAGTGCTTAAATTCTAGTTCTGGAGTAACTGAACTCCACAGAGGAAAAGCAGTTCTTAAAAAGATCTATTATTGAGCAGTCTGAAGGATGACACATCTGCTTGTTAATATATAGGAGGCTGGGAAGGCTGTGGCTATGAGTGATGGATTCTGAAGTATTGCCCATGTACATCAAATCAGACTGCTTTTTGTCAAAGGAAAAACAGAGGTTTGGGAAATGGAGCTCAGGAGAGAGAAGTTTTAACAACCAAAATATAACGGTAATAATTATTAGCTTCCATTGTTTCTGCAGACAAAAGGGCACTCACTTTAATTCTTCTACATCTTGCCAAGTCTCTTATTTCTAAACTCTTAACAATTAGCACGCCAAATGAATATGAACCAGGATACAATTACTGAAGAGCCGGGAAGGGGAGGGAGAGGCAAGGGAAGGACTGCATGCTCAAATTATTCTCCTTTAAGGAACATCTCGATGAAAACAGCTCAGGCATAGTATTAGCTGAAGTAAAATGAGCCAAAAAAACCTTGCGGAAGAACACCCATGAAACCAGACCCTGAATTCCCCATCCTATACAGGCTGCGCGTGGGAGAGAACCATTCCCCTGTCCCGAACAAAGACCCTGTATTTGCCACTGCCGCACACACGTCTCCTCAACGAAATGTTGATGGGAACTGATAAAAACAAAGTGTTTCTTCTTTCTTGTCAGCTGAGGTTTATCTCAGACAGACGTACACCTCATGTCATAGGTATTCTCAAATCTCAGCGATCAGTTTCAACAGCTTTTCTGTTTTAAAACCTAAATTAGGTACACGCAAACTCCGTATTATCTTGCAGCTGCATGAGCCTCCCCCTCAAGATAAACATGGTTTTCACACAAATGAAGAACTTTTGTTGGTAGGTTAATATTGATAGCATTTTTAAAAGCTTTCATGGAAAAAAAAATAAAAATCTAAGTCAATTTTCAGAAAGCAAGATGAAATAAAATAAAACCATTATGTTTATGTATTTCCAGTGACATTTTCCCAGTGTTAATGTTCCCCATGTGAACCCTTACCATTGGATCTATTTGGCATCTGAAGGTGAGGGACAGTGACAGGGCATTCATGTCAGCACCTGGCTTTCAGAGCCAGGGGAAGACCTAGAAGAAGAGGCCAGAAGACGATGGGGTGAATGGCTCCAGAGCTGTACACATGCAGGTCCCCCTTTACATACAGCTCTGGGAAATCCTGCAGTGTGCAGCGGGCTGAAGTGCATTCTCTCTGCCACGTAACTGATGGGCTTTTTACACTTTTTACACAGTTACTCTACAGCCCTGTGACTTTTAACCTTTTTCAGCCTGCAGAAAATGAAAAATGTCCCAGTCAAGCTCATGTCCTGAGCCATTACCGCGAGGGTCCTTGTAGACCGGCTTGGGGTGTGACGGTGATTTTGCACTGAGTTCCCTTTTCTGCTATAGCACAGACATATACGCTACCCACATACACATGCGCATGATTATATAAACCTTGCAAACCAAAACACTTGACTTCACATCCTTCTTTCCCTGGGGAGCAGATGAAAGAGCTCATACAGATGTGCACTGCTGGAAGCCATTTGGAAACTGCAGCGATAAGAGCCGTATCAAGAAATGGCAGAGCAGAGAAAACAGAAACACACAAAATCAAGGTGAAGTGGCATGTCCACCTGGCCCCAGCAGGATGATCGAATAGATTGGCTTTCAGTTAAAAATGACCTTAGATGGAGTGTTATCAGTCCATACATGTGAATGCATAATGCACATTTTTTACAGTGGAAATGCATAAGGAAGAATAAACCTGTGGTTCCTGCAAAAGCCCTAACTGTGAACTTCCTGACAGAGCCACAGCTAAGTCTCTGCCTTAATAATGCATGTGTTTCGCATTATTTTTTATTGACTTTTCCAACTCATAAAAGGAGAAATTAAAACAAAATCTCAATGACTAGTCACACAACAGATCTATCTGGGCTCATAATCCCACAAACCTTTACAACGCGGTCTTATTTTAAACGCCACAGTAATCTTGTTGAAGTCAGTGAGATTACTCACGCTCGTGAAGTCAAAGATGTGAATCACAGTGTGTCCCTGCTGGCAGGAAAGGCACGACTCCCACAGAGACCCTTGTGAAAGGCAGAGCAAACACCAGCCCCAGTGGTGAGTGCCTGGATTTTTGATTTTTTTTCTCCACATTTTTCAAGGGGAAAACTAAAATAAGAACTGATGCAAGCATGAGACGCATCAGCCTCTTGTCTCAAGTCTGCGGAAAATCAGATATGTCTGAAATGCAACTCAGAAGCCGGGGCGGGGGGGGATGAAAAGTTAATGTAACCCTGGCTTGACCCACAGTCGCAATGTAACTGCTGAAGCCATAGTGGATTCTAACAGGAATGAATATAATAACCTGCAGCATCTTCATGGAGCCTTGGCAAAACACAGGAAGGTCACCAACTAAGTAAGCATCAAACACGGGATTAGCTTCATTTCTAAGGAAGCCACTGCACGGGGAAAACAGACCGAGCAACTTCCATCTCCCGTGGGATTATGTCTACCTGTTTGAGCTGAAGGCAATCGACTCCATCAACAATAATTCCATTTCAGATCCGTAAATATCAGTCTGATGCCTAGGAAGAAACACGAGCCACAGACATCTATGTATTTTTCCTTCTGCTGATCTCCAGTTCAAGTGCGGACCAATTCCAGCCCTGCTGCTCATTTAAAGTCACACGAACCCAGGTATAATATTTCAAGCATCCAGGTTCGGGTTGTTTAATTGCAACTTTCTGAGACTTCATGATTTATTCATCTCAGGATGCACTCAAAAGTCTACTGTATCGCCGTGATCCCTGCACAGCACACTGTTAGCTTTAAAATTTCATAAACCACCACGCACTTGACAAGTTGAAAAGTTAACAAGGGTGATAAGGCAGCAAAAAAAGAGCACGCTGAGCTCTGATCAGCTCAGGCCCCAGAACTGCAAGCTTTTCAGAAGTGCAGCACACAGCTTGCTGTTAAAAAGGGAGACTCTATTACAATATTGGCTTTATTGCCCATGTTTCCCCCATTCCCCAGCTGAGATAAAATACGTCTCCGTTTTAATGAAAGCCATACTTACTTCATACATACTGGCTGTAAACTATCAAATAGGATCTCTATCTGAAGAATAAATGAAGTCTCACTAGCAGCCTTTCCTAAAAAATACCTTTGAAAAGAAAATGGTTTGAGAGGCTGCTCGCTCCCACACACACACACACGTGAAGAGTCAGGAGCAGCCAAAACCTGCTTCAAGCCCCACGTGAAGCAATGCCCAGCTCCGTGATGACCACCACATGCTCGGAAGCAGTCCTACTTGTGCCAGCTTCCAGCAGGCAGCCATCATCCTCCACCAAGAGGGCTTTCCTACTATGTCAGACCTCGTACCTCTTCAGGAATAAATATGTGCTGAGGCTTTAAGTGAAGGCTGGCCTGTGTCCATTTTATTCGTTCTTCAGGTTGCTCACTCTGATCCAAAGGAAACAGCGGAGGAGCTGCCAGACTGCCCAACCACCAGTTTTAACTAGCTGAGGCTCCTTTGGCCTCGAGCAACGAAGGGGAAGACAGGAGAAACCTTGCAAATTTGGAAATGAGGGATGAAGCCTCCCATTTCCCCTGCCATCGGCTCTGAGCCATTAACAGGCTTATGTGCAGTTAGATCCTCACCAGAATTCTTAATGGCAAATCTTGGCTCATGCTGAAATCCATGGAAACCTCATTAATGATTTTGACAGCATCAGGATCTCAAATCTCTCCCTTCTCACCTCTTGCTGTGTCATCATGGCGTGTTTTATCCATCCTGGTGCAGCAGCGTGGGCATGCTGTCCCACTGTCCCTTTGTCAAAAGGACAATTTAAGACATTGTAGTTAAAATAAGAAGCCTCTTTATGGGAGATAAGTACCAAAAATTTCAGCCCGGGAAGGCAAGAGGCTTCTAAGAGGGTGAAACATGTAAGGTCTCGACCTAAAAGTTCTCAGATCCAGCAATATTTGCACTGGGACCCATGGGGAGTCGGGGTGGGTACCTTGCTGCAGGGTGTCTACAGCATCCTGCGTGCTGTGGAGCACCACATGGAGTTTCAGAGGATGACAAAACTGTCTCTCAACTGCTCTTCAAGTCAATAAACAGCACTTTCAGAGCAGCTGACCATTTCAGTACTCCCATGAACGGACTTTTGCAACGTGCAAGCAACAACATTCATTCACTTTCATACCAAGCTAAACAAGAGGACCACAGCTCAAACAGAAACCATGTGTGCATGACAACAAAATATTTGATTATTACTTCTGAAAATACCCAAGTAGCATGTAAATCTGCCAGCAGACTACGCTGCACCATGTTTTCATTTTCCAAATGCAAACTGAATTTAAGTGGCTCTGCAAAGCCCATTTTGTTAACAAAATTAGTGAGCAGTATGACACTGCCCTGCCTCTCTTTTGCCTACATTAGACAGGATGGGATCGAATCTACAGGCCGGGGACACATAGGCATGGAGCAATTTGTTTTCTGCACCCAACTCAGAAATTAGGCAAGCCAGTGAGAAATTTCAAGCTTACCTGGTAAACACTAAGCTTATGAGAAAACACACATTATTAAAAATTGGGCTGCAGCAGGCTCTCCTTGCAGTAGTGATACTGCAAACTCAAACAGAGGCATAATAAAATAAAATGTAGTGGGATTCAGGCTAATCATAAAACTTGCCATGATGAGCAGACTGAACGAAATTGCTTCATCTCATCCATTATGCCTTTATTTTTTATTATGGAAACAAAAGCCGGGAATCAAAATGTCAGGCTTTTTCATCCCCGATGGGTTCCTATGGATACTGGAAAGAAAGAAAGCACCTTGATTCCTGTAGAGATAATTAACAGACTTTCGGAGTGAAAGGTAGGTAGAGGAGAGCCATTAGTGGCAGGCAGGCAGCTCCCTGGATGCAGAGGACGTGTTTAGTCAAACTCCAAGCACGGTTATCGCCACAATTACATCCTGCCCCAGTCCAGGTGCTTGCTTTCCCAGACCTTCTGGCCTTGTCTGTTTTCATTAATGGTGGTCAAAACCTGTTAGTCTCCTGTAGAGGCTCTCCTCGTGAAGGTGGGTATTTCCCTGGGATCAGAGCATCTCTGCAAATCCACAAAGCAGGCTGGGGTGTCTGCCCTTCTCTCTGGTTCATCTGACACAGACAGGGTGGTTTGATATTTGAGACTTATACAGTGCCCGAACAGAGACCTCAAAAGCACTAATAGATATAACGTTAATACTATACTAGTACTCAAATAGACACGCTCAACACATTTTCCACTAAATCCATCTGCTTTAGCATACTGGTTACGCAAAAGTAGTTCTGGAAAGAACCTTTAATAAAAAGCCAAATCTTATCACTACATTGATTTCTAAAACGAGTACATAAAAATACATTTATTTCATGCTCTTGCCATGACATTTCATTACTTTCCAGAAAATGATATGCACTGGCTCTTGTTTCTTACCCGTTGAAATGTATACTGTGATGCATTTTGAAGTATGGAGTGAAAAACTCCTCAGGCAGAGAGAGTAAAGGAAATATATGAGTCGATACAAAGCTTAATAAAGCTAACTGGCATTACATGCAAAATCTTCCTCGTGCCACTCTCCCCAAACTCTTAGCCTCTCTCTTTCGAGGCTATTAAAGCTGTTAAGTTGGGTTTCTTTTAATTTCTATCCCCATGCTTCCCAGCCACAAAACAAAAGGCTGATTAAAAATCTGTGATCCTTCCCGAAATGATGCACACTTGCATCTGCCCAGGCCTTTCAGCAGCGAGCCTGCTGTCATGAATACTCGCACCATAAATCTGTCGCTACTGGTTGACTCCCTGCAAGCCTGATCTGCATGCAGAAAAAAAATCACATCACTGGATTATTTTTTTTTAATTAGCATTATTTATGAACGTCAGTGACTCCCAGAAGGCCAAAAAGTGAACTTTGTTCCACAAGCGGAGATTTTTTACTCACCCATGTGTCAAGTTCACGAGAGCACTAGAGCCTGACTTCCAAGCCAAACTGTGCTTGCATTGCTGGTGGTGGTGTTTAAGGACAAAGCAGGCACTTAGATCACTCTCTAAACTGTCAATGCAACTGTCTTTCACTGGGACTACTACCACAGCCTGTATGGATAAAATGATTAATCACTTCGACTCTAGCAGCCATTATTTCTAATTAAAAACTAACCCATAAATACCTATTTTATTGCTGGGTCTGTGTGGTAAATAAATTCAAGAGGTCAGTAAAACACTCATGAAGGAAATTACCTTTAAAAAATGACTTTTCATTTCCAAGTGTATCTTCCTAATTAAAATGGCTGTTTCCCATACATATCCCAGCAGCAGAGTCTGCAATAATTTAAGAGTCTATGAAAGCACAATTCTCAACAAGACCATTAAAATAACTTCTTGCCATCGTCCGTTCAATGGGAACTATAGCATTTTAATATTATATTACACTTCTCAATGTTGACAACTTTACTGCTGCCCTATCTCCCAGCCAGGCGGCAAAAAAAAAAATTAAGCACAAGCAAAAAGAAAAACATGCAAAATGTGCAGCTTCCTAAACAGGCGACTTTATGTGTGCTGATTAAATTCCCACCCCCCCCACCCACAGGGCTGATGACAGACACAAGGCTCTAGGTATAATTATAAGAGCCTTGCTTTCCAGGCAAATCTCAAACCTACGAGCAACCTGGGGCACCTTGGGACTTCCCTGGTAGAAAAGAAAACTCCTCTTTTTTTTTTCGCTGTAGAGAAGCAAAGAAGCTGCTTTGTAGCAAGCCCCGAAGGTGGGACTGCCACGCCAAGACACTGTGTGTGTTCAGCAAGAACATGCAAATGTTAACACCCTCCTAATCATCGCTTCGCATTTAGTATAGCAATAACTTACTTTTGCGTGCAAGGAGCCCTTAAACATCTGGTCTGTCTTAGGTGCCCCAAGAGGGCACGCTTCACAGGGAGCAAAGCGAACTCCTCCGTTCCTGACAGGGACCATGGCAAAGAAATACAGCCCTGCTCCCTGGCACAGCCTCAGTGCCTGCAGCAGAAAACAGAGCCCCAGACCCTAAGACGTGTTTCACAGTTTGAGTTTCAAGAGGATGAAGCAGAAGGATGGTGCTGGGCACAGGCAATGTTTTCAGTGCAAAGGAAGGAAGGAAGAACAGCTCAATTGAGACTCGAAAAAAAGGCAAATGCTGCAAGCAAAGCAGCAGCTGAACTACCATCTATAAATATTTGAATTATTCCATGCAACGTTTCAGAACATAACAAACAGACAGCACTGGGATTTATATTAAAATTATCCCTCTGTGTTGGTTCCTGTATGTGCATATGAATCATACATATTCTTCTTCAGATGCACTGCATATAAAATTATAGATCATATAAAAGCTAAGGACCAGAATTTCAAAAGCGCTCAGCACCCATTTAGATACTAACTGGCAGCAGAGTCTGTTGAAAAAAAAATCATTTGATTATTTTGAAGGTAGCAAGAATGGCTGAAACCACCACTACGCTCCTGAATTTTGCTGATGCACAGCCTGGGTGCTTTCAAAACAGCTTCCAAAACCAGGCCACAGTGCTTCAACGCTAAACCGTGTGTTAAATACACTTGAAAAAAAACCTGACCCTAAATGGCCAATTTTACATCCGTCGACTCTGTTCAAAACCACAATAAAGATATGGCTTAACATCTAGCACAACTATAGCGCACGTGAAACATATAAAATGTGCCGTATGCATTACTTGTTATTTATTCTTTAGTCTAAACACTTAAAAAATTAATTACACGCTCTGTCAGAGCTGTCTAATATATAGGCAATCTCAACTATAAAACACCACGGTGCTCTTTTCCATAACCTCCCCCACCCTTTGAAATTACCTTCAGATGTTTGTTAAGGGACATTAAGGCCTCTGAAATCTATCAGCAGCAAGAGGTAAAGCGTTGGCCTCAGTTCAGTGCCATGTATTTAATCCCTGCATCATTAACTAGTGGCCACTAATTCTATCCTTAAATGACGATACAATTTTATGGGACTTTTCCAATTCTTGTAACTCTTGCCACTTTGGGAAGACAAAACAAAACAAAACAAGCAAACAAAGAAAAAACCACCACCAACAAAAAAAAACACATCCAAACAAGTCCATCCTGAATTACCATCCTCCACCTCAAGTGGTTTTATAATGCCTTAGGTGATGATGGGTTGAAGTGCTACTAAGGAATTTTACAGCACAGCTCTCCGTCTGCCTGGATGGACACACAGCAAGAACACCTCTGGCAAAGCTGTCTTCAGCATCGTTTCCATTAAGCTGGCAAAGATTTCACTGGAGTTAACTGGAAGTAAAATGCTGGAGCATATGCACAAAATCACACTGGGCAACAAGGTATCAGAGAATGAGCTTGGATATACGTTTTTGAACTGAGAAAGGAAAATAGAAACATGAATATGAGTAAAACTTAACAAATGACCTTTCTTCTACTATGGGCATGATAGGAAATCATCTCTCCACTTTGGAAATTATGCAGGAGAAAATGAAGACAATGCATTTAGCAAGAGGTGTTTTCCCTATTTCATTAACTGCAGGGTGATTACCAATCAGTTGTGAAAGTTATTAAAGCAATTTGTAACTTTAGGCATCTAATGGCGTTTATGCGGGAGGGAACCGGCAATCAACACCACCTAATGCAGCTTGTGGTGTTTCTGTTTTTTTTAATATATCATAAGTGAATTACAGCTGTGCTCCTAACGATACACCACGTCTGAATCCTACCCTTTGTTAGCGCTATTAATTTGCACCTTTTTAAGCTGACTGGAGCTCACAAGCAAAATAAACACATTCCCCTCCTGCGTACGGCTGTAACCAAAAACTGGAGATGCCCCAGTAACCTTCCGGGGAAGGCAAGGCTGGTGTCCTGTACCACCAGCTGCAATTCTGATGACAATAACTAGCCACAATGTCCAGGCAGCAGCACCCAAGGACACCATAAGACTGTTCCTTGCTCTCCTCGCTCCCTTTTTTGACATATACCTGAGAAAAGAAATACCAGTCCTTAAAGCCTCATTTTGCTCTAGAATAAATGCAATTCCTCTTGAACATGCAGAACTCATTTTAATAAGGTAGAGAGCTATTTACAAAAAACCCTTACTCCTACTCAAATATGTGGGACTCCTTACTTCTCTCGCTTGGAACAAGATGTAGTAGAAACAGGACTTACATCGAAGCCAGATGAAGGCTATAATTAACACGCATGCTTTAAACCACAAGCAAGTCAGTGAATATTTATCACCTAGATATTCCCCTAAATACCTTTTACCCCCTTCAAGCAGATGTTTCCTATTCTTTTTCCGGACCTGAAGATCACTGAAAACATAGACACAACCTGCTGATGGATTCACCTTCGATTCTAAACACTTGTACCAAACCCTTTCGCAATTGTAGTAGACAATTTGAATGACTCCAAATTCTGCAAAGTACAACACATTATGCCACCATCTTCAGTTTCCTAGGACAAAATGTTTGCGGTGACTTCCAACTTACTATGCAGGGAAAGGAAATGCAAAGTCACACACAAACATTGACAGAAGCAGCGAGTGCACCTCAACAGACACAATCTTGCAGAATCACAACTAATCAACAGAGCAAACACAAAATGCTTATGGAAATCAATTACCCATTAAGGGCCGTTTATTTTTTTTTTTACTGTTGAATAATTCTGAACAAACAAAGATACTGAAGAGCAAAGCAGCAAAATAAATGTATTGGCTGATGCTTGCCTTATTGACATACCACTCAGTTCCCCAGGCAAAGTGCTCCTTGGGCAACTGCAGCTACTACGAGCAGAGCTGTGATTTTGTTGGTGGACTTTCTTCTAACCTTCCCAAATGAAATAAACCACTCACCGATTAATCTCATCGTGGCACTATTCATTATGTTTGTCCTGGTATTCTGATCACAAGTCACAGCTCATCACAACTGTTGAGTGATGTAGATATGAGAGCAACAATTCACACATAACCTTGTCCTAAATCACCCATTACGGACTGCTTCCACATATGAGACTATCGGCCAGTAAGTTCCCTGTCGGAGCCCTTTTGCTAGGAAATCACTGAAATCTCAACCACCTGACATTTGAATATAATGTTGACTTTTAAATTGCTATCTTAATGCCATGGTTAAGCAGTACGAATACAAATGTGTTTTGCAGAAATAAATTGATATATTTCCATCACTGAAAAAAAGAGGCCCATGGAACTATTTTGACTGCAGTAAACACATTACTGTTTCCCCCACTTTCTAAGATTTTTTTTTTCCTTCCAGGTGCGATAGTAAATCTGTCTTCCTCTCCTCATTTTACAGACTCCAGCCCATGGGCATTTGTTAAGGTATGTATCTTAATTTCTGACACCAAGCACTGCTGCATTTCTGAAGAACCTTTTGGGAAGGTGTCAATCAGTTCTGCATGCCTCTGCATCCTCACAGATGTGCCTCAGGTACTGAAATCTAAATGAAGCAGTCATAAAAATGGCCTTTCTTTTTTTTTTTTTTAGCAACTTTCCACCAAGCAGCTTTTGTGAGGAATGAGGAGATCTGCTGACTTTTGATCCCTTTGTAAAATATCTCCCCGAAGTCTCCCACGCAATCCTCTTTCAGCCACCAAGCAGAACCTGTGAGGCTCATCACTGTATGGAATATGGAAAGGCAGAGCAAAGAAAGATCAGACACCTAAGGTGGAAACTGGGGAGAAAATAAGCACCTCGTTCTAGAAGCTGCGAAAGTCCAAAAGCATCATTTCTCACGTTAAAAACATGAGAAATATTATATCTGTTGCTTCAGCTCCGGGACACAACGATTTTTTTTATGCCTGGAGAAACGGTGCCCATTGGAGGGATTTACAGGAGTGATACTCACTTTATTACCATTACTTTGGGGAAGGAGGGGGAAATGACCAGATTAACATCATCAGAGGTTTCATGGCTGCAAATAATAGGAGAAAAATACTCTTGGATAATAATGATATGCAGCCGCCCTCTGAAGGTTTACATTATAACCTATCTTCTGAATTTCCTCTGGGTAATGTGGCGTCTTGCCATTTGGAGAATAGTTTCTATGATTTAAACCTTGAGACCCTCGACTTTCCCCTCTTTGTACCCAGGAGGTTTAGGTGCTTACTCTAAAAGTAGGGTGCAGTTAGTGACTGTGGGATGCTGGCTGGGGTCGGGGTCAACGGGAGCACTTCTGCTCGCAGAGGGTTTTGAGAAATCCTCCTTGTGTTCTGTCATCTTCTATTCTTAGTCATCTCTCCATGCCCAGGAAGGATGAGGAAGATTTTTCCCTTTGAGAGTTTTCATTCCACGTTCACAATAAATAAATAAATAAATAAAGTTTTACTGCAGGAGGGAGTGAGGAGGGTATGGTAGCGCAGAATAAGTTGATTTCAGGATGACTGGGAAAGGCTTTTTCTTCGTGCTTATAGCTCAAGACTTAGTGGAGTTTAAAATTTGAAATGTTCAGGTTGGCTGATCCCCTCCGGGGCTTTGCATTACTGCTAAAAGTTATGACAGCAAAAAGACCTGGATTAGAAGCTGTTACAAACTCCATTTTGTCTGTAGGATAAAATTGATGGGAAAGCACCAAGGGGAAAGAAATTGCTGAAAAATTCCAGTTATTGTAATACCATGACACAGGTTATATTCCAAACCCACTCTTCTGCTTTGGTCTTTTTTTGTCGTTGTTGTTTAAATATGCTCTTTAATGCACACCTGAAACAGTGCATGAGTATATACACATAGGTAAAAGATACCCAGTGCACTGGGCACAGAGAGAAGCTGTGTTAGGGAACACAGTTTGGGACATTGATGAGTTTGTTTGCATGTACATCAAACTGAGTTACAGACACACACAAAACGTTCATGGCCAGGCTGCAGTCCCCTAGGAACAGCTCTGCTTCCCACGTGGTCCATCAAGAACTGGTTCAGGGTCCCACAAGAAAATAAACATACAATTTTTACACAGCCTTTCATCTTTAAATCATGCATTTAGATGCAGTCTGTTAATAACCACTTAGATACGTGCACACCGAGCTGCCTTTTTGAGACGTTGCTGCAGATACTGCAGAAGCTGTGGATTTTGAAGAAAATCAGGGACTATGCCCATGCAAGCAGAGGAACCATTTCACTGCAAGACAGAGAATAAGGGAAGCAGCCTCGCTGCTGTATTAACTCCATCGAACCAGGACACAACTGAAGGAAAAAAAATAATGTTCATTTAGGGATGTTTTTAGCTGTGGTGACACTCAGCAAGCCTGGTCTATAACCCACCAATACGTACTGCCTCTCTGACCTCCTCCGAATTGCTTCCAATCATGAAGATCAGTGAACCAAGCTCACCGCCTAACATGCACAGTTCCAGTTATCTAGCAAGCCTTTCCTCTAGAAAAAAAAAAAAAAGAAAAAAAAAGAAAAAAAAAAAAAGAAAAAAAAAAAAAAAGAGATCCAGACAAAAAAAATGTTGCAAAAAACAGGGAATAATTGGGTTTTAAAGAGCTATAGATACAGGATTTATGTATGTAATACTGGAAAAAAAGATGCTCACGCCATAAGACTTTCACCGTGGGCATCTTCTAAGCGCTTCTTACTATGTTACACAGCAGTGGTTTTGTTTGTACGTTGTGCTGATTTATAGCTTTCCCTTCTAAAAACAAAACAAACTGACTCCCCTCTGCAAGAAGGGTTAAGTGTTTAAACTTGACACTTTTTCAGAAAAATTACAAATTGGGCTATGAAGCCAGTGAGAACTAAAAGGAAAAAAAAAAGTCTTAAATGGATAAGCTATTCTAGCAAGCTCTGATTGTTGTATTGAAAGCACTGTCTCTTTTTTACATTGCATGAGAAATCTAATTAAATGCTTCAAGGGGGAAAAGCAAAGTAGTTCTCCGGCAGACTATATTTGACCTTTCTTCCTTCAAGGTGACAAACAAACAAACAAGATGCTAATTATTGTCTCAGCTTGAATTTGCACTTGAAAAAAGTCAAGTTTGGCTTAGGTGAGACTGAAAGGAAAGCTGTAAAGCTGCAGAACAATACAGCTCCACTTTACCTTGCTTTGGAATCTGATGTCAAACGAGTATTCACTCAGGACTCTTTTGCCAAGCATCTAGTTTGAGCTGAGCTGTGAGTGTGGATATCAAACTTGTGTCAGCTCCATTCTGACCTGCCAAGCTGGAAAGCACTTGTCACAAAACGCAATCTGATGAGGATTGGGTATATATGAAGAACAGCCTTGTCAAAAACTGCTTTGATCAGATGTGATAAAACTGGACTTCTGTCATCACTGCAGGAAACACAAGGGGACAGAATAATTCGATTTGATTTTTGGAAGAACCCCTCAGAAGATATGCCTTCTTCTGTGGGATTTTAAATAGCACAGACAGCAACAGCATCCTCCAGCCAATTCTGACTTTCCCCTCAATGAGGGATCCTGTGTAGCAATGAAATGCTCCTGCAAACAGGAGACTGAACCACGACTCCTGCGATAGCACAGTGACAAAAAGCTGCTGCCGGTACGGCATAAGAAAAATTCATAAATAAATTACATTTTGTGCATGTTCCCAGCAGCAGAGGAACGTATGCGTTTGTCAATTCTGTACAACAGATCCATACAAACGATGTTAGGAAATGCTGCTGCTGAATAAAGAAAACCTGCCCTGCAAACAGCCCTGCTAACGATATGCACCTGACCATGCACTTGTGCCATGTGGAAGCTCAACCACAGGAGCAAGCCCACTACCTGCACAGGTGACACTGCACGTACATGCAAACATTTCCATTCTAAAAGAGAATCATGGAATGGTTAAGGTTGGAAGGGAACCCTGCAGGTCAAACAGGGACACCCAGCGCAGGCTGCTCAGCTCTGGGTCCAGGCAGCCTCTGAAGATCTCCAGGGACAGAGACTCCACAAGCTCTCTGAGCAGCCTGTGCCGGTAGATATCAAACCCTTGATGCAAAGCGTGAATTACAGCCACATAAACTACCATGTGGGTGCTGTCAGGAGAGGTCAGCTCACTCCATGCAGAAGATCTGAGCCTGCATGTTTGAGGCTGCTTTTGTGTCAAGTCAGGCACTTTCCTTCATGCTCTGCCCTTGGAATGTTAAACCTCTTCAGGGAAATCCTTGGCCTATCGATGATGATGGCAAACATCCCGTTACCAGCTTGATAGGAGGCCAAGATTTTACCCATGGAGCGTTCATCAAAATTAAAACCACCAGCGGAACCTCTCTCAAAACCAGCAGGAATTACAAGTGCAGGCTCCCAAGCTCTTAGCTGGTGTAGGTGTGATTCAAAATTTCATCTAGCCAATCTATCTTCTATTTTTAATCAATGATATGTTCTAAAAAGCCACGGGAGCTGCTAAGATGCACCACTTACCTAGGAAAATAAAACCAGTTTCCTTATTCAAATGCCTACCTTCAGGCTTCTGGGTTTATAAAACCTAAGCTTCGAAGATAGCACATGGCTTAAACGTTTATTTCTTGTATTAGTGTTGACTTGGCAGCATCAGGAACATAAAAAGGTAGCCTCATAGAGCGGAAGAGGTACCTGCCAATCATTTCAGTCCAAGGAAAAAATCATAGCTGTGGGTTAGTGCCTGCTGCCCAGAGCAGTGCTGGGATGAGAGGCACGACGACTCGAAGCTGGGGGCCCCAGAGAGAAGCAGGATAAATAAGTGCAGGTGCAAAGCTCTTGGGACACCACTATCCCGCTTTCTACACAAGAGCTGCCTCCTCATGGTGCAAACAGCATGAAAATTTGCTGAGGCAAAGAAAGAAAAGCATTCCCGTAATAGCTATTGATGTCTATATGGTATAAGTCATTGGTCACTCATGAAATGTTTCTCCTGTGAGCTGCAGTATCAGAAGGAGAAAAGGTAGGCGGCACTTCCTCATCCTACTTAATGTCAACAGCACGGATATACCCACCTGTTCACCCCTCTGCTTCAGATACCTGCTTTTTATGAGCCATATTATGGGTTTTGAAGGACGTCTCACTGGAAAGAGTGGGGTGTCCTGCTCAGGAAAACTGCCCAAGGCTGGCTACCTGAGTGCTGAAAGAAAATTGAGTCATGGGCAACGGGTCAAGGAACAGTGAGAAACGTGGGAGGAAATGCAAACAAAAAGCTATTAAAAGAAATAAATGCCACAAACACAGGTGAAATTACCAATGCTTTGTGGCAGTGACACCAGTGGTTTGCTTGTGTTGTAAAAGCTCACTTGCCATATTTTGCAAAGTAAGCCAGGGTTCAGAAGAGTTAAAAAAAAATAACAAATGTCAAATCCAGGGTCAGAAAACAGCTCCTCAAAATAAAATCCGTTAGATGTAGTCAGGAAAGTGCTTTTAGAAGAATAAAAAAGCCTTACGCTACAGGTTCTTTATAGCATGTTGGGAAAGTGCTTTTGTTCAGTGAAACTGATTAAAGTATTTCTTCTCCTCCTTGATCTATGCGCCACTATGTAAGATACAATGGGAAACAATCCCGCGCACCTTTAAATATTTTATTGTTTGAATCAAAATGGCTCTTCTATGCCTAAAATGGACAGAGGTTTATTTTTATAAGGAGGAACTGCAACAAATCTTTTGGAAATCTTTTAGAAATCTTTTATCAATGTTCCACTTTGCAACATCCCTGCCATAAATTTCGCAGTGAGGAATTCATTACATAATTGGATGTGGCTCTACACAATTTATTTTAGCTTCCTGAGAATCCAAACGTAATTCATGATTCATGTATAAATTATACACAGGAGCAAGTGATCTGAGTGCAAACTGCATATTGCATTAAAGAATACTGTGCTGCTGAGCTTTGGAGTGTAACAATTTCATTTTAAAATGGGAAATAAGTATGGGAAAGATTTTTGAGCTTTCCGTAAAATGTGAGAGAGAGTGAAACACAGCAAGTCCAGAGGGTGAAGTCTATGTCAATCTGAAACAACTGAAAGAAAAAAAGTACATTGGTAAACATGTAATTTATATGCACCTTCAGTTATACCAGTCCAGAAAATAAGTTAATCTAGACAACCAGCCAGCAGCAGCTGGGACAGGAAATAGTTATATATTAGGAAGAAAAAAAAAGTTGTGGGGCTTTTGTGTTTTGTTTTGTTTTTTTCCCCTAATTTACTCTTTTTTTTTTTTTACCCTCTAACTCAGCAGGTTAGTGTATGCCCCAAGGAAGTAAATCCAGACTTTTAAAATAGGTAAAATAATTCAGGGATGAGTTTTTAAAAGTTCTTAGCTTCTCTAGGTAAGGCCAATTTTTCAAAATGTGTCCCATATAGCAGCTCCCAGCCAGAATAACAGGAGCTTTTAAGCACTCAGCTCCTCCAAAAAAAGTTTTGTACTTAATCTTCCAGGTGGAAAAGCCTATAGAAAAGAATACCAGCTCTGACTCTGCTTTTATTTCGACACAGGTATTTCCAAAAGGGCAAAAACTGAACTGCCTGAAAAAGCTGAAACAGAAACGTTGACATTTCATCAACATCCCGAGAAGAAAAAATATTAAGCAAAAACAAAATTCCCACCAGGTAAACTAAAGGGATTATTCCAAAACCACTTAATTTAGTTGAAACAAGCCAGAACAATTTGGGAAACAGTTTTCTACCGGTCTGTCCACTACAGTGCCTCTCACAGCATGGAAGCACTCAATTTTCTCCTCTGGTTCATGCTCCCCTGATAAAGAAGCTCTGCTAATCTATCAGTGGGCAGCATGGAAGTGACAGTGTTGTAAAGCATCTCAGGGAAAGCAGTTGGGCGGGGAGCTCAGCTGGCAGGGGAAAAGCTGTGCAGTGCTTGGGAAGTACGACAGTAGCTCAGGATGGCGTGAACCAATGTCAAAATGACCTTGGAGAGAACAAGTTACGCTCTTCTGCACGGTCTTCCCTGTAAGATGGTCTTCCTTTTTATTTATTTATTTATTTTAATTGCAAATCAAACCCATTCCCTTTCTTCCTTTGCACTATTGGAAAACAGTGAGCACTCATCACCTCTAGAGCAGCCGCAACAGGATGCTGCTGGGCCTGAAGCAAAATTGGGCAATTCCCAGCAGAGCACCCTCACCAGCACTGGAGACTCCTTCCAATGGGACATGGGATCTATGGGCCCCAGGGTGGCATGGGGCCATTTGGGACAGCTAAAATGGACTCCAACCAGAAAGAAAGAGAGAAAGAGAATGCCAGAAGGAGAATATAATGACCAAATATTTGCTGAAGCACTGAAAAAAAAAACACATAAAAGGACTTTACAAAAGGCAAGTAATAACCAGGAACAGTTTTGCTCAAACAGGAAAAAAGAAAGGTACGAAGCATTCATTTTTTCACAGAGCTCCCTATAGACCACACCTCAGTCTCCAAAGGAGAAGGAAGTTAGGGAAGGGAGAGGAAAAGAGAGGGGAGCTGATGACAAGAGCAGATAAAGCATGCCATCCACCTGTCCATCTGGAGCAGGTGAAAAATAGGTTTTAGCATTTTAGGAATTCATTCCTAAGTGTTTTTATAGGGCTTGATTCAACAGCAACTGTGTTTGATTTAGCTAGCACGGTAGAAAATAATGTAGTTACTTACAGTTTCTTAAGAGCAAAAGAAACCATCAGACTTCTTTGACCTAGATCAACTTTTATCTAGGCTTCCCAGAGAAACCCACCAACAGCTGGTGAACACTTCCTTCAAGGGATTTATGCAACCGTGTCTACACAAGCATCTCGAATAAGCTTGTGTGTGTGTGCCATAAGTATTATTCCTGCATAGGTGCCTTAAATATCTTCAAAGAAGCAAAGTTTATTTTATTGGTCTGGCTGAGGACTTCCTGATGCACTATTTCCATAGAACTGCTTAAGAAAACAGAAAAAAAGCAATAGTGTTGAGCAACGATCAGCACTGCAACTAAAATACCATCTGCCTCAACCGAAATACAAGTTGGGGGGGTTCCAGTGTTTACGTGGCTTCTTCACACAATAACCACAACAGGCGTTTTCATAAGCACCAGCAAAGAAATTCAAACTTTCCCAACAACAACAGATGCCATCCAGTCACTGCTGTCTGCCTGGAGGTGGAACAGTGTCTGCCCAAAGGGAACCCAGCCTTTCGCTAATCCTCTTGCTAATAAAGAGGCCCTATTGCCTGTAACCTGTTTGGCAGATATGCACGGCCACAGCCCTTCCACCTAACAAATAGATATGTTCAGTAGTCACAAAAATACTCACCAGTCTTTCCAGAAAAGGTGTTTTGTACACTTACAGTCCCAAGCTTTTGGAGCTTCCAGCATCCAGCACTAAAATCAGCCAGGGCTCTGACAGTCAGAAAATAAGCCTGCTACCAATGCTAGCAGGTACTATCTCCCAGCAAATCATTTCACACATGGATGTGATGAGATTTTCATCACGCTGTTCTCTAGACTCATTTGGAGCAGAAATGAGCTTGCAGAGTCATTAAAATGCCAGCAAACTGCCATTAAAATGCTAACAGTGTCACCACAGCTAGCAGGGGCATAACATTATTATTGTTTAAGTGAAACACCAATACAAAAGTGTTTTGTGGAAGAAGCCCGGGGCTTCGGAAATACCAAAGTCCAGTCAAGGGAAAAAAAACATCCATGACGTTATGGCTACAGGCTGACTGCAAGGTCCTCTACTTGCTGCAAACCAAAGCAGAAACACGCTGTGATAAAGGAGAAAATAGCAATCTCCTCTCATCTTTGCAGTATCTTTCAAAAAACAGTGACCGTTGATAAGAGCCTCTCCTTCATTCTTCATGAGTGGAAAATTATCTGGTTAAATACACACACACTTCCAATTTCTTATTTACAAGCACTGGGCATAATTTCTAATATAAATTAGGTCTTTATAAATAAATGCAGGGGCCTGCTAGGAACATCAGCAAACAGCTTGACTTACAGCATTTCAAATGAACCAAATCATGGCACTCAAATCACATTAAAGTAATTTTTCTATGGAAAATTGGGTTTGCAATTCTCAAGCTCTACTATAATAAAATACCCTATTAGTATATTTGTATGTCAGCTGATTCCAGGGAATGGTTTGTGCTATATGTTTGCAATTATTTAGTAAGGATATACCAATGACACAACTCTATGACTATGCAGGCTAAGCTCACCTCTAAAAGAACAACGCTTGAAACGTTTTTGTATCAATCCTCTATGAACTTTATGTAATTTATGGTTACTTAAAGTTTTACAATCCTAGAAATTCTGTGTAGACTGAACCAAATGCTAATCTTCATTAAAAAATGTATATTCTTGAACCCAACAGAGACATAGTATCATTGATTAATAACCAATTTTTTCATCGTGTCATCTTTGAAGGATAGTTAAGGAAAACTCCTTTGTGAAATGTACTTTTGAAACATTACTGATGTCTGAATTTCTTTGATTTTCCTCACTCTTTCAGTGCTCCACTCCACAAAAAGCTTCTTTGTATCCTTCAGAAATTATCTTGGTAAGAAAGTTAATCAAGAAATACTTTATATATATATATATATATGCATATTTACATCAAGCCACTAAGTCTGGCCTTTTGACTAAAATTACAATTAACAAGTTATGGGACCGAAATCAGTCTCTGAGGCAGATTCATGATCCCAATAATGTAAATTGTAATAGCTATCGTTGACCTCAGTAGATCCAGAATTTGGCGCACTGCAATTTTTACAAGAATTATTTAAGAAGTAAGTCACTAGATACCCACCCAGAAATCAAGCACACTATTTGATGTTTACTCTTGCCATATCTCGTGCACTGGTTGTACTTTGATAATACAAGAACCAACATTAGACTGTGAATTTGTATGACCTCAGTAGTATCACCCTATGCAAACCAACATGTGTGATGGCGAACTATTAACATCAGAGCATTAACTTTTTAGACAAGCTTACAAAATAATCCAGAATTAGCGTCTCACAGTACTGCATTCCATGATATTATTCTAAATGCCGCTCTATGTAGCAGCAACCTCTACAGCTGGTATGCAGGCAAGTCTTGCATTCGATTTGGTGAGAGATTTCAGAAAGTGAAGAATGAAGAGTTTTGGCCACTGACATACGAACTTACATTCTGGAATCTGACACTCACTCTTGAATTACTCAAGTGTTTACCCTCCTTTGTCATCTTCCCTAAATCTTGGTAGACACAAGTCACCTGCCGTGAGGTTATGCTGAAATCAGCAGGCAGGTCCCATGGAGGAGCTAGCTCTGATCTGCAACTGCTCCAGCAATAAAATGCAATCAGCGCCTTCTTGAGATTGCTCAGTACGCATCAGCCAAATGAGAAAATGCAGTCTGATTAGAGGCTGCATTTTAATCGAGTGCAAAAATAAAACCTTCCCTTCCAGAGGGACACAGATTATTTATTAGTGATTATTTCTCTTGAAAACTCTTTTTTCCAGTAAATCATCTTTTCTCTCTTCACTTCAGAAAGTTTACACACAGCTTTCCAGGATGTCACTAAAGTGCGAGCAAACTATTTACATTCCTGCCATATGTCTACCGATATCCTGCAGCTGTCTATCTAATTTACAATTAGATACCAAACTTCTGCTTGTGTAATGATTTGCATACTTCCCTAATTGCATGTTTTTAACACCAGTTAAGTAGATTAATTTTTTTTTTGATTGGACATTATTTTTTCACCCCCACAACTTATTCAATGCATTTCTCTTATTTTAAGCATTCGGTGCCCTGGGACGGGACATCAGAGAGATGGTGGTATCTCCACCAGTGCAGTGGAGATATATATAGTATATATAAAAATATATATATATATGTACTTTTATAGCTCAAAGTTAAGATGCAACAGAGCCAAAATGTAACCTCCAGGGCTGTGGTTACCCAAGAGCACCTCATGCGAATTTCTTTCTCATTGACATGATTTTCCAGTGGCCAGACGCAGAATTTCCATCTCTCACCACCATGTTAGTCAAAAAAGCCAACACAGAAGCTCCATGGACAAACCCCATACCAGTGGCCATTTGTGTAGCCAGCAAGTTTTCCTTTTTGGTGAAACAACATTCTAGAAAGAAACTCATTTTAGGTTAATTAAAATAAGTTACATTAGATGAAAAGGAAAAGCCTCATAGTCCTCTTTTCCCATTAAAACACAGTAAGTCACAACTCTAAAGATAGTCACTTTACACTAAAAATATTATCAATTCTGCAAATATCAGGAAGGCATTCTGACATTTTCTGAATTATTTTTGTCTTATTTCCACCCAAAAGAAAACGTCATTAAAATTGATGAGTTTTAACAACCAATTTTGTGTTGAAGAAACAGTCTTTTCTGAGAGAAAATTGTTTAAGTGGAATTTCTTCTGGTTTGATCACTAACTAATTATTCGAAGATACTGGAGTTCTCTGATCCTGGACATATGACATGGATTTTAGTGAAACCAGCTGGAGATTAAATTTCTCACTCACATATGGAGCTCATGACCCTCTTTATGAATCATCACACCGTTTGTTTAATATTTAATGCAATTCTTAGTTACTCTGAAGAAAATGTTGAACAACAGGGGCCCATAAAATTAAAATCACACAGCAAAATCACAGCTACTTGCAAATCTTCTCTCTTCTTTGGGACTTCATCACAAATCTGTCTGATCTAGGTTCATTAAGTTTATTTTTTCACTCCCGAGATGGTAAGATATGATGGAACACTAAAATTTCATATAAACATATCTGATTACAGCTTGCAAGCCTCAAGAGATCCAGCCTCGCTTTTCATGCAAACCTAGACATGGCAGTATGTTGAGCTTGAGAAGAAATATTTCTGAGTGTGTTAATCTGCTGAACTTAAAGGAAGAGTGGGAAATCTAAACAGTGCAACAGAAGAGAACCACTGCTCTAGGCATAATTTCACTATCTTAAATGCATAGACTGTACAAGATGGAAATGTAACTGCCTCAGTCGTGCTCTCTCTTTCCTCTGCTCCTGAACTTACCAACTTGAAAAATAAATTCAGAAAACTGTCAGTAAGTAACTACATATCTCAATGAAGGCAAATCTGCATGCAGTCAGGAACATTTTATCTACCTATTTCCCCAAAGCTAAAAGAAATATGTTTTTTTTTTTTTTTCTAAATGCATTTATACAGCTTCAAAGAATCACCACTGCATTATTAAATTAGCTGTGCAAGAAGTTTAAAGTTTCCCCAGACCTCACCATCTGAGCAAGGTCAGCGAAGTCAAGCCAAAACCCAGCTCCCATTCTGTCAACCTGAATCTGCCTTTTGTTCAAAGACCTGTTTCCACTCAATATTAAGACAAGTCTTGCCTCCAGCTTTTAGACCAAAGCACAGATTTGCATCCAATCCACAACAGACATCCAACAACCGAAATCTCTTTACAGTTGTGCTATTTTCTGACATCATACTCTCTTCTGCCTTCCTTTTCACAGAATCATAGGATGGTTTGGGTTGTAAGGGACCTGCGTGGGCTCCTCTCCACGGGCTGCAGCTCCGGCCCGGGGCCTGCTCCTGCGGGGGCTCTCCATGGGCCGCAGCCTCCTCCAGGCCACATCCACCTGCTCCACCGGGGGCTCCTCCACGGGCTGCAGCGTGGAGATCTGCTCCATGGGGGACCCATGGGCTGCAGGGGGACAGCCTGCTCCACCAGGGGCCTCTCCACAGGCCGCAGGGGAACTGCTGCTGCGTGCCTGGAGCACCTCCTGCCCTCCTGCTGCACTCACCTTGGGGGCTGCAGGGCTGGTTCTCACTCCTCACTCTCCCAGTTGCTGTTCCCAGCAGTTTTTTTTCCCCCTTTCTTAAATCTGCTCTCACAGAGCACAAAAACCATTGCTTATTGGCCCAGCTCTGTCCAGGGGCGAGGCCCTTATCTAAGATGGGGCAGCTTCTGGATTCTTCTCGCAGAAGCCACCCCTATGGCTCCCTGCTACCAAAACCTTGCCACATAAACCCACTACACCCCGTTATGTATTGGAACGCTGCTGTAAGGTCTCCCTGGAGCCTTCTCTTCTTTGGGCAGAACAACCCCAACTCCCTCAGCCTGTCTTCATAGGAGAGGTAGGTGCTCCAGCCCTGTGATCATCCTCATGACCCATTAGCTCTCCAAGACTTATTTACCCTTGTAACACCAACAAATTGCATATAGGGGAGGAAATATACGGGCAATTCCAACGAAATCTACTCACAACTCTTTTCTCGTTTGTGGTTGAATACTCCAAAGGCCAACCCTTGGTAGTTTCATCGCTAGGGTTTACTAATGCTTTTCAGGAGAGCACCTCTTTCAAATAAGTCCTGGCAGATGGAAACTTTTGCGTGCAAAGGGCTATCTTTGCATCACAGCCCTGCCATGGCCCTTACTCTTAAAGGCTGTGAGTTAACCATGTAACTCAGTAAGGAAAAAACACAGTAAAAGACCCCCCAAAAAACTAAGCAGTTCTCTGAAAGGGGTAGAAACACACCCGATACTGGCCATGAACTAACATGCTCCAGTCGGGCAGCAGATCTGCCTGCATCAGCCTACATGGGTCTCCTGGAACTTCTTGCCCTTTCCTCCCTCATGTTTGCCAACAAATTTCTCAGGTCAAGTGCTGGGGTACGGCCAAGACTTGGAAAACAAAAAGCGCAACTTGCTAATGCATTGCCCACCTCCCTCCTCGCCTCTGCCCCTCGTCCTGTCTGTCTGAGGCACCAGCTCAGTGTTGCCTCAAGCAAAGCCCTTCTCCCTGCATCAGCTTTTTCATGGGTCTTGAAAGACTTGGAAAGAAAACAAAACTTACGAGCAAGATGCACATTTCAACCTGGAATTGACTGATACAGCATTAGTCAAATCTTATATTTTCATGGTTCGGTACTAATTACTTGGCGTCAGTAGGTGTCATCATTAAAAGTTCCTTTTAACAATACAATGACTGGTTGAGTGGATTCAGTGGTAGGAGCTCCTCATCCTCTCCCATGCAGGTTCACAGGCCCCACACTGTAAACATGGCTGATTGCACGGCCCTGATAAGAACAAATTAAGTGTTTCTGCACAGTCCATTTTGCCAGCTGTTCCATGAAAGAAATTACTTCATGCAGTAACATCACAAACTGCCCCTGCTGCCTTTTCACTCATAACAAGGTCAACATCTGCATGGGCAAAATATTTTTGCATATGCAAAGAGCCACAAGTAGTGAGCCTAGCAGCTGTCCATCTCCAAGTCTGCATGTGCAGAAAACATCTAATACATTTGTGAGATTTTTCCACGTGAAAAGCACGCAACTGCACCTTTGGCTTCTGCGCATCCTTTATCTCAGCACCTAGGAACTGCAGAGAACTTGCCTGGCTGCTGAGGTTACTGCCTCTACAAGCCTGAATCCATCTGAAGAGGTGGTTGCAGGCACAGAAATCCCAGGTCACTCTGTCTCTGAAGCAGGGCAGCAGCAGTGGCGATATACCCTCTTCCTTTGGAAGCACCGAGTACCCACTTGGTGGAAAAAACAGGCATCTTAAGGTAGGTTTTGCTCCCATGAAACCACTTGTTGTGGAGCCCTTTGCAGAATTATGTATGTAAGTACAGACCTCACAAGCCCAGAAATATTGTCCTTGCCATCTCTCCCTGCTTTGCAGTCTGCATAACTATTCCAACACCGCTTTCTTGTGAGCTCCCCAGCAGAATTAATTAATGTTTGCACAGGACTTGAAGATGAAAGTACTATGCGAGTGCTAAATATCAGGCCAGATTCTCAGCTGGTTTAAAAACTGGCATTTACAGCATGGCATCTAGACCCACAATCACCCTGTCTTATTAGACAGGTTCTGAAGAGAATGCAAACAAAAAAGAATAAGACAAAAAGAAAGAAAAAATACATAAGAAAAAAAATATAAAAAATACATAGAAAAACAGCATTGTAGCAATAACTTTCATGCCTTTTCAGAGTCACTGTTTCTGCAGGTGAAGAGTACAAATCCGCAGAGCCACAGTACCATTCTCCTTCAAATCTCCTTAAAACTCACCTCTGCTGTGATGCCTACAAATCATTCGACACTGATTAGCCAGCTGATGTTCTGTGACTTTGCACATTACGCTCACCATAACCATCCTGCTCTTACACTGGCCTGCCCCAGCTGTTTACTCAACGTGCTGCTTCTTTTTCTTTCCTATCCTCTGCCTGTAGACTACTTGAGCTTTTGCAGGTGTTTTTTTTCTTTTTTTTTTTTCATATATATGGGTACCAGGTCCAGCCCAGGGATACATACATGTAGACAAAATGTCTTTCCAGTCCTTTGCAGGCGCCATGTAATATTAGGGATGTGCAAAAGTCAGTCACAAAGGAAAAGACTCCATAAGTGTAGAGCCACTTAAAGACATGTATGTGTTCTTCTATACAATGGTTGATCATAAAAATCAACCCAGGAGGGGTTGATTTCAACTCATGCACTTTTATACATAAAGCAGCTACGTGCTTTTACAACAGGCACCACACTATTGCAGTTTAAGGGCTAAACTTACTGCTTATGCAACATTTTTTTTAATAGCAGGAACCACACTTAAAATTGCGAACACATGGTTCAAGAGGAAGTTTCATCGGCAAATCAGTCTGTCACTTGAAAAAACTACAATAGTTATAAGGAGAGACAAAGTGACTCTTTAAATATTATGGAAACTGGCAAGACTGCCTTTCCTTTGGGGGCTTAAAATAACACAGCTGCCGCCGAGCACAGAGAAAGCACCAGCAGGCTGCACGCATCTCATGCCGGGATGCCCCGGCTTACCAGGGAAGCACCTCCACCCACTGGACGTGGGCCAAGTGCCGATTCTCCAGAACGACAGAGCACCTCCAGATCAGACCTTTCAGCTCCCTCAGCTCGACAGGAAAAGAGAGCGGGCAAATTTGAGGCCACAGGGCTGCGTTTGTGCACAGACACGTGATAAAGGCAGCACGGTGTTGTGCTGAATGGCAAATCCACAGTGCGTGCCTACTGCCTTTTATTCCCTCTTAACTGCTATCAAGTTTTTGGCGTGTGTGTGTTGGGGGGAGAGGAGGGTTAATGGGCTGCATCTGGAGGGTGTGCGCTATTCCCACCTAATTGCCAGGCCTTTGGAAGCAGGAGTTACTGTGCTGGACCACCACAACACCAGTGTGAGTGAGACCAGGCTCAGAGCCACTGCCAGCCTTACAGGACAGATTTATCTGACTGTTTCTGTCACTTTTTTTAAGATAGTACCAGGGTAAACCTCACTGCAAGTCCTCTGCACAACTGGCTGGACTGGGGTCCAGTGCAATGTCCCAGCACACCGGGACAAGCATTTTTATATGTTTTAATAGCAGTTGCCAACAATATAACAAAGTATTGGAAGGACAGGCATGGGCATAGACAGACCACACATCACTTCAGCCCTGGTGAAGCAAGCCTGGGTATCCGTGGGGAAAGCTGTGCCACAGGGATGCTTTTCTGTGAGGTGAGATAGCCTTGTGCTTGGAGTGGCCCAAAAATACATGGTACCACTCTATCTTCCTGTTTGGGTGGTAAAGCAGAAAGGTGGTTGCTCCTTACCCTGTAGCTCTGGGAGTTCACCTCCTCTCCTTCTCAAACCAGTTCCTAGGAGGAAGTAGGATAGCTGCCTACTGAAACCCTGAGCCCATTTCACAGATGAATTATACAGATGAATGACCCCACAGACTGTTTTGTACAAAAATTTCTATAATAGGCACCTCATTTTTTTTATTGCAGGATGAAGTGTTAATGATGAAGATCATCTGAGGGTGAGGCATTCAGAACGGATCACCTCATTGATGGCAAATGGACTGATGCTACTTGCCTTGGATCCAGACGAATCTCATATCACGTCCACATGATCTAGGTGCCAAATTCAAACCTTAGAGGTCACTTTAAATTATCACAACTATTTCACAATTATTTCAGTAGAAAACCGTGCATGGAAAGGATGCTAATACTCTTTCCATGGTCTCCACTAGACCTTGCATTATCAACTCCTTTGCTAACTCAGTCACATGCGCTATTCATAGAGATTCGAGAAAAGAGCCCTCAAGCCTTTTCCCATGTTCAACAGCAAGACTCTACCCACACAAATACCTAAAATACTTCACTTTTAAGTAATAAAATGGAAAAAAAAGTGCACTGGAAATGAGTTCCCATAGTATGAGATTCCAGCGAATGTTATAAAACCCAAGGACACAGGCTTTGCAACAAGCCTTCTTTAGAAAGAAGACAAAATCAAAGATAAACCTGAGGCTGGCAGCCTGAAGCGTCTGATTTGTACTCCCTACATGTAGCAGTTCTGCTCAAAACACAGGAGAAGATGCCCTTCCCATCCCAAACTAGCAAGTCTGCCCATACACACACACTGCAGGTAGCACTGTGTTATGGATGCATACAAATGGCTTAACTTTCAAGCCCCAGCAACTCATGCCTGGGGCAAAGCTTGATACTTCCCCATCTGAGTGCAGCTCTTTCTTACCCCTCCAGTCTGTTTTGCACTCTTAATTTCCTACTGAAGCCTCTCTCCATTGAGAAACATCCCTTCTGCCTCTTCAGCATGACTTAGGCTGATGCTCTGCACTCATAGCCTTAATCTCTAGAGAGCCTGGATGAGATTTTCAAAAGCACTTAGTGTTGACCTACCTCTGCTCCAAATCAGTCTGATCATATTAGGTTAACTATATTTAAGTTTGGCCATGTATATTTTGTCATAATAAACTTACCCCAAAGGAATGCTGCTGCTTTAAAACAAGATTACTAAACCCACAACTATTTATGCATCTCAATAAGGAATCTGATTTTCCACTTCCAGTTCTGCAGATTTTTTGGAGCATGTTGAATATTTAGTACTGGCAGAACAGAGGTCAATGCAATTATATTCTACATCTTAAGAGGAAACAGTACCCTCTAAATTCAGTGCTAAAGAAGGGCTGTACTAGAGACCTGAAGGCTCAAAACTCCTAAAACTATTGTTGAAAATTAATAGTAACCTCAACCCAGCCAGAATGCTCATGTTTCGGCATCTGTGAACGGCTCTGCAAAGCCATGGCCCAAATACTGACATAAGACCTCATCTTTCTCCTCCTCCCAATTCTTGTTTTTAGGCCACCAAGCAATGAGGGTTTCTAAATGGTACAAGGAGTGACTGTCAGCTGTCACCAGTTTTTTTCCAACACACAAATACTGAAAAACCACTTCTCAATGTAGTCCATACGGCACCTCCACAATGACCAGAGTCATAGTTGGAGAGTATTGGCCATGAAGCTCCAAGTGTAGGACTAAATATACCTTTTTTTTTTTTTTTTTAATTAGTATGTTGGACCTTCTTCTGCTGCATTTTTCCCATTTTGATGTATATATTTTTAACTGAATCCATAATTGGTCTATCTAAATGATTGACACCGAAGGTGAAGGAACAGCCTGTTAGTCTTGACTGCTGGGGTAATGAATAGAGAAGCTGACATGTTAAATTTCTTCACCTCCAATTGGAGTTATAAATTATAGACTTCTTTTGCATTATCTTAATACTAAGTTCATCTTAAAAATAGAATGATTCCTTGGAGGTGTATTTATAGTGAAAAAAATACATATCTAATGCTACTGTACTTTGCATACCTTCATATTTTAATATAATTGGATTGATTTTTTCCATTTTGTTCTTATTTTTGGATATTAAGAATCAGAATCAGATCATCTTACACTTTAAAAAGGCTCCGTTTTGCTTCAGCAGGACATTCAGAAATTTTCAAAAGCTGTCTGTAAATTAGCATATCTACCTGCTTTTCCTACAGCTACTTTGACAGGTTGCATCTTCATACATTGGCCAAAGACCACTTTATCTGAGTTTCTACAAACTTTGCAGGATGGGGAAACAGGACTTGAAGAATTCTGTAGGAACTAAAGTTTCCACCCCATAAAAATCCTTAATTCGGCCTTCATCCCCGTGCAAACAACTTCTGTGAAACAAATCATCGACTTCAAATTAATCGGTTTATGTGAGAGCAAACACAGCCCATCAATAAAAAACAAAGTAATAAACCACAGGAAAATGCCTCTAAGCCAGACACAGTGCATTTAAACTCTCCAATTTATTTTGCATGGGAAGGAGGGGAGATAGCTCTTAAAACTTTGGTCTAAATTAGACTTAATTCAAATCATGCTGCTACAAAACCTCAAGGCCCAGCTCCTAATAGCAGTGCAACCGTCTGTGGAAGTGAGGAGGAGATGAAGATAATCTGCATTGTGGGATGCCAAAAGGAGGTGGGAGGCCAGCCTGGAAAGGATGAGTCCTTCCCTCAGTGCTGGAGGAGAAAGAGGAGGGAAGGAGTAGAAGGCCCAGGCCCAGGCTCTCCCCTGGGCCTTTATCTCTTTATCAAGAGATAAAACACTTGATCCACCCCTGTGATGGCTGGGGTGTCTGCCAAAGTCATGTCAGAGGAGGGTAAAATGGAAGTCCACCACAAGAGCACCACCTCTACCACAGTGCTCACTGTTCCCCCATGTTTTCAATACCTTTAATGCATGCGGCCCTGTTGGCAATGATACTTCCTCCTCAATATCCCACAGGAAAATATCAGCCTCAAGTCATCAGCACCATGAATTCCCCTACAGCTCAGTTAAATGCTGCCTGTCTTCAATTCGAATTGTGTGCTTCTATCTGATTAAGTATTTTGTATTTCCAGAATCATTTTGACATGGGGAAGAGGAGAGAAAGGGACAGGGGAGAGCAATACACTTCAAATAAAAATTGCAGCCATTCAGGATTTCAATCACCTCAGCAAAAATATGCTTATGACACAAATATATGTATGCTATTAAGTTAGCAGGGTCTTCTCTTAATAGTGCAATTAGCTTTCATAGGAAATAGACCCCTGTACCATCTTGAGAATAGACTCTCAGGCATATGTTTTTACATAACACCGGGAACACTTCTTGCAAATTAAAGAAAGCATTTGTCATCTCCAGTGTTTACGCTGAAAAAGTGGCGTTTTAAATGCTGCATTAGCACCAAATCCCAAGGGACACCATGAGCAGCCTCAAGCAAGGAGCGCTCACCCAAGCAAAGGCCGCACTAAAGTGGAAGCTCTGGCCATGCATCCTTGGTTTAATATATTACCAGCAGGAGGAAAATCTGGTGCCAGCACAGCAAATTTCTGCACAGAACTCAGACTGTCTGCTGCATCAGGGCCTCTGTCAGGTCTCTGTCTTGCAAAATACCCCTGCCTCCCCCCAGCCTGGCTTGAACCTACATGAACCTTCTGCAATTCCCTTCTCACTGCTTGAAGGAGGGGAGCACTGCACGGGGCGGGTAGGCAGCAAGACCTCCACACCTCAAAGACTGTCTGTGAGCTCATCAACAAGTCATGCTTGGGATATCTGAAAGACCTGAAGACTTCTCTTCTTGCAAAGAGGTAACAGGTCTCTGCAGCGGCCCCATCCCATCAGGACCTCCTGCAGAGATCTGCAGCTCGCTGGCCCTGCACGGACATACCACTGAAAACCTGCATGTCGCCTGCCACACTGCAGATTAGGCAAAAGCAGCTTTGTTTTATTTCAATTACTCTGGGTTCGTAAATTGTCACCCTTATCCATCAATAGGATGGTCTTCATTAGTCTGTTCCCCGTCATTTAACATGCCTATAAGCCATTGCCAAACAGATTATACTGACTATTCCATTAATATCCTGTATTCAGCAAATGGGGAGGAAATTGTATTATTCTGGTAACTGTTTAATGTTTGCCACCAGACACATGAAGCAAATGTGTCCAGGAAATGCTTACTTGCCCGATGTCACCTGATGAATAAGTCCAGACACCCTATTCATTTGAAAGGAAGCCACAAGAAATAACTGCAAAGAAAGTAGAGCTACTGCACATAGCAAGAAGTAAATGAGCTAATAAATACTGCCATACTGTATTCTCGCGTGCTAAGTAATGTTTTATTACAGCCTTTAAAATTAATGCTTGATATTTTGTTGGTATCAACACATGCTCAAAATGTATGATACTTCACACTACAAATGCTATCCGGTGACAAAGCAAACCCCACCGCGGGCACTTCATCACCTGAGCAAAGGCACAGAGTAAAAAACCCAAGTCCCCACCCTCCCTTCCCACCGTACATAACCAATATTAAAGGCGGCATGAGCCATTTTATTCTTGTCAAGATCAGTTTTCTCACCTGGCTACCACAAGCCGTGTTTTCAATTCCCTACAATAGTTTTCCCCTGTCTCCTACTTTACCTAAATATAACCTTTCAACCATGTTATTGGCCTGAATTTAACAAACAAAAAACAACAAGCAACCAAACCAAACCAAACACACACACACAAAAACTAAAAAATCCCAACCACCTAATACCTGGATAGTGGCGCTTGGCTGATGGGAACGTGCTTCCTGCTGGCTCCTTCTGTGACCAGAGGAGAAGTAGGATTTCCAAGTGCACAACTCACATCTCAGATATGCTAAGTCACTTTCCGAGGTTACCCAAGTTTCTCAGCTGGTACAAGAACAGTACAAGGCTCTTCATGACAGTACCCTCAGAAAGATGCATCCTGACCCACCTGGAATTTATTTTTATTTTCCTGGTTTAGTCTTGAGATGGAGACAGGAGGATGCTGACAACAATAGTCAGTTTTTATTATATCCTTTAAAATCAATACTTGATATTTTGTTGGTGTCAACACATGCTTGGAACATCTGATACTTATACTCCACAAATGCTATGCAGAGACTAATCAATTCTCACCATGGGCACTTCACCACCTGAGCTTTTTGTCAGCCTACTCATTTAATATCTAGAACATCTACCAGCTATTTTGCTAGGAACGGCACCTAATTACTGCAAAATACACTAGGGGTATGTACAAATAAATTCTGGCACATCAGCAGCTCTATATCATATAAAACAGACATCTGACAATTGTTATGCCAGGACTGTCCATCAGTTCAGAAATAAAAGTGCCTTTCTGCAAGGTGTCCTCTAAGAAGGAAGCAAACACACAGGGGCAGGGAGGCAAGGAGAAGAGACGGGGGGAGGCAGAATGTCTGGTGTCTGAGGTGTCACTGCCAACAGGACCACACTGTCCAGCGGAAATCCCAGAGGCTCCTAATCCAGCGAGGCTGCTGGCTCCTTGCTCCAGCAAATCCCTTTTTCTTTCTCAGCACAGTCACTTCCACCTTAACATGCAGAACTCAGACCCATCCTGCCTGTGGTCTTTGGCCTACAAGAGCAACTGGCAGTTCAGACCCACCCACTAAAGGCCAAAGATTAAACCCAACAGAGGCTGCATTTCCAGGGAAATGAGGCAAAAGTACACGGTGCCCCTTGTTGGAGTGGTTTCACAAGTCCGAGCGCTCTTGTTTACGTCTGGGAGCACCAGAGGGGCACCTCCCTGAACCACCTGCCTGCACAGCCCATGCTCTTCAGCCTTATCCACGTTTCTAATGGCATGCTTAACTGATCCATTATACACGTGTCACAGCCAAGCTTTACAAAAGCTGTCAAACTGCAAGCCTTGGCAACAAAACTAACCAAAGATATGTAAGCGGCAATCTGAGAAGATACTCCCCAGGAATTAGATTTTGTAAACAAACATTTCAGCTAATTGCATTCTTGTTCTCAGTGCAATGAAGGCCCCATTTAGCCAGAGCATTTGTCTACGGAGTTTAGTTTCTTCCACTTAATGAATGCTGATCCTGTCTTAGCCTCGGCTGGTATATCATCAGGATCAACATGAAATGCTAATGGAGAAAGATTCTTAATATCATTTCAAGTGTTTAAGTTACAACCACAGCTATTAAAGCAAATCCATTTTACCTGTTCCTCCTCAGGCTCCCCAGTGAGACAGATTTAAAAGTTTCCGTGGGGAGAAGTGATTCATAAATGGCTGCACAGATCAGAGAATAAAGCCTTTCACTGTTAATTACAGCCAGCATTTTCCAAACTGAAGCTGGTCATTTCGCCAGCAAAACGCATAATTAGCAAGGCTCATTTTATATCATCGCCTTCACAAATTAGTCCACTTTTTAAAAAGCAAGGTGGCTGCCTCTGGCAGTAGGCAGAAGCATGCTGGCCAGACAGGAAAATGAGGCTCTGTACTCTGCTTGTAGTCCACGGCAGAAAATCCTACAGGGTCCCCAGTTTTCAGTTCCCTCGTGGGTTCAATGTGGAAATCAGAGTTCCTCACTGTGGCATCGCTAACATGAGACTCTGCAGTGCACCCAAGTAAGGTGATCACTGTAGTCCCACAAATATATTTCTTCCTTGCAAGAAAAGTTTCCTCATTTCCAAACTTTCCCACTGCTAAGTCAAAGCACAGGATGTGAAATAGCCATAGCACTAAGGAGGAGACAGTGGAGGAAGAAGCACCTTTGGTTAGCAGGCAGTAGTCCCTGTAGAGGAACCACACTGGGTCCAGCCCAGGTGGCATCCATGACTTCCTTGCTTCCACTTTGGGGATTTCACAGGAATAGCAGGAGAGGATGATACATTAAAAGAGATGCTGCTGTTCACTTGCTCAGAGAGAACGCTCTCAGACACGATCTGCATTTTAAAGCAGGTCTGTTTCCTTCTTCCCGCGGCTCAGACTGCCCCTCACCTTTTTGAGGAATAACTTCACTGCAGAGGCTTCTGGTGGATGTGCCTGCCAAAATCCCCATTTTGAACAATGCACCCAAAATACTGGCTGGGACCCCGACCGCTCACCAGGCAGCACGCTTCACCTGCTGCGCTGGCAGCGATCGTTGGAAATGCTGAAGTTACCCTCGTGCAGATTTTAAAAGGCCACTGTTTATGCATGTAAATTCTGAAGGGCATTAGCGGCATAGCTGACACACACTGACAGCCAGCGCAGCTCCGGGAAGGGAATAAGCAGCAGCGACTGCCTGAATAATTGATGTGCTTTTACTCTGCCCCATGGCCCAGTTATTACATTGCTCACTCTCTTCAACTGCCTGTGGTTTCTAAATTAATTAGAAATCTTAATGTCATGGCCAGCCAGTTAAAAAAGAAAAAAAGGCATGGAGTACAAAAGAAGAGAGCGCTACTGATGCCCTTGAGCCTTGGGATCTCTTACGTTGGCCTGAGCAAGCAGAGAATAAAAGCAAAATCTCAATTTCTAGAATTTCGGTCCGATGCTAACAGCTGAGCCAAGACAAGAGCAGACCCTCACGTGGCATGAAGTCGACTCCATCTGCAAAAAGCCCTCAACTCCTTCTTCGTGGGGGTGAATACCCACATGGAGGTCACCTCTCCCAGAAGATGAGGCAATGCTTTTCCAGGGGATAGACAGCACACACATGGAGAAGCTAGAATCTATTCAATAAGATGAAAATGGTGCAAGCATCTGACACGTACCTAACCTGGCCACAGCAACCTGGTGACACACTGTACCCAGCGAAAGGACACTGCTGAATCCAGGTCTTGAGAAATTATGGAACTAGTGGTTGCCCTGCTCGTACAGTCGACAGAGCTAAATGTCTCTGTGGGATCCATTTCGTGGGCTTAAAAAAATTGTGTGTGACCTGACCTCAGAGAACAGGAGAAGCTGATGAAAATGACATATTGATCATGCATAACAACAGGGGTGGACATTTCTTTGCAACACACAAAACCTTATCTACTTACAGTATTGTTTATGTCTGAACTTTAAAACAATGCCTATAGCTTTTAAGAAACCCAGTGGGAATAATTCCCCTGTTTGAGCCACATTGCATTAAAGCACAGGGAATTTCATTGCAAGTCCTTTGAAAGCACTTAGCCATGATGAATCTGGGGGTATATTGAGTTCTTTCCTTGCTTGCAACAAGAAATACAGATTTCTTAGAAATCTCCTTAAAACTGTACCAAAAGCATAAATAAATACAAAGGATTGGATTGCCTAAGATCATTTTAAATTGCTCGGATAACTTAAAAGACTAAACTTTTACTTTTTTAAAGAAGAGAACCGAGTAATCAAAATACCAGTGAACTCCACAGTGCAGCATAGTTCTTGTCTTTGCCACTACATAGCACGTTACTGTAATCTGCAAGATACCTAGGGGGAAAAAATGTACAAAACACCTTTCCATTACTGCCTTTTTAAAATTTATGATTTAAAAGAAATTGGATTTTTGAGTTTCTCTTTTTAACATGGATAAAATAACCTTATACTCAGAGCAATGAATTGCTTGAGTCCCCATGACAGTTATTGTACACTTCCCATACACATTATAACAGTCCAAGGGCAGAGAAGAGAGCTGGGGATGGTCACACAACGCTTTACAGTTTTATGTGACACTGTAAATCCTAATGGGAGTATCCAACAAAAGAGTCTCATTCATCATCACATGGAAGGAAATTCAAAACACTGTGAGACAACACTACAGGGGAGTGTGGTTTGTAAAAACTTAATGCATTCTGTTCAAATGTTTATTTGATTCTAGAGCTTCTCCTTCAATCTCATATTTTTCCTCTCCTGTCATAATTTCCTACTAAACTGATGAATGCAGTCCACTACAAAACATACACAAGAATGAGAGCAAGTTGCAAATGTAAGCCCTTTTATTGTGTTTCAACATATTTGCTGAGAACCGAGATGACACTTCCATTTGCTGTGCAGGAAAATGGGCTTTCAAAGAACTGTAATACTGATACATGAAGGTGGCATCGGTCCACTTACATGATTTGTTTGTGCTTGCCATCTTTGTTTACATACTGCCTCTAAAATGCATGTGCTAATTATTTGAGAGGGCACTTCTTTACTGGGAGAGTGACAGAGCACTGGGACAGCCTGCCCAAAGAGGTTGTGGAGTCTCCTTCTCTGGAGATATTCAAAACCCACCTGGATGCCATCCTGTGCAATGTGCTCTAGGTGATCCTGCTCGGCAGGGGGGTTGGACCAGATGATCTTCAGAGGTCCCTTCCAACCTCAGCCATTCTGTGAGTCTGTGACCAGTACAGCATTGCAGACATACTGAACACAAGATGTCACTCACATGCATTTTTCAAACCAAAACAATGAAATTAAGTGTCTCATAAGAAGCTATGCACTCATAAGTTAGGGGTGCATACGGAAGCCTTCCTGACCCCCACAACATTCCCTGTTTGTGCTCTCCGTACCACTTCACATCTGTGTTTTTAAATATCACTGTGCTAGCTTTTTTATATCTAAGTGTACAGACTTCACATTATATATTTCCTTTTGCTCTCCATACTGTGGCATCTGCATGTAGGCATCTCTCCTCACTTTGAAGTAATGACTTCTATACAGCTGGAGGGAAGAACTAGATGAAATAGGACCACGATTCTTCAACATGGCCATGCCCTCCTTGCCCAACTTGTATGTCACTTGCCTCCAGAAAGAAGGAAAGTGCAAAAACACACTAGGTCCTGCAGAGGTGCTTGCCTCTCAGCCTTGGAAAGAAGGTGGAACAAAATACACGAGACAGTAGCTGAACGAAGCTGCACCACTTTCCTTGCTGCTTTCCAGAGCCTACTCTTTCAAGATGCAGCCCCTGGCAAAGTGGCTCATGAAAGTTTGATGACCAGTATTTTGTTTAACACCAGCAACTGAGCAACAGCCCTGTCGAGCTGCAATACCCAAGCAAAATGTCACGACCCAAGAGGATCAGAGGACCTGACTGAAGGAGGCAGGCTCACAGGCAGCAGAAGGCCTCACGACCCCCAGAGCAGGGTGCACCACCCCACGAGTGACTTGGTCACCAAAACATGGGGAGGCTGCTGTTGTAGTGCTGAAAACCGAGCCTCCTTCGATACCTGCACCCTGTGCTACAAGGCTGTCTGAGGTGCCCTTGCAAATATAAAGAGCTCCACAGCATTTTCCATTGGCACACCTAAACCTTGATTTTCTCTTTTACCTGTTTCACATTTACATGCACTGAAAAAAATTCACACTATGTTATTCCATAGCATTTTACTTCAGCATTTTTATGCTTTGCTGCCTTTGTTTCCCTGCTCCCTTTCCATACAGGAATATTTTCAAGAAACAACTGTGAATGCATAACTGAAAACTGAAATACACAAAAGACACATACAGAGACAATGCTATAGGCTCACACAACATAATCGGGTCGAGAGGTTTAATATTTTAGCATGGCTAACAAATAAAGGTAGACTTTGAGATGCAGTAATTACCTTTTCTTGTTCTTCAGGTGCTAAAAATCCATACGCTAGTTTTGCAGAGTACCGAATTCAGCATTTCTGGAAACAAAGAGAAAAAATAATTAAAAAACATTTATACTTGCCTCTGAGGACTTATTAGTCGCTCATGAACTTTCTGCTCTACGGAAATACACAAACGTCCTCTGCGACAGAGGATACAGCAAGGAACAAATGTTTTTGGACAACAGATCTGATTTTCAAAAGCCTGTACAATTTATTTTAATCTTTATGCAGCGCATCTCTGTATAGGAAGACAGTAATAGCACGCAGCTATCAAAGGCTGGATGAAAAATCAGTGGAAGCTATCATTGCCAACAGGAAAAATAAAGAAAAAAAAAAAAAGAGATACAGGTAACTTTCAAATATATGTGCACATATATGCACATATACACCATGACAGTCACCAACAGGATCTGGATAAACTACTTTTATACTTAAGGATTTATCATATGGTTTTAGAGATTTCTGCGCCAGAATATTAAAGAAACATCTGGTTTGCAAATAACATAAAATGAATTATAATTGTAAGGATGCTATTTCCTGTTCCTCAACAGTTACACCATAAATTTCCTCCCCTTATATCTTCAGTATTTTCTTCTACACATAGTGCTAGATGCTAAATGTAACGTTAATTGATAAAAGCATGAAATGCGTGGATCCAAGTCAGCCTCCTGGAAGTGCTGAGTTTACTAGTAGCAATTGCACATAAAAATTTGCTCCTCCTAGCTGGGGTTGCTACAAATGAAACTTCAGTGGGAATCAGTTTTGTCAGAGCCAAGCTGGATGGCGCAGGACCCTGGGATGCTACCCAGCCCCATTCAAGCAATTAGAAAATAAAAAAATCCACGGAAGGGATATAGCAATGACTTCACCTCCCCACATCTTGTTTCCAACAAAAGATATACAATTTAGAAGAAGTATGTTAAAATGGCAAACAGCAACTGCAAAGCCTGAAAACAGAAGGATCCCATGTTGAGTCCAGTTGCTTCCATAGACTCGTGTGTGGCAGTGGGTCCCTAAAACCTTTCCTGATATGGACTGCAGGACAGCTTTCCCCCTCCTCCTTCCATTGCCATGGCCCCAGTTCCCTACCCCACAGTCAGCTCATCCCATACTGTAAAAACTCTGCAGACAAAAACCAGCAGCCCTAGGGCTGTGGTTTCACAGCACAGCCGATCTAGAATGGTCGTCTTTAATCTCTGATGCCCCAATGAAAATTTCACCCCAGCTCTACGTATTCTTCAACAGACAATCCCCAGGGAGTAGGAAAGGAAGGAGCTCATACGGCTGAGGCATCGGTCCCCAGTGCATAACTAATCTTATTTACTTACTAAAGGAGCAATCACTTGTACGCAGTACCCTTGGAAGTCAGAAGTAAATTAAAACTTAAAACAATGCTTGAGAGTCCAGCATGCGTGCCAGTTTTTGAGTGATTTCTCTATAATAGGCAAGAATGGATGCTCGGGAAGAAAAAGAGACTGTTCCGTGCCTGTACGTCAGCAAAATTGCCTCTGTAAGCAATAAACAGGTTGTGGACAATCTAAGAAATGTACAGGCAAACTCAGGGTAAGACTGGCTATTATTTCTCATTGTACAAATGAAAAAGTCCCCAGATGTGAGCTGTTTGCAGCCTTGGATTTTGATCAAATATATACCGGTTCAGTAGGAAGAATGTTTTTGCAACTGCAGAGCAGACCAGGCAACACCTCATGAGGGCATCCATATACTTTATTTCTAGGAAAAGTGCTATTTGTTTAGACTACTCTACTTATATTTTATTGCAGAAACTCCACCTGACTCCGAGAAGCTGTTGGAGAATAAGCAATTTGATGGCAGCTGTTTAGAGCAGGAATGGTGGTTCGCAGAGACTGAACAAGTTAATGTCTGTTACCCCATTACCTTGCAATGACTTTTTAAATGAAATTAAGACAAGATCTCTGTTTCATTTATGATACTCGGGGTTTCGCTTCTGCTTAGATCATAAAGGGCTAGAGATAGCACAACATACAGTGGTTTATGGCTCTGCTGTGCTGTTTTAAGGATTCAGTGCATGTTCTCCTCACAACTTACCTTTATTTTATCATAATGTGAGCGTACTGACTGGTAAATCTTTCTTGCTTTCCCTCCCCAAATGTCAAGTGTATAACCTTGAGTTGGCCTCTGCCATATGCTATTTCTATGCAGATTTCAAATGTGGTTTGGGGAATTTTTGATCTTATTTTAATCACAGAAGGGAACGATACCTAGACTCCAGCACAGCAAAGATTTTGCAAAATACTTGCTAGAGAGTCAGAACTGACTGGGAGTGGGTGCAGAGCAGGAACTACGGGGGTTTAGCGTTAGATGATGCCCTAAAACATAGAATGAACACTTTAAAGGAGGAGACGTTGCTTTATCTCTGACTCCTGTTAACACCCACAGCCTTACAGCACCTGCCCCCTGTGCAGTGGGAGCTCATTTTTATTTTCTTTCACTGCTTTCCAAATCACTCTACCAACCTGCTCTGAAACCAACAGCACTTCTTCTCAGGAAGCATTTGTCATTTCTCACCCAGCTGTACTCAGCCTGGACTATGGACTCGGGGTCACATTTCTGAACCACAAGTGCACTCTGGCATGAGGTTTCACTTCAGATACTGATGAAGTGGGGAAATCATCGTCTCCCTCTTGCTCTGTCACGTGTTATTTGGAGCTCTACCTGCAGAGATTACTCGTAAAGGGGTAGCATACATACTTCAACAAAGCCTGCTCTTCCTAATGTGACTGCTGGTGTTCATGCGGCTAAATGTTTCCGAATCTTCTGCTATGGTGAGTAACGCATCCGCCTGAACAGGACACGGGCATGCTGCTCTGCCTCTCTGGATGCCAAAAGAAGGGCAATTAATCTGCAAACCAGTGCATTGCTTCACCCCTGTGCCAAAACAGAAGCAGCTATTAGGGAGAGGAATGATAAACACTGTCTGTTCAGCCACAGCAACGGCTGGGAGGAGAATCCATCACGATGGGATGGCTCACCCACAAGCTGCTGTCTTCACCACAACGCCAAATGGCCGACCAGCCATTGATGTTCTGCCTCTGTTCCAGTACAGCAGTGAGCACCCAGCGCAGTGCTTTTGGGGTTGAAAACCCATACGGAGCAGCACGGCATCACTCCTGGGCACCAGTGTCTCTACATCAGCCCTGTGAAACCAAACCACGAATTCTCTACCTACAGTGGCTTAATTAACATGCACCCTTACAGATCTTTCCAAAACCCACACACTGACATCCTCCATTACCAGGCTTTTTTTTTTTTTTTTTTTTTTGATGAAAGTGATTAAAGCTAACAATTATAATTTGTGTTACAGAAGCCCCTAGAGGCGCTGGCTAGGCTCAGACTTCATTGTTCACAGAACACAATGCAAACAAATCTCTCTCCCGAAGAGCTCATCCTCCAAGATGAGGAAATCAAAGAATAGCAGAAAGACAGGCATGGAGACAAAATAAAAAAGTTGCTCAAGGTCAAACAGCAGGCCACTGGAGGAGCTAGAACAAAGCCCATTTCCTCAGCTGTTCAGCCACACCCCCATTCATGAGGCCATGCTGACTCTCCCATACAAAGCTGATCAACTAATACACTTTATTTATCAAGTGTCAAGAGCAGGTAAAGTGGTTCGTAGTGTTCTTTGCTGTTCTCTGTTGTAATACGTGTTTTTGTGGTGGCTCTCCACGCAAAGCTAGCCATGGCAGTAAGAGTTACCTTAAGTGGGCATCACAATTGTAAGATAGTAAGGGAGGTTTAGGCAAAACATGCAGTCCCCATGTGCAAAACTGGAGCCAAAAGAACTCTTTGCCTTGGTAATGGTCCAGTCCCATACAAAAGTACACCTGCTGTTTCCCCAGGCCCTTTTTCCCTCTGCAAGAGCCTCTTGGACCTAAGCAGCGACCAGCTTTAAAACAACAGCCTGTACTTATTGCCCCCATTGCTCAGTATCTTCAGCATCCCAAGACACACATTTTAGTAGAGGACAGACGTGTACCCAGTCCTTCGACAACAAGGCACCCAAACACTGAATCATGAAAAGAGGAACGGTCAACACAACCCTACAACATGACAAAACCCTACAACGTGACCAGCTAAACATCCACCATGCGACAGAAGTGGATGAGTGCCTGACTTGTGACAAACCAAAGCTGTCACTTAAAAATAGAAGTGTGAGTACCACCTGATGGAGGACATCTCTGCCATCTCTCTGTTTTTCACCTGACAAATACACCTCAAAGACATGCAGAATATAGTCACATGGGATGCTACAGGCTTGGATCCTCTTGACCTGTTGGAGCAAGAGGGATGCAAGAGCAGGACACAGCCACAGGGAGCCTGCTTTGCCTGTGCCACGTGCCAGCTTTTGCCCCTCTCCCGCCGTGCACTTCCTTTCACCTTCCATAGAAATTCTTCCCATATGTTTCAAGCACATTACTGACAAATCGATCCCCCCTCAACTTTTTATTCTTCCATCAATGCTTTCAACACAGAGTGATTGCTCAAGTGCCCTTCTCCATCTTGCATTTCCAATTCTTTAAGGAATGGTCAATTTTGGTATGCATAATTATAATTGCAAATGGATCATTTTATCTTGTACTCTTCTATTTTAATGGGATTATGGGCAGTCAAATCTCTACAGTAACATTTAAAGTCAAAACCTCCTATGTTATTCAGTTGTGTTTTAGATACTTAAAAATATTAATATGCAACTAGTGATATTGTGAAAGATTAGATTTCTAACTACCCAGACGAGATACGACACCATAAATCTTATATAGTTTTCACTGATTACTAGAAAAATCTTTCAAAGACAGTGTAACTGCAATTTAGTCAAACTTCCTGCCATACAATTAGTCTGCAAGAGAGTGCTTCTGTTACGCTTTGTATTGTGAAAGGACAAAGTACTAGTGTGCAAAGTGAGGGAAGCTTTTAGTCTTTGTAAACAACTTTAGCACATAAAATATTAAAAGCAATGCTAAACTAATCTTTGGCAAGAATTACAGGCAATTCAGGGCAACTCGTATTATGAATTCGTTCAGTTTACCATTTAAAAAACATTAGAGTCTACCATTATGGTTGTGTATCACAGTGCTGTACATTAACCTCTGTAATTTTCTAACATGGTATATTGCAGTAACACAAATTAGCCTATCTGGCAAAAAGGCTTAAAAAGATGCAATATTTAAAGTGAGCAGACAGGAAAGCTCTTCTCTCCTTCCTGCCAAAGACAGCAAGAGAAAGTCCAGTCCTCTTTGCCTCAAAGCAAATGGTAAAATCCCATTAATTTCCACTGGAACCGACAGATCCGCAGCATCTGGGAAAGGATTCAGTCTAAATACATCACAGACATAACAGATGAATGATTTGGGGTAGAGGGGTCGTCTGCTCTCATTTTAACACTTCTGTGTAACAGGAACGGAGCAGGTCATTTCTGCAAGCTTGAAAATGCTTTGTGGGCTTTCAGTAGGATTTTCCCTTCAGCAGTTTTTTGCCTTTTGTCTCCATTTTCTTCTTGTTCATATGCCTAATAGCTTTCAAATCTGTTATCTGAGTGGAAGAAGCTTAAAGCCTACCACCCTTACTGTTGTGGTGCCCATGTGGATGAAAATTTTGTTCTCCTATAATTAATAGTACAATATTTAGATTTCATATGTTCTGTAACAATCACATCCTTTCCACTATGGAAACAAATTGCAAGCTAAATTTTCACCTATGTATTCCAGGGAAGCTTTCATTGCAAGACATCTATTTAGGTACAGAAAAACAATCACAATAAAATACTTATCGTGTTTGCAAATGACTCTAATTTCCGAAGTTGAATTTGTCGGTCTTAAATATATCTAGCGACTGAAACAGAAAGATGGATTTGATTCCAGTTTTTTAAAGATATTTTTTTCTCTCAAATTGATTCCAGTTTTTTAAAGATTTTTTTTCTCTCAGTGGGATGAGAAAGAGACTTTAAGAAATGTAAAGATTAAAAAAAATGGAGGAAGAAAGAAGCAAAAGAAGAAAGAGAAACAAAAGAAAAAAAGAAAAACAGAACACTGCCTAGCACTGGGACAGCATCTCTCACCTAAGGGATGTTGGAATCATGCTTCTGCTCTGCATCATGCAGAACACACACTTAAGCCTAACGTTCTCCCCTACGAGGCAGCTGAGACACTGTTCTCTTTCCAATATAACTACCTGGCTCCCTTCCCTCATTTTCCACTTCTAACATATCAAACAGAACCTGAGAAAACTCCATCCAAAGCCATATGCTTCTGTGAAATATATTGAGTTTGAGGATAAAAAGGTCAGCTTCATTTTGTCTCAACTGGCTCTAGCTCCCAGCTGTGGGGATGGATGGCTGCTGGGATTAAGCGAGACTTTTGTGTGTGTCTTTGGAGCAGAAAGCAGCCATTATTTCACACTGGCATCCCAGGGACTTTTCCAAGCAATATACTAGTCCCAAGTGAGTTTGGAAGCAAGCAACCAGGCAGCTATGTGAAGCTCAGGCCCTGGTATTGGAAGACCCAGTGGGTTGCCTGCAACAGCAAGTCATTTAATTTGAGAGGAGAAGGGAGCCTGGGGTCCTGCCAAATCTAATCCTGCGTATACGTGTCACAGCTGGATTTCTTCAAGCAGGGGCTATTACACTGGCACACCGCTGACCAAAGTCTTCTGTTTCATGTAAATTCCCAGCAAAGACCTTAGGAGATAAAACTGATTAATCCTAATTAAAATGAGAATCAAGGAAATGACACAGTCTGTTGAATCTACTTGATGAATCAAAAGCCTCCCTCATTTCTATGCTAATTGTCTTTTTACAAATGTGCAATACTCTCATATGCACAGAATAATGTTTTCATATTTCTCTTCACTTGGAGCATCATAGGCCAGATGTTAGAAAGCACTCACAGAGCCCTTCTGCATATTGGGCCCCCGCAGAAATGCCTAAATGCATGTGGAGTACTTCTCAGACTTCTCCTGCCTTTAGAAAAGCTCAGAGCCTGGAGCAGTGGGACAGCCCAGACCCTGCAATTAGGGTAGAGCCAGCACTGGACAGGACAGAGCACCTCCCAAGCAGGACAAAACGTTGGCCCTGCTGCTTCCAGCTAGAGGGAGACATCACCCTCCGAGCCCAGAGACGAAGCCAAGGCCTGCTAGAAAGAGGGGAAGCAGCAAACAGCAGTTCTTCGTGGTCCATTTGTCAACGCAAAACTTGAGCCTGAGCCTAGAGAAGACATGCTGCCATCCTAGACCCAGTGCACACCCATCCCACGAAAATAAATATTATAGACATTTAAATACGCCATAAAATGTGTAGCACTACACGAGCCTAAATGCCCCAGCAGCTCTGGGAAGGGAACAAGTGATGAGTTAAATTTAACAAGATGAACCCAACAAATCCTTCCTCTCAGTTTGCACAAGACTGATAACACTTAGAAGAAATACTGTTACTTGAATTAGATGAAATGTTACTTGAATTTTCGTAAAAAGGCTACTTTCACATAACACCGTACCACTGTACAGACATTTGGAAAAGCAATCAACGTGCAAAGGCATTCTTGAAATGAAGAAATGCATAACAGATCCTTTCAAAGACAGTTCAACTCAGGATGTGAATGATTTAAAGAGGAATGAACACAGCACACTGCTAACCCCAGCAAACCGAGAGGTGGGATGCATTTGGCACAGGAGGGGTCTCCTTCTCTGTATGTATGTAACACATTAAAGAGAACCACATTCAATTTGTATTCAGTCAAAATAGTATGTTGCCTAAAGTTGGGGGAGCAAACTAACCTACAAAAAGTGGTGAAGACAAACTGGATGAAATCCAGAATCTGCTGTGTTACTTGCTTAGACACCATTTATTATGGTTACGTTTTATTATACAGTAGTAAAAAATTACAAGGCAACATCCTGTGTTATTTCCCACTGGGATAAATGATACAGATGTACTATTAAATCTCAAAACCAGCACCAGTCTGCCAGGCTACATTCCATTTGTGTCTTTATAATGTGTCAATAGGCTGACATTTATGCCTTCTGATGGTAAAGCTATTTATATTATAGACATTTAAATATGCCATAAAATGCGTAGCGCTACACAAGCCTAGAACCCTGACAATCCTTACCAAAACAACACACACAAAGCAAAAATCCCACCAGACACCACCATCCGAACTTAGGAGATACTGTCTCCATCTTTTCCATGCTAAATCAATCTTCTGAGGGTTTCTTTAAACGTCCTTATAAAAGAGGGTTAAAGCAACCTTTCTGCTATGCACAAGTTCAAGCCATAATTAGCTTTCATCTTGCTTTATAGACTTTTGTGTTTTCCCAAAACGGCATTCTTCAAAACCTAAATCATCGGCCTTGTGATCTGCTGGGTGACAGGACATGGCAAACCCTTAAGCAGAACTGCAGGCCACCAGGCAGCCCTATCCCAAAATTTGCAACTTAAAACAGGAGCTGCGAGGCATCTACCCAGCTCTGTATTGCCGTTGACAGCAGCTGGGGAGTCTTTCATGAAGATCCATCGCAAACCACTGCCCAAGGGCATCCTAAACTATGCAAATACACTGCTAAGTGGATGGCCCTACAGGGATCTCATTGAACCTCATGGAGAACAACTGGGGATGGTCACTGTGGGCCACAGTTGGTGTGTGAACTAAGATGCAATCTCACCATAGTCACTGGCACCAAAGATTTGAAGAGCATCTTGTCCCATAACTCTTGAGTTAAAATGAGATCTCTCTGCCTGGGCGCCCAGCAGTTCCTTTGAAAAGGCCAACCTTGTGAGAAATCATGACAAAACGCCCACAGATCCTGTTATTAAATGGCCCACTTGTGGGAAACATGAAGACAAAAACGTGCAAACTAACATACAGTAATTATCTTGGCCCCATTGATGGTCTCTCCATAACACTGTACCCCAAATTCTGCTAACTTGAAACAAGATGAATGGCTCTTAGAAACTGAGGTCAGAGAACCAGGTTCAGGGACACAGAAATTCATTTTCAGTGCTAGACGGTCAGAATTCAAAAGTCCATCCACAGCCTGATCACAGGAGCTACCCAGGCCAGAAGTAGACTAGGACAGTGGTAGCAATGCACAGGGACTGCAGAAACAGCAAAGGAAAAAGGGTTTGGTCTGAAACCAAAGCAGACAACCTCCCTGTGCCCCAAGGCTGTTGTTGAGGCACTTCTTGTATGTATCAAGTTCCTTAATACTGTAAAAGATAAGCAAACAAAAGCAAAGAATGAGTCCAGAAATATGCAGCCAGGGAGGACATACTGGAAGGAGGGCTCCATGCTCCAATTACTATCCCCCCAGCAACTGGCATGCAGGGAGAAGGAAAAGTTACGCGCATGCTACCTCAATAGCTTACTGCAGAGATCACATCTTGAAATGGTTATGATTGAAGTAAGGGCCGCTGATATTTCAGAGGCTTATTTAAAAAATCCTTATAAGAAGATTACCATAGAAAACAAAGTTCTACGCGTTTTTTCCTCTGAGAACGACATCAGAGCCTAACGCATTAGAAATGCAACTGCACCAGACACTGCACTAGGACTGCCTATGCTCAGGCTCCAAGAAGTGAAATGCCAGGCGGCTCCACTTCATTACAGTGCTTACAATCAAAATGAGACAGAAAGTGGTTGCTTCTCCACTCTGACAAGTTTTTAATTGCACCTAGAAATTACCTCCTACTTTAAATTTCATTTGGAGATAGTGTCTAATAGAGGCTACTCAGGATGAGTTTTCCACACTTCTAAGTAATTATTATTAACGTGACACTAGCATCCTTCACTGGAATTTTATGCCACTTAAATAACTTTTTTTTAAGATGGATTTATCATGAAACTTAGAATTCAATATGACTGAAATGCAAAATTATCCTGACCTTTTGATTTTGAGTGGCTCACCAGCCACAGTTCCTCCTCCATGCAGAGGCCCATCCCCTTTTCTATTTTGGTGACATTAGTAAACATCTTCTGAAGTGCAAAGGAAGACCTTCCCACATCAGAGTTTAAAGGCCTCACATACAGGCACAGCCTTAGATGATATTAATACCCAACACAAGAATAAAGACTGCTAACAGACTGCATTGTCTCAAGATGATGAGGTCCAATCTACAAGTCCCAGGATGGCCAGATTTTGATGAGTGTCTTCCATGACCTTTAATCGAGCCTTCACAAGCTCATTTTATGAGCTTTGCAACCTGTCAAGCAATATATTGCATGCAATTCCGACACACCAAATATCACCAACTTTGGGGCATCAGCAGAGCACAGGCTTTGGAAATCCTGTACTGGGATGAGAAGCAAGAGCTTATATAGTGGAAAAGCTATTAAAAGATGTGCCTTAGCTTTTTGATCATCATTGCTGGCATTCACAAAATGGAGCACGTGAATAAAATCCAATGTGAGGGGTGAGCATGTACTGTAAATCTTCACCATAAGGATCCGCTATGAGCAGGAGCCAAAAGCCACCATGGAAACAGGAGTCTCTTTGCAGATATTCTCACAAATTCAATTATCTAAATTATCTACTATTGCAATCCAGGGGGACTGGCCCTCTAGCTAATAATAAAGATTATTAAAAGGGAAGGAAAAAAAAAAAAAAAGAAAAAAAGAAAGCTTCCTGCTGCTCCTAATGCAGAAAATAACCCTTTACCAAAAGGACAGGCTACAAGGATGTTAAGGGATGCTACAAGAGATGTAGCATTAAGGAATTCTTGAAGGAAAATCCTTTAAGTGTCTCCCCAGTTAGAGAATCACAGAATTCTTCAGGTTGGATAGGACCTCTGGAGATCATCTAGTCCAACCCCCCGCCAAGCAGTACACAATAAGCTACTATGCAGTAAGAGTGTTCAATACCTTTTTTTCTGAGAAGTGAAATATACATAAATATAAAAATGACAGACATATAAAGACATCTCTGACTACAGCTATTTTGGAACCGACTGCAACTGTCTTTGGTTTCTTACACCAGATACCACGACGTTATCAGAAGCTTTTTAATGTCTTTTAAGACCTTTTCCAGTTATTCCTAAATTATTAGGTGTGAATATGTGCATGTGTGTGGTATTTCTTTATTTCTGCAACCATGTGATAAACTGCGGTGCCACAAGATAAATTGCATTCAGTTTACACGTTTGACCTCCTCACTTGAACTCTGCCTGCTAATCCATTTCAGCTGGGACTATTTCTAATACGCCATACTTCCAAACACCTTTCCAACAGCTTTAGGGGCTGTGTGTGTGTGTGCTATGTTTTAAAACAGATTTTGCGTTAAAAATATTTTCTTCTTTGCACCAGAAAGTGGAACAGATCAGAAACAGAAAGACGATCCACCTGGCTTTGCCGGGCTGACATCGCTTCAGCCTCCAGCCGTGCAAGACACCGCTCCACCCCACTGAAGCCATCAGGGTCTCTGCTTTCCATGGTTTTCATTACGCGGTTCTCCGACATGCAGAGCCTGCGGTTTGCAAGATGTCACACCTCCCATCTGTAAACAGGGTGATTTATAGCAGAGCTATTTGAACAGCTGCCCTGGCTCCTAGGAGCGCCAGGATTGAGTGTCAGACACGTCTTGACCCAAGAGGCAGCAAGTGCTGCTATAGGTGTTTGGCAAATATTTCTGAGTGTGCATCTGATGTTGGGCACTTGCACCTTGAACGGTGTCCCTACTAATGTTTGCTACACACCTATGCTTCCATTAAAAACCTCCTCATAAGCAAGACTTCTCTCTACAAGCATTCTCATGAAGATTTGGAGATCCATACCTGGTCTTGATGCAGCACGCTACCTCACACGGGTGGGGTAATGTCGTAATGTCCCTAATGCCATAGAGAGACGTCTGTTGTGACCTGGGCACGCAGTTAAAACAGGCACTCAGCTGCTTGCTACCTGCTGAACTCCTGCCAAGCAGTTTGTACAATCCTCCCTTTTCAGGAAAATTGCTGCAACTTCTGGAATTAAGAACAAATAGCTCAGCTCGTTCATTGCAATATAAAAAGTGTAACCAAGAATCAAATTGATTTGCTTTTCATTTCAAAGCAGGTAACTCTGGATTTTAATTGTCATTGCTGTTGGTACCCAGAGGTAGCACATACCCAGCTCTCACTAACACAGATTTTCTCTGTGTATTTGAGAAGGTCACTGCTTTTCAACAGCTTATTTTTTTTTTTCTTTTTTTAAATTTCCTTGCTTGGTTTCACTCTAAATTTTTTAAAAGGTAAACAATAAAGTTTTGTTTGCAGTTAGCCAGAATAAACAAATCATCTCTCAAATACTCACCACAATTTTTCACAGAAAGGACAAGAATAAGTGTTATAATAACTTGCTTAAATATCCGTGACAGAAGAGTCCTTCTGTTGCAAAGCTGCTGCTTGCATTTGACACACCTGACCAAACAGCAAAAATATCACTTTCTCAGCTTCTTCTTGAATCTCAGGCAAGATGGATGCTCCTGGTAGCACTTCTCTTTTATTTAGTTTATGAGTACATTTACTATCCACTCCAAAGCCTGAGAGCATCTAACTGCACAGTTTAAGCATGAGCTTAATTCTATGTATGCTCTAAAACCCCAAGATTCACCGGTGCATGCTGCCATGCCATCTTTTATAAATGGTTTAAAACTTAAAACTTAGCATTACTGCTGCAGCAAGGCAAACCAGCCAGCCCTTCTCAGCTCCTGACAACTGAGGGGTCTCATCAGCATCTGTAAAAATACCATGGATGAAAATTAAGGATGTGAAGGACCCTGCTGTACTGGGGCCTGGCTGTATTTTTCCAAGAGAGGCTTGATCGCATCAGATACAAGAACACAACTGGCTGAAGCAATTACACCTGCATTTGTTATAAACTGCAATCAAATATTCATTTCATTTTGCAATGTCATCAGTAGTCTGACACAAGCAAAAGCAAATTAAGATGCAGGCAAGTATTTCAGGTAAGCATATATTTTTTAAAGGAGCTAAATTACTGGTTATTTACATCACAGAGACATATTGGGTGGGATGTCTGCAAGAAAAACCTAGCAACTCGCAGACTGGTTTCAGGGAAAACAGCTTTTGTGTGGTGGTCCATCACAACAAATACACCAACACACAAGGTGACATTTCTGTACCCACAGCAAGCCCACATCACAGATGCTTTCAGCTTCTAGAAAACTGTACTCATTTGTATCCAATAGCTGTGTTTGACTACCTTCTAGGCATATAGGTTTTAGTGGACACATTTTTTTCTATAGTCACATAAATAAATGAATAATCCCTTCCAAATTAAAAATAAATAAAAAAATAAAAGGCATTAAGCAAAAGTCCATTTTTTCTTAAGTGCTCCTTTAAGGAAGTTTTGCACAAACAGGTGTCCAATGGATACCAATGTTTTTTTTATAGCTGTCTTGTTTTCAAATATGAGAGAGGGTTCGTTGACTCTTAAAATGACGAGCACTCTGGCTTTCCTTAAAATGGAAGCAGCAGTGCATTGCCCAACTTTTCCAAGTGTAACTGTTGACCGAGGCTAATCAAGGTAGGAGGAGCTTTTACTAATGGTTTGACCTGAGAAAAAGACGACAGAACTCCAGTAATTGGAGCAAAAAAGGCTTTAATTTTCTTTTTTTTAATGAACCATTACAGAGGTCATTTGTCCAAAAAGCATCAGCTGCTGAACATCTCGGAGGAATTTCTGATTATCCCCATTCCTGCTGGTGCTTCTTCGTTGATATGGAGAAGTATAAACAGAGAAACATTGTTCTAAACATTTTACCAGAGCAAGGGTATTGGTTGAAAAAACATCAAATGAATGACAAAAGGAAAACACAATCATTTAAACAGCATGAAAAAAAGCAGTGCTAGCCATTTAGCAGAATATTGAGAAGCAATATGTTTGCATGCAGTATTAGATTTATCAGTAAAAATTCCGCTTTGAAGAAAACTTTTCTATCATGGTTCTTTTCTTTCTTTTCCCTCTAATGATCTGTACACACACAAACGAAAGTAATCTTAAAAGAAAAAAAAGTCATTGTGCCTCAGTGATGCATGATGTAATGGCTGGTGTTGCTGAGCACCCCTCGTATATGCTGGAGCAAAATCCATGCCCTTTGTACAGGCGGATTCACAAACTCTGAAAATTAGAAGATTAGAATCATAGATTTAGATTAGAATCTTAGATTTAGATTAGAATCAATTCTATGATTCTATTTTTCACAGAATTCTCAATATTCTGCTCAGTTATGGCTGTGGGCACCAATTCCCACACAGCTTCCTCTAATTCCCATAAATTCTTCCAATCTCCTACCCCACAGCTTCCAGCAGAGCTACTACAGACCAAAAATTGCAGAAATGGTTGGTAAAGTTAGGAGTGGGGGGTACCACTCTCTTGCTTTACTGAAGTTGATGGTAAAACACCACTGATGCAAAAAAGGATTAACAAACCCACTGCAGATCTCGATGCCAACCACCACGCCCCACAGACTGGCTTCGGAGGACCATGCCAGCTGAAGTATGAATTTCCTCGAAAGGCAGTCCATACACAAACCTGACCAGCATCTGGCATCACGAGGAACGTTCAACGTCCTCAAATTGTAATTTATCAGGCACTTGCCAGCTGGAATCTCCTGGAATGCTCATCAAAACCACTCACATCTATTCTGAGCACTGGGTGATCTCACATTAGAAATGGGAGCAGCTCTTTGCTTGTCCATCTCAATCCCTTGCTCAACACCAGCAACACAAGGACTTCTCTATAACCCCTATCTTCACAACCTCTTTCCCTTCCCCTTAAGATATATACTTATTTTATATATATATATATATATTAATATATAAATAATACATATAATTAAATATATAATTGTCTTATATATATACTTCCCCTTATGTTTCTGTTATTCACATGGTACCAGCAGCGAGAGAATGACAAAAAAAAAAAAGTTGCAGTGATAAACAAAATGTATATAAGCAGAGCTGCCAGGAAGGTGGGGTTTTGCTGAGCACTATCAGAGAAATAAATTATAAGGAAATGTAACTGCTGCCCATTAAGAGACAGATTTATATGATAGCTAAAGCTTTCATAGTTTATGAAACAATGTCTAATAAAATGGCACAGCTATGATTTAGCAAGGTGTTTAAATTCGTCGTTACATATATTTTGTCTTTCAGACTGGTCTTCGCTCCCAAGTCATACATTGGCTTTGTCTGATACACACATCTATTTTTGCATATGTAATGAACTTATCAGTTTCCAGTAGAAAAGGCAATTTTAGAGCTGTCTCCTCCTAAGGTTTGCACTTAAACATGCCAGATGACTCATTCGCTGTACTAATATGTACATTGAATTAAACAAGGCGAAAAGGGTTAAAGGGTGTGACTCTGTGCAGCACAGTAGGAGGATAAGAGAATAAAGAAACTGTACTGAGAGGGACCACCTCACACAGCAAGACACACTGGGGGTGGAGAAAAATAATGAAAAAAATCTTACATATTTTTATCATTTGCTAGGACCACGTAGTTTCTTGTACGTTAAACCTTGATCAGGTGGGCAGCCTCTTCACTGCTGTCAACACAAGTCTGGGGGGCTGCGCTGCAGAAACAGAGGCTGAGATTTCCAAAATCACTGAAGCCAATCACTTTCGGTCACCTGGATAAGGAAGCTTCATCCTCAGGTGTGCTGAGGCTTCCAAACCAGCTTCCAACATCAGCAGAAGCTGGTGGGGGGTTAAGCATGTCTGAGATTTGGGAGGCTGTATTTCAAAGCCTCACTTTGGGCATTGTTCTCCTGGATCCCGGCCCAGACACACAGATCTCCAGGCTGGAAGGGACTGATGGATCAGCTGTGCTTGGGTATTCTGTGTAACACACGCCAGAGGATTTCAGCCTGATACTCATATCACACTGAGTGCACTAACTGATGGTCAGTCTGTGCCCTGCTCCAGAAAGTGGGAAACTAGAGGTTATTTTATCAAAACCAACATTTTTAAGGTTCAGGGAAGAACTACATCAAACTCCGGTTCCCCTCCCTGGTCTCATCATACACATGGTTTATTCCAGCCACATGAAGAAAACAAAAATCTGCAGCATTTGGTTCTGTAGTCACAACAGAGAACCAGGGCCGGGCATTAGGACAGCCAGTTGCATACTGCAAGACCGCTTTCTTAACAGAATCCCCATAATTTCCATAAATAGTTAAATGAACAAAACCAGAAAACCACAATGAAAATGGATTGCCCAGTTACAACATTTTGAAAACAAAGTCCAAAAGACTTCTCTGTGGGATTTAATAAATGCTGAATTTCAAATGAACATTTGGAGAGAACTTACAATTTTCAGAGCACTGTGGAAATGCAACATCATGAATAATCTATAGTCCTGCTCAGTATGCCTGCAGCCCTCTGTTTCCTGAGTATCTGCATGCTTCAGCCTGACTTGTGTCCTGCATCCCTGTGACCTGAGAGCCACCAAAAACCAATGTACTGGCAAGGTGCAAGAATTTCCTATCAACAAGAGCTCCAGACACTACGCTGAAAGATCCCTGATTTGGCTCATCTCTATGTTTTAAAGCAGTTTCCAAGTCAGAGTCAATTTGCAGCCAAGATCTAGTTAATACAGCTCATAAAATACTACTCCATTACTCCATCCAGCTAAATAGGGAAAAAAATACACAGCGCGGCAAATAAATAGAAGTGTTTTACCGCTATTATCTCTTGGACCGTTTTTGCAGCTCCCGTTTTGCGTTCTGCTTTTTTTTGTTTGTTTTGTTTTCCTGTTTCCCAAATAACAGAGGACTTCTTATGTCTATCATCAAAGATGCTTACAAGTCAGCTCTCTCTTTTAGTCACAGCACTTAGGAGAGTAAATAATCTTAATTGCCTTGCACACTGCTGACTACATCAACAGGGATACTCCACAGAAAGAAGCTGGTACGTCTCTCTTGTCATCAGGGATGAAAGAAACTCTGGAGAAAATACAAGGACTGCAGGAGCCCATGGAAGCCTGACTGATGGGTCAATGTGCCAGGACAGCTTCTGACATCGAGGCACATATTTATCTTTCCTATCTAGCTAGCCTACAAACTTATGTATGTTCAACTGGGACACTGGACACCCAATCTCAGATGGGAGACTGGATCAAAGAATCACCCACCATTAACCCTAAAGGAGGTGGATATATTTGCATGAGCCTCGTCAAACCAAAGCATGCACCTGCCTTTCTGAAAGCAGCGATGCTGCTGGAGTTGCCTGCAAGACTTGAATTAGAGCCTGGAGTGGAGGGCAGGTGAGGCACAGGCTTGGATTTCTAGGAAGAGAGCAAAAGGCAAACTGTGAAATGGGGACAGATACTGTTTGATAGCCTTGTACTGCAATCAGAATCATACAGATCTACAGTTGTTTTGGAGATATTAACACTTCAACAGTGAAAATGTCTGAAAGTGCTACAAAGCCTCCGGGTTTTTGAGGGCAATCAAGAGATTTGGTATTTTTGGCAGCATACAGGAAATCCGAGCAACGCCCTGTACTTACTGAAGGTATCAGGACAGGATTGCATATCTTCTGCAAATATCAACCTTTGGCTACAAGTACGAGCAGAGACAGCTTTCCAGGAACTCTAAATTTCAAACAGGCAATCATTAAGTGCACGGGAAAACACTGCTGGGTGCACTGGGTGCTCCTTCTGGCACTACTTTGCTTTTACCTAATGTAAGAATTTCCCCTTCTGTCTCTTCCTGCTGCTCCTACTAGGGTCAAAAAAAATATTGAAAATCAAGGCAAGGTCTGCCTGTCCTAGGGGTAAATAGCAGTAAATAGCAGAAGCTGCCCTCCCACATTAAGCTCCTACTCTCTACTGAACAACAGCAAGAGGTTGCTGCCCCAAAGACCTCCAACCCATATGCATAATTTATGACACTTAGCTTTGGGTTACCCATTTAGCTGCCTCAGGCAGAATGGAGCACACACTGAATTACCATCCACCCTCACAAGCCCTGTGGGCCTTCCTTGCACCATTTATATGGTTGCACCAGATTTGCCAAAACAAAGACACGCCTAGGTTTGAAAACTGTTTTCCTGGGAACACAAGTGGAAGACTGGCTACTGAGCTCAATTCCTTCAACGGCCTTGAAAAGAGGCAGCTGGAAACTGGCATAGATTAAAGGGAAGACAGGCGTTTGTACCAGCTACGTACCCACTGTGGCTGGGACTCCTCGCCCCACTCTGGCAGCTTCAAGACAAGGACAGTTAGCTCCAGCTTATCATCTATTCCTGTTGCTTAAGGGCAAAAATATGCTACGCTGCATGACAAAGGCAAGGGGGAAGCTTTGATAGATACATTATGCCTAAGCCTGGAAATAAGACAACACAGAGAACACTTACTTAAGAGGAAGGGCTGAGCGTTTTACAAATGTTCTTCCCCTTTCTGTCTCCTCCGCTTTGAAAAAAGCGCAGAAAAGAGAGAAAGCAGCAGGACCCCAAGCATCGGCTTGCTTCCAAAGTCCACTCTGACTTTTTATTCCTGGAAGCAATTTTGTTTGCCAGGGAGGAAGAACTTACTGGTACCAGGAAAACAGCAGTGACAGCTTCCCAATTAGCTGTGTGGAGCCTGTTTGCATCTGGAACAAAAGCAGCCTTCCCCCCGGGAGTCACCGCAGCAGGGTGAGCAGGCACTGCTCAGCCAGGCTTCCCATCCTCTGCTGTGGCTGGAAGTCAGCCACAGGCAACATAAGGCTTCGGAGAAACCAAAAACCCAAAGCGACTGTTAAATTTTTTTACACAGATAAGTAATGGAGTATGGAGTAAAATGCCTAGAGGTAATGCTTGGCGCTGGAAGCCATGGAGCCATTGCTCAGGGCTGCTCCGCTCACCCCAGCCAGGGAATCCATCCAGAAGTCTGGAAGCTACTTCTTAATCCTGCAGACATCATCTCCTGAAGGCTGACTGATGAATTCCTGAGGCGGGGAACCTCGCAAGGGACTTGACTGCAGGAAAACGAACTCAGCTTCACAAGGAAAGAGCATATTCAGCAGAATACAGCCAGGCTTGGAGGCGTGCAGAGCTGGCAGGACCCAACGAGGTAACGGCAGATGAGTGCTGGGAGACACTGGGCGCTCAGCAACACTTCAGTGGAGATCTACTCGTTCCTCTTGGGTCTGCTCCAGCCCCTGAAAAAGGGAATTAATTCATTGCTCTGGCTTTTCCAAAGTGGACGCTCCAGTAGGATGGAGAACAGGCAACGATGGTGGAGGGGAGCTGAAAGAAGGGGAAGAGGGTCTGAGGCTGTGGAGCTTGCATGCCTTGGGGGAACTGGGCTCTATCCCTGCTGCCCACAGAGCACTCACTGATGAAGGAAATCCATGGCATGCATGCTTTTCAGAAGTGGACAGTAATTGTATATTCCTCTTTTATGGGTTTCCGGATCCAGGATCTCTGTTTCAAAACTTGTGTGCACACAAAATTACAGATGAAGTCCAGAGAGCCCGTGCTTTGATTATACAAAGCAAGACATGTGCTCACTACGTGGGCACATCTGACCGCACGCACTGCATGGGTGCATGAAGCTCACCATGTACAGCACAAGGCTCCCGTTCCCAAGGGGAGGAAGGCTAACAAATGGAGCTGACATCTCCACACTGAAGCTATTGACAACAGGAAAGGCACTCAAGCTTTTTGAGCACGTCCTTCCACATGGCCTATTGCTTGCCGGATAAAATGAAGTTAGGACTGAAATGTTTTAAAGCCAAATACGCTCAGGTCTCCTAGGGGCTTCTGAAGGCATCCGAAACAGTGAGAAAAGCAAGTTCCTTGGGCAGGCAGAGAAACCAGGTCATGTCATGTTTTCAGAAAATGTTTACCCTCAGCTACCAAGCTGGTTAACCTTGTTGGGGAAGAAAGATTTCAGCGGAGGGGAGCCCCAGCACTGTTTCATTTCCAGCTTCAAATTTCCTCCCTCCACCACCACCCGACGCACACGGCCAGCTAACAGCCCCTGGCAGCCCGACTTCCAGCCAGGCAGCTCAGCAGCCATTCCCACTTTTCAGAGAAAAACCAGGATTGTTTTTAAGAAAACCACAGCCCTCAACCACTACAGTGGATGTTTCAACCCTTAATTTCTCTGGAGGCAAAACAGTGCTCCACACCAGGCAGAAGGGAAGAAACTGTGCAAAACACTTCCTACCTCTGCTTTAAAATATAGCATGTAAACTCCATCATTTTGATTTTGCCAGTCTCATAGCCATAATACAAATTATTTCTGCACTGGGCTAGACTTCCCTTCAACACAAATTCTTGACCTCCCTTCAATGCAAACTGTAACGAAGGGTTTCCTGCCCTCCTTACTGCAGACAGGTGTTTGCTACAACTGGGAATCATCTTTAATCTTCGACTTGCAAATTATAGTAGTGGGATGATGCAGGGTGGCATTTAACCCCATATGAAAATATTGCAAACAAAAGTTGGAGCATGATACTGATGCATGATGACATGCATGATGCATACCTTCTAAGCAATGGAGGAAAAACCTTGCTTTGCGGACAAATGAGGCTACAGGTGGTCCCCTCGCATGAAAAAGAAAAAGCAAACATTAAAGCTCACTGCTTTTCCCCAGGAAAAAGCAGGAAAAAAAAACACCAAAAGCAGGTCCTGGGTGCCTGCTCCCTGCTTTGTCACAGGCTCCTCCTGCACCATCACGATGAACGCCACAGCAAGGGCAAAAGGCAGCCACTGGCAAAGCTCTCGGCTCAAACACTGTCAGAAAGGTGGCTGCTAATTCCTTGTTCTCTTGTGAACGTGCCAAGGAGGGTGCAGTGACTGTTAGCTACATGATATCATTGCAAATTAAGGACCTTGTGAATAATTTATTTACATTTAGGGAGGCACTGATCTCTTCTCTCTGGTAACCAAGGATAGGACACAAAAAAATGGCACTAAGCTATACCAGGGGAGGTTCTGACTGGATATTAGTAAAAAATTCTCTACTGTGAGGGTGGTTGAACACTGGAACAGGGGTCCTAGAGGGATGGTTGGTATTCCATGCCTGTCAGTGTTCAAGAGGCCTCTGGATAATGCCCTCAATAACATGCTTTAACTTTTGGTTAGCCCTGAAGTGGTCAGACAGTCGGACTAGATGATCTTTTTAGGTCTTTTCCAACTGAACTACTCCATTCCATTACCTAGTGGATATGCATATATATACATACATACACACATCCATACTCTGCACTGGTGCGGCCTCACCTTGAGTACCATGTGCAGTCTGGGGTGCCACAATATAAGAAAGATATTAAGCTGCTCAGAGAGTGTCGAAAGGAGGGCAACAAAGATGGTGAAGGGCCTAGAGGGGAAGATGTATGAGGAACGGCTGAGGGCCCTTGGTTTGTTCAGCCCAGAGCAGAGCAGGCTGAGGGGAGGCCTCATGGCGGCCTGCAGCTCCCTCACGAGGGGAGCGGAGGGGCAGGCGCTGAGCTCTGCTCTCTGGGGACAGCGACAGGACCCGAGGGAACAGCATGGAGCTGGGACAGGGGAGGGTCAGGCTGGGTGTTAGGGAAAGGTTCTGCACCCAGAGGGTGGTTGGGCACTGGGACAGGCTCCCCAGGGCACTGGTCACAGCACTGAGCCTGCTGGAGTTAAAGAAGAGTTTGGACAATGCTCTCAGATACACGGTCTGTTTTTCTGGATGGTCCTTTGGGGACCCAGGAGTTGGACTCAATGATCCTTGCAGGTCCCTTCCAACTCAGATACTCTATGACTCTATGTTAACAGAACATCTGGCACACAGTGTGCTAAGGACTAGGGTATCCTTGCATAAAAAAAGGTATTACTGACTGTTAGGTACCATCCTAAGCAATGAAATCAGAAGAAGTTTTAGATATACCTCTGTCAAGTTTGCATCATGATCCTGAGGTTTTCATACCCCTGACAAAATGGCTTGGTTTAAGGTTTTTGTTTGCTTGGGGGGGGGGGGGGGGGCGAGGAGGAAAGAAAAGACAAAAACAAAGCCACAAAAAGCAAATCTTTGAACTGCAGAGAGGAAATGAGAAGTGCACTATGTAAAAACAGATCCACTTTAAACCCTCAAGTCCATTTGAAGCTTCTATTTATACAAACAGCTGACTAGAAAAGAAAAAAAATTAGGCAATCAGGTCATTTTTAGGATAAAGGGTGTCCCTTTGACTATACACAACTCCTCTTCCCACCAGCCATTTCACCTGCCTTTGAAGGCTGCAGATAGCTTACTAAAGCAGAACAGAGCATTTCATCGGTATTCACTCCAAATTACGCTTGTTTGCTTTTATTGGTGAATTATTTTCAAGGGCTGCAATAAAGGCTGCAACAGACTGCCTAAAGGTTTACACTAGATTCCTTTGCCATCTTGCCTCATTTAAGGCCAGAACAAAATGACGGGTTTTTTTCCTTCTTTTTTTGTTTGGTATGACTATACTCTGACAATCTGCACATTGTAACGCCTAAGGCAAGGATATACTGTAGTAGGTTAGGAGAAAAACTGCACAGTAACATCTTACAACTATGCAGCTACCTCCTAAGGTCAGTTTTCTTATTCAGACCTTAATTAAAAGAGTAAGAACTGAGATTAGCAGAGTCCCTCTTACTTGAGTGCAGTGGAAAATCCCAGACAGCTTTCCACCAAAGGCTCCCCACAGCTTTCCCTACAGGATTTCAAATAGACTTGGAAGAAGCCCAGCTACCTCATCTCCTTGGCCAAGGAGAAGAGAAACACAATGGAAATGTGTGACACCTTACCGCAGCTTGATAAAAGGAGACTTTTTGATGCAACTCGTGAGATGCATTGCCACGAGGCTGCACTTGGGGTGACACATGGGAATTTGACTGGGTGACAGCATCTCTGAACACAGCAAGCTGCGTGTTACACAGCACTTGGCAGAAATGCTCAAGGAATAGCAAGCCAGCCACGGTGAACAGTGGCACCACTACTTCTGGTTTTTCAGCATGGAGCTACATTCAGCACCTTTGTATGTGTCAGTACACAGCTGGAAAAGTGAACATGCACACAGGTATACAGAGAGTTTGAGGGAGGACCACACTCTGGCAGTAACAAGGAAGCAAAATGAACAGGACTATGGGGGATTTTTTTTTTTTTGACATCTATTAAAGTTCCCTCTGCATAAGTTAGAAATATTCTGCTAATCAGGTATTTGCAGAAAATCCCCTGTCTCCTGAAGAGCTATTGTGCTAAATTTGTAGGCTAAATCTAGTCATTAAAATTGAAAATAGAAGGACACTGGTGCATGGCCCTGTTCAACGTCACAGCTGTTTCTCTTCCACTTACAAACCATCTCTGCTTCTGTCCCTCAAAGGCTAGAATTGCACCCTGCGGTCAGAAAAGGAAGTGACATTCAGGATCAGAAAAGTTAAGCCTCCAAAGTTCTGACATATGGATATCAGAGCACGATTCAAAACATAAAAGTCATTGCCTAAGGATTATTTGACCTGAATAGCCATACATTTTTCCATACATTTATAATCCTTCCTAAAAGAGGTGAAAAAAAGGAGCAACAATCTTAAAAAATCATGCAATTTTTCATTACTGGAATTATTTAAATCGGTATTGACAAAGACTCTGTTAATTCCAGGAGAAAATTGGAATCTCTACTTTTTTAAAAAAAAAAAGTAAATTAAAAAGGAAGTTGCATGATAAAGCACCATTCTGAACATGGCCCACAAAGACCTTGAATTAAGTAAGCTCGCAGGATGTTATGGTTATGCTTATTCTTTACAGGCATACAACAGGCATTTTCAAACTATTTCCAGTATTTTAAAGAAAAATCAGTTGTGATACAAAATTGGGTGTGGGGGAGAGGACAACAGATTTGCTTTACGTTGGAGAACATCATGTGTTTACAACCCTGCTCTCCCACTCCTGACAAGCACATATCTTAGCTACGAACAGTTGGACAAGGAGAAGTTGCCAGTGAAAGTCACACACAGACGTGCAGAAGGCACAGAAGGCACCCCCCTCCACCACCACCACGTCAGTTAGGAAAAGAAAAGCTTCATCGTTTAGACACGGGGATTAAATAGACGGATCCAACCTCCTCGTTATCAGTAAAGCTGCTATTCCCCCAAAACATGGAAGATCACGGTCAAGATTTATGGTTGTCTCTTGAAAGGTGGCCATGATCCTTCCCTGTTTCTGACACCCTAGATGATACCTGCCCATACTGTGCTCCTGTCTTACCCTCAAAGTCATGGAGGGAAGAGATGAAGAACCTGCCAAAGAGTCAACAGGCCAGCATGCTGCCTCTGCAATATGCGGCGGTGCCTTTGGCCACTGAGAACATATATATCCTTTTTATTGCTGACTTACGATAAAGCAAACGTGTATTTCAGCTATTCTATCAGATGACGAAGCTCTGTTTAATTAATCTCTAATCACTTTAAAAATGATACATTCCTGCGAGTCACTGGAGACCTGCTGGTCACGGCAACTGGCACATCTACAGAAAGGAATTCTGAGAACAAGATGAATTTGCTTTAAAAATTATTTAAAAGCCACTTGGTCTAATATACTCTATAACCATTCCCCAGCAAGTCTAAGTACAGATTTTCAAACAAGCATTTAAGGTTTTGCTCCAGTATACCCATTCAAGCCAGGATGTGTCTAACTTTGTGAAAGTTTCAGCAATGATTCCTAATCATGGCGTAACACAAACTTCTCAAGGGCACGTCAGGTTTATCTTCTTTCAAGTTTTTTGCTATACCACTGAATTTTTAAGCACAGCTTCAGTAAATAATGAGTTTACAGATTGGGACTGTTCCCAAAGCAAGGTACCTGCAACTGGTAATGAAATAAAAATGTAAAATACATGTCAGTTGCATAAGCTACATATCACTCGTGAATTGTTGTATGGACTAATGGTCACAGGAGACCATTTCAAAGCTGATATGGTAGCTTTATAGGCAGAAAAGGGGTTAGGATGGCAATGGTAATAAAGTGGGAGGAAAGCAGAGTGCAAGATATCGTTCATTATTTTACTACCACAGTACCCAAAAATCCCAGAGGAGTCCTAAGCTCCCACCCGCTAAGTACTATACACACATATAGCAAATCCCCTTCTCCCCTGAACGATATATATTCAGTATGTCTGAGGACAAAAGACTATGAAAGAGGCAGCAACATCATCCCTGCAGCGCAGACGGCCAACCGAGGTAGCGGGAGGTGACATGCCTTGCACAAGGTCACATGAAAAATCAATGGCAACGCCAGGAAGCAAGCACAGGTCATCTGAATTGCAGTCTGAAGCCTACCACAAGGCCAGCCCCACAACTGAAGCCTGTGCCAGCACTGCGAAACACCGTGGTGAGGTACTTCATGCACCTTTCTGCAATGCCACTCTCTGCTATGGCAGGCTGTTTATTTGGCAAGGAAAAGAAAAGAGGCCCAATGACTGCCCTACAAAAAGTGAGTGTTTTGGAGCTGTGCTCTGCGCCTCTCCCAGGATTTTAGGACCTAACAGATATATGAGGTAATCAAACGCCCCAACAGATACTAAGTGTGCAGAACATATGTCCCTTAAGGATGGAAAACCTTCTGATAACCTCCGTTGTCAACACAGTCACAAAACTCCACACAGCACTCAGGACTCACTAAATTTTAGCAAAATTGCATAAAAACCGGAAGGGCCCCGTTTGCAAAGAAAACTTGGCACAAACAATTAAAACCACCAATCCATGACAGGAGGGGAAAAAAACCCAACGTCATGGTGCTCCCTGGAGTTCATTCTGTCTCAGCAGCATGGCTCACTAAGGGAGGAACAGAATGAAGCCCAGCAGCATTCCTCCAGACCTTCGACGGACAACCAAGCTATGCTCTCTATTCCCATCAACTTCACAGCTATCACTACGCTGTTCCCCTCTGGAACAACAGAAGATGGCAAGCTCTTATATTTTATGGATTCAAAAATCAACACAAACTCGGTTATGTTAGTCTTAACTGATGCAGCCATGTTTTGCTCTAAATGGTAAGATTTGAGCAGCGCCTCTGTAGCAATTCCCTGCGCTAACTTTAGATTGATTTGGTGTTTTATTTACTTTGATGAAAGGATTTTTCAGACATAAACACTCCTAGTTTCTTAGGATCGTCATAGCAAAGAGAATAAATCTCATCATTTTGCTTTTCCGTCAATCACAGCTCCTTAACACAGAGGCTAAGAGTTCACCCATTAATGGGATAAGGATTCATAATCTATCAAGAATATATGCCAACATCTAATCATTAGATCCTCTATAAGCCTATACATTATTTGCTTTTGACAGATTGTACAGCTCTTTGTTTTACTCAGAATATCAAAACCTATCCTATACTCACATCGCTCTTGAATGGAAGCAAAATTGCTAGAGAAGAGAAAAGTGTTTAGTACAAGAAAACCAGAGAGCCTATGTCAGCTCCTCAGATGAGATAAATCAACACAGTCACTGACCCAGTTTCTGTGGTGCTAAACTAATTTACATCAGCTGAACACTGGGTCCATCATCAATAGATTTAGAAATGAGCAAGCAGACGCAAAAACTCATTTGGCCTTCAAATAATAAGAGCAAGAGGCTATTATGAAGGTTTCTTACTGAGGGTTTGACTTTATGGTCCTACTGATGTGTACCTGGCTTGTGCACAGAGTCCATGGATCAAGCTTTTGAGGATATTATAGCACAGGGCTCTTCAAAAGCATGGTTTCCAGTATGGGAAAAAAGAGGTTTGGCACCTTGTGACTTCCACGTGCATCCCCAGGGATCAGGCTGGCTGGAGGACAGAGAGGGGTTAGAGCCATGAAGTACTCCTCTCCCTTGACTCAGCTTAACCATTCTCCACCTGAATACCCATCCCGAAGAGTTTCAGCCCAAAAAAGGAGCTAGGCCATCCAGACTTGATTGCTTTTGTAGTTCTGGAAAAGATAATCTAGACTCAAGTCAAAAGATAACTTCCATATTCAAATAGCTACACATTCTTTCAGCCTATTTCAGGAGCACAGGGAAGATAATAAGAAGCTCCACTTTCCAGGCTTACCATGCTAAGAGGATAAAAAGAGAACTCGTTTTAATGCTTGTGCCTAGATTGTAGAGCATTACGACTTGGTTTCACAAAGGGATTTAGGACTCTAAGTCCCACTGAAATCAGGAAATGAATGGGACTTAGGCTCCTAAGGGCCTTTGTGAGTGCTGGTCTAAGTGCCTCCTCGTTTTGAAGCCAATGGGAACAATGCCATGGCATTAAGCAAGGGCAGAGCCTGCCCACGAAGCTTTAACTCTATTAAAAGACTAGAGGTTATCTTGTGACAAACAGGCACAACACACTTGGTGAAGTGTCTCTGGCTTGAATGCCTTTAAAGCTTCCACCACACTCCATCAAACCGAGCTGAAGCAAAGTCCATACCCGTCGATGGGAGTTTTGCAGTGAATTAAGATTTCAGTCCAGTCCCTCGAGTCAGAGGCAAAAGAGTTGCTACTGTGAAGAGAAATGCTGCCATTAACAAGCCTCGGCCATGTACTGGTACCACACAAAGCTGTTAAGGTAGGCAAAGTGCAGGGTATAGTTTCTCCAGTTTCACCAGTGAGCCTTACTTCGCTTTTCTGTGATTAAAGCTTGACATCCTGTGGTCCATGCTAACTTCAGAAATGTTCTGTAAAGTAAATACAGTTTTGGCATTTCTACTTTTTTCATTATTGATATTTTGCACACACATTAATAAAGATTGCCACCGATCTCCTTTAGGAGAAAAACTGTTTTTCCAACATTGGTATTAACAGCATAGCTAAAATTTCCACATTGGTAAGGTGAGAAAAAAAAATGTGCCCCACTTTCTGTAATCCTATACAAAGGTTAAGAGAAAAAAGACATTATCTAACCAAAGATCAAGTATTTAAATATTGCTAACGGCTAATAAGCTCTTCATTGTGCTTGCATAAAATGTCCCTTTTGCTTATATAACTCCAGAAAACTTGATGGACTAGTGTATCCACACATTGAATGGAAATCACATCTGAATGGCAAACTTCTCGCCAGCCAGGCACCTGAAGGTTTCATCTTCTCTTCCCTGTGTCCACAGAATGAGAACTGTTCCCTTTGTGTTGCCACGTGTGTTCATGTCCCATCCTACCGGACCCAAGATATTTCCTGTCCTACTGGATATGTAGAAAGGTAGCCGCTGGAAAGGTCCAGATGGAAGGGCTCTCTCCTGGGCTTGTGCCAGGATTAATCCTCGCAGAGGATTAATCTAGCCCAGCTCAGCGGGGAACAGAGAGAGAACCCCAGCCTCTGCATGCAGCACCATGGAAAGACACCGAGCCACGGCAGTGATGACCCAGGACCATGCAACACACCAAAGAGTTTGCCACACCTGTGTGCAGTTCACAGCCACCTAAAATGCTTTCTCTATATATACACACATCTCTATAGACCCAATGCAAGACTAGATACCCATATAATTAAATTCTGCATTTAACAAGTTTTAGTGTGATCTGTATAGCTTGTGTGCTTAGATCAGACTTCAAGGGTCCAAATATGCAAGGCTGATACGTGAGAAGCACTCAGCCGCATCTGAGGCACTTTTCTATTTCACTTGAACCACTGCACATAGCCAAGAGGACTGTGAACGTATTTTATATGTCACAGCATTTTTGACAAATGGTCCTTCCTTCGAAAGCAGCCCTGAAATCAGCACACGCTGCAGACAATTTGACACAGGGTCAGGAAAGATATTCATGTATCACTGCAGCAACGCTATCCAAAACTCTCCAGTGCATGTAGCTAAAGCTGCATCTGCTTCTTCTCTACCTAGTCTGGAGGAGGGGAAAAAAAAAAAAAAAAAATCAATAAACACCAGCACTTCATCTCTGCTCAATTTAGCCCTTTCTGGGAGCATAGATAATTCCTGATGGCAATTGTCCAAAGTGTCCGAATTCAGACAGTCTGATAGCCCTTTCAGTCAGGTCAGTCCTACTGGAGACAATAATCAGGCCTCCCACGATGAATTTCATTCACAGAGCGGTGCTGATTATGGAGTGGGTCGAATCATTGCACAGTATTGACTGTAGATCAATTTTCAGCTTGAGGCATTGTGGAGAACATATAGTACACAGCTAAGCTAAGGCAGGGAGTAGGAATTCAATAGTCTACCCAACCATGTCAAATAAAAGCCTGCACAGATAGATGCTACAATTTTTACCCCCCGAAGCCTGTGTTTTTAAAGATACACACTATGATGAAACATACGCCCTCCGGAACTATATTTCATCATTAAGTTTTGCTGCATCATTAAAACCACCACTTGATTTCTCCGCCCCAAAGTTCTTCCAGGTGATGCACTCTGCATTAAAAAGACAACTTGCCCGAATGACCGTTTCTTTGATCCCATCTGTCCGTAATTAAAATGCTCCAAACAAGGTAATGACTGCTTGTCCTGCTGCAGATGATTTCCCCTTTTCTTCACCTCTAACTGTGCCAGGCGTTGTGGCTTTCAGCTCTGACCCCACACCAACGCTACCTTTGTAAATGAAAACCTGGTGATGCTATGTTCCTTGTAGGCCCCACACTCTGCATGTCGTTTGTTATTCACTTCTAGCCCTACGCATCTTTGAGAAGAAACAAGTTTAAAGGTAAGGAAATACAACATATCCTTAAAATATGAGGGGAAGGAAAAAAAAAAAAGGCTCTTGAGGAAAGATTCCTTCCCCATTTACACTCACTATAACTATTACAGGTTCACCGGTTCTTCAGACCACTTAAAATGAACTGGGGCTTGATCCATACGAAGTTGCAATAGCTCTACAGCAAAGAAAAGGAGGAGACGAAACCATCTGTGCTGAGCTGAAAATGCCTGCCCACAGGACTAAAAAAATGCTCCAAAAGCTGGGAAATTGCATGGCTTCCCCTCACAGCTGTTGCACGTTACTGCATCACGTATCGCACTGCAGTACCTATGGGGTCAATACAGAGGATTTCCAGCAGACCTGGAACAGGGCTCTTGGAGAGACCCCACAGCATCCAGAGGCTGTCAGTGCTTGCATCCACGGGGTCTTCCCCCATGGAGGTGACACGCCAGCACCCAAAGACAACAGACATGAAAGGCACTGCTGCGCTGCTTGACAGCAGGGAAACAAAGACCATAAATAAAATTAAAAGCACTGCTTTCCTTGCTGAATTACCACACTAGACCTGCACCAAACCTGCACTCTAACCTAAAACACCACCTTCACAGCTGAAAACTTCCAGTGACATTTGCAGAGATGACGTCTGAGTGTGGCCATTTTTCAAGTGTACAATGGTAAAGATCTTCATCTTCTAGAGACCGAGGATCTCAATGCTTTTTTAACAAAGATTTTTTACACATCTGTTATTTACAGAACCCATTTTACAATTACCACAGAGCTTAAAGAACGTTAACACAATGTGTCTTTTGAAAACAGACAAACTTGAAAATAGCTAGAGTAAAAATCAAATGTAATCACCTGAAATGTAAATTCAGCAACAGTGAAACTGCTCACAATGTCATTGAATAATACTGTTATAATAGGGTTGTAGCGTAGTAAGGAGGCACAGATTTCCAGACATCTGCCTCCCCGCCAAAAGATCCAGGTTAATACAGAAAATAATAAACCACGAGAAACTCTCAGCTCTAGCAAGTGGAATTCTGACCCTTCACAAATCAGCAGCTGTACTGACTTTACCTCCCACATCTACATACAAAAAGCAGAAGCTTATTCACATGGTAATATTTAAACATTTTGCATAAGATTCGACTGTTTTCCCTTATTCTCTAATTTTCTGTTTTCTTGTTTTCTTTAAGCTTACAGAGATATTTAAGTCCTCTTACTTATACATGTAATTTCTTCCGACTGGAGCTGTTCTCTAGCCCTCTTTGGGTTCTCTCCAATCTTCTTCATTTGCTTACTAAGTCATTGTTAAACAAACCTAATTTGGTTATCAGTGGCTAAAGAAATAAAATTTCGTGGTCCTAGAAAAAGTAAATTAAATGATCCCACGCAAGTCTAGCTACAAGTACCAGAACTACCAGCAACATACAAAAATAAGGAGTTGTCAGAAGATTTTTTTTGCCTATTTTTAATCAGCCACAAAGTAAATATAAGACAAGGACCAAAATAAAATATCCACGACAAAAAGAAAAACCTGAAAAAAAATAAAATAAAACTGTGCTCGACATTTGAAACAAGCCAGTGAATTCAGTCTTTGGAAACTCAGCTTACAAATCTTACCTACGTAAGTCCTCAAACAACGCTGCAATGCTAATGGGGTGAAGTGTTATAATGCATCGGAGTTGCAAACAAGGGATTGGTATCCTGCAGTGCCAGAAAATTACTGTTGGATGACAGGGCCTGCAAAGTTAAATTGTACTGCTTTAAAGGAGAAGATAAGAGTACCGCCAGGAAATGCAGGTTGCCGTACAGTAGAGCATAATATGCCCACACCAGGATCAGAGGTCTCTTTCTTGTTATTCGGCTATTGTATCGGCAAAGGTATGTCAAATGAATTAAGGAACTTCATAGTGGCTTAGAAGTAGAAATAATTTCAATTTAATAAAAATATATATAAAAAAAGACATGGCCTGGAGCTTTGCAAATCAATGAATTCCTGTGAAGTATTAAAAAAATATTAAATGAGAATTTTACCTGCTAGATTTACAAGTTCTTTTCTTCCCTCTAGAAGAATAAATGAGGTGTTCCTTCTTTTCTAATGTCAGCCAGCTACAACAGTCTTTTCTGAAGATATTTCTGTGCCTTAGTTTCCAGCTCTTCCATCTGCAGTGCTTTGTACTAGGGAACAGCACTTGTCCAATGGCATCCCCATAGTATTGTATGCAACACGTCTTAACATTTTTGTACTTCTCTCTACTATAACAAGTATCTGTCTCTCATAATAAAGAGAAAAAAATAACCACCCAAATGCTTGTTTTAAAATCAACTGCTCCTTTCAGTGTGCAAAGCAATTTGCCTTTAGGAGGATATATTTCGGTTGGGAGGGGGGGGGGGGGAGGAAGTGGTGCATACTTGCCCGTTAAAAATGAAGCCTCTTTAGAAAAGCCCCATCTTAGGCTTCTAATAAGTGTGACACACAAGATCTCTGGTCTGTTTGAAAATCACAGCCATGCCTCCTAACTTTAATCCACTGCCTCTTATCTTCTGAGAAGTTTATTCTAAGCTGGCCAGTTCAACTACCCAGCAATAAAATTAAAAAATAAATGAATTTCCATTTCTGTAACATGAAAGCTTCTTTAATTGAATAAATCCAATCAGCAGTCCTACAGACTGGACACAGCCCGTTTCATAACAAGAACGGGTGAGATAAGAGCAACACTTCAACACGACCCATGTTTCTACACAGAAAATTTGCTGCCAATTAAAAAGTCTGCACTTGGGGACAAACAGGGCCTTGCCTTTCCACTGCGAAAGAGCCGTGAGAGCTCCAGATGCACAACTCGGGCAGATCCTCAGATCCTCCTTACTGCTTTTACCTCTGCAGCTTCCCTGTGGCATGATTTCCAGGCAGCCTGATGAAGCTTAGCTATAGTTAAGGTACCAAAATAATTTGGTTCATCGCTGAGAAGCCCTGAGTGGCTCCAGAAGCTGGTGTGCATTACCTCTGTGCCTAGCTATGGGTTTCAGTGCCCCAGGCTCTGAGTGATCAAGGTCTGTCAATACTTGCCTGCGAACCGTCTCCTGTCCCACAGCACAAGGGCTTGTTTGAAAGAATCTGTTTTGATTACTAACATGTGTCCTCACTTACAATATTTTATTTCACGGTAAAATTCAGATGCAGTTATGATTTCGAGTTTTAAAACACTGCAGCAGTGGATTTGAGTGGATAAACAGACTAAGCACAGTTAAGAGTCCCACTGAGACGTCTTAAAAAGACTAATTTATGAATATGCAAACACTTTACATGTCACTCACTTCTGATAAACTCCAGTTGCATAAGCCTGCAAGACAAAACTAGCAAGATGAAGGAAATCTGATACTAAACAAAGCCACAAACTGTAAGAAGAACAACTTACAAAAGAGTGGTTATACTCAGGGACTCCATCTTTGCAGAAGGTTTCCTTTCAGACAGATTGGGTTCTTGTGCTTTCCTGAAGACCTCAGATATCATTCCTTTGTGACTGGCTTTGTCCTTACACAAGCACGGTGTTAATATGAACTCTTAACATCTGCATTAAACCAGCCTACAAAGTTTTGCCCTTTCCGTGGTAAGTTGTATAAGGAAAAGAAGCGGGTCTCTTTTTTCTCCTGACATACACAAAGTCAGAAAGGTAAACGTCCTGTTGCAACAGAAAGAAGAAGATTGCTACTTGCACTCAGAAAGCTTATCACATACAAAAATACACCCTCCCTAGTAATGTAAAAAAAAAGTGTCAGTGGTGATGCACAGGGCTTACAAAATTATCTCCTTCTAACTAATGCCATCTCTGTTGAAATTCGCAGTAAAAGTGCCACCGTCAGCTTGGGGGTGCAATTTTGGCTGTTGCTTTATTAGAAGCACAGGCCAACAGGCAGCACAGGGAGCAACCACCCCCCTTAGAGCAATCAAACATTAGATGTTGGGCCACAAAGCAATTTTGCTTATTGCTAGCCACCGCGTGTATCCTCTGTACTATGTGCAGTCAGGGCTACACTCTGACCCAGGCACCTGCCCTGTTTCAGTTGCAAGTGAAAGAACAGCTCTTTTATCATCGTCCTCGTGTAATATTGTTCTAGGTACTGTGGCTGATGATCAGCTGGGGCTAACGAAGCACTGATGTTAACAGCTGACTAAGCCATCCGCTCATCTTAGACCACCGTTTCACTTGGGGGACAGGAGAAAAATCAGCCCTACATTATACCAGCCTGCGTGGCAGGAGCAAGGGTTGGCACAGCACACGCAGGAAAACACGGCAGCTCCTCCTGTGGCTGCAAGATGCCAGAAAGCCCACGGCCCCATACAGCCACCGGGAGAGCAGATGTGCTGCCAGCGTCCCATCAGGGAAAGAGACAGGACTAATTGCAGTGCTAGAGATCACAGGGTCCCTGCCAGTACATCCGTCCCTGGATGCCGCTGGATTAAATAAACGTGGCCAACCAGGGCTGCAGGTTAAATGGAAGCACGCTAAGTGCCCCAGACTCCAACCATGGGGGTGGATTTCCTCCTTTGAAATCTATATGTTTAATTTCTGTTTCCTCTCTCATTAGCCTGGATTGAGACCACCACCACAGGAGTATTTTCTCATTTGGCCAAATACACATAGATCTGCCCTGGGACCAGAGAGCAGCAGTCTCAGTAGCCAAAAAAACACAAAGACTGGGACAAACATGGTTTTCAGAAATGTTTTTGTCTTGCAGAAAGGACATATGCTATCTTCCCATCCTACCCTGAAGCTCACAGAGTTCACACGCTGTTTTGGGAACAGCTCAAACCAACAGGTGAAGAGGAAAGCAGGTAGCCAGGGCTGGTACCTTTCCAGGGCAATCATCTAAGCTTCAGAATGCGGACACGATGGGACATCCTGACATCACGGGGACTGGAGGGGGACCAGAAAGCAGGAAGAGGACCACGGTGAAAACAACAACACTGCCAAAATTAAAACCTCCCTTATCACATGCTATTGAGGACAGCTTAGTAATAGATAGCTGAACCAAAATGCCTTCCTGGTGATTTATGGCCAAAGCTGCTCTGCTCTGGTCTGAGATAAAAGCACCATGAATGAGGTTTTGGTTCAATTTTGTCCTTTGCTTAAAACAAAAAACTGCTTGAACTCAAATAGCTGAAAGAAAAAGGCTGATCTTTCAGGCATTTCTGAAAGATGATGGGCTCTCAAACATAAGCAGGAGTCTAAAAGCCCTAGCTGCAAGTGGTACAGGATGCAAAAAGCCAAACTTGCTTCTTTTCAGTCCGTAATGACTCATTTTCTGGCTGATTACTGACATATGATTATTAACATCTAGTATTTCATAAATCTGCATCAATAAAAATCAATAAAAAATGATGATGATGATATTTTAAAGAATGTGTAACTATTACGTTTTCCAAAAGCTTCTAATTTAAAAAATAAGGACTTCTTAAAGTAAAATATCGTTCCTTCTTTATCAAATATTCTGCCACCTGTAAACACACCCTTAGGTTGAGGAGGAGGATATGTGAAAGGTAGCAAGGACTAGAACCCATAACAGAAAAAAAACAGGCAAGCTCAATGACTTGGATGTGAACGCACCGATGGTGCAGACCCTAGGAAAGGAGGGTTTCAGCACGTGAAATTACATCCCCTGCCAGGCTGACTCTAGACCCCACTTGCTGCAGAAGCTGCTGCTCCTCACATAGTCCAAAACAGGGCTTTCGAGTCGAAACTGAATCATAGCCAAGGTGCTTGATTAACAAAGATGTTCATGCTGTTACGCCTCTCCTCCCCGAGTGACACAAGTTAACAAAGACAACCGCTGGTGCTTGGGGAAGAGAAGAGGCTTCCAGCAGCCAAGAAGCAGAAATATAGGTAAGCTAAACGGTGAAGTTTCTTAGCTATGCCACGTCTGAGACACAGGAGGCACATACACCTTCAGTGTAAAAGCAGATGTAGGAAACCAAAGAGAGGATCGAAGTCTGTATGACTAAGGTGCGAAAGCCAAGAAGTCAAACCAGTACCTTAAAAGTCAGCCGGTATCTAGATCCAAGGAGGAATATTGACTTTGGTGAGCAAAGCACAAAATGCAAGATTAAAAGGGATTTTTCCCTACTGACATACAAAAATGCATACCCCAGATAATCAAAACCCGTAAGATGTGGGAGATCTGGAAAGACAACTTGTAAATTTGTGTGTAGAGGGGCTGGCAGGCAAAAAGAGGGGGAGACCAGCTTTTGTGGGTCACCTGGCACACTAAAGACAAATGAAACTTGAGACAAACATGGCAGAAAAGCTCCCAGAGACAAAAGCATAGCATTCAGCTCTCATCTCTTCAAAGGAGAAAGGCCTCCCCGACAAACCAGAAGCACACAGAGAAGGCTGGAAAGGTCTGGGTGCATCCATGGAGGTATCAGTGAGATTCAGAGCCAGGAGAGGAAACTAAAACAAGCATGCAAAGTAATAAATCAGCAATAAGTAATAAACAAAGCCAAGACAACAGCAGCATATTCTCTTTGTTCTCCCTAAGCACAGCTCATGTTCTGGGTGGGGCATCAGTCCCTGCAGGAGCAGCCAGAGCCCCCGGCAGAGATGCTCCCCAACACAGGAAAGGCTTTCCCGGGGGACCTGCACCACTGCTTCATTAAAACTACACAACCAGATAGAGCCACAGGCTGCGTACACGCAGACACATACACTTGGGAGGAGCAGCCAGCCTGGCATGGCAGGAAGCAGCCCCATGCCCCAAGGGACCCCTCCGAGCAAAACAGGAGGGACGGGACACAAACCTCCTGCAATTATCAGCAGCTGCTCCTCAGGCAGCCAGGCAGCTTTCCTCTACCTGGGGTATTTGGCCACATCTGCTGCCTTTGTCAGGGGAAAGGGATGATCAAGAGCAGGAAGACAAGGGCACGTGCTGCCACTCTGGTATTTTGTGCGATATGCCCGTGTAACCCCAGACCCTCTCAGCAAGCGAGAGCTGCCCCAAACCTTAAGATGGAGACTCTAGGAAGTATACGGACAGAGAAACCTTCCTGGAGGCATGGCTCTGACTGACAAACAGGTTTGCCCAGAGGAAATCAAATTTCAGGGCAAGCTGTACAGGTTTAAGGGTTACCCGTACAATGGGCAGGTTAAATCCTGAAGGAGGGAGCTGGGCTCCATATAATGCCAAAAGGAAGAACCTAGGGGGCTTCAGTCCCAAAACCTATCTGCCTCTCCACCTCCTGGGTGCTTTTATTATAGTCAGCAGGGACTGAGTCAACAGTAGTTAGAGGAACCCAGGGAGGGAGTCCTCTGACCCAGATAGGGGTGTCTACCAGCATGTACAACTAGCACACTGCTTGCCAAAAGGACAGGCCAGTGGAGAACATGCTCATCTTCATAGCTGCAGCATAACTTCTGTAGCTACTGCACGAAGATGTAATTATGGCCCTTCTCAGACTCAGGTTCAATTTTGCAAACGGGGCCCCAGCCGTCAGAGTAATATCTACCAAGGGAAGCAGGTATTCCTCTTCATGCCCAGCCAGTGTTCCCAGCCTGGAAAGCGCAAACTGAATGCAAGTCAGTGCACGAGCGTCGTCCTGCCCCTGCAGACGGGCAGTGCCCTGCTCTTGGCACATGCATAAGGCTCTGCCAAGCAGTGACAGCCTTGAGACTACACCACAGTGCTGGGTGAGGTCTGGGAAGCTATCATACAGACAGACATCACTCCAGCTGTTTAGGAAGTTTATACCCAAAACCTTGGGAAAAAAATTAGGTGAGAAATTCTACTAAGGAATATTTCCCCATCAGGATCAATTTCCTTTTTTGTGTTCTTTCTTTAAGCATACCTAACTCTGCTGAAAGACATGGTTAGATTTGTCCATGCAGGCTGTAGCCCATCTTGCTTTATTTACTTTTATTTATTTCCTTGCTTATTTTCTTCTGTGCTCTGGATGTCCTCGAGAAGAGAGGATTTTTATGTATGAAGTTTGCCTGAAAGATGAACCACTGGAAAAGCCCTCTGTCTGCCCCCAGTGTAAAACTCTACGTGAAGCCCAGCACTGAATTCACCCGTAAGGAGCCATCACCATGCCACCTCTCTGTCTCTCTGCCAGGGGAAAAATGTGTTTTTCCCACCTCATCCTCAAGCACCACTGTCAAGGCAAAAAACACACAGAAATTGGAAAAAACACTCGTAAAAGCAAAAGGTGGACAGACAAAAGAGTAAGAGGAGAAGAAGCAGGGGAGTGACAAAGAACTACTTTACCAAAAACAGGCTGGAGGTGCTGGACACAGAGGCTGGGGCCCACGCCACCTTGAAGTCAGCAAATCCGTACCCTTTTGGGATGCTTCTGCTGTGTGAAGGCGTAGGCTCGGAGCCTCCTCTGCAGAGGTTTGAGCAGGGAGGTGTGGAAATAGGAGGAATAAGGCTGGGAGCCAAACTGGGGTGTACAGAGGGTGTGGAGGGGGGTGGGAGAAGAAGGGCTCTTTGCTACGTGACAGTTCAGGAATGTGGCTCACGCGACCAGGCCAAGCCTGTCATCTGGGTTCGGAGTTGCACAAGGGCTTAGGAAGCTCAGATCACCCCCACACGAAAAAGAAAGAAAAAAAAGCATGCAGGTAAGTAAATAACTGGTAGTTGTGCGGCCACAGGATGCCCAGCTTGGTGGAGGCTCCCTGGGCTAGCAGCTCCTTAAGGAGAAGGGAAAACACAGTCTACCCTCCAAAGCTGCCAACAGCTGAGGACACTTCTTGTAACTAAAAAAGGAAAAAGGAAGAAAAAAGTAGGGCAAGATAAGTTCTGACCAAACTAAAACAAAACTAAGGCTTTTGATACCGTTTCCCACAACATTCTCCTCAAGAAACTGGCTGCTCATGGCTTGGACTGGCGTACGCTTCGTTGGGTTAGAAACTGGCTGGGTAGCCGGGCCCAAAGAGTTGTGGTGAATGGAGTCACATCCAGTTGGAGGCCGGTCACTAGTGGAGTCCCCCAGGGCTCAGTACTGGGGCCCCGTCCTCTTTAATATCTTTATCGATGATCTGGAGGAGGGGATCGAGCGCACCCTCAGTAAGTTTGCAGACGACACCAAGTTAGGTGTGTGTGTCGATCTGCTGGAGGGCAGGAAGGCTCTGCAGGAGGATCTGGATAGACTGGACCGATGGGCTGAGGCCAACTGTATGAAGTTCAACAAGGCCAAGTGCCGGGTCCTGCACCTGGGGCACAACAACCCCAAGCAGCGCTACAGGCTGGGAGATGAGTGGTTGGAAAGCTGCCTGGCAGAGAAGGACCTGGGAGTACTGGTTGATAGTCGGCTGAATATGAGCCAGCAGTGTGCTCAGGTGGCCAAGAAGGCCAACAGCATCCTGGATTGCATAAGAAGCAGTGTGGCCAGCAGGTCTAAGGAAGTGATTGTCCCCCTGTACTCGGCTCTGGTGAGGCCGCACCTCGAGCGCTGTGTTCAGTTTTGGGCCCCTCGCTACAAGAAGGACATGGAGGTGCTCGAGAGAGTCCAGAGAAGGGCAACGAAGCTGGTGAGGGGTCTGGAGAACAAGTCTTACGAGGAGCGGCTGAGGAAGCTGGGGTCGTTCAGCCTGGAGAAGAGGAGGCTCAGGGGAGACCTTATCGCACTCTACAGCTACCTTAAAGGAGGCTGTAGGGAGGTGCGGGTTGGTCTATTCTCCCACGTGCCTGGTGACAGGACGAGGGGGAATGGGCTCAAGTTGCGCCAGGGGAGGTTTAGGTTGAATATTAGGAAGAACTTCTTTACTGAAAGGGTTGTTAGGCATTGGAATGGGCTGCCCAGGGAAGTGGTGGAGTCACCATCCCTGGAGGTCTTTAAAAGATGTTTCGATATTGAGCTTAGTGATATGGTTTAGTGGAGGACTGGTTAGTGTTAGGTCAGAGGTTGGACTAGATGATCTTGGAGGTCTCTTCCAATCTAGATGATTCTGTGATTCTGTGAAATGAAGGAAATACAGCATGGTTGTGGCAAGAAATGGTGCAGATCAAAGCAGGGCTGTAGGTTTTCAAACGTCAGTGAGGTCCAGAGGAGACAGCAGGCTACAAGGGGCTCCTGTTGCTGGTTGAATATTTAAAAAACAATTTATGTCACTTAAAAACACAAGCTCTTTGCAACTTACCAAAAAGAACAACAGACACAAACACAATTTAAATGCTTTTCTTGGCCCTTTTTGTTGTTGTTTTCCAGTATAATTATGAAAAAGTTTAAGGAGAGCTGGGTGGGACAACACAAGAAGACAACCCTTGTACGGACCTGTTATCTGGGCTCAGAAAGAAATCCTCATCGAACCTTTTCAGACCCAGTCTTACATCTAAAATGGAGTTAGGGAGGTAAGAAAGCCTCTCAAGGGAAAAAGGTTTCTTATTTTTCCCAGCTGCTCCCCCCCCAAAAAATAATCTATGAGACTTCCCTGCTATAGTGTGAAACCGAGGAGATTCAGAGACCTTTTAAACTTCTCTCTACCGCTTTCACAATTTTTCTTATTCAAGCAGTGTTCCCAACAATTGGCTAATGTCAGCCTTTTGGGAACATCTGTTTGCTTCCGTATAGTCCTCACGCTCACTTTAGAAAAAAAATAAATAAACTAGCAAATTTTCTTCCGTGCATCTCCCATAAACATCTAAATGACTTCCTCTAACAGAGCAAGCTGCTTCAACGCCATCAATAGCGGTTTTCACTTGCATGTGGCACTCTTTGTGCTGGCTAGAAGAGTTCAGCAAAAGGTGGCAACGTCGCACACAGCCTGGACAAGGCATCGGAAACTAGACATGCCTGAAAAGTTAACAGACAGCTTTCCTTTGTTGATCTCAATCAGTATTTAAACGTTGCTCGTATTTAGATGAGCAGGATGACAGCACAGGCAGAGTATATCACTTCAGATTTTGGGACGGCACGACATCTGGATAAAGGCAGTTTGGATTAGTCAGCTATTGTGGAGATTGCAGGACTGATATCTTGAACTCACATTGGACGTTTATATTTGCATACATCTGCACAGGAAGCTAGCGCAAACTGTTTGCAAAGGACAGGGAAGGAATAATTCTGCTTTACTTTGTAAATTACTTTCCTTATCCTAATTAAAGAGGAAGAACGAAGCATCACACTAACATTATTATTAGCTCTTCAGATGCACTCACTTGGAAAAATAAAACAGTTGCACCAAAAAAACAGTACTTGTCACTCATTTGCAATCCAGCTTCCATGTCAAGAATAACCATGTTGCTTGCTGGGCTGTGTTATCTCCATATCTCTGCGCTTATATGCTAATATACCTGCAAAGGCATCGAAGGTGAGCACTACAAAACCTCCTTTTGATTGACTGGAACATAAAAATGTCTGAGAAGTAAGACAACGTGTTTAAAACGCTCCTAGAAATTGGGCAGAATTTAAGCTCTAACTCCCACAGAAACCAGCATGAAAATTATGCAATGATTCACTGGGAAAAGTAAAGCCTTCTGTGACTTCAGCCATATCAAAGCATCCTTTAGAAAAAAAGATTATTTCCTGAATGCTGAAGTTTATTTCAACACAGATGCTGAGCAAAAACCACTTCTCCAAACTTCCAGTCAGGGATGTGTCAAAAAGCAGAAGATAGCCACACTGCTTTGCGCCTGCAAGGACCTTTATTTATTATTTTATTATTATTTTAATGCAGAAGCAGTTGTCCCAGGGCTTATTATTTGGCTGAATGAGCTGAAGTGAGACTCCCCGGGCAGCTGCTGACATAATGAATGATTGTGTGGTGAAGCTGAGAATGTGAATGATGAAGAATTTTGAAAGGCTCTGGAATTTGTGAATAACAAAAGTAGCTACAGTCCCCAAAATCTCACCATTTGTTCTCCGCAACAAAAGAGGACTCAAAGGCCTTTGTTTAACAAAATGATTCAAAAACAGGATACGAAAGGAATTAAGGGTTATCTCTACTGGCATAATACAGCAAGCAAATTGTATCCCTAAGAAGAAAGAGTTATGAATGTATTCTGTCGAACATATTGTTAACTGAATTACTACAGTTCTGTTTCTTTTATCCCTTTTCCAGTACTGTCACCATGTTTCCTGTGTCAGTAATTCTTAAGGTCTTAAGGCCTTTCAATCCGGAGTCTGAAAAAGGGGAGCCACTCTCAGCAACTTCCAGGGGCGGACCTTGCACATCTGATGTGATGGGCAAGGAGAAAGCAGCCAACCATGCAAACCCCTTCCCTTCCTCCCGGCACTGCCATCAGGCACGGGCTCATGGCTCACCCCACTTCTTCAGTGGTATTAAAAATAACCACACTTATGTTTCATCTAAATATTCAATTTTCATAAAACAAAACAAAAAAAACTTATTGGTGTCTGTCAGTACTGCAGTATGGGACAAGGGATCAATGGTGCAAGCACCAGATGGACACAGGATACACGACAGGCATGCCCCAAAAGTGTTGCACTTACCCTTAGGGGGAAATAAGCCTTCCGTTTTCGGAGCGTGGTACTATGTACGAACTTGGCAAAAGACAAGTGAACCTGAATGAAGATTCATACCACAACGACAAGTGCTACCCAAACAAATATAAATTCAATTCAAAGAACTCTGTTGTGTGAGCAATAAACCAAGAAGCGCGCTGAATGAAGGAACGGAAAGCCAGCTCACCCGTGAAGGTTGTCAAGCACGAGAAATCAGACACCAGCCATGAGCCATGCTGGTGGTAAACCCAAACGGGGCGCCATCATTCAGAAGGACGGTGCTCCTGGGTGAGGGGGAGAGGGACACCCACCAAAGGACAACTCCAGTCCCTCCTCCTGTCTGGGACCTCTACCCTACGTGAGGCACTGGCACAGGCTTAGCACCCTGGCAGCTCCACTGCCCACAGGACAAGCTATGCCAAAAACCTGGCCCCAATTCCAGAGGCTTGGCACTTCTGACCCATCATGACTCCCATTTGTAGAAGTAAGTTTAAAGCACACCGGACGATTACACTGGTTATCTCCTCTCACACAGAGCCCCCTTTCAAACCATGGGGAAGGCTTTACTTTGCCATTTCCAGCCTAGCTTCGTTCCTCTTCTCCAGGAAGAGATCTGACAGGGTGAACAAAGCAACCTGTCCTTTCCACTAAGAGCCTGCCCCAAAGCCTCTGAGGGTCAAGCTGAAACCAGGGTGCTCTGGAACCAGGCCCCAACACAGAAAACACATTTAAAACATTTCCAAGCATTCAGGCATTCATTATATTAAGCCACGCATTTCCTACTGCAGCAGACAAAGTCAATGCTACCTGTGGTGTCTTTTTTGCAAATTGCTATAATGCTCTAGCTGCAAGCAGTGCAACAATACTGCCTGTACTGTCCCGACTGCCTTTAGTCAATGTGAATTTGGCAATCCTTTCAATGAAACCAGGGTTTCACCTTGGGATGCAATTCAGACCTGGAAGAAAAAGTTGCCCTTCCATTAATTTCTACAGGTACCTCATCAGCTCATCCTGTCTCTCAGAGGAAACACTGATTAGACTACAATAAAACGCAGCAGTAACCTGTGACTAAAGAGTATCTTCAGTTCCAGGCCTCCTTCATTTCCCTGTGCACCACACAAGCCCTGGCAGTAATAGCTCTCAGAAAACATGAGAGATTTGCCAACAAAGACTTTTGTCTTCACAAAGACTTCCGTGCACCTTTGCTGACTTTCACTGCTGGATTTTGTTGCTTAAAGTATATTTTTAATGAAAGCAGAAATTATCACGAAATATTGCAATTCCAGGAGCTGTACCAGAATTAAAGAATAAAATAAAATCATGAGAAGCATGATAAAAATCACAAGATAAGACAGCAACATTGAGTAGTTGCCCAGAGAAGATAAGAGGAAGAAATCTAATATGAAATTGTCAAGCCCAACATGAAATAAAGCCCCTACAAAACAATGCAGGGTTGGGGAGGCTGAAAAAGTATGCTTTCCAGTAGTGAGGACTATGAAATATGGTTTAACAGCTGTTATTAATTCTGCTGCGTGGCATATTTGCACCATTACTTCTTCCATCTCAGCTACAAATTCAGAAGATTGTGTCTCAGTCTGACATTAAGCTATGGAAACACCACAGCCAGAGTTCACCCATCCTGCATGTTCAAAGGAAAGTCGTCTTCTCTCTACATTTGCTTGGCATCTTGTATTTTGACATGCAGTAGTTTTAGCTTGCCATTTAAAAGAAAACTCTTAATTCCAGCCCAAGACCTATTATCCCTTCCTGTCAACCCCATTTTAGCCTTTTGCCTTCAGCCATGGTAATTTACGGATAAAGATATATGGCACGGCAGTAACTGTATTTGAGCTGCTGATTTGCATCGCTTTCTTGTATTGAGCCTCCAAAACCACACGTAGGTTCCCCAGTGGTTCCCTGTTACATTTGCAAGACATTTCAGGAGCAGGAGCAACACCTTTGCCTTTGTTCCTCTCTCCTGACCTTGCCCCTGCCTGAAAGACCTGTTTTTCAGAAAAGGCCCTGTTGCCTCTATTTCATTTCCTAACTCAGTTCTGAACACAGCCACTATTTAGGAAAAAAAAATAATTAAAAAGTCACTTCTTGCTTCTAACATAGCCAGAGCAATGAATAACTGCATTAAAAAGGCCAACAACTCAAGAAGCTGATGTTAAGAGGGTGGCAAGTAAAACTTTGGAGCAGACATCCCCAAACAAGGCTGCTCCTCCCAGCTCTGGTTAAATGACTGCACTCTGCAAAATTCCCATGGCCTGCATTTTTGGGGGATTTCTGCGTTGCCACAGCTTGGCACTAGGAATTTACTCGGACCACAACACTCACAGCATACCCATCCCAAAATGTTCCACGGATATTTCAGTATGTTGAGGCAAAACATCTCTTCACATGGTTTTGGGACATATAAAAAAAAGGGCCTGGTAACTCATCTAATGAGGGTTGCCACAACGTCCAAAGTGCGACTGCTTTTAAAGCCCCTTGACATCCTCCAAGGGAATGCTCTGGAGGAAGAAAACATTGGGGTCACACACTGCTGGAAAGCAGGCCTGCTCCATCACCACAGCCCTTCCAGAGAGGAGGATCCCATTTGCACAGCAATATGAACAGGAAAATGGAGTCCCTGCCCAAAGAGCTTCCTAACCACAAAGCATGGGGGAAGATAACAGAGTCAGCAGTAGCTTGAGGGAAATTCAAGGGGGGCATCAGTGGCCACTGTGTTTAGTCAGGCAGGCACGAACCCGCAGCAGCCCTTACAGTTTTTCCAGCATCACCCTTCCCTCACCCTGACAGCCTACGAGAATTGAGTTTGGCCCCCGAATTTTTCAGCTGCCTCTGATCTCCGTGGTTATTAATGTACAAACAATAGGGCTAGTCCTGTGTCCCCACTGCTGTGCCCTGCACATGACCTGTAATTGGCGCGGGACACAAAGGGACATAATGGGACACAATGCCCGATTCAAAGCCGCTCCTGCCGACCATGTCGCTTCTTACTTACGCTCACCAAAGCACAATCGTCGCTTCTTCCAAGCAAAAAGGTTATGGATTTACTTTGTCAGGATAGGAGGATGCAGATGGTTTTGGGGACAAATTGAAGCTCCAGTTAATCTGCATACTACAGTGCACAAACACATTGCCTGCAGGGCAGGGGGTAAATAGATGCTTGTCATGAAGGAACGTACTGGCAGTATGATTTTATTTCTCCAGGACATCCAAAATTAGTATTTTACCTTATGCACTAGGAGTCTACTAAATTTTGTATTACAAGTTAGAACTCTCTCTGAAGTCTTCAGGAGCATTAAAAAAATAAATAATCATCTGTTTCTCTGCTTTCCTTTCTCAAATTTTACAGCTAAATAAAAATCAGCCACAGAATTCCTCACATCTATGAGCCCTTCAGGAAACAGCGGATGCTGCCCTTTCCCCCAAGCCCCCTGGCCACACAAGCACCTTGGCTCTTCCTAGGTCTGTTCCCCCAGCATCTCCAGGCACATTCCTTCCCCAACCATCCTTTCTTCAGGTTTTAAACATCCACCCACCTTCTTCCCATCTATTTGATTTTCACGCTGAGGATACACTTCTCTCCCCTCCCTCGTGGACACCACCTGTACCAATCACATCCCACAGATATATTGGAAGACGTACGAGGAGCGGCTGAGGTCACTCGGCCTGTTCAGCCTGGACAGAGGAGGCTGAGGGGAGACCTCATGGCGGCCTACAGCTTCCTCACGAGGGGGAGGGGAGGGGCAGGCGCCGATCTGTTCTCTTCAGTGACCAGTGACAGGACCCGAGGGAATGGTGTCAAGCTGTGACAGGGGAGGTTCAGGCTGGATATCAGGAAGAGGTTCTTTACTGAGAGGGCTGTCGCGCACTGGAACAGGCTCCCCAGGGATACAGTCACAGCACCAAGCCTGTCGGAGTTTAAGAAGCATTTGGACTGTGCTCTTAGTCATAGGTCTGAATTTTGGGGTAGATCTGTGTGGTGCCAGGAGTTGGACTCGACGATCCTTATGGGTCCCTTCCAACTCAGGATATTCTATGATTCTATGATAAGCAGAGTATGTGGTCTGCAAAGAGGAGAGAAGGCATTTTGGAGTGAGGTCCAAGAAGCTGAAACACCCTGATTCCCTGCGACTAACTCTGTTCAACAGGCCCTCCTGTCCCAACATACCTCCTGCTTGGAGCAGCCCCCTACCACCCCAACTGCTGCAATGACAATATTTGTATTTTCAGTTCTGCCACCTCTAGCATCTTATATGGCACCCCACTGTTCAAAACAGTGTGATGCTCAGTGCTGTCATACTGTCCTTCAAGTTTGGTATCACATCTCCAAAGTAATTTAACAAAGACTGAAAATCAGCTCCTAACAGGTGGCATAACCTAATCTCAGCACCCCATGACTCCTTTAAAACAGCCATAGCCTAAATGAACAAGAAGGAGCAATGCTTCCCCTGGGAAAAGCAGCATCTTTTCCACAGCCCAATCATCATCTTATTACGTTGGCTACAGAACACATTTTGAGGTTTGTACATGCTCTGAAAAACGGCAACATTTGTTCAACCATAAAACTTTCCCAGAAGTAATACTAGGGTAAATTAGCTATCATTTCTTCAGGTGGGCTGTTTTTCTTTTCTGCTGATGATTTTTATGCTTGTGGTGCACTTAAAGGTAGCCTCACCAGACAGGTATAGTGTATTAAAATGGAAATGTCAATATGGTGAAAAAGGATGTGTCACATTAAACAACATCGTTACGTGTATTTATACTGCAGGAGGCAATGACCACAAGATGCAATGCAAGAGCGACTTTATCTGCATGTTATCAAAAACTTCTAGCAAGTCAGGTGCCATGGCAATGTGCTGTATAAAACCTGTTATTGGCAACAGGAATGGTCATTTATAAAAGTGTTGTATTTATAAATATATGTTATGTTTACCAGGCAGATAAATTCTGCAAATAGCTTTTGCCATAAAAACAAAATGTTTTAAGTTGCCCGTTTCATACATTTAAAGGCTTCTTCTTTCTTAAACTTTTAAGATTCTTAACACAACAATACCTCGGCTATGCACATGGGGAATTTAATTGTTTCAAACTTTAAAATTATCGAATAAACTTTCCTCCATCTCTGTTTATTTCGTTGCTCCTACTAAGATTATGGATAAAACAGTCAAGGGCAATATGTTCCCTTGTTCTCGCCTGCCAGCCTGACTTTTTGGCTGGCTTCATCCTCCTGACCCACAGGTTGCTCCCACCCTGCACGCCATCTCAAGCACCCACCTGACATGCCACCCCACAGCCCACAATGGTGTTGGTCCACGCTCAGCTGCAAGGTAGGATGCATTTGGGTATCAGCATGCTCTTGTTCAGCACAGCACTATCAATATTTCACTGATTTCTGACCTAAAAACATGCTTTTCTATACTACTTTCTCCCTGGATACAAATTATTCCTGCTTAAGAAAGACATTAAAAAGAAGACTTTAGTCATTTGAGCTTAGAATTTGGGGAATTATAATTTTGTTCAGCGCACACATATCACAGATCCTTTTTAAATACCATTTATGAAATCCAGGCCCCAATGAGGTCCACGTGAATACGCCTTTCAACCTCAATATAGCCAGGATTTCAAGACTGACAATGTAATTAAAATCTTTAGATTGCTGACTTGCTTCTGCGGTTCTTGAAGATGCAGCTGTACGGGGACTTCTTCTCTACAGCATGACAGAACAGCTTACGACCAAACTCCAAAACAGGCCTGCAGCCTTTTTACACAGCTTGTTTTCCCACTGCATGCTTGCACACAAACACGCACAGAGTTTAAATGCACCAACCAGACACTGCATCCAAAACTGGCTTGAACGAGTGAGTTTAGAAGAGAAATGCTGCAGCCTTTGAGATCTGTGAAGAGAGGAAGGGTTTATCTACCTTCTACTAGTACCCACCACCTCTGCCACCACCAGGAGGGGAAAAAATACAGTACATTTCCCAGGTAGTCATGAAAAGAGAAGCCCTTGCTCAGGGCCGAGGTTTTGCTTGGAGTGAGAGACCAAGCAAAACAGACTGTAAGAGTTTGTTTCTTTGATCTTCCCTTACCAAGATGGTTTGACCCACACAGCATCATTAGCTGGCAATTAAGCTAGGCAGGCACATGAACAAGCGGACATAGCCCTCTCTTCCCCTCACCTCTTCCCTGGCTCATGGTACAGTTTGGTGCATGTCTTAAATATCTGCAAAATACTGTTTTCCTAGCAGAGGAAGGGAGGTTACCAAAAAGCATCACCAGGAGGTTCTGGACAACATTTCATCACGTTTCAGAGCGTAGCATTTCCCTGCTGCTTTCATAATTTTCTCCTTTCCGTAGGGACTGTGAGCACTGCAGAAATATCAATGACCCATTCATCTTTCCAATGTGTTGGAACAAAAATATCTAAAGGAAAACAGAGAATGCCAATCTATTTCATGCAATGTAATCATTTTCCTAATTATTTTTCAGTCTACAGAATTATACCTACAATAAAAACAGTTATCTCTTTGATAGAGGTTCTTTTGAACTCTTGATTGCAGGTTAAATATTTCAACATGTTGCGATAATATCTGGTATCTCACTATAGCAAGCAGTGTGCCCAGGTGGCCAAGAAGGCCAACGGCATCCTGGCCTGTATCAGGAATAGTGCAGCCAGCAGGAGCAGGGAGGTGATCGTCCCCCTGTGCTCTGCTCTGGTGAGGCCGCACCTCGAGCACTGTGTTCAGCTTTGGGCCCCTCACTACAAGAAGGACATCGAGGCCCTGGAGCATGTCCAGAGAAGGGCTACGAAGCTGGTGAAGCTCTCTACAACTTCCTGAAAGGAAGAAATAGCTCCTCCTACAGCTAGGGATGCTTAAATTTTCATTTCACACTGCTGTCACTTCATAAGTGATGTCAGGCTATTTGGAACCATTAAAAAAAATGGACTAGAAATAAAAAAAAAAAAAATCACTGTGACAGCAATCATACAACTGCTACTAAATAAAAATAAACCCATCTCTCTGAAGATTGGCCAAGACTTTTACAAGCAATGAGCAGTTGTCTGCGTTTCCATTTTGAGAACGAACAAGTTTTAATGAGGTTTGTCCAACAAAATTGTCAAGTCTGACTATCTGAAAGTAAAGCAGCTCCAAACCCAAGGTGCGCCAAAATTCAGGTGCCCATGTCTTTTCACAGTAATAAATACAGGGACAACTAATACTCAGATTACTCACAAAAGAGGACTGCATTTTAACCAAAGAGTTGTATTACTTCTAAACAGGTAAACAAGAGCGTTTGCATTATTTATCCATGAAGGTTAGCTTCAGTGCAAAATACATGAAAATATTGCACTTCATTTTATGGTTGAGACAACTAAGAAATACATACATGCACAGGAAGCATCCTTTTACAGATTGCTCTAGCACCAGCTTGATGATGCATTGTACACAAGTTTAGTAAACTACAGACCTAAGCAAAGATTTACTGTAGCACCACATGGGAGAGGCAAAGCGAGCAGAATGCCACACAAATTTAAGAGCAAAAAACGAAAAGCCACCTTGGAGCAAGCACCTTTGTGTCCAAATGGAGCAGAAAGCATGGCTGATGATGTGCCAGGGCTGCTAATTCCTCCATTCACCCACATGAGCTAATGACAACCAGAAAAATCATTGGAAAGGTCAAAAGCAACCTCACTCAATAAAACTCATGTCACTACAAGCGAAGTACCAGTACATCAAAATTAACAGATTGATTCAAAATTCTTCTTGCTGCAGAAAATCTGGAGGAACGGCCAACAAGATTTTTTTTTTTACTCAGGAAAGATCTCGAGTTTCTGCTCAGCTCCAGAGCTTTACGTCAGGGGAGGAAGAGTTGAAGTAAGCCCCAGAGGGACACATTGTCTTCAGCTCCCAGGGAAAGACAAATGGCACATGAACTCATCACCCACCTTAGCAATAAATGCAGGCACTCCCAGGAATTCATACCAGCTCAGGATCGATTCATGCCAACCAGACATCTGCTCTTTTTTTTAAAACCAGCACGTAATTTAGCTTTCACCAATACAGCTTTATATTCATATTAAAGTCAATGGCATTTTGCTGCTCTACAATACACTTACACAATCATTCGAGATTTCACAGCAATCAAATTGATGACACCAGACAGTTTGGGAGATAAACCAGAAGTGCTATAAAAACTGCTCACTGAACATTTACTCGAAACTTAAAAATAGTTAAGAGGCAACGATGGTAGCGATAACGAGTCGAGTGGCAGCACGGAGAAAGCAACTCTGGCCTCTCAGCAGGACCCTCCATGCTGCAGCAAGCGGCCTCTCCAGAGCCACCAGCAGCACTGCCACAGAGGGACACTGAGCCAGCAAACCTTTCCCAAATTAATCTTGGTTGTTTCCCTGTTGGTGCTTCAGAGCCCCTTCTCCAGGGCTTCAAAGCTGCAAGACCTCGGAGATGCTATTGCATTTACACTGGCCAGAAGACCTAATATATTGGGTTTACACTGGCAAGCAGCCCGCAGACTCTCACACCTGGCTGACAGACTCCTGCAAAAGCTGGGCTTTGCTCCAGGAGCTGCTATCTTTACAACTGTTTCAAAGCAAGTATTTATTTAAGTCTCTGAAAGTTTCCCTTTGAAGAAAACTTGTGGAGGGGCTAAAGAGGCCTGGAGGATCTCTGCAAATAGCGGTGGTGAGAGAGGGGATAAGCATTTGTGTGTTTAGGAGGGTTATGTTATCTCTTCTACATCACCCTTTATTTTATGGCAGGAAAAACTGTTCAGAAATGTTTTGAGCAAGAAGTAAAGGGAAAGTCTTGAGAAATGGAGACGAGCTAAATTTAGCAGGTAAATCCCTAAGCTTTCTTACAGCATCCCCAAGCATGCTGTCTGGCAGCAGTATTCAGAAAACAAACCCTTAATTCCTAAATTTAAGGTATAATGATTGTTCAAATTATACTAGGAGCCAAAGCAGACTATTAGGTTGAGTTACACGCTTTCTTGTTTGTTTCCTAACTAGTTCCAGTGTTTTTGTTTATAAAAAAGTTATTTTAATTGCAAAACATGAGGAAATTCCCTCCTCCCTTTCCCCCACCACAGAAACACCACACGATGCCAACAGCAGTGTCCCATCAGCATGCTGCAATTCCAGGAAAGCAATGCTTTAAAATATTTTACAGGCACTCAGAGCCTTCTAGTAGGTATAAACACTGAAGCTGTGAAACGAGGAGATAGTGCTGGGACATGGCTCGCTTTAACCCTGGCTCGAGGTATCATCATGAACTCCCCTGCAAGATTAATGGAGATGGAAAATGACAGTCATGCTCTACAGCACCCCTTTACAGCTCTCAGTGTTTCTCAGCCCTATTTTTTAACATTAGGGGCAAATTTCCAAAAGACCCAACCACCACCCAACCTTTCTTTACTGATTTCCCCGGCTGGAACCTGTCAACAGCCAGGGCAGCACACTGCATGCAGAAAGAGACAAGAGAGGATAAATGAGGATTGTTTTAGGAGGGAATGGTTTTCACCCAGGATAAATCTAAGCTGAAAACGTTCTTTATACAAGGCACCATTTCCTCTTCTGAAAGGTCATCCTGCCCTTCTTCAAGGGGCATCCTGTTTCTTCCTGAACGTGTTGCTATGAGATACATCGCTGTTCCTGCCCCAACTGTATGGGTTTGTACAGAACAAAAAAAGCGATGGAAAAAAAGCATGCTAAACTTGCAGCTCCCTCTGAAACCAAAGTAGGAGATTTTCTGCACGTAAGAATTTACAGATACATACCTTGACCCAGGCATTCAGCAGCAGCTCCCCTATACTTAAGCAGCTGAGCCAGGGGTGCAGAAGTGCTGCGGACACAACATCCCATCCTCACTTTGAACGTTGGCAAGCTCCCGATGAGCATTTCCCCATATGCAGCTCAACCCTGGATCAATTTAAGTGCAAATTTATTTTGAAAGTCAGATAAGAATTGATCTGCCCACTTGCCTAAGGAGTGATAATAGATGCTATATTAACAGTAAAATGCTTTTCTTCTCCTCAGTCTTTATAATTAAGATTTCTATATCGCTTTAGGGAAAAGCAGCTCCTGGTGCCTCGCCTTACTCTCCGAAATATGAAGAGCCTCCATGGTTTCTACTTTCCACGTGAAACAAAATAGAAAAGGCAGTGAAAAATGATCCTTGGCCAAAGGAAGGGGCCTTTAATTTGTTTTGAATAGGAAACCCACAATCATTTCAGGTTATCAGCAGCGCCTAAGCAACTTAGTAAAACAAATCCCAATAGCTTCCAATGGGGTGTCTGCTTCCAAAGCTGTTAAATGTGATTTTCAAAGTGCTTCAATGACATAAGCACACAAATCCCACTGACTTGTAAAGTGCCTTAAGTGCTACCAGAAAGATTTTTAAAAGGTGTTTAGGCTCCTATTTCCCACTGAAATCAACAAGAATTAGGCACAGACCTTTAAAAATATTCCCCAAAGGCAATATAGAATTAAACTTTCAAGCTATTTAAAGGAGGCTTTTTCAGTTCATAAATTACCAGTACTTTCAGCTCCTATCATTTAATGGATGAGGAGAAATGAAAAAAAAAAGGAAATAATACAAAATAATATAAAAATAAAGATACACCACGTTTCCTCCTCCTTTCTAGAAACGCTTTTCTTTACAACCCTGAAAATAACATGGAAGCAGAAAATAATGATCAATTGATAGAAAGATTTTTAAGCTCAGAAAGATACTTAGTAAAATATCTGAATTTATAACACTTAATAACATCTTCACTCATATTCCAGCGTGTCCTCACTCAATCTCATCAAGGCAGAAACCTGCCATGCAAGACTCCCATTAAGCATCCTTTTTCATAGCTGCTAATGATGGAAACATTCATTTCAAAAAAGATTTTTTTTTCCTGTTTTTGAGACATTATAAGAAAAAAATCAACAACTATGTGAGATTTCAGCATGTCATAACATGTAGCGTTTAAACGGGTCATACTGTCTATGGCTTAGAGGATTGAAGTACCTGGCTGTGCGACACTACCTATATAGTAGGTCTGGGATTTACAGAGGATTTAAGAACAGTGTATAGCACCTATTGAGTTTTCCCAACCTTCAGGGCTGTTTGTAAATCCTGCCTAACAACTCTTTGCAGCAATAAATTAATACCTCAGTAACCAGTGAGATAGAGTATTTTATCTCCTGGAAAACTGGTTCAGTGATTGTGTGATACTGATTCAAGACAACTTTGTCCTCTCAAAATTGTGGCAGTAAATACAGAGGCTTTGTCTGTCTCTAAAACCCTGGTCAGGGATACATTCCTGGGTAAATGCTTGCCCTGTGGATATGCAAGGAGATGAATAAGGTCAAAAGTCCAACAAAGCTCAGCTAGCTCAGACCAGTACTGGTTATGTCCTTGAGTCAATTCGGAAACAGCAAGGCCAGGCTTGCATCTGGACTCCTCATGCTCCGTAGCTGGAATAATTAAATATCCCTGTGTAGCTGCAGCTATAGAAAACTGTATTTGGCTGTCCAGATTGAGACCAAAATGCCCCAAATGAGCCAAAGGGCAGGACACCTGAATTTCTCCAAAGTTCGTGCATCCAAGAGTACCAAATGCACAGGTATAAAATTTACTTCCACATGACTTATTGCTCAGATGCAATGTAACCTAAAGCGCATCTTGTATATACGACATTTCATTCCTCATTGTCAGCAAACATCTCCAAGGAGAAAAGGAAGGCAGGTGAACAACTCTGTGCCTGGTCATTTGGTGCAGTGAAGTACCAGCCAGGAGAAAATGGAAATTTGCCTCTTGTGGAAAATGGCTACATTTGCTGGATTTTTAAGAAAAGCTACTCTAACATTTTAAAATGTAGTGGCAGATTTGGTGAAAGCATGAAATAGTTCATAGCACTGGTTATAAATTCCATCTCTGCAGAAAATACAGAACAGTACGGTTTTCCATAAATGCTCTAGAAAAAAAAAAACTATTTATAGAAAATGAAAATATGTTGTAATGCTAACATTTTTGATTAAACAATTTACTCAAAAAGACTATTTAGTTAGTAAACCTGGGCTCCATTTTATTCCTTTTAAGGTTAAACAACCTTTTTTCTTCTCAGACTATATTGAGACTCAAAGTCCAAAATTACCGCTTTTAAAATGCAAGAGTACAACAGTTTCAGATCAAAGGCCTGGTACCAATTTGTTCTTTTTTTTTTTTTTTAAACTCTAAGTGCACTGTTTTCAAACCTACTGAAAGAATAATTTTGACTATTTGCACTCTATAAGGTCTAAGACCACAGCTCCCACAGGTGGACCCATTTTGGAAGAGAAGGAAAGGGAGCACTTTTTGTTCCATTGAAGTAAAAAAGAGGTATAAAATTGGCCTTGGTCAGTTTATTGCATGAGCCTTGCTCCCAAGTAGCAAAGTCTACTTTTTAACACCTTCTTTCCACTCATGTTCCACTTTTCTTGCTTCTTGTGCTCACACTTGTTTTTATTTTTTCTGCATTAAGAGTAGTCACTTTCTCCCTAATTATTTTCTGCTTTAAGCCATTTTGGAAGGAAACAGTAAACTTCAAACAGCTGCTCAAAATTTGCAGGCCATACTTCCTCTACTTCCTTGTCCTGCTATCATTTCGGTTACCCAGCTGCATCACATACACATCATTTTCTTTTCTTCACCTCCTGATTTAACTATCATGCCTTAACGCTGCAAGCAGAGTACCCCCTGGACCATCACCCCAATAAACAGCTTGCAAACACCTGTCTCTGCAAGGCTGTTTTGCATTACTTTCAACACGGAAAATGAGTTGTGCATTCATTTGTCCATAGCCACAAGCCAAACGCCTAACCGTGAGCTGGACAACAGCTAGGAGAAAGGGGTTGGAACAGCACCATATCAGCTTCTCTGCTGGTCCATGCTGAGCACTGCTGGTGTGTATAAAGTAATGCTTCATCTTACAACACAAGAACCTGTGGGATGGTAAAGCATGCCCAGCCTCATGGCTTAATTACTAATGAATTACATTTACCTAGGTGGTTTTTAAATGCAAGAAGAACAGCATGCTGTGGTTATCAGATGAAAATTGGAAGGATTAATAAAAAGCTTTTCTCCCGTACAATAGAGCTAGCAGGAATCAGCCCCAAACCTACCTGAAGTAGGCTTTGAGGCCTACATCTACTGCTGGCCAGGGAACATAGACATTGGGTTTACGGGGACAGTGTCTGGCCTTGATCACGTACGAAGCTCTGCAATCAGCAGCAATAGCGTATCTGCACCTGAAGCCCTAATTTGTCACATTGGGATTTAAGGTACTGTGGAAGATAAGGCTGGAAGAATATTGCAAGTTTGTCTAGGCCTCCACTCACCCCTTCCGGCAATCCTTCAGTCCTCCTCCTACCCCTTCCGAGGAGTCAGTTCCATCTAAATGATCCATAATAGACAGTTGCCTAAACTCTTCTTTCCTTAAGCCTACAGCTCTCCTCTCTTTAGAGCCTTACTAAAATCCAACCAGTCTATGCAGAGGACACCGAGGTAGATATTCCTGACCACTGAGGACATTTAGTCCTGTGCAAAGTCACAGCGTGGGCTCTGGAAAGCCCAGCCCAGCTCGTGGCCGCACCAGCGAGGAGAAAGCAGGCAATTCAGCAACATTCATCTCTCACAAACAAAGAAATCTGATCATCCCCGGTAATTTCCTTTGGATAGATTGCAGGAGAAGCCTAGAGCAAAATTAACTGAATGTTCTGTCAAAGCCATTAGGCCTGGACTGAACTCAAAGAAAATTATGTTCGCTGATGTCTTCATATTTACTTTAAAATGCAGTCATTTTGACAGGCTCATGAGGTAGAAGATCTCATTTTAAGAAGGTCTTAAGGGACATGAGGAACAGAAATATAACATGCTGCTGTCTCAGTCAGCGAAATCATTACAAAATTACTTTACAACTGACTTCCAAACCCAAAAATCCAGTTATTTTGAGTAATTTCAGCCTTTTAAAATAAACACGGTGCTTCAGGTTGACCAAAAAAAGAAGCGAACTCAGTAAGTATGACTGGGACAATTTTCCTTACTTGTAAAATAATGTTTGCTCACACAGCCACATTCATCCACTTCAGTTCAAGAGCGATTCAAGGAGCACTGCCTCCCAAACGGGCCACCAAGCACAGGTTTCATTTGCACCATCACCTAACTTCAGGGTCTTCAGACAGAAGCAAAACCAAGGCAACTGGGAAGGCAGGAAAGCAAGAGAAACAACCTATTTGCTCCTCTTGATGCTGAAAGCAAACACCAGGTTCTTAGTGCCCTGCTCGCATGGTGCCTAACAGAGAACTTGTGGGGTGCTCAGGGTGACACACACCTTCACAGCTATGCAGCGTGCAACACAACCATTTTAAGTCACTTTAAAATATATAATACATAAAAAAGTAAATACGTAAAGCAGGCCACAGAACCAGCCACATCACCTTGTAATGTGGGCTATCTAAAAGCTGCTCTTCTCATCTCCAGAAAACACACTGTGTATGCCCAAAAGGCTGCAAAGGGTTTTGCCAAATTCAAGGTTTACCCCAAATTCTTGCAAAGGTTTACAGGATACCAGCACTGGTCTCCTGCACCTTTGAGCAGCTGCTTCAGATCCCAGCTTATGATTTGCATCCGGAATGAGACATCCAAGCTTCTCCAACTTGTAATCCTCTGCTTGTAATTCACTGCCTGCTTTGCATCAAAGGCACGCAGCAGCCCTTTTGGGGATGACATGGCAAAAAGATAAAACAAGGAGAGGCCAACTTTGATACTAACGAAAGAAGGAAGCACTTCTCAGAGCTGGCCATTAATGCTCGTAAAAGCACTTGGCCAGTGATGCCAGGATGGGGCTTCAGAAAGGCTCACCTTCCCTGCCGAGTCAACACTTGCAAAAGCTGTGTTTCTCCTACAGAAGGTACGAAATACACAGGTTACTGCATAACACACGAACGGGGGCTTATGGAGAGCACTTAGGAGCAACTATCCTAATAGTAAAGATGGTAAACCATCTTATTCTGCAAAGACAATAGAGTACAAATTGGAAAATATCACATAATAACAATCGCCTGGCTGTAATTACTGCATCCGCCAGTCCAAAAATTACCTTAGTGCTCAAAGCCTTGCTCACAGGTGGTTGAAATGTGGTCTTTCAGGAGAGACTTTTGGCAGAGGTTGCTGCTGTGCTGAGTTTTGCTGTGAACAGAGCCGGGCACACCCGACGCCAGCAGTGAGGGTTTAGCAGGACTGCTCCCAACACAGCGCTTGCCCTGGGTGCAAAGCAGCGTGATTTTTTTGCTGAGGAGCACCAGGGCTCTTGTGATGAATTCATGTGGTGGTAGCACAGCTGCCAGAGTGCTGGGTTTGCTGGAGGACAAGGGAAGCCCATCAGAAAAGTCACCACATCAGCCCAGCCTCACTAACAAGAAGGTTTTTGTTGTTGTTGTTGTTCTGTTTGTTTTGTTTTGTCCAAGCAGGGAATAGCCCAGAGCAGGAGCCAAGCCATGGGTGGCAGAGACAACGCTGGGTTATATTTGAGGCAAGAAGGAGCTATTTCTGCCAGCCCGGTGCGAGCCCCAGCAAGCCCAGGAATGTGCCACGACGTTAAATCCCTTCCTGGGAATCTGCAGCATGTGCACCCTGTGCTGCCCTAACATCACAGAGAGCCTAAACTCATTGGGGACTGGATAATTAGGCAAAACACAGCTTGTAAAATTATCAAAGGACATCCGAGTTACACACAATGCTACAATAACTGCAATATCTGCATAACATGTCAGAAACAATACGAATAAATGAACATTCCTGTTATTAATGCTGAAGTAGTCTTTAAACCCATTAAAATCCCCATAGCCTCAGACCCAGGGAGGAGAAAGGTGGTGCATGACATATGTGCTGATCACAAGGAAGAGGAATCCGGTCAAGCTGGTAGATACAGTGCTTCATTCCACACAGTGCTCAGAAAAAGTTATTATTCCTTGGTGAAAAGGAGCAGTGGACTGGACTGCATCAAGAAAATAGAAATAAATCAAGGGAAAAAAGAAAGAAACCCCCCTCTTAGCCCCCCAAAATCCCTCCTCTCCACCCAAATTCCACCCGCCTTTCCCCCAGAAAAAAACAGAAAGATGTAGAATATATTTATTGGAAATTAGATTTAAAAAATAAATATCAGTCTAGCATGGTTCATTATATAGACATAAATTAGCAATAAATAAATAAATAAATAAATGAAACCCGTTGAGAAACTCGTGGGTTTGAAAACAGACCATACTTGTTTTTTGTTGTAATGAAGAGTGGCTTTAACGGATAAATGTTGATTCTGGCGTCCTGTCGTTCGCCCAGAAGCAGCCACTTATAATTTCTGATTACCATTAGCATTTCAAATTGCCCAGAAAGTGAAACTGTCTGAAGTTATCACCAGCAATAAACAGAGCGCCAAACCTGACTATCAAAGTGAAACGCTGATTTTCAGCGAACACCGCATCCCGTCGAGCCTCCCTTGCTCAACAGGAGGACACGGATTAAGACAAGGACCAGGAGCAACAGGCAGATTTGGGATTATTACACGGAAGACAGAGAACGGCGTGCGGGTTTTGGGCACACCCGGATGTTGCAAACAGGCACACGCAGCGCACATTCCTCAAGCAGGATGGTGGTATGTAAACAGAGAGGGCTAGACCCAGGGATCGCATTACAGATGGAGGTCAGGGATAAAAGTCACCTTGGGCTGAAGTTAAGAGTACATAAATGCTTTCTGCGTTGAGCACGGGCCCTAAGGTGTTCATTGTTGCTCCCTGGAGCTCTCCCAGCCCACCGAGCACAGAGCACAGCAAATCAGTTCCCCAAGCACCACAGTCTGATGAACGCCAGACAACAACGACAAAAAAACAACCAAACAAAACACAACAAAACAAATCTGAACCAAGATACTGTGGTTCATTACTGTGGCTTTTCTCTCTCCCACAGAGAAGGGGTCTTGTTTTATACAGCATAAAATGGGGGGGGTGGAGGGAAGCAGGGAGTGAAAGCTGCTTTGTGGTGCCAAATGCAACCCGAGTAACCCAGCTTTGACATGAAAAAATGTGATTTTTCAGAGTTCAGCTCTTTGCAGTGATTCACAGCGCTACTTTCTTCACAGCCGGCAGCAGGCAGCTTGCTCACCAGCTCTCACAAGCAAATTGGTTTGCTCCTTGGGGCAAAAGCAACTACAGATTCTCTTCTAAAGAAATTCCCAGGACTCATCTTTTAAGGATGATTTTTTTGTAACAGGAACTGTTTATTATCTAAATAAACTTCAGGTGGCTACACATCCATTCTCACCCCAGCTACCTGCCTAGCTTTATTTCCACCTGCAGCCAGGATTGGTTAGGAAGTACACCCGGGTGCACACGTGGCAAGTGAGCTTGGCAAACGTGAGCCATCGCCCAGCCTTTTACACCTTAATGCTCCTGATTGTAGCTCCTGTCATTGCCAAGCTCTTCTTGTTAATAATGTGTTTACCTTTTGATGCTGTGAAGATCCTCTAGCATGTAATTAAGTCCAGGGAAGTCCTGCAGGCAGCAGTAGGATGAAACTGATACTGTGCTATGTAAAGTCTAGCGTGTAGGTTATACAGTTGGTGGGTATATATAAATATATGTATCTGCATATAACATCTCCATTCCTTTGCACACCCATGCCTTCTGAACATATTATTAATAGCAACAGCTCTCAGAGCACTGCATACACAGGGACATTGTTGATGTAACATTTCACTTGTTTATTCTCAATGGATATTTGTGATTAACGCTGTGGGACTCTTCTTTTGTTTCTCTGTCAAGAAAATATTATTAAATGGAAATAAAGCCCTTCTTGCAGATGGCATGAAGATTTCGTGTTCTGTTAAAATATTAGTTACAAATTAATTTGGAAAACACAGTAGGAAGGACAAGCTTTAGTCCTTAGTTAGAACTCTGATATAGCACAGTCCTTTGTTTGACTTTTTCCTCTGTTTTAAGGAGCTTTCTTACAGAGGAAGACGGGAATGGCCAGAGACTACAAAATCAGTTGTAAATCCCACTGACTTCTGTACTACATCTAAAGCCTGGTCAGCATAATATTTCATTTCTATCAATTGTGAACATTGTCCTGAACACAAAGAAATGCTTCTGCATATCAATTTTTCTTAAGAGTTCTCTAAAAAGGAGTTTACAGTGCTAAAAGTTAACTACCAAAAAAGTCCCTTAAATGCATTGTTATTAATTATACTGCAAAGAATAACATCACAATGCTTATTAGCACTTAGTGAGACCACTGATGTTGACTCAGTGTTTATTTTGAGCACTAGCTCCTGATTAAAAATAATATAATATGAAGTTAACTGAAATGTCAGCCATCATCCCACACTTAATCTACAGCATCAGAATTTCAAAATGGGATATAAAGATATATCTGCCTGCACACAGAATAGATGTAGAAGGTGTTCTGATACTGACAAACCAGTGTTCCCTGCTTTTCCTCCTAAATTCTGTATTGTTTTGTTTTTATTTAAACAAATAACAATAAAAAAAGATCCACATTGTGCTCAGGCAATAAAGAGGTGACCCATGGCCACCCAGATCATACATGCACACACGTTTTTTTGTCCCTCCTGAGAGCAGTTATACACTTTTTATTGACTCTGAGATTCAAATTCCTGCTTCTTATTGTCAGCAAACCACTGCATGGCCAGCAATGCTGGTTTTTCAGCCATGTGCCTTGATCCAGACGGTGGGGTGAGAAATGCATGGCACCACCATACAACTGGGCAGCTGACCTTTTCTTCCCTAAGGCTTAGCCCAGGTGAGACACGGTGGCTTTTTTTCCAAGGTAACTACGGGAGCTGAGCCTTAAAAACAGGGGAAAAACACTTTGCTGCCACCCTGCAGGGAAGCTCTTGGCTTCGCATGGACTTGACCTGCCCAAAACACCCATGGCATCTGCCATTTCCCTCTGATCTTTGCTACGTGACTTATCCTCAATAGCAGAGGCTGCATCCACGCTGTTTTGAGGCCTGTCCTTCCCTAAATCAGTACGTGATTCTGCACTACTAAGCCTGCAGTGACAACCACTGCTGACTTCAACAGCTGCATGATCAACATGGACAGCAATGCTGTATATCGGCCCAAGGCCAGCATAGCTGTATGTGAACCCAAAACACTTACTCAAAAACTGCCTGGGAACCACACCTGCAGAGATGGAGAAGCACATCTGGAACCCAGGAACCCACTCGCACAACTAGGTTATCCTGAAATTGGTGCTCCCATGGGTGAGCTGCAAGGAGAAAGCAAGCTACGTGCAGAAACACCAACCCAGCTGTGCTGCAGACACACACAAAGCAGATGCAGATGTCCAAGGGAGTTAGGCGTAGGGCTTGTCTATGCCCACCTTCTGCTCTGCAGGTGCACATATTGATGTATCATGCATCTAAGGGATGGGACCTGAGGAAAAAGAGCGCAAACTGGAAGACGTGATAAAAAACGACAAGGAGTTAGCAACAAGAGGAATTTCATCTGGCGCCAAGAGCACAGGATGAAATCCTTTTTTTTGTAATTTGCATTTTCTATCATGCAAACTCTACCCCAGAACAGCATGAACTCAAAATATACAGCTAGGTGGGAAAAGAGGATTGCTCAGCATCTCAGAGAGCTTTTTTCTTACTGTGGGTCTGTAAAAACGGGCATTAATGGGGTCCTGATTCTGGTTCATATTCTGAGAATTAGCACACTACAAATACATAATAAAAACTAGTGCAAGAGGAATTTATGGTCTGTCAGTGTATGCAAGGAAGCAAAATAATAATAAAAAATTATAATGAATACTGCTTGCAGTGCTATCTTTGAGGATAAAAGCATTATTGCTGATAGAGCTGAGGCCTGCCAGCTGCCAGACAGAGATGGGGAAGTTGTTCCTTGATTTGTATCATTGCTGCTCGCACCAAGATACTTACAGCATTGGGCAGGGTTTTGGTAAGCATTGCAATAAATCCTAAAAAAACACAGAGCACGATAAATCTCCATCTAAAATATTTTGCTGTTAGCAGAACTGGGGCTCAATGGCCATTTCTCAATTATGTGGCTCCAAGCACAGGCAAATGCTGGCTGCTCACAAAGGCAATGCCCATTGCCCGCTTTCCACTCCTCTAAATAGCCACGTGGGGCAAGGATAATAAATACAGAAATAAATACTGTCACATAATCTAAAGACGGTGCATTAAAACACAAACAACAACAAAAATGGCTTGCTTGTGGGGTCATGCTGAGCAGAACTGCTCTAAAATAACATTAATTGGGAACAACACAAACCTCTTGAAAATCTGAGGAAAATTTTCCTTCTCATTTTAGTGGATTTGAATTCAAGTCCATTGAAGCACCCTGGAAATCAGGCATCTTCTCCTTCTAAATAGCAAGTCATCATCATATGTACTGTAAACTTGAGAAATAGCATACCCACATACTGCAGGTGTGCATTACTACATGAGAACCACGTTTGGTGGCAGGTAAAAGATGAAGATGGGGGTACAGGAGATGAGAAGCATCAACAGGAAAGCTCCAGCTTTGACCATGCATGAAATCACTGTCCCCATCTGCCTGACCTGCCCTTGTACTGGGTGAGCCCTTTCTACAGCACAACAGCTTGTATCGGTGCCATTTTAGCAGCCACCAAGGATATCAGCTACCTCACTGCCTTTCTCAGCAAAGCATCCCCCCCCCCCCTTTTTTTTTTTTTTGCCACTAATGGGGCCCCGGTGAGTGAAAAGGAACAGCTCCAAACTGCCTTAAAACACCTTGGTTCTTCACTAAGCAAATGTGAGTCAGAGCCCAGTGTCACCAGAGCCAAACTGGGACACCTCCTATGAAACTGCTGCTTTCAGTAAATTATTTTTAGCTTTCTAATTATACTGTTACCAAACATACCAGTGAGGCTGAACGGGTACCTCCTTAAGAGGGAAAAAAAAGAAAGAGCAGCAGCAAGTGAATACAATGAAATGGATTTAGTAAGCCAAAAAATGTGACTACCAACATTGGAGACCATAATGCACCAAAATCCACAAGTCTGACAGAAGAGAAACACAGCAACAAGGTTTGCAAAGAAAATACCAAGAAACACCCATTTGATGTAACACCACTGGGGCCACCTCCCCGCTACTCTCCACCCACAGAGAACTCCCAGAGTATGGAAGAGCTGAAAATTACACCATAACCTCTCCATATATCCTGGGGCAGCGGCTGACATTTCCAAGCACCTAGTGAGCTGTCAGCAGCCAGAAGGAATTGTTATAATAGATTGTCTATCAGCAGCAAAGTTGCATCATAAACTGGTAATAATATCCTACGATGGAGCCTTTTAATTTATTTTTAGTGCTTTAACGCCCAGCAGCACAGGAAGAATACATTTGCAAACGTGCCGCCTGTCTCACCACGTCTGCCCCTTCCTTCTCCAAAAGGCTTGGGCTGCTGACATTGGGGTAAGGAGTCAATATTTACAGCACGGCAGCTGCCTGGAATAACTGGAGCCTCACCACTATGATGATGGATCCTCCCTTTATCATCACGACATGAAGTTTGATCTCGCTTTTCTTGCAAAATTTAGTTACAGATTTTAGAAGATGGATATTGCACGGTTCAGATGTCTTGAGTAAAACCAGGTCTGGGAGGAGTGGCTGTTTCATTTTCAGATATCCCCTGAAAGAGGGGATGCCAAGATTTTTTTTTTTCCTGAAACCTCTATCATATGAGTAAATTAAAAAATTCACAGACAGTAATCCTCCCTCCCTTAGGATGGTCCTTCCAAACCAATGTGACTTTTAATGAAAACAAAAATGAACATACAAACAAGATAAATGTATTTCCCTTATGTTTTTGAGAGGCAGAGCAAGCAAGACTTCCATCTTTCATAGTCATGGTTGAAATTAGCTCCTTCCAAGAGTGTAGCACAGGGGCCTGAGATGGCTGACCATGCTGGCACCTAAGTAATATGAACCAGGCACCACCATTCTGTTCCAGGAAACAGCTGATGCTCTTCTCTGCCCAAAGACAAAGCAGGAAACGACAACCCCAGCTTCAAACAAGGAGAGTTGTTACCCGCCTGTGATCTTCCTGGGCTGCAGCAAGAGCAAGTTCCCCTTCCCAAAACACCCTGTGTTTGAAGCACTGGGCATAAACCAAGCAGATCTCAGCATAACTGATAACAGCTATACACAAAACAGAGTACGTCATTAGGAAAAACACGTTCAAATTAGAAACCAGCTACTACTGGCAGAGATAATCCCCAGTCCGCCTCTGGTCTTAGCCCATCTCCATCGCTCCTGCCTTTCCCAACCAAAGACCCATTGCATTTTACCTTTCTTTCCCAGTTTTGCTTATCTCATAAGGGACTGTTATTGGAGGGCAGGGGAAGCAGCACAGACTCTTCCCCTTGACCTCATCTTGGAAATCCATTTGCTGCAACATGGCCAGTCAGTACAAAATTGTTTCTTCCTCCTATTAAAAAACAAGTGCCAGCTCTGTGTGAGAAGGGGACAGGTATTTAGCAAATATAAAAAAATTATATTAAAATATAATAGTATTATATATTATCATATAATATATATATTATATAATGTAATATATAATATAGATTTAGTGATCACCATTCCCACAGTTTAAGGGACATTCCCACACCATGGTGCACTGCTGTACTTTCTACACATCAAAGCCCTGCAGTGCTCTGGGAAGAGGAGGAAGGAAATCAGTCAAATTTATCATGATTCTTTTGAAATCCTAAGGGCTTATTTCAAGCCTTCCTCTGTTCCAAATGTGCAAGTCACAGTCCTGCAAAACTCCAGGTGCTCCTTTTCTGGTCCTGCCTTCCAAAAGGGCACCACACTGCACAGCAAAGTACAGGAAAGAACAGCTTCTTGTGAAACACAGGCTACAAAGATGCACATCTTAGAATTACGTAGCAACTGCTACCCTGTGCTGATGATGCTCAGAAAGACCAGCATGGACTTGAAACAGATCCTCTAAACATGTGCTTTTGTAAGCAGCTGCCAGCACCTTACAATCACCAGGACAGGGACTTCTCACGTAACTGTGATGCCAAGTGAACCCTTTCTATTAGCTTTTCACCTACTACTTTCCTGCAGATTTTGTCAATGGGAAGGAAACAGTGGTTTGCAGAAGGGCTTTTGCTTGGAGCACAGGGGTAAAAGGCACAGAGACTCACAGCATCCACACAACGTATCAGCTCCTCCACCTGGGTTCCCATCTTGCTCATCTGAAGTTTGGATTCCTTTGCCTCACCTCCACCTGAAGGTTACTACTTCTGCTGACCACTGGTCTCCAGTCAGAGGAAAGGACTTGACAACACCAAAAGAAAAACAAGAGCTGGAGAAAGATCACGCTGTTACAAGTCTCAAAGCTCGTTTTGTCCAGTGAGACCCCCCTCTGCCTACACAAGGTGATTCCACCTTTCCAGACAGCAGCTTAGTTTCGAATAAAATGGTGCAGGAGTCACCCAAAATCAGACTGCCATGGATGCCATTCACACATCCTCCTCAAAGGCTTATGGCACTGCATGGGATCTTGAATTTCTTCAAGTAACCACATCAGTACCATGTTGGGATGCAGGCTGGCATTGTTAGTGAAGTTATGGGTGGGTCATCTGAGTTATCTGCAGGAAAAAAAGTGTTTCTGAAACTTATTATTAGTGTAATTTATTGCCAGCTCAACATAATGTGAACAACCTCTAGCATAAGCACATACTCTGTTTTACAACTCTAAACAGATTTAGTACTAGCTGCTGGCTTGAAACAAGATAAAATTAAAATAAAAATAATAAATTTTTCATCCTTCTAATTGTTTTGCACCCATTTCACCAGAACAGTTTTGTACGTGCTTGGTGTGCATGACCAACCAAATGTTTTGTACCAGCTCTGCTCTGAAACCTTGCAAAATCTTAGCAGGTAATTCAGCAAACTCCCTGGAATCAACGAATCTCGTGATGGAGTGTTTTTCTCCCTGCAGGTGCAAAAAAATGGAAGACCAAGTATTTTTTAAACGAGCGGACATGTGAAAGGACTGAAGCAGTACCCTTCTCTCGTCTGCTGCTTTTCATACAAAACACAGACAGATGTGTGGATGACATTCAGTCCCTGTTTTACTTAGGCTCTGAAGAATGTGTATGCTACATCTTCCCTTTCCTGCTCTGCCTCTGACCTAACGTATCAGCCTGAATTTGAAGGTAACTGCTGCTATCCGCCTGCCTCAAATCGCTCTAGGGCAAAGGCTTAGGGAAAATGGGGAACCCCAAATGATGGGTTTTGAGCTTTTGTACCGAAATCACGTAGAACTTCAAGGAACAGACATGCCAGCTGCAGGCACACAACCCAGCCGCAGACACAGCCTCCCTCTCCACCCTTTCTTTAGAAATGTCCTCAGCTGTCATAAAGCATGGGAGAAACAAAGAAGCTGACACAAAAAGCACATTTCTGGCAAGAAGTCAGAAGGGTGAGTCAGCCGGGTATTAGATCTGTGATGGGAATCAAAGAACTGCCAGACTGGATCTCCATGCGCGTCCACCATCCCCTCGCAAGGAGTCCACACTCAGATGGAGACGCCATCGGTTAGCGCTTGGTCCTACACCAACTATCTGGGCAACGGAGGCCAAAATACCTCTAATGGATTAGCAGAGATGACCCGGACAGAAAAGCAGGTTCTCTCTGCTCCAAATGGTGTGTACTCTGAGGGAAAATAGAGAAATACTGAATGCACTTTAATGGTAATAGGAGGCATCTCGAGAGAACGGGCACAGGAAATCTGCCAAGCTTTTCTGTTGAGAGATTTCATCTTATTTCTTGAGGGGTCTATTTTAAGCCAATTTCAGTGACCTTACTTAACGGAGATTATGCTGTGTTTCAATTAATTTTTACAGCATTATAATTAATATTTTGGTGTCTGCTGGAAAGCATGCTGAGCTGTGTAAAATCCACACGCGCGGCAAGATGACAAGTGCTATTATCGAGGCGGAAGGAAGGAGATGAGAGCCCTCAAGCCTCGCCTGGCAGGGCAGAGCACCACCCCTTCAGATGCCTGCTCCTAAAGGACCACTACGCCAAATCCTGGGAAAGGTCAGCATTCCTCCTCACGTTATGGATCCAGAATTGTCAGGGTGGGAATATTTCCTTGTGCTAATGAATTTGCGCATGCACCCGCACTGAGCAGATCTGCTTCCCACTACCTGCTCGAATAGCTGAGCCCCAGGAGGTGAAATCAGCCAAACCATCATAGCTCATACATATGCAGTAGATATTAGCACAGCTTTTCTTTCCTGTTCAGAGCGCTGAACCTTGGCTCACTTCAACCAATACAACAATTCCTGTGCATATCGATCACCTCCCAAGTAAATCATTCTCACACCCCTGTACAGGCTTCTTTCTGCTGGGCTTATTTCTATTTCTGTTGCACCCTGGGCCTACGGGAGACTTGAGGACATGGTGTGACATCACCCCTCTGATGCCATAGTACCTGCAGGCTCTCTGCTCCTAATACTTTGCATCTCCAAGACAAGACAGATCCAGCAGTTTTGCCAGGTAAAAGATGGCTTCTATACACCCATGTTTATAAACACCCATGTCTATAAAGGAAACAAAACTCAATGGGACATTGAACCAACCCATTCAAGGCCATGGGGGTGGTACTATATCCGTGGCATTCTCCCTCCAACACTCGTGTCATGCTCTCTTACATGGGCAGCCACTTTGCAGCACTTGGTGGTAGCACAGAGGCACTCAGCTGTGCAGCCTATCCCACAACACTCAGCGTTAGGCTAACAGCCTGCCAGCAGCTCATTCACTGAACGGCTCGATGCTTCCTTATACCAAGCTAATCCAAAAATCACAGCGTGGTTAGAAATGCATCGACTTCAATTGCTGATGTTTCAGCAAGCCCCAGCTTTTGGCTGCTTTTGCAGAGCAGGACTATGGCATCGCTGCATGAGTAGAGTCACAAGGATGCTGCTAGCCACGCACTTACATCAAAAACTGCGCGGCTGTCAGGGGTCAGTACACGTGCTCAAGTCATCTACATTTTAAAAAAGTTTAAATGCATGATAAAACTAAAATAAGTAACTTATAGTTCAGGAAATTCAGACAACTCTGCAAATGCTGAGCACTGTCATGAATGTAAATTTCAATCATCTAAACCACTGCAGGAGATTAGGATGCAGCACAGATAGGTACCACCAGCAGTCTTGCTTGAGGCTGCCTCAAACATTTCTTCACGAGTTTGTAACAAATCCTAAATCAGGAGGAAGTGAAGGAAGGTCATGCAGTGGAGAAGACCAAAGTAGCCCTTATTTTTTTATTTTTTTATTTCTTCTCCTACTTGAGAAAGACTGACTTCCATGATCAAGGAGGTAAGGAAGCAGCAGCTCACGAAGGGTTATTCACTGCAGTATTTTAAACTCCATTCTTGGTAGAACAAAGCAAGCACACTGATGGTATATAGCATGGAACACAGTCTTCCCCATGAAATGAATGGTGGGTCAGCTCAATATGGTGCGCAAGGGTTCCTTTTTTGAACAGTTCCATAGTTTAAAAAAATATAAAAACCCTGATAGCACGTATGAAATTAGAAATTCTCTTCCAAAACAGCCTTATACCATTAACAATAAACACAAGGTTACCTGCCTAACTTCAGATCACTTACATCTGTGGCAAGCTTAGTTCATGATGTTGACTGTGGGCTGGAACCACTCCAAACATGAACCAAGAGCCATCTTCAGGACAACTCATATCTCATAATTTGAGTTCTCATTCCCTAAGCTATTCACAGCACTACCTGATGTACACAAAGCAAACAAGGTATTTCCAGTGGTACTTCTCCAAAGCTCCTCAAAAGTCTCCCCATATTGTTCAAGCCAGCGCAGGTAACAACTTCATCTTCCAAAATACCCTGAATTCAAATGGAAAGATAACACAAGTAATTATCTGCATGCACGAATTGCAGAAAATAATGTTGCTCGGATAACGAAGACTGCCTCACCATGATTAGCAAACAAACTTCAAAAATGCCTCCCACAGGTGACCTCATATTTGGGACTAGCCTGAGAAACCCTTAATCACCCAAGATGAAGAACAAGCCCCACTTTTTCTATCAATGCACAAACTGCACGATGCTGATGGGTCCATAATATGGTATTTTAGAAGTCTACCATACAGACGGATACCTTCTGACGGGCTCAGAGCCTGTTGCAGCTGGCAGGTTGTCAGCTATATTTGGCTCAGGTAGGGTACAACCAACCCAAGCACTCCGTTATTTATGCAGTGACAGATAAAGGAAAACGATGTGTAGCCTGACAAACAAGGTCTTGCCATGCACAGGTGTAGACACTGCTCATTCATTGGATTGTCAGGGTACAGCCCTCATTATAACTGGAACAGTATGAAAATTGAAGTATTCAGAACATTTCAAGGAGAAATTATGTTTGCCAGGAGCTCCAGCTCTATTTTCTTCCTTGCTCTGAAATCAATTAGACGTGAGGCTGATAGAAAAAAAATGGTTTGCATCTCTATGGATAAAGAAAACAGGAAAAATCAAATATATTCAAATGCAAAGAATCTACCTTCAAATGTAAAGCTTTTGTCACATGCTTGTGGCTATCAATTGCTTCCTTGTCATCACATTTATAAGCAACACAGAATAAAAGCCTTAAAGCTCAGGTTCGGGGTAAGGAAGTAATCTAACAGATGGAGCAAAGGTCTCAGGCCAGCTTAGTGGCTTGCATACAGCTTGCTTGTTGCTCCCGCAAGAGGTTTTGTAACATGCCATGCTTATGTTCTAGAAAGCAGAAGGACCTACAAAAGCGCGAGTATGTTAGTATGAGCAAGCAAGCACAAAAGGAGAGCACAGGGTTGGGGGGGGAGACAAACTTTTTTGGTAAAAGCTATATATAAAATGGAGGGTGTCAACACAAAGTACCCTTCCTGCTTACTTGGGCTGTCCATGGGGATTGCAAAGCCATTCCCAAAGTGGGCTTCACAATCTATTTCCAAAATGTTGATGTGTGCTCAATGAACCCTTAAAAGAGACGGAAAGAGGGGGAAGAAAAAAAAAAGAGGGCACACTGGATCCACTTTTCTTGGACGTGTGAATTTTTTCTAAGCTTCTCGCTTTTCTCCTATAGGAAAATAAGAGCTGTTTTACAATCAGAGAATAGCTGTTCTGATAGTGGAGCCTGAGAGAACTAACAAGCTAGTCAACATAGGGCAAGACCTAAATCCTCAAATTACTAATCACTGTGCTGCCCTCTTAAAAGTGGATTTAAAATAGGGATGAGAAAAGGAACAGAAAAAGGAGAAGAAAAGGAAGGGCAATGTTGGCCCTAGGACTGCAGTATTGATCCTGCCATGAGGAAGAAACAAATGCCAAATCTATATATTTTCATTGCTCCTCACGTGAAATGATCTACGCAGTTGCTTCCCCATGTTTCTATGACCTTTAAGAACGAGCCAGGAAAAAATAGCCTCGAGAGCCACTGTATGAACAAGGCATTTCTGCAATACTACAGTTTCCACTTAAAAAGGGCGACATTGCTTTACAATTCGCTAAACAACATATTTACTTGCACACTGACTACATATGTTGTACTTAGATGTCACAGCAGATTACTTGCTAATTACACTAGGAAAAACCCAAGTAATTACCACTGACTCTTTCTTCTGGTTCAGGAGAGGTTGGAGCCAGACATTTACATGACAAATAATCACGCCTACAACGAGCTGCGGCTGCTTCCCAGAAAGCACTCCTTGCCTTTGGACACATGTCATTAAGTAAACCTCTTTATTCAACTATTTTAAACCACAGTAGAAAGTGGGCATGAACCAGAAACACGCATACTGAAAAAACAGTGCTCTCGCTGTTAAGGATTCAGTCTGCTCAGGCCAATGGAGCAAAATCAAATTCTTTCCTAACATTTTATCTGATATTTTAGGCTGATAAAAACTTCTTTTTTTTTGCTACTGAATGAAGGAAATCATATTACCAGAGCTGATATTCATCAGAAATATTTTGAACTGAATATGTGAACTGCTTTTAACTGAATTTAAATCGATAATTCCACTACTGTGGTTAGTTTTATTGAATTGTACATTCCAATAATATAATTTCAATTATGTTATGATGACAACATTACACTCCGCTACAAGCTGTATTTATTCAGCTGGAAGGTGAGATGTACTACTTCTTCATTTAACAAATCAGACTCACCATAGCTTTTAATGTTATTTCATTGAATAATCACTCGGGGTTTACACTGCTTTGCGTGTAATGCACACTTTCCTTGAAAGGTCAACACCTTGAACAACTTTGATGTTTGATATTGTTTCTTTTTTTCTTTCAGAAATAAAGTACTGGAGGGAAGTTCAAATTGGAATTTTAAAAAGAAGATAAGGAAATGAAAAGGCTATTCTTGCAAGAGAAATTAAACCAAATTCTCTCGAGTTAAGAGATTAGTTTTCTCTTGGTGACACATCATGCAATCTGTACCACACCTCCATTCTCCTCATGGAGGTAACCCATCCTGGCCATGCCCATTGACTCAATGGCCAGGCACCTCCTTCCTCCAGCTGTCTCTGGCACATTGCAGCAGTGAAAGCAGCAGATGGGGCACTCGTTCCCTGTGGGTGCCATGGTCCCAAGCACCAAGCCCCATCACTGCCTCTGCTGTCCACAAAGCATCCATGTCCCAGCAGTGTTCTGCTGTCCACCAAATGTCGATGTCCCAGAAATGTTCACCGGTTGCACTCATGTTACTCAAGCCTGAAAAGTTTTGTCCACGCATCCTGTTTCAGATCTTCAAAAGGTCAATTTTCATTTGAACATCGTTTTTTCAAAAGTCAGATACGTTTACAGGGAGAAGGTTTCAGGCACAAACATCTAGCTGAACCCCAGTACAAACAACACGTGGAAAAAAAAATCTTGAATCCCGTAACTCCATTGGGCTTTGGACCAGATGCTTGAACAGCTGAGCAGAAGTGAGTGCAGGTGTGGAAAAGGATAAGAAAGTAATGAAAGTAACTTCTGCACACGCCAGATTCATTAAAAAAAAAAAAAAAGCATTTTTGCTTTGTTGTTTTCTTAACACATAACCAGCACCTCAAAGTTGCACCAATCACTCTATTATCTTCAGCGTATTTCACAGATTAATATTCCCGGATAGAAATGAAGTTTCTCACCCCAAACCACTCAACACATGGCTGTTTTTTTGTTGTTGTTGCTGTTCGTTTTAAGGTAATGCTCTGCATGTTCCCATACTCTTCCCGCTTCACAAGGGCGAATGCTTTACCTGACTGAAGTTGCTTCCAAGGCCCATGACAGAGCTGGGACCTGTCTCTGGATTATGTTTGTACCTTATGAAAGGGTTGTTCTTAAAATTAATTTAAATCTCAATCCAATTCCCTTTCAAGCACACACTCATATAAAACCACCCAAAACAGTGTACATTAATTACATATTGCTCTGCACCTAAAATTACTAAGGGCTGCTTCCACAGATCTGAGTAGGATTTGGATGCAAGGGTGGGTGGTTGGGGCTATGGGGGTGTAGGTTTTGCACACAAGTATACCTAGACATGTGAGATGATAGCTAAATCTTTATCACCTCTCCCTCGTGAGCATACAGGAGGGGAATAGTCTGTCAGCTACTATAAACCTCTGAAAGCCTCATTACCTGTTAACATCCAGCTTTAAAGTGGGAGGAAAAAAACACATACAGATTGAGACTTCAATTCTACATTTTCTCCCAAAATATTTTCATTTTTAAAGCACCAGCTTCACATGCATGAAGTTTGTCTTTTTCTTGTTTAACTCCAAGAACATTCAGAAGACCAAAAACACAAAAACAGTGCGGGAAGCAGAAATAACGTGTCACCCTGATACACCACTTCTCAGCAATGAATTTCAGAGCACTTGACAAAGGTGGTCAGAATCACTAACCTTATTCCTATGGGCACAATGGAGAAGCCAAAACACAAAGAACGACCTGCACACACGAGCTGGGAACAGTATTCTGCTCTCCTGTCCAGCCCTGGAAACACAGCAATCTCATTTACTTACTATTAACATTATGATCATTATCATAGATGTGTTCTATAGAAAGCTCCTTTTCTTCCTCCAAGCACCAACACTGCAAACTCTAAAGCTCCATTCCCGAACTGTAATCAAGCAGCTTTTTTTTCTTTGGAGAATCAAAAAGTGGAGCTGCTGAGTTTTGTCTAATTGTTTGAGTAATGGTAACAAAAATCACCATTGGCTTCAATTACCTAGCAGCACTATAAAGGCACATACAAAGCATTTCTCTTTTACATGGATAAAGCGCTGCTAAACAGATTTCCCCACAATAACCAATCATCACCTTCTAGGTCCAACGTTACCCAATTATGTTTTCTTTTCATTTACTTTGAATGATGCTTTTCATCACCAGAAAAGAAAAAGTCTCCCTCCTACCGACATCCGTATTTCATTACTTTCTGTACCTGGGTCCCTCTACAAATCCCTAGCATGTGATAAATGCCCTGCCCTGTTCCTCACCTCTTGCTTCCTCATGGATTCCTCCTCCCTTGACTACTGCTGCTGCTTGGATTTTAATTAATTTCAGTGGAGGCTCGCTAGAGAAAGATCACATGAAATAGCTGCTTTGAGAAGCAAAAGTCCAAAGTGCAACACGCTTTGCCCTCAACAAACAGTGCCAAGAACAGAATTAGCTTGCCTTTTTTTTTTTTTTTTTTTTTTAAATATCAGAAACATCTTCACTAGAAAACAGCAGTGGACTCTGTCCATCTACTGTGGAAAGGCCATTAATTCAAGGTATTTCAGCATGTTATCAACAGCCAGAAATTAATTTCTAACTTACACATTCACCTTTAATGTCTGTAGAGGTTTATGCTCTCAGGGAAGGAAACCAAACGAAGCCAAGACAACACTGAGTGTCACCCAGGTGTAGACAGCTAATGAGGGGACCCAAAGAGCCATACAAGCCCAGTTCAAATAAACCTTCACTTCTGCAAATAGGGACATAAAGTCATTGCTCTCTTGTTCTTTAATTTAATCTGAAGTAGGACTATAAGAGCCACAAACGTCACATGCTTCAGCTAGGTCTCCTCTATCCACAAAATAACATTCCCAGAAACATCCGAGTCTGTGTGTGCTGCTGCAGCCTAGCCAAGAAACTATTACCATTTCACAGTCTTCAATTTAAGAGCATCAGTGTGTGACAATTAGATACATTAAATTCTGTTAGGCCAACAAAACTTATGATTTAACTAGCAGAACACATACCAATAATTTCTGTGTAATTTTTCTATCAGCAATTAATCCACTAGACTTGATGCATTGATCATACTTGTGGGTTTCACTTTTCCATAAAAACATTACAGATATTCAGGAAAGCGCCAAGTTACAACACTACCTATAATTTGATTCTCCTTTCTGCCAAGTTGAGCTTGGGTCTTTTGCTATGCATACAAATGCTAATTACAGCTCAACACTAATGCTAATCCTGACATCTGCTAATTAAAAGATCACATCTTCTGCAGAGTCAGCAGTGCTATTCAAATGAAAACATTAATCAGTTTAAAATTAAAAAAAAATAAAATCAATCGACAAAGCAGGAATTCTAGTCTTTGGTTCAACTAATATCAAAGTGCAAACTGGGAGTACTCAAGAGCAAGGGTCGGTAGGTTCTCTGAGAATATCTCATCCTCAGTAAAAAAAAAGAAGATTTTTCAGCACTGCATGATTTCTCTGTTCTCAGTAATTGTCCACTTTCCCTCTTATTCCTTCTTCAGTCCTCGTTTCTCTATAATCACAGCACCTCTGGAATCCAAACCCAACCCTAACCAATGGCTCAGAGTACACTCCTCTACGCAACATGAATTTAAATAGCTAAGATGTCCTACTTAAGCTTCGTGGTACCACTCTTTTCTACAGATAACACGTGCATCTATGGGATCAGGGCCCTTGTGGGCAATTACAATCCCTCTTCATTCTTTTCCATCAGCCCCCTCTTGGAGACGATAGTCCAGATTTGTTTCCCATTTAAACACACACAGTGGACAGGGAAGCAAAAGCAGGATGCAAACCAGATGCAAAAGCCACTATTAGGGCCCCTCTGTGTTACAAAGCTCTCTCTTGATGCTGCAAACAGTCCATGAATTAAACATTCAAAACATTCAGATCGTGAACAAAAAAATGCTAAGCAACCCACACGTGCCTGTCCAAATTATACATCAAATATATATATAAAATTATATATATAACACTATTTGTGCTTCTCAGAAGCTGCTTTTTCAGTCCATTGCGGAAAGCCACTCAAGAAAGCCACTTAAAAACTTTTTTTTCTTCCCCTGGAGTGGTTGCATGCATATGCCGTGGTGATCTGCCGACTACCACATGGATGAGAGGAGTAGAGCTGGCAAGATGGGTAAACCAGAACCATTTCAGCAAAGAAACCGGTTCCTTCATCTATTAGTGTCTCCAGTGCTTGGAAATTGTGGTAGTGGTGCTCCACGGACAAAGTAGATCTGAATAGACAAGGACCCTCTTGCTCTCGGGAGTCCCCAAGTCCCAGGTCTTCTACCCATCTTTCTGGAAAGGTGGGTGCTGCACAAGTAGGCATTTCTGTTCGTTCTTCAGCTCTCTTTTGAACACCAGTGTGAAAACCCTGCCAAAATCAGAGGCATCTGCCAGAATGAAGCCTGTCCTTTGCCAGACACTAAACACCTTGGGTTAGTTTTTCCACAGTTCTTGTTAAGTTTGGATAGGGATTCTGTGAGCTGCTCTGTTCCAGAGAAATATATTTGCATTTCTGGGTGAAGAAGGAGATGAAGGTATTGAAGTATCTGTCTCTTCATCCAGCTTTTGCTCTAGAGACCTCAGGCAGGTGGGCTAGGAGATCCTAGAAGTCCAACCAAGCTCCAAAAGCACCATAGCGAGTGAATGTTGTAAGAAAGTCAACTCTGAATAAGGCCAAGTCCCATTACTACACATCCCAAGAGTCAGTACATGCAGTTTGTTTTATTTTGCTTTTAACAGAGATGGGGTTAAGTTGACACATTAGTCACTGGAAATTTTGAGACGATGATTTTAGCTTGTCTTAGCAGGGTGATAGACCCACAAGCTCAAAAGAAGTCAGTTATCATCAGCAGCTTCAAACCTAGCATTGGGCCAGCAGCAAAATAAGGCTCTTCACTCATTTAGCATGCTGCTGTTCAAAATTTCTTTAAAGTAGTCAACATTTACTGTTCTGCTGTAGCATAATTTGGGGAGGAAAAAAAAAGCTCTCTGCATTTGCTATACCAGTTATTTATAAGGAAACCACAAATCAAGTTTACTGCATTTTTAACAATGCTAATATGAAAATGCTCTTTTCACATAAGGTGCCAAGGTTTCTTTCCTTTACCTTCTCAGCTATATCCCCTGAAATTGCCATCTTACTTGCACTTTAAAATTTCCTCTCTGGGGAAGTCTTATACTGTAATATATCTATGGCTAATAATATATGTGGCCAGTTATAAATGAGTCATTCTGACAAACGTGCAGCAGCCCTGAGAGGGACTTGGGGGTGTTGGTTGATGAGAAGCTCAACACAAGCTGGCAATGTGTGCCTGCAGCCCAGAAAGCCAACCATACCCTGGGCTGCATCAAAAGAAGCGTGGTCAGCAGGGCGAGGGAGGGAATTCCGCCCCTCTACTCTGCCCTTGTGAGACCCCACCTAGGGTGCTGCGTTCAGCTCTAGGGCCCCCAGCACAAGAAAGACACAGATATATTAGAATGAGTCCAGAGGAGGGCCACAAGGATGATTAAGGGGCTGGAGCACCTCTCCTGTGAGGACAGACTGAGGGAGTTGGGGTTGTTCAGCCTGGAGAAGAGAAGGCCCCAGGGAGACCTTACAGTGGCCTGCCAATACCTAAAGGGGGCCTACAGGAAAGCTGGGAGGGACTCTTCGTCAGGGGGTGTAGTGATAAGACAAGGAGTAATGGTTTTAATCTAAAAGAGGGGAGGTTTAGATTAGATACTATGAAGAAATTCTTCACTCAGAGGGTGGCGAGGCACCGGCACAGGCTGCCCAGAGAAGCTGCGGATGCCCCATCCCTGGAGGTGCTCAAGGCCAGGCTGGATGGGGCCTTGGGCAACCTGGTCTGGGGGGAGGTGTCCCTGCCCATGGCAGCGGGGTTGAAATTGGGTGATCTTTAAGGTCCCTTCCAACCTAAACCATACTTCCATAATTCTATAAAAGGTCCAAAGTCACCAGTTATCATTCTGTAACACACAAGCAATATTACAAAGTCTTATTTAAATAGAATGGGCGATTCAATCAAGAAGAAAGTGTGACAGAGCCTTCCAACTGCAAAAGAATCTTAAATCATTAATGAAACTAAGAATTTAATGTATGCAAATTAAATTATATATGCATATTTCAACGGGCTAAAAGTTTATGTGCATACTTTACTCAGGAATCTGTCTTATGATACAATTAGAAAGAAATGGTGACAATTCAAATTTTTTATTACTTTGGACTGTAAAGCATTCATATAATTTATGTTCACTTAAAAAGGTACAAAAATCCATCAATTAAAGACAGATTTCAGATGGTATAAATAGAATGCAGTCCCACTGAAGGTGCTGGAAGCAGTCTCAATACATCATTGAGAATCAGGTCTTGCTAGTCCTAGGTCGTAAAAAAAAAAAAAAAGAGGTTATGAAAAGTCACATTTGTAACATTATCAGTAATATCATACCCTCCAAGAACAAGTCACTCCACCAGGCATGAAACGAGAAACCTGATTTATGAGGGATTTGCAAGGGAAGCTATGGATGCTTTGAAGCCTTACAAAGGACCGATCTCATGGTGAGGCCCTCACCATAACAAGATGCTGATGGGACTCTGCCTGGGCAAAAGCTTTTACCAAATTTGGAGAAATTAATTTAAGACCTCTTCTCCTCTGGCCACCAGTAATGAAATTCAGCAGCAGGTTCAAAAGCCACCAAGGCATGACACAGGGTAATCCAACCTCTGCAACTATTAAATAAGCCTCTTTCTTTGTAAAAGGCTTTTTAAGGTGGGAAAAAGGAATGATATGTGATAAAGTATTTATCTTATTGATTGTGCCGTAAAAAAAAGTTACAATCCAATTGCAGAGGATATGACATTTTATGGTTATTAAACTTCTCTTAAAAAATAGTATGCTGAAGCTCTTCCCCTTTCTAGTGGAGTAGAACGTAGAAACATCCTCTACAATCAAACATCAAGATTTTGGACTTCTGAAACCTAACCCATTGCTTCCTGCTATAAACCACTCACTGACAAGACAGGAAAATCAAGGCAGCCAAAGGGCCCTTTATGAAGCTTTCCTCCCAGAGAGAATTGCTCTTTTATATTGATTAAAATATACACTTAAGTTACAACAGTGAAAGCACCCATTGAAACTCAGTGCAGTGAAAAACATGATGTCATTTTCCATGCAGAATTTACCTTCCAGCCCCTCTCCTCCCCCAACAGATGAACAACATTCCCAGAGCAGAAATACAGCAAAGAATAAATACCAAGGCAAATTCCCAACACGCAGCACCACTTCCAGCTAAATCTGAAATGGTGTCCAGGGAGCCCAGCTCACCAAGTTCACCAGTTCCACTGCACCACCTCCATCTGCCAAGGTGCTGAGCCCTCCCTGTTTAAGGAGAAAATCCATTTTGGGCTCTAACCTAGCAAAGCCTATGCTCAACTGCAAAGGAGGATTTAAGCTCTAGTAGTACATCTGCATAAATGCTTTTTTGAATTAAGTCTCTGCCCATTTACACCTCTTCCTGTTATCATTTCTCTCTGGGCAATCACCAAATCACACAGGATTTAATGACCCAATTAAAACATTTCTTAAAGCTCACAGCATTTGTGATGCCAGCTTTCAACATAAATAATAGCAAATGAAGGTTAATAACTCGTAATTACCATACTTCTTTTAAGATTTCTTTTTAACAGAAGAATGAAAACATGAAAAATAAATCACTGCAACAAAAGAACAAACACAGACACCATTCCTGAACAGTGTTAAACAAACCAGTGCTATTGTACACAAGGCTATGTAAGCTATAGAGGCCAAATATTATTTAAAAAGTCAAGTTAATCTAATAATATAAATGTTAGAAACTGCACATACCCAGATTTTCAGCTAAAATAAAAAAAAGCCACCTGATAAAAAAGAGCTATCAACGTGTCACCTTACTAAGAGACCATTGACAATTCTCTGCAAACCAGGAATATGATATAAACCTGAATTCTCTCCAAGGTGTTAGGTTTCAACCCAAGCCCTGAAAGGCAAATACCTGCAGGGTCACTCCTTTGAGGAGAGATGTTGGGAAATATCTTCAAGATGGGAAGAGGAACAGACAAGGGCTTGTGCCATTAAGCCTTCTCCTGCCTGAGATCACTTTAATATGGTTTAACAAAGTCCTGACACTTGACACCTTATTAAAAGCATCAAATAGCCTGGAAATGTAAATTAGCAAAAAATCTGAAAGACAACAGTCTGCCTCTGATCCACGCCTTAGACCCCAGAGTGAGTCCAGCTCATTCTCGCAAAGACAAGGAGGGTAAGCAAGCCCATTTTGTATTCAGACTACTGCCTAAGATCATTCTGTGTTTTTGCATTGTTTCACACACAGCTAGAGCTCCTTTCCCTGTTAATTAACTGCTGCAGTTTCGGGTTAGTGTACAGTAATTTACTGATATCTTGGGAAATTTCCACCAGGTCTCGTGCATGCACGTTTGGAGTTAACACTGCCTGTTTTCATGCAACATGACAAAAAAAAGGGGGGAGGGAAGGGAAATAAAACCTGAAGAGCAACCCCATACTAGTGCTAAAGCCAACCTATAGAAATCAGACTGATGGCTGCTAAGACTATTATTGAAGTGCCTCCTCTAACTTCTCATTGTTTCCAGGTCTGTAAACAAGCTTGTTGTTTGCTGCAACTGTCCTTTCACATGTCTGCCAACCAGTCCCCATGCCCCAATTTTTCTAACGGAGCTCCAAATTTACTTACTCTTTTAAAAAAAAAAAGAAAAAAATCTTACAAAATAAAAATCAACACTACAGAAATCAGTGCAGCTCTGCGAACAGTTTGCGTTAACAGCTGCTGTAAAACCAGAAGGAACACAAGCCTGCATTAAAATAATATTTGAGATTCTCACAACAAGAGAGTAGCAAATTTGCAAAAATACGGGATGATTTTCTGAGAGAAGTTAATGCTTGGACTTTGCTATTCAACTGTGTCGTTTGGTAGGAAAGGCTGGTCTTAATGCAACACCTCAATGTCATTCAGGCTCAATCAACTCTTTCTTACAGAGGCAGATGCTAAAGCTGTATTGACTGGTGTCCCTAGTGTACCATAAACTCTAACCAGAAATCTAAGTTTTGTCCAATAAGAGGAGGATTTGTTCAGGTTTCAACTTTGCAAATATTAGAAAAACTAATAAAAAATAAGATTCAACTAAGATATCATTGAAATATCATATTTAATTCCCTTGGCCCCTGGCTCTGTTTGTAAGTACTTCTCTGGAGAGAAACAGGCAGATTGTGAACTCAAACTTACGAGTTCTTAATTCATAGCCTTTGTGGTGCTTACACTGTTTTTATGCAAATTAATTTTATTCAAACAGAATGCACTGGTCTTTGTGATCCAAAGACATTTTTAGGAATAGATCTGTGCAAACGCGTATTACACAGCCACAGTAGATATGGGGTAAGTAAGAAAGTATGCTGAAAGTAAGCAAAAGAGTTTGGTGCACAGATAAAACCCCAATACTTGGAGTAAATCAACACGGCTACATTGCAAACACACCTAAAGAAATCATAGAAATGGCCTAAATCTGAGAGAGTTCATTGTAAGGAAACACACACAGTTTCACAAGATCATGGAACGCATGAATATACTTCATAGCCCATGACTTCTGAAACAAAACTACCAACTCCAAGGGCTACCAAGTAACCCAGAAGAGAATACTCCAAAATCACATGAATCAGAACTGGTCATTTTCAGCCAAGGCAGTGAAAATTTTCAAGTTATTTTTTTTTTTAATTTTTATTTTTTTAAGGCAATAAGTCATATCAAGTACTCTGTTGGATGCAACCCCATGTGGCTTGTGTTCGCTTTTTTAATTTGATCTGACTATTATGACTGTAAAGCACAAACTGAATTTTTAAACCACACTGAAGTAAATACTCAGCTACAACTGCTTTGTTTTCATTGTTTGTTTAAAACTTACTCGGAACAACAGAAGTGTTAATTTTTTTCCATCATTAGCTGATATTCTAAAATGCACTTTTTCTATTGCAGTACTTGGCATATGAGTTTATCTACCTTGTACGCCGTAATTAAGAATGCAGAGATCACTTGATCATAATTGAACACAGCAGCTACCACGGAGGACACAAGTGATGGCATCCCATTAAATACTCTTCTAGCATGTTTGCACAGGCCAAACGAAGAGAGGCTCTAGATCAGCTTGCACAGATTCTGCCACAGCCACCAGAGTACTGCTGCTTTAGTGCAATCCTAGGAATCCGAATCTCCATCCAACTCAAAATGAAGGACTGTTCAGGGAGTCAGGCATCTGCCTAAAAAAATTAAAGCCACCAGCGCAGAGAAGAAATCACTACCAAATAATTAGGAATAGGGTGAGTGAATTTAACACGACGTATCTGCAATATTGATGGAACTGGGCATGTGCTATCCATTTATAGCACCGCTTTTAAGATGCGAGAAGTGCACTTTCCTCTCATGTCTCTCAAAAGTTCTGTGCAAGTTGTAAATTGAGATTGTATGAAGCTGAGGTTAAATTCTGTCCCATTTTTCTTGAGTGTATCAGAAATGGTTGGAAGGAAGAGAAAAACAACATATCTTGCATACCAAGTTATATATACAGTGTGTATAATAATATATGCACATACACACCTATCCATACATAAAAAAAAAAGGAAAAAAGAGGAGAAAAAAACAATGAGATATCTACCACGCGTGTTGTAGTTCAATGAACATTTCCACACAAAAAGTGATGCTATTTTGAGCAGATCTGACCCCTGTGCTGTCCCCTAACATGTGATAGTACCACACAGCTACTCAAAATCAGCTGTAAACCAGCCAGGAAACCAATCCCAGTTGAAAACAGCCCATCAAGAGCTACAAACCAAACGTAGGTTTTAAAATTAGAGATGCATTTCCCAGGCTGGTTCCCCATACAGCCGCAGAAACAGATGGCAAAAGGAAGGGTTTGCTTTGGGGGCGGGGGGGAAGCAGCCAAAACCTGCGCTGAAACATCTGTCCAGACCGCAGCTCTCAGTGACTCAAGGAAGGAGAGCAAAAAATATATTTTTTTTTCCAAGTGTTATGAAGAAACAGTAGTAGGATCCATGCATTCCATATTCAGGGGACATAGTTTCATTAGCTCAATCCTTCATCTGTCCAGGGGCATGAGGAACTCCAGGCTGCCACCTGGGAAGCTCTTCTGCCACCAACAGGCTCACCATCCCAGACACCTGCCCTGGGATGCCTTCCCTCACTAGTCAAGGCAGACATGTCCCCTAGCATCTGCCTTTTTAACATGTTTGCAGACATTTCAGTTTTTGAAAGAAAATGGGAGGTGAAAGGTGGAACTGACCAGGCTCATGGATGGCCATACTACACAGCCTCAGGGAAAGAAGCAGGGGTACAAAAGCATGCAGTGGGAATCCCACTCTCAATGTAGAGCACAAAACCTTGATATCCCACTAAAACAAACAGGAGGGATCACTCACATTCCACCACCCTTGCGTTTATTTTTGTGATATTTAAGGTACGTGCCTTAATGCCAATGTGATTCTTGAGATCTTCTCCTGGGTGCAAGCTACACGAAGACCTGGGGCCATGTCAACTCCTCCACATGCACTCCCACTGACTCTGCTGGATCAGCGCTGCTGTGCTGTGTACCAGCTTATCACACAGATCCAAATTTAAATTGGAAATGTACTGCAAGCCAAAGAGAGCAATTTCCTGGGATTCACCTCCTCTAACTGAAGGTATCCCACAACGTAAATGCCTCTGAGTTTTTCACCTTAGGCTTCCTCTACAGTTAGTTGAGAGAAATAAGCATTTTAGGGTGCAATTCCTCTGACCTATTTTAAATGTCTGCATGAGAAGGAAAGAAATCAAAGCACCAATCCCACAGCAGCAATTGGGTAAAGAATAAAAGAATAGAATTATGAAAATATCAATTAGCTAAACAACTAAGCCAGAACAACGCCTGCTTCCTGTGTACCACACTTGAGCACTGCAATAAAACCTCTCTAATGACCCTGTGAACCATCCCAGGCTTACATGCCAGCACCCTACAGCAAAAACCAGCTGATCACTAACAAGGAGGGGCTGGTTGAAGCAGTGAAGGTTGAGGGCAGCCTCAGTTGCAGCGACCATGAGATGGTGGATCTGGAGGGGACCTAGCCAGGCCGGGGAGTTGGGCGGGGAGAAATTTAATGAAATATAATGAAGGCAAGCGTAGAGTCCTGATGAGTCTCCAGCTGGGGCAGCCTCTCGCTCTGCATGGCTCCATGACTGCCCTTGTACCAAAAGAGCAGCTAGACTGTGAAGCTTTTCTAGATACTCCATAGGATCAAGTAACTTTATTCAATAATTTCTGGGAGAAGAGAAAAACTTTCAAGAATGCCATACTTGTCAAAAAGCAGCCAGCAGAAGCTCAAACAATTTGGAGTCAAGGTTAGATGCAAAAGAAACCAAAGCAGTTGTCAATATAAAAATACAAAGTAGCAGCATCCAAGTATCATCCACTATTTCTACACAAAATAATATTTTTTTAAAAAAATTTGCATCTTTTTTCCTTTGCTCCTTTCATATCTAGCTTATAACACGTGTTAACTGCGGATCAGCAAGAACTGCTAAGGTATCTCTGAAATTCACAGGCTTTGGCACGTCGCAATTTTGGTGAAGTCATTGGACACACGCACCTTTCAGCTGAAGCACTAAAACATCATTTTTAATTAGTGGCATACATACAGTTGTCTAAAAAATAAAAGGCAAGAGACCAGAAAGGTCAGCAGAGACTGAAGCAGGTGCATCAGATCGATCGTGTGGCACAAGGGGATTACACCAGAAGAGTCAGTGCCACGCTCATTTGATGGGCTGAACTTGAAACTTCTTACCCTTCGGTAAGGACATCCCAGAGACATCACGATTAACAGTGTTAGCAGGGACCTGTACCAGCTGAGACATTTGCAGCGAGGCACAGGCACACTCTCCCTGTGACCTCTCCTTCTAGACAAGGTCTGGTGGGAACTGCAGATCTCCAGAAAGCGTACCTGAACTCAATACCTCCGCTGCTGGCACCAGCAGGTGATGGCCCTGTTAATCTCATGTAACTAACAACCTGGGAGTAACATATCAGGAGCTTCACCTTCATTTCACAGTGACTTGGCCAGAGATCAAGATCTCAAATTCAGAACCACTCAGCTTTTTCACTGCGCTCCTTCTACCAGCACAATAACTTGACTGCAAACCTTCTTGCACGCTTCCTAGCCCCCAGCCTGCGTGATTCCAGCTCCTTCCTTGCTCCTTTCACACAAACAGCCAAGTGCCCTCAGCATAAACCACACATGAGGTGAGGTTTTGAGATCCAGATGCTGCAGACCGTTCAACACGGGACAAAATAATCCTTCAGGTATTCACTGAAAGCAAGCAAAACCATAACCTGAATGCAGCCAAGGCACATTCAGCTGAATACTCATGCAACAGTTTTGCAATCTTTACCCCTATAGCAAAGATGGGTAGAAGGAAATTCTGATTATCTGCTCTCCTGTTATTATTAAGATTATGCAGACAGTGCTATGGCTCACGAACTCCTGCACCAAATACAGTACCTAAAGCATATATTTTAGAGAAGTGCCTCCTGGTGCATTCAGGAATCCCAGTGCAGAGATCTTCCCTTGTCTCTCCATCAGCTCCCCTAGCTGTGGGGAGCACGTGCCTCTCTCTGTACTGTGCAATATCTACTTACAGCAAATACAAATATACTTCTGAAAGCCACAAAAGTGACAAGATGCAGCACTTATAAAGAAATTTCAATTTCCCACATATTTTAGCAATATTATGAGTCACCACTAGACTACTTTTCAAATGTATCTTTATCCCTTTCCAAATTGAAGGAAGCAGGTCTTTGCAAGCATCTTGAAGCAAATTCACTCTTGCTTAACCAGTAAAACTCTCATCCAAGCTGAAGCGCAGGAAAATTCAAGTTCACAACATTCAGCTCTCAATAAGGGACTACTTTTAATTAGCTACAAATGCTATATCCAACAACTTTATCAGCAGCAACTGGCCTGAATCAACACACGATTTTTGAGGAAAACAAAGCAAGCCCACACAAGAAAACCTCTGCTGGCCTCCACCCAAGCAAACTACGGGACATTTTCCTATCACTCCGAAGAGTTCAGAGAATTGGCCAAAGCCAGGCTCATAAGGGAAAGCCAGCTTCTTCTCAATTTAAAAGAGAAAATTGACTCTTCATTATACATTTATCCGACAAGAGGAACATAGAGACAAGAAAATCCTACCGACAGGAAAATCAAGGGATTACATTTTTCATTGGCCTGATATCCTAAAATGTAAATAAGATAAGAACCAATAGGCAAGTTGGTGATGGTGAAAAAAGACAAAAGAAAAAAAAATCCCTCACAGCTCACTGCAGCCACAAAACAGCGTTAACAGCAAGGCTATCTGCTCATCTTCCTCCATCAGCACATGCTGATGGCTTTTTTTGCTGTGAAGCCAAACCAGCACCTACAGCTGAATGCTGCAACGCAAACATTGTGAGGGAACATCAAGATATCAGAATGTGATTAATTTGTGGCTCCCAGCAGGTCTTCCCAGATGATTAAGCACCTTGCCAGCTGTTGAAATCTCAGCACCAAAGCCACAGACCTGCATTAAACAAAATGGTGCTCCTACCAACCAGTATTTTATCTTGCACTATCGATGAGCGATGTCCTCTTCCTTAATTTAAATAATTGGTCTATGCTACAATAGGATAAGTTGATACACTTATTTTTAAATACCCTAGATATCTGATGTGATGAGTCTGAAAGTGCAGAAACTATCAGAAAATAGAGCAGGCATATGATTGGGAAAAGCCTGGGGTGGTTAGACACCAGCACCTGCCTTGCTGAAAGGGAAGACACTTGTCAGGGCACAAAGGGATCTTCATTTCCCCCCTCAATCAGCAGAAAATCAGCAAGAAGGCTAGAAATTTAACATAATTACACAGCCTCCTTTGAACCTTATTACTGCAAACACACACAACAGTAACTGCACGGTTGTGATTAGTCTCTTGCTCCCAAACATGCCAAAAATTAGCCATGTGAGACTTGCATGGTTTAAGCCATAACACTCTACATGTGGCAGAGAAACAGTGAGTTCAAGAGAGGTTAGACAAGCTTTCCTGTCAACCACAGACACAACCCCAAATCCAGCAGAAGACATAGATGCTAAATGACAAGAGGTGATTAATTTACACTGGAGAAAACCATCACTGTAACAAAAAAAAAAAAAAAAGAACACAGTAACAGAAAGCAAGCAGCACTACAAAGTGGAATAATTAGGATACACTGCAGCAAGACGCCGTGTGCTGCCTCCAGCACACACACTATCCCCTTTTCACGTGTTTTGTTCAACACCTGGCAGGGTCAGTTTCCCCTTGGTTTTCACCACCAAGAGGAAAAACGGTGTTGGTAAACGTGGGATCTTCAGCAGGAACCAGAGCCCCAAAGTTCACACACAGTCCTCAAGTTCTGACTTTCTGGTCGGGCAACAGGACCATAAAAGTGCCTCTTGTAACAAGGAGAAGCACAGCTCCCATGCACACTTGCCAAGGATCACCGCATTTCTCAGCGATGGAAGCATCAGCAGAGCATCCAAAGCATGAACATATACAACACCCCAAGCAGGTGATGTAATTATTTTTTTAATTAAAAACATGGGATTATCTTTAGAAGCAACACTAGTAAAAAAAAAAGTTACATCTAAAAATTCATGACGGATTTTTCTTCTTATTTTATAGTCCCATTAAGAGTTCAAAATTAGGTGAAATGCTCTGCAGCATTTGCATAAAGATAAAAGAAAAAAAAATACATCCAATTGCCATTTCCAGTTCATAAACTCGTTACCACGAACTCAGCTTTGAAACTTCCCTTGTTGACCACTACATATAAAGTTACTTAGACCGAGTTACTTCTATAGAAGAGCAGATGGCAAACAGACTTGAGCCTGGTCAATTTTCCATCTTAATTTTCCTGACTGACTTCAAATTCAAACAGAGCATAATGGGACCATTACTTTTTCTAGCAGGCTGTCCTTTAAAGTGCAAGCTTCACCTGCAGAAAGAATGATTTAAAATATATATATATACACACTGATGTGTATTAAATATTTTAATACATTTTTAATACTTTAATTATTAGAAGTTTAAATATATTATTAAAAGTGATGGTATATGTATATATATAGTGTATGTATGTGTGCGTGTCTGTCTATATATATATATATATATATATATATGTATATATATATATATATATATATATAAAGACTGGATTCTAACAGCTTCCCCACAGGTAGCCAGAGGTATGGCCCATCTGGGCATCTCTCTATGCTCATTTAAGAGCCAAGCACACCTGCCATCCTTTCACAACCAACACAGCAGCTACTAACGTGATTCTCCTTGTCTCCTCGCCCCTACCTTTCCTTTGTGCACTGCCCGCTGCCATCCCAGAGGGAGGATTTCAGTGCAGGAATAGCTGGTGAGTGGATTCACCACCCTCAACACCAGACTGGCCGTGGAGGCACCATCCAGGATGCTCAGATGGACCATGTGTGGTGTCCTTTGACCCACGGCTCTGGGCTTGCTGCCTCTGCTTCAGAGAAGACTTGTGTCCAGCTTCAGATCTATGAAATAACTCTTTAAAATACGCCAAAGAAATAGTGCCCATAACATGTAAGGTTCGCAGGCTGTATTCTTCAGTATACCATATAAAGAAATCACCTTGCAAAGCCAGGCACCTTGCAAACAGAAATCATCCCCCCAAGCTGAGCCAAGTGTTGTAGCAAAATATGCAGGATTTCCAGATGCATGAATTCCCCTACTTCACAACCAGTCTCAGGAGTCTATATTTGGCATCTCCTGGGATGAGCTGCGTGACAGGAAAGAAGAATGGCTCTGTAATTAAAAGTATCCAGAAGTCCTGAGAGCCGTGCAGCCTTTAAGAAAAATAACCACACTACCCAAAGAGCAGGGAAGATGAGCAGCTGGAGCATCAAATGCTAGAGAAGTCCAAACCTTGCACCTCAGCGTATCATTAAGGCATCGAGCTCACATCTTCTCCCGACTCATGTAACAGAAGGCTTTGGCTTTACCTCTGGAAGGAGAAATTGCTTAATCACCATCTAACCTGATGTAAAGACAGCTGCTGTACAATGCAGGGGAGCACTGGGGCAGATGGAGATTGATCAAAACGCAGTTTTACAGCAGAGGCACTCCGGGACTCCTTTCATTCGAAAGCAAACTTTCTATCTAAAAAAGGCCCTTTTGCAGGGAAAGACTAAGCTTGTCAGAAAATTCACTCATCTCTCATCCTCAGAGATCACCACAGTATATCCTTTTAATTGCGCTACTGGGGGAAAAATTAAAATATATATATATTTTTGTTCAGGTATCTATGTTCCTTCTCAGCTTCACTTTGGGAAAAGGGAGGCATGTAATCACATGTTGATAGCTGACAATCCTGTGCAGTCCACATGCTCAACAAAGTCTTATCTCTGTGAGCTGGATGGGAAGCTATCATGAAGTTGACTGTTTTGCTGGAAAAAAACGACAGATGTATAAAATCACATCTCTGATAATGCTGACCCCAAGAGTCAACTACCAAACTGTTTTTTTTTTTGTTTAGAGATTTTATTTTATATTTTTGGTTTTGATATTTCCACTTTTTTTTTTTTTTTACTTCCACAAAATCTAAGTATCTTCGCAACTATAGCTAGAGGATAACATTATTGATACAGAGTCAGAGATGCATGTGCATCACTTGATATGCCAAGCAATACAACAACATGGAGGCCCCAAAACATGCAAACGTTGGCCCAAATGCAACTCTTAGCAGAATCAGGGCTTGATTTTGCCCGAAACAACATCAAATACAAGGTCCCAAATCTCTGGTGCAAGGTACGACAGGATAATTTCTCTACATACACATCCTATTCTCATTCCTGTGCACTTGTGTTATCTTCTGCCCACTATCACATTGCAACTCCCTACACATTTAAAAAAAAAAAAAGCCCCAACCCAAAAAACACGTTGCACAGCTATCTCACTGTCATCTATTATTCAAGAAAGGTCTCATTGAATAAATGTCTGTTCAGAGGCTCTAAACAAATTTCATTTCTGAACACCACTGTCTGCAGCCCAGCGGGCCATTTCACCAAGATAAGATCACACATTTAATCAAACGCTTCAAAAAAGAAATACACACCAAGTTTGCTTAATAACGTCAAATAATAAAAGTGCAGCACCGGCAGCATACTAATTTTTAGTGCTCTTTCTTCTTTGAGGGTTGTCTCAATAGTCAAGGTCAACCGTACATGGGATTTCTTCTAATTAGGGTTTCTGGTAAAGGCTAGACCTGCTTACTCTCACCACTTAACCGTGGTTTTCCCTAAAATGAAGACATCTCTCTTTCATTTTAAATTAAATCACTGCAGTATCCCACCCAAGTGTGACAGCCAAAACTGCATAACTCTGCTAATTCAATACAGAATGCACAAGAAAGACAACAAAAAACACATCTTTTGTGGTCAGTGAGGAACCACCCACATAAACATCTACGGTATAAAAGAAAAACTGATTTACAGAAGAAAAAAACATGATTATCTGCTCTGTGTTTGACTACAACTCCTGTTGCAGCGCTGCACAGACTTATTTTAGTTACGAATCAGGAGTGGACCTGGCACCCCTAGGTCAACATACACTTTGCCATTCATTTTATTGCAGCAGTAAGAGGAAGGACCGGTTGAAGAAGCAGTGTTACTTTACTACATTTACAAAATACATCAATATTACTACAGATCAGACTTCCATAATATTCATCACTAATTCGTCCAGTACATCTCTCTATTATTTCATTTATTTATTAAGTTGACGGCTGTATCACAATGACTACTGATGGAACAGGCTTGAAATTACATGAATTTGGGAAGAACCCCGGACCCTAGCTGTGATCAAGCCCACTGCTTGAAAAGGGTCAGACAAAGACTTGTATCCTCACCCCTGCAGCCTGGCCCATGGGTTACGCTGGTCTGCCCTTCACTCACAGAAAGTGATCGAGTGTAAAGATGCTGGAGATGACAACTCCCCCATCTGCTGCTCCCAGAGCCAGAGGAGACAAACAGGGAGGCAGCTTCTAGATATATTCCCCCACCAAGCCTTTTTCCCTGCTTGAAACGCCCCAATGAACACCTCTTTCACAGATGCCCTGCTGAACACAGCAGAGATCCAGATTTTCCCCTCTGAATGGGAAAGTTACAAATTCTTAGTTTAGCCTGGCACAAACATCATCTTTCTATTGGTGCTGATGAGTTATCTAACATCTCAGCCCTGCTGCAAGAATGGAGCTGCTCACAGTGTCAAGCACTCTATAGACCCTTATTTCTTGTGAAATCAAGGATATTTGCACAGATGTAATTATCTTGTTACATTTTAGCCTTCCTTCCAAAATCAGCAACATTATATGGGGAAGTGCTCCCTACTCCCACAATCGAAATGCATTACACAGGCTTTAGGAAGACTCATTGCAAATTGGTGACCTACTTAAAGCGATCTATAAAGTACATTACAATTGTAACTGTGGATTGCTCATCAAAAGGTCACAAATTATCACTCTGTGCAGCTTAATCACTATATTTCAAATACCTATCAGGGCAGGTTTTACACAGGGACATGCATCACTTCAGAGTCACACCAACTACAGCAGCCTGTAACGTTATTGTCCTTCTTAAAAAGAAGAGAAAAAGACACACAACCACTCCACACACCTGCATCCATTAAAGATAATCCAAAATGACATTCTCCTTGAAGAAGGCTGTGCTGCGGGAGTTTAAAGTGCAGTAGTCACATCGTAATTTCCCTCAGAAGGAAGTGGAATATATACACCATGTTTCCAAATGATTAAAGGACATGATTGCAACATCCTAAAACTGGAGGAATAACAGTTTAGATCACACACGGCTCCAAACGAAGTCAAGCAGAGGCATGGCATCCAGTTTAGCAATGTCTTGTATGCTGAAGGTAAAAATGACTGTTGTCTGGATAATCTATTACATAATTACAGACCAGTTCTGTGCACCTAGCCTTAACATAAGGAGTCATTCAGGGCAGAACCCAAAAGCCTTTTGTTACTGGTGTGGGGGGAGAATTACCCAAAAGAACACACAGAAAGAAGTCGCAAATTAGGATTTGCATTACGTGGCTGATATTTCTTGATACAAAACCTTCAGTACACCTCTTACTAAAAAAAAGGAAAAAAGCATACACAAAACTCTCTCCTTTGAAAGGAGTGACAGGAATTTCTAAATGATGATGTGACAGTAACACACACAGATGCTAAACCAGTGTAAAAGAAAAGGAGTAAGAGGAGTTAACATGATCTCTGAAGCCCTTCTCGACTCTATTCAACTATGAAACCTATTCAAAAGATGGCTTCGATGGGTGCTTTTTTTTTTTTTTTTTGCTTTTCCCCAGCAGTCCTTGGAATGGCTTTGAGGGAAGGAAGAGAAGGGGAAAAAGAAAAAAAACACAGAGCTATTGAAAATCTCCTTACAGGGTCAGCTGTCACTGAAATGCATTTTAGTATTCAGGCTACCCACCCATGCAGAACATCAAAAACTGGGCTCGGGTCCCTCCCCTATTCTCACAGGCTTAGGCTAACGCTCTGCTTCTGACACCGTGCTGAATAGCAACGTGCGCTGCCTCTGCAGGGCTTGTAAACAGCAACACAAGCCGATCAAACAGAACGGGGGTGTCGCTTCTGCTTAACGTTTTCCTTTTCTCCCGGTGTACTCGAACACAACCAACCGGGTACATTAAAAAAGTCAACAGCCCACAGCTCATTGTGCCAGGCTCTTTGAGCGCTCACCCACCACCGGGAGCAGACACAGAGCCTGCAAAACCTATGGACCGTCCTCACTGCTTCAGCTGCAGATTTTATTCACAATCTTGAAGCCACTTTTTGCAAGGAAACGTTTGTGTGACTGTTGAGATTTGCAGGCTCGAAGTCAGCTTGTCCTGGCCCTTCCTAGCGCGGTTAGGAATTAAAATATCTTCAGCATTGGACAGTCACGGTCTCACCTCGCTGTGTAACGATGCTGTAAGCAAAGTTCAAGCTTACTGATGCAAGTGATATCTCCTAAATGAACTCTTGCAGCATCTTCCTTTTGCTTCCTCCTTCATCCAGGTTGCCTATAGGTATGCAAGTCTTATATTCCAATATAACTGTGGAAATGATTGGAAAGAAAATACAAGACTGAACTGAAAGTCACGCAATTATATATTTGTGATATTTCCAGATTTTTTTCTTCTGCCGTATTAAGCTAAACCAAATGAAGCTTGCAGGCTGCTCAGCTTCTTGGCCCGGCTTTGCCTCTTAAACTAAATTCTCTGTCTAAGCTAGATCACCTCAAAGTTGGCTAGCATACTTATCTCTGACATATCCCCTACCCCTCACTTAATGGAAAATTTTAACATTCCCAAGAAAGCTGCAAACTGCACTTTCACAATGCAATGACACTTCTCTTCTGCTCTCTTTGAGGGCAGTGGAAAAACTTCTCATTAAGACAGGACCGGAATCAGTACTTTCAAAATGGAGAGAAGCTGCTAGAACAAATAGACAAGGACCAGCACCAACTCTGACAAAAACAGTGGTTGCCCAGTTTATCTGAAAAAAAAAATGTTTGTTTTATTTTGGCATCTGATCACTAACCTAGAAACTCAGTCGAAACTCTGAAACTGTAAAAAAGTGTTTTGCTGTTGTTGTCCATCACTGCATCTACATCTCTAGAACTTGATAAAGAGTCAGAAAATCAAGCGGGATAGAGAATTTTCCAGCAACAGAATTTTAAAAAGACCTCTATGAATCAACAGCATCATTCACAAACAAAGCATACATACATGCACGTACCTGCACACATATGTTTGGAGTATAGGTGCAGCTCTCTATTTTCCACTCCCCCAGGTTTGACCAAAAGACCAAAAAAACAGAGCTCTGTGTCTGCTCCCTAAAAGATCACAACACTTTCTAGCCCTCTAATTTTAAACAGTGTCCATTCATTCAAGTTCCTCATGCCTGCAACTAGATCTTTGGCTCCTGTGGAGTGGGAAAGGTTAAGTGTTAATAGAGAAGAGACTTATTATATAATATTGATGAGTATTACAAGTAAAGAACTCGTTGCTGGTTTCTACCAGTTAGAGCATCCCCAAAGTGTAATCTGAAGGCATCAGGTTTAGACTAGAACTCTTTTCAGAGCAGCACCAGTAAACACCGGCACCTTTGCACGGGACTCCATAGTATGGCAATGCATTGGTCACATTTTAAGCACACCACTTCAGTAAAAGCACAATGCACTCATATTCACTTCATTTTACCTTTGCACTGTTGTAAGAAAATGTTCATGTTGATGTTTCATCAAAAGTTTAAGAAACACATAATTCCACTGAGAAAGTTTTAAATCAGTTACTTGGATTCTTACCTGGTGTAAATCAATGCAACTGCAAACAAATCGGTAAACTATTCCAATTAATAGTAGGAAAGCTATGATCCAATCTATTCAAAATATAGTACAAAATATTTCAAACATGTTCCCTGTAAGGTATCCATTGCAATGAATTGAAGCATTAGGTTTATAACCACTGAAATGCTTCCTATGCAATTACTCAAGTGTTGACTAAAATGCTTATTAAAAAAAAAAAAAAAAAGAAAACGTGGTAGTGTGAGGCCATACATTAATGGATGCTCTGTAATAGTAACAAATTTCTAGTCAGAGAAAATTCAATGATTCCTTCTGAATGATATCTATTTCATGCCCATTGAAACCAAAAATGTCAGGTCTGAAACAAAAACGTCTTAATTTTATCTGTTTTCATAAGCAGATTTTAGAAGCCTGAACATTCTTCTACTTTTCACCTATTCACACAGCTTTGTTCAGTTCGAAATACCACCTCTGGCAAGGCTATTCCAATATAGTTACTAGAAATGTGATACTGAAGTGGGGGCATGTGTCTGAAAAGACGCCACATCTAGGATTCCTGAGCATCAGCTCTTCTTGACTCTGACAGGGGGAAAAAATCATTACCCCATCTTCACTACTCATAATTCACATTAGAAAACTAAAACAAACAAAAGAACAACCACAGAACTACTTGCTAACCAGCCAAGACCTTCAGATTAGATAAATTAGGATAGGTTTCACTAGCATACAATACGATCTGTTGCCTGCAGGTTCAGACAGGATGCCCTTCTGTTCCAGTGCATTAACTACAGATGACGCAGTATTTTGCATGGGTCATATTTCCATCACTGTGCTCTGCAATGGTATTTCTTGAGCAGATGCAGAGCTTATCACGGACGCCTCCTTTCCCTCTCCTGCACCTGAAGTTGCTCAGGCTGAAGCCAAAAGAAGCTCTCCATCGACTATAGTGGGAACTCGATCACAGCTATAGTGACACCTCCCTTGGACAGCTACAGGCCTGAAGAAGTAGACATGAAAGGTTAAAAAAAGAAAAAGCCATTTTAAAATCTTCTGGTTCCTCTTTCTCTGCTAGACTTAAACATAGTTATTACTATGTTGTAACACAGTTATTATAAATATAGCTATTGAAAAAATACCATCTTGACCACTACTTAATAATTAATACAGTGGTACAGAACAAATTCCAGATGAAGTTTTTATTGCCTGAAAAGGCTAGCTTCCTTCCTATAGCTACAAACGTACGGTGCAATGACTGGTAAATGTGCTTGACTTATAAAGTCAGAAGGCTCTTCAAAAAGACCACTGAGGAAAAATGGGCCTGCACACTGGGCCCATTTTTCCCAATCCGTCTGCTGTCTCAGTTTTGCAGTTTCCATCCCATATGTGCCTTCTGCAGAAATCACAATCTCTGCCCTGCTGCATTACTCAGTAGAAGAGCACCTATTCATCTCACAGGGAGCAACGACTATGTATAGACGGCTTGCAAAGTTCAAAACAGGTTGAAATTGCTACTTGGCAGCACACAGTGGGGTGACTGAATCTCACAGACTCTTACTCATTAGGGAAAACGACAATGGAAATCAAGGTGCCTTTAGACAAGTCATCTTAAAAAGGAACACTTGGCTGGCTTGCACGAACCAAGGAAACACATGCGTTTCAGACCATGCACTGCAGATATTATCTAGTGAGAAATGTAAAGAAAGCATTACACCGCAAACTTGGAGGCTAAAAACAGGCAATGGGTAACGTCTCAGATATAATCACATCGCAGATTTGAGTAGGAGGTGGTTTCCTTGTCATTAAAGTAGCCAAGAATTAGAAGTAGATGCTTAAAAGCAAACTCCTCCTCTTCTACTTTAGCAGTCTGCTTTGAGGAGCTTCCACTGCCTGCAGACATGAGAAGATCAGGGAACGTTAGAGGATCTCAGCACCTACAAAAACGAGGACATATTCACATGCATCCCAAGTGGAGACTCGAGTGTCTGAAAAAGTGCTGGTGAGGATGCTGACGAAGACTTCATGACCCTAGGAAATGATGCAGTCAGATGCCAGCATGCCTTGCCTGGGACAGTTATGTTCCTACAAATAACCCAGGGCACAATGAACTGCTATAAACAACACGTTTCCCAGCTCCGTAATACAGACATCTGAAAGCACGGCCTATAGATATAGCAGAGACTGAAGTGTGTATATACATGCAAAATTTGGCAACATGGTACATTTCTAGTATTCACATCCCAGCAGGAGTGCATCTGTCGAAAAAGAAAGGGGCCAGCAGGGAAGAACGAGTAGTCCACATGAGTTACAGTAAAATCTCTTCAAAGCTTCAACGCTCACCACGTATATCCCACTCTGGTAAGCAGCCTCTTGTAAAGTGGCAGGAAAACACTTGTTTACTTTGCAGGGCTGTCCTGGTGGCTCAGCATTCTCCCAGCCAACACATTAATGCCGTGATGCCTAGCTCTCAGAGCAGTATCACCACCTCCTACAAAATAATAATTCTTGAGTTGTTTTTCCAACACTCTCTTGTGATGTGCAGGAATGCTCCAAGGAATAAGAAGTTTTGTCAAAACCACCCCAATCAGAGCATTAAGCTGTTTCTACAACCAACAAGCAATATAATTAAGTTTTCTTCTTTTTAAAAGCATAACAAGCCTTGTGCCCATCCTCCATATTTTAGCTTTTCCCTGATCCATTCTTTCTCCTCGAATTTCATTTCTTTTGTTGGTCTTCAGCCCATCCTTTATACTATGCCACGCATGAAACAGTTTCCTAGTCAATCTACACCAGTCCCAACACTATTAGTATCAAAATTTGCAATAATAAATCAGCAACTCCCAGGACTACTCCATTTACAAAGACTGCACTCTCCTGTATGCATCTCATTTACTCATATTGATGATGCAGACGCTCATGCTCTGAATGCGAAAAGCCCTCAGAGCAGCATCATGCTCCCCAACTGACGTGCTGACCGAGGCTAAAGGTCACACATTTTGCTCTCCAGCGCTGGCCAATAATTCAGTCCATCCGCTTTTATACCTTTATCTGTTTTATCTAGAGAGCCTGTTTCCATGACTCTTGCTTCAAAGAGTAATGGTAACAAATTTGCTTCCATGCTTCTGAACCTTCTGCTAGCAAACTGAGAAAGTGTATCTAATTAGACAGCAGCAGCTAAATGGGTTCATATCGCATATCATTTAATGAATTGAAAAGGAAGAGACGATCAGGAGAATGCAACAGCAGACAGCCTTATGAAAACCTTAAAAAGATCTTCAGCTAAGATCTCCCACTGCATGCTTCGCTGGGAAAACAATCTGCGGTTTCACCAGGCGGAGCAGATACCTTAAGGACCACAGCCCTGGGATTGTGAAGCGTGCAGACACCCAGCTTGTCAGCTGGCAGCCTCCATGCATCTTCACCTAAAAACCTGCTCGCGTTTCCCTCCCAACCAGTAAAGGGCATTGGCTTCTTTTTTCTTTTTTTTTTTTTTCCACGCTCGTGGACAGGGCAATTCATTTTCTGCTGAGGGAGCAAAAGTCTCTTCTGCAATTAATGCCAGGAGGCATCAGCTGAGCACCTCCACAGCATCGCCCCGGCTGCACACCCTGGTGGCATCCCAACCTGGGGGATGCACGGCCGCTGAGCGCCAGCTGCAGCAAACAAAGGGCAGGGGACAGACCCAGCCCCTGCCACGCGTGGCCTCAAATGCCCTAGGGGACAAGTTTCCTGAGCTGAGAAATCACTCCACGATTTCCAGAGGGCCACGAAACCAAGTAACCCAAATTTTGAGCGTAATCGATATGCACCGTCACTTAGCTTGCTCTGGAACTAAATGCAAAATTAAACATATCCTCTCCTAACGGCCCCCTGAAGAAAAGGGAATTCATATTTTATTGAATAACAAAATCCCACAGAAGTCGTGGGCCAATCCTAGCTTTATAAGAACTTCAGTCCCTTTGGAAACAGACGCACAAGAGATTTGTGTCAGCTTTATTTCTGCTGGCAGGTACCAACACAACAGTCACTGTGTAGCAAACCACACTAAATAAAGGAAAAGTACTCCTAACGATCTGGAGCAGCCTCCACCACAACAAGGGGATTGTAACCCTTCTGCTAATACCGCGCCTCCTGCAACCCAAGAGCAGTTGTTTTACCTCTAGAAAAATACCGCTTTACAGTAGAGCCCTAATCTGAACTTTGTCGCCCACCGTCAGCACGGGCACGCAGATTTTCTCTCTTCCTGGTCTGGTATTCTTAAGTGACGACTGTAGGCTTTCTGACAGCAGCCTCTTTAACCTGCAACACCTGGTTTACCCCATAAAACTCAGTGGAAGGATTTTTCCTAATGAATACACAGTAGAAGCCTGTTCATATCGCAAACCCCTGGAAATTATGATAAATGAGCTCTACAAGGCACACGCTACTACTCAATACCAAGCAAGCAGTATTGGCAGCAATCTTTAAGAGACGGCATTCCACAACAAAAAGAAACGTATTTATTTTTAACTCCAATGAACTTTTTTATTTTTTTTCCCAGCTTTGAAAATCTTGATCTAGCACCCCGGAATAATCCATGCCACAATACAGAAAGAAGCTGCAACTAGCATGCTAGCAGACCACCTTTCTGCCTTATAGCAAGACATAGATGGCATTTTCACCCTTTTTCCTGCATCTCAGCCTCCTCCTAAGCAGCTAGCTGCCTGGAGAGTGGAAATGCTAATACCTCCCAATGAGGAATCTAAACAGGAAAGTAAATACAACAGACCTCCGTTGTTTTGGCTAAAGCTGCGAATACTACAGTGACAAGGACACAACAAGCCATTTCTTTTGGCCATATAAAAATCGTTTTAATTACAGCAGAGAAGAATCACATGCCTATCAGGAAAGGAGAAAGAAAGAGAGGCTCCTTTCCTACCTTGCAATCCCTCCTGCAAAAACAAACATCTGCCTATCTATAGGGAAAAGGGTGAAAAAAACAAGTAAATGCATGGCGGGGGGGGGGACAACGATGACGACTATGCTGCTCCTATGGACAACTCTGGACACAAGCCTGCTGATTAGACACAGACCTCAAAAGCTAAGGTACCCAGGACGCATTTCTGGGGCACTGTACCTCAGTCTTCATCAGCAATAAAAGCACCAGCTTGAGCAAGACTCCTTAGACTGGGAGACAGGAAAGGACTGCTCTCCGGCTCATGGCAGGGAGCAATCATCAGGCTTACAAGCATATTTCCAAGTTAAACAGTCAAAAGATGATTGCAAGGGAAAAGCAAATAAATAATTAAGTAAGCAAATAACAACTCAAACAAAGAAGGGGGGGGAATGCAATTCTCTTCCTCCACCCATACATACTGATCCCTATTACTCAAAAAAATCTCTCTGCTGAATACCAGCCCTACTGTTACAGCCAGCAAACACAATCTTACAGGCAGGAGGTGAGAAGCACTAACGTTCTTAAGATCTCTAGCAAGGCATCTCTCTACCTGAAGCCTATGTTTCCCTCTCTGGCTGTAAGGCAAACAGAGGCTCGCGCCTACCTGTAACCCAGGGAAGCTGGGCTGGATGCAGACCTCTGCCCTACCCCACGTCTACGCACACACAGCCCCTGATGCACCCCAAATTCAGCAACATCCCTGCCCGTGGCCCCTGCCCACCCACCGCCTCCTGCCATCCAGGAAAGCGGGTGCTTCTTGAGGCACCCTTCACCAGTTCAACAGAAACATACATCCACAAAGGGGTGAGCAACCAAGCAGCCAGGAAAACTCGGGAATATCTCAGGATAACGGCAGCACCAGTCCAACGTGGTGGTGCCTTTCATAGAGAAAGGGAAGGGAGAGAGCAGGAACAAAACCTATCGGGGCTCTTCTGTCTACCCGCCACCCTAGCTGTCCACAGCCATCCCTTCCAAACCCGGCTGGAGCCAAGAGGAGCCAAGAGGCATTTCGCAGCTAGTGGCACCCCCCGGTCCCCGCTGTGCCCTCCAGCATGCAGACCCAGAGATGTTCCCTCGTTACCTGGAGGACGCAGCCCCCCCGCACCTCTCCTGGAGGCAACTATCCTTATTATGAAACCATTCAATCCAAGCGCGTGCCCAGGGCAGCCGGCACCCTTCAGCCCAGCGCAGCCAGGCGGGTTGGCGGGGCTGGGCTCGGGTGTGATTCACGGCCAGGCGAGGGCTGCTGAGCATCGATCCGTAGGGTGGTTAGTTACCTTTAGTCACCTCCGGCTCCTGAGATGCAAGTCCCCATCGGCTCCTCAACAACCTGCAGCAGGGAGCTGCTGCCACAAGCCATCCATTAAAAAACGGGGGGGGGGGGGGGGCAGGAAGCAGACCTGGCCACAGTACCGAAGCCCCCCCAGATAGGAGGAAGGGAACACGAGAAGCAAGGACTGTCGCCCAAGGAAGGAAAAACGGAAAAAATAAAACGGAAAAAAAAAATAAAAATGAAGAAAAAAAAGTCTCTCCTTTACAGCCTCGTTCTTCTGCAACGCTGGCTCCCTCCCGGAGGACGGAGGGTGCGTGGGGATGGGGGAGGCGACCGCTGCTTCCTCTCCGCCGTCGTCGCCGACCCCCTGGGACCGCAGCCCGGCTTTTACCTCCTCCAGGTGGGCAACTTCAGGGCAACGACACGTCCCCGGAGCCGGCACCAGCGGCCAGGCGAGTCGTATGCGGCACAGTCATTGCCTGTGTTGCTGCTGCTGCTTGCTGCTGCTGCTGGGGAAGAACAGCCGCTGCCGGAGAGAGAGAGAGAGACCACCAAAAAAAAAAAAAAAGGCAAGAAATCTTCCACCATCCCCCTTTTTCTCTTCCTCCTCCAGCACCAGCCGCTCTTCGCATCCGCTACCCTGCCCCCGGCCTCTCGCTCCGCCGGGGCTCGGGGACGACACAAAGGCGGCCGTACAGAGGGGGGCGGGTGGCCCTCAGCCCCCCGGGCCCCGCCGGCACCCCGAATCCTTCCTCCTCCTCTTCCTCCTCCTCCCGCTGCGGACACCGCCAGCCCCGGAGCGGCTCGGCTCGGCGGGCGTGCCTAGCGGGCGCGGGGGGGGCCCATGGCCGCGGGCGGCCCCGTGCACACTCACACACACACACTCACACACACACACGCGGGCCCGCGGCTATGGGGGGGGGGTGGGGGGGGTTGGCCGGGAACCGCAGCACCCGCAGCAGCGGGGCCCGGGAGGCGGCGCGGCGCTGCTGCCCTGCCCGGCGGCGGCCGCACGGAGCCGGGCGGGCGGCGAGCCGAGGGGCGGGGGAGCGGCGAGGGCCCGGATCTGGGTTGCGCGGACGCGGGCTCCACCTAGCAGCCGGCCCGCACCGCGCCAAGCCCAGCCGAGCCAAGCCACGACGACCCCCGCCCAGCAGAGAGCCATCACCCGCTGGATTCCCCGCCTGCCCATTGGCTGCTCAGCCCGTTGATCCCCTCCCAAGCGGCCAATTGCAGCCAGGATGTCGGGATCAGGCTGCTCCAGGATGGATTCCCCACCTCCGGATTGGCCACACTGCAGTCCCTCTGCGAGCAGCCACACGCAGCCAGACACCTGGGCACCGACCTTCTCCTTTCTGCCCTACCTAGGGAGAGCTCCCCAGCCCCACCCCAGGTCCCCAGCAGGTGGAAAATCATAGAATCATGGAAACACAGGGTTGGAAAGGACCTAAAAGATCATTTATTCCAACCGTCCTCCTATTGCCAATACTGCCCACTGAGCTACTAAACCATATCTCGTAGCACCGTGTCCAGGCACTCCTTGAACACCATGAGGGACGGTGACTCCACCACCTCCCTGGGCAGGCCATTCCAGTGCCTGACCACTCTTTGAGAGAAAAAGTTTTTCCTGAAATCTAATCAAAGTCTCCCCAGGCACAACTTGAGACCATTCCCTCTAGTCCTATCACTGGTTACCTGCGAGCAGAGGCCGACCCCCAGCTCCCCACACCTTCCTTTCAGGCAGTTGCAGAGAGAAATGAGGTCTCCCCTGAGCCTCCTCTTCTCCAGACTAAACAACCCCAGCTCCCTCAGCCACTCCTCACAGGACTTGTGCTCCAGGCACTTCACCAGCTTCATAGCCCTTCTCTGGACATGCTCCAGGGCCTCGATGTCCTTCTTGTACTGAGGGGCTGAAAGCTGAACACAGTGCTTGAGGTACGGGCTCACCAGAGCAGAGTACAGGGGGACGATCACCTCCCTGGTCCTGCTGGCTGCACTATTCCTGATACAAGCCAGGATGCCGTTGGCCTTCTTGGCCACCTGGGCACACTGCTGGCTCATGTTCAGGTGAGCATCAATCAGCACTCCCAGGTCCCTTTTCTCTTCACAGTCTTCTAGCCACTGTACCCCAAGCCTATAGCGCTGCATGGGGTTGTTGGGGCCAAAGTGCAGGACCCGGCACTTGGCCTTGTTAAACCTCATCCCATTCGCCTCAGCCCAGCAGTCCAGCCTATCCAGATCCCTCTGAAGGGCCACCCTACCCTCAGGCAGATTGACACTACCTCCCAACTTGGTGTCGTCTGCAAACTTGCTGAGGGTACACTCAATCCCCTCATCTAGGTCATCAATAAAGATATTAAACAAGATACTCCCCAAATCCCCTGCTTCCCTCCCCAAATGTGAATCCCCTGCTCTCCGGAGAGCCAGGGACAATCTGGGCAAGGGACAAGAACTCTGTTTTGCTTTACAGTGTGAACAGTTTTTTACAGTGCTAAGAGCAGGCCTCTAGAAATAAAGGTGCTTGGTTGAAACATAATAAATGTTTTCCTCCCTGACCTCATTGTCCATTTGCCTTTAGTTTTGGAGAGAAAGACACAAACCAAATCAAATTCAGTCTCACAAAATACAGGGTGGCCATGTGGGTGGCCATGCTGAATTACCCAAACATGTGCACCCACCACCAACATGGGCCGGTGCCTAAGTGCTGACACAAGCAACGCACCATACTTTTTAGCAGTGACCACAACTGTCTGCTTAGATACTGTATTGCTGGCTTTAAATGTAGAAAAATTGTAGTCCAGAGAGCTGGAGAGGCCCAAAAGCGGCCACCTAGTCCATGCAACTGCCCCAGTGCAAGAACCAACACATTTATTATCCCAGTCACATTTCTTTAACAAAATCTTAAGGATCTCCAATGGCAGAGGCTGTGCAACCTTGCAAGACTGTCCTTTTCAGTGGGATAGAGGAATTAATTCATCTCATTTGCTAGCTCAGACCACGAGTCAGAAGAATGCCAACACACGTTCCAATATGCATTGCTGGTTAGATAGGCATGGAAGTGCGTATTTTATGTTAAGAAGTGATATTATGGAAGTATTAATGTGCTGTGGAAAATTAAGACTGATACACATAAACCCTCTGTTTTCTCACTAATAAAATCATGGCCCATCTCACTGACACTGCAAAAATGAAGATAAAAATGTCAACCATGTTGAAATTCAGGTAAAAAAATATCTAAAGTTACAACAGATCTGTCTCAAGAGTTTCCACTTCCAGTAGACCTGTGTGAAGTCATATTAAAGAACACCTGGCCTCCCCCGCAAGGCTGCAGAATAACCCCAAAAGTCCAAGCAAATAGGGCACAGCCTTCTGCAAATGTTTACTTTACGTAAAAGTAGGTTTTAAAACAATTAAAAGGCCCATTGTGTTTCAAGCTTTGCATTTGGCTCAGCAAAATTGTTCTCTCTAGTAGGAAAAGCACTCACTTCAGCCTTAGGGAATCTATTGCTCCATTCTCAGGCCTTCTTCCAGGGGCCACATGGAAAATAAATAAATAGAAATAAAAATAAATAATAATAATGAAAAGAAAAAACACTACCTCTGCTTGGTGCCTCTGTTGGGGTACTCAGAGATATGAGATTCTCCAAAATATGATTACCTCTCTGATGATATTCACCACATCTGCTCTGGGAATGGAACGAAGCTGTACAAGTTGAAATTAGTTTTGCTATATATTTTTAAGATCTGTTTTAATGGAGAGGTGAGAATGAAATCAGTGCTTAGTCAGCAAGTGAAAAAGACAAATTACCACCAGAATTATAGTCCTTTTTTTTTTTTTCTCTTGTAGTATTACATATTATGAAGATGAAACAAAAACAACAACAAAACAAAGAATTTCAGGGCAAGTCAAGGAAGAGCTTCAGAAAGTCACCAGCCTGTCACGCTGTGGTTGCATATTAAAAGTGTGATTTGGGCTTAATATTGCAATCAAGCCAGAAAAACTTATGAGACACAAAAGTCTTGTTGGGTCACGCCATTGTAGTCTCCTGTAGAGGCAACTGCAAGATTATTCCTTAAAGGATATTTTCTTGGTACTTTGTCCAGTGAAAATTGAAAGGTGTCCAGGGATGAGGTTTCTACCAATTCCCTTGAGTGATTACTCCCTCGTCTCATATATCTTACCATTTGGAAGATTTTCCTGCTGTTCAGTCTACATTTTCCGTTTCTTAATTTCATCCCATTACTTGTGGTTATGGCCCCAATTAATCAAAGTACTTCAGTGCATGCTTAGATTTAGGTATGTGCTTAAGCTCCGTTGAAATCACGTATGTCAGTGTTTTGCAGAACTGATGGATATGTCCATGTGTTTAAGTACTGTGCTGAACTGGGACCATGCATCATCTGAAATACTTATCTGTCTCTTACATATTTTTAAACCATCACCCTTCCTTTGCTTAATTATTGATTAGATAAGGTATATATTAAAGCTACCTAATTTCCTCTTGTGTATCAGTCTTCCAAGCATCTGACATCTTTTCTTCTCTGAATCTGAATACCCTCAAGTTTGTGTTTTGTAAAAACAGGTAATGAGGTAGTGCAATATAATGCCATATTCCATATGTGAAGAAGAGTTAGTTTTTGCTGTTGAAGGATATAACCTACCTGCACTGGCAACCCCAAACTGCATTGATTTGTTTTGCTGCTCTATCATTTTGTAAGACTGTCTATAATCTACTCTGTTATCACCCTAGCATACTCGAGTTTTTCCTCACACAGACAGATAGACATTAGGCCTTCAAATTCAGTTTGGTGTTTTGCACTGGAAAACCTGTGCCAGATCCAAATTGCATCCTTAGAGGTTTCCAGAACTCTTTCTCACATGAAAAAAAAAAAAAATTCAAGTTAATGCTCTCCAGATGCATTATGTGAATGTGCTCACCCAATGTTTTGGGTTTCCAATCCATTTTCTTCTTCAGGAGTGTTTGTAAAGTACTCATGTGGTATTTTTGGCAAATATAATAATTGATCCTTTCACCCTTCCCTACAAAAAATCATGAATAAAGACACAAAATACAGCATTTGTCATCGCATTGCCTCACCAGAAACAGTCTTCGCGTGAGAATGCCAACAAGTGAATAAAAGCCTGTTCCCTCAGTCTGCTCCCAATCCTGGTGACAGTGTTCATACCCAAAGCAATTTGAATTAACTGCAAGAGCCAGATCTCATTTCACAAAACAGGCTGAAGCGTGCTTTGCTCACATCCTGGTGCTGTCAGTGTGGCAGGTTCCCCTCAGCCACCAATTTTGCCATTCTTCTGAAGAAAGCAGTGAACCAGTGAAAAAGTGCCTGGGCTGTCCCGTCCCACCACTGCAGGCTGCTTGTTATTTCATTATCCCCCAGGTAGATGCAGAGCTTTAATAACTGTTTCATTATTTTACTGTGGATTAAAATTAGGTTCAATGGATTGTAATTGCCTGTGACTGATTTTTTCTTCTTCCTTCCTTCGTTTCTTCTTCTTTCTTCCTTTCGTCCTTCCTTTCTTTCCTTCCTTCTTTCTTTCTGAAGATCTGTGTCCCATTTACTTTCTGGCTTTCTCTCAGATTTTCAGGAACTTCCATAAACAACTGTCACTGAGCCATTACATTCTGTAATGGATTACCTTACTCTCAGAGATGCATGTCATCTGCACAAGTTCATGGGTACACACTTATGCTTTTCAGGCTTTTTATTTTGTATTTATTTTTTAAGCCAGTTCTCCTGTACTAGATATGTTTCCCAATGCTTTCTTTACCTCATGATCAAGTATTATGTGGATTGCTTTTCACTTATTTTTCCAATGTGAAGTTTGTTATAACAAAAATACAACAACTGTATATATATATATATATGTATATATATGGCATGATACAAATAAACAAAAAGGGCTTCCTAACAGATCCTGCAAAACTCATCTCGTCCCTTGAGCAAGATTCTCATTTGCTACCTGCATCACCTTCCTCCCACAGACTTCATGCCAGCAGCTGTGCTGGGTGTGCGGAGCATGCCAAAGCCCTTTGCTTCCAACTCAGTCAAGAGCAGATGGTTCCCACCCCACCCTGCTTCTCCCTGCACATGCCTGGTAGCCCAGCACACAGCTTTGCTTCAGGATTAAGGTATAAACCCTTTTCTGCCAGGTTAAACGAAGAGAGCAGGTCCTGGCTCTCTCCTCCTTCAGGAGGTGTGTTTTCCCTGCTGGAGTTGGTTTCCAGAAATGGGGGACCAGACGTGGACCTCTTCTGAGGCCCTGCACTTCTAAATAGTAGCACACAAGTTGCCTGGGCATCAGGATACTGGTACCCCAATACCAGCCCTACATAAATCAATGGGAGTTTGACATTTGGGGCTAGCCTGGGTAGTCAGACTGGCCATTACTCTGCTGTCTCGTACGAAGACATGAAAGCCTCTTGATGAGAGGAAGAAAAAAGCTACTGCACAGGGGCTTTTAATGTTCAAAACACTCATGCTAATAATGCTTTTTTACTTGCTATGTAGAGATGTCGTGCCATACCATATAATTTGATTAAAGCATTTTAGTCTTTGCAGATTCAGTTTAACTGTTTTTAAAAGACATTTCCCATTTTAGTCATGAATTTTTGCTTTCATAGGAATCAAAAACAAGTCAGAGGTAAGACTTTTTCAGTACTTCAATGGTACATCTCTTGCATTATTGTTCACTTTTCTTTCTATAATAAATGAAACTCTGGGGATGTGCAATCATTAGTTTGTGGACAATTAGCACAAATTTTCCTTCTTTTTCAGTCTCTTCATGATACATAGCTTCACCTTTATTTGAATACCATTTCTCTAGGCCCATGAACATTCTAAGCGAAGAGTGAGTTTGGGACCTCCTGGTGCAATTTAACAGCTACAAGTCTACGGGCCCTGATGACATGCATCCCAGGGTCCTGAAGGAATTGGCTGATGTAGTTGCCAAGCCTCTCTGCACCATATTTGAAAAGTCCTGGCATTCAGGTGAAGTCCCTAGTGACTGGGAAATGGAAACATCATTCATATTTTTAAAAAGGGCAGAAAGAAGGACCTGGGGAACTACTGATCAGTGAGCCTCACCTCTGTGCCTAGAAAGATCATGGAAAAGATCCACTTGGAAGCAATGTTAAGGCACGTGCAGGACAAGGAGGTGATTGGAGACAGGCAGCATGGCTTCACCAAGGGAAAATTGTGCCTGACCAATCTGGTGGCCTTCTATGATGGAGTAACTGCATCAGTTGACAAGGGAAGACCGACTGATGTCATCTACTTGGGTTTCTGTAAGGCCTTTGACAAGGTCCCACATGACATCCTAATCTCTAAATTGGAAAGATATGGATTTGAAGGGTGGATCATCCAGTGGATAAGGAATTGGCTTGAAGGTCACACCCAGAGAGTAGTGGTCAATGCTTCTATGTCCAGGTGGAGGCCGGTGATGAGTGGTATCCCTCAGAGGTCTGTCTTGGGACCAGTGATTTTCAATATCTTCATCAATGACATAGACGATGGGACTGAGTGCATCCTCTGCATGTTTGCAGATGACACCAAGCTGAGTGGTGTGGTTGATACCAAAGAAGGAAAAGATGCCATTCAAAGAGACCTGGAGAGGCTGGAGAAGTGGGCCCATGTGAACCTAATGAGGTTCAACAAGTCCAAGTGCAAGGTGCTGCACCTGGGTCGGGGCAATCCCAGACAGGAGTACAGGCTGGGAGAAGAAATCACTGAGAGCAGCCCTGCAGAGAAGGACTTGGGGGTTCTGGTGGACAAAAAGCTCAACATGAGCCAGCAGCGCGTGCTTGCAGCCCAGAAGACCAACTGCATCCTGGGCTGCATCAGCAGAGGGGTGGCCAGCAGGTGGAGGGAGGGGATTGTCCCCCTCTACTCTGCCCTTGTGAGGCCCCACCTGGAGTACAGAGTCCAGATTTGGTGCCCCCGGCACAAGAAATATGTGGACCTGTTGGAGAGAGTCCAGAAGAGGGCTACAAAGATGATCAGAGGGCTGAAGCATCTCTCCTATGAGGAAAGGCTGAGAGAGCTCGGGATGTTCAGCCTGGAGAAGAGAAGGTTCAGGGAAGACCTTATTGCAACCTTTCAGTACTTGAAGGGGTCTTATAAAGAGATGGAGAGGGACTTTTTACTTGGGTAGATAATGATAGGACAAGGGGAAATGGTCTTAAAATAAAAGAGGATAGATTTAGACTAGACATTAGGAGGAAATTCTTCACAGTAAGAGTAGTGAGGCACAGAAACAGGTTACCAAGAGAAGTTGTGGATGCCCCATCCCTGGAGGCGTTCAAGGCCAGGCTGGATATAACCTTGGCCAACCTGATCTAGTGGGTGGCATCCCTGCCTGTGGCAGGGGAGTTGGAATTAGATGATCTTTAATGTCTCTTCCGACCCAAGCCTCAGAAAGTACAACCAAAGAACGCCACATATTACTTAACAAATTCAATAAATAATTATTTTTGATTATTTGTAAGACATAATATCAAATAATACCTTTTCATTTAATAATAATTTTATTTAATAATAATTTGTTTAATACTGGCACATCAGCCAGTTAAAGCAGGTTTGTAACAGCTTGGCACCATCAGAACAGCACAAAGGACAGAAAGTGCCATGGAGCATCCAGTCCCTAATTTGTAGCTGACGTATTTCCTCTCAGTCCATATCAGTAATCCAAAAGTCTTGCACTGTGGAAGATGGGTTCCTAGTCTCTCAGGGGAAGAGGTACTCCTTCTGTACCCCTCTTTCTGTAAGCAGTGGTGCTGTTTCTGTGCTTCTTGAAGGGGAGGCAGTATCACAGAATCACAGAATCACAGAATCGTCTAGGTTGGAAGAGACCTCCAAGATCATCTAGTCCAACCTCTGACCTAACACTGACAAGTCCTCCACTAAACCATATCACTAAGGGCTACATCTAAATGTCTTTTAAAGACCTCCAGGGATGGTGACTCCACCACCTCCCTGGGCAGCCCATTCCAATGCCTAACAACCCTTTCAGTAAAGAAGTTCTTCCTAATATCCAACCTAAACCTCCCCTGGCGCAACTTGAGCCCATTCCCCCTCGTCCTGTCACCAGGCACGTGGGAGAATAGACCAACCCCCACCTCTCTACAGCCTCCTTTAAGGTACCTATAGAGAGTGATGAGGTCTCCCCTGAGCCTCCTCTTCTCCAGGCTAAACAACCCCAGCTCCCTCAGCCGCTCCTCGTAAGACTTGTTCTCCAGACCCCTCACCAGCTTCGTTGCCCTTCTCTGGACTCTCTCGAGCACCTCCATGTCCTTCTTGTAGCGATGGGCCCAAAACTGAACACAGTACTCGAGGTGCGGCCTCACCAGAGCCGAGTACAGGGGGACAATCACCTCCTTAGACCTGCTGGCCACACTGCTTCTTATGCAATCCAGGATGCTGTTGGCCTTCTTGGCCACCTGAGCACACTGCTGGCTCATATTCAGCCGACTATCAACCAGTACTCCCAGGTCCTTCTCCGCCAGGCAGCTTTCCAGCTACTCATCTCCCAGCCTGTAGCGCTGCTTGGGGTTGTTGCGCCCCAGGTGCAGGACCCGGCACTTGGCCTTGTTGAACTTCATGCAGTTGACCTCAGCCCATCGGTCCAGCCTATCCAGATCCTCCTGCAGAGCCTTCTTTCCCTCGAGCAGATCGACACACGCACCTAACTTGGTGTCATCTGCAAACTTACTGAGGGTGCACTCGATCCCCTCATCCAGGTCATCAATAAAGATATTAAAGAGGACCGTCCCCAGCACTGAGCCCTGGGGGACTCCACTAGTAACCGGCCTCCAACTGGATTTGGCTCCATTCACCACAACTCTTTGGGCCCGGCCATCCAGCCAGTTTTTAACCCAACAAAGCGTACGCCAGTCCAAGCCACGAGCAGCCAGTTTCTCGAGGAGAATGTTGTGGGAAACGGTGTCAAAAGCCTTACTGAGGTCAAGGTAGATCACATCCACAGCCTTCCCCTCATCCACCAAGCGCGTCACTTGGTCATAAAAGGAGATCAGGTTCGTCAAGCAGGACCTACCTTTCATAAACCCATGCTGACTGGGCCTGATCGCCTGGTTGCCCTGCAAGTGCCGCGTGATGACACTCAAGATAATCTGCTCCATGAGCTTCCCTGGCACCGAGGTCAAACTAACAGGCCTATAGTTCCCCTCAGTAGGGACATAGGAAGAATTTCTAGCACAGATGCTCAGGGTAGGGTGCTGCCCCCAAAAGCATGACGGCTGGTTGAAGCAGATTACCATTCTTGATGTACGTACCGAGATCCACCTTGCTCACAAAGCCATTGCAACTGGGAAGGCCATGCAAACACACTGCAGAAAACTGGTGGTGACTGGTAGCTTGGACATGGATCACAAAATAGCTCTGCATAAGAATTATCTGAGCTGCTGACCCAAATCTGTCCATAATTGAGGTAATAATGCAATTAGACACAAAAATCATTAATAATTTAGCTTAATTGAAACTCAACAATACCGTGTTCCTGTAAGACTTTAGATGTTTGGAAAGCATGACCTATGTTGTTTCAGTATATAAATAATGTGGTAGAAAATAAAAATTGTCACTAGAACCAGTACTTAGAAAACTTGTTTAGTCTTGTCTTTCATTAATTTGATCTCTGAAATTAAGTTTGACTCCTGAATTCACAGATCTGGCTCAACATTTTTGAAGTGCTATACGCATTTTGGAAAAGGAAGGTAAAAGCCTCTCTTTGTGGGTGGAAAAGTTAGTCTGGAAGATGTAAATAACTGTTGTAAAAGAGGGGCTTTGATCTAGAAGCCATGCTAAAGCACATTGGTGTGCTGAGTACACTTCATCCAGGCTAAATAGAAAGAGCAATTAAATGCCCCTCCACGTAGTTATTGTTGAAACAACAGGAAGCAGAAATAGGAGAGGGAAAATAAGCCATGCAGCCAGAGAGGTTTCCCTGGGACTGGCAGCAGATTTGGAGGCAAGGGGGTTGATTGGTTGCAGCTGCTGGTAAAAGTTGGAAAACTTCAGGGAAACCAGGAGAAACTCAATAAACAGCAAAAGCAGCAGCTGGGATTAAGAAGAAGAGTCAGAATGACTCTCAGGACCTGTGAAGGAGGCAGGCAGTAATTTCCAGGCTGCTTGTCAATTCATTCTTTTATGACATTAGAGAAAATAGGATGCTGTAAATGAACAGTACACCACCACATATCTACTTGGCACTCATATTCCGTAGGAAAACATGTTAGTCTTAATCTATAGGATATTTGAAGCTATATGCTGTGTGCTGCACCTTAGCATGACTCCATCAGCCAGGACCACGGAGCCTTTACATGCTACAAGAAACCAAAATCCCCCATGAAGAAGAGGAGGAAATCCACTCCTGGCATCCATTGCAGCATTAGCATGCGGGATGAATTATGCTGATGTCCAGAAGAATAAGGTTCCAGTTCACATTGCTTGCTGGGCTTTAGAGAAATTTGAGCTACTGGCAGGAATATTGTATTGCCCCTCAGGGACTGGTGGGCATGGCGCTTTTGCAGTACTTTTAGCCATGGATCCTATAATGCTTGTATCATCTGTAACCACTTATCTCACCTAGCTCCTGGTGAGCAGTATCAAGAGAAGATATGAAGGGAAAACGCTGCTCTTCTTGCAACACAGTGAGAGGATTTAAAGCCATTTGTGTAACAAAAGTAGGAAATGATCATAGCTAAGAAGTCAGTGTTTTAAAGGCTCTCTCTGAGGACTTCAACCGCAGTGATGTGAATTTAGTATGCATGGTATTAAAGACAAAACTCTAAACTGAATAGGAAATTAACTTTCTCGCTTGGGGTTATGCTGCAGGGGTAAAGCAATCCTAATTTTTAAGGCAGCTAAATCAGGTTACAAAACGAAAGAAATCAATATTGCAAGGGAAATTTTGGAAGATTTCAAATAATGAAACCAGGTAGACTAGTTTGTACCAAACAGTAGAGAAGCCCCCTTCAGTTAAACATACATAAAGTGAAGTCTTAGGCAGATACTTGGTGCATACAATTTGGTGAAGACAAACAAAACAAACAAAAGAATAGATAAGACTGAGTCAAAACAAAGCCAAAGTGATTATACATAAAATCATGGTTTTAAGAAATCAGTTGCTGTGTAAAGACAGGTGACTGATCTTTTTGGTCTCCTTCATGATCTTTTTGCCTTCTGGGTTCCATTTCAAAAATCAGTGGAATGATTTTTTAATAAGTTCACTTTTCTTTTAACTTGTATTAGTTGTCATTGAAATATGATTTTACCCCCTTCTGTACAGCTGATTGGCACATCTTTGTTTTGCACATTTATTTTATAAATCTTTTTATGTTTACTTTGATAGGATCACAGGAAAATGATCCACAACAAACGGGAGATCTAATCTTCAGATAGTTAGTGTAGTGTGAGGTGATGGAAGAGAAAGCAAACCAAACACTGATGAACAGAACAAACCAGAAGAGATTAACAACACATAGAAAGGCCCAGTGGACCCTCACTAGAGGACTGTGTGAGATGCTGAGTGCCAGCATATTTACCATTGCAAAGATACTGACACTAACAGTATAAATAGGGCAACTTCAGTGCTAGATGTTTGTAAGTATGGTTATAGAAGAATCCAATTTGTTTTGTGCTCATTAGAGCTGAGAAAGACTTGCTGAAACACATTCTGAAAGAGAAGGAAGAGCCAGCAAGATGTATCTAACACTTTGTATGAAGGCTAATAGGCTGGACTATAAAGTTTTATCTACTAGCACACTGAAAAAAAAAGGGGGGGGGGGAGGGAAAGGAGGGTGTGTGCACTTTCAGGGACCTTTCAGTATCTAAATGGAAATCTGAGCTTGACTGATAACAGGAGCAGATTTCAAAAAAAATTTCAGGCACATCATCTCAACACAAGCCAACGGGACTTGTGCTCCTAAATCCCTTACACATTAATCCATACTACTTCATAGCTATTAAATAAAATAAATATGTAGAAAGACTGTAGGTAGCCTGATATTAGCATGTATAGAATGTGTCATGGTAGCATCTCCTTGAGTTTGAACTCATCATTCAGTAACTGCGCCTGAGCAGCAGTGTTTATCATTCATAACACTGAAATCCGTCCCATCCCACTTCATTTTCTGAGCTGTACAATCAATAATTCAAGTACGTCTTTTAAGATTTCCAAATTAATCCAGACACCCTAATGTATAGGATGTACCACAAATAGATTAGTATACACAAGAGTTTCTCTGAAACAAGGTGAGAGCAGAATAGTGACTTGAGGGATATGAATATCGATATAATGAAGAGGAGTAGGCAGTACTTGGAATAACGTCCAAACTGCTTTCCAGATGTGGTACTTTTGGAGACTTTGGTACTTGTGGTACTTTTGTAAACTGACCAGCAAATGGCTGGCTCCTATATCACCACACTCTTTCACTGGTCTCAGTCGACCCCCCAGATACCAGTAAACAGTGACAGAAGTTTGAAGTCTCATTTTCCAAATAAACTGCTACGTCAGTTTTGACTTTCATCCATATTTTGTGCTCTTCAGTATTACACATGAGGAATTGCAGTCTATGAAGACACCCAGATGGAGGAACAAACAGAAGGAGCAAACTCCCGTTTCAACACTCAAACACTGAGCTATAAATGGGTTGGAGACGACATCAGTTCTGTGCTCAAAACAAAGCCTCAGCAGTTGCCAGCAGGTTCTTACCTCTCAAGAGCGCTCTGTTGATTCTGAAATCTGAGGACAGCCACAAAGATGAACTTCCTTCCCCAGAAAATGTGCCATGGGGCCCAGACCTTAGCTCACTTCAGCTGATGTATATTCACCAACATGCACAGAGCATACATCTGTTTTTCTTTATCCAGGACACCTTTTTCCTCTGGTAAATCCTACTCAGCCACAACTTGCTGATCTGTGCAGCAAGAGAACTGCACAGCTTGTTTCTCCAGTGTTTCTCACCTGGTGCCACATGCCTGTTCACAATTATTTCATGGAGATGGACAGATACCCTGTATTTGGGAGTGGAAATTCCCAAATCCATCAAATTTGATGGAAACAAAATATCCACTTTGTAGTGATCCATCTGAGATAACCTAGATTTAAGTTTATGTTGGGCACGCGTTACTTGCCCATTGCTTTTTAAAGCTCTGCAATAGTCAAGTGTTTTTAAATAGAGCCCGTAAAACTTTTTGTATTGTGTGTCTGCTTGCATGTTGAAGATAAGCACCTGCATGCAAAGAAGATAGAAGTCAGGTTTACCCATGAAATTTGTGATCCTAAGGCAGCATAACACCATTGACCTCTGCAGTATTCTGTCTCAAGTCAAAAAACATGACAGCACTACATTGGACTTCTGTTGTTGTTGTTTTGTTTTCTTTTACTTCCACTGCTTTCCTTGTTATCTCTTGCATACTAGCTGTTTGCCCTTCTGCTCTGCTATACTGAAGCAGAGATTAAGCTCTTGGATTAAGTTTTTCTTCTATTACTGCTGACTTTACCAATGGACTAGATGGTATTGTTTGTTTGCTTGTTTTAAATTGTGGAAGTGGCTGTCCTCTAACTTGAAAGATTCAAAGCTCTGGTGTTGCCTACTCCTTCATAACCTCCCAATGACTGACATATATGTGGATATGTTGTATGTTAGCTCAGTGACCAAATACCTGCAGACTTCTAGCTTTCCCTCTTCTGACCTTGAACATCCCCCTCTTCCAAGTCTCTGGGTCTCATTTATACTTTTAAAGCAAAAACATATTTACTTTTACGCTTGATTGAAAGGGAAAAGTTTTCCCAAAAGAGATAAAACTACTGTTTAATTCAGGGAGGGAAAGAGGTAGTAAGATACTGCACTCACAGTGGGGACCTTTAATTGTTGCTTCAGAAGAATAGCCCTGCATATCCCAGTCCCTGGGTTAAACAGGGGTTGAAGGTTAGATGTCCTCAAGCCACAGAATTTATGATGCACACAGAAGCTGGAGGGGGTGAAGTGGGCAAGACAGAAGAGAGCATTTTAGCTGTTCAGGCTTACCTGTATTATCACTTATGCATGACCTTCCTGTACAAGGAATACTAGGCAAGAAGAGGCCACCTGCTTATTCAGGTTGGATTCCTTCCTGTTGCAGACAGCCACATCTCAATATTCATCTTGAAGCATCCGGTTTTTCTATTCTATAGTATATAAATACTAAACATTAGTACATGTTCCTGTAGATGTATTAATAATAACCAAAGACCATTGTTACAGTTTTTATTATTTTTCCCCCTCTACTATATACGTTTTCAGGGGGTCCAGCTATTAATGAATTTGAATGCTATTACTTTGTTATTTACTTTTTTTTTTGAGGGGGTGGGGGGGGGGAGGGAACCCATGACTTGTGTTTCTAATATATGCAGTACTGTACTAGTTTTCCTGTGCAATTTTCAAGTAATTGCATTTATGCTTTCCATGTCCTTGTTGATCATACATATTTGTCATTTCCCACATTCTCAGTCTGACAATCACGTGAAGTAGAAAAGCAGTATCCATGATGTTGTAGTATCCCTCCCTTCTTTTGAAGGCCACTATGCTGGATCTGCTAATGCATACCTTATGCCCATTAAAAGGAAAAAAGAAAATCTCAAATGGATTTTTATGTGTTAACTTTTCTCACTTGGACCAAGATAGCAACACATCTCCAACAATTTCCTATTGTTTTAAAACTTCTTGTATTCTGTATCTCTTGAAGAATACATGGTGCACAATCTGACAGCCTTTTAGGCTGCACCGTTTTAATAATCTCTAGCCATACTGGTATGATTATTAGCAGAACAGCTAATAGCCTCTGAAACCTGACTGCAATTCCCATGCTGTTCTTCCTTCCCTCTATTTTTATTTTATCATTGCTCGTACAAGAAGCCCATTCCTTTGCAGCCATAATTAATCTCTCAGTGTCTTTGTCCAGTCCTTTTTTTTGACAGTGATTATCATGTCTTTTTCTTTTTCCCCTTCCAGTTGCTGAAACTGTCACTCCAAAATACTTCCCAAGAGCAACGTTCAGGGTTGCAAAAGCAAGAACAGAAGGAAGTCCCAAAATTTGATCATCATTTTAAAGATAAGGTCCGATCAGGGAGAGAAGGCTGCTCAGTTTCAGAAGTTTTAAAAGCAGCAGATGGTTCATGTTCTGGATGAAAACAGCTTACGCACACACCACATGTTCCTCCCTAGATGTGTTCGTAAGGGTACAGCTGGAGTGCAAGAGTGGCATGAGCACACATGGTACTTTCTCCTAAATACTTTCCCACCCATTTTCTTCTCAGGGAGTTTCTCATTTAAGTGTGGTTTCTTCAAGCTTAGTAATGCTCTCTGCATTTCTCCCATATAAGCTCATTTTCTCCCTTGAAGCCACAAAGATGTGAGGCACCAGTAGAGCAGCCCATGGTAAAACCTCAGCAAAGCTGCACCCCACCACCTCCATGGGTTTCCTCTGTGTCTGCCTCATCCTAGCATTATAGCCTACAGACTGCCAGGTTTCCTCTCAGTCAAATCTTCCCCGGAGCAAGAATTCATAGCTTGTTTGCTCGTTTGTCATGGAGAAACTGTCCCACATTCTTTGGCACCTGTGTCACTCTCCTCTGAAAGTCTTTCCAGTCCCTGCTCTTTTATTACCTAGCCTCTCCACCTTAGAATATAATTTGTAATTTTTCAGTCAACCCTTGTTTTCACTTTATATTCTTTGTAAGTATGTTGAACAGGACAACTCTTAGCATGCAACTTTTAGGAGCTCTGTCAGCAAGCTCCATCCACACTGAGGCCAGTCATTAACTCATACCACCTACTTTACCTACTTTCTGTCCTTAACCAGTGACATAGCCAGGTGCTGCCCCTTCATAGGGCATTTTTTTTTCCTTCCAGTTAAATTGATCTGTCATTCCCACATGTTCCTAACCTACTTTTAAGGAATCACAGCAGGTGTCTCCCTGTCCTCGCTTCCCCCACTATGACAAACTTCAGGGCACGAAACAACAAAAATACCGAAACCAACTATGTGAGAAGAATTCTCTATTCAAAATAAATGTGAGACCATTGCGTTGCCACATAAACAATTATTCTGCTACCAAGATATATTTCCCTATTCTCTAGGGACAATTAAACACACAAAGTTTGCAATACTGGAAAGTAGTCGCTTACTGATAATGCGGAACTATTTGGAGATGAGGCTGATTTCACTGGCAGGGTTTAAGTGAAAAATAGAATAAACATATACACCAATTGGAGTTGTCTGAATAAAGCGTGAGTGGCTTGTAATGAGAACAACAGGCAAAATAGTACTTCTAGACCTCAGCAGCAACATTTTTTTCAGTATGGAATCAGACAGATGGTCAGGGCAAGTAACATTCCGGAAGTCATATGCTAGTTTACCACCTTTAGGTGCATCATTTCAAGCTTAAAGATCTATAAAAACATCTTTGGTATTATTCACCCCCACCCTTTAAAAAGGGTAATATCACAGATTTTAGAAAGCACTCACAGCATAAGCTTGATTTAGGGATCTAGGATTAAGGGCGGCCTTGGCAGCAAGAAGACTTGTTCTAGGTTGTGTCTGAAGCACTGCTCTCTGCCACATAAATGATCCACCTCACCACACAGCACCAAAGGCTTCCTTTTGGTCTTTGCCACATTCCCTGTCACTCCTTATCAAGAGGATACCTGTCAGACTGCAGACACTAACTCACTCTTCTTTCATTCCTTACTGATAGCTCCATCGACTGTTATAGAGCTGCTCTGATTATTCCCAGCTGAGAACCTGGTAATTGGTGCCTGGCCAGGAAACTAGTTAGAGACATACATGTGGTTCTCCTCATAAGTATGCATGGAAGATTTTTCTTCATTTGATTTAGCAAGCAATCTCATTTTATTTGGCATCGACACACCTCGTTTCTTTTGGATTATTTATTCCCCTTTCTTTGATAGTAGCATGGATAATTCTTACCAGCTGTCCACAGATTTTGTTATGTTTCTGTTTACTCCTGCTTTCAGAACATTAATGAGAATGTCGACTAAGTCAGGACCTGCCACTAAACTCTGTGTTACGCTACCTGATCACGTCTCCATATTACGTGCTGTTATTTACCATTGCTCCTTCTGTGGACTTTTTGCCAGATCTCAGTACGCTTGAGAGCAGAACTGGGAAACATTTCATTAATGACTTTGCTTCTTATTTTCATTCATGAAGTACGTACAGTCTGATTGTTACTGATTTGTTTGTTACTTGAATATTTTCAAGAAACGTGTAATGCAAACATGTTTAATATGCTGGTTGCTGGCAAATTACATTAATACATCCCAGACTAATGCTTTTTGCGATGTGATCAGTTACTTAAATGGTACAGTACTGCTTTACCTCCCCTGTGTGCTAAGTGAATATTTTAAGAACCCCAATTAAGAAACCATAAAATGACAAAAGCAAGCACCGGGCATTTAAGAGACTGTTACTAAGCTTTACCAGAAGTATCTTGCAGCAAAATTTACAGAGAACAAATGAGAGTTTGTCAGTTCTTTACAGGTGTTTTTCTTCTAGTGAGTGATCACAAACACTTGGTTTTTGTATTATGCATGAATCTACTTCAGAGTCTGTAAATCAGTTTATATTTCTAAAATATAGTTCCATTAAAAAATATCTTATGAAGGTGTAAAATCAATGGCACCACATTTACCAAACACCTTTTACTCACTGATTCTGTATTTTATTTTTTGTTAACAAAATACATATAAATACATAAAATATATTATAGTTATATATTATACCATATATTAAAATATAAAGCAATAAAAATCAAATAAATAAAACATTCATTTTATATTTCATATATTTTATATTTTATATATTTTATATTTTATATTTTATATTTTATATTAATTATATATGAGTGGAGACTTATTTTTTATGGGATCTAGCAGAGATTATACATTTTTTCTTCCTCTGTGTGCTCAGATATAACTCCGCTGATATCGGTTCTTTCATTTTTTTAGAAGATTTATTTCCCTATGATGCATTTTCACCTCTTACTTTTGTTTTTCTTTCAAAAATCAATACCATATTTACCTTTCACTAATATATTGATGGGTCTCTGGTTGTTTATGAGTTCCCAGTAGTAATTGTTGTGCTATAGTAGAATATCAGGCTGAATTTATTTCTTGAAATACTTCTCATTGAGAAATTGATTTTTTATTATATTTTGGGGGGAGATAAAATATCTGTTCTGTCATAAATAGCTTTGCCCTTGTCAGATAGCTAGGCTGATCAAATGAAATGTATATTTCAAGGATTCTTATTAAGGAATTAAAACACTAGATAATTTTTTTTTCCTTCTTATATTATTGGGGTGGGGAGGAGGGATAGAAATCAGTTTAATACCTCAAGATCATCTAGGTCCAGTGATTTTTTCTAATATTAACACGTGCATTTCTACATACACATATATGTTCAATATATATATATTTATAATTATATATGTTTATATGTGTATATTTTTATATATATGTGCACATATATGTATGAATACGTGCATATATGTGTATATATGTAGGTTTAGCTCACCAGTGTGGATCTTTTCCCCAGCACTCAGCAGAAACCACAGAGAAGCAAGGCTGGGGGCTGGTGTGGGCTCCTCATGCTGTCTCAGCCATCAAAAACAGCTGATCTGGTGGGAACCACAGCAGAGGTGTCCTGGAGGAGAGCAGCAAGGGAGGGAATTAGTGAAGCAGGATGGGAACTGCAGGAAAACACCTCTAAGAGCCAAGACCCAAAGCCTTTCCTGTATGCAACAGCTGGGATACTTTCATATCTCATTGTGGAGTGCAGCTTTACTGACACATAGGTGCTTATGTTGGACTGGTTTATTCTCATAGCAGAAGTAGGTAAGTGGTATGAATACATATACAGCATCACAGGGTTTGAATTTAGCTGTATTTGTCACATTTTTAATGATAAAACCCACGATTTCTAGTGAGAATGCCGATTTCAAATACAACACAAACACAAAAAAAAAAATTAAAAACAAATCTGGCTCCTTAAATTAATCGAAAAATGCAGAGCCACCATGGTGTAAAGTGACACAATACACAAAGTAAGACCAAATCTCAGCTTGAACTGTATTACACTCAAGCACATCTGCACTTATCTTGCATTTTCATCTTGATATAGTGTTTTTATTTCATTGCCTGGGTGTTGCATGCTGCTAAGCAGTGGGTGTGCCATGCCCTGGACAGAGCTGCCCCTCACATACAGGTGTAATGTACATCTGCTGGTAACCAAAATCCAGCCTTCTGCTAAAAGGAGGATGTCTTATTTCAAGTGCCTCAGAAGTAGCAATACGGGTGCAAAACTTGGTGTTCAGTGACAGATGCTTCACCACCAGATCATTGAAAGAGGATGAACATAGTGGAGGGAAAAAAACCAAACCCTCAAACCCAGACTCGAAGCACAACATTACGCCACTTCAGCGTATGTTCTATTTTCAGAAAATGCTAAAGGAGCTGAAACACAATGGGCGATGATTTATGTTGCTCACAACGGAAAGTATTTGTACAGTAATGCAAATATGTGGCGGTGGCCTGCAGGGCTGTTGTTGAAGAGAAATGTTTACAGAAATGTTGGATGTGATTCACTGAGGCTCTGCAGCAGACCATGCTGGGATACAACATATCTGGACTGCAGGCAAAGCACGAATAACCATTTCCCCACCCTGCAGAAAGTGTGGTGGGGGGACACCTTGCAGGGTAGGTGAGGGACCACGGCCACCCTTGTCCCTTCCCATACAGCTTGGACATGAAGATGCCAAGTCTTTTCTGTTTGATCATACACTTGAAGAAAGTGGAAGACAACTGTACTTTAAGATACACAGCAAATAGAAACAGAAGAGCCAAAAGAGCTCACAATGTTTTATCGCCAAGGAAAAATATCCGAGACATTCTTGTTTTCTATTCATTAAACGTGGAGAGTCATTGCTTGCCTAAAAGGAGAGAGATTTTGATACATGCAGCAAGGTGGCTACATAAAGAATGGTGGATGGGCTGACCAGCCCCTGAATCAGACTGCAGGTGAGCTTTAAATAACACTCTTTCAATTTTTTAAGGAGTTCCTTACATTAGGGGAAACCAACTAAAGAGGAAGGAAAAAAAAATAAAGAAGGAAAGAAGGAAAGAAAAAAAAAAAAAGGAAAAGAAGAAGCCTACTGTTGTAGGGAGTCCTACTCCATGGCGAAACACCAGTCACCCACCATGGGAGCATTAGGACCCCATTGTAAGGGAGTACGTGCCTAAGTTGTGTGCGCTTGTTTTCATCATGCTGCAAAACCATAAAGTTCTTAAAACAGTTTAAGCACTAATCTCAGTATCACTCCCCCACATAGAGAAGTGGAAAAAAAAAAAAAAAAAGAAAAAAAGGCTGGATGATATTGTTTCTTTCGTAGTAACTCTTGCCCCATCTCCCAGTCTCATCAATGGAAGTGATTTTCTCAAGCCTTTACGAGTGAAATGAAAGTAGCTTTCCCTGGCATCAGGCAGAGGCCTAGAACAGGCATGCTTCCTCGCTTTTGCTTTAAGGCTCTTGCAGGGCTTATAAATATTTCGCAACTACTCTTAGAAAAATGTGAATTTAGAAGCCACCCTATTTGGGACTGGATCCTTGGCTTGTGCAAATTGTCACAGCTGAGTTGAAATTATTGGTACAATAGGACATTTTGCTTCAGTTCCCAGCTAGAAGCCATTAAATCCCAAACAGCCTCTGTGAATGGTTGTGACAAAACCCTCCCACTGTCAGCTCAGCTAGACAAACAGCAAAATCTTAGGTTGGCCTGTTAACACAGGGGACCAAGGAGAGAAACCAAAATCTGACAGGGATGCAAAACTCACAGTACACATCAGGGCAGGTTTTAAAAAGAGCACAGCACTTGTAACTGGGCCCAGATTTTCAAAGTGTTCTCTAGGCTATAGCATCCATTGTCACACCAAAGGGCTGTCAGATGCAGGCAGCTAACTGAGCACTGGCATAAAAAACTAAGTTTCTATGCCAGTGGCTTTTAGATTTAACCATCTTAGATGCTCATATGATGATAGTTCTGGAAAATGAAAGTGCTGCAGATAAGACTTGGGTGTCCTTCTGTGGTTTGAGCCTGGATGCAACTGGAAAAAAAAAAAAAAAAAAAAAAAAAAAGCATATTGAACAGGGATCGATGTCCCATCTCTTCCAGTTTGAGAACTAAAAGGCAAACTGAAACCAGGCAGGGCCGGGATCAAAACATGTGCTCCTTCATGGCTTGCATCATTAGATTGGGGAACTCATGGCCACAAACTGTCATAGCTGCTGAAACCTTATGTAGATAACAAAAAACAACAGGGCACATTCAAAGAAAATAAATGCTTTGAGAGTTATTAGATGCCAAGTTACCCACCCCAGGTCTAGGAATTCACCCCGCAGAGCCTGGGAGAGCACTCTAGGGAAGCACCACATCATGTTTGCCCTATGCATACTTCATAGAGGAGTGTACTGGAAGAATGTCCAGATCCAGCAAGGCATTTTCTTATACTCTGGTCCTTCTATACCATAGCCATTCTGCAATGTGGTTCCTATATTCTTATGTATTGGTAAATATTTTGCATGGTGGCTTGACCAAAACAATGGACTGTCTGAGAAATGGGCTGCAAAGGATGTCTTCAACACCTTCTTCTAGTTTTCTAGCCTTCACTTAAGTTTTTCCACTTTATATTCAATTGTCTCTGTTCACTGAATTTACCTAGATTCACAAGTAGCTTTGGGTTGATGGAAGATACATTTTTCTGTGAATAAATTATTTATGGACCAAAACAGACAAACAAACAAAAACAAAACAAAACAAACAATTAAAAAAAAAACCACCAAACTTTCACTTCAGGCTGTTCTAATTTAAGGACTTTCTAAAAATAAACAGAAAGAAAAATATTTCAGGAGTTAACCTAACAGCAAAAGATTAATTCATCCAAATAAAGACACCTAAAGGCACGAGCCATTATAAATGTATCCATAAGCATACCTATATTAACACACTTGACACAATATCTTTCTGTGGGAGACTAATGTAAAGAAACAGGTTTCCCTTGTGAAAAATCTGTGATAACACCTGCCTGTTTTACCATTTTGTGATCAATCACTTTTTACAACATATTATTCCTTATCTATAAGGTTTATTCAGGTTGGGTTGTATATCTAGCCTTTATACGTGTGTCATTCCCATGGCAGTCAAAAAATGGGAGCATTGCCTCATTATGCCCTAAGTCAGGAATTCAGGTTTCAACCTGTTTTGCTGTTGGAAAGATTGCCCTTTATCAAATCTTTTTTTTTTTTTTTTTTTTTTTTTTTTCCCCTTTTTGGAGAGGCATGCTTGTTGCCACAGGCTTGCAGCAGAAGTGATTCATTCTGGGTGAGAAAAATCATCTCTGTTATGATGACAGGGGAAAGAGCAGGCTTGGGTTAGCATAGAAATTATATCTACCAGGAATTACATCTTTATTATATTTTTTAATCTATATGTGTATTATATGACACATATTTTTCTTATAAGGATGCCTGGCTTGTTTTATGCAATACCATTTTTGCTTATTAGCATTACATTTTTTTTTTTCCTTGTGCAAATAACTCTTTATTTCTTTATTCTCAGGTAATCCTGTAAACTTTCCACCTCCTCTGTACTTATGCAATACTGGCACAGCACCTAGAAGGAGACATAGTTTCTCAGACAGGGAAATTAAATCTGAATGCCACCCATTCCCTGGCTTTCACAGGAGAAATTTGATGGTTAGCACTATGAGAGTAGGGTGGTTTTCCAAAATTTCAATATCTGCCTTCTAAGGATCAGAGGGAGACCAAGTTATTTGACATAGCCTGCCAACATTAATGACTTCTGGTTACTGCAGACAAAATATACACTCCATATAATCATTGTCAGCCTGTGTACAAGGCTATTTCTTTGTGTCATGACGAACTAACCTGTGAAATGAGGTGGGAGAGTTGCAAAACAGGTAGAACAGCAAAAAACTATGGCAAATACGGGTCCGTGTGGTATTCAGTTTGTTCTCTTCAAAATGAAGTGAATGCTTGCCTTTTATGGGGAATCAGATCAACAAGTAGTGGTCTGTAAAAATGATAAACTGAAAAATTAATGAGAGATGATTGCTGTACCCTCAGATTTATAATGATAACCAGGGAACCTGTGTCACAATAGTTTTTGGCCTAGTTCTTTTCTTTTCTGAAGTCAGAGGTAATCTGAGCTTGCTTGACTGAGAACTGAGAAAAAACAAGACAAGCAGAATTTTACAGAACCAACTCCATAGCTCAAGAGATGTATTTTATCAAGCTAGGCACTACTCTTTAGGTAGCCTAGGTAAGGTAGTTGTATCCAGCAGAAAAAAATCTACAAGAGATATGGGACCAGACTGATTTGTGCTTTGTGATCTGGAGTCAGTTTTCTTCCTTGCTCTTTGGGTCATTCCTTGCTATAAGCAGTGAAGGATTTTGGAAGTCCATTCATTGAGATCCAGAGGCCTGTTTGTCCCATGCTTTGTGTCAGCACTTTCAGAGGATATGATAATCCTTAAACACTGCTGTTTACCATCCAGTTCATGAGATATTTTCTTCGAGTTGGTTTCCCAGTTTTCAGAATACCTCTCCACTCAACTTGGCCAGCAAACTTCTTACATTTTCTTTAAAGTTTTTTGTTCCCATTTTTGCCTTTAAATGATAGAAAACAACACCACCAATTAGCAGTGAAAATAGTATTATGTCCATGTATTTTTCAAGAAAATGACAAGAAACATTTGTCCAGGCAGGAGAAAGTTATGGAAAAAAGAGTGGTGGGGATTAAGTATTTTTCATTTTACATTCTAATGCCATTTCCAATCACTTGAGAACTGTGTGATTGCCTTTCATAGCTCCTGGGAATCTTGACTCTGAGAGAGAAATGTACTCTGAAATAATGGCACTAGTTCTAGATTTTATCCTTAAAAGTCCATTGGATCCTGATGAATCAGTTCCTTTGCACAACCCCAATCATTGTGTAAGCCTGCCCTCTGACAGTGTCTGCATGCAAATACTTCATGCACTATTCTTAGCAAAGCCTTCTGGTGAAAAGACTGCAGGTAGTTGTCATTTTCAGTAGTTCACCTGGCCCATGGGTTCACTGCCATTTTGGTTGCTTTTAATTTTAACTTATTTATTTTGGTTTGGCTTTATTTGTATTTGTATTGTATTTGTATTTGTAATTGTATTTGTATTTGCAATTGTATTTGTTTTTGTATTTATCTATTTATTTATTTTTCTCTGAACTCTTTTTTTTTTTTTGGTCTTTCTCATACCAAGTTCTTCTTACTCAAATAATTACTATAGTCCCCCAAATGTTGGGGGAACAAGTTCCTGAAACTGTGGAAAGGAAAGGAAACACAACAATGATCATTTAAAGAAAGCCTTATACCTCATACTTTTAAAATCCTAATTTACATTAATATAGGAAATTCCACAGGCAGGTCTGAGCTGGTCCTTTTAGGTGACCAGCTCTCCTACTAGACATTGGGCTACGTAGCCAAGGCACAAAGGAAACTGGCTTCTGGAGCAAAATGGCTCTGCCTTTTTACCCTTGCCATTGTTGGAACTGCCAGGGATAAACTGTCTTGAAAATGAGAACATTTTTAGATGCTTAAATAGGGAAATCAGGTTTTTGGAATACCTAACTGCAGTTGTTGCATCATGTTAGTACAAGAGGGGAACTAAAATCTATGGTTTAATTAGTATTTACATAATCTCTGAAATCACAGAAACACAAGGTACAGTCTTTGAAGTTTAATGATGAGAACCATCCTTTTCCCACTTTTATTTCCTATTTTTTAGACAGAAGGCTTACATTTTATAAGAGGTTGTTATCCTGTTATGTATGTACATCTCCTATCTCCCCATGTGGTGCCGGTACTTCTGCACTGCTAAACCCACCAGGCTACTGAGAACACTTTTCTGGGACTCAGATTCTACTTTAATTATTTTTACAAACAATTGTACTTAAGAAGCATATGTATTTATTATGAATTGTTTTGCTTTCCTGTATCCATGCATAATGAATTTATTACAGTCTGGCAATTTAGCACACCCTTGTTTTCAATTTTAATTGTATTGTTTTTTATGCCCGTACTTAACCCTCAAGGTGAAAGATTTGATATTCCTTCAGGAGTTGTATTTTTCTTCTTCCATTGTAGACCTTTATGTGTCTCTCTTTGTTGTGAAAAATTTAGATGTTTTAGGAGTTTATGAATCATAGAATCATAGAAGCATTAAGGTTGGAAAAGACCTTCAAGATCATCTGGTCCAACCACCCACTTACTACCACTGTCACCCACTAAACCATGTCCCTAAGCACCACGTCCAACCTTTCCTTGAACACCCCCAGGGACAGTGACTCCACCACTTCCCTGGGCAACCTGTTCCAATGCCTAACCATTCTTTCTGAGAAGAAATGTCTCCTCATTTCCAACCTGAACTTCCCCTGACACAACTTGAGGCCATTCCCTCTAGTTACCTGTGAGCAGAGGCCGACCCCCAGCTCCCCACACCTTCCTTTCAGGCAGTAGCAGAGAGCAATAAGGTCTCCTCTGAGCCTCCTCTTCTCCAGACTAAACAACCCCAGCTCCCTCAGCCGCTCCTCACAGGACTTGTGTTCCAGGCACTTCACCAGCTTCATAGCCCTTCTCTGGACATGCTCCAGGGCCTCAATGTCCTTCTTGTACTGAGGGGCTGAAAGCTGAACACAGTGCTTGAGGTACGGGCTCACCAGAGCAGAGCACAGGGGGACGATCACCTCCCTGGTCCTGCTGGCTGCACTATTCCTGATACAAGCCAGGATGCCGTTGGCCTTCTTGGCCACCTGGGCACACTGCTGGCTCATGTTCAGGTGAGCATCAATCAGCACTCCCAGGTCCCTTTTCTCTTCACAGTCTTCTAGCCACTGTACCCCAAGCCTATAGCGCTGCATGGGGTTGTTGGGGCCAAAGTGCAGGACCCGGCACTTGGCCTTGTTGAACCTCATCCCACTGGCCTCTGCCCATCGGCCCATACTGTCCAGGTTCCTCTGCAGGTCCTTCCTACCCTCCGGCAGATCAACACTTCCCCCAGCTTGGTGTCATCTGTAAACTTACTAAGAGTGCTCTCAATTCCCTCATCCAAATCATCAATAAATATCTTAAAGAGGATGGGCCCCAACACTGATCCCTGGTGAACACCACTGGCGACCGGTCGCCAGCTGGATTTCACTCCGTTCACCACCACTCTCTGGGCCTGGCCATCCAGCCAGTTTTTAACCCAGCAAAGAGTGTGCCTGTCCAAGCCATGGGCTGCCAGCTTCTCCAGGAGAATACTGTGGGAGACCATGTCAAAGGCCTTGCTGAAGTCTAGGCAGACTACATCAACAGCCTTTCCCTCATCTACCAGGTGGGTCACCTGGTCATAGAAGGAGATGAGGTTGGTTGGGCAGGACTTGCTTTTATTGAACCCATGTTGACTGGGCCTGATCCCCCAGGTTGTCCCACATACATTGCGTGATTGCATTCAAGATGACCTGTTCCATCACCTTTCCTGGCACCAAGGTCAGGCTGACAAGCCTGTAGTTCCCTGTGTCCTCCTTATGACCCTTCTTATAGATGGGTGTCACATTAGCAAGTCTCCAGCAATCACATCCCCCAACTCCCTCAGCACCCTTGAGTGGATCCCATCTGGCTCCATGGAAGTTAAAAAGCAACTAATTTTGCATGTAATAAGAATCAGAATCACAGAATCATAGAACAGCTTAGGTTGGAAGGGACCTAAACCACCATCTAGTTCCAACCCCGCTGCCATGGGCAGGGATGCCACCCGCTAGATCAGGTTGCTCAGGGCCTCAACCAACCTGGTTTTGAACACCTCCAGGGATGGGACATCCAAAGCTTCTCTGGGCAACATGTTCCTGAGTTGTTGAGTACCTCAGCCTTCTCCACATCTGTCGTTATCAGTTCATCCTTCTTGTTTATCAGAAGAGGTACGCACTCCTATGACTTTCTTTTCTGACCAATGTACCTATAGAATTCTTTCTTGTTATTTTTTGTGTCCCTTGCCAAGCTCAGTTTCATCTGTGCCTTGGCTTTCCTGATCCCATCCCTGCACATCCAGACAGCATCCCTGTACTTTTCCCAGGCCACATGTCCCTGCCTCATGCCATGGCCTGTGCATTTCCTTCCTGCACCTCAGTCTGACCAGCAGGTCATTGCACAGCCATACCAGTTTTCTGCCCTCCCTGCTCATTTTCTTACACAGGCAGATGGAGAGTTCTTGTGCTCTAAGAAAAACATCCTTAAAGAGCTGCCAGCTCTGTTCAGCTCCTTTGTCCCTAAGGACTGTGTTCCAGGACATCTATTAGGTCTTTAAACAGCTGGAAGATCACTCTTCAGAAATTCAGGGTCCTGACTTTGCTCTTCACCAAGTCCATAATCCTCAAGATCACAAACTCAACCAGGGCATAGTCACAGCAGCCCAGACTGCCTCCAGTCTTGACCTCTTTAATGAACTTTTCTGCATAGGTGAGCACCAGGTCAAGTCATGCTTCTCCTCTGGTTGGTTTGTCTAATACCTGGACTAGGAAGTTATCCTCAACGCACTCTGGGAGTCTCCTGGACTGCTTACAGCCTGCTGTGTGGCTTTTCCAGTAGACAACCAGGTGGTTGAAGTCCCCCATCAAGAAGAGAGAGTGCGAGCTTAATGCTCTTGTAGTTGAAGCAAGAAGCATCAACAGGCTCCCCTTGATCGGTAGGCCTCAAACACAAGTTCATAATAAGATAACTTATTATAAGTGCATGTCAAAAAAATAGAACTATAGTCAATGCATTTTTGAACTCTGAGAGGAATTTTCATGTGAAAAAGATTTTTTATTTTTATTTTTTAATTTTAGCAAAATGCAAAGCCAGTTTTAAAAACAATCAGTTTTGGAATGCACATTCTACTAGTTTTTGTTGTTGGTGTTGTTTGTTTTGTTTTTAATAAGAAAGACTTGTTGTTACAGTCTAAAGATAAGACCAGAGCAGTCTGAGATAAAGTCAGAAATGCTTAGATCAAAATTTTAGGGGGAAATGGAAGTACTGTTAATAAATTGAACCAAATTTTTTGTTTAAAGAATTACAGGCTAGGAGACTAGGCTTCCTTGATTTTGTCTGCAGCTATCTTGATTTTGTCTGCAGCTATGAGAGAGAAAGACCTATTTCCAAACAGCAATCTGGAGCACACTCTTAGGAGTCTACTTAAATGCGATTTCTACATCACTCCTTGGAGATGACCCTCTTCCCACCCCAAGAGCCCAGTTTCTATAGCGATTGCACGAGCACTCCCCTGAGGCTATTTGGCAGAGTAAACACCGTGGTGTCACAAGCCCTGAATACCATGGTGTGAGCCTCCCCACTAATGAACCTTCTCCTTGAATGCAGTAAAACCTTCAGCAACAAAACATAGTACTCCACAGCAGCTCTGATGAAAGCAATGGGCCTGCTGATGGAGTAGGACACAACTCAGCAGCAGGAAGGCAGTTAGAGTCTGTCACTCAAAGTCTAGGGTAACTTCAACTGTACCATGTTGTCAGAGCAAGGCTGTTTTGAATGCTTCTGATATCTTCTTTCAGCTCTGTCTACATAATCTCATTAATCTCTTCATTTTTAAAACATTTAAAGAGTCTGAGACAAATATTCTGTTATTTCTTTGGTGACTGTCATGCATCCTTCCATAGTTATATTTCCGTGTGAATTTTAAATATTTTTTTATTTAATTCTTACTAGACTCCAGATATAGGGAGCATAACATGATGAAAATGGTCATAAAACTATGTCACAAGATCCAAAAGATCTTGTTGATGCTGTGTTTCTTTTTTTTTTTATCATGAAATCTGAAACATTTCAGGCAGAAAACCTATCAGATGTTGTTCTTATTTTCAGCAAGATGTTTTGATAGAGCCAAAACCTTTAAGAGTTTAGGAGGTGGCAGGCCTATTCAGCTTAGCTGTGTCATTAAATGCAAATGGCTACATTAGTGCAGCTTTAAGGTTCAGAATTCAAACACACATAATTCATGAAAACTGAAAGCTAAGGTTCCTGCGCTGATGTTAAATCAATCCAACTGCTCAGACTGTGCACATTAAAGAGTATGTTTAATCACACAAACCAAACAGTTGAAATAACATCTACACAGTATTGCCAGCTTAACTTCAGTGCAGAGCATTAACAGCTGGATGAACTCTCCCTTTCTCTTTGATGAGAGAGCCTGGACCAAAGGGAGGAGATGGTGACGGACACACAGGTGTGTGGGGCTAGGGGTCACATCTGACTTCTGGTTTCCACTTGACCTGAAAACACTAGGAAATGTTCCTGATAAGTTTCTCCACGTCTCTGCTGAAAGGTTATGTCCTCCTTTCCGTTTAGACATGAAGCAGTTCAGACAAACAAACAAACAAGGTTGTTGTAACAAAATGCCTGAGAGACACATTTCTAGACAGGAGTTTTATTTCCTTGGTCTAGAGTCGGTAACCTAAGACCGTCTAAGCATTTCAATACATGACCTCTTGTAAGGCTGGAGGGCACTAGCCATGCTGCTTGAATTTAAATAACAGAGTGAGTTCTGCTGATAATTTAAGTCATATCAGAAAGCAGGTGAAGAGTTAAGGCTCTGATATCACCCGGGGTACTGCTATTTTGAGTACCCCAATTTTAACTTGACTTTTCATGTCTATTTAATCCTACTGCTTTCTCTGTCCTCTGATCCTAGAACTTCCTCAAAAAGTTTAAGCCTGGTGAATTCTGAATACAAACAACAAGAAATGCAATGTTTTATTTCCTTACCAGGAGTTGGCACTTTTGGTGGGAGAATTAACATAGCTTCAGTGAACTTTCACTGCTGACCAGAGGACTCTGTTTTGTGCTTAAATGTGGTACAAAAGTCTACTAGCCTTTTGTTTCAACTGGTGTTGAAACTGTTGTTTGGCTTGAAACTTTATTACTGTGTTCTACTTATCTTCTCCTTTATACCTGTATATTCCTCCTGCGGTAAGACAGGCAATATTTGTCTTGTAAAACCACTATTTCTAGTGACAATGCATAAGCATAAGAAACTTGGCCTGGCTTTGCAAGCATCCCATGAAATAAGATGTGGAAATGGGTGACACACAATGAAAATCCCACTTTTACTGTAATCTTTTCCCAAGGTAAACTTTGCCTTCATGCCTTTCCCCGTGCTGGGCATCCTGGAGGGGTAACATAGGTTCTTACAGCTCCCAACCCTGCAAAAACTTAAGTGCCACATCAATAAAAGTACTCACAAGACATTTAGTATTTGCAGGACCTGAGATGTATAGGATGAGCTGAAAAAAATAATAAAAACAAACTCTTAGTGTAATACTACCCAACAGATGGTGGCACCAGCCTGTTTAGCTTCTTGCACAATTTCATAAGTAGACATTTTTGTCCTTTTGAAGCTGGGTGAAATGTTTTTTGGATTGCATATTCCCTACTGTTTTTGATAAAGCCAGCATACCATTTTGGGGGCTGATTTGTGACTTTTGGGGCTTTTTTTTAAAGCTGCATCATTCCAACAATGATTCTTGTTTGACAAATTCCTATTTCGTTTCAACATCACTGGAATGGAGCCTTCCCTGGATATTATTTTTCATATGAAACATTAAAAAAAAAAAAAAGTAAGAATTGATAGAAACATTCCAGGTGCTACCAAATCAAAGTTTCAAATGATATTTGATCTCAAATAAAGTAGCTCTAAAGTTTATTTTGGAAAAAAAAAATCTTATTTTTAGGTTCACCCCCCAAAATGAGAACAAACATCAAAATAACATAAATTCCTATAGGATGGAGATCAATGAACTCTATGGATTTCAAATGACTGACAATAGATTAAAACAGAGAATCAGCTGTAAATAAGGCTATTAGTTGATAATTTGAAGTTAAATTTAACATATTTATCTTGCAATTTTCTGCTTATATTTAGAAAAATTTTATTTGGTTACCCAAATGAATTTAAATATACTACTACTCTGCTATCAGAGTTATGACCAATGTTCATATTTCCAGTGTCAAATGAGGCTCAGTGTAGGCTGCAGTTTTCTCCTCTTAAATATTCTCTTAAAATTTAAAGAAAATTTGTTTTGCTCTAGGCCTATTAAGAGTTTTCTTCTCACTGCTTATCAGAAAACAGATTTATTTTCATAACCTCTTTGCATAAATATAATTTTTCATTTCCATGAATGTTTTCTAAAACCAAAATCAGCAGTTTGAACCGATCAATGGGGATGATATGACCCTTGATTTGGCTGCTCAGTTAAGGGAACTGTTCCAGGAAACCCTTCCAGTCCTCGGTGTCCAAGAGGGAGTGAGAAGACCTGTGACAACCTTGATGTTGCTGGAGGTTGGTGAAGGCAATACCCTGAAATACAGCCACAATTCCACCCTGAAGTATGGGAGTGTTCACTAATACCATATGACCAAATCACGAGAAGGGTGAAAAAGCAATAATTATGCCCTATGCAATTTGCATTAAATTGTATTGGATGTCTTATTACTGTCCTTGCCACTCTCTGCTTCAAAAGATACAGAAGGGAGTGTTGGGAGGTTAAAATGAGTTATTTTATGGAGGCGTATTTCTGTCTACTCTTTCCTGCTTCCAGCTCAAGCTCCAAAACTCTTCAGAGTCAAAAAAACAGGAAAATCATCAAAACTCTTAAAAGAAACTACACATTTGCTGAGAGAGTGATCAGCCTACACAACCTGTTGCCATGTGATACCCCAGCAAGAGGGTTAGATGTTTATACACGCCATCAGACCAAAAAAAAAAAAAAAAAAAAAAAAAGCAGGACACTGAGGGCTTCAAACCTTGCCAGTGGAACCCCTTAAGCTCCTCCAGAAGATATCTATAGACAACTTAAGCAAGGATGCTTTTCTATTTGACATTCAAGTTCAACAGCAGAGCTCTATAAATAGATTATACACACAAAAGAAAAGCATAACTAAAACCTAAAGATAGAAAGATGTTCTTTCAGAGTTGCAGATTTATCATTAGCTCAGTTACAGGGAAGCTTATCTGGGTAACTTGCAGTGGCAAAATGCAAACTAGCTGATGTTCAATGTCCCCACAGCACTCATGATAGTAACCCTCTATAATACTCTACTTCATGCCATGCTTATTGGAGTTTAAAAGATAGGTGCTGTTAAAGATGAAACAACACTTTTTTGTTTGGTTGGTTGGTTTGTGTTTTTTTTTTTTTCTAGGAAATTTTGTAAAAACAAGACCTCTGCATTTAAACAAAACCCAGCGATTATTATACAAGCTTAAGAGGCCACATTCTCCTTTCAGCTCTAGCAATATTAATGTGACATAGAAGAGTTAATTCAGTTAACTTCATCTTTTCTCAGAGAAGAACAAAACTTAACCCAGATACCCTTACCACCTCTATGGAATAACAAGGACAGTCTTGCTTACCCTGATAATTACATGAACGTCCAACTGTTCCCTGTTGAAACAATATCCAACTTGTATCACAGATCACCCCCATTTCTTCAGGTATCTAATTTTTCAAATGGTTAACAGCATACCTAATGGGGAGAGTAGGAGGACCCAGGTACATAGTCAGGCATTGCTCAGACAGGAGATGTCTTGGAGATGTCCTGGCTGTGTAAGAACCAGGCAGGGCCCTCATGGCAGCCAGCTGTATTGTTTGGTGTGGTCTGGTGTTGGAGGTGGTTGCTTGGTGGGTGAAAGACTTATGTTTAATTCTTTAATATTCCACAAACTCTTCTTGGCCATCCTTCTGGAATATAGGACACATCACTCTTCTCTGCTTGATGCTGATACAGTGAGAATCAATGCATTAAAAGTCAGGCAAGCCAAGGCTAAGGTAAAAGGGAACCTAAACATAAAAGACTGGAAGTACTGAAGGTGAGAAAGTTTCCTTGTACTGCATTTCTTCTCTGACATGAGTTAAAGCAAGGTTTTAGCCAACGTCTGTGCTTAACAGATAGAGCTTAACAGGGAGAAAAGTTTGCATTGGATACATAAGGCAGAGGATGATGGCATAAGAAAAAAAAAAAAGGTGTTTTTTCTCTAAATTCCAAACCTTAAAAAAGTCTTAACATATGTATATCAGAATGTTAGAAAATAAATGCAAGGGAATGGAAAATACTGCAAAATTAATGCACTATGTGAATCATAACAAATAGTAAATAAGGTATAGGGTTAGCAAATACATATTTTATTAAAGGAGATTACTAAATAGCCAGCTGAGAACTCACTTTTTCTAGTAAGATGTTGGGAAAAGATCTACAAAATATCTCCCATGTGGGATTCCTGAGCGTGCACGCTGCATCCTGTGTACCTTCATACATAAATTAGTGCAGAAAAACAAGTGTGAGTTTTTGTTTATTTCTCAGTAGTAATTAAAATCTGAGATATGTGGAAGAATGGGGGTCAATGTACCGGAATATATTTTCCCTGCCATTATTTACAGCAATTAGCTTAATTTCTCTCCACCATACTCTGCAGAGCTGTTGTACAGCCATTGTGGATCTCTTTCATAAGAAAGGCTGTGACTCAATTTAAATACTCACAGACTTTGCAAGTGGAAGGCATCTCATTCAGAAAAAAAATATTCTTAAAACAGAGTCCCTTTAATTTAAGGAGAGTGTTTTTTGTATGTTTGTTGTTGTTTTATAAGTGGGAAGTTGAGGATAACAGCTTGCCTTTTTCTGAAGTCAATGGGAATTTTGCTGTTAATTTTGGTGGGGCTAGGATCATAGAATCATAGAATGGTTTGAGTTGGAAGGGACCTTAAAGATCATCCAGTTCCAACCCCCCTGCCATAGGCAAGGACACCACCCACTAGATCAGGTTGCTCAGGGCCTCATCTAACCTGTCCTTGAACACCTCCAGGGATGGGGCATCCACAGCTTCTCTGGGCAACCTGTGCCAGTGCCTCACCACCCTCTGAGTGAAGAATTTCCTCCTAATATCTAATCTAAATCTTAAACCCTCTTTTAGTTTAAAACCATTCCTCCTTGTCCTGTCATTATCTGACTGAACAAAGAGTCCCTCTCCATCTTTTTTATAAGCTCCCTTTAAGTACCGAAAAGCTGCAATCTGGTCACCCTGGAGACTTCTCTCCTTTAGGCCAAATGGCCCCAGCTCTCTCAGCCTTTCTTCACAGGAGAGGTGCTCCAGCCCCTGGATCATCTTTGTAGAACTCCTCTGGACCTGTTCTAACAGCCCCACACCCTTCTTGTGCTGGGGGCCCCAGACCTGGATGCAGCACTCCAAGTGGGGTCTCAAAAGGGCAGAGAGAGTAGAGGACAATCCCCTCCCTCCACCTGCTGGCCACTTCTCTGCTGATGCAGCCCAGGTTGCAGCTGGCCTTCTGGGCTGCAAGCATGCGCTGCTGGTTCATGTTGAGCTTTTCGTCCACCAGAACCCCCAAGTCCTTCTCCGCAGGGCTGCTCTCAATGAGTTCTTCACCCAGTCTGTGCTCATGTCCAGGATTGCTCTGGCCCATGTGCAGCACCCTGCACTTGGACTTGTTGAACCTCATTAGGTTCGCATGGGCCCAATTCTCTAGCTTTTCTATTATTATTATTTTTGGCTGTTTATTCAGACACTGCTGAGTACAAACCTTGATATTACAAACATCAGATGTGGAAAGTGAGGAAAAAACAACTGATGCTGTAACCCCACCATCCGATCAATTACCAGCCCTTGGAAGGGATGCAGTACCTGCAAGGAAAATCAGATGCCCATATAAGCAGCTGACCCTGTGTAGGTGGACTGGAAGGAGGCTAAACAGCAAATGTCCTGACTCTAATCCGAAACTGCCTCTGATCTCAGTGCTCCCCCTTCCGCTGAAATCTTGATTTATTAAACTGTCATCACACCGTTAAAGTAATGCTTCCCATCCTTTTTATGGAGCTTAGATGAAGTGAAAATCGGGAAAATGAAGGAGTCATTATGTCCACGACACAAGGCATCACACACCTGTATTTTGGTATCTATTCCCCTCCATAAAAGTGAAACAGATTTAGAACTAGATGAGGAAGGAAAAAAAAAGGAGCAATTTTCATGATTTGCTTGCCTGACCCTTTTTCACAGGATGTCACTGTTAGGCTTGACATCATGGCTTTGAACCTGTCTATGCTTAACAATGAAGAGCCGTACCAGCTCAGAGAGAGAGGAGCCCCCAGATTTTGCCTCGGTAGCACCACTGGGGTGTTTCCCCTGTGGGCACCAGGGCTGAGGGGTTTCCCCTCTGGGTGGTGGGTGTGCAGAGGAGCACTGTCTTTGCTCCACTCCCAGCCACTCCTCTGCTTCACCTGAGTGCTTTTCCCAGGTGCACTACAAAGGGTATGCATGCATGTATGTGTGTGTGAGACAGACTGCCCCAACTCATCCCGAAGGGATGATCCCCATAACGAAAATAAGTTTTAAGTCTTTTCCCCATTTCATTGCTTTCGCCACATTACCTGTAATTTCTTTCTTTATTTATGGCTTGATAAAAAGAATTTGTGTGCAGACATCTGAGTGCCAGATAAAGCAAAACTATGTGATGTGCTGTTTTCCTCCCCTTCCGCCTTCTTCCACACTATATTCTTGTTTCAGACTTTGAAGTTTCACACTGTTTCCAGTGCTTAGTGCGTGGGCTCCAGAAACCAGTTCTCATCACTGAGTAACTCCCTGTCTTTCATTTCCATTTGTGTCCTTCAACTTACTTTGGCATTCGTGTCTGTACTCTGTGTTATTACAGTAGGAAACACTCAGCGTTCACATGAAGAGAATAGGGCTTGCAATTTATTTTCACAAAGCTGTTTTCCTGATCCTGAGGTTTTTCTAATTATACCAAGAGCAAATATCTAACATCACACTCACAGGGGCCATGCTTATTTCAGCTAGAGGCCCAGCTTCTCCTGAAGTGAGTGAAGAGCCCAGGGATGCTTAATTAGCTCTTTAGTTGGTGTTTTGCATGTAGCAAATCTCCCTGTTCCGAAACTCTCTGGCTTTCATCAGCTGCATCTCTGACACCAGGCACAGCTTGAAACCCTGGGCAGGAAACCACCTGCAGCATGAAAAAGTGTGAGTGTGAAAAACAGGGCTCCACCATGCACTTAACTGCACATGCCCTGCAAAATCGCTTGTGCTTATGCTGTGGAGAAAGACGTATTTCTGAAGGTGGGGATGGGCAGGACAAGCTCTGCCACAGGCCTGGGATGTGGTGGAGGCATGGACCAGTGCTGGCTTCATTTCCAGGCTTGTGCTTGTGGCAGGAGGTGAGGCTGCTCTTGGGAACAGCCCCGTCCTGATTCTCAGGAGAGACAGAGGTCTCCATCTGGTCAGCCAGTGCATAAGAAGTTACACACCCAAATAAATCATCGCATGACTTCGGTGCTTGGGCTGAGCTTTTGGCTGGGGCTCTGACTGCTATAGTGATTCTTTTTTTTTTTTTTTTTTTAACATGACTATTTTTAATAACTGTATATTTTCTAGGCAGTTGTTATGTGGAGATTTTAAACATGTAAAATACCAGCGCTGAAGAATTCAAGGGCACTCACGCATGTGTTGCACCCAAATTGCACTTGCAGCGAGCCAGACTTGAAATGGCTACAAATAAAATCAGCAGGAGGAAAGCAGAACAGAAAAGCAAACCACTCCTATTCATGGGAACAAAGGTATTTTCCATCAGACACTTTCAAAAAACCTGAAGTGATCCATTATGGATCAAATAAACACATCTTTAAGGAACTGTAAATGCACACATGTATTTGCTTTCAGTACCTGTGTAACGGTGGCAGTTAAGCCATCACAACCTACCCATTGCTAACTGCCACTCCTGTAAATATTCAAAGGTGCTCGATGTGTTTATGTGTAGCCTTCCCATTCATACTGCTGAGGTGTCTTTTCACTTAAAAGAAAGCCACTGAAGGCAGTATGACTGCCGGAACAATAATACATGCTTATTTCTATTCAGATTAACACGGTGAGTCAAAATAATTGTTGCATTAAAAAAGCGAAGAAGAAAAAGCTAATAACACAAAGAGAAATATAGAAGATTTCCAACAAAACCTTTCTTTGCCAGAAGATAAGGCTTAGCTAAAATCAGAATACACTTCGGATATGTGTCAGTTCTGCTAACAATTTTTTTCAGAGGTTGGTGAACTCTTCAGTAATTCTTGGAACTGAAATAGCATGGATTTTTTCCATACTCTGTTCCTATTGATTTCAAAAGTTGATTCAGCATGTGCAACTCATTTACAAGCATGCCTCTGATATGAAATGCTCCTTAATTATTACTGTTGAACGCAAATAGAAACATAGTCTAGCTTCCCTATATGTTCTTCTATTAACTATTCTGGTCAAGTGTTTTGCAACTTGTGTACTTATTAATGCTGAAATAAAACAAATTAGTAACAAAAGCCTACTGTTATTTTGTTGATTAATTAGCTTGTTTGCTAAAGTGTGTAGAGGATGAAGGAGCTCCTGTTCAAATCACTCTGGAATTAGAAAGGAGCAAATCAGAGCAGAGTCTGTCCCCTGAGGGCTAATCCAAAGATACTTGAATCTAATGTGAGGCTTTCAAACTTTTGTTTCATATTTGTTGTAGGTAGGATTCTTAATTGTATCTTTTAATTTTTCTGTCTTTCAGAGAAAAGGGAAGAGTTTGATGGACTATTTTGTAATTATTCTCTTCTTGCTGCTTCAAATAAGTGAAATCCTGAAATTTTGGGGTGGATTTCATTTTGGTGAAAATTATTTCAGTAAATTAATGCTGTGAAAATTATGTAAAGGAGCAAAAAAATTGTCTTATTCAATATCTTTGCATAAAATATATAACAGTTTTTTCAACTCACTATGGCATATACTTTTTAGGGAGGATTATGGTCTTTGTCTAAGCAATTGTCTCAATCCTTCCCCCCCCCCCAAAAAAAAAAAAAAAGAAAAAGAAGACAAAGAAAATTGTGTTGAAGTCAGAGAATTACGTAAATACAATAGCACTAATGATTTTGGCATTACTGTAACAGGAGGGGATTTATTCATGTGGCCAGGCTGCTTTACAGGAAAACCTGATGCTATCTTTAGTTTTCCTATTTAGCAAATGCATGAAGTAATATTCTGAATATGCATCTAATGGCTTTTATAACCTTTTGTAAACTAATTAGATAACAATACCTAGATGGTCTTACACATAGTCATATCTAAGAAGGTCAAAGGCAGGTGTGCACTACTTGTAATCAGAAAAAGATATCTTATCTTCTGACACTGATATTTATTTATTTATTAATTTTCCACTTAAGTTTATGTTTTTTGTTTTAGCATGGTGCCAATTCCCCCTTCAGTGAGCCAGCCAAGCCTCCAGGCAGAAAAGGCTTTCAAATACCAGCCCCCCTGGGGTCTTGGTGCAGCAAACCCCTTGGACAACGCATAGAACTAAGCACAAAAAGGCGAAAATTGTCCAGAATGAAGATCGAAATTAAGCTTTTACTCTAGCTGCTTAGGAAGCCATACACACTGTTTGCTGTGTATGGAAAACAGGATACCATCCATGTGAACAAAACCCAGTTTTGTCAGGGGGTAACTATTTTAAATAAGCAGGTATAAAGAATAGATTTCAAGCACTGCACCCCCAGCAGGTGATGCTGTGTCTGTCTGGATGCATCAGCAGCACCTGTGCGGTACCTGGTCAGCTGAAGGCTGTTTTATCCCTGTGCTCTGTGGCTGTGGGGCTTAGTGGCACACCAACCCCTACTGACCCACACCTGGGACTGTGGATAAACACATACCTGCTACGTGGACTGAGGAAGTCTTTCTGAGCGCTTCTGCCAATGCACAGTGTCCGCAGGCGGCAGGCAGACTGTGCTCCCTCTGCTGGGCGACGTGTTCCCGCATCCGACAATAATCAAGCTTGGCCTCACTGCAAAGAAGTTACTGAAAGCACACATTGAAACTACCCCGTGGTAATTGCCATCCTTTTTATTATTATTATTATTATTATTTTTAAAGGGAAGTTTCTGAAACGCTTGTGTTGATGAGAGGGAAACCTGCCTGCTGCCAGCAGACATGAGGGCATCAGGAACTGCTCTTGAATTTTCATCACACATAACTTAAAGTTTTTCTGCTATGCTCATTAGTGAGAGGTTATAAAATGTGGTCCATTCTGGATGCACAGGATATGTATTAATGTTTAGGCAGCAAAACTGCCTGAAAAACTGGGAAGGAGGCTTGAATGGGATAGCAGACTAGGGTATCCCTCTCCCTCACTACAATCCTTCCCTCTGCTGTGACCAGTAGCAAGACTCAAAAAGCTGCTTTTGACAACCATTTGTAAACTGCCTGGTAACATTTGGGACAAGAACGAGATATTAAAGGTGAACACGAGTGTAAGAAGGTAGTGAGCCACTTAAACTCTTCCCAGGGACATTATGGTTGTAGAACAGCAGCACTTAGAAAAGAAAGTAACACTTCAAATTGTCTCATAATCTGGACAGCACATAATTAATCTCCAGAGCATCCTTAAAAGGCAGGAAGCTCTTACCAGTTTGGAGCTACAGAAGAGAAAACTGAGGCAGGTAGTTTAAGAAATTGATGTGATTTCAACCAACCCTATCTGCTGAAAATTTTCCTAAAATTGAGCAATGACTCATTGCATATTTATATCTGAATGATTTTTTTAAGTGCTAAAAATAATTTCAAAGTACAAGGTAGCAGTGGAAGACCTTTGTCTGGCAGTTTAGGATGTGGTGTTATCACTCACTGCCCTTTAAAACCAGACAGCTAAGGGGTAGCACAGGGCTAACAGTTTGCACAGGGCACAGACCAGAAGATGAACATTAATCTCTGTCGAATATTCAAATGTAGGGGAAGGAATGCAGCAGGACTCATTGGAGGCCACTGGGACTTACAGGCCCATAAGATCTAGGTCTGGCCCAGCAGCTGCACCTCTTTGCCACCACCCTGCTCTCTTTGTACAGTCAGCCCCAAATTTTATTTTAATAATTACAAGGTAGAAGATACACAAAAGTTATTATTGTCTCTACTACAATGACAGCCTTGTTGAAAACAAAAGATGCAATTAAAAACACCCTCTAAAGCCAAACAAAGACACTGAAGATCAGTGCAGTGGCAGGAAGGTGGATAAAAACGGAAACAGCAAAGAAAATTCTGTGATTTTCAGCAGCAAAGTTGCAGCATCACATAGGTGGGAGGAGCTGAGGTGCAGGATGTGTAGAAGAGGATGCAGAGAGGTGTGCTACCGTTGGAGCCTCCTGGCTGGAGCATGATTGCCCATCCCACAGTGGGATACAGACACCACCGATCCCGGTGCAACCATCAAACCAGCTCCTTGCTGCCTCATGACCATGTTGTGTCTGTCCCCTGGGTTTCACAGTCCTGAAGGCTTTTCGTCAGGGTAAGATCTATTTCAAAAGCAGGACCCAGTGCTGAGCTCTCCCAGAAAGAGAGCAGGAGACAGGTGCCCACTCTCTCTTATGTCTCAGAAATGCTTCTTCTTGAGACCTCAGGGACATGGGGAGGGCTCTTCTAAAGACCTCCTCCAAAGGCTGATCACTGTATATAACTACACTCCTTCATCATCCTTCTTCTATTGAACTGAACTACTCTAATCTCGCCACATAAAAAAAAAAAAAAAAAAAAAAAAGTAATCCCTTTAGTCACTGTGATGGTTGTGGCACAGTGTGATTATAAGGCAGGATATGGATGTCACAGATATTGTAGGAGACCTGCGTATATCTCACGAACAAGATGACAACAATAAAATTTATAAGCATGAAAATTTTGTCTTCAAAAACCTCACTCTCCCCTTCCAATAATTCAGTGAAACTCCAGGCTGCATGCACAGCAGTGATCAGTGAAAAGGTTTCGTACCACAGAGTAGATGAAGACAGAAGGTGTATAGGCAGTTAAAGTGCCTGGACAATCTCATTGAGAGATCTGGCTTGAGATTTGCCTGATTTACAAGAAAGTGGAGACTGCCCACAGTAGTGATTTACAAGTTTTTTAGCAGACAGATAAAGCTACAGTATTCTGAGCTGTTGAACACAGCAGCAGTGTTTGTCCCAGGCAGAGGATTATAAACAGCTTCTTTAGAAGCTCTTTAGAGCTGTTTAAGCATCTCAGTATCTTCATTAATTTATTTTTTTATGCACATAATGTAGAAAGAAAAAAAATGAAATAATCTTAAAAAGAAGGAAACAGCATGAAAGGGAAAATCAATGAGAGAGAAATAAATTATATAGGAAAAAAAGCAGCTAGAACAAAGCATATCCTGTACAAGAGATAAACTATCTGGTGTATTTTATCTCTTTGTACTCGCAGAGTATGGATGAGTAGATCACGACTTCTTTAGACTTAATACTTAGAGTCCCTTTAATGAATTACTAATCACTTTCTCAGCTTCGTAACTTGGTCCCTTTTTTCTCTGTGCCTGGAAGGTATTTGCTCTTTTAACTGTAGCCCGAGGGAGCCTGAAAACCCAGTGTGACACATTTTCCTATGGACTGCATGCTGTGAGCTTTCACTGTACTGCCTGTGAGCACTGAAGTTGCCCAAGCCTGGTCTAATACCTCTGCGTCTAAGAGCAGACAGGCTTTGGGATCCAAGAAAATACAAGCTGCAATTGGGGCTTTTCTTGTAGCCAGGTTTTTGCTAACAGCTCACTTCTGTGCTGTGGCTCTGACAACTGACAAAGTGTCAGCTCATTCCCAAATCACCTTCATTTAGCCATTTCCAGCAAAACCGGTTGCCTCCTTCTACAGATTCTGCAGAAAAATAAAAGCTTGGAAAACTATGCCCTGTGTTAGATCTGCTTCAGAGAGGTCTAAAAGGTCCAGAGTTTTGGGGAGTAAGGGAACACAGAAGAATAGCATGTTTGCCTAGCCTTTCTTTCCACAGGAAAATATAATAATAATAAAATAAAAATCAGATTATCGTCATGACTAACCTCTTGTGCAAAATACTTAAAAGGGAGTGGCTGAAACACAAATATTATATGAAAATGTTCTTCTATATCTAGCATGATAATCAAATAAAACTTCCCCTAACTTTGGTGGAAGCTAGCTGGCATGGCAAGCTGAATGTGTCCCCTGGTACAGCACAAGATGCAATTACAGTCCACAGTTAAACTGGTAGAGATGAAAAACAAATATTTTTCTCACCCCATCAAGTTGAGTACAAAAACCAATGGTGTATTTCTATTCTCTAGATATATTTATTTAAGTAAGCACCACAAAACATTATCAAAAAGACATTTCCCCCCGATCCACTAACATTTGTTATAACTGGTATTTGGTACCTTTCTAAAGAACCATGTGGATTCTGTTTCAGTGATTCATCTCTGTTACCTAAGGAGACGGTGCTTTAGTTCCCAATATCATACCAGTCTTGAGCTGTCTTTTTGCCTAATTGGCTACTGATCTTATAATCATTCTTGCTGTCAAATGTGCTCTGCTCCATTGATTTCAGCACAGCTTTGCTAGGGTACAAAAATATGGGTTAATAGCCTCAGCTGCAGGATTAGAGTTTATGGGACTCTCACATGTAGGCAGTTGAAAAACACCAATTATTTTTCATAGGAACTTTTTCATCCTAAAAAAATGCCTGAGAAAACAATCTGTTTTGTTGCAAATGAAAAATGAAACTGAAAACAGAAAAGACTGACCAAAGCAATAAGAAAGTGCATTTTCCCCCTTCCTCCTATTTTGTTTTTCTGCAAGATATTTTTTTTAAAGGAAATAAAAATGATGCATGACCCATGAAAGCCCATTGTATGTAGAAAGTTTTGTTTGGGTGAAAAGATACCAGCAAGCTCTTCCAAATAAAGCCATGGAACTACTGTAGGCCACAAATAGTCAGGAGCACAGTTATGTGCAGCAGTGGAAAAGGTAATCCCTTTAGTTACTAAACCACACTGCAGTGCTGCTACTGCAGAAATTCCTTGAGGAAATCAACAGTTGCTAAAATACCAGCACCTCTCACGCATCGTGTGAGTGGTTTTTGGAAGCATCTCACTTGCCTAGGCCATTTCTTGCTTGGGTTGCAGGTTTTGGAGAGATCATAGTCAATGCTTGGCACAATTTGATAGGAAGACATCAGGCTCAAAGTAATTCTTTCAGTGACACTCTCAAACCTTTGAGATCAAAGGTGCTGACTGAAGTTGGTTTTCACATAGAGATTACAACATTATTTGATTTCACAGTAGTGAAGTCCCCAGAGAAGATGTGAGTTGATTATGCAGTAATTCCAGGAGTGCCTCAAATCTCCCAGAGATTGAGTTCCATGAAATGAATTTTCAAGAAAGGACAATTGACCCTAGTGGCATTTTTTTTCTGTTGTTTTTAGGAAAACTACAACCTTTATTAAGATCAATTGAAAATAATTGAGGCTGACAGCCCATGGCTTCAATAAGCTATCTGCTGTGGGTGGGGGAAAGTCTAGAGCCATGTTCACTCTCTCATTTGAAAGGCACACTACAAAACCAGAGGTAACAAGCAGCCTACAAGACCCTAGGGAGAACCATACAGCATTTTGCTGCAAGTCTGCAGGGAAGTTCATGCCACTGCATGTCACATGGGATACACATGTAAGGTCACAAATGGAGAAGACTAAAATTAAGACTCTGAGTTGTTTTTGAACTAGATCACAACCTAGAAAGCCATGTACCTTCGCAGAGTGTTAGGTCAAGTTAAAGACCAGCCAACAATACAGTTTTCGAACAGGCTAACAATGAAGATTTTTATGCCAAGAATTGACATAGTGCATGGCAAAAATTATTGATACATGCTTCACATTGTCAGATTTTCTTCCTCAGAGTAAACTTTCCCCAGCCTGTTGTTTTGGGGGAGTGGGTGACGGACGGACGATGGGACACAACTTTTTCTACAGCAGCAAGAAGGCAACACTTTCTCTCCCAAAAAAGGGTCCAGATTGAAGACACACAGAGAGAGATTACTAAGGGAAGGGCTTACAGTTCCCTAGGGGCCTCCATGTGAATACACACGAAAATGTTCCCAACAGCACATACCACACACGCAGCAGTTGCGTTTGGATGGCTCTCAGGTCAGGGTGGGTAAGGCCACAGGTACATCAAGCCCACAAACCATCATTGTTTGTGGGTCTACAGATCTCCTCTTGGGCAGGCAGTCATGGAGCAATACCTCCCATTAGCAAAGGCATTGCTATTTACAAATATGTATATTGTATCCTATTTCTAAATGATATTTTAAAACCAATGTTAAAAAGCAACTATTTCATCCATTTCTGCATTATTTCTAAAGTTGCTTTCACCATATATTATTTCTAGAGCATGAAGACAGATAATTACCTGGCCTGTGGGAGGAAAATGATACAAATATCTTTTTGAAGAAAAAAAAAAAAAAAAAAGCACTGTAAATTATCTAAGGAAGAAGAACAATGTGCCAAATATATTGGTCATTGCCATTCATGGATCGAGTTTTGTGTAACTATTTACAGTTAGGGATGTTAAAAAAATGAAATCTTTCTCAGATGCTGGGTCTAATATTAAGTCATAAGCAGTGACTGTGTATGGCAGAATGCCAGCGCCATTGGATGTACCAGTGCACAAAGAAACGACCGACTTTCTTGTTCCAACTAGTGAACTGGAAAGAGCTGTGTTTTCCCAAGGGATAGTCTGACGCTACACAAATACTTCTTTCCCTAAGCAACATAAAATGTGAGAGACCTAGCAACAGAATATTGGAAAAGAAGCTAAATGACTGCTCCCCAGCACTTCCATGGATCCAGTATCTCAGTCTTTTGAAGAAATAGTTGGAAAATGCAAAGGTCTTTGAATCACACGAACTATGTATTATACAATCTTTAATCTTCCTTTTGAGAAACAAACATGCTGCCTCTGAAGGAAAAAGACTGTAAAGAATATCAGGTGTTTTTGCACTTTAACATGCTGCTTCCAAAATCAAAACTTCTCAACTCTATTTGCCAAAAAGCAAGACCACCTTAAGATCACAGTCAATGAGCCACTAAAACCAAGGGGAGTTTGAGAAGCCCAGTGACTGAGGTGCTAGCACTTTTACATATATATGACCGATAACCAGATAAAGAACCTAGTTTCTGATGATAGTCAACTGGAGACTGACAGGGTCACCATACCACCCAGTTCTGTAGAGCTAACTATGAACATAAATGCAGGAAAAACTCTTTAATTGTTAAGTTTCTTTGCAGAAACAAAAAGCCACAAGAAAAGATTTGAACTTTTTTTCCCCCTTTGGTAGCAGTGGCTCAAAATGAGCTGCCAGCAGGATGATCCTTCATGCAAGACCCAACGCAGGAGAAGCTAGCAGACATTCTCTAGGAAACAAGCCAGTAATCCAACAGCAGAAGAAATAGAAGCTAATTTCTTACATTATGTTGCTGAGTTGTCTGTCATCTGCACGTAGCCTAGGAAACTTTAACGATGAGAGAGATTTTTTGTGAGCAAGAAAGCTCTAACATTAAAGAAGAAATTGTTAGGAAAGACAGATGAACCCCTAGACAAATGCTTCTGAATAGCAAGGGCTGGTGGGATATTAGGGAAAGACAAGACAGCAACAATCACCAGAACGAAGTGTGGCACCAGGATAAGATATGTCAACTATGAAAAGCATCATGCACACGGACACCAAAGGAGAAGTTATCAGGACAAAGCTGCCAGTAGTAAAGGCAGCAGGCAGCGGTTGAAAGAATCAACAACCCAAAGCTTTAATTAATAAGATGTAAAGCTCCAGGTTGTGCCAGGACACCATATGAAGAGACAACAATTACACTGATTATACATTGAGCTGCTTGGCAGAACAGAGACATTTCCCTAAAACCTTAGGAGAAAAGGGTGAGCTGACAAAGATACTGACAACCTCAAAGGCATGTGATATCCAACAGGCTGGAAGCACTAGCAATTGTGGTTTTGTCCTTGAGTTAGGTAAAGCATAAGGTCAAGGGAAATCAGCACAAATGCTGGCACAGAAGATGTAGCCACTACTGTGCCATTAAGGAAAAGATTTGGTGGCCAACAAACAGCTTCATCACAGAATCACAGAAGGGCCGCGGTTGGAAGGGACCTCTGAAGATTATCTAGTCCAACCCCCCTGCCAAGCAGGATCACCTAGAGCATGTTGTGAAGGATGGCATCCAGGTGGGTTTTGAATATCTCCAGCGAAGGAGACTCCACAACCTCTTTGGGCAGCCTGTCCCAGTGCTTTGTCACTCTCACAGTAAAGAAGTGCCCTCTCATATTCAGCTGGGACTTCCTGTGCTTCAGTTTGTGCCCATTGCTTCTTGTCTTGTCAATGGGCACCAGTGAAAAAAGTCCGGCCCCATCCTTTTGACACCCTCCCTTCAGATATTTGTATATATTGATAAGACCCCCTCTCAGTGTTCTCCAAGCTAAACAGGCCCAGCTCCCTCAGCCTCTTCTCGTATGAAAGATGCTCCAGTCCCCTTATCCTCTTTGTAGCCCTCTGCTGACTCCCTCCAGTAACTCCATGTCCCTCTTGTACTGGGGAGCCCAAAACTGGACACAACCCTCCAGCTGTGGCCTCACCAGGGCTGAGTAGAGAGAGAAGATCACCTCACTCAACTTGCTGGCAACACTCTTCCGAATGCAGCCCAGGATCCTGTTGGCCTTCTTGGCCACAAGGGCACACTGCTTACTCGTCGTCAGCCTGCTGTCCACCAGGACTCCCAGGTCCCTCTTTGCAGAGCGGCTCTCCAGCGGGTCAGCCCCCAGCCTGTACAGGTACATGGGGTTATTCCTCCCTAGGTGTAGGACCCTGCATTTACCTTTGTTGAACTTCATGAGCTTCCTCTAAGACCAATGCTCCAGCCTGTCCAAGTCCCCCTGGGATCAAAGCAGCACTACCCATCAAATAAAAGTTCGGAGAAAGCACTGCTTAATGGGACTGGGAGCACAGTGCTAAGGTGCAGTTGCATTTACAGCAGTGTCATACACTGCTCTTTTCATAGCCAATAGAGATTTGTTTGGTCTGATTTGGTTTTGAAGACAATGCATCCCTCTCCTATCATTACCCAGGATGTGGCATGTGAAACAAACATTAAATAGCATATTTAAAAATAAGCATTTTGAACAATGTGTGCACTTTGTTTTGCCTAAACTGGCACTCTGTTAATTTTAACCTAGTGATCAAGGAGCACCAAAACACTCAGGATATGTCTTTGGAAGCAACTTGGACAAAAAAAAAAAAAAAAAGAAGTGTCCAGTGGTCACTTTAATTCTGCCCCAACCAGCCTGCCAACATGTACATTTACTGTTTAGTCTTCATATCATAGAATCATAGAATATCCTGAGTTGGAAAGGACACATAATTATCATTGAGTCCAATTCCTGGCTCCACACAGGACTACCTAAAAATTTAAACATATGCCTGAGAGTGTTGTCCAAATACTTCTTGAACTCCAGCAGGCTTGGTGCTGTGACCAGCTCCCTGGGGATTTTGTTCCAGTTCCCAACCGCCCTCTGGGTGCAGAACCTTTTCCTAATACTCAACCTGACCCTCCCCTGTCCCCACTGTGCCCAGAGAGCAGAGCTCAGTGCCCGACCCTCCACTTCCCTCGTGAGGGAGCTGCAGGCCGCCATGACACCGCCCCTTGGCCTGCTCTGCTCTGGGCTGAACAAACCAAGGGGCCTCAGCTGCTCCTCATATGTCTTCCCTTCCAGACCTATCATGACCTACCTTTGTAGCCCTCCTTTAGAAGCTCTCTTAACAGTTTTATGTCCTTATACTGTGGTGCCCAAAACTGCACACAGTACTCAGGGTGAGGCCTCACTAGCACAGAGCAGAGCAAAACAACCATTTCCCTTGTCTGGCTGGCAGTGCCGTGCTTTATGCACCCCAGGGTACAGCTGGCCCTCCTGGCCTGGCAGAGCACACTGTTGACTCACATTCATCTTGCCATTACACAGAACCCCCAGATCCCTTTCTGCAGGGCTGCTCTCCAGCCTCTTGTCTCCCAGTCTGTATATATATTCAGGGTTGCCCTTTCTCAGGTGCAGAATATGGAAATTGCGCTTGTTAAACTTCATACAGTTGGTGATAGCTCTCTAGTTTGTCCAGACCTCTCTGAAAGGCCTCTCTACCCTCAAGAGAGTTGACAGCTTTTCCTAATTTAGTATCAGCTGCAGATTTACTTAGTATGCCTTCAAGTTCTGAGTCCAGATCATTTATAAAAACATCAAGGAGAACTGTCTGTGAAATGGAGCCCTGGGGAACCCCAGCTAGTGACTGGCCACCAGCCTGATGCGGCCCCATTTTACAACCCTTTGAGCCTGATCCATCAACCAATTGTTCACTTCTTTTGTTATGTACTTGTCTAGCTGTATTCTGCACATTTTGTCCAGAAGGACACTGTGAGAAACAATATCAAAAACTTTGTTGAAATCCAAAAAGATTACATCAACTGGCTTCCCTTGGTCACCTAGACGAGTAGCGTGTTTCCTCACCGAACACATAGGCCTACTTTTGTCAGGAGAATAATTCAGGACTACAGACATTCTTTTCTTGGTCATGGCTTTGCAGCTCTGCTGAAATCTATAGGGGAGAACATCTGTTAGAAAAAAAAAAGTTAGAGTTTGACCTTGTCTGCCCTACTGAATTCTGCTTTGGTATTTCATTTTTTTTTCCTGTGCCCAACTTCTTAACCTTACTTCTCCCTGGCTGCATAACCTCATGTGTTTTTTTCCTTGGAGGTGGTATCGTGGAACCGAAGCACTGGATAGTTAACTTTTCCTCAGGAATTTCCTCAGCCGAGTTTTGAGAAAGGCTCATTTGGTGACGTGTACACTGGAATAAAAATCACATATTGCTGATGGGGAATTTTTTTTACCTGGTGGCAAGATGAGATGTTTGCAGAGACTGACAATGTCTGAATACTTATCTTCTACTCCAGGTGCTGCCTTGAAAAGTCTTGATTTTGTGTCAGCTTTGATTAAGCATGTCTTGTCTCTCTTACATGACACTTTATGGCAGGTTTTCTATCTTTTCACCACGCTTGCTGTAGGTGTTTGCAAAAACTGGTGGATATGATCATCTATTTCTGTATTCTCAATGGTAAGCTAGATGAAAGCACCCTTCTTATGTTTTTCAAGACATTAAGGAAAACACTCACATTGTACTTGATTGGTGATTACTGATGTAAACACAATATCCCACAGACATACCTCAGTCCCTCCCTTCCAATGTGTTTTCTTGCAGTTTTCCTACACACATATTTTTTCCTATGCAATGCTCAGGACAAGAATTCCTCTGGGTATGGAAGCAAAAATACATGTAATACATGTAATTTTATGTAATACATAAAACTTTTGCTCCAAGGAAAAAAAATTACACATTTCAGAGGTTTTTATCTGCACGTGCTGTGCACGAGTGCAGCTTGGATTAGCAGTGTGCTGAAGAAGCATTTTTGCCAGGCACAGCAGGGGACAGTACATGAGGATGGGTGGCTGAATGAGTGAGAGCAGCCCTGTTGGCCATATAGGGTGAGAACATGCTGGCGTTAGCTCCTACCAGGTGGCTCAGAGCTTCTGACTTTCCTGTGGACTTTATCTAGCTTCAGTCATTGAAGCAATTTCCCAGAAAAGTGCTAACATAACAGAACAGTGACCTAGATATGGGACCATGATAGCAAGAATCACAATCAAATAATTTATTGTACATTAACTTTTTCTAATTTGCTCTTCCTTTCAATAAGAGCTTTAGGAAAGAGCATAAGTAAAGGAAGCAATAAAAGTTTATCTGGCCTAGCGTGAAAGCTGTATAATTCCAGTGAGCCTCTGCGATGACCTCAGTGAGAAGCTGGAGCCCTAAAGGGCGTTTCATTGGTAAGTCTGGGAGAAGGCAATGGCTACACTGTCTCTTTGGTAATGCCTTTCTGACCAGCAGCATTTTCCACCTTCATGATGCCAGAGCATGGCAATGTCCTTCTGTGTTGTGCAGAAGTGCCTGCCTCTGCACACCCTACACCACACCTTTAAGCTGGCCTGTCCAGGCATCCCAATGGATGCTTAATGTGGTTGGCCTGAAAGGTTGCAATACAGCCAGCAAGTGCATGGGTTATCAGAGGTACCCTGTGCTCAAATACTTGGGAGGACAATATTTTCTGGGGTTCCACATGGGGCAAGAAAGAACATTGCTGCAGCAGATGGGCATCTTCAGATGCACTCCTCCTTCTCACAATTTTTTGCAGCCATATTCCCTGCTTTGCAGACACTAGCTGGAAGATGATAAGCAGCACACCCTCCAAGTATGCAAATAGCTGGCAGAAGTGGTCCTGATTATGTCCTAGATATACTGAATAAAATCCTTGCTCATTTTGAGTGCAGGAAAAACTATGAGCTGATTTGCTTATGTCAGGATGCTACCCAGAGATGCGATACCTCCAAAGGATCTGCAGAGACCAAGAAGCCTTGCCCTGCCATCCTGCTGCAAGGGGTGAGAGTGCTAACACCACATTTCAACTTGAGGCTTTGCACAGCCTAAAGGACATGGTACAGGTGCCTGTTGAACAACATTGCTTCACTGACTGTATTGGAGGTCTGGTACAGTCCAAGGATCTGGCCTGGAGTTTCCTATTATGGTATCAACTGATTCAAATTATTGACTTTAGTAGCTAAAGAACAGATCACCACATGCCTGTCTGACCACTGCAGATCAAAAAGCAAACCATTTCTGCACTCTGCAAAAGACAGCCTTATTCTTTTGAAGACAATGCATAGAAAATTCTTAGTTAAACATGTTAAGTCAGGAGCTAGGTTGACATACCATGTTTTGTAGTGATGAAAGGTTGGTCTAGCAGACTGCCTCTGATTTTAGCTCTAAGCATGCATTTCAACTGAAACATGACTTTTCTCTTTGAGCTCACAACTTCCTAACATTTACTACCTTTATAAAGCTGAATGGAAAATTCTGCAATATGGGGAACTCAGATTTTGATGCTTTTCTCTGCAAGAGAAGTAGGCATAAAACAAAACACAGATACAGGAACAAGATAAACCTGGGAGAAGTGAGGCCAACCTGCTGACTGCTCCTGATGACTGAGATGTGGAAGGAACCATTTTCTTACACAGATCATGTTTTTCAGGAGTGTTCAGCCTGGGCTCTAGTTGCTTGCTGGGCATGGACTAGCAGCATTTCACATTGCTCCTTAGTGGCTATGGACTGATGGCTTTCAGGACATGACACAAAACACACTTGTTCTTTCCTCAGGCTACTAGAGACCAGGAAAGATGGAGTGATGACTGTTGTTGGATGCGACATCTCCTGTTTGTCTTTCTGGTTATTTTTTTCTGGCTATGAAAATAACAGCTAGATTACTAATTTAAATATCTGTTGAGAACAGCTAGAGGCAAGGGCTTTCCCCACTTGGATGACAATGCAAGTAAAGAAATGATAAATATCCCCTTTTTGCTTGCAGAATTATGATGCACAACTCACAAATAAAAAGCATGTGATGTGCTGCAGGCTAGATCATTGAAACAATACTTTCAGACTTACCTGTGGGTGCCTTTGTTTGTCTATTTATGTCACCGTTCCAGAAATGTAATGAATAGAGAGCTGGTAATTGAATTTGCTTCTCTGCTTCTGTGACCTGCCTTGAGTGGCCCAGTGGCCAAATTGCCTGTAAATTCATGTGGATGCAAGAGCAGCAACCAGCAGGTTGCAAAGCTTTAATTTAATCTCAGGCCTGACCAGATAACTAATAGAAAGTGATCAGGCAGTTAAGGATGCTTAAGCAGATGGAATTCCATGAAGTTATTTACAACCATGTGGCACTGAGCTTCCTGCCCTGGCATTTAACTCTCCAAATATGCCCACTGTTCAAATCACCCGACTGCAGCAGATGGGCAAAACTGCCTCAGTGGGGCTGTGACCCTCAATGACTTGGAGAATCAATATAGTCAAAAGAACCTTGTGCCTTTGATCACTTTAGCAAGGGCTAAATCACTTTAATCCACTTCCTAGTTTATCCAATTTCACCATTATGATGTGCAGAATATGCATGTGATGGCACTGACTCTAACCAAATATTCTGCTAGAAACCCCAAAACAACTCCAGGGCTGCAAGCACTATTGAGTGTGTGCCAACATACCCACATACGTGCACTGCTCTGCAAGTGATCTGCAGCAGCCTGCCCCTCCCCAGTGCGCCCTACCTAAGTAGATATCTGGATGCTGACCATTATCTTGAGTCTAAATGTTCACCTGGCAAAAGTCTAAATGACCAAAAGGCTGAGCAATTCTTGATTCCTCTGTATGCCCTCAATTCAAAGAGGCTGCAACCAGATTTGTGTGTAGCTTCCCAGCTAGCTTTGCTTTTGAAACAGAAACACATTCCCTCAAATATCGTTGTTTTGTCACCATCCAACATGAAACCAAAAAGATATATCAGTTCAATAAAAAATATTCCCCAATCCCGCCCCCTCCCAAAAAAAAAAAAAAAAAGATGGACACAAGATTTCTCTTGTTCAGAAAAATAACACTGATAACTTCTTGTATCACACAGCATCAGCCCTACAGGAGGTGTATACCAAACCTCCTGCACTGCTGCTGCATGGTGAGGGATACCTCTCTAACTCATTATTTTGATTCCTTGCACACCACCAGCCAGATTTTCAGCAGCAGCGAGATTTGCACCAGACTCGGAGGTGTTCACTCTCCTCAGTGTAATTCTGGCAGATCAGATGTGGTGACTCAGGGCAGCTTCTTCTGTTTTCTCCTCCAAATGAATTCTTCAGGAACTGCACAGATGACTCAGTGCTAACACGCAAACCACATTGTGAGACTATTTGACCTGAAAGGTAATTAGCAAGAACCTCTGTAAGGAATGATTGAAATACTTATTTCCAAGAATAAGGGATAAACCTCCGCCCTGGTTAGTGAAAAAATAAGAAGCTGGCAGATAAAATGCCACAGGGAGGATTTGTTATACTTTTAATATTTTAAATTCCTTCCATACGTGAAGAAAGATGGGACTATAAATTAACAGAAGGAGGAAGGCTACACTGGGAACAATCAATGAAGAGCAAAGACAAACTCCTAATAAATTAGCTGTGTAAATGTATAAAAAGCCAGATTAAAAAATAAAAATAAAAAATAGTAAACCCCCCACCACCACTACAAAAACCACCACCAACAAAAAAAGATTGTCCAGATGAGCTCTTTCTGTAGTTTAAAATACATGATTTGAGAAAACGTTTTGTTGCCACTCAGAGAGTCTTGTCTCAATTTTCAAACAGACCCACTACCCATCCCCAAATCTCAAACAGTACGTGCCAGCATTTTTAGGTAAACACTTCCTAAATGTATAGCATAACCTATCCTAGGTCCCACATACAACTTCTAAAAGGTTTGTACTGAAGCTTAATGCAGCATCTCCGTTTCCATTTAACTCTGCACTGTGGGCTTCCCATCCCCTATGGGGAATTTTCTTTAATATATGATTTCAATTTCAAAACAGCATCACTTTAGGGACCTATTCTGTCTTTACTTATGCACCCTGGGAGATGATTCATCTGCCTACTGATAGCGGCTTTAACCAAAAAAAAATAATATTTTCAACACAAAACTAAACAATTAATTGGACGCTTTAGAGAACAGGTACATTACACTCGTGTCATGGGTCCTGGGAGCAGCTAGACTTTAAAACTGATAAATAAGGTGTCCTTGTATTCTTTAACCATCCCACAGGAAAAGTAATTTGTAAAATAGTAAAATTGCTCAGGCACAAATATTTATCACATATCCAATAATATTTTATGTGCCTTGTAACTATAATATTGCATGTTTTATGCTCTTTCAATCTTTGGTTTAGAGTGCATCCAGTTTCTTCAGTATAGATAACTTCACAACCAGTGGAGATTTGTAAACAATATTTTATTACAGCCCCATGAATACTAGCTTCCACTATTTCCCCTGGGGTTTCAATGAAGCTTTATTCTCCCTGAAAATACATTGTTCATGTCCTAAAAATGCCTGATGCAAAATGCATGATTATCTTTATTTTATTAGATTTGTCAGGTTTACACAGTTTTCAGTCCATTAGAGGTTAGCCATCATTACACAAGCATACCTATTTAATTTAAGTACCTGGCTATTTCATCTCATTCAGAACAGCTTGTACTTTAAAAATACAGCCACAGCATCACAAAACCAAGGCAACCACAAAGGCATGCTTCATCCTGCCCCTTTGATAAAAAGGCAGTTAATGGAGGTATTAAATATTGCATCTTCAGGTGCACAGCTGAAGACAGGTTGCTCAAGGCGAATTAGTGCAAATCACTCGTGGCTGGCTGGAAGGTATAGCTTGAGTATTAGCACAGCTGTTGGAGTCAGGATCTATAGATCCCAGCCCCAGTCTTGGCTGGGGCACAGAGGATGTACCACCAGCCAGCCAAAGCTGTATTCCTGCTGAGAGTAACCTCAACTGGTAAACCTACTGCAGGTTCACGTGGCATTTCAGCTGTTAATGCAGGCTCTGGCTGTCTGAAAAGAGCAGCGTGGCATTAAGCAGCCACTGCTAGACCACTCATTTCTCTCTGCCATGTCAGCACAAGCAGGGAGCTGGAGAAGGGAAGTGATTTGACTACAAAATACTCCCAGTGAAGTCAGGGAAGCGGGTAGGGAGCGACTGCTGAAGCAGCACTGTTGCAGGCTATCCGGCACAGGCTCACTGAGTTGGGGAAGCAGCCCTGACTGAAAGGGGTGCCCCAGACCCATTAAAAATTAATGATGAAATCTTAATTTCACAGATATGCAGCCTCCTCTCTGAGCTGGATGTTCTGAGCAACTTGAGCTGTGCACAGAGAGACTTTGCAAACAGGATACACAGAGCAGACTAGGGTGCATCAATTACTAACTGGTTGGTGTGCACAGTAGCTAGACAGACTAACAAGCTCACAGGCTTGGAATTAACACATCCACCACCGCAACAAGGCAGCTGCTGCATCCCTCCTGGCACAGTAGGTGAGGAAGGGGATGTCTCCATTGCTGCATGAGAACAGGCGGATCCTTGATGTTGCCAAAAAGCCATGAAAATGATGCTTTTTCCTTAGGGTTTTATATCTTTGTCAAGACTGCTTTTCTTCTTTTGAATCCGTGGCCTGCTGACCATCCCTGTCTCAGAAATCACACTTGGGTCATTTTAACTTCTCTCATCTTACATGTCTTTTAGCTCATGGTCTTTCCCACATCTTAATGGCAATTTTTTCAGTTAAATCAGGTAAGGTCACACAGCTGCTCTGCACTAAATGGGCCTTGCATCAGCCAGCTCAAATGCGGATGGAGGTTTGGAGAGCTGCACTGTTTTATGTATCCATGCATACTCAGTCACGATCTGTTCTTTGGCACCAGGCACAGCAAACTTCCAGCTCCACTCCCTCCCAGCTTTCCCAGCCCATACACTGCTTCAGTAGACAGGTATATAGAGCTCTCTTCTTCTTCCAGATTGGCTAAGAATGGACGTATTTTCAGTCCAAATGATCTTTGTTTTATAGCAAGAGAATAACAAGTAGAATTTCCTTGGGTGAAGATATCTTAACCTCCCCTGACAGTCTGTGCAGACCATAAATAGACCCACCCACATGCCTCTGTATGGTCTCCTTGGCTTTATATTCCTCACCAATGGGAAGAAGAAGCCATTTCAAGCTGAGGAAAACTCGTGACCTAGCTGCTCTATTATCCAAGATGGGTAGAAAGAACAAGCAACAAGCTTCCTTACTCTATTTTTGTAACCCTAATCACTAGGCAGCTGAGTTGCATCTTGGAGGTGGTATGTGCTGCTGGAAGAAAGGTAGATATTACATGATTCAGGAGTTGATGATTTTTATTGTAAAACACTCCAACATAAATGCAAACAAAGCATTGCTTCCTAACTTGCATTCATAATTCTTGGTTATCCTTTTCTTCCAGGTGTGCCCAACAGTCTTGTGTCCAGGAAAAAAAAAAAAAAACTAACACAAAAACAGCAACAAAAACGTCTTTGCATGAAGCCAAAAGGGAAAATACTAATTAGTACAGGTGACAGGAGGAGTTAAGTCTTTCAAAAGATCTTACCTTAAAAACTACCACTATAACAATAAATTTATTCACTGACAAAAGATTGTGAAACTCTATGTAGAGAGAGAAAAGAAAAGCAAGTGGAAGGGGCCAGCTGAAAGGCTTAGCAACATACTGTAGCTCCAGTTAAATACAGAGGATGAGGAAGAGGAATAGGAATTAAAATGGAATGATCAGGTAGCTGCAGATGTCCTGTATTTTTCATCAGATGCTGTCACCTGATAAAGAAGATTGATGTTCCTAGGAATCTTGTAGAAATATTGTTTAAGGAGAGACTGAGTGAGAGTTTATACTGGATAACCTCAAGAGGTCACTTCCACTTGGCAGTTATGTGGTTTAAAGGGCTGGAGCACAGACGACCAAAGACCTTTGGTCATAAGAAACTATATGAGTGAAGATGGCGACAAGAGTGGAGAACAGACAGGAAATTGGTGGCTGTTTTTTTCCGATTAAAGAAATAAAGAAGCAAAAACAGAGTGGCCAAGTAAACTTTGTGCAAAGTTATATTTTTAGATGCTTGTCGTGAAGTCACCTTTTATGTGATCTATTTAAAGATAGCAAAATATTCTTGAATTGTCAGCAGATGAACAAGCGCTTGGAGGTACTCATCTCCCTGTCTGATGTCAGCTGGCAAGGATTGCTCACCTTCCCCCTCCCTACTAAAATTAGTCAGGAACCTCCCAGCGACTTCAGTGAAAACAGTCTCAGCCTTGAAGCACTTGAAAGCCACAATATTTTAATATGCTGATAAACTCTGAAAGTATAAGGAGATCAAAAATGAGAGAAAGGAAAACTTAAATTTATATTTTTGTTTTATATATTTTTCTTTAGTAATATAAACAAAAGGATGATTCTTTTGTTTCTGTGTAAAAAGAAAAAAAAATCTTAAAAACCCACTTCATCTATCTACACCTATTTGTCTTAAGGCAATGTCCCCTACCTCTGTTCAGACAAACAAAACACTAAAGGACTGCCCCAACAGCCTCCACCTACACTGTTAACTCTGAGAGATGACCCCACCGTTGACATATCAGGCACAGGATAGCTCACAGATGCTCTTAGAGTGGCCGCACTGTTACTGTTTCGGAAAGCAGATGGGAGTGCTGATCCACTGCATTCAGTTCACTACAAATTTGAGGAGCTAAATCTTGGTAGTTCCAGTGTTTAAGTCCTTCTTCAGACCTGTCGGTTGACATAGGCTGTAGACACAGCCTTTACTTACCAAATAGCGAGATAACAAATGGAGATCATGTTACAACCATGTTTTTAAAGGGAAGGAAAACCTGCTCTAAATGTATTGCTGATTGCCATTTCTCTTCATCTCTGATGTTTCAAGAACATATACGTTCATATAGCCAAGTCCTCTAGAGTATCGTTGGGCAGAAAACCAAGACAGAGAGGTTTTGCAGAGGCTGTTTTTGCCATTATGTTCCCTCCTCAATGCAGACATGAAGACGGCCAAATTGAAACTGAAGACTTCAGAGGAACTCCCAGGTCAAAAGAGTCAAATCTATGTATTGAAATGAAACCCCATCATGGATGTTAGCAACAAATGCATTATTCAAAGTAAATAAAGGTTTTCTTAATGTAGGTTACTTACATGCAGTCTAATTAAAGCTTGCTTTTGATTGATTCAAAAGTGAAAATAGTCAGGTCTGTACTCCTTTGTTTCGTTTACAGGGTTTTGACTCTTTTTAAATTACAGTATTGTCAACATCAGCTATATAAAAATAAACGTAGGCCTCCTTAAAGAAAAAAAAATTCTCAAGACCATAAAACCCCAATTGATCTCATTCTTAAAACCATTTTTTCCTTTACTCAGGGAGAGGGTTTATATTTATACCTTTCCTACGGCAACAAAGCATACTAAGGTACAGTACTCAGTATTTAGTAATACAGTGACTGTTGTAACTGTTGGTGTCTACATATTGATATAGAAAACTCCACTCCAAATATCTGTGCTCTCTCATCTAAGGTTTTTCAGTATTTCTCAGTAGAATACCTGGGCTTCATTTATAGCTTGGTCTGATTTAGGGAGTTGGCTTTTATTTACTTTTTAAAAATGTATTTAATGTGATAAGGGGCTTAAATAGTGTCTCACCATCAGTAGGGGCATTGAACTAATTGGCAAGAGCACTGCCCACCCTGCTTATATTTTTAGCAGGTTACTTTTAGTTTGACAGCACACAACACTGCTGTTCTCATCTCCTTGGCTGATTGCTTGACCTGGTTTCTAACCCTTGCAACTTTCCTGTGTCTCTCCCAGGCTGAACAATGAGGACAGCATGCTCTGTGTGATCTACTCAGGCCCTGTGAGTCATTTTATCAGGTGTACATATTGCGATCAGATGCCTACATGAATTTTTAGTACACAGATTTAGCGAGAAACTGCTTGTATGTATTTCTAGATTGAGCACTCCCAAGACTATTTACCTGGAAATGTTATGAATACTCTATTTATAATTTCTGTGCCATGTGGGAAGAACTATCAACACTCACTTTTGTTATAGGCTTGTGATGTTCTTGGATGGCACTGGTGATTCGTCAGGTGGTGATTGGCTGCATTTGTCAACCATTGTCGTCGAAATGTCCACCATTTCTGATGGTCAGAGGCAGAGGCTTAGATCAACCTGCTTCCTGGGCTGGGCATTGAGTGAACACCTATGACAAACAGAACTTGTACATAAGACACAAGGGGATCCTAAACTGTCTTATTTCTCTGCATGACAGGAACATTGCATGGGGAACTGCAACAGTTCTCTCACCCTTTAGTTTAGTTTTGTTTTAGTCTGTTCCCCCTTTTCCCCCCCATTTAACGGGAAGTCAATGTATGCTGGGTTTTGACGCTGAAGCCTGGACAGGCAAAAAGAAAAAAACAGCAGTGAACCAGGGGAGATGAGAGGACTAATTGACAGGGCAGGCAGTTGCTGTAGCTTTCGTAGATAAGGCTAATGGAGACAGCATCAAAACTGTTAAGCTGCACATTATTCATTTTTATATGCCGTTAGTAGTTACACTGAGCCCTTCTCATCAACCTTTATATTATTAATACCCTCTAGCAACTCTTGATTGTTCCTTCATCCTTTGCAGACTAAAAAACCAATATTCAAATATGAAACCATTATACAGTTTTCAACAGGCATTGATACAAATAAGGTGCTTACAAAACAAAGACATTAAGATATTCCGGATGTTTTCTCCACAAAATGCGGAATTCTTTATACAGGAGAGGAATTTCCATTGACAGACTCCCTGAGCCTGCAAGAACTTCACTATACCATCTGATATTGTAAGCATAGATCTCTTAGCTTAAACAAATAAATGGAAATATTGAATAGACGTAGCAATGAATCCCAACTCTCAGGGGAAAACCCACTGTCTCAGATAATAAATCACTGAAAGAAAAGATAAAAGATAAAAAATAAATAAGGACAGTACTGCACTTTTAATTTTTCACTTTCTTGCTATCCCACAAAAACCAGGAGGAAGTTATTCTGAAAACTAATTTAAGGCAGCAAAGGCACTCAAAGTTCATTTAGCAGTGTGATCCATGAAGCATTTTATAGGTGGATGCTATGAACCCCAAGTTTCTGCTGAGCTGATTCACAGCTGCACTACTCTAGTTTTATCCTGTGTGCCTCCATTGATTTCAGCATAAAACTGGAATACTGCAAGGATGATTCAGACTGCTTTTGTTTCAGAGGAAATGGCATAGAGACATCTAGGAGCAGTAGAGCATTCACTTATTTAAACCCTTCCTGTCCTTGGGGCAAAACACTGATTAAAAAAAATAAGACTCCTTCTGAAGAGCTCTGATCAGAGAGCGCAGCTTAATGGATGAAAGAACATACCTTTCATAACTAGATTAAGTGCAGTCTTCAGAAGGAAATGTGCCATCTCCTCTCAGACAGGATGGCACAGCTCAATCAAAGCAAGATGATGGCAAGAAACTGACATTTTAAGTGTCAAGATAGGGGCGGTTTAGAAGCTGAAGTTAACATTAAGCGACTCTGGAGCTTCAACATTTTCGGATCTCCAAGAGGTTGCTGAAAGTGGCTTTGAGGACACATTTCACTGCTCTGTTGCCCTTCATTGCATTGCATTAATTTAGGACTTTCAACACTCACTTCCAGAAGTACCAGAAGAGAAGTATTTTCTATTTTGTGCATGGAAAAAAGTTTTTCTGTAAGAACAGGCCAAAAAAGACCATTTCTTACTCCTATACTACATCTCTCTTGTGCTGGCTACTTCACAGAGTAGCTAAGCATCTTCACTGAAATTCCTGTCATCACATGGAAATAGTGATATTTCTATTCTCATCCTGTGAGATGGTCTTGGGAACCAAATTAAGCCAGAGAAACTGAAGGTCTAATACTTCTTAGAGAGTTTTGGCCCTATGTGGAATAAGTTAAATAACTATCTCAGACTGCCTGAAACCAGCATTAATGTATAAACCCCACAAGCACAGGAATCAAACTGCATGAAAGCACAGGCAGTAAGAAGTTGCTTTGAAGTTTGAGAAGCTTGACAAGAGGGAAAAAATAAATAAATAAATTTTGAAGTGAAATCCTTGTTTCCTGGTATGGCCTGCAGAGATGAGGCATTGAAGAGCTCTTGGCTCTCGCACCACTCACATCTCATTGAGCTGATGAAGAGTTTCATGCTGATTTGGAGAAGGAAAAACTGGAAGAGTCAGGCCCATCAGGAGTAGGTGCCTGTGGAATATCGCCAGGCTTGTTGGTGTCAAAATAGTGAGTGTGTGAGCATAAATCAGAAGAGAATTGCTGAGACTGGGCTTGAACAGGAATGTGAGTTAAATAACATGCAGGAGTGTGAATTGATTAATATGCATACCTTGCTCATATCTTGCTGGCCAAAGTACAGGACAGATGTTGGAGGTTTGCAGTTGAACAATAGGCCCATCAGCCCCAGCAAATAAGCAATGTCTGGGATGAGATGGAAGTCTCACATCCTGATGTTGTTTCAAATAAAGCTGGGAAAGCAACTGAATGTACCAAATGTTGGCCTCAACCCCTCCTCCTTTTTCCTTCCTTACTAAACAACTCAACAAGCTTTGTTGAGAGCCAATCAGCACACAACAAATGATTTACTCCTACCTTGCCAAAAGTACAAATCTGGTTTTCAGAAACTCCCTATTTTTGAGGATGAGAACTCCAATTATTGGATGGATTGATGGGCCTGGACCTCTCTTCTTCCCAATCAGGGATGCCTCTTTTGTAAGACTCTTGCCTCCAACTGTGTCTGATGTTACCTGGAAAAATATTGATAACTAAAGCACTAAATTATTAACTCAAGCTCAATTATTGTATTAAATGAATTTACCAATAGCAATTCCAAATATGTTATAAATATATGTATAAATATATATTTATATGCATAAAAGTATATGTAAATATAAATTACCCATCTGTTCAACTTTGTGAAATTGTCAGTGAAAGTCCTTGGCAGGGCTCTGAAACAGTCAAATGTTGACTCTAATAAGTGGCTATACACATAACCTTTTAGACATAAACCACTGACCAAGTCTGGGACTAGGACTGGATCTTGCCACACCTAGTCTCCTCTCTGAGAAGGAATTTAGAAAACAAGGTGTACATTTCTGAACCTCATGACTCAAGGGGAGGGCCTCCCTCAGCCACACACCCTTAACGTGACAGTGCCTGGTTGAAAAGCCAGCCTAGATGTCCCAGCAGGGACATCTAATATAGAGTATGTGTTACTACACCTTAACAGGATACCACATATGGACAGAGCTGCAAAACAAAAACCACAAGCGCACGTTTTTAGCTGATGGCAGATGTAATAGAATGACTTCACTCAGCCTGCAAGGAATGAGAATTAAGTTAAGTTGCATTACCTTGCTTTTGGCAGGGTCTATGGGAGTTGCACAGACAGCTATCGCACCTCAGCTGGCTCATGGTATCTTGATAAGCTGTGTTGTCTGGGTTGTGTGAGCCCTGAGCTGAGTTCTGAGATAGCAAATGTGCAGTGATCTCTGCTGGGAAGCCACATACCTCTCTGAGAGCATGATGAAATTAAGCACAATGGTTATTCCCATGTAGCCACTTGAGACTTATTGGAAGAATAGTTTACTCTCTGGTGGCTGTTCCCCAGCCAGTGTCTCCCTGTGGAAAAACACTTGAAAGAACACATTTTCTGCATCAGGAAGTTGCAAGAGATGCAAAAGACCCTCCACATAAATTGTGGATAGCTTGTCAAAAACCTGTAATGAGGAGACAGACTCTATTTGCTGAGGTAAAACAAAGCACCCTTTTGCTCCCTCAGTTATAAAAGTAACCCAATTAAAGCCCTACAGCTGAAGTCAGCAACCTGAGAAGATATTGTAATGAAACCCCCCTGCAATTGGTTCTGTAACAACAAGCAACACGTAATGAGAAACATAAGTGCATGTATTTTCATTCTTGAAAAATGGCTCAGCAGAGAAAGGTCAACACCAACTACACACGTGCAACTCTGCTCTGACCACAGCAGAAACATACTGAGATAGGAGATGGCTGGAAATGGAGTGAAAAGCACAGCAGATCGTCTCCACCACTGTATCTCTATCAAACCTGCTGGGTTAACTCAGTGGTTTGTCTGACTTGCTGTAGAGGCATAAATCAAGGTACTTAGAAGATTAGTGGTGGGTAAAGTGTTTTCAATAAACCCATGTATTTCTATGGGTTTATTTCCCATCCATGAACTTCAAGGCCTGAAGCACAGCCAGCTAGGCTGCAACAAGCCCCACAACACTTATTTGTTTGGTTTTCTCTTAGGCAGTTCAGTTTAGAAGCCCATAGCAACATGCTCCAAATATTGGTGAAGGGTCTCAGCTCCATTCAGTACTGTATCATCCTCTGGCAATGACATACCTTGAGTCTTTCACTCTGGAGGTAACAGCCTGAGGGCATGTTACAGGTCTGGTTGTCCCAAGCCATAGCCCAAAATTAATCTAGGTATGTTTCAGCCAACTTTGAACACAACAAACTTAAAGAGGTTGCTTTAGGTCAACAAAATTTAAACCTTCATCTTTATTTATGCACCAACACCAATCCTTGCCCTTATTACCCGTAACTCTGAAACAAATGCTATCCGACTTCATCAGTACTGTCATGATGAACATTTATTCATCTACCTCTTCAGCGAATAAAGGAGGACAGAAGTTTAAAATCGTTCTTACCAGATATGCTGTTTGATCTTTTGTCCTTGCTGTCACTCAAAAGTTTTAGAGTTCTCATCTCCAAAAGCCCCACAGTTAATAATGATAATGATAATAATAATAACAATAAATGTAATGATAATAATAGTAATAATAAATCTGCAAAACTCCACTGCTTTGAAGATGGTGACCATCCGCCAGCCTGATGCGGCCCCATTTACCATAACCATTTGAGCCCTACCCGTCAGCCAGTTATTCACACATCGTATGATGGTTTTGTTCAGCTGGATGCTGGACATTTGGTCCAGTAGGCTCCTATGGGAAACTGTGTCAAAAGCTTTACTGAAATCCAAAAAGATGACATCAGCTGGTTTCCCTTGATCGACTATACGGGTGATCTTATCATAAAAGGAAATCAAATTTGTTTAACAGGACCTACCCCCCGTGAACCCCTGTTGGCTGGGACCAATGACACCAAAGAAGAGAGAAAAGTGGTTTTACTGGTTGTTGTTTATTATTATTGTTTATTGTTGTTGTTCTTGTTGTAATGTATTTATTTATTATTTTTCTTATGATTATTCTATCAGTTTGTTGCCCCGTCTTGGGAAGAACTGGTAACCAAGCATCTTGAGGGGCCTTTACGCTGCACTCCCGCGCTTCTTCCAGGCAGACCTGAAGACTTCTGCTTCTTCAGAGGAGCAGCTGTCTGTGTCACCGTTTTGAGGGATCTGCTGCTCTTCTCTGTGCACCGCCATGCAGGGCGCGGCTTCGTCTTCAGGCACCTCTTGGGCAGCCTTCTCGTCCTCAGGCCGAGACACCCCATGCCCAGCGTGGCCTTCGGAAGGGTTCTCCTGTTGCCCCGGTGCAGCAGCCCAGAGGAAGCCGAGTGCGCTCTCACCCAGTGCTTGGGACTCCGTGCAGAAGAGGTGACACCTCTACAGGAGAGGCAGGGATGGGGGAAGGGGCGGGGAGGGGCGGGGGGAAGAGGCCATCCTACAGGCAAGCCTGCATGATGGTAAATGGATGGCCTCTCCCCCCTATTTGCGGAGGCGGAGGCATGGCCGGGAATATGGAGCAGTCCAGTCGCTTCTGCGAAGACGGTGGTGTGGTCTCGCTGGTGGGAGCCCTGGCACGATGATGCTGTGCCATGTCAGATAGGATGGAGGTGGATCCACCTCCATCAGCTCTTCCTCCGCAGGTGGATCCACCTCCATGGGCTCCACACCATCTGCTGCGGCTGCTCCTTCTCGGCCAGCGCTCCTCCGCCTCCACTTCTTCTGTGGTTCCGTGAACCACTTGGTCCCACGAAGGGGTGGGCAGCTCTTGTCCCAGGATCTCTTAATTCCAACCATTGTTGGCACTCACTAGAGGACCTGGGAGATCAGTGAATGGGGGGCCAGGGGCAGGGGCTTTTATAGGCCCCAGGACAAAGGGGGGGGGGGGCAGATTCCATCAGGAGGCTTCTGTGATGGCCGCTGTGATGGCGTGCCACTCCCCAGGCCCAACATGGCCATGTTGGGAGGGGGCTTGTGCAGCCTGAAAGATGCCCTCATGTGGAAGGAGGAGGAGGGTCAGGGGGGCTGAGGGCCCCTTCCCTGGGGGTGGCTCTCTCGGGCCGCTTTGCCAGGAGAGGGTCTGGCCTCGTCTGGGCTTCTGTGCCAGCACAACTCAGGGAGTCTGTTTAAAGACTGTTTAAAGTGCGTCACATTGTTGGTCTTACCTAGAACCCTAAGAAGGTTCACATGCAGATGGGTTTCGAACATCTCCTGAGGAGACTCCTTGGCCTCTCTGGGCAACTTGTTCCAGCACTGTGTTACCCCCACAATAAACAAGTGTTTTCTCTCCTAATCATTTGGAACTTGCTGTGTTGCAGTTTGTGCCCATTGCTTCTTGTCTTATTGCTGGGCACCACCAAAAGGAGTCCAGAGGATAAGAGGAGTCTTATCAATATACAGGGATAAGATCCCCTCTTAGCCTTCTCTTCTCCAGGCTAAACAGGCTGAGCTTCCTCAGTCTTTCCTCGTAAGAGAGATGCTTCAGTCCCCTAACTGTCTTTGTAGCCCTTTGCTGGACTCTCTCTAGTAGTTCTATGTCCCTCTTGTACGGGGGAGCCCAGAACTGGACGCGGCTTTTATAAACGATTTGGATGTAGGACTAGAAGGTGTTTTGAGCAAATTTGCTGGTGATACCAAACTGGGAGTCATTGTTGACTCTGTTGAGGGTGGAAAGTCCTTGCAGAGAGATATGGACAGACTGGAGAGCTGGGCGATCACCAACCGCATGAAGTTTAACAAGAGCAAGTGCCGGGTCCCGCACCTGGGACGGGGCAACCCTGGCTACACGTACAGACTGGGCGACGAGACGCTGGAGAGCAGCCCCGCAGAGAGCGATCTGGGGGTTTTGGTTGATAGCAAGCTGAACATGAGCCAGCAGTGTGCCCTGGCAGCCAGGAGGGCCAACCGTACCCTAGGGTGCATCAAGCACAGCATCACTAGTCAGTTGAGGAATGGGATTGTCCTGCTCTGCTCTACACTGGTGCGGCCTCACCTGGAGTACGGTGTGCAGTTCTGGGCACCACAGTACAAAAAGGATGTGAAACTATTGCAGAGTGTCCAGAGGAGGGCTACAAAGGTGTTGAAGGGCCTAGAGGGGAAGACGTATGAGGAGCTGCTGAGGTCACTTGGCCTGTTCAGCCTAGAAAAGAGGAGGCTGAGGAGAGACCTCATCGTGGCCTACAGCTTCCTCGTGAGGGGGAGTGGAGGGGCAGGCGCCGATCTGTTCTCTTTAGTGACCAGTGACAGGACCCGAGGGAATGGTGTCAAGCTGTGACAGGGGAGGTTCAGGCTGGATATCAGGAAGAGGTTCTTCACTGAGAGGGCTGTCATGCACTGGAACAGGCTCCCCAGGGACACAGTCACGGCACCAAGCCTGTCGGAGTTTAAGAACCGTTTGGACTGTGCCCTTAGTCATAAGTCTGAATTTGTGTGTAGATCTGTGTGGAGCCAGGAGTTGGACTCGGTGGTCCTTGTGGGTCCCTTCCAACTCGGGATATTCTATGATTCTATTATTCTATAATAAAATTGGTTCCACAATATAAAAAATAATCCTTTGATTTAAGAAAAAAAATAAAAAAGACTCACTGGAAGTCTCCTCACAAGTAATAAGTACACCAACCTCACCACATCTGTTTGAAAAAATATATTTGAGGATCTTTTTATGCTGTAGGCAACCTGCTTTGAAGATGCCAGGGTGGAGTGGACATGAATTACATTTAGGCAGACACTTGCAGATATACAGGGGTATATCTAAGAGACACTAGATTGAAAACTAGATGCTCTTAGGATGCACTGGATGCAATGGATGCTTGGGATGGAAAACTAGATAAACAAAAGTCTCAACAGAAATCTGCTTGCACAGCTAAGAGTGAAGTCAGCCTTTCTTTAACTCATACTTGAGAAACCAAGACTGAGAAGCATGATAGCTGAACTACTGTCTCTAGCCTTATATTCAGCCCTGAGATGGAGCCACAGATGAAGCATAAATGATGCTGCCTAGGTGGATACAAGTTTCAGAAGATCGGTTCCAGAGTGCTCAGGAAAAGACCTGATACTTTTCTTTTGTTACCAGGCCCCACATGGATAGGAGGGAAATGCTGAGGAAAAAACACACATTCATTCAGGCTTATATATTGTGTGTTTTTGACCAATCTAAATATGTTAAAGTATGCTAAAGACTGCATGCAAACTTTGTATTTATTTATAGCCAACCCAAGTGTCCACCAACACAGAATACACATATACATACACTAATACTTATATACATACCCCTTCTTCCTTCTCACAGTTAGGAAAACATTGTCAGTATCATCCTAGAAGAAAACCTAATTGAAGCACTCTGCATATATAAGGAAATGGAAGAAATATAATCCAAATTAAAATCAAAATGCATGTGTAAATCAGTGGCCTAAATAAGGTGACATAAAAATTTTGTGCATCTCAGGAATAACTTAAGCTGTCTGCAGCTAGAACAGCTGAGAGGACATGCAAGTGGAAAGGAGGTGGAAGCAATTCTAGTTTGGATGTGCTCCTCAGATTTTGAGTCATGATATACACAGCTAGCCAAAAGTACTCAGAGCCTCAGAGCACAGCTCCTAGAAAGACTAAAGAAGGGGGAGGTGAATCAGCTTAGACATTTTGTCACATTATTTAGGCTTACATCTGGATTTGGTTCAAGTTCTTGTGCCTGAAATGTAGAAGACATACCACAAAAATGCTGCTGGTGTAGCTATAAAGAGCACTGAGTTCATCCATGCTCCATCCAAATCCAGCTCAGTCACATGGGGGCATTTACAAAAGCCTTGCTTTCCAACACAGCCAAAACATGGTCCTAGCTGCACCAGAGAGGCAAGAGCTAAGAAATTACCTATGCAGCCCTCTCATACACCAACACCATTCAACTCTACTAAAGCATTTCCACAAATATTACATCCTCCCCATGGATTTTGCAGAGCTCTCTGCAGACTAGAAAAGCTGATGTAGTCTTAGGCTCATTGTTAACACATTTCACAGCAATACTTAGCCAGCTGAACCCCTCTGTCCACTTCCTATAGCCCATGGTAGAGACTTTCTCCTCCTCTCCTGCTCACATTCAGACACAGCACACTCCTTTGGTACTGCACAGCAGATAATACCTAACTTTTCTAGGCATCCTTTTCCCAGTTGCATACTCTTGTAGAGTCCACATCACAACCTGGCCTTGATTAAGTGACTGTACTTCTCCATCCTGCTAAAATTACTTCTCTACCCATGGTAGTTCCCTGCTTCACCTCCCTAATCAACTTTCTAGACTAGATTTTTCAATGATTAAAAAACAGTAGAGCCACAATGACTTCAGCAAGGTTCTGCTGGCTGTGTCAACTGAAGACATATTTTCTCTGGCTCCACATTGGTTGGTGGCTTCCCTTTTTTATCCCTGGAAAGTTATGTTTGCAATTATGCATCTCTATCACAACATGCAGATAGAAAATTAGTCTTCTGAGGCTCTCCCTTAACACCCTCCCCTCCACCCCCCTGCTCCCCACTCAGTCCTTGAAAAGGCCATTTAAGCATGCAATATTAATCATTTGCTGTGCAATAATCTTGGAAAAATGTAATATATTCTGGCAAATCGCAGGGCCTCCAGAGGAACTGCCTGCCTCTGAACTAACGGCTCTCATCTATTATCAGGCAGAGATGAATGCAGCTCCCCGCTTGCTTGCCCCATCAGCATGCAAACAGTGACTCAATTCAATTGTGAGAAATGGGAGGAAATGATCTGTATTAATAAATGGTGAGAGCGTGAGATAGCCTGATTTCAGAAAATAAGATCAAAACCACTGAGCTCCCTTCATTGTCTCATTTGATACCTTCCCTTTGCTGTAAATGCAGCACTGGGAGTAATTAAGCTTCTGAAAGAAGTTTCACAGTGAAGCCACATCACCCAAAACAATTAAGACAAACATTTTGTGCACATTGTCATCTGCCTTCAATGGTGTTTAAAGGTCAAGGAAACATTTCATTAGGAAAAAAAATTGAAAGAAAAAAAAGGTAAACTCCAGTACACTCCCTGGGTATGTCTAAGAAAAATGCATGCAAGGAATTAGTGTTCAAGCGAATGCACATGCAGAATAACATCCATCTGGATGGCAAATATTATGCAAATTGCTTGGTTTACTCTAATGGTGTCTGGAAACCTCAGTGAGATGTTGTGGGATATGCTAGGCCCTATACAACGAGGAGGCATGCTTCCTTGGCCCCATAATGCTCACAATCGGATCACACTAGTGGACACAAAAGGTGGACCAAAGAAGACTTTGATGGTAATAATCATATGAGTATACTTTGCCTTGGCAAGCAACAAAGCAGTTATCGCCTACTGAGAGTGCTGGAGAAATATAAGCCACTGTTACTAAAAAAAAAAAAAGTTCTAAAAAAAAAAAACAAAAAAACAACAACAAATAACCTTTATACAGTCCTAACCATCAAGAGTGATCTCCATTTTAGAAAACATTGTTCTCAATGCCGCGTTGCATGTATATGGCTAGGAGAGCAGACAGATATTACTTTGCAGAACATTTTTTAACAGCAGAGAATGAAATGTTTTTAAAATCAAAATATTTCATGGGAGTATGTCAATTTCAGATTATTTTTTTGACAGGAAAATGTTTAAATGAACCATTTCTATTTTTTTGTTTTGTTTTGATAAGGCATGAGCGTTTCATTTCAATAATGTGAATGTGTTTTGTTTCTGCATTTCCAGTTCTGTTCATTTCAGCTTGTATGGCATAATAAACTATGCATGGTAATACTGAACTTACACACCTCCTTTATTACATGTATCCAGCATATAATTTTGATACTAAATGATATAATTCAGCTATTATCAAAAAGAACATTTTAATCTTACTGAATAATATGTTTTCATACTACTTGATTGAACAGAGTAGAAGCCATCTAGGTGAACAATTTCTGAAAGTTCTGAATTCATTTTTATCAGCTTTTATCCAGTGTGAACTTTCTTACTCTGACAATGTGCTAAAACCATCGGTTCTGTTGATTGAAGGTGGACCATCTTTCCGTTTTGCATTGCTCAGCTCCTGCCACCACCAGGTCTTGAACTTGTGGCTGCTATTTGTATTATCATTCTCACCAGCATTGATTGTAATACAGATCAACAGAGCGTAATACGCTCTTTCAAGGAATCACGTCATCATTTTTGTCCCTCACCAGAGCAGTTTACAATACAGTGACAGCAGGTGCCTGAACTGGCCAGGCGGTGATCTAAACCAAACTCTTAGGGAACTGGAACAAGCCACTGCTAGCTAAAGGTTCTGCTTGGGCTGGGCTCAATCCACAAGCACCAGACAAATTTTGCAGTTCCCTGATTCCTGCTTTCATTTGCATGGCATTGGGTTTGATAGGACACAAAGCAGTGTTTCCAAACACTTCTCCAGGGCACAATCATTGACAAGCTTTGTAATGTCTGTGTTACACACTGCAAGGTTGCAATGGTTATGTGTGGAGGAACAACCAGCCTTAGCTTATGTAAATATGGAGGATGGGATTTTAGAAAAATAAGCAAGATGGACAGTGTGCAACAACCCAAAAGGGCAGAAACCAAACCAGCGTGCAGCTAGGGGCTGGTGGGTAAGACTGAGAGGCAGATTAGGATCTCAAGACTCAGGAGTGTTGTCCCACCATGCATAGATGTGTTATATTGGCTGTATACCAAATAGTGGCTTCCTGCTGGCTTAATCTGCTGGTACTAGATATATGACCCAGATCGGTTTGAGCCATCTATTTGCACTTGTTTGAACCCAATAGCATGTGCCACTGGCAGTGTTTTACCATTCACTTTCCCTATAATGGGTTAATTCCTGGGAGTCCCCAGCAAAGTGAACAGGCCTTCTCCTCCTCAGTGGGTAAATATTCTCTCTGAAATGTCAGGTGGGGTTCTGGACAAACAAGCACAGGAAGGGGTTGCACGGGGATCCACCCTATGAGGTCCTGTTCCCATTGTGTCCCCTGCAAATCAGAGCTGCCTTCTTTACTGAGGCATCTATTAGACAGATTTGTAACCTGGGAAATCTTCCAGATTTGGGGTGTTAAATATTCAAAATTAATAAAATTAAACCAAATACAATCAGCACATGACTGTTCAGTACAAGATGTGAGGGAATATAATTTAACACCTCTCTACTAAAGTGAAATCAGAAAAATATTTAAGATAGTAGCATGAAATTCCACAGTTACATGAACAGAAATGTACAAAAGAAAGGGGAAAGGCATGCACCTTTAAGTGGACTGATTAAATTCTCTTAATTTTGCTAAATTAAAATTAGGGGAAAGCAGCAGCCCAGGCTTGGAAAAGATTTTTTTTCCTTGTCCTCTTGGCTAACTATGGTAAAGAGAAAAGAACACACCTCAGTAATATCCTGACCCTTTTCTCTATGACTGCATTTTGATTATACATAACATTGTCATATAAAATTACATTTCTAATCAATAAAAACCATTAAAATAATTTCAAAGCATCATTTAAATCCAACTCTAATTTGATTTCGCTCAGAATTTGCTTAAGGATGCCACTTAACATGTGATTTGGTTCCAAAAAATGGCTCTTTCAAAATATCATTCTGGAGTGCTATGTTTATTGAATCATACTAATCCTGCACTAAAAGTGCTCCACTTACAAGTAAAAGGGTTCCTCTTTCTTAGCTGCTTGCCTCACTAACAGTCTGAATCATTTGTTTGTTCCTTTTCAAACACCATCATGAGTAATGAATTACTAGCAGGTCTTGATGACTGCTTCTAATTGCCTTGTAAATGTGATTAGCGGCATGTCTTAGGACACTGTTTTCCTCCACCTAAGGTCAGGGACATCCCCTGCATTCCTCAACAACCACATTTTTTAGCTTTCTTGCCCCAAAATTCAGAGCTGGGAAGGTAGGCTGTTGCCGTTCACATTTCTCCAGAGATGGGAGCTGCTGGTCCCATGGTTTAGGTATGGCCTTTGGGTCCTGAGGCAAATTAATGCCACTCAGCAAATTTTCACTGATGTATCAGCCAGCAGTTCAGCAATTCTGCTGGTGATGTGTGATAGCTGGTATCTTGGTTGATGCTAATGGCAGGACCAGGAGCCTCTGCAGTCAGAAGCCCAAGTAGTTCATCTATTTTACGTTCTCAATAGATAACGCATCTGCAAAAAGCCAGTGCATTTGCTGCACTCTCCCGCTGCTTTGTTGATACTCAGGAGCTAATGGAAGCAGTAAAACTTATTTCTTGGTCTGAATTAAACCTCTGATTTTAACTGATTATGCACCAAGGACAGATACACCAAGCGAGGAGAAGCTGGCTCAGCTTTTCAGTAGAGACAAATGATTCTGAGCAATTCTCAATTTTTGGACATCGGACTTGACACACTCTCCAAAGGGTGTGGTAATCAGAAAGAGCAGAGTGCACATCTCCAAACATTAGACCTCTCCAAGGCATTTTGTGTTGCTTATTCACAACCACTTCTCACTTTTAAACACTTCAGCTACATTTCTGACAAAGTCGTTTCTCAGAGTAGCACTGCATTAAAAGAGCAGAAGAAAAATATGAACATCCAGGATCCTGGGAAATCTTTTATCATGTCTTATAATAAACCAAAGATTAGTTTTCTTGTCATTCAGCTAAATATTTTGACTTACAAAAGTTTCTAGCTGCTTTTCTTTTTCATGTAGCTTTAAAAGCACAACCCAGACACTTCTTTAGGAAGCACAGCTGAGCAACTGACATTTCCCAACCTGATTGCAATTATTTTGGAATTCATTTTATACCACAGTTAATTATACAGTGGATCAAAACCAGAGAAATTCTAGAGAACAATTCACTCCTATAGATTATCCAATGTGTAAACGTCTTTTTTTTTTTTTTTTTCATTTTCCAGTTCTTGTTTTGTTTTGCTTGGATTACTGTAATAGTGTATTTACTGAATCACAGAATGGCCAAGGTTGGAAGGGACCTCTGAAGATTATCTAGTCCAACCCCCCTGCCAAGCAGGATCACCTAGAGAACGTTGCGCAGGATGGCACCCAAGCGGGTGTTAAATATCTCCAGAGAAGGAGACTCCACAACCTCTCTGGGCAGCCTGTCCCAGTGCTCTGTCACACTGCCAGTAGAGAAGTGCCCCCTCATATTCATCCAGAACCTCCTGTGCTTCAGTTTGTGCCCATTGCCTCTTGTCCTGTTGCTGGGCACAACTGCAAAGAGACCAGCTCCATCCTCTTGACACCCTCCCTTAAGATATTTGTATGCATTCATGAGATCTCCCCTCAGTCTTCAGTTTTCCAAGATAAACAGGCCCAGCTCCCTCAGCCTCTCCTCATCCAAGAGATGCTCCAGTCCTCTAATCATCTCCGTAGCCCTCCTCTGGACTCCCTCCAGTAGCTCCATGTCCCTCTTGTACTGGGGAACCTAGAACTGGACACAATCCTCCAGGTATAGCCTCACCAGGGCTGAGTAGAGGGAGAGGATCACCTCCCTTGACCTGCTGGCAACACTCTTCTGAATGCACCCCAGGATACTGTCATTCTTCTTGGCCAAAAAGGCACATTGCTGGTTCAAGGTTAGCTTACTGTCCACCAGGACTCCCAGGTCCCTCTCTGCAGAGTCGCTCTCCAGCAGGTCAACTCCCAGCCTGTGCTGGTGCTTGGGGTTATTCCTCCCTAGGTTCAGGACCCTGCACTTGCCCTTGTTGAACTTCATGAGGTTCCTCTCAGCGCATCTCTCCAGTCTGTCAAGGTCCCTCTGAATGGCACTGCAGCCCTTTGGGGTATCAGACACTCCTCCCAGCTTTGTGTCACCAGCAAACTTGCTGAGGATGCACTCTGTTCCATTGCCCAGGTCACTGATGACTAAGTTGCACAAGACTGGACCCCAGTACAGACCCCTGGGGGACACCACTAGCTATAGGCCTCCAACTTGACTCTGCGCCTCTGAGCACAACCCTCTGAGCTCTGCCATCCAGCCAATTATCAACCCACCTCACTGTCCGCTCATCTAGGCCACACTTCCTGAGCTTGCCTATGAGGTTGTTATGGGAGACAGCATCAAAAGCCTTGCTGAAGTCAAGGTAGACCACATCCACTGCTCTCCGCTCATCTACACAGCTAGTCACCCCACCATAGAAGGCTATCAGATTGGTTAAGCATGACTTCCCCTTGGTGAATCCATGCTGACTACGCTTGATCACCTTCTTATCCTCCACATGCTTCGAGAAGACCTCCAGGAGGAGCTGCTCTATCACCTTTCCAGGAATGGAGGTGAGGCTGACTGGCCTTTTTTTTTAGCTTTGCTGCTGTGAATGCTTCTTCCTGAGGTGTTCCATTCACATGAGGGGTTCTTAGATGGCCTGGCATTCAGTGTTGTGATTCCTGACCCTGCTTGCAACCACCTACTGTTTCACCTTTCTCCAGAGCTTTAACAGCACTCACATCCATCAGTGATGTCCATAACTTTGTACATGGGTTATTGCTGTCAGTCTTTGACCACATCCTTTCCAGGAATTCTGTACCATTCCATGGTTATATTCCAAGATTTGCTGTGGCATAACCTTAAAAACGAAGCAGTACACAGCCCAGTCATCAGCACACCCATTTACATTGGAAGTCCTCACTGTGGTCTACCATCTCCTCAACCACTTGGGAGAAATTTCTACATGCTGTCCTTGCAACTGAACCTGACTACCTTCTTCATAAGACCATTTATGAAACCATATGATTGCCCTGAAGACCTCTGCAAGGTCTTTTTTTTTTTCCCTTAAAAAACTGCAGAAGGCTAGATACAATTTTTTCCTTTATTTGTCTGTCTTTTTTTTTTTTTTTTGATCCATTTTGTCCCCTGGAGTGTTCCCTAAATGCTTGGTTCATAATCTTTCAGTGTCATGTTTAGAATATGGTGATTTTTTTTTTTCCCCTTGATGCATTCTATCCTGACCAAATGTCTTTTTAAAATGCCTGCATTGCACAACCAAAAGATGTGAGATTCAGGCAGGATTTTCTAGCCTGACCTATGTAGTATAGAAGTGGGCCTAGAGTTATGTGAGTAGCACCTTGCTTCATGGTGCTCTCACATGAATCAAACAATTCTACAAATAAGCTTATTTCACACATTATCTCTGAGAAAACAAACAAACAAACAAACAAAAACCCTTTTATAATCCTGAATTTGTTGTTCAAATATTTTTAAAACCAAATGTCAGCTTTTCATTCTGAAGTGCATTTTACATTACCTTCTACCATCTTCTGCTTTTTGCAAATAAAAGTGGTGAATCAAACTAAATTTCCACTATTTCATTATTTTATTTATTTATTTATTTATTTATTTATTTATTTTATCCGTTGTGTTGAATTCAGACCAACTTTTTTTCAGCATTTTTTCTCATGGAGAATTTTCAAATAGTCACCTCGGGTCTTAACTGGAAAAACTGAATGTCAAAAATCTCAAAATCTTGCTCTCCTTATAGTTCTAATGCAGAACATCACATTAGATGGTTATATGATCCCTTTTGGCTTTAAAAGATATTAGTCTGTCAGTTATAGATCAGTGTCGGCATTGCTGCCTTGGACTTTGGCTTCAGCTTAATTTACCTTCCTTAAAAAAAAAAAAAAAAAAAAAAAAAAAGTATTTATCTCTAGGTTATCCCTCATTTTGGTTCTAGAATAGGCTAAAGCTCCACCTTCTTACTTTCCTCTTCCTTCCATTGCAAATATCTTTCCTCATAATTATTTTCATGACAACACTCCACCCACTTTGAGTGCTAGCTGCTCGTGAGGAGAAACCAGTGTCTATCCTATTTTTTTTTCTTGTCAGATGTGTACTTAAGGCTAATTTCAGGCTGATTGTTCTCTATGTTACCACCTGCACCTTGAAACATTATCAACATTGTCTTGGTTGCTAGCTGTCCCTTGCCTTTACTGCATATAGAGGGGCCTGGGAAAGTAGAAGGGAGAAGTCTCACAAGACAGCCTTCATAGGCACCTCTCCCATAGTAGCCCTCTGACATTTTCCAGAGTAACACATGTCATTTTGTATTTAGTGAAATGCAAACCTTGGTTCCTGCAGTGCCTGACTGTAAAACCGAGTTTGTGCTGCTGTCCTCAGCAGAGGACTCCAAGGAGGTTGTTCTTCTGTCTGCTTGTCTGGAAAAAAAAAAAATAAATAAATAAATAAATATGTATATTTAAAGAAAAAGGCAGACAAAGAACACTGCGATAAAGATGAGCAGGATGCTGGTCAAAAGTAAGCAGGTAGTTGTGAAAAGGCTACTCTTGTTTTAAAGGCATTAAAGCTTCAGTGCTCTGGGCTTCATTCCCACTGGGCAAAGTATTTAGGAAATATCTGCATTGCCCAGTGTAGCATCAAGAAGAGGCCCTTGAGATGGCCAGTGTCAGCCTGGCAGTGTCCCTCAGCAGGGCTCAGTTTAGGTGCTGTATCAACACTGCTGTCCTGCTCCTGGCACCCATGCTAGTTACCTCTGACTGATAACCAACTTTGTTGTGTAGTCATGTAGACTTGTCTTTAGCATGAATAGCCCTAATGTGATTCTGCTAGCCACATTCTTAGTGTTTCTATACTCTTCCTCACCTGTCAAAAGGGTGTTAATATTTTCTTTTTCTCCTTTGTCCAGTGTTTTATGAATACTTAAAGTCGAGAGCAGCTTCCATTTGCAATCACAGGAACCAGGACTCAGTCCCGTAGCAAAGCCTCCTGCAAGATATATACATCACAACCTATGTGATAGGTTTATCGTCGCTGTTGATAGCTCCTTAGTATTTATATTTTTCTCAACAAATTCTGGGCAAAAATAATGTCCATTAAAAACTGGAAAACACTTCATTGCACTTAGGGTTTCATTCAGGTCTGCAGCAATCATTTGTTGGATACCACAAGCTTGTCATATCACAGCAAAGCATGGTCATGATGCTTTAAAACAATTGTGCAAACAAGTTGGTTCATATATGAAAAGTTACGATGTTATTTAGCAATACTGTGACTTTATAGTGCCTGAGAGGACAGCAGTGTGCTTAAACATTTCTGGTTGCATTGGTAGAATTTCAGATCATTTAGCTATCAGAATACTCTTTGTATAACTCCAAGTAATCTATTAGAACAAAATTATGCCTTGCCTTCCTGCTCAGATTATTTTGCTTCCTCTAGTAATATGTCATTCCGCATTCATTTAGATTCTCTGGAGTCTGCAGCTAATTAGGTGTGCCTACAGCTCTGGAAAATAGGTCTTCCATCTTATTTTCATGTTTGGATTCAATTTTCTATATTGAACAATTGCTTTGCTCTGGGATCTGTCAATGTTTTCTCTTCCTGTCCTGATCATGGCTGGAGAGGTAAAAGCAGAGGTGAGCCTAAGACGGCTTAGTTCTTTTTCTTCTCTCTCTCTTTTTTTTTTTTTTTTTTTTTTTTTCTTTTTCCAGCACTCTCTGTGGTCAGTCTCAGGGAGAGCTGTTTGTTACAGATGTGTTCAAATGAAGGATGACTCCTGCCAGGCCATTGGAAGAGGAAGAAAAAATCAAAACAAAAACAAAACAACAAAACAAAAAAACTACTTTCCTGGATAACCAGAAGACATTTCTGGATACATTTGCTGTTAAAACATGTTGTTACTTGGCTTATGAGCTCATTTGTGCATGAACTGTTTTGCATCTGCACAGTGACTAGGGAAATGACCCAGGAACAGGTCTCTCCAGTGATGATAATACATAATGAAAACAAGTAGTAATAATAATCACTAATGCTTTGGATTGCCCACTTAGTCTCCAAGTGCCTCTGAGCCACATTCTTGCTCAAATGGAGATAATGCTTACCTGTCTATAGAAAGTTCTTGAAAACCTATGAAAGTAAAGCACAGAAAGCATGCTATCTTTTAACAGAATTTATGTTGTAGCTTTTTTTTTATTTTTATTTTTATTTTTATTTTTATTTTTATTTTTATTTTTATTTTTATTTTTTTTGATAAGAATGTGTGTGAAAGCGTGGGGTAAGCTGGGAAAATGCCCTCCAAGCAGGCTCTCCATCTGTTCTGGAGGCCAAACCCTCTTCTGAGTCCTAGCACTGCGGGGGTCTTTTTTTTGCTTGTCGTATGTTGAAAGGAAGACAGGATCAATTCGTATGACTTTCTGGCCTTCTCTGCTATCAGAAAAGAATGCAGTACTTAAAAAAAAAAAAAAGAAAAGAAGAGTAAATGTACTTAGTCATGGCTGTGGGTGCCTGAGAAGCCATTAGGAACAGCATTAAATGGTGACATGCAGAAGAGAGCAGCTAGTCTAACACCTCCCCTCCTCTTCCCCCATGCAGATATCATCTGCAGCCTGCAAAGTGAACAGATCGGACACTTCAAACCAGTCACAAAAGCAGGAAGCATCACTTTTTTTGTCATCTTTCACAAAATCAGCATGTGTCAGGAATTTGGCTGTTGAACTCTCTGACATCACAGAATCAATCCTATGAGAAGCTGTACTAAGCACATGCTTTTCCTTAAGTAACACATCTCGTTGAATTATCTAATGAAGAGCACAGCAATCCAGAATTAATCTCACAAAGATTAAATCTGATTCTAGTACACCCAGTACAGAACCAGAAAAAAATATATATTTTCAGCACAAAGGCCACAACAAGTTATTACAGCTCTCCAAACCTGACAATCTCAATACTGCACAAGAATCCTGAAAATGACTTTGCTCTTGCCTGAATCCTGCAATCTCTGATCTTGAGGCCAGATTTTGGGTCTTTTTGGTGTTTGCTGATTTTAAAGAAGAGTATTCTCACCTCCTGCTGCCTTAGTATGTGTTGACTGCAGGTTTGCATTTAGCAGATCTGGAGAGAAAACAGCAGGGCCTTCTGAAACTTCTTGGTCTATAGCAACATTTAAGTCATCACAGTGCTCCCTTCATTCTTGCTTAGCCTCATTTTTTGATCGTTGCAGGAGTCTAAGTGGAGCAATATGGCTCTTTATGTTCTTTTTATTAAACAGTGAATAAAGGAAGAACATGGATCATTCAACATGTACCTCAGAAGACATGAACATTCAGTTTGCCTGTCAGTTAGCTGCTCATGAACGCGGAGAACAGCTTATATTAACTCCAAATGCTTTTGTCATACAAAAATAAAAAAATAAAAATATGCCACATATGCAAAATCCTATTATCAAAGACTTATCACTTGACCAAATCTGAGCTCATTTTTATCAAGCCATTCAAGAGAGTGTTCTAATGAGTCTGAGGCCTGCTTCCCTTGCTGAGTGGTATATGCCCATATCTAGGTCTTGTGAATTGCTTGTAAAACAGAAAATACTAAAACCTCTTAAAAATCAAGATCACTTTAAGGACCAGGAGAATTGCATTCTTTCTCCCTCAAAATCAGTATTCATTCATGTTTGCAGTAACACCTCTACTATGTTTATCCTGGTTTTCCAAAAAAGTACAGTTCTGGGGGAAATAACAAAAGTGCTAATGCAGGAAATATATAACTCAAACGGTCTAGTGATCTTCTCTCTTGGTGCTGGTTAAATTTTAGCTGTAATAAATACAGTTGCATTGCATCTTTCCCTGTTTGTTGTATAAAATTAAGGCAAATCACCCAGCTGAATTGCAGTGATTAATGTCTCTCAAGCAATCTGCCCTGCCTCAAATCACAAGAGAGTATGGAAAGACATAATTTGACTGCCATCAGCCCTTTTACAACAGCGAATTAATTCCCACCTCACTGGGCTGAGGGACCAGGGTGGAGCTATCCACACACCTCAGACCACTTGGCCACAATGGTACCATTTCAGGGAGCCCAGTCACTTGTACCCACAGTGGATCATCAATGGATGCTCCACCCAACTGACTTCATGTTAAAGATGACATATAGTCAGGTAGGCACTCACATAGTTCCTTTGTCTGGGTTTTAGATGAGTTGTTTCCATGGAAATAGGTTGTTTCTGTTTATTCATGCCTGTACTCTGCTTAAAATCCTTATTGTACAGCCCTTTCTTTCTGGAAGTGAATGAAGAAGGCATCTTGAAGCTTTTTGGCTCCATATCTTTTAATTTAGTTTTTCCCTTAAGTTTATAAACAAAAAGTTTACAAAGATCTACCATTACAGAATTGATTTGCAATATATGTACAATATTAATGAAAAATGGCAAACAGTGTTACAAACACCTACTGCTTACTTTAATAGCAGAACATATGTGGGCAGCAAAGCAAATTAAACTTTTTTTTGGTCTTTTTTTTTTAATATTTATAAATTTCTGTCAAATTAAATCATTTTTAAAGGAAAATTTGCAAGTTCACAGGAAAAAAGTACTTTTCTGATGGAAATTATATCAAGAAACATGGTATTTTCAACACGGTCTTTTCACTAGTGATGCAACATTTCACAGGACAGTAGTGGCAGGCCTACTGCTATGTGTCTAGCAGAGAGGTGACTAGATATAGAACATATATCACAGGAAAAACAAATACAGAAAAAAAAAAAGGTATTGCTTCTCACTTACTTCTTTGGTATGTGCCTTAGCACTGTATGAAGTTTCTTGGTAGTGGTGAAATAACAATAGTACTTTTCTACATTTCTTTTTTAATCTGCAGAATCTTTTAGAAGAAACTACTGAGCTGGGTCTAATGATGCCTTTGGGAAGAAGACAGGCATTGTCTTCCTTTTACACGTGATGAAAATGATAGATGAAGGGTTTAAATGATGAAAGGGAAAAATCACCTTCCCCTTTCAGGGAGGAGATTTGGCCTCGGACTTCTCAACTAAGGTAGTTTTGTTGCACACGAGGGACCTGCACTTGAGAAAGAAATACCATGCCTCCTTGCAGGACACCCCCTCATAGGTCTCCCTGGACCTGTTAAGATAAGTTAACAGACTGAGCAAATTCCTGATTCAGGGGGCACAGATGTGAAACGGAACCAAAATCAAACAACGTGCCACAGCCACAGCTATTCATGAGTGCAGCTCCTTGACACAATAACAGGAGAAGGCATGCAGGTTTTGGAATGAAAGAAAGGGATTTGGGAATCTGCATGCTTCAACTCAAATGAATGTATTTGTTCCAGAGAAACAGAGGTGGTGTAATGATACATTGTGGGGAAAAAAAAAAAAAAGTACATTGCAATTACTTTGTGATGTTCCCACCACTGTCATCATGTACTCAGATTAACTTCACTGTGTCTCTCAATTGCATCAATTAGAGCTGTACATTCAATTTTGGGGATAATTTTCTCAGTTTGGCACTGTAAAAGGGTGCTTTTACCTTCCGTATGTTCCACAGGTCTTTACATCTTTCTTGGCCTATTTTGAGGCTGTTTGCTTAGTGTTTTCACTGCCCCCTTTTATTATTTACGGTTATTATTATTTTTATTATTAGGCAGACTTTTTGTTACAGCCACATTTGTTTTGTCTGTGTACTGGAAACTTTCTCCTGTACAGTGAGCAAGCTCTTGATATTTGATGCAGCTTAAAGAACATGCATGATCCAGCAAGGATTTTTCTTTAATGTAGACTTCATGGCCCTGTGGGAAAGGAATTCGCAGGGAGCTTTGTGCTGTTTCACACATCTCTGAGTTAGAGATAATGAGGAAAACAGCGGTAGAACCAAAAACTTGAGCAAGGTCGAGATAAAGTAAATTGGCTACAGTGTTAAAGATGAGCTTTGGGCAGTGGCCAATTGCTGGCTGGCGCAAGGCACGTGTCTGAGAGTCTCTAACCAATTGTAAGACAGATTCGGGCGTGTGGACAGCGCGTGCGGCTACGGGGAAAGTATATGTAGCAGTGAAAAAGGGCAATAAAAGTCTCCTGTTCAAGAGCCATCAGGAATCCGTGTCTTGCATCCCTTCATGGCCCCATCTCCACTTCCACCATGTGGAGATTTCTTCAGCCACATCTAAGCATCCTGAGAATAAGTGGAAATGTTTTGCTGAGAGCGGGGTTTGAATACATGCCATGAATTTATTAAGTCCTCTGTGCCAAACTGCTTGAGGTAAAACTGATCCTGCATGTGCAGAATAAACATTCCCCATTGACATGGTAAATTAGCAAGCCTGGTGAGTTATCCTGGGTTACAGACTATATAGTCATTATCTTCCTTAGCACAGGACGTGGAGACCTGGTGTAAACTTTCAACATCATATCACCAACCTTCATAAATGCACCATCAGTCTGCAAATATTCCATTTTCACAATGCAAAAAGAAAATGAAATAATACCAGCAAACAAACAACAAACAAAAAAAAAACACTACCTGGGCACCTCTTTGTTTGAGAAACAGAGGTGGTGAAGCTTTGCTTTTTTTTCCTGCAATACGTGGACAAAGAGGTTTCCACATTCATAAATCGAAACTGCAGATTTTGTAGCATCTGCTTGACTGTTTTAGCCATCACTATAACAAATGACCATCCAATCAATACTAAAGAGCAAGAATTGTCAGTTCAGCTGCAGAATCCCTTTCTATCCCACAGATTAAAATGACTTGTTTTTCAGTGACTCCTTTGTATTAAGGATTTGAAGTTCGGTGGGGAAGCTGTTTTGGGGTGTGGCAAAGCTGCAGAGCAGACGTGGGGATGCTGGACCCCAGCTTTGCTTTTAATTACATGGGAACAGACTTCAAAGGCCACACATTTCCTTTTGCCTTGGGTTGCTGTGACTTGGTAGCATCCAGCAGCTGCAAACAGGACCTGTGTTCGCCTGCAGCTGAAATGAAGCCACCCATGTGAGAAAACAAAGCATCTCTATAAACTATGATTTGGGAATGATTTTCTCCTATTCTGTTGGAATTTCAGGTGAATTTAGGTAGGCTTAACACGTGTAGCTTCAACGGTTTCTGGCTGAGACTGTGATGTTAAAACACCAGTCCATGGCTTCTGATAGCACTGGGCTGTAAGAATTTGTGGTTTACCACTTGCTTGAGTGACAAGGAAATCACAATATCTCCAAGGAGTTTTCAACATATTCTAACATGGGCTATCAGTCTACATTTTCTGAAGAATTCAGTTACTCAAAGCTCTTTCTGGGTAGAAAATACTGGTTGGTGATTGCCCAGCTCTCCAATCTGTCCAGATCTCTCTGCAAGGACTTTCCACCCTCAACAGAGTCAACAACTCCTCCCAGTTTGGTATCATCAGCAAATTTGCTCAAAACACCTTCTAGTCCTACATCCGAATTGTTTATAAAAACACTGAAGAGGACTGGCCCTAAAATGGAGCCTTGGAGGACCCCACTGGTGACAGGCCGCCAGCCTGATGCAGCCCCATTTACCACAACCCTTTGAGCCCTGCAAACACATTATTGTATTGAATGGCAAATCCCACCAGGCTTTTACTGATGAAATTCTCTATTCAGAGTAAATTCCCGGCGCTGCACGGACACGTGAACTACCACGTTAAAGCTATCACTCGGGATGCTGCGTCCCATCTATTAAGGTGCTGTTTAGTCTTTGTTCCCTGCCGTCAGGTGCTGATGGGAGGCAGGTGCCTCGGAGTCCCCGGGTGTTTACACCTGGGGCAGGGGGAGTCAGGCTCAGTTCTGAGGCTCGGGGAGGGTCGATTTGGCCCCCTCCTCGGGCAGGAACCTGGCAGCTCCTGGCTCCTGGCCCTGAGGGAGCGGCTGCCTGAGGAGAAAGTGTGGGCTTCGGTCAGTCGCGAGCTCCCTGAGGAGAAAGCGCGGGCTGAGGGGGTGGTAGGCTCTGAGGAGAATATGCAGGCTGGGGCCGGGGGTCCCACGGGCTGTGGAGGGTCCCAAGCCCCTCCAGGCTCTGTCTCTCACTGCTTCCCCCTTGCCTTGCCCTGCCCTGCCCAAATATGATGCACAGAGGCTTGGCAACTACATCAGCCAATTCCTTCAGGACCCTGCAATGCATGTTGTCAGGCCCCACAGACTTGCACTTGTTCAGTTTCATCAGGTGGTCTCGAACCTGCTCTTTGCTTACAGTGGGAGGCACTCTGCTCCTCCAGCCCCCACCTAGAGGTTCGGGGACTTGAAAGATGTGGGAAGCCTGACTGGCAATGAAGACTGAGGCAAAGAAGTTATTAAGTACCATCTGCCTTCTCCATGTTTCTTTGTCTTTATTTGTCAGAGGTGGTACACGTTCTCCTTAGTCCTTCTTTTGCGGCCAATGTACCTGTAGAACCCCTTCTTGTTATTCTTTGCATCCTTCGCCAAGTTTAGTTCTGTCAGTGCCTTGGCTTTCCCTATCCCTCCCCTGCATGTCCAGACAGCATTTCTGTACTCTTCCCAGGGCCCATGTTCCTGTTTCCACTGTTAGTGCATACAATATTTGGGGTTGCTGCACCATTTGGGAATAAAAACCAGGCCTCCCATATGACAGGCAAGAATTCTATCACTGAACCACCAATGCCAGACAAAAAGTCTTGAAGAAGGCTATGAGAAGATGGCTCTCTGAGGAGGCTGGTTGAAGCAGAGAATGGCGGTAGCTCAAACTCAGACCCAGCGGTCAGAAAACACTGTTTTCAAGGCACAGAGCTCAGAGAACTGAGGGTTAAGTCCAGTCCAGATACAAAAATGCATCATAGAAATGTCCTGTGCTTATCCCAGTTGGCCTTAGGATCACAAAGACAAAATGAGACACAGGATCCTGCAACATGAAGCCTTTCAATGTGGCAATTTGCAGAACTTTGCTTGCCCTTGCTACATTTTTTGTTTTGTGTCCTGATGAACTTCTTCCTATTCAAGCATGCTGAAGACAGGAAAATAAATAGCAAACTGGTGTTGTTATATATAGCACTGATTTCCCTGTGGGAAGCTGTCTGCAGATCATTACATTCATTTTATGTACCTGAACTGTAACTTGCACTTCCAAACCTTACTGAAAATGCACAGCCTTCTACATACAATGTGTTTTTATTTGATTCATTTACCTCAGCAAGAACTTTTAAAGTTAGAATATAACAGGAAAAAGTAAAATATTTTTAAGGTTTGGGTTTTTTGTTTTTTTTTTTCATTGTGATATTAAGATTTGGTCAACAATGAAAGAGTAAGGGCAAAAATGTATGAAAGAACAACTTTGTGAAGCTGCATGACAGGATTTGGAAAGAAAAAGCACTTTTTTGCCCTTTTCTATCTTTGATTTAGCAACAGCATTGATGTGACAAAGCAGAAGTTGCCCAAGTCATCTCATTTTTTATGGAAGATGAAAACAAGGGCATATGCATTTAATTCTCCCATAGGGCAAAAACAGAGCCCTACCACAGTTAAAGATCATTTTGCCTTTACCTTCAGTGAAGTCATGATATCAGATCCTCCTGCTGGAAGGTGTGTCAATAAAGAGGACAGTGGGAGACCAGCCCTCTGGGATACACACATAGCCTTTGCAGATGCTGTGTCAGGTTCTTGCCAGCCACAAGACTGTCCCATTTGCCAGTATCCTTTCTTGCTTTGCATGGTTGCCCAGGACAAAGCAGAATTTAGGCATGATGTTCACAAAGCCTTGTAACCTTACCACAAGCTAGTGAACAATCTCAGCAAACTAAAAATGGTCCACTTAAAATGTTGTTCTTAGCAGATATTATTTACCATTTTCCTGACAAGGTGAATCCAAAGTATAAATCAAATTTCGCAGCACAAATCTTGTTAATTACCATGTTAGTAAATCAGCTCACCTAAATAATCTTGAGCTTTTGACAATGATGCAGCCTTCTGGATTGAAAATTCAGCTCCAGTGTGTGCAGTGAACTTGATCTACTGACATTTCAAAGGATTGAGATCCTTTTTCCGATGGTTCAGTTTATACTCAACTATAAACTACTTTCGGCAGTACTGAGCTGAATACAAACAGCTGATGTTCAGGTCTGGAGTCAAACAGTCTGTCTCGTCTAGCCTAAGTAGAGTAGGTTAGGGAAAGCACATCATTTGTACATGTTTTCCAACAGAAAATAACAAGCAAACACAGGAATACATGGAGACAAATAATGCAGCACATAGAAAGAATGCTCCTGGGAACTGCTTTTTGTTTGTTTCAACTTTTCCATTTGGAAGGCAAATCTGATGTTTTCAGTCCATACCTTCAAGCTTATTCCCAGAATAAAAAGCTTGTGTTAGAGTTATGTGATTTCTGATTTTCGCAGAAGGTCTGGTATTGTTTGGCAATAAATTGCATTTTATACAGATACAGTTACAAATCTGCTCAGATCTGACAGCCCTTAATTATTCAAGACATGAACTAATAAAATCTACATCTGGAAACAATGTCACTGATTTTGGCACTGGAAAATCTGACTTAATGTTAAACACATAGTTTTAAATGCAAAGCTTTGAGAGATATTAATACAACTGAATAGTCCTTTTACAGTAAATTTTAAAATACACTGCACATACCTTTTATTTAATAGTTAAAATGTTTCACCACATTTCAGTGTGCTGCATTCTCTCCATAAATCTACCAGCTGAGTTTTCTTGTCCCAAAAATCTGATGCTTACTCTTGTGTGATTCTTTCAGCGTAGCTGTGACAGGGAACAGTACTTTCCAGGATTCAGAACTTGGCTGTTTTCACACTGCTTGACTTGATTTTCTGATATACAATCAAGATCATATCTGCATCGCTTGCAAATATGCTTGTCAAGATGTTTACTCTTCAAATAGTCACGAGGAAAGGAAAACAAGGATTTTCTGTTACTGTCCTTTTCACATATAGCCAGGGACGTTTTGAAACTAATACAGAATTGCTTTAGTAAATAAATATTCAACTTTAGAAAATCTAAGCTACTGGATGAGCCAATAATTAATAGATTTGAGGGTTACTAGAAAATTTTCTAATGGAAAAAGAAGCTCATTTTTAAATAAACTCTAAGGAAAGCCAGATACCAGCCTCAGCTCAGTAGTGTTCATAGCATGTGGAATAAAGTTTTCCAGACCATTTGAATTCTGGGCAATTTTTTTATTAAAATGATAGATGGCTGAAATACATTCCTGCCATATTCACCAATGGCATTGCTGGCAGAACTGTCAACCACAGAAGATGCCTTCAGACTGAGGGTTTTGTGGCGTGTTTTTTTTCCCCATACTAAGACTGGTAAACAAGTCTAATAAGTTTAGCAAATACCTTTCTGCCTCAGCTTAATTAGACTGGCATTTTATAAGAGCTTGTTATTGTAAATCATCCATCGCTTTGATTAGAATCCATATATATGGAATAAGGTGGAGTCAGTTCAAAAAGTATGGTGTTATGGACACACTAGGGTGTGCTTGGAAACCACACTACCACCTGCCATACTGATTAGATCATCTACTGGTACGAAGAGTTTCAAACCTAACTTCCCAATAGTATCTGGTAACACAGCACTATCAGCATTGCTGGCATGAAAGCACAGAACAGCTATTATACAAAATGGAAACAATCAAACCCTGGCAAAGTGTGCTGTGACCAGCCTGTTGAAACCCAGTGGGCTTTACTGCTGAGTTCCATGCAACCCTGTCTGGAAAAATACTGCAGAGTGAAAGGATGGGGCTCTTTAAACGATGAAGTTTCAGTAGATAGCTTTCCTCTTGCTCATCGAATTTTCATTAAAACTCCTAAAAAGCGTTAAATATTTAAATAAGCACATCAGTGTTTCGAACCCCGAAACTGTTTTTCTCAGCAGGTTACTTATGGAAACACATGATGTTTCTGAAGGTACACTGTACACCTATAAGATCTATTCATTCGATATAAATTCCTCTGTCAGTCCCCAAAACTTGGAAGGTGCAAACATAGTTTTAGAATGGCATCACTTCCATCCACATGTAAGCTCTGCAATGTATTTCTTGGCCGTGTTCTGCAGCAGGCCTGCGTAGATGTTTTTTAACATACTGAGGTCCCATGTCAAGCACTGCTTATTGATGAGTGGTTTGTGAAGTTGCTCTTTTTTTTTTTTTCTTTTGGTTTATTCATCTATTTTTACATTTATTCATCAAGCGGGAGGTAAAAGAGTCACACAATGGTACAGAATGAAGGAACAAAGTTGTTCACAGCAATTAGAGCAATTATATTAAAAAATAACAGCTTCTACCCTTAAGGCCTCAAAGTAATCAGATCAAGTATGCTATTTGCAATGTACGAGTTGTTTGAATTCATACAGGGAGTTTTGCTAGCAAAAAAACACACAATAAAGGATCAGAGGGCAGCCCTGGAGAAAATAAGAGAAAAAAATGCAAAGTTTGGGTCTCTACTTATTTTCCTTCAGGCATGCTTGGTTCATATTTTCAAATCTGTCCTTATAGATGTAGTTTAAGCAAAAACTATGATCTTAATATAAAGCTATGCATTGCCAGGAACTGGATTTTAAAGTAAATCTCACATATTGTAATGTAAAGCACAAAAAATCAATGTGTCAGAGGCAATATCTGATCTTGGTTCTGATGTGCAAAACACATACTCCTTGTAGCATTCAAGCACAAGTTCAACGGCATTCATGTTTCCCAGGAGAGAAAAATGAGGGCTCTGTCACATTTCATAGTCAGTTACTATATTTGAGTGAGGGCTTCAAGTTTAAAAGTACCTAAGTGTCTCCAACTAACAGCGACAGTATTATCTTTCTACTATAGTATCATATGCCTGCTTACAAATGACATGATTTTAAGTAAGATTTGGCATTTTCACAGCCTTTCTTTCCCTCTTCTGGAAAAATGATGACATTGAATCAAAATCAGACAAAATGCTGAAATTGAATCTGTGACATGGGTATTGTTGCAATATCAACAATGTGATGTCATCATCATGGATTTGTGACTTCACTGCAAAGTCCAGAAGAAAGCAGGGGTGTGCCCTGAGAACATTTAAACATTAAAGGAAAATTAATTTGGACCTCAAATTTCTATTTCTTTCTCTCTCTCTTTTTTTTTTTTTTTTGTGGATTTTATTTTATTTTTAAAGAACAAAAATAAGGAGTTAAATCTGTATTTCATTAGCCAACCACCCTCTTTTCCCACTGCAGATAGCAATATCAGCTAATTATTTCACTGGAAAACATCTGCTAACCTTTTTGTGAATGGATATATTTTAAGAGGTACTCCCTCTTTCCCATCTTAAATACAGGGTGTCATGTGAGTTCTTCCGCATTCGTTAGACATTTTAGCTAACATCAATGAAAATATCACAAATGTCTACAAATGGTTTGTTTTTTAATTCCTTCTGAGATCCTCTTCTATCATGTCCTGGAGCTATCTGAAGGTTCTTGACTGATCTAATTCCTTCCTGATTCTTCTAGTACCTTTCTCACTTGTTAGCTGTTTTTCTCCTTCCCTGTCTGCATGCAGCAGAAGTATTCCTGCTTCCTCAATTTTCCTTGGTGAGCACAGATACAAGGAAGTCATTGAGATTACTGGTTCTGTACGCTTGCTTGCCCTGTCTTTCGAAGCCTAGAGTGTTGCCCCAGCAAGACTACTTTGTAGGACTGCAAAATCTTTTATTCATCTTCACAGCTTCTGCAGTCCTGGTTTCATTTTCACTAGTGGTTTTCCAAGGCTGTTCCTTGTATTCATTGATCAACACAAAGGTAGTGTTTCATCTACAAGGTTAGTGTCTTCATACACACTTTTCTTTATCAGTCCCTGTGTTTCCCTGTTCAACCATGTCTGTAGTTTACTACTTTTAGTAAATATTTATTCCTTAATGTGTTTTATTTTATTTTATTTATTTTTTATTTTATTCTATTTTTCACAGAGGGCTTAGAAAGCTGCTTCTCAGTGCTCAGTTCTGCTTTCATCTGCCTTATTCTTATTTTATCTAACAGCAGATTTTTATCAGTATAAACTTTTCTAAGATTTTAATGGCTGAATTGGACACTGGTGTTTTCATTTGGGAAATGAAATGCCACTCTTTATTGCTGACAAGCACAGGCCAACTTGTGAAATCCTGATGAAGTTAATCATTCGATTCCACTGGTGCCTGATCTGTAAAATCTGAGCCTGATTCCTTCTTACTGCTGTGTATCCACATTGAATTAAGTTTCTGCAAATGAAAATGAAGAAAATATGCTCATGATTAAACAGAGACAGAGACAGAGAATTGCTGTTTCCTGTCCTCCTGCCACATCTTCTGTCCCAGCCAACAGCACTTCATGCTCAAAAGTGCCTCAGGCATAAGAAAGACCAGAGATCGTTCTGGGTCTAATCACTGCCCCAGGTGGAGAGGACTTCCCCGTATGGGTTGATAAGGTTCAGCATTAATCATATGAGGTGGTCTACAGTGTGCCTTGACTGTTGCAGTCATGGCCTGGCTGGGGCTACATACATGTCAGGATTAGTCGTAGACAGGTTGTTGGGGATCATGGGCTGGATCCTCGGCTGAACCAGGCAGGAATCACCTGGTGACTTCACGCTCCCCAGTAGATGTTTGTTCCTGCTTACTCACTGCTGTGTCTTTGCACAGGCTAGAGAAGCGGTCAAACTACAGTTTGACCTCTCAGAAGGTTTAGAGAGAGATGATCCTGGAGGAGGACAGAACCCCAAAACAGTTTCAATTTTGTATTACTCAAATAATGTCTAGGGTTTAATAGCCAGTCCCCAGGAGCAGATGCCACAGTGCTGAGATAGGTACCAGAGATGAGGCCTCTGCATGTCTCAGAAGAGGAATTTCAACAGAGAATGTAGACAGGGAACTCTTCAGCCATCCAATACCAAATACTGGTGAGGGTGGACTGGCAGAAAATGTCTTTTTTAATTAGGTGCACCAGAGAAGGTGGCGGAAACCCACCCTGTGCTTAGGATAAGTTGTTAGGCTCAGTCTTTTTCTGTAAAAGATGGGTGGAGGAATTCACAATTTCTATAATAGCAGAGGTTAGAGCTGCTGATAAAGGCATAAAGCAGAGGGTGGAGGAGGCGAACTGTCCCTGTGGTAAATTCCCTAACCACCTGGCATGAAACAGGAGCAACAGTGCTGCTGAAAATTTTTGTCTAACAGAAAGGAATTCAAGTCTCAGGGACCAGAAAGAACAGGAGAGGGAAAAGACCTGGTGGTAAACGGGAACCCTGGCTGTTCTCATGGATTTATTTGCAAGTCTTATATGAGAGAGCTACAGAAACAAGCCCATGGACTCTTTCCTAATAGCTAATCATTACCAGCAAAGACACAGCTGCCTGGGATCCCAAATTCCTCCTAGAGTGGAGGGAGAAGGTCAGCAGAAAACAAATTCACCAGATGTTCTTCTACTGGATTTCACAGTTAGTGCTCATGCTTAAAGAAAGCTATTGTATGGGAGTGGTGAAAGACATGATTCAACACTTGTGATCAATTTAGAGGTTAACGAGCTCTTAATTGCAGATTGTGCTTTTTCACTGCCCATTAAAGTAAGGTAAAATTCCTAAAGAAACAAAACAACAACAACAACAACAAATCAGCCATAATAACCCACGAGTCCCTCTGATCTTAAATCCTCTCATTAATGGTTTGTTAGTTTTAAGACACATATCATTAGCAGCTCACTGCTGAGTGTAAGCTTTTTGGCTCTGGAGCAATAGCCCAACTTCTGTTGTGTGAATCGGTGTACAAGTTTCAGGAGGCCATTTATTTCAACCTTTGGCTATGACCTCACGCAAGCCCACTGATCTCTTGCTTCTTCCTGTCACCACAAGGCACATCTAATTCCTTCCCTAATTTGGGAACAAAACATCCTAATACAAAGAAATCTCAGAAGAGCAAGGTGCAGTAGGCACACTGCAAACAAGTAGGATATACAGCAAACATTGAGCTCATTCCTTGCACGATGGCTCATTTCTGCAAGCATCCACTTTGGAAAGAGTGTTTAAAAATGGTAACTTCAATCTGTAGCTGTAGACATAAGCAAGCCATACACTTACCCTGTGTGAATAATCTGGCCTAGGAACTGGAACGTTTTTTCAATTAGATGGACTCAAAATTTAGCTTCTGTGCAGCTCTTTTTTGATTTACTCTGAATCCACAGACAAACTGATCTGTGAATAGCCATTGATTTTGCAGAGGGATTTGATTTGAGGAATTATGGCCTAGATTCATCATATCAATGACAGATTTTCATACTTTGGATTTTATTAATGGCATGTTCTATGCTTGTTAACATTCAAAGGAGATCAGTCACAAGGTATTCTGCTGCTAGAGTTTTCTGGAGCAAGGACAGCATATATGGAGACAGGAGTACGTCAGCTTGTACCAGCCTCAGAGAAACACAATGCCTTTACTGTCTGGGAATAATCGGAAACGGGTCTAAATTTCAGCCAGTACAAGAATATCACTGATCTCTTGTAAAATTCTGCATGGACTGAAATGCATTATTATCAGTGTGATTTTGTTCACAATGCCTTGATTATCCCCCATCCGCAATTAATGGAAGAAAACATAAAATTTTGTGCAAAGCTGTTCAGGGAATATACATTTATCAAGCACTCCTGATAACCAATACTGTGCTCTGGTTACTAACCCCTGGTGCTTTTCTCCATTGATAGACTACCCAAATGAACTCTCCAGTCTTAAAAGCCTTGGGCCCTACTTATTCTCTGGAAAAATCAGCTACCACTTTCTCAAGCATGCATCATTTAACTCCTTGAACCTGTGCCAAAGTAATCAGTACTATATAGGAAAATTGTATTAACGTTAAGTAACCCTTTTATACAGCCCATGCTGTGCATTTTCTTTTCAACATTTTTGGCATTCAGTGCTGTAGTTTAAAAACTTTCATTCACAATTAAATTAGCTGACTGAATAAGCTCTATGAAAGCTCTGTCCAGCTGCAGAGAAGAATTGAACACTTAAGTTCTGCAAGACTGTTTTGTGTAAGATCACTGAAATAACTACCTAGTATTTTTCAATTCTGTTAATTTTGGGCAAAACTCTGTGTGATAAGAAGTCAAAGTTTTACTTTAGTGACCCAGCCAGCCCCATGCCTGGGAGACATCAAAGCACTGAAATGGTCAGTTTGCTGTTTGTCAGGCACTTCAGAGCATGGATCCAGCTTATTAGCTTCAGCCTCCAGACAATTCCCAAGAGCACAGAAGGCACAGGACACTGAGGGAATGGCATAACGAATGTAAGAGACTGATGAATGTGTTGTCCTGGCTTTAGTGTTAGCAAGTTTCTTAGCAACAGAAATAATTCAGATGATCACATTCCTAATTTGGAAAGGCTGAAGTATTTAGCTGCCCAAAGGATACTTAAAATAGAATATAATTTTTATTTTATTTTATTTTATTTTATTTATTATTTTTTATTTTATTGTATTTTTGATGGAAGATAGCAAGAACAGGATGTATCAAGGACTGGGCTAGTTGATCTGCACGGTGTTCTCTTAAGTGTGCCATTGGTTTCCCTTCTGGACTTTTGGGGAAAAAAAGGCAGCACTTTTCCCATCAAACCACTCGTTCTTACTAAGGTTGATATTTTTTCCTTTCCTGTTGATTCTCTTTGAGCCAACGGTTTTCTTCTGGCCTTACTTTGGAATTGCATGTATATTTTTTGAGTGCAAAGCTGAAAACAATATACTGGCACACACAGAAAATGGACATTCAAAATGGGTGTTCTTTTAATCCTTAGGAGTTTTGCTGTATCTCAGAATTTGTTCTGAAGTTAATGCTATTAATATATAATAGCATTATATAGCATATATAGTATATATAGCATATAATAGCATATATAATAGCATATACTTTACAGGTTGCCTAGCTGATTTTTAAGGCCCCTTCCAACTCAAACCATTCTACGATTCTATGATTCTGTGCTCCTTGTGGGGTTGAGAGGAGGAGACGGGGGCCTACGTGAAGGCCTGTACTCTAGACATCACCATCACAGGTGGAGCATGAGATGTCACTGCACAGTCAATGGGGCTATGCCCAAGTGCTGGTACATGGCCTGCTAAGGGAAAATTTGAATTGGCTGAAAGGGATCTTTCTGGAAGGAGCTCCTTTCACCAAAAGTGAAAAGTGCCCATTAAGCAGGGCAAATAGAAAGTGCAAATATTCCACTTTCAGGCTCCATGAACTTCCCTGAACTATCATTTATCAGATGACATCCATAATTTTGAAAATTGATTTTTCCTACCTTCACATAGTGCTGAACAAGATGTTTACTATGCATATTTCTCTTTAGAGATGTACATGTTTACAATTGTGTGCAACTGGTTTAACAGCTGGTTTCAAAAGGAGGTGGGGATAAGTATATAACTTTTCATTATTCTAATGTATATTGGCAAATAAAATTGCCATAGCAAAAACTATCTTTGACTAGAGTCATGTGCCTAAAGCCTTGGGAATATATAGGAAAGCAGTGAAAATGTAGATCATACCTGTTTGATTAGAGGCCATCTCCCAAGCCTCATGTCAGCCTCGCAAATACATCATTGTGTAGCTGTACTGCAGGACTTGGGATGTGCTGAGCATGACGTGCATTTCAGTTTATAAGTTCCCACCTGGCTTTTGTCCAAATGATACTTTAATTCAACTGTAAGTGGAAAACATTCAATTAGATGAATATAGATCTTAATAAACTGCCTGCTTCACATCACCACTTGGAAAAAATGTATGCTAAATACTTGTTGAAAAATGCAGTTTCACATATGAGGACTTAAAAGATAGTCTATTTGTCCTGTAGTGAGGAAGGGCTGGTTAACCTGCTTATTTGAGGCTCAGCTACAATTGTAAAAGACACATGTTAACAAGCTGAGACTGGGATGACTATCTTCATTTTCCCAAATCAGCCCTTGCCCTCTCTATTGGCGAAGATCAGGAATAGAATGCACAAAGCTGCAGCAGACGTTCTTTGTTACCAACCTCAAGATGCACAGCTGAGGGTCAAAATCTCACACTGTTCCAAACCCTGAGCTTTCACTAAATTCTGCCTGGGTGGAGGGCATCGCCCAAATCTCTGTAAATAGAAATGCCTCTGTCAGTCCAGTGTAGTCTGCAAGGACTGTGGGCTAAGCAAATGCTTTATCTTTTTATCAAGTGTCTTATGTGTTTAAAATTACATCAGCACGTGATTCATTCAACAAGAGAGAGGGGAGGGAAATCATAATAGTAGCAGTAGTAGCAGTAATAGAAATGCATCCCTCCTTCTCCACAAAGGCATAATGACCTTTATGAACCTAGTTTCTTACTGCCTTTATTACATGAGAGAAAATAGACTCTGGAATGTGTTTTCATATCTTATTTTGAAAGACAAAATTCTTCTTAATGAAAGTGAAGATTAATTATAAGCAACAACCTAAAATATTACAGATCACAGGTCAGCTCTCTTCTCCCACCCCAAATAACAAGATTGATTTAAAGGACACGAGTATTGTTGCTTTCTTCCCTGAATAGATGTTGCATTCTTATTTGTCCCCTCCACATCAGGGGAGAACCATCTACTCAAAGCCTCTCAGTAAATGTAAGGATCTGCCTTACTTGTTCCTGATTTCTATGATCTATACCCAGAGGGAAGGGAGGGGCTGCATTTTCTACATGCGAAAGGAGGAAGAAGCAGGAGGAAGAGGAAGGGCACTGAATTTTTCCAGATGCTAGAGCCAACAGATCTTTCAGTGTTTTTGGCATTGCCCACCTCCAGCAGCAGTCAGGTTGCAGCAGTATGTGCCATAGCCCAGGATCCACAGCTGAGTACGGATCTTCAGAGGTCAGATCAAAAGACCTCAAGGTCAGATTAGAAGGCTTCGAGTTTGCTGTTTGTTGCCTGGTGCCCAAACTAGAACTATCACTCTGCACATGCAGCAATAAATATTACCGAGGAGGCAGAACGTTGTCAGCAGCCAGAGCAATGGCTGAGCATGGCTGAAGGGGAGGCAGGAAGCGGCCTGCATCTAAACTGGTCTGACTGTGTACCACTTCCAAAAACAAGATAAAAATTGTGGCTTTCTGAACCTGATGTCCACAGGGAGCTGTACAACAGAGCACTTAGCTACAACACTTAGCTCAGAATGACTGTGGAAAACCAATTGCCTGTAATACTGGATTTCAGAAAGGAGCTCACTGACCAGACCATATGGAAAAACAGCAAACAACAGAAAGCTCCCAATACTCCCCAAAGCAAGCTAAAATGCAGTGTTACTGGTCTTCTCCAGACAAGGTGACGTTGGAAGAAAATGGCATTCTGAAATCACTTTGCACGAATAGGTGGCAGGCTCAGCTTTGCAAATCTACCTGTACACTGACAGCAGTTTCAAAGTATTATTCTCTTCCATTTTTGGTCTGCCATCCACAGAAGCTGCTTTATATGCTTTTAGGCACAGCATGTCACTCATTTGTCATCTCCAAAAATGTCTCCATGTCTGAGTTTTATTCTCTCTCTTTTCTCAGAAAACAAACAAACAAATAAAACACATATTTTTGTGAACACCTGGGTTGTTTATTCCTTCAGCAGACTAAGAGTGAAGGATTTGTATATTTATTATTTTATTTTATTTTATTTTATTTTATTTTAACTGGTTTATGTCACCAGTTCTCCCTAAATGGAAGTATTAGAGAAAATGACATTAAACAGGAGAGTTACAGTCATGTTTTTCAGGAGCTTCTTCAAATGCTTTAGGTGGCTGCTTTCATAGTCATTTTACTTCCAGATTATGTCAATAGACTGAAATATTCCCCTCTGAAATTTGAAGGAGGTGGATTTGTTGACAGGAGGCATGACAAAGTTACAGGATCTCTTTATTTTCAATAATAAAAACAGCAAGTCAGACTGAACTTATGTTTCAGCTTCTGGCCTCAGCTTCTCCTTTTTTGATTGCCTGCCTTGATTGGACTGCCCAGACCCACAGTCTTCATGCCAACCTGCTTAACCTAGGGACAGAAGAAGCCACAGCAATGACAGACTAACAATGCCTTTATCTCATATTGTTACAAGCTTCTTTGCAGCTTTGCCAAACTTCTGTAGATGCAAGCAGAAAACTCGGTCACACACGGGAATACGACAGTATAATATTAAGTGTCTGAACTGTAGATTATTCAAATAATTAACTCAACCATCTACTTGGTGATCTACCTTAAATGATTAAATCTCTGGAGATACATGCTGAATCAGATTTAAAATGACTGATATGCTTAATTACAATAATTGCAAGCAGAGCACATATGAAGCATTTTATTACAGACTTTTGTGGACTATGTCTGGCTTAATTGATAAACTAATTAACCAGCAGAAGGCGGCTTTGGTGAATTTATGTAAATGACAATAGGCTGGAAGGGTTTTAAGGTTTTCATCCTCTGGCTTTGCCATTGGGGCTTTCTGAGGGTATTGATGAAATTTACTCTATATACTGTCTAAGGAAAATTAAAGCAAGAAGGCAGAAGGGTGTTCTTTATGCATTCATATGCCCAAACTTACAGTGGCTCTAGTACTATTACCAGCTTCTGGCACCTGATTTCTCTGAACATCTGCAGAAGCAACCTTTTGCTCATAAAACTGTCTGCCAAAACAATATGCATGACAGAACAAATCTGCTGAGACCATGTAGCTGTTGAGACTCAAGAGACTTATGTGGTCAAGTGAAAAAATTGTAGCCAAACTGGGGGCTTGCACTTTCCAGAATCCCTTATGATTACAGGAGAATCTCTGAGGATCTTCTGCAGAGTGCTTTGCTAGAACCCCTTGCTATGATCTGGGTGTCCAGCTCCAACAGATCTTCCTGGAAATCCCAACCATGATTGTCAATGAAAGAGTAGATAATACCATCATATGCCAGTAGATAAGTTTCACAACATAAATATCGATTCATCAGGGATAAAAAAAAGTCTACAAAAAATACAAGAGACGCATTTGTATTAGGGACATAAACACTTTTCATGTCATGCTCCCCATATGGGATCCTGATGATGATCAATTCATGTCTTTAAACCACAAATTAGGGCATTCCGCTGAAAGACCAGGGAAGAGATACTAATATTTTCAGAACAATTGAGTACAAGATTTTTATATCATCCAGCATATATCTCCTTTATCCATAAGCAATTTATTTATCAAGAACTAATAAGCTCAGTATACTGAAGTGCTCAAATTCAAAAAAAATAGAAACAAATAGAACCTGGAATGTGACAGAAACTGTGAGGGATTCATACTCTTAACGTTGTGATTCTTGGCTGTATGATGTGGATGATAAATTGACTAACTATGTTACAACATGGATTGCCAACATCTGCAAAATTAATTGGTTTGAAATTAGAATATTCCATTTCATGTATTTTCCATTCTATGTATGAATGTATGTATGTATTTTTTTATTTATTTCGGTAGAGTCTTAAAATGTATATATATGAAGATTATTTTAATGTGTTTAATTAAGCTCTCAAACCCATATGAGTTTTTTTTTCTTCTTGGAAGAAAGAAGAAAGGGCAATTTCTATTCTGGAGCTACAATAATGGATCACACTGCCTTCTCCTACACAACAAAATAAATAGCATACAGCACTAGTCTGAAATGAGATAAATAATCTAGAGCTCGAAGGTCAACAGCATGTCTGTGGGAGAGAAAAATGTATGTTAGAAACACCCTTCAAGGCATTTGTGTGTATGTATGTTCTGGGAGATCTGGTTACGGATGGTATTCCCCAGTAATTCCTAGAACAGGGAACAATGATGAGTTGTGCCTCTCTAGATGGTTGTAATTAATAATGCAATTGCAACTGCAGAAACAACTGCAAAAGGTATGCAGAGAGTGATAAATGTGGAGTTATTAGAACGCATGCACCACAGCCATCTGTGAGCGGTGATATGAGCTAGGAGGAGGCTGGGGGAGGAAAGGGACAGAGAGGAAATCAGTGCAATGAATGTCTCCAGCTTGCACATGTGAGAGAACCCTGCTCAGTAAACCATTTCCCCTACAAAAGAGCTGGTTGTGAATAAACTTGACTGTGGGGATTGATCAGCCTTTTGTCCTCAGACAAAGGAATTGCTACGTTTTAAGCCTGTCTGTAAACATCTTAAAATGATTGACATTAGTATTAGCATATTTGACTTCCGTTTGTGACTTGATGGGTTTTGAAATTCTATTATATCCTGTTCGCAACGTGAAAACAGTGGAAACAAATGGATAGAAAAGAACAGAAGATGAAAAAAGGCAGGGGGAGAACAAAATAGAAAGTGTTAATTTGGGCAGATATAAACCAAACTTTTTAAAACCAAAAATCCAACATAAAAGCAATGAAGTGCTTTTGCAAGATGCTGGCCAGCATCAAAGTAAATAAACTATCCTAGAGCTTCAGATTGCTGATTTTTTCTGTTTTGAGTTATGAACAGCACTCCCAGCTTAGAAGTTGAAACCTCTACATTAGAAAACATTGAAATGCTTTGATATTACAGGCTACAGTTTTTCCTCAAAAAATTGTAATCTTCAGCCCAAAAATTCATGAAATCACATTTTTGAGCTTACTATCTTCTGAAAAGAATTTGCCCAGCTGTATTTTCAGACTTCAGTGAAAAAGCATGCCTCCTTCAAGTCTCAATGCATGTTTTCTGAATTGATGCCTTTAACATTACCACAGCATTGGACTGGCAGCAAGTTTCAGACATCTTCCACACTTGTAATCCAGAAGACACTTCATGTTGTAATGACAGTTTCTAGGGATAGCAATTCTAGGGACATTTATCCATCTCTGATCTGCACGTCTAGTTTTTCCAGTGGAGGTTTGGATCTCTATTGATTGAATTCAGTTTACTGAAAAATGGCCTAGTTTTTATTGCCTTTTCCAAGGCTTACAAATAGTCCATATATTTCCCAATGACTGCAATATGGAGGAACACTGAGCTATGCAGAACAAGAAGTCTGTATTTGACTGGCTGGGCTAAGTCACATTTACATTTAAGCACATCATGTAGGAACTGTTGCAGTGGAGCCCTAATCTGTCTTTTGTCTTTTCCAATATATGTTATGCCACCTTTAGCATGAAAGAGATAAGATCAGTATTGGCTTTCACAGCTTTCCTATGCACAGTGAGTGTGATCAGGTTCTGGCAAATTATACAGAATGCGGAGGTAGCAGCAAACACACAAGCAGCAAATCTCAGTGGACAAGACTGTTGAAGCCTGACCTCTTTACCGAAATTGACTGGAATAGATTAAATATTTCAAAACAAAGTACTACAAAGAATCTCACCCAGTGTGTTCCACCAGAAAAATAAGAGTTGCGTATCTCCCTATTGCATAAGTTCAGCCCTAGGAATCTGAAAAATGTAGTAGGTGCTGACACTCTGTGCTTCTGAACTGTGGTTGTGTTTTAAAATATATATATGTAATTGCTCTTTGCTTTGGCTCCACCTCTGTGCTCTAAGGTAACACTAGAACCTGCTAATTTTTTCAGAACCTGTCCTTATTCTTTCATTACCTCAGAAGAATGTCTTTATTTTTAAATTGTGGATGGATGAAATTGTATACTCTTGATTTTTGCTAATACTCTATACCTGCATTTTATCTCTTAATTACAGCAAATAGAAAATCTAGACAAGCATGAATACAATAAGAGAATGTCTCTTAACAGCGACTAATTAAACCACAAAACAAGACATGCTATTTAAGAGATAATGTTCATGGCACTTAAACACATCAAGCAATAAACTGTGTTTGTAGTTGATTAAATGTCAGAGTGAATGTGAAGCATTAGATAATTGCAAAAATCAGTTTCCTGCAGGTATGCTAATAATATGAATAGGTGGAGCTTCACAATGGATGGAGTATGGATGGAAACATCCTGGAATTACAAGGTGGAGGAGGGGTTTGATCCAGAACCAGTGGTCTATTGCTGAGCTGTGGACAAGTATTAGATGAGAAAGCAGTGCTGTGCACACTTGAGACAGCACTCCTCTGATCCTGTATTGCGCCAGTCCTTTTGCAAGGTGAGAAATGGGTTGATTTCAGCCCTGTTTGGATGTTTTTGTTTTCTGAGGAATTCAAGGGGACATTATATACTCCTGACATTTTCTGAAAAAGTAAGGACATGAAAAACATTGTGGCAGAATGTAGACAGGTCAAGGTAATAGCTCCATGCTTTCTCAATTTCTTCTCATGGTTATGATTTAATAAGTTAAGATCTGAGTCTTTCCCTATCTCAGTCTCTAGTGTTGGTTAGACAATTCACCAAAAAAAAAGAAAAAAAATTCATTGTAAGGTTAAAAAAAAAAGAAAAAAAAAAACCACTTTATTGCATTAGTTTACAATGCCCTGTAGGATATGTATTCTTAAGCAGAATTATTTGTTGTAAAGGATCATGTATGGAAAGAAGAAATTTCATCTACTTTTCTGTTGTGGATCTATAAACAGTACTTCTCACTGATTATTAATACACTTCCTGCCATTTCTTGGGTCACTGGTCTCAAGTATCAGTGGATAAATATTAATGAAAGCTTTCTGTTTGGTGACATGTGTAAGCTGCTTGATCACATTGGTGCATATTTTCTGGACCCAACCTTATTTGCTCACAGTCGAAACTATGCACACTGTTGCATTGTGGATAAGTTTCAGACTCATTTTAGAGTATCTGTTATACAGCTTCTGGCCCACAATTGGCTATAATCCCTCTCCTGTCATCATGTAACTCTATAAAGTGTCTTGAAAAAGGAGAGATCTGGCTAACAACATCTCAGTGCCATATAATTATCAGACGGTAACTGCCCACACTGATTACCAGTCAAATTAAACAGGAGTTTAAAGATGGATTTGTGTATGTACGTGTGGGTGGTGCTTGTGGTTCATCTGTGCCCAGTCTCTTTGGCAGTAGGAAACACAGGTACTATATTTCCTCAAGCAAGAACACTGACTGAGAATTCCTAGCTAGAGCACAGGAAAAGAAAATAGGGCTCAGTCCAAACTGTTTTAAGAGGAAGAAAAAAAAATATTTCCTAACTTGGCTTGTTTAACATCAAGGGGAACTATTGTTATGGAAGGGTCTGTGCTGAAAGTTACTGCATTCATTCAACTTGCTCTGTTTTCCTTCTGCTACCTCTTGGCCAAGTGAGGGTTCATTTCTGGGCTTGTAACAGATCAATATACATTGCTGGAGAGAAAGTGAGGTCACAGAGCCCAGTCTGGTTGTTTTTGCTCACAGAGCAGGCAGGTGCTCTAAGTACGGACTGGATGAGAGCAAGAGGATGTAGTCACCAAGTCAGGGAGTAAAAACAACAGCTGCCTCACCATTTAGCCCCTTAAGGATCTCCAGCTATGCAATACACTGCATTAAAGAAGGAATCATAAAAGAGCCTTGACTATCTTTGTAGCTCTGGTCCTTACAAGTGTGGATGACTATACATTTCAGTTATCTCTCTGATACATTACACAGATTTTTAACTGGGACTTCTACCGATGTTTGACCAGGTTGCCACATCTATCAAGTTTAATAAGAACATTATCTACAATGGCATTAATCTTCCAATATTTTTTTTAAATAAATGAACCTAAATACAAGTTCAATTCTTCTAATCATGCAATTTACAGTAGGGTGATCTGTGAACAGATGTGGAAGACAGAATCATGACAGTGCATCAATCCATTTGCAAGGGAATTGTTTTACAGTTTCTGTTATTACCTAGATCATCATCTGAGAGGCAAACCAACTTCACTCCAAAGCACAACTGTAGTAGGCATTTCCATTTCCAGACTTTTGATAGAAGATAATGAAAGAGTTTGGATGCTTTAAAAACGAACAGTTAGAGTCTGGCAATCTCTACCTGTAAACACTGTAATTTTCTGTGAGCATTTTTCAACAGGAATCTCAAAAGCCTATTTTTAAAGAATGGTGATGACTTTAGAGATCTAGCAAATCTGGATGCTTTTGGAAGTAGGCATTTTGGATTTTGGGGCTTCAGGTTTTCCCCTGTTAAATCCTGGTCTTATTAATAAATGGTATGGGCATGGACAAGAAGAACAGAAGTTGAAGGGAAATTACAGCAACTGTCAAGCAGTCTTGGACATTGTCAGGCAGAAGGGAAAAAAAAAAAGTTACAGGGTTTTGTGGGGGACCAAGATTGTTACTACAATATCAAAGGTCATTTTGGTTGGAAAGATGAGGTGTGCATTTAACAGGTTTGACTTGCCTCAATGTAGTTGGGGACAGGGAAGTAGTTGGGACAGGGATGTTGTAAACATGACTGTTCTAGTGAATTCTAGACGAATACTAAAGAAATCCAGCTGGTACAATGTGATTAAATATCATATTGGCAAAACAGGAAAAAAAAAAAAAAGAATCAGGGCCATTTTATTACCATTAAAAGTGGGTGTATACATGTTAAATGGTTAAAGCCACCACACCTCACTCCAAGGTATACGATAGCCATCTTTCCAAACCAAAAAGGAAAAATAAAAAATAAAAAGAATGGCAGAGGGTATTTATCTGATCTTTGGTGTACTATTTCTCATAGAAAGACTACCTGGCCTTTTTCTGAATAGGTACTTCAGCTTTACATTCTGTACAATATTAGATGAAGGCATCACAGCTCAAGGGAAAACTGTCATTCAAGAGTCACTGCCTCTTTTAGCTCAATGTTACAGCAGTGGTATCATCAGATATGGGGTCAGATTTCTCAGATGATATGAGAAGAAATTCCTGTCATTTCTAATTATACAATGTTATAAAGTTATACCACTTTCTCTTATCCAGCAGTCAAAAGCTTGGAATGCTACTTCAAGTTATAAATTTAGGACTTTTGTTTTTTATTTTTTAGAATTTCTGCTGGCATAACTTGGTTTATAGCCCTATTAGTTTGAGTTGCTAAAGTGTTACACAAAATAGCAGTAGTGTTCAGACAGATTTTGGAGGTGCAGAGCCATACATTTTGACGGCATTTTATTTGATGAAAGTAAATAGTGTCATTTTCCACTTTATGAACTCCATTTGACATACACTCTGATCTTAAAAATTTATTGCATTTGGAGAATGGAGAAGATGGGCTGTTCAAATTCTCCATGACCAATAATTTATCAAATCTATCTGCCATTTTTTCTTCACTTACAAAAGACTCTTCTGCTAATATCCTCCAGTATTTAAAGCTAATGGGCTCTATTTGGGGTATTCTATTATGTAGAATATGTGACAAATATTAAGCATTAAAGATGTCTGCTGAAAGGGCAACATGATTTATTATTAATCAAAAGCATAAATCAGGTTTCCTTCCTCTTTGGCAATCCTTGTCTATTTAAAATGGTTGCTAATATTCCATTTCTCACATCTCATTGCTAGTGAAGCTACAAATGTTTCTGTTCCTGTGGGGTTTTAAAAAGTTTTCACCAATTCAACATCTATGTCCCTATAAAAGGGACATCTACAATTTCTGGTTCTGGACTGAGAAGTGCAGGACAATAACTGAATACTAGGCATCAGTATCAACGTTGCATTTTTTTGAGAACATATTTGTGTTCCAAGAAAAAAAACATCATTGCTACTAAAAAGGCTGTTTGTTGGGTAAGCCTTACTTTTTTGTTCAATGATCTAGAAGTGCAATGACACAGCTGAGTGCAGGTCAGATATGGGACTCAACAAATATCCAGTGATTCCAATTCCTCTCTTCAGCTGCAGCCTATAATGGGAAGAGACATCTGTCCCCATCATATCCAGAATATGGGGAGTACACTGTTTGCACAGAATCATAGGATCATTAAGTTTGGACAAGACCTCCAAGATCATCTGGTCCAACCATCCCCCTACCACCAATGTCACCCACTAAACCATGTCCCTAAGCACCATGTCCAACCTTTCCTTAAACACCCCCAGGGATGGTGTCACGACCACTTCCCTGGGCAACCCGTCCCAATGCCTGACTGCTCTTTCTGAGAAGAAATGTCTCCTCATTTCCGACCTAAACCTCCTCTGGCACAACTTGAGGCCATTCCTTCTATTACTATCACTGGTTACCTGTGAGAAGAGGCCGACCGCCAGGTCCCCACACCTTCCTTTCAGGTACTTGTAGAAAGCAATAATATCTCCCCTGAGCCTCCTCTTCTCCAGACTAAACCGCCCAGTTCCCTCAGCCGCTCCTCACAAGACTTGTGCTCCAGGCCCTTCACCAGCTTCATAGTCCTTCTCTGGACATGCTCCAGGGCCTCGATGTCCTTCTTGTAGTGAGGGGCCCAAAGCTGAACACAGTGCTCGAGGTGCGGCCTCACCAGAGCGGAGTACAGGGGGACGATCACCTCCCTGGTCCTGCTGGCTGCACTATTCCTGACACAGGCCAGGATGCCGTTGGCCTTCTTGGCCACCTGGGCACTGAGGTGATTGAGCGACTTCCTCCAGCTGCTTATAGAACTCCTCATCTGTCTCCTCATCCTGGTTTGGTGGTCTATAACAGACCCCCACCAGGATCTCTGCTCTGTTGGCCAACCCCATAATCCTTATCCACAGGGACTTTACCTTATCATTCCCAACCCCAAGCTCAGAGTATCCAAGGGGAATACAACTTCTAATGAACTGATGCTCCCTGAGCCTTTCAGGAGTGGAGACGAAGAGTTAGTAGATCTTCATGAGAGGAGTAACAGAATACAGCTTTTTCCACCGCCTCAGCTTCTATTTTTTCTCTTCTTAACATGACAATTGCGTGCAGATACTCATACACCTGTCATAAACCCTAATTCCCACTTCATAATCCCTTGGTGGGCAGGATAAGAGGCTATTTAGTTACTGGGTGGGCCTTCATTGCAGTGCAGTGAAAGAAGGTCAAATCACATCAAAAAAGTTTTAGGAATAAGAAGGCTGTGGTCCATAGAATGTGACTGCTGGGAAACACTATCAAAGGCAGACAAGCATTTCCAGCTGGGAAGACCTAGTTCCTCCTGTTGCTGGAAAGCAAGATGAATACAAGATTTTTCTTCAACATCTTGTGCTCCTACCTAAAGATCCAGTTAGATGATACACGACCTGATGAACCTTTTATAGAAACCAATATGGCAACATTTATGTGAAGAAATGCTGTTTTGGGTTGATCATAATTTCACAAATTATCTGACAACGTTAGATGGGAAGAAGAGCTGTGGAAATCAGACTTCCAGTCCATTACATTTTCTGTTAAATATAGCTGTGCTTAGTGCTCCCAGTTGGCTTTTCTCCCTCAAGGCAGAGATTCTATTTCAAAAAGAAAAAAAAAATCCAGACAGTTTGGGGAGGAGGCAGGGGAGAAGAAGGCAAGGAAAAAAACAAATCAAAACAAAACAACAACAACAAAAAAAAACACAACAACAACAGGTTTTGACAAACTTATTTTCTGATACTCAGTGTGTTTATTCTGATCCCTAGCGTCCAGCTCCTCACTGGGAATTGCAATTTGATTAATGATACCATGACTGTCCTGAACCATGAAAAAGTAGACATGAAGCTAAGCATAAAGAGCTGTTGGACACCCCAGCCCAGTGCACAGAACTGATACCATGCCCAAAGACCTAATGGTGCTTTTGCCCAAGCACATGTACAAGCCATATCAGTGAGAGCTCTTTAGGGAAGAGATGACTTTTTCTAGCCCATCTTTCCTTTTTCTCCTCTCCACTCACTAACTTTGGGTTATGTTAAAGCCACAAATTATTTCTCAAAGAAGGGGAAAATAAGTTCCTCTTCTATCCTCTCTGCAAGCAATCTTTAACTCTGGTCAGTCAGTCAGTCAGTCTGATCAGTATTCAAAGGGATATTGCCACATCATCTACCCTCACTATTCTACTCCCAAATTACTCTCATGAGATGCCTACTTTGACCACCTGGACTTCTTACATGACTAGATATTCTGATGTAGCTGAAGCCACTGATGTCATATGGGGATTTTAATCCTCATTCCTTTCTGTGTTTTGATATGTGTTTCCATCTGTATTGTTAAATTAAAATAGCACGAGGAAGGGTAGAAAATGAGAAAACATTAAGAGGATCTTCTTAAATACAGCCTCAAGTCTCACGCGAAGACCTCACTATGGAGATAAAACATTTTTGTTATTTTACTGTATATTTTAGGAGAGAATAATGTTTCAATGCTGGGCCTGTAATCACTTGCCTTTGAGATGTTTAGAAGTCTTGCTCCCTGCCACAACATAATTATACAGCATATAATAATTATTCTACAGTCAATTAAGTACACTAAATGTGCATATTTAAGAAACCTGATTTAAACATCATGTCTACCATGTTGCATAGAACACTTGTAATTCCTCCATCTATACCACAGATCAATTACATCACTAATGAAGCTCAATGGTTCAGCCACCTTCTAAAGCAGTATTTGAAAGTTCCCTTTCAAGAACCTGCCTCAAAGCTTGTTCTAACTTGTGTATTGCTAAAATCAAAACTACAGAGAAGCACCATAAAACTTACTGCTTCAATTCCAAGAGTAAGATTTCTTGTGGCAAAGCAATACATTTTTAAATCACATATCCCATAAGTCAATGAAAACTTACATTTTTGTAGCAGACCATATTCACAGGATGCACAGGTACTCTGTTTTTGTTAATGGCTGAACAATGGTTTATGAAAAGCTCTTATTAAGAAAGATAACAGTCATGTAGAAGAGATCTGGTGTTGGGGGGTTGTTCTCCAAATGTTATTATAATGTTAGAAGAATGACTAATATTACGGTGTGCATAAAATACTTTCATCTTCTCTGGTGCACAAGTTCTTTTAAGTCTACAGATTAACTAATATGCATGTGAGGAGGAGAAATACGTTGATGCAAGATGGAAAGTTAGCTGCTTTTCCACCCAACATTTTACTACACTACTTAGATAGAAGACATCTGATATGGCCACTAGACTAAGTAAGGGATGCCACTGACTTCAAACAGAAGCAGAGCAAGAATGAACCAATACAGACCAATACAGTGAAATAATAATAATAATAATAATAATAATAATAATAATAATAATAATAATTCTTTCAGTGAGAGTTGAGGCACTACCTGAAACAAGTTCTGAATCTTGAATGTTTTTTCCAAGTATATTTAAAGAAAAAAAAATGCTTTTCTTGATTTTTTTTAAAACTCTACCTGCATCTTAATTGTTTATTGTTTACTATGTTTTACCCTTATCATCTACTTGCAGTAGGCAAACACAAAAGTGAATAACACAACCCAAAAGGTCATCAACTATCTGGGGCTTTTATATTTAGCCAACCAAATGTTCTGTTAGTAGCACCTCTCTCTACTTAACATAACTGTATTATGGGGGACAAGAAGAAAAAAATTGTAGTACTACAAAGTTCCTGTCCTGTTCTGTGATCAGTCCAATTAAATCTCCTGAAAACCTCTGTCACTTTAGACATTTCTAAAAATAGGGATATCATTCTGACAAGGATGTCAATGCTAAATGACAAGGGTTATCTCTTGATTTCACTGAGCTGATCCCAGCTCACATACCCCAAACCTGGTAACTTCTAGGATGCCTGAAATGTTCCCCCACTCTAACTCCCCAAGCAAAATGTCCTTTTACTCTTTCCTTTAAAAAAAAAAAAAAAAAGCAAACAAAACAGACTTAAGACATATTCCTGAAGCAACCTGGATTGTCCCTGTTCTTTATCAGGACCTAGCAGCCCAGTAGAGTGAGTGTGATAAATTAGATATGGGGTGAAGGAAAACGATGAATGAGTGCAGACTCTGTCAAGGTTTTTCTGGTAGAGGATGTTAACAAAGTATTTGGAGTTTTGTGATAACTCTGTCAGATGGTCCATTACTGGGAAAAATCTTCCCACCCAACACCATACCAATGTAGCTGTGGAGTCAGAATTTAGAAGTAGTGGCACTTCCATAATGCAAAGTGAAGGTAGTTTTGTTCTCTGGTGCCCAAATAAAGGACTGAAACAAAAATTTCTCTGTTTCGACTCTCATAAATGCAGTCACTGTACCTAAGTGAGAGCAAGGTATATAGGGCTTGTACAGCAATTCAGGCTGTTTTGTAGGAGCACAAATTCAATGAGTTATCTTTCTGGCTGTACAAACAGACATTTCTTAAGCTATTTATGTATGAGGGAAATGAGATGAACAGCCACCTCAAAGGACTTAAAATATATTAATTACTTGCATTTTTTTAAATATAATTTAATTTTAGTATTAAGATAGGATTTTAATCCAGCTGCTCAGAGGAGATATCTCCCTAAGCTAAGTGAAAAAGGTGAGGGGAGACAACCCTGTTTCATGATTCAGATGTCAAATAATTTCTTCATTCTTTCAAATTTAGGCAAAAGATTAACATGATCTCTCATGGGTTGCTGAGGGCTCTCCATTAACTCCAGAGGCCAAAGCATTTTTGCTTTGACTGAATATGCTATTTCTGCTCTGCAGCATTAATTTTTCTACTCAAATGCAATGAAATTCCTTTAGCTAACCTTGAAATAAAACCGGATTGATTAATTCTGTCTTGAAATGAAATACACTTCTGTATTGAAATCAACACCCTGCTGTGTGAGGGGTGGCAGAGAAGGTGTGTTGAAAAAGGGCTTTATCTTAAAAATTTAATGTTGCTTCCCTTGTGTAAGGGAAAACAAAACAAAACAAAGCGAACAAACAAACAAAAAGTACTTGCCTGTGTAAGCATAGCTTTAGATGTCTTATGAACTCCAGTTTATACAACAACTATCTCTCTGAAAGTTGTTCTGGGAGTATCCTTGCAACTGTGAATTTATAATATTCCTTACCAAAGGCTTAAACCTGGGAAACAAATCAGAATAGTCTATACTTCAGCTGTTTAAAAGTAATTTTTAAAGCATAAGGGCTTGATGTCAGTGTACATTTTGTGTAGCTACTGTATCTTTTCCAGCTGCTAGAGCCTGATCAAAACTTCATCAGTGATCATTCTTTACATGACATTCTGAAAGAAAGTTCATCAAGGAAAGACTTTATATGTAAACACCACTATTCCAAATTTGAATAGGCGATATTCATCTAGAAACTCACTGGATATAAAAGAGAACAAAAGAACAGGACACATCATTTGAGTTTGTATTCAAAATGCAAGTGCTCTAATAGGAGAACAAAATCAAATAAAACTGGGGGAGTCTTTGGCAATTGCAGTTACACACACACACACAAAAGTAAAAATAAAAGATAAAGAAGTTTGCAGAATTAAGACTTGGGAACTAGTAAATGCTAGAATATGAGTATCTGTGGATTATATTCTGCTCCCAAACAAGTATGATTTTAATGAAGCAATTACAGACTATTTCTTTTCCCACAAGACACCTGCCTCCTCCAGAGCACAGGAGGGATGGTGTCTGTGGATGAATCAGGCTTGTGGAGTGAAGGAGACTGTTTGTGGATTTGCCTCCTCTCATTTGATCGAAGCCTTGCCAAGAAAATTCTGGCATATCTGTACTTTTTAAAAATTGCTCCACCAGATGGTTATTATTCAGCTTACGGGGGAGGCACTAGGGGAGTTGTTTAGGAAACCAGAACTTTTGTGTGTGCATGTCATCAAATTAATAAGGATTGTTTCTCTCAAAAAAGAACTTGGTCTGATCTGGTGCAATGTACGGGCCTCTGGTATACAAGACCGGAAATAGTAGTGTGATGCCAGTATAAGCTGCTTTCCAGGCTGGGCTTTCCTCTTGCTATGGTACCTTGCATTGGCTATATTCCTTCAGTAAGGTGGGATGCCCACAGAGATACCTGGTAAGGAGTGAGGATGTAGGACATAAAAACATAAAAACTACTGAGGGGTCACTTAGTGATCCACCTATCTGAGGGCCCCCTGAGGGTCTTGACTGGGAACTCCCGTGGGCAGAGCAATATATTCACAGTGCCTGCTGGTAGGCAGTGTCCATGGGGTCTATTGTGGTTGCTGGAGAGAGACGGAGACTCCTGGTGAGGTCAGTTCATACCAAGTTCACACCTTGACTACCCTGAACTGCCCTCCATGGAACCTACTTTCCCTACATTGACAGCAGAAGGGAGCAGGGGAAGAGAGGCTCACTAGATGTACCAAGGGCTATTCACACAGAACAGTTCTGACCTAGCATTTCTGCCAACCACTCATTGTGCTTCTAGACAAAAGAGGAAATGGAGATATTTCTAAAGTTGCTTTGACAATAGGAGAGCTCAAGCATATATCTGGAGTCAGACCAGAGGTCAAACCATTCCACCTGAGCCCAATGTGGAATAAGAAAGTGCAAGCGTGCTACACTTCACGTGGGGAAGATGGCCAGGAATTGGTGTCTCCGTGTTTAGATTTTCATAGCAAAGCTGTCTGATGATAAAGTCCCCAGTGTCAGGGTTTGTTCCTTCTATTTATTTATTCATGTATTTATTTATTTATTTTGAGTCCACACTAAGACTTTTATTTTAACATCCTCCTTTACTCAGAAATATTTTTTTTAAAAAATGAAGGAGGAGAGAAAGAAGGGGTGAAATATTTAAAAGTGTCTACTTAGCTGGGTTTGAAAAACCCGAACATCTGTGTGAACATGGGAGAATCTGTGGCTGTTTACTTGCTCTGAGTGCTGTTCAGATGTGTTTTCATCAGTCAATTTTCATTTATAACTTCAAATGTGGCATGTTCTGTAAGTAGTCTTTGATAAAGAAAATTTGCTTCTCTAAGACTGAAATAAAAATATTAATTAAAATATGAAATAATTTCAGTAAAAATGGTCAGTGAGATCTTGGGAATATCCAACAATTTTTTTAATGGCTTCTGGTGGGTGCTGAATCCTATCCCTTTACCCATGCAACAAGGCCATGCAATATTTCTGCATCTCTGCACACAAAAACTAGTGACCAAGGATTCATAAAAATACACTGCCATGTGCTTACATCTTTATTCAGTTACTCAGGTAGTCACATCAGTGCCTTGTTTTAGTTTAACTCAGTTAAAAGAAGCCAGTAGGTGTTGAAAGTCTTTGCAAGTTTGACAGATTTGTTTTCAGACAGGCTTTGTCTGTCTTGTTTAGATAAAATTTTTTGAATCGTACTGTGTCCTTCTCTGGGCCCGCTTCTCAACCACGGAAGCTAGGAGATTTATCTTGTCAGATTTATTTTTTAAAATAAGATTTATCTTATTTTTTGCAGGAGCTTGGGCAGAGCCTATTGTGTAGGACTTGGTGTCAGTAGGGTCTCCAGTAATACTAATGATCATTATTAAAGATAATTAATTTCTGTAGGCAAGGACTGACTATTCTTTAAAGAAGTTGCTCCCAGTTGTAAGCACCCACTCATCATTGTCCCGAATCTGCTGGCACTGATATTAAGAGAAGACCCCCCCTGGAGTCCAGATAGAAGATACAGGCCAATATTAAGTGCTTCTGAATATCCCAGTCTTACAATCCTTTTATTTGAATGGATGCATTCTCTTTGAAAATGGAAAACTGAACAGGAATTTTAAAGGCAAAATGTTAATGTCATTAAATATGTTGGACATTTACCCAACATCTTCCAGCCCAAAGAGTAGAAATACACTCAGCCTATATATGGAGTGCCTCGATATCGTGATGAACAGTGAATATATCATCAAATTGTTCTGTTTGTCAGCAAATGGGTAGGCAACTCTGGTACACATCAGTTGCTGGGTTGCTGAACAGTTGCTATGAATGAGCCTTAAGGCAAGAACATAAAGATAAAACACTGTTCTCAGATATTATCTCATGGAAAGTTTAATATCTGTGCAAAGAGGCTAGGATGTGACTTCTTGAACTCCTATCTGGAAAATCTCCAACCACTGCCTACCTACTTTTGCTGAATAAAGGCATAAATTCACCCTGCCAGGATGCATAGCCATGGACAGTAGAGGCTGGTAGGCATTCATCCCCAGATGTGGAATGGCATGAAGCTTCCTGTCTGAACAGCTGAAAAATACTGAAATTTTATATGTGTGGAAGTATGGAGAATTGCTATCATTGTGCTCTCATAACCTCTTATTCTACAGTAGAAGAGTACAGCAACAAACATGGTACAGATGGGCAAAATAGATATGAATGAAACTACACGTTAGGGGTATAACAACCGTAGTACTGATTGTATAAAAACATGGTACTTCCACACTTTATGCCACAGGCATTGCCCTACTTTCATTTTACAGTGCACTTCATAGGCTCCTGAACTCAAGTAGCACCTAGAAGAAAAAATAAAAGCTGACGAAGCAAGAGTTATCTGCCAGAGGAAAGGGAAAAAGGACTGCCAGTGGATAGCTGCAGGTGTCTGTCTGCAGCTGGAGGAGATGCAGGAGGCAAAGATCAGGAAAAGGGAGAGATTCACATAATAAGATCTGTAACAGTAGACGGTCAGTGGAAACTGACCTAAAATGTGGAAAAGAGCAGTAGACTGGTGAGGGAAAAATAGCTGCCACTTGGAGACTTCCAGAGTGACTTTTAAATATTGCTGAGACTACATTGCTCAGAAGCTAACTGAATTGTCTGGGCATAAAATTTCATTTAGCACACTGCATTAAAGTGCTGCAGCTGTCTGCAAGGGTGGCAAAGTTTTTTATGCAGTCTTGTGCATTACACCCATCACAGTGATATCTGGCAAGTTTGTGCGTAACGCGATCTGACATGTATCTCTCAGGTTATTCCTCCTTCCAGTGGGGCAATTGCGTGTGTATTATTAATGGATAAATTTTATATCCTGTTGGATTTTATTTTGTTTTTACTTTTCTTATTAGATCAGGAGCAAACTTAGAACTAGCTAGGAAGTAATATGTTTCCTCTACAAAAGTCTTAATTCAAAGCAATTTATTTTCACTTTGTTTTCACTGACAATTACATTTGAAATGCGAGGTTTTTACCATAAAACTGATTTTGATTAAAAATATTAGTGCAAGTTTTCACTTCTCTGAAATGATATTTTTTCATAGGAAAAGTAAGTTTTTGACACAATTCTTTAACCAAATTAAATAATAATGAGTTTCTCACTGTGATAGAGATCTACCATAGCACTTGTCACCCTGGAAGAGCTCAGACTTAGTAAACAGGCATGACTATGAAGCAGCTTGGGAAATATTTTAGCAGCATAAAATGCAGTGGATGAGGTTAAATTGTGAATATAATCTTTCAAGTGATGTAAAACAGGATATTTAAATATTGGCATATTACTTAAGTTGGAACCTTAACCTTGCCACAAGCTCGTATCTTGACTGAATGCGAATTCTAACTTTGCATTGTTTAACATACCAAAACCCTTTTTCTTTATCTGAGTGGTTGGCAAGTAGGAGTGAAGATGAACATTAATATAACTGTTTCCCTTATATTTACAGGTGTCCAAAATGTTGGCAATTTGTGCCTTTAAAAGTGTAGTGGAAGTGTATTGGTGTAAAATACCAATGAAATGCCCTTGAGAAAGACAGAATGATTGAAAAAAAAAAAAAAAAAAAAAAAAACCTGTTTACCTGTTTTAATCTGCATTGTAAATTCACGATAAAGCACTGATGGATTTATTTATTTATTTTTATAAATGAGAAAATCTGTCAAAAATTTTAGAGTTGTGAAGTTTTAAGAGGCCTGTTAATTCAGTGCTCAGCTTATCTGCAGCTTCTGTGTGCAGCTGCAGAGCACTATTGTGACAAATGTATTAAAATGAGGCACTGATTTAGTAAAAGGGACTCTGCAGGAACTGATGAAAGCAATCTCTTGAAAAAAAGAGGGAAATATGCTTCTCCAGAGCTCTTAAAAGGGACACTTTAACAATGCTCCAAGCAGATTGGAAACTCAAATGAAAACACACAAAGTCTGTATCTTGTAGCTATCCGTGACAAGGTAGTTATGAGATGCCATAACTCAGTATTCTTCTTATTCAGAATAGATTATCATATGTTCAACCTTAAGACCGAGTTTAGGTCTTGCTGATTTCACTGGAAGTTAAATCCACACCTAAACTAGAAGCACATCTGAGAAATACAAAAGACTTTGTGAGATGCAGCAGATATGTGTGGAAAAATTGCCTGAGGTGACTTGGAAATTAAACTGATATTCACTTTTTAAAGAAAAGGTACAGCACTGAAGAAGCTTCCAGGATGGATTTCAGGGGAACTTGGTGTGCTGACTCTAAGAGGAGCAGTAGGGAGTGTGGAGTGGATTAAATGGATTAATACAATGGATTAAAATCACAAACTAGATATTCTCAGGTACTTGCATTCAGAAGCTGTACCATTTTTTTTCAACCTCTGTTTGAATGCTGGTGTGAGTGGGATGAGTTGTTTCTGCTCCAGAGATGGATGTGGTGGCATGATGGCACATTACACCAGATGGACAGCGTGAAAGTCTGCTTGAACATATCAGGATCTGAGCATCAAAATCAATATACTAGAAAAGTTACCTTTTAAAAGAATATCTTCAGGCTGCCTTGATCATCTCCTTCTGAGGACACAATGGAAAGCTGCTGCCCAGACAGGCAGTCTGGTATCTTCTCTTCCTGAAGTTCAAAGGAAGGTAGAGTTGCCCTTGGCTTCCTGCCTTCAGATGCAAGCAGATCCTTCCTCCTCCCTCTGCAAGCCCCTATGCACAGCTTTCTTCCCATGAAGGCTGAAAGCTCGGTAAATTTTTCACCTAACTTTATGTAGTCACAAATGTTTTGTTGGTATAAATAACTCAACTCTTTTAAAATCCCATTAAACTCTTTTTTTTTTCTCAACTATTTCCTGTGATATTGAATTCTATGGGCTGATAATGTTCTACTTTAAGCAGCTTTCCCTTCTGTTCATTTCACATTTTCCGTGTGCCAATTTCATAAACTTTTCTCTTGTACTTGTGTTATGGGGCTGGGACTAGCTGTGGAGTAATACCAAATCTCTTTCACCTAAACCATACATTATCTTTGGTGCGCCTGCTTAAAGCCTTGCTTTCTAAACTGAATAGCCTTGGTCGTTTTAATCTCTGTCAATATTTAATCTCTCCTTCCCTCTGTTTTCCCCTGTCCACCTAAAGCTTTACTGTTTGTGTTACACTTTAGCTGCCACAAACTACTGCGTGTCACAATGTTAAGGGAAAGAGTGTATCACCAAATTACAAAATCCTAATCCTGCTCCAATATTTTCTTTAGTGATCCATGCCAATTTTAATTATTTTGCCCAATCATTTCCTTTTTTGGTTGTTGTTGATTTGTTTATATTTTCATCAACATGTCAGCATACTAATGACGAATACTAGATCCTATTCCTGAAATACTCTGGGTAATTTAGATCCCAACATTGTGTGAATAATACTTAGGATCTTTCTCCTACTTCATATCACTTTGCATATATCTAGTTTAAATTGTGGCTGCCACCTAACTGCACTGCTGTTAGGTTTGTTCTGTCCTCTTGGAGCTCAAATATCACCTAGCCAAGTTGCTATCATTTTGTTAACTCTAAATTAACAGTACTTTTCTACTCCCTAGAGACAGAGCAAAGCTAAAGACATAATGGGTTTAGTTTCAGAGCGTAGACAGTAGAGTGTTGGGGGATTGTTTGGCCTATAATTTGTCTCATGCAAAACACACAAAATATATGTAACCCTTACCTTACCACACAAGATATTTGTTGCCATCAGAGTATCTAGCCAAGAACATGTGTCAAGGATTTTTTATGATCCTTTATTTTTTTTTTTATTTTTTTATTTTTTTGCTAGTAGACCAGTGACAGGATAGTTCTTGGGGCTCCATTTGCAAGACAACTCAGGACCCACTTAGTTTAATTTTGGATTTGTGTTTTCCTTCACACTTGGTTATCAAAGCTTTTCATGACAATTCTTTGAAGCTGTAAAAAAATGTGTTTGGGTTAGAGGTCCAGAGAATGATGGCTAGTGAGATGTAAAACATGGTCTAGCAGTATATCCTGCTCTACCGCAGTAATTAGGTCAAGCTCAGATCTTTTAACTATGCATTTCTTTCAGACTTTGAATTCAATGCAGCTTGAATCTAATACATTGGCTGGTAGGCACATATGAATCAAAACTGAATGTAATGGCCAAAGAAGAAAAGTAGTGTAAAACTGTCTGTCTCAGTGTTTTTCACAGTGTCTGTTACCATAGTATCTAAACAATTATGGTGTATCAACACCTGCAGCTGCTGCTGGTTTTAAGAATACTTCTAGATTCTGTGATTAAAAAAAAAAAAAAAAAGGATTTTAGATCAACAAACATGCAAGACGTTCTTATTAACACCCACCCACAATTTTTTTTTCTAGTGTTCAGCAGATTTTTACACAAACCTGATAGGATATTGTAGCCAACAAAATGAGAAGCACCAAAAAATGTAGCAAGCTTTCATTCTGGCATCATTGCAGTCCTGCATGGACTGCATCAAACATATCCTCACCAGGTTGCTCAAAGTGCTGACTGCAAGTAACCTAATAAAATATAGCATTTGTTTTAATTGCTTGAGGCACTCATTAGTATCATATTCACTGTTAATGAAATAAAGTGCTGTGTTATATTAGCAGTTTGATCACTGATAATGAGATAAACTGGCAAAGTTTCTTAGTGGTTGGCAGTTTGATTGCCTTTCATTTTTCAGTACCACGTAAGATCTTTGTTGAACTGATAAGAATACCGGGATGGTAAACAATGATAGTTCATCAACCACGTTTTCTTTTCAGTTAACTGCAGGTGTATGAAAGTAATGCACTGCTTTTCTGTATGTTGTGTTTTAGCCTCAGCAGGCAGCTCAGTATCACACAGCCACTCACTCACTCTCCCCAGGCGGGATGGGGGAGAGAATAGGAAAAGTAAAACTGTGAGAAATTGTGGGTTGAGATAAAGACAGGTTAGTAAGTAAAGAAAAGGCTGTGCATGCAAGCAAAAGAAAATAAGTAATTCATTCACTACTTCTCATCAGCAGGCAGGTGTTCAGCCACTTCCAGGAAAGCAGGGCTCATCACATGTAATGGTTTCTTGGGAAGACAAATGCCATCACTGTGAACACCCCCCCCCCCCTTTCCTCCTTCTTTACACCAGTCTTTACTGCTGAGCATCGTGTCATATGGTATGGAATATCGCTTTGTTCAGTCTGGGTCACTTGTCCTGGCTGTGTTCGCTCCCAGCTTCTGGTGACCCTCAGCCTTCACACTGGCAGGGCAGCACAAGAGGCAGATAACTCCACAGCTCTGTGTAAGCACTGCTTTGAAACAGCTAGAAACAATGGTGTGTTACCACCACTATTTTAATTAAAAATCAAAACCACAACATCATATGAGACTCTATGAAGAAAATTAACTCTGTCCCAGACAAAACCATGACACTATGAAACATCAGATGCTGTATTGAACTTCTATGGTGAGGTTTTGGTGGCAGGGGGCTGCAGGGGTGACCTGTGTGAGGAGTCCAGAATCTGCCCCAGGTTAGATAAGTGCCAGTTCCAAATGGCTCCAGAAGGATCTGCCACTGCCCAAAGATGAGCTAATGAGCAAAGATCGTTACACCTCTGTGACAGCATATTTAAGAAAGAAAAATCTGCTGTGCAACAGCAGCTGGGAGAGGGGAGTAAGGAACTGAGAGAGAAACATCCCTGCAGACCCCAAAGTCAGTGAAGAATAAAGGGGAAGAGAGACTTGGGACCCATGGAGAACCATGGTGGAGCTGCGTCCCACAGGATCCCATGCTGAAACACGGGAAGAGAGTGAAGAAGAAGGAGTGGCTGATGACAAAGTGTTCTGAACTTACAGCAACCCCTATTCCCCATTCCCCTGTGCCACTTGGGTGGAGGAGGTAGAAGAGGGTGGAGGGGGGAGGATGTTTTTAGTTTCTTTTTAATTTCTCACTGATCTAGTCTGTCAGCAATAGGCAATAAATTATATTAATCTCCATACACTGAGTCTGTTTTACCCATGATGGTAATTGTTGAATGATCTCCCTGTCCTTATCTCAACCCAGGAGCCCTTTTTCATCGTATTTTCTCCCCCTGTTCTGCTGTGGAGGGAGAGTGAGGGAGTGGTGTAGTGGAGTTTAGGGTCATCATTAAGAAACCACCACAGATGTGGAACAGGACAATATAATTTTTTCTGCTTTGGAAATTATTGGTAATTTGTAAACATACAGATGAGATTGATAGAGGTTGCTTTGACATTGTACCTTCAGAGCATCTCAAATTTTTAAAGGAATTGTGATAGTTGATTATAAACTCATGAAAAGAGACAGTGATCTGCAGAGACGGATTAAGTTCTTGAGGTTTTCAGTTCCTATATGACTGCCTTCACTCTCATCTCAGCTTCTATTGAAAGAACACAGTCATTTTTTTTTTGTCTTTTTCAGAAGAAAAATCTTTACAAATGTAGTTTAACATATTAGATACTGTCTGAATCTACAGAGGGCCAGAAATGATGGCCAAAAAGGGCCACTGGACAATGTTTCAGTGAGTCAAACTGTACAGACAAGACAGTAGGGCAGAGCTAGAGAACAGCGTATGCTGTAGCATTTTGTAAGCATCAGACTTCCACCAAAGATACAACTTCCTTTCTCCAGCCATTCTGCCTGGCCTTGGGGACCTGGGATTCCTGAAGGCCAGTCTTGCTGGTGAAGACTGAGGCAAAGAAGGCATTCAGTACCTTAGCCTTTCATTGTCCTGGGTATCCAGGTTTCCTGTTTCCTTCAGGAGAGGGACCACATTTTCCCTAATCTTCCTTTTGTCATTGAGGTACTTATAGAAGTCTTTCTTGTTGCCCTTAATGTTCTTGGCCAGATTCATTTCCATCTGGGCTTTAGCTTTCCTAACTTTTTCCCTGGCTGCTCAGACAATTTCCCTGCATTCCTCCCAGGTTACCTGTCCTTGCTTACACATCCCATAATGTAATGTACTTCAGCAAGTATAACAAATATATACAAAGAAAATACATGAGTGAAGGCAAACAACCACTAAACACCAGAATGAGTGAAGAACTGAAGAAAAATAAACATACTCAAAGATCTGATAGAGAATATTTCTCACAAAACAATGATTTCATGTTTGCCTTTTCAGTTCTTATCCTCAAGGGAAACCTGTAAAACTGAAACCTTCAAAATAAGTCCCTGGGAACTAAAATTCATAATGCTATTGGATGCCAGAAATCACAGATTGGCTAGAGATATACTAGTTTTATGGTAAATTATGCCTTCTTTTGCACACACCCAGTAACTCCTGCAAGTTCAATTGATGATAAATTTCCCATCTCTTTCACACAGGAGATAGCTATCTTATCATCTCTTCTGTTGCAGGTGTCATTCCTCTGTTCCAGAGGTACCTGCTGCCTTTCCTCTCAAATGATCTACCTGATTAGCAAACTCAAAGTGATAGTTCTCAGCTTGTATTTAACTCCAAAGATCTCTGCTTCTCTTTCAAGCCTGAAGAAGGACTTACGTGCTTGAAAGCTTGTCTGTTTTGCTTCTATCAATACTTAAAACAAAAACCAACCAAACAACTAAACCAAGCCAAACCAACAACAAAAAACAAACAAACAAACAAACAAACAAAATTCCCTATCCTTCAAAACTTGCCTAGTTTAGGAAGCACGCCTACATTTTTAGACAGAGTCAATTATGTAAGTTAAATGTCATAGTAAAAGACTGGGTATTTTTATTCTGCTTGGATACACACTGAAAAATGAAATAAAATCTGTTTTATCCTTTGAGGTAATGACATCCAATATCATATCTTACTACAGGAGTTAAAACAGTGCAAAGATAAATAGAAAGCTGATGTTTATAGAAATACTGTTCTGCAAAAGGCTAAAGGAGATAAAATTCTCTGATAATTGCCTCCTGCTGTCTTACACATATTTAATAAGCCATGTTGGGCCATATTTGAATGACGTAAATTACCATACGCAAATCTTTTAACTGCTCAGATGTGTGCAAAAAGCATTGTGTAAACATCACACAACGATAATCAGTCCAACCACTCATATCTCTTAAAAACATTAACAGTTTTCATTCATCAGGAAATACATTTCTTCCCCTTTTAAATCTCTCTGAACACGAAAACAGTTTGTTAAATTGGACAAAGCCTATGCTTTTAAATAGAATGAATACATCTAAATATATATTTTGTTTTGTTTTGTTTTGTTTTTCCCTAGTGATTGTACTTATTTATTTGGTTTTGATCCAATTTACTCTTTTTTTTTTTTCCTTTTTTTTTTTTTTTTCCTGATTGCTTAAAACTCCATTATGGTTGGCTTGATTCTGTTCTAATCATTTGGGTAGCCTGTACTTTGATTCTCAGTGAATTCAGACAGATACATGCACAACAATTGTCTGAAGCACTTGTGGATACATAGTTAAGTCTATCTACCAGTTACTATCTAAATGGGGGATATTGATGTTGGCTTTGGTAGCAGCGCTCTGTCTGGGCCTCAAGGTTCAGGGCCTGGCAAGGAGGTAAGTACCAAGCCTCTGGGGAGCAGGGAAAGCACGAATATGGAGCTTTTGTAGTGGCAAGGTCCTGTCTTGTGCATTTGTAAAAATGCACAGGGAAGTTCAGAATGGAAAGAAAGCACTGTCTGCAGAGGGTGGCAGATGCCATCTGTGCCATCTTTAGCTACATTCCCTGCACTGTTCGGCCCTGCCAGAGACTTTTCCAAAGAAGGCAAGTGCTCTTCCTGCCCACTTCTCCCTCTGCAGAAATATTTGTTTGAAAGATTTATTGGTACTTACAGAACAGGCCAGCATATAATGCTGTCTAAAGTCATCTATTTTCTACATTTCAAAACACAGTAGGATAAACTTAGGGGGGAGTGAATATAACACTGAACCCCAGCAGTTGCAGCTTAAATCACTTGTACACACCATGGTCAATTCTTTCTTAATGTAGCTGCACTTACTGTGGGGGAATTAGGTTAAATTTGCAACAGAGTATGCCGCCTTACATTTACAGGTCTCGCAGCCTTGGGCATAGGAGAATTGGAATTTAAATACTTTTATAAAAACAACCTAAATATAAGTGCTTGCCCATTTTCTCCTTCCCACCTCCTGCACAAACTGCTTTTCTGAGAGAAAAAAATAGCACTGATTCAAACAGAAATAAGTTGTGTTAGTTGGCACATCCAAATCCACAACATCAAAAAAGATGAGCAACATAGAAATCCTCCTGCCCTTAAATATGGTGAAACTTCAAACATCCCTGAACTCTGCACTGCACCAGCTGATGGTTGGGATGAATCAGAGTAACCATATGGCAGGGAAAGAGCTGCAGTTATGAAGCAGGAGGCTTAATTTGCTAAGCTTAAGAAGGGATGTCAAATAGCCACTAAAATAAATAAGGGGTAAATAAATAAATAATGAAAACTGCCTGAATTCAAGTGAGAAAGAATGTTTTGGGATGAATACACACCCAGGAATATAATACAAACACACCCAGTGCTTTTCTAGTGCTGTGCTCTTCTGCTCCTTTGAGCAGCCGGTCGAACACATTGGGTATATAAATATCCTGCTCTGTGAAGCATTCTGTATCTTGTGCTTGTCATTACAGCAAAAAGAACATGTGCTGGTTTGTTGTGGTAGGGTCAGCTTGCATGCAGTGGTAAATCAAATGGGTTTTGTGTCCCATTTGGGATTTTTGCACATAGGGATGTATCAACAATCTTATTTCATGAAGACACTAGAGTGCATTATTACCATGACTCTTAATTTACATACAACCTTTGTTGTTTTAAGATGACAGTGTCCTTTTCAGGGTACTGCTGCAGCAATATCTGGGCTGCTCTCTGGCCAGCTAGCTAGTAAAAACACCAGGGAAAGCCTTTGACTTTTTTTTTTTTTTTTTTTTTTGGCAAAGAAGACACAGCTTGTAAGAGTAAGCAGGAAGAAGAAACTGATATAGCTCTTTATATGGTCTAAAGCTGCTTGATTTGAGTCCCATCTATTCAGCATCCATTTAAAGAAATAGTACTGGAGTTTTCTATAAACTTGTGAGGAACTATAGTCCTCCCCATTAACTATGTCACTTCACAGAAAGAGTCTAGATGTACCTCTTCTTTGCATTTCCACCAAGTCTTTTTGATACACCTTGTATACAACACTGAATCACATCTAAGTAGCTGAAAGGGATGGTACAGATTCTTCCTATTTCCACTACCAGGGAACATGCTTCCTGAGCCTGCAGAGTATCTCTAAAAGCCCTCTTCTCCCTTATAGTCACACACAAACCACATCAAGGAACAACAAAGCTCCCATTTTCTTCCTGAAGTTAAAGGTATATTGTTCTGCAAGCGCTCAAAAATATTGTCACACATCCAAAACTTTGTCATCTCAGACTATGACTTCTTTTCACATACCATAAGCAAATTTATAGTGTTTTTCAAAGCTGGTGCATGTGCCAATAATTCTCTATTAGCAGAAATATACTCAAAAGAACTCAAGATTTTGGAAACATTTTAATTGCCAAAATGTCCCCTGTTGAATGCAGGGCCATAGATACTACGGATCTTTAAGCTGCAGGAAACAATATTTTGGACTGTATTTCATAGAATCATAGAATCATTCAGGTTGGAAAAGACCTCTAAATCATCTAGTCCAACCTTAAACTAGTACTGACAAGTCCACCACTAAGCAATTTAACTAAGTTCAACATCTACATGATTCTTGAAGACCTCCAGGGATGTTGACTCAACAATTCCCTGGGCAGCCAATTCCAACATTGCGCAACCCTTTCAGTGAAGAAATTTCTCCTAATATCCAACCTAAACCTCCCCTGGTGTGACTTGAGGACATTTCCCCTTGTCTTATCACTTGGTGCCTGGGAGAGAGACTGAACCCCCCACCCTGCTACAACCTCCTTTAAGGTAGTTGGAGAGGTTTATAAAGTCTACCCTGAGCCTCCTTTTTTCGAGGCTAAATAACCCCATTTCCCTCAACTGCTCCTCATAACACTTATTCTCTAGACTCTTCACCAGCTTCATAGCCCTTCTCTGGACACACGCCAGGGTCTCGATGTCCTTCTTGTAGTGAGCGGCCCAAAACTGAACACATTATTTGAGGTGCAGCCTCACCAGAGCCAAGTACAGGGGGACAATCACCTCCCTGGTCCTGCTGGCCACACTATTTCTGACACAAGCCAAGATGCTGTTGGCCTTCTTAGCCACCTGAGCACACTTCTTGCTCATATTCAGCCAGCTATCAACAAATACCCCCAGGTCCTTTTCCATCAGGAAGCTTTCCAGCCACTCTTCCCCCAGCCTGTAGTGCTGCTTGGGGTTGTTGTGACCCACTTGGCCTTGTTGAACCTCATACAGTTGGCCTCGGCCTATCAATCCAGCATATCCAGATCCCTCTGCAGGGCCTTCCTTCCCTTAAGCAGATCAACACTCCTACCCAACTTGGTGTCATCTGCAAACTTACTGAGGGTGCACTCGATCCCCTTGTCCAGATCTTTGATAAAATACATTGAAGAGAACTGGTCCCCAGTACTGATCCCTGGGGGACACCACTTGTGACCAACCTTCAACTGAATTTAGTTCCATTCACTACAAGTCTTTGGGCGCAGCTGCCCAGCCACTTTTTTACGTAACAAAGAGTGTACCTGTCCAAGCCATGAGCAGCCAGCTTCTTCAGGAGAATGCTGTGGGAAATGGTGTCAAAAGCCTTACTGAAGTCTAGGTACACAATATCCACAGCCTTTTCCTCATCCACTGAGCATGTCATCTTGTCTAGAAGGAGATCAGGTTTGTCAAGCAGGATCCGCCTTTGATAAATCCATGCTGAGTGGGTCTGATCACCCAATTGTCCTGTAAGTGCTGCGTGATGACACTAAAGATGATCTGCTCCATTTGGAATCCTGTGACTCAAAGCCTCATCTATTCATTCCTGCACAGCAATGTGTGTGACATTTGCTACCAGAAAGGGGTCCAACTAATTTGACATCAGGTGTCTCCCTCATCCTGCTCTGAAAACAGAAACAAACAAACAAACAAACAAACAAAAGAAAAACCACCCTCTCATTTACTTTTCATTTTAGTATGATTCAATATCAACTAAATTTTCTCATTCAAGATCTAATGTACTGCTGGTCAATTACAGTCAAAACCAAGTGGCTATGCAGGAGAGCTGCACTGGGAGTGTTTTGCTTTGGCATCCAGCAGTACTTTTTCATTTATTGTAGCAGGACTGTTTGACAGTTACCACACTAAGTAAGATCACATACAGCATCTTGACAAGAACCCAGAAAGCAAATTCTATGGTGTTTAATTAAGTAACCCTCCCACCCACACCACACTTTCTAAGGAAAAAATCATCCAGGAGATTTAAAAAAAAATTTTTTTGGATCAATTTATCTTTAAGCTCTAAATTGAAGCTAAATGGTTAATTAATCATTGATTACAAATCTTCTGTAGTACATTGAGTTTGTCGTGTTTAACTTTAGGAGGGAAAAAGTATCTGAAAGTCAAGTGAGAAGAAAATACCAGTAACATTTCTATGAGCCAACAGGGGATTTACAAAACATTCTTTTGTTCTATATGCCAGTATCCAGCCATAATTAACATGTTCTGAAAATAATAATACAATCTCTTAATTATTTATATTTGCGTACTTGATTATTCGTTAGAATGTGTTGGTTGTAACTTTAAAGATGAAACTCAAAAATTTACTGCTACCAAACCTATTCAGGTAATGGATCAATGGATCAAAAAATGGATCAATGTATGCACAAACATCCTTTCCTGCATGCAGAGGACAGTATGGAAAACAAAAAGAGAGCAGTCGAAGATGTAATAGACTGAATTTATAAAATAATACATGTACATTAGTTGTATTTGTTAAGGCTCTGAGCCTGCAATCATTTATGCCAAGGGACTATTTGGAGTACATAAAGTCTTTTAGTATCTCAGCCTATGCTATTGAACTCAATATTTTGTGTTGAACTCAAATATTTTGGTGCCTGTTGCAGAAATGAAAAAATGTAGCAGTGTATATATAGGTGACAAACTATTTTATTTTATTTCATTTGATTTTATTTTATTTACGTATTTTATTTTATTTTATTTATTTTATTTTATTGTATATTTTTATTTTATCGTATATTATTTTTCTGAAAAAGGTGTATCTTCAAGACGTGTATCTTCAAGTATCATCATATACTTTTTACATGTAGGTTAGGTCCTTGGCTGGCATAAAGCAATACAGCTCTGCTGAAGTAAATGACTCTTTTCCAATGCATATGGAGTGAACTTTTAGCTCTGAAAGCAGATTCAGGACAGCAGAAAATACAGCAATTGAAATTCCCCTACAAGAAGAGGTAGATCAATCACCACAGAAAGAAAGAAAGAGGCCCAAGTCTCAGGAGAGCTGATTTAAGACTATATCAAAAGAGGGCTATAGTACATGGAAGGAAAAGATGGATATGTCTGAACAGGGCACCTTCTCATAATTAAACATGATCCAGAAATCTGGCATTTCTCTGTGTATGTTCTACAAGGAATTAACTTGGGAAGTCTACTGGGAACCTCTTTACCATACAAGAGGATTAGATGTCTGTGAAAGGTCCACATGCCTGCCTGTCATTTTCTTCTCAAGGTACTGCTGGAGGAATCTCCTTTTAATGCGGGAGCACTCACCTACATTTTGCTGAAAATGCAGGCCTAGTTTAGTATTCTGCCTCCTGTGATTCAACTCCACCTCTTTACTGCCCAATTGAGAAGCATAGCTATCAGGCTTTCTGCTTTTCAGAGGGGTGTCTGTGTAAAAGGGTGTTTTCCGCTCCTTATGTTGGCTTTATGCAGAGGAGACTACAGCATTCATTTCGCCAGAAAAAGAGAGTGAAAATATTTATGACCTTCTCTCCTAATGGCAGTCACCCTGGATAGTTAATGCTAAGTGTTGTACAGCAGCTGGGGAACAAACACAGGTTTTCTGGGTAAGCTTATTCTCTCTCTCTCTCTCTCTTTTTTTTTTTCTCTCTCTTTTTTTTTTTTTCCCACATGAAACAATCACTGGATAAAACTGTGAAAGTTAAAGCATAAGAGCTTATGAAGTACATTACCATGCGTGATTTCATCTAATGACTCATTCAAGCAGAGTAGCAATTTGTAAAATGCAATGTTTAATCTGTTGGTTACTAGAAAGAATTCAGTTAGATTCTAGACAATATTAATGAATTAATGCTCTTTTAAATTCTTACTTAATGTTCACTCTTCAGGCAGTGGCACTTAGCTCTGAGTGGGTGTTTTAGGCGGGGCTGAATTTCAACCTGACTTTGGATTGTGGTATTGAATATTTATTCACTTGTTTCACTGGGCCCACTTGGAGAATAAGGTCTTAGTGGAGGGCATCAAAACCAGACTCTACTGAAGTTCACCTAGTGGCTGAGAATAAGGATTCTACTGAAAAACACCCATGTCTTGTAACACAAATTTATAAGGATTCTTCTGAAAAACACCCACCTCTTGTAACACAAATTTAATCTTAGTTGTCCTTCCAATTTAATCATCTATTTTTCACCATTTCTGATGATCAGTCTATAATAAATTAATGGTGGAAAACAATCAGAAGATAGCCTTGCAAACACCGAATGCTCACGTGAAATATTCTGTAACATTTACCCTTATCTGCTTATTAATAAGAAAAAAAATGGTGTAATCTTAGAGCCTCAGTTTCTTATGAAGATGTTACATTCTGGTGGTAATGATGCATCATGGTACTTGCTGCTGGAAGTTACGAATTCAAATGCTGCAGGCATTTTCTGATCAACTGGATTATGTCTGTGATTTATTGTTATTGTGATGTACTGATGTTTGAAATCTCTTATTAACGTATTCAGTGTAAAATGAAAGGCTGAGTGATGATGGCAGTCCAGCAACCAGAGACTGAAAATCAGAGGAATTCTGAAGCAGAGAGGAAAGGCTGTCGACAAGATATCTAAAATCCCAAATTTTAGGGCTAGATGCTGCAAAGTCTCCTGTCTATGCAACCAGACCTAGATTTCCTCCTAACGTTTTTAAGGAAAGTGTTGTAGTAAGAGGTGACAGTTGATCTAAATACTTTTTACTCATACTTTCTCATTCTGCTTCACTCCCAGACCCAGAAAGAGGTGTTACACACAGTGTGTACACAGTGTGCATAAAGCAACAGGAACACCGCTACAGGTCTTCACTGAATTATTAGTGTTGTTGTGTGGAGCAAAGAGGGATCTCACTAGGGTTCACTACTGAAATAAGGTAAAAGCATTTGTTCTTTGCCATATAGCTTATTACAGTCTATTTTTTGCTCATTTTTGCAGGGTATTTTTGCTTGTATTGTATTTAATTATTTTGAAACTATGTGTATTTTTGTATGTTTGCTGTTATCCAAAACTACAATATAAGGGAAACAAAGCGATAGAGCATTAAAACAATAAATAACATCTAACAAATCTCAGAGAGAACAGACATTGCTTTTACAAGAATGAAAGGGGAGATATAGACATTGAACAGAAAATAGAAGGAAGATTTTTATGATGGAGTTTAAAACAAGGATCAAGAAAGTGATGGTGGGAGCAAAGAAGTCAAAAAAGTTGAACCTGAAAGTGAAAGCAGTATTTAGGAACAACAACAGATAAGAAAATATGCCAAGGTCATTTGACAAGAATGAACCAAGAAAGACAAGACAGGAAGCGTTTGTTTGAGCACAGCAATTTCTATGATGTTGAAGGCTTTAAAACAATAACAGTAACAGAAATGAAGCCAATAAAATGAGAAAAATAAAAACAAGACGCATGAAACAAAAGATACAACACCACTTAACCATGTAGTCCAGTCATGGCTGATATAAAGTAGAGGAAGAAAGACATTGAAAAGGCCATTGAATGAGCTGGCCTTCAAATGAGTGGAATATCACTCTGGCTGGCTTTTGTACTTTGCTGTCTTGAAATAAATGTTTTGAACTGCAATGTTTTGGATAGGGCAACCCCAGGAATTATCACTGGAAGAAAGTGTTGAAGGAAGAAAGTTGTCTCCAAAGATGGAAATACACAAAGTTTCATTGTAGTGGCCTCTGGCAAGCTACAACTAGAGTAAGCAAGTAAAAATAGAAGAGCAGATAAAGAAAGTAAACAGATTAAATAGAAGAATAAAGCAAATAAATGCAATAATTAGAAAAGCACAGATGCTCATTCAGAAACATACGTGTGCATAGTTGTTTTGTCTCCACTGAAATAGTAGGCAAAGCAAGAGATTTTGAAATGTATTTATATGAGAAGAGGTACAGCTTTTTTGAAAAAGCTGCCTGGCAGTACATCTGACTTGCAGATAGTTTAGAAATGATGATAATAAACTGTGAATGTGTTTCTGGCCAATCTTGATCTCTGGTAAGGATGTATGGCTAGAGTTTTTGTTTGAAAGTTTTGTCTGGTTAAATCCTTATAAAGAAATAATATTCTGTACGTGAGTACAGAACACAGGAAATCCTGAAATACTGAAAAGAAAACACACTGCTGTTTATCAGTTGTTCCAGCAAAAAAGATTACACAAATATTTAATGTAGCATTGTATGCTACTCTCAGTACAAGCAAGGTGCTACACAGAACTCTATGTACTTCCTGTATGTGCTGAAGAGAACTAATAAACAGATTTCCAAAACCACATGAATGCACTGCTATAGTTTTGGAACTTATCATCAAAGTATAAGCATATCATTTCCAGACTATTCCTTATATTGTGATGCAAAGAACAAGCTTTTCCCTTTTCTTTGAGAGCACAGTTTATGCCAAACCCCCAAGTAACTTTGGTCAATGGCCTTTGAATACTCTCTAGTGTAGTGCCTAACATGATGCTGATTTTACATTTGTTGGAATAATAACACAAAGAAATCATAAGAGGCTTTCTAAGTGAAATGATAGCTCCAGCCATCTGGAAATAGTTATAAGGTTTATATATGCACTTCTGATTTTACTAGAGTGTCCCTATCAAGCATTCAGTGCAAAACTCAAGAGTACAAGAATAATCTGCGTATGTTTGCTTCTCTGTAAGTGTGACACAAACAAGAACTTTTACATGCCTCTTTTTTTTTTTTTTTTTTTTTTTCGAAATGGAAAAAATCTTGAGTGTTTCTGCAGTCAATGGTAGGAGACTAAGTAGTCTGTCTGTGCTGCCAACCAGCACATCTCTTTAGTACTTCACATGAAAAGTATCACACAATCTGTGGGTGCTGGCTGATATCCTGCAGCATCACTCAGTAGCCAACGTTTCTACCTGACCATTCCCCTTCCCTCATTCTTTGCAGTGAAGACTTTACCTTCAGACATTGACATCCCATTGGGACTAAAACCCCATAATTTCTATGGGCCTTAATTTTTTTATTTTTATTTTTATTTTTTCCTGAGCACTACTGTTCTCTCCTCCAGAACTTTTGGTGAGACGCTTGCTTGCTTCTGAAGAGCTCATGGTCCAGTGTAGTCAGGGCAGTCCTGCAGGAAGTGAGACAAAAGTCTGAGAGGGCCTGATTCAGAGCCTTAGACTTCAGTATCACCCATCCCACATGAGAGTAGGAAATTCCAAGTAACTCACTTCCTGGCTAGACAATCCTTCTTACTCTCTGAGTAATGATGAGTTTTATCCTAATATATTGAACAAGGCAATCTGTAGCTGAGAAATTTTCAGAAGACAGAAAAATCATTTTGCAGTTCTGTTTACGGCATCTGGACTTGTTGATGCTCAGCTTAGTGGCAAACTTTTTGCTGATGTTTTTCTTGCTGGCCAGTTCTCCATTGACAATACTTCTGGAGCGCTGAACTTGTGACTGTGTCTGCTTGTCTTCAGCTGAACTTCTGGTTAAATCAACTGTACCTATTAAGCCAGAATTAACTTGTAAGGGATGGGTAGCTGCTGACAACTAAGTCATTCAGACATGCAATCCATTGACTCCCATCCTCAACACAATTGTTTGCTGCCCTCTGAATATCTCCCTGAAAGTTAAAAGTGGATTGAATCTGCTAGGCTTCACTGTATAGTATTGGATCTGAATTTCCTGTATCCATTTCCATTTGAATCAGCAATCCTAACAATGAGGTTACCCAAAGCTCCCGAGGGGAACATGCCAGGGTGAGATACAAAGCCTCATTGAGAAGAAGTTATCAATTAGCAGATTCCCATTTGCTATTCAAGCTGCACTAGAAAGTAATTAAATTTAAGCAGTCCTTCATTCAAAGCTGCAGGGGCAAGTAAATAAACTCAACAGAAGCCACAGCTATTAAATGAAGACATATGGCCCAGGCAGTCAATGGCCGTAAAAGACTCCTGAGAAAAGAAACTCTTTCAGCTTATGGTTGAGGAGGAAGCATAACAGTGGACTCTGACCAGAAAACAACTTGTTCTAGATTTTGGAAGCACTTGCTGACAGCATTGTAAAGTTGAGTTTTGTTCTTAACAAAGGTCTGGGGTTATAAAAAACACTATGTAACATCTGCAAGTTGACAGCACTTATTCTCTGTATACAGGATGACTTTTCCTATGAGTTACAAGTAAACCATTAGTTTACCATGTCAACGAATTAAATGGAACTCTCCAAAACACGTTAACTGTTATGGTGTGGGTATGCATAGTATGCATAGCCATGCAAAATAACTTCTCTTTGCTGATGCCAGTGGAAGGCAGGGAAATAAATGTTTTTAACAAAACATTTTCATTTCATTTGGGTCAAAGGTATCCAAAGTGCTTTTGTTGAAATCACCTAGGCATTACATGATATTCCAAAGGGACAAGATAAAATTTCACTAGTGCCAGGAGTACCTCTGTGGTTTATGAGTAGCTGGGATAACACTGCAGGAAACTTATGCAGCTTTTCATGTTGCATATACAAATTTGACAATGTGGGGTCATGTATATTAGGTTCTCTTGAGCATAGCTGTATGAACGAAGTCATACTGTGTTTTTTATTCTACTTTTTCTCTGTTATCAAACTTTTAAAATTACATTGAAAACATTTGTTTTAGGACCTTTTCATGTGGAATTTGCATATTTATGGGAAAATTGCCTTTTCTTTATCATCTCCAGATTTATGTCCGCTTTCCTCTATCTAAATTTTTGAATGTGGACTCCTGTCCTTCTATAGTACATATCTCCGTAAAACTGGTTTCAGGGATATTTTCAACCTACATCTGTTTTCTACAAAAATAACAACATTTGTTGTTTTTAGCTCTGTCTCAAGGTTGGATCCTACTTATGTTTGTGATCAAAATAGGAAGCAAAAAATTTATCATGCTCCTTATTCTTGTACACTCTTGACTGAATTATTAAGGCTCTTTATGCTCTCTCCGTTTTGCTTTGACTCCGTGATTTGTGATTTGGTAATCTAGTCCACTGAGCACCGAGCTTTCTCTCCAACATGTTGAGACTGATCTGTCTCTACCTTATAGATTGACACCATTTTCCTTTTTTTTTTCCTAAGCCTCAGTCAAGATCTTCTAATTGTCTTTTCTGTATGACTCCTCAGAAATCCCCCAGAAAATAAGCTTGCTTTTCTTTCTCTTAACTAGGCTGTTAAACAAGTATAATGGCACTGTCTTGATAATGTTAAAACAAAAAGTCCTCTTTGCTCATCTTTTTCTCTCAAACTTCAGTTAATTTTCCTACTTAAACAGCTCCTGAATTTCTGAGCCTCTCCTCACTACCTTCTCCCCAGTGGTTCTATTTCTTACGATTAGGCAGTGATCTTTTGTGGAAATCCTCACGTTTCAGCATGTAATAAAAATAAGTATTCATCAAAGTAGTAGGTTTAAAATACAATAGTGATAAAAATTGTTTAAAAGGGGTAAGAATGTAGATTTGTCTCCTAGTTAGTCTAATTAATGCTGGTACTGTTGATAGTACCTCTGGGAACAGATTTCCTGGCAAAAAGAAAGATATTGTGTGAGGTTCCTGGCCTATCCTTGTAACTTGATGGCATATTACTTGGAGTTCGACCTCCATTCCTCTACGTATATTTGGGCTGAAACCTCTAGATGGTTCAACCTGTAGCTTTCCAGAGCCCATCTGTAGATCAGCCCTCAGTACTATGTCCAGCTGCCACATAGTATCATCGCAAAAGACAAAGTCAGGGAATCCATGAAGCTAAAGCAACATGAAAAACAAAGAAAATCCTACTTCACTCTCTCCTAGAGCAGAGTCAGTTACCAGAAAATACCAATATCTTTTGGCTCAATCCTGCTGCCATCATCAAGGTCCATAGGAAAATAGAATGAAAAAACCCCAAAGCACACAACATTTAGCCTGACCTTTCAAAACAACACTTTTAAAAAGATGGTAACAGTTCCAGTCTTAGCACTGCAGCTATAATTGTGCACATGCCTCCACATTAAACAGAAATCAGAGGAACCATTAAAACTCGGGTATAGATGTCAACCTTCTGGTGGACGTTTATCGTTTATATGGTTTTTTTTTGGAGGGGGGGGGATTCAAACAATTGTTTCTTTTATCTGAAATCCTCCAGATCTGTAATGCCTTGAAATGTTTAATATATTTGACATGATGTATTATTCTGTGTCACTCTGTTACACAGGATGCTTCCTTACATTGTATGACACAGTGTCACAGGGGGAAAGATATCAAGGGGAAGTATCAAAAAGGCAATATGCTTTTGATTTCACCAGGGCAGCCAGAATATGGTGCAAGGAAAGGTGCATTGTATGTGTGATAGTATGTAGAGTAAGGTCTTTACAGTAGACAGGGAAAGGAACAATTTTGGGGTGGCTGTCCTACAGATCAGAATCTTTAAAATGATCATTCTCCATGGTCACGACCCAGATATTTAGGACTGCTCAATGTAGAATCATAGAACAGTTTGGGTTGGAAGGGACATTAAAGATCTAGCTCCACCCCCCCTGACATGGGCAGGGACACTTTCCACTAGACTGGGTTGCTCAAAGCTCCATCCAATCTGTCCTTAAACACTTCCAGGGATGGGGTATCCACAACTTTTCTGGGTAACCTGTTCCAGTGCTTCACCACCCCCAGAGTAAGGAATTTCTTCCTAAAATCTAATCTAAATCTACCCTTTTTCAGGTTAAAGTCATTACTCCTTGTCCTACCACTTCAATCCCTTATATAGAGTTCCTTCCCAGCTTTCTTGTAGGCTGTTACAAATCGCCAAACCAGGATGAAGAGATGGATGAGGTGTTCTATAAGCAGCTGGTAGAAGTCACTCAATCACCCGTGCTTGTCCTCATGGGGGACTTCAACTTCCCAGACATATGCTGGAAATACAATACAGCCCTGAGGAAGCAGTCTAGGAGGTTCCTGGAGTGTGGAAGACAGCTTCCTGACTCAGCTGGTCAGTGAGCCTACCAGAGGGAGTGCTCTGCTAGACCTGCTGTTCATGAACAGAGAAGGGCTGTGTTGAGAAGGGCTTTCCCAGAAAAGGGGGGTGTTGATCTGCCGGAGGGTAGGAAGACCTGCAGAGGGACCTGGTCGATGGGCAGAGGCCAGTGGGATGAGGTTCAACGTGGCTAAGTGCAGGGTCCTGCACTTTGGCCACAACAACCCCATGCAATGCTACAGGCTTGGGGCAGAGTGGCTGGAAAGCTGTGCAGAGGAAAAGGATCTGGGGGTGTTGGTCGATGCTCGCCTGAACGTGAACCAGCAGTGTGCCCAGGTGGCCAAGAAGGTTAACGGCATCCTGGCTTGTGTCAGGAATAGCGCAGCCAGCAGGAGCAGGGAGGTGATCGTCCCCCTGTACTCTGCTCTGGTGAGGCCGCACCTCGAGCACTGTGTTCAGCTTTGGGCCCCTCACTACAAGAAGGACATCGAGGCCCTGGAGTGTGCCGAGAGAAGGGCTACGAAGTTGGTGAAGGGCCTGGAGCACAAGTCCTGTGAGGAGCAGCTGAGGGAGCTGGGGTGGTTTAGTCTGGAGAAGAGGAGGCTCAGGGGCGACCTTATCGCTCTCTACAAGTACCTGAAAGGAAGGTGTGGGGAGCTGGGGTTTGGTCTCTTCTCACAGATAACTAATGATAGGACTAGAGGGAATGTCCTCAAGTTGCACCAGGGGAGGTTCAGGTTGGAAATGAGGAGACATTTCTTCTCACAAGGAGTGGTTAGGCATTAGAACAGGTTGCCCAGGGAGGTGGTGGAGTCACCGTCCCTGGGGGTGTTTAAGGAAAGGTTGGACGTGATGCTTAAGGACATGGTTTAGTGGGTGACAGTGGTAGTGGGGTGATGGTTGGACCAGATGATTTTAGAGGTCTTTTCCAACCCTAATCATAATATGATTCTATGATTCCTTTCTTTAGTAAGTATAACTAAATCTCTTTCTTTGCTGCATACAGTACATTTCACAACTTCAACTGAAGCTTTCAAGAATGATGGTGACCTAGAAAATGATTTGTTGAATAGTACAAACGCATCAGTTTTAACTACAGTGCATTTGGACTGCTCTATGACACTTTTTTTTTTTTTTCCCAGATGAAATGTTTTTACAGTTGGAAGGAGCAGTGCATGCCTGGGATTTCTGGCATTGACCTTTCAGCTTGGCAGACCTTTGGTTTGACTCTGAACATGCAGAAGTGCCAGTCAAATGTTAACTGCAGACCTACTATTCTTACTCAATAAATCTAAACTCTTGAGAATTCCTGTGAAGGTACTGCCCACACACAGAAAATCAGACACTTCACACAGGGTTAGATGGAAGCATGAAGCACATGCACATATTTCTAGCTAGGAAATGCTAGGAGAAAATGTGTGGCTGCTTCACCATACTCTAGGGCCACCATCTGTTTGCAGTGTAAATACAGGAGTTTTGTTATCTTTGCCAATGCACAAAAACAACCCAGTCAAACTACTGAAGGAGAGGGGTTTTTAATTGGTTGTGTCTCTTATCAGGTAGTATGATTAGTATTATTTTGGTTTTCAGTTTCCCAAATGTCCTTTATTCATCACTGAAGGTAGTGGGACACCTCCTATCAATTAACAACTGCAGGAGTGCATGGCTCTGTCCTTCACCCCCAGCTCCAGGGTATTTCAGTTACCATCCTGAAAACTGCCTATTACAACTGCAGAGTAGCTCCTTGTCTGAGTCTCCACCTTTTAAACCCAACAAATTATTTCTTTTAGTGAGCCCAGCTACCCTCCTGGGTCTTTCAAAGACCTAGTGCTTTTTGAACTCAGGCTTTCCCAAGATCTGATTTTTTCCATGTGTGAATGTCTCTACTGCCAAAAAAGGCCAATTCTACAACCATGACTCTGCATGATCTGGCCTTCTCCCAGCATCCTTGTTCCTAGCGTTTATTTGCAGAAATATCTGTGCAAGAACATGCTTGCAGATGTCAGAAACGCTATGCAGAGTGTACTGTTACTATCTGTATATTTAAAAAGAGCCCTAAATCCCTTAAACAGACTTATTCATTTATTTTGCCCTTAAAGTTTCTATTTTCTCTATGTGAATAGCACATACTTGATACATGCAATTTTGTTACCTTTTCTTACTGGTATAATAAAGTTGTATTGAGCTTTGTAAAAAAAATAAATATATATATATATATGAAATTTAATGAATGTTAATTCTGTTTTAGAGTAAACCTGTTACAATTTTAATCCTATTTTATCAAGTTGACTCTTAAAGCTTGTTTATAAAAAGTCATTCCGGTTTCAAATTAGGCATGCAAAATTCTTAGGCAAAATAAAAACAATTAAAAGGCAGAAGAAATAGGCTGGTTTTGAATGATACATGTTAGGTCAGAACAAACATGCCAGTTTCAGACATCACTGTAAAAAAAAAAAAAAAGCTATAACTTGACAAGGGAGTGGTTAATCATATTTCTTATTAGGCTTTTCAGTTAGCTTTCCAAATGAATTTGATAATGACATTGAAAAAGTTATACTGAGAGGGCACAGCAGTGTGACACAGATAGTTTTGTAGGTCTGTTGTCACCAAAATACATAGCTACTTCACTTTGCAGGTGCGAATGCTTTTTGCAGAACTGTATCCATCTGTTAAATGAAAACATCTCTGAATGAAATGGATCCCAATGTAAATTGTTTTAAATACCCATATAAATAAATGCTTGTATGCTCTTGTAATGTACCACTATCTAGGAAAAAAAAATCCTCATTCTGTAAAGCTTTTTTTTCATGTGCTTAATATCATGTCTCCCAGGTGAGACATTTTAAGATGGATTTTGAATTACTACAGTAAATTATAGAATGCAGAGATGTGCAGAAGACATACTTTAGATAACCTCTGCAGACCAAGACTAGGCTGTGCTTTAAATCAACTTGGATAGTCAAGTGACAATTGTGTAATCTGCCTTTTGACAAACTTAAAACCAAGATAGGCATCATATACGTAGATTCAGATCTCGCCCCTAAAATCGTTGACCAGCGCCCACAAAAGATTCCCAAATAATCAAATTCAACACCTTAATTAATCCAAATATAAGCTTCTATTCTGAATACACCAATACAACTACCTCATTCCAAGAAGATAGTACCGAAAAATTGTAGGAACTAAAGCACAGATGTGAGTTCGGTAAAGAGAAATGATTATTAAAATCCAGGTAAAGTTTACGATAATAATTCCAAAATAATCCTAAATATTTCTCTTTGAATTTTGCAGAAATGTCCTCATTTACTTTCAGTATGATCAGGACAATTTTCCATTTAAAGCTAACTTTACAATAAAAATGAAAGAAAATGACTAATAAAGTTAAAATAAGTTTCAATTATCATGAACAAAGTCTGTAGCTACACTGTGAAAGAACAATTTAATATTTCTTCAAAAAATAAAATTGTCTGTTAAGAGGAAATACCTAAGGGCTTGCTTCTGACAGGTGCTGAGTGCCTCACAGAAGAAGCTCAGAAGCTGTCAGTATCCTACTCAAAATGTATGATTTTCACAGAAGAGCAGAATAACTGTGAAAGCACATTTCTAACCTCAAATAAACACTAGTTTACCAACTTCACTTTCTAAACTAAACTAAACCAAAAACTATTACTTATGCTTAAAAGACTTTTTTCTTTTTTTCTTTTTTTTTTTAATTTAAATTTTGAATTTATGGACAGGAATGTGCTTAATGTTAAGGAAAAATTATGTTTGTTTGCTTTTATTTTCAGTTTCTCATCACTGAAACTGGAGAAACTGAAAAATTCTCATGAAATGCTAATTCATCTGCATCTTGACCCAAACTCAGGATATGAATGAGATGCAATGTGAACATTTCTTTTGCCATCAGTCTGTTTCAGAGTAAGCCTCTGGCTAACTGAGTAGGATCTCCCTCCAAACTTCTCCAGACCTGTTGCAATCTGAGCTACAATCAAATGCTAACCTTAAGAACTCCCAACTTTTGCCATAGCCTTGGTTAAAAGGTTATTAAAATGCTAGTGAATACTGCTGAAAGACGACAACTTCAGCCATGAAAATCAAATTATCATAATTACTCTTTACTTTACACTTATGAAAATCAATGAATTAATCATGTCTTCAAGTTTGTGCTTTAAGACTTTCAGTTCATTTGAGCTACAACTTTACTATGACCGAAGTATAATTGTTTTCAGATTGCCTTTGCAATCATTTTTACATGCTACCAAGTAAAGTCTCAAATCCAAAATATTTTTATGTGTACTCATATGTTTGTTTGTTGCACTACTTTTTGTAACCTGTAGAAAATAAACTTCAGGTTGCTTTGATAGATTATATCAAAAAAATTATGCAGGGGGAAGCATTCAAGCAGATCTTTTTCTCCCTCAGATTAGATATGAATTTCTTAGAAAATCTTGATTTTCTATGCATGAGACAAGGTAAAGAAGAAAATTAACACAGCTTAACACGTTCTGTTTAAATTTCAGTCCTTAATTTTATGCAGATTACCATGTAAACACAGCTAAGTATAATAAGACAGAGTATTGCTGAAGACTATTAAGGTTTTTGTGTACACGAGAAAATTAATTGGCACTAGAATAACTGTGGGGGAGCTATACCTTAACAACTCCCTGCATACATGATTCTGAAATAAAAGTGATTTTATTCTGGAGTGATTATTCCCCTTTGGAAGAAGAGTAACTATTCTGGAATAAAATCACTTTTATTCTGGAACTGAATGTCCGCACTAGGGAGTTATTCCAGAATAGTTAAATTGTACCAAAACAGCTATAATGGAAGTTATTATGGAATAGCTCTACCGGTTAATTTCCCCCGTGTAGTATAGGCCAAAGGTTGAATTGCACCAGAACGTATTATACATAATTATATGATCGATTGCTGTAGAGTAAGAGGGGTTTTAAAAGAGAATAACTTGCATTTAAGGCCATTTCTCCTACTCCTCCTCCCCCAAAATGTAAAATCCCAGATAATTAAGTACTGCAGCTTAGAAAGCTTTGAGAAAATAAAAAAACTGAATGGGTTCCAGATCAGGACATTAAATTACTGTCGCAAGTTCTACCCAAATTAGAAGGACCGTCTGCAATTGGCACTACCTTGTTTACTGTCTCATACATCTGTCATCCATATCATGTTGTCCTCCTCTACATTCGCAGTGACAGCTGTCACAGTATTCAGGAAACAAAAACATCTTGCATCTGTTCTTGGTAAACTATGGCTGTTTCAATAGGTTTTGCTGTATGTCCTGTAAAGTGTGAAAAATCAGGAAGCATCATTTGAATTTGCTTTTCTGAAGGAAGCCTTTCACTCTGTGCCTCATCTAGCTAATGAGGAAGAGAGGAGGAAAAGAGATGGATCTTATAGCATTTAAAAACAGGTACTTAGCAGTAATAAAATAGAATAAACTGCGGGCTGTAGATAAGACAGATGTCAGCACAGTAGGTAGAAAATATAGTGGGGATAAGCTTGAGGGATTTTGTCAAACCTCTACCTAAGGCTTTTGTTGCCCTTTCAGTTGTAGGAGGTGGGTATCAGGGTGAGGTCCAGGATTTGGACTTTATAAACTGATCTACACTATTAAGGCTGTGGAAAGCATTTTAAAACAAGAAGTATTCACTTGCACTCCAAGAGCTTATTCCAGTTTGAGGTGGTGTATACCAGCCCCAGCTCAAATGTGTGCCAGGTCCCCTGACTCCCCAGCTGTGTTAAATGAGCAGTACTGGGATGGGTATGGTCCCATGCTGCAGAGTTCTGGCATGGCTCTGGAAGCTACTGAGAGACACTGATTTCTGTTAGATACACTGAAAAACAGCAACTCAAAGAAAAGGTGGGTGGGGGGAGAGACTAGGAGCTTGGTGTATCTGTGCATTATCACCCTGGAGAAAAGGGCGTTGCAACAGGCTGTTCCTGGATCTGAGATCTAGGTGTTTTGGCTGGCAGTGCTGTGCAGAGGCTGGCTTACCCCCATCTGTCAAAATCTGCCCCAGTGAGTTCTACTCCCTGTCACTCCTCCTCTCTTTCCTGGAGCCAGTGTAGGGTGCTGAGGACATGAACTTCTGTTTCTCATCCCCTTCCCCAGCTCATGCTCTGACACAGAATTTCTCCTTTTTGTGCAAGATCGATAGTCTAATCCTTGCTGGCTATTTGGCATTAAGCCTTTCTTTTGCTTGCTGGCAACCCCCTTGCAGTATGTTGATGTTTTCTTGAGAAGTAATATTTGCTGGCTGTTATTATCTTTAGTGAGAATGAGCACTATAAAGGAATGAAATCTCACTTGCAAGAGAGAGACACTTATAAATATAATGAATGTTTTATTCTGGAAGTCACATTCTCATCTGCTCCCAGGTGTTTTCCAAGTAATTGGATTAATCAGATTAATCCTGCAAGACCAAGAACCTGTGACTTTCATGATGGCTTCTTTAAAATTAAGTCAACAAGAGCAATTTAGTTATCAACAAAAGGATGTATAATCTTGTTGCTGGAATGACTACTACTTTTGCCCAAGTAAGGGACTGGGAAGGCCTTCAAAGCTACAGGAAAAAAAAAAAATCAATGCAGTGGCACCCAGGTTGGGTTGGTCTGTTAATCCATGGTACTATTAAAAGAAAGGAAGCTAGGTGTGCCTTGTGGTCATCAGGAAACTTTTGAAAATTTAAGATCAAAGTCAAGTAAGATCTTCAGTAAGTACTGAATTGTGTTACCTGGCACTGGAATTAAAGTGGCCCAATTATTCCAAATGGGAGCTGCTGAGTGTTGAGCCCTTTGGAAATCTCACTCACCAAGTAGCCTGATAAGTGAAGAAGTCTGATCCACAGCATATATTAAATTTCACTTCAGTTTTTGTCCTCTTTATACTTGTCTCACTATGTGTACAAAATGTTGGGTGTTCATATTCCTTTCTGCATTCCTCCTCTCAGAAAGTCAGGTAAATTGCACATGGACTTTCCCAGCAGTGTTCTAACATGACATTTATCAAAAATGGATGATCTATGTTGCAACTTTAACTACTATTTCTCAGGTACTACTTCAGGGTGAATGTACCAGAGGGAACTACTGTGCAAAGCACCTGCTAGGAGGCTGGGATGGATGGGCAAGTGAAAAGACTGTGTACAGAATATAGGTGTGAGAGAAAAAATATTTCTAACTATGTATCCACTTCTAATTTATTATCTGGCTTTTCCAGTAACCTGATCTAAGGAATTTTTCAAAATATGTATAGACACTGAACAGGGCACAAAGATGGTATTTCATCATGAAAACATCGCATCTTCAGTTTTAAGACTTTGATACAACTTTAATACTGAATTTATAGTTTTAGTCTTACATTAAGACACTAGAAATTTAGTGTGATTACACAGTCTTCAGCTTATTAAGTGTCCTTGCTGCATATGTCTACTACTTCTGGGAGGTCAGGCAGCAACAACAGGTAAGAAGGCAAACCACAGCAGTCATACATTAACTGATCACCAGATTAAAAAGGAATAGAGTAACAGGCAATACATATCATATGAAGTAAGTGGCTTCCAGCGCATGACCTTGCTAGCCAGCCTTCTCATTGCTAGAGAAACGGAATTCCTGTAACTAATGCAGTGGCTCATCAGTCTCCACTCCATTTTGTTTGTTTTCTCATACCCTCTTTTCTAATGCATTTTTTCCTTTTAAATTACAATATTGTTAACACTGAATAAAAATTACCTTATGAAATATTTAAATATTTAACTTACTTTAATCAAACAGTAGATATATTGCCTCTTCTTAAATGTCCTTGTCATGAAGGAATTCAAGTGAGTCACTTCTGTTTCATCTTTATCTTCTCTCCTGAGAAACTCCAAGTCTGGGACTGCTTGTCTCTTTTTTTTTTTTTTTTTTTGCCACAGTGTTATTCAGGTCTTTGTTTCATATAGTCTTGCACCTCTAGTTTTACCTTCTCCCATCCACAGAAATCAAGAGGATGATGTGCCACCTTTCTGTACTGACATAGAAGGGGCAACAAAGAGTGAATGCTGTATGCGGTCTTCTGGTTTAAGCAAAACAGGGTCTATGTACACAGTATGGTGTTTCTGAAGCTACAGTCAGATCCAGAGAAATCACTCTTTCCGCACCATGGCTGATTACCTGGCACCTGCTATAAGGTTCCCTTCAACTGTGTGGTAGCACTGAAGTTAACTTGCCATTTTACACCAACCTAACATGCTGGTCCCAAATCCATGGTAACTTGGATTACCATCTTACTCCAAAAATGTACCATTGAGAAGTGACCCAACAGATTTCATAAAGTCAAAATATTCAAGACTACAGGGTCTGCTATGATCTTTCAGTATAACCCCCAGCACCAAACAGACCATACTGTTTATACTTCTCCTTGGACTATGTCTTTTCAAGGACCAAGCAACTGCCAGGAAAGCAAAACAAAATGCTACATGCTGGGCATTCTTCTCCAACTGACTTGATTACCTCTTTACCCATAAGCCACAAGTCTGAGGACATTTGGTTTCTGCCCTTTACGAGCTTCTCAATTAACAAAAACAGATTTAAGAAGGACAGCACTCTTTTCAGGGCAGATTTTGATAGATGCTAGAACATTAAATGTCAAACAGAAGAGAAATTTCTCATTGGGGTCATTTTCTATTATATTGTATTGCGCAGTGTGACTGCTTATCTCAGGTTGCAGAGGTTATTTGCTGCAGGGAAGGCTGAGAATGTCGTTAGTGCACTGTGCCCTGAGATAACCTGCAGCATATCATTAAACCATCTAATGGCTGTATGGCCCATTGACCTCCATCACTCATTTGCTAACAATGTTTGTTATTTACAGGCACTAGGGAAATTACTGTTGAGTTATTAGTCACCCTTCTCTTGCTGCTGCCACCACAATATTTTGTGATATCCAACAGAAAAAATTAAAAAGCCAGTTAATTGACTTTAATAACATGATCTGCTGTGCACACGAATTAATGTGGGTGTGTTTAACCAGTCCTCCCTGTCATCTGTTGCCCTCCCACCCCCAAATATTCTGGTAGACTGTTGTTGTCATTGAAATAACGTTTTCGCTTTGCAATGTCTTTCCATCCAGCTTTGGAGTCCAATAGGTGTGCTTTTCTTTTAAAAGCATGTTATGCAACAATCTGGTATGAAAATGAATCCAGTTTTGGAAGAAGCTAAATGATATCTGTGCTGAATATGTCACTTTAACCCAAGACTCCCTATTTCTGCTGGTGTGAGGTATTTGCTGCCACTCTTATTAAAACAGCATTGCCATTAATCCAATTATTTTCAAAGGCACTTAAGGCTATTAGCCATTTAAACCTCATGGGAACTGAAAGGTATTTGGCTCTGATTTTTTTTTTTTTTAATTATTTTTTATTTTTTTGGTTTTGGTGCAGAGGGGTGGAAGGTGAAGAGAGTGAAGACAGTATTTTATTTATTTTTGGTTAGTTTACTTATTTTTAGGTTATGTTATTTATTTTTCAGTTTATTTAAACTATTTTTTAGTTAAAATGAAAACAACATGAATTTTGTTTGTTACATTAAATAGTAATCTTTGCTTGTAGTTAAAGGCCTATTCAGCAGGCTAAATTCATCTGCTTGAACTTTTCATCTGAATTGAACATTTATTTGAGGTAAATCAAGGCTAAAGAAGAATGTGGAATACACATGAAGTAGTATTCCAGTCACGTGCTTGCTTGAAACCTCACAGAGAGGGGTATAGCTTTCGCCGCCTTCAGTGAATTATGACAGAACAGAACAAGGCGTTGTGTACTGCTAGAATTAATTAGCATCACTGGCTCCATTCAAGGGTGACCAGATGTACACAGCCAAAGCAGGATGCCTATCACTGTCTGCCAGGATTTCAAAAATGATAGGACAACAATGTGCAAATAAAGCCACATTATGTTGGTATTACAAAAAGTGCTTCGGCTTTTGGGTTTTCCTGTGCAAAAGGAGAAGTGACAAAAGCAAGGGTGCTCCTATGGCTTCAGTGGTGTTTCTGATTGAGAGAGTTTGATCCAATTACCAGAGCTACTGAAGTTTTCCTTTTTGAAGCAAGAGTAAGTATGCTGGGTTCATGAAATTCCCACTCACTACCACTTCATCACTTCAATTTATCATCTGTAAAGTGAAGTTAATAAATAATATTGTACAGGTAACAGTGTTCAATACACTGGATTGTATGTCTGGGATACAGGTCCAGCAACAGCAAATAATCTGTCCAGCCAAGGACATTCTGGGCATCAGCTCAAAGCAGTCTATAGAGCACCATAACTTAAGGAGGTTATTAATAATACATGGTATTAAGAAACCAAGTAAAGTTTTACAAAGCTAAAGAAAGTTACATTCAAAAGGTGTATTGTTGCAGACTAATAATATGAAAATGATCCTACTCTAGGATACACCAAGAGCTGGGAAAAGCTTAGCATGAAGATGCACAACTTAACACACCTTAATGATATATCATGCATCAGCTGACCTACAGGAGCTGACTATAGCAGCATCCTTTATCACCAGCAAATGCTATCCAGAAGGCATTAATCTAAACCACAGTGCAATTGCTAAGCTGTAGTAACTTCACTTTATTTTGTTTCACAGACCTTTAAACTTCTCACTAGGTTTCATTAAAGCCAGCATGGATGGCTTCAAAACTCCTGATCCTCAAGGCAGGGAATTCAGTGGAGAGAATATCATTTAACTTCGTTACATTCCAGAGTTGGAATCATGGAATCATTCAGGTTGAAACAGACCTTCAGGATTATCTGGTCCAACAATCACCCCACTAACAATGTCACCCACTAAACCATGATCCTAAGCAGTATGATGTAGAGAGCCATGCCACCACCCCTCCTTATATGCCTGTCCCTTCTGAAGAGCTTGTAGCCATCCATTGCAGCACTTGAGTCAGTGTGGTCCCACCACATTTCAGTAATGGCAACTAGGTCACAGTTTGCCTGCTGCACAATGGCTTCCAGCTCCTCCTGTTTGTTGCCCATGCTGCGTGCATTGGTGTAGATGCACTTGAGCCTGGGGGAGCAGTCCCAGGGTTGAGGGTGAGGGCAATGGCACGACTCCTCTCTATCTAAAGTCTTATTTCCCCCCGTCCCTCTTCATACCTACTTTAAAGTCCTCTCAATGAGCCCTGTCAGTTCCTGGACTGGAGTACATTTCCCTCCTTGGTACAGGTGGAACCCATCAGCAGCCATCAGGTCAGGTGCCAAGTAAACCTCCCCATGGTCAAAAAAAAAAAATAAAATTCCTGTGAAAACACCAGTCTCTCAGCCATGTATTGATCAGCTGGGCTTTCCACATCCGCTCAGTTATCCCTCCCCACCACTGAAGGGATAGAGGAAAACACCACCTGCACACAGACAGTCTAGTAACTGCCCCAGTCCCCTGAAGTCCCTTGTGGTAGTCTTCAGGCTTCTCTCAGTTGCTTCATTTCTGCCAGCCCAAATTATCACTAAGGGGTAACAATCAGACAGACAAACAAGGCCAGGATGTTTCCTGGTGTTGTCACTGACCTGGGCCCCAGGGAGGCAGCAGACTTTCCTATGGGTAGGGTCTGGATGACATATGGGGCCCTCTGTTCCCCTCAGAAGGCAGTCGCCTATGACCGTTACCCTTCTTTCCTTCTTGGTGGAGGAACTCTTGAGGTGTGGAGTCGACTTCCTTGCCCCAGACAGCCTCCTGGGTGGACTTTTCCCCACATCCTCACCACCCTGTCCCCTTGAGCTCCATGGCCTCAAACCTACTGCATAAGGGCACCTGGGGAGGCGAGGCAGGTAGGGAGGGGGCTCGCCTGCAATGCCGAGCCGGGACCTGTTTCCATTCCTCTCCACCTCCCAGGTCCAATCCCTCTGACTGACAGCAACAGGGCAGGGGGCTCACCACTATTTCGGGTGTGTGTCCCCGGTGCCTTTCTCTCAGGCACAGCAGGGAGTGACTCCACCAGGCCTAATTCCTGCTCACACTCCCTGATAAGGGACCCTAAAAAACACTAACATCACCAGTTTCTCCCAACGGAAGCCTTTGGGTACATCTCAACTCCCTTCGGGAGTCTTTATGCAACCCCACACACAATAGAACTCTGCACCTTCTCTCTTTTCAAACTGGAACTGCCCTGCATGGCGCATGCTCACGGTATACCTGACAGACCCCCCCACACACCCTCTCTCTGCCTGACTGTGACCAATCCTGAAAGGTCCCATCCGCTGCAACGACTTAAAAGCACATATCCTTGCCCTACGTGTCCATTCACAACCCCAACCCAAACATAGCATTTGCCCCCTTGGGAATGCTGGGAGGCAGACTCCATCCTCAACAAGGAACACAAAGAACAGGCAGGACATTGTTTCAGGCACAAGGCTCCTCTTCACCTGCAGAAACAAATCGCCATCAGGCACCAGCACACCAGCCAAACTTCTTCCAATGCAACACCCTCCTCAGAAGCAAAACAGTACTCAACTGACCTGCTCTGCTACTTAAGTCAGATAGACCACTGGTAGACAACTCTCTGCCTCCCCCACCAACCACCCCCCACCACACACAGTATTTGCCCCTTGACTTGATTCTCAGGGGTCAGAATCCATCCTCAGCGTGGACCCATGGAGGCCTACTGGGATGTTGACAGTTTTTTCTTCATCCCCTGTAAAGAGGAGTCACCCAGAGGTGGATCGATAGACTACCAAACCGAAAACCACACCCATTTTCCAACTTCTCTCCACTCACCTTCCCAATCGAGGTTTAGCGCTTCCATTCGCCATGCCAAGCCAAGGTCACAGTGGTTAGATCAAGGAGAAAGAACAGTAAACATGACAATCCACAAAACAGTCTATACCCACTCCTCTTCTTTCCTCCCCTACTCCAACAGCCAAGCCCCAGACCCATGTCCCCCAACCCAGTACCACTGCTTCGCTCACCTAACATCCCAAAGAGATGCATCACACTCCGTGCTCCTCTTGCACTTTGAGGCTTCTCCAGTATTTCAGGAACTGGAACCATTGATGTCTGGCGTGACACAGGACTGTGGCAGGAGATGCACACTGCTGTCGCAAGGTGCTTACCAAGCCTGCCCACCAGGCAAAACAGACTAACAAAACCAACCGACCAACTCATGGCCCACAGTGCCATCCACTCACCCTCGTGCCTCATTCAAGCTTCCAGCTTAGTCTGTGCCTATGACCTAGGCCACAAGAAACAAAAAGAGACGGTCGGGACACACAAACAGTACAGCTCCTTGCACAGGACTCAAGCACAGAGACCAGAGCCAGAAAAAAAAAAAAAACTCAGGTCCACAAATGCCAACAGACCATGAATGCACAGCAGCCCCATCAGGGGTAATCATGGACTTACCCTTTACAGCTAAAAAAGGTGACCCTGCTCAGTCTCTTGGTAATACTGCACCTATGTGGTCAAGCCCCTTGTGGTGCATACTAAAACTCTCTGTGAATCCTCTGGAGTGTTACACAAATGGCTTGATATATCTAGAGATTAAAATATAACCCAAAAACAGAAGCATACCCCACCATGTCCCAAAAACAAGTTGACCAGCAACTTCTGCTAAACATCCCTCTATTAAGTGAATTCCAAACACTTAAAATCTAGACAGCTACAAGGTCTAAAGACTCTACAGCCAGAAAAACAGCAGGAAAAAGCTCCAAAAATATAGCAAACTGCCCCTAACCCTGAAAAAGACTACACCTTACGTGCTTACTGCTGCTGTTTTCAGATACAGGGAACTTGGACAATATATTCTTTTCCCCTAAACCCTACTCCCTCACTTTACCACCTAGATTGTAACTGATAATATTTGACGTACAGATTAAGACATAAGGGCACGTTCACAGTAAGCCCCGTAATTCTGCAAAAATCAGAAGAGACCTAGAACCACAAAGCAAACACACAAAGTAACATTGTCATCCTATCTGTAAATGTGCTATAAGAATACTCACCTGAAGAAGAGCTGCATGCAATAAAGGCATCTACTACTATATAGATTGCTTTACTCTAAAAGATCCTACTAGTTGTTACCTCAAAAAGATGTGCTTACCTCTCTCAACTTGGAAACACATCAGTCCATAGGCTCTGACCCACCTAAAGAACCCTGCAACAGACTGAAGGAAAAACGAAGCACTTACCCCAAAGAGCAGCTCAGACAGAAAGAGCTCTCTGATAGGATGCCTGTGGCTCATATACCATCAGGCCCCACCTGACACACACCCCAATCACCTGGGAAAGGAGAGGGGTGAAGCACAAGAAGGGAGAAAGACAGCAGGAGGAGCAGCAGCTCTGTGTGTTTACTTATTTATTTATTTATTTATTATTATTACTATTATTATTATTATTATTATTTTATCTGGCTTAGCTCAACAGTGTGCAGAGTGCAGACAAGAGAACTGGGCTGTTTCTAGAAGCAACACTTCCCGTGCTTTTGCTTCAGCTTTGAATATTAAAAGGAGAATATGACCAAGCAAGTAACTGAAACTATTTCAGCTGAAATTAGCTCAAACCTTTCTTTACATAGGCAAAAATAATCTAGAAGCATAACAGATTACACGCCAGAAAAAATCAATTCAGTGTAGTAACATGACTCGCAGGAGAAATCAGGCACTTGAGTAGGCTATCTGAAAACCAAAAGGCTATGCTGATGGGTCAAAACATACTACAGGACACTGAAATCTGGCCTTCTGCTGCACTGACTTATAAACTACCCCCACACTCACCAAGGCACAACCCCAACTCAAACACAGACACAGCATTTCAGCTCGAGCTTGGCTTTGGGGACTGCTGGAAAGCAGGCTTCATCCTCAACGAGGCATGCTCAGGCTACACGGGATGGGGCTTCAGGCACCTCTTCACCTACGGAATATGACTGCCATAAGGAACTGCAATTCCAGACAACCTTTTTCCTCTACAACACCCTTCTCAGGAACCGTGCAGCATTCAAGTGACCTGCCTTGCTCCTATTCTAAAGACTATCACAGCCCACCTTGCCTGTGGCACCTGCTAAACAAAAGAGAAAGCAACCACAGCAGCAAAAGCCACAGCACTCCAAGGACAGTTACTCTCATCCGCTCCTTTACCTCAGCCGCTCACTTGACCCCAAGGCAGATGCTTCCATTGGGAGCACTTTTTGATGGGAGAAATTGGCCTCCTGTGGTTCTCCGTTGTACTCTAGATCCTCTGCAGGTCTACCAGGGCTACCCAGTGCCCCCTAGCTCCCCTGGAAAGCCTCCCAGTGACACCCTGTGTCCTCTTGGATGCCCTAGAGGTCTCCCAGGGCACGCTAGGGTTCCCTACAAGCCTCCTCTTGCAACCTAGAGGCAAAATTAGGACTCTTCCAGGAATCTAATGGCCTCTGGAAGCCTCGCAGGGCTCTCTAGTGCACTCTTCGGCACACTACAGGCCTCCTGTGGTCCTCTGCTGCACTCTAGATCCTCTGCAGGTCCATCAGGGCCACCCAGTGCCCTCTAGCTGCCCCAGAAAGTCTCCCAGTGACACCCATTGTCCTCTAAGATGCCCTAGAGGCCTCCCAGGGCACTCTAGGATGCCCTACGAGCCTGCTATTGAACACTAGAAGCAAAATAAGGACACTTCCTGGAATCTAGTGGCCTCTGGAGGCCTCGCAGGGCTCTCTAGTGCTCTCTCGGGCACACTGGAGGCCTCCTGTGGCTGAACAAGTATGGAGGAGTTGTGTAGTATGTCATAAGGTAAATAAGAAAATTATCTGCTTTCGCTCCCCAAACCTTGGTGCTGCTGCAACAAAGGTCAGTGTGAGAACTGGTCCTGAGCACATCCATGGGGGGAGCTGGAGGGCGGGGGGGGGGGGGGGGTGTGTGTGGCCATGGGAACGGCCATTGCCTCAGTGCAACAGTGACAGAACCACGGCCAAGAATTGGGTCCCTGGGGGAGCATCGTGGGGACGATCCTGTCCGTCCCTGTCCAACCTCGTCCCCTCCCCAGCCATAATGACGTTGGTGGCGGGTGGCGAGCTTTACGATATTGTGGACATGGTGGGTAAGGGGACCTTCGGGGAGGTGGTCAGGAGCTGTCGGAGGAGCACGGGAGAGATGGTTGCCATTAAGATCTTGAGGAACGAAGGCAACCAAGGCCAGAGCACCTGGAACGAGGTGAAGCTGCTGCGGGCGCTGCAGGCGGTGGACACGGAGGCAGTGCACATCGTCCGCTTCCTCGAGTCCTTCCAGGACAGTGCCTGCACCTACCTGGTCTTTGAGCTGCTGGAACAAAGCCTCTTTGAATTCCAGAAGAAGAACAACTTCTCGCCGCTGCCCGTGCGGCACATCCGCACCATCGTGGCGCAGGTGCTGGTGGCATTGGCCAAACTGAAGGAGCTCGCCATCATCCACGCTGACCTGAAGCCAGAGAACATCATGCTGGTGGACCACACGCATCACCCTTTCCGCGTGAAGCTGGTGGACTTTGGCTCAGCCTGCATCTTCAGCGAGGTGTGCTTCATCAAGGAGCCCTACATCCAGACCCGCTTCTACCGGGCGCCTGAAATCCTGTTGGGGCTGCCCTTCTGCGAGAAGATGGACATGTGGTCCTTGGGCTGTGTGGTGGCCGAGCTCCACCTGGGCAGGCCGCTCTATCCAGGCAGAAATGAGGACGAGCAGGTCCGCTACATCTGCAAGACGCAGGGTTTGCCTCCAGGGAGGCTGCTGTGCACTGCCCGCAAAGCTCAGCGCTTCTTCCAGCGGGCGCCAGATCCGGCTGGAGCTTGGCAGCTGAAGCCGGAGGTGACGGTGGTTGGGGCAAAGGTGACGGTGGGGCAGAGGAGATACGTCCTCTCCTCGCTGGAGCAGATGGTGGCAGTCAACGTGCAGCCGCTGCTTGGCGCCGGGCAGGAGGCACTGGCCGAACGCTGCGACCTGCACGGGATGGTGGAGCTGGTGCAGAGGATGCTCACCTGGGACTCACATGAGAGGATCGCGCCCAGCACCGCCCTCAAGCACCCGTTCATCTCCATGCGGCAGCTCGAGTCCAGCTTCCAGGCCACCCAGTACTACCAGCTGTGCCAGCAGGCCACCCAGGCGTCCTGCGAGGATGCTGCTGGTGCCGCTGCCCCTCCGACTGTGGAAGAAGGCATCACATTCCCACCAGAGAAGCATGGCCGTTGCAGTGTGCAGAGAGCCACCACCCAGATGGACAACCTCAGCCTAGGCGAGGAGAGCCAGCACGGCGCCTGCCACCCCATCCCCTGCCACTATGGGAGCTGGCACCAGGCCGTGCAGCACCCACAGCGCCCCAAGATGAACACGGTTTCAGGTAACCTGATTGTGTTGGGGCCACGGTCCCTTCCTGGTGGCGTGGCCAGGTGGCAGCTAGGAGCAGAGCATGCACGGGGGAACGTCCGCCTCGCCCCATGCCAAGGTACCACTGTGGGTCAGGGGGCTGGCACAGAGTCCAGGGTGCTTGGGGTCCACCGGGGGTTTCAGGTGCCTGGGTGCTCCAGGTGCCTGGTGCTCCATGTCCCCTGGTGCTCCATGTCTCTAGGTGCCTGGTGCTCCATGTCCCCTGGTGCTCCATGTCCCCCAGTGCTCCATGTCATAGGTGCTGCAGGTCCCTGACGCTCCCTGAATCCCATATCATGACTGTTGTGGGTTCCTCAGGGCCCCAGGTTCTCCATGTCCCCATCAGTCCCACATCATGGGTACTGGGGTCCCTGCCATTCCATGTGCCCATCAGCCCCATGCCCCCATCAGCTCCACATCATGCATTTTGGGGTCCCTGCCATTGCATGTCCCCATGTGCTCCCCACATCATGGATTCTCCCTGTCCCTGGGTCCCCAGCTCCACACAGAGACCCACACCATGGGCTGTGACACGTCCCCCAGGCCCCCCACACCGTGCTGCTCACCCCCTGGTGCTTTTCTCACCTGCAGCGAGCCCTGATGAGGCGGCACAGCCCTGACACCCCCTATCCCACCACCGGCCCTGAGCACGGCTCATCGGACCAGGACTCAGCTCCTCCAGGCCCCCCACAACCTGCAGTGCCACTGAGCTGCCAGCGAGAGACAAGAGACCCTGCGCCCGCCTCTGAGCATCCCGGACCTTCCTATTCCTCACCTCCACACAACCCCTCTGCTCCGCTCAGCACCGGGTGCTGCTGGGGGGAGTGGGCATACCACCCTTGTGGGCACTGGCCATTGCAGTGCTCCCCAATAAAGCGTTTGCTGTTGAATGAGTGTTTTGAGTCTCCTTGATGGGTGCAAGATGGATTTGGGACCGCAGGGTGTCCCAGGATCGCGGGGTGTCCCGGGACCGATGCTCGCTTACACCACACAGGGTGGCACAAAGGATGCAGGTGCTACCCAGAGGTATGGCACCCACCTTTAATTTCAACACAAAGTCTACAAAAAGTGCTCTGTACCCCCCAGAACACCCAAAGCATAGTGCTGGGATCGGCTGGGGTCTGCTCCTCCTCACCTCACAGCAGGAGCTGCACAGCTGCTCCCAGTGCCCCGCAACGCCGATGTCCACGCTGTACGGAGAGCACCAGTCCCACTTGAACACTGCCCACAGCTGTCCCTGCACAGTGTGTCCCCCCTGGTGTGACACCCCACCCCCCACCCACCCCCGGTGTGTCCCCCCCCCCATATGTCCCCCCCAGTTCTATCTCGAAATAATTGTTGGATTTGCACCCAGATGCCTAGAAAGGCTGAAAAGGCCTTGTCCCCGATTGCTATTTCCAGCAGCAACTGTGTCTGGATTCTCTAGATTTCTAAGGACAACAGATCATACTCAGTCACAGGAAGGAATAGATTTTGAAGTTGAGCTTCCTAAATGTATTGGGTTTACGTGGCAAGGTTTTGGTAGCAAGGGGCCCACAGGGGTGGCTTCTGTGAGAAGAATCTAGAAGCTGCCCCATGTTAGGTAAGGGCCCCACTGCTGACCAGAGCCAAGCCAATAAGTGATGTTGTTTTGCGCCTCTGTGAGAGCATATTTAAGACAGGGAAAAAAATGCTGCGCCACACAGCAGCTGGGAGAGTGAGATGAGGAACAGCCTTGCAGGCGCCAAGATCAGTGAAGAAGGACGGGGAGAGATGCTCCAGGTGCCAGAGCAGAAGTCCCCTGCGGCCTGTGGTGAGGACCATGGTGAAGCAGGCTGTCCCCCTGCAGCCCATGGAGTACCACGATGGAGCGGGGTTCCACACTGCAGCCCGTGGAGGAGACCACGGTGGAGCAGGTGGACCTGCATCAACAGAGGCTGTGGCCTGTGGAAGACCCCTGCCAGAGCAGATTCCGGGCCGGACCTGTAGCCTGTGGAGAGGAGACCATGCAGGAGCAGGTGACCTGGCAGGAGCTGCTGCCCGTGGGGGATCCAGGTTGGAGCAGTTTGCTTCTGAGGGATGGACCCCGTGGTACAGACCCATATCTGGAGCAGTTCTTGAAGAGCTGCTGCCTGTGGGAAGCCCACGCCGGATCAGTTCAGCAAGGACTGCATCCCGTGGGAGGGACCCCACAGCACAGGGGACAAGACTGACCGAGAAGGAGCAGCAGAGAAGAAGCACTACAGACTGACCATAACCCCATTCCCCCATTCCCCTGTGCCACTCAGGGGGAGGAGGTGGAAGAGGGTGGATGGGGGGGAAGGTGCTTTTGTTTTTTTTTCCTTTGTTTCTCACTTCTCTAGCTTGTTAGTAATACGCAATAAATCTTACTATCTCCCTATGCTGAGTCTGTTTTGCCCGTCACGATAATTACTGCGCGATCTCCCTGTCCTTATCTCAACCCATGAGCCCTTTTCATCATATTTTCTCCCCATTCCTCTTTGAGGAGGGGGAGTGAGAGAGTGGTTGTGGTGGAGCTCTACGATATTGTGGACATGGTGGGTAAGGGGATCTTCGGGGAGGTGGCCAGGAGCTGTTGGAGGAGCATGGGAGAGATGGTTGCCATTAAGATCTTGAGGAATGAAGGCAACCAAGGCCAGAGCACCTGGAACGAGGTGAAGCTGCTGCAGGCACTGCACGCGGTGGACACGGAGGCAGTGCACATCGTCCGCTTCCTCGAGTCCTTCCAGGACAGTGCCTGTACCTACCTGGTCTTCGAGCTGCTGGAACAAAGCCTCTTTGAATTCCAGAAGAAGAACAACTTCTCGCTGCTGCCTGTGCGGCACATCTGCACCATCATGGCGCAGGTGCTGGTGGCGTTGGCCAAACTGAAGGAGCTCGCCATCATCCACGCTGACCTGAAGCTGGAGAACATCATGCTGGTGGACCACACGCATCACCCTTTCCGCATGAAGCTGGTGGACTTTGGCTCAGCCTGCATCTTCAGCAAGGTGTGCTTCATCAAGGAGCCCTACATCCAGACCCGCTTCTACCGGGCGCCTGAAATCCTGCTGGGGCTGCCCTTCTGCGAGAAGATGGACATGTGGTCCTTGGGCTCAAACCTTTCTTTACATAGGCAAAAATAATCTAGGAGCATAACAGATTACACGCCAGAAAAAAAAAAATCAATTCAGTGTAGTAACATGACTCGCAGGAGAAATCAGGCACTTCAGTAAGCTATCTGAAAACCAAAAGGCTATGCTGATGGGTCAAAACATACTACAGGACACTGAAACCTGGCCTTCTGCTGCACTGGCTTAAAAACTACCCCCACACTCACCAAGGCACAACCCCAACTCAAACACAGACACAGCATTTCAGCTCAAGTGTTAACCCTAACCCTAACCCTAATTAGAACCCTAAAAAAAACTCCTTAATCTCTCCACCTTCTCCTTGAGCTCTGCCACCAGGCTCCTCCACCTGCTTTCACCTCACGCAGGCAGTATCTCTGTCAGCCTCCATTGGTAGTGGCTGGCTCAGGCACTCCCTGCAGCCAGAGGCCTGAACTGCTGCATCTTTGGGCAGGCACCCGGTCTGCGTCACCACAGTCTTTTTGGTGAGTGCTTTATTGAGTGTTTGCCAGCTGGTGGTGACCATGGCTGGGGTTGCTGTCTGTATGGCCCGGCTGTGTAGGCCCGGGCAGAGGGTGCTGCCGGTCCTGCTCACGCCTCCTCAGCCGCCCTCACGAGGGCTGCCAGGCCATGGCGGCTCCCTCGGTTGCCTTGAGGGGCCTCGGGGCAGGAAAAAAGCCCTAAAAAAACTAAAAAAAGCCCTGCCCGCCACCATCCCCCACTCCGCTGCCGAACGTGTCTGCCCTGGAAAACCCTCATATCCAGATTGCCAAACTCTTGAGGAAATACTGACCCAACAGAAATTGTTGCCACCCTATCTATCTAGCAAGTAAAGCATCCGTTCTTTAGGTCAGTAAATATTCCGACAATCAGTCCGGCCTGTTTCTGACTACAAGCCTCAGAAGAGGACACACGCTGCATTAAACTTGTAACTTCTGTAAGCATCATCAGGTCTTTCAGGGCTCACAAGATTGTTATGAAGATTTCAAATGACACAGATATCATGGCCCCTGCCAAATCATTTCAATGGTTAACTGCCCTTCCTGTATAAATCAAGGGTTCCTTTCAATCTGAGATATAGTCCTGCTTCAGTTATCAGATACTGGAGTTTATTATGGCTCCTACTGACCTGTTAATAAGCCAGCTCTTCAGGTCTCTTTATGCTTCTAGGTGTGAAACTGTAAAATCTCATTTTGTATGAGAAACACCGTCTGCTTTCTCTGTTATCTTTCACTTCTGTGGTCAATGAAATTTTGAGAGTTGACATATAATTAACATGAATAATGGCGTAAATGACTCTCATCCAAGGAGAAGCCCAGTAAGGCACTGAGATGGTAACAGCACAGAGAAACCCCAACCCTACCCTGAAAGGGAACAGTTCTCTAGCACAAGAACTTCCTTGTAAACAGCTGTTGGTGTAGCATTTTAAAAACGTAATGGAAAAAAAAAAAAAAGAAAAAAAAAAGTTGTAAGGGCATCAGTCTCCTGGCAAGAAAGGAGAGGCATGCTTTTGTTGCAAGTGGATCTGACTTAGCTAGTGAATGAGATAGGTGGTGAACTACTTGTGAAAGAGAGCTTGTGTGATACAAAGAAAAAAAAAGCAAAAAGAAAGTCAAAATGAAGGATACTATGTTCCTTCAAAAATCCTCACCTACCTTCAAAGGATGACCAGGCATGGTGAAGGACATGAGTTAGAGAAATGCAACAGGTCTGTATATATCGTTTTTCTGACAGATTTCAGAGTAATTGTATAGAATCACTTATGTTGGCTATGTGTCTGTATGCTATTAATTACCAGATGTACTCGGAGGGTTAATTCATAAATCTGGAGAAACTGCAATATTTGGGAGATGAGAAAAAGCGTGCTTAAATTACTAGACAATCTGGGAGCAATAGTCCTAGGGTTGTGGGACAGCATCACAATATAAGCTTGTGTCTGGCAGGAAACAATGTGGTGGAGGAATCGTAAAGAATGTGGAATTAAAAAATGGGATTGTACTGTTCTGAAGTTAAAGTAATTTATGGAACTGGCTTCCTGGGATTTGAACACATCAGCCTGGCAAGCTTTCAGGTAGGGAAAGCTCACCTAAAGCTATGTGAAAGATACCTTTTCTTTTATAATTACTTGCAGACTGTGACAAAGCTATTTCTTGCCCTTCTCTCAGCTCAAATAAGGAGGAAAAGAAGTCTAAGGCTGACCAGTCAGAAGCCCAGCAAGGGGTGCAAATCTGAGACAAAATAATGTGAGAACAAAAGATCATAGAATCATAGAATCATAGAATATCCCGAGTTGGAAGGGACCCATAAGGATCATTAAGTCCAACTCCTGGCACCGCACAGGTCTCCCAAAAGTTTAGACCATTTGACTAAGTGCACAGTCCAATCGCTTCTTAAATTCAGACAGGCTTGGTGCAGTGACTACTTCACTGGGGAGCCTGTTCCAGTGTGCAACCACCCTCTCGGTGAAGAACCTCTTCCTGATGTCCAGCCTAAACTTCCCCTGCCTCAGCTTAACACCGTTCCCGTGGGTCCTATCACTGGTGTTTACGGAGAATAGGTCACCTGCCTCTCCACTCCCCCTCGCGAGGAAGTTGTAGATTATCTTTTGGCTGGGACTTTATCTCTTTTGTATGCAAGCCTCTTTGGATTCTATCATTAAAAGCACAACAGTCTGTTCTTCAATGGTGCTTACATGTAGTAATCGGTGCAGTGCTGGTGTTAAATATGCTGGATACTGTACTTCGCTTTTTGGTATCCTTCAGTATTTTACTGCTTCCTTGGCAGTCTACAGAGGTGATAATTGTGTGTGGATTGGGTTTTTTGAAGGTTTTATTTTTAAAAAACTTGGTAGCTATTGTGTATTTCTGTCACAGCTCTTATTATGTTCCAGTGATGGTTTGACAATTTTTATTTTCAAATTGACAGTTCCGATAATGATGTACCACTCAGGAAATCCGTAAATCTTCTGGTAGATAAATCCACTGTATATTTTTGTTTAATGTATTTGACAGCATTATAATGGATTTAAAATTACATTTATTGTGTGTGTTACTGTGTGACAAGGGATGGATTTCAACCATTCATTTCCCAGGAAACACAGCATTATTACTTGATGCAGAAATACTGCTTTTACATATAGGCTACTTATCACAATTTATACTTGCCCTCTGACAGTGATTCACATAAAACTTGCATGCTCTGTGGCCAAACCGGGAAAGCTCAGCAAGCACTGAGTATTATCAGACTCTCATGCTGCAAGGGAAAATGTAGGGATTATGATTATATTAAAGCTACTGATCCTGTTTCATGCTGTACTACCATAATGTTGCCAGATCTAAGAGCACCTCTCAACTCTGCCCAACATGGAGCCTTTCTTTCTGACCATGTGTGTTCTTCACATGCATCTGACTGCAGCACAGGATCAGGGAAAAGGGAGCAGCAGGGCAGGACACCTAGCATCTCTCTGCTCTTGCACACGTCCAGGAAAGATATTTGATGAGTCCTAATAATTCAGATTTGTTATTCAAAACTGTTTTTGCATGTGAAAGTATACTTTATCCTCTCCTGCTTGAGTAGATTTAACAAACAAGCCAATTTCACAGGCTTATACCATGGGAAAGGCCATGATATCATTACCAATTTAAAAATTATGCAAGAGTTCTTTCCATCAAATTCCCTTTCAGATCTCTTACAAATAATTCTCCATCTTTATGTAACACCTTTCTTTGTACTGGAAGACTTTTGTGAGATACCTTCTGTGAGAGGGCTTTCAGTACACTGGGGGTACAGGGACCCTAGCCCACAGGACTTTTGATCAGCTTTCATGAGTTAAGTATGAATCATCAATTAAAGTTCCATTTTTGTGTGTCATTACAACAGATTTGCTTCAACCCACACTTACCTATTCCTGGCAAAGCTCTTCTTAACAGCAGCTTACTGCTTTTCTAGATGCCCACTAAACTGTACTATCATCAGTGAGATTTACAGTTCTTGAACAGACTCTCTTATCAAATGAACACCCTTAACTTTGTTAACACAATGAATGTATTTGCCTCACACAGCTTGTTCATAAACTATGTCCTTCATACTGCTGGCTTGTCAGTTAATTAGCCAGCACAGGCATCAGATGGACTTTCATGCTCTTTCCCATCTTATCCTTCCTTATCCACTGTACCTCAGAGAAGGGCTGCCTGTGTAAAACTATAGATCCTATCAGCATGTGTGGTGACATGCTAAATTGAGTGCACAGCTTCCTCTCTCTTCTCTACCTGTGGTTCCCCCATGGCTCATATCAGGCTTGTGGCTACCAAGGATAGAACATTCCCTCTAGATTCCTGCCACTTTTGCTCTCTACAAGCAAGCAAACAAAGAAACACAAAACATCACCACCACCAAAAATTCATTCCTAAGTGTTCCAGAAAGGGAAGGGGAAATGGCAACATTTCAATTCAATCAGAATATTTTATTTTGGCTTTGATGCTTTTCCCCAATGATTTAGACCTGTCTTTCCTTAGTTTTCCTTTATTTAGTATGTGGGTGAGAGGGCAAGAACACAGAGAAAATTGATTTTCCCCTTTTTTCTTTTTCTATTCCCTCCGGTGAAACTTGGAGAACAGTTTTTGTTTTGTTCCATTAAAAAAAAAAAAAAATCAGCAAGTGGCAAGAAAATCCCCTTCCTTTCACTTTCCAGTTTGAGAAAATGAGGTGTTGGCCTGTTTTTACTCTAGTGAGATAACGTGTTGTTACTGCACTTTAAAAAAAAAAAGTGCATTAAAAAAAAAAAGAGTGACTTTTTCTCTAGTAAAGTATTCTCTGATGCATGCATTACACCAGTATATTGATAATGGAATCATTTTCTTTCTTACCAGCAGTAGCAATAACTGCAAACTTTGCTATAGAATCGTAGAATCATTTAAGTTCAAAAAGACCTCTCAGATCATCAGGTCCAACCATTAACCTAACACAGCCGTCTAATCCTAAACCATGTCCCTAAGCACCACATTTACACATCTTTTGAATATCTCCAGGGATGTTGACTCAACAACTTCCTGGGCAGCCTGTTTCAATATTTCACAACTCTTCCAGTGAAGAAATTTTTCCTAATACCCAGTCTACCCCCTTCCCTTCCCTCCCCGCTTTCCTGGTGCAACTTGAAGCCATTTCCTCTTATCCTATCACTTGTTGCCTGGGAGAAGAGACTGACCCTCACCCTGCTGCAACCTCCTTTGAGGTAGTTGTAGAGATTGATAAGGTCTCCCCTGAGCCACCTTTACTTGAGGCTAAATAACTCCAATTCCCTCAACCACTTCTCATAAGACTTGCTCTCTAGACCCTTCATCAGCTTTGTTGTCTTTCTTTGGACATGGACCTTGATGTCCTTCCTGTAGTGAGGGGCCCAAAACTGAACACAGTATTTGAGGTGTGACCTCATGAGAGCCAAGGAGTACAAAGCCTAGTCTTGCTGACCACTCTATTTCTGGTAAAAGCCAAGGTTGGCCTTCTTGGCCACCTGAGCACACTGCTGGCTCATGTTCAGCTGGCTATCAACCAATACCCCCAGGTCCTTTCCCATTAGGCAGCTTTCCACCCACTCTTCCCCCAGCCTGTAGCACTGCATGGGGTTGTTGTGCCCCAACTGGAGGACGTTACTTGGCCTTGTTGAACTTCATACAGCTGGCCTCAGCCCATCAGTCCAGCCTATCCAGATCCCTCTGATCTACCGTCAAGCAGATCAACACTCCTACCTAATTTGTTGTTGTCTGCAAGTTTATTGAGGATGAAGTCAGTTTCCTGGTCCAGATCACTGATAAAGATATTAAAGGGAACTGGGCTAAACAAGCCATCCCAATGTCATACCTGGACTGCAGTTTTGCAGAACCCTTTTAGACAACTGTCCTTGTCCATTTATTTCAAAGGATTTCTGTGGTTGCCTAGCTAAACATACTGTAGGGTGATTAATATAATCTAATCTTTTTAGACTGTCCCATCACCACTAAGGACGTGAGGTTATGCAGTCTTAAAGTGCCTTGTAAACACTGAACCAGAGAGCCTAATGAATCTGAATTTATGTGGTTAATTTGAATGCAACAGTGAAATCTGAGTTTACAATGTTGGAAAAGCTGATACTGTCCTGAGATGGAGATAGTATTGCCTCAGTGCTCCCAGTTGTCTCCATTCATCCTTTTTCAGGATTTTCTTTTCTATCTTTTCTTAGTCTGATGATGATAACTTATTCGAGAGTTGTTAAGGAGTTTACACATTCTTACTCTCCTTTTTTCCAGGGACTGAGGCTCATTAGGAACATCTAGTTCCAATGCAGTTTTTATCTCTGTTTTGTCTATAACTTATTTGCTCTTAAAAAAAAAAGTTAAAAAAAAAAAGTAAAAAAAAGAAGTAAAAAAAAAGAAGTAAAAAAAAAAAAGTAAAAAAAAAAAAGGTTAGTATTTCACTGCAGAATTCACACTACCAATGAAAATTTCCCAGACAGAAGTTAGCGGAAGATATGTTATAAACTATATCAAGCCTCAAATAGAAGCATTGTATATGGTAAAATTTCCTAATACAATTCAGTAGACTACAGCCACCACTAAATCATTCATGAAGCTATGAAAATTTTAAAAAATGATAACTTTGATGTTATTCATTGGGACTTTAAAGAGAGTTATTAGCATTTTTTTCTCCCTTGACACCATGACTGGTTTTCCCTCATCATTCTTTCTTGAAAAGAATCTTCTCTCAGAAACACAACTAAATATTATGAAAAATTAACAAGAAAACAAATGTGTGTGAGTAATGTTGACTACACCAAGGGCTGTGACATAATTTCTCTCTCCCATCAGCAACTGCTTGCACAAGCAGGCAAAGCACATTTAGGAAAGTCACAATCATACGATCTGTTCCATTGAACAGATGAACTTTTGACTTTTTACCTATGAGTTCCTTTTACCCTCCATTACTCAAAGGCTGTGATCACTTGTTCTCTTCTAGAGCAGAGGATGAGCGTTGAAGAGGTTAGTATGTCTTGCTAGCAGCTACTCATTCCATTTTGGGAGGTTACTGTCCTTAAAGATTTCCTAGGGGAAAAGTCCACGAGTGCTCCCTCATCCAGTTCAAGCTAAATTGATCAGGTTAGTTCATCACTGGGCACTATTTGGCACCTTAAAGCAGATTCTTCCTGCCTGTATGGTGAAAAGGGTTCTTTTTGCTTAGTCTAAAATGCTCGTCATCTTATCCAAACTGTCCTTTGTGGATTCCCCTCATGGTCTGTTGCCACAAATATTCATCACATATCAGTAGACTGAATTGCCTCTATGATTTTCAAAGTTCCTTCATCAAGTGTCCAAAGAGAGTCTAGCTGAGACAAAACACCTGTTTTCAGATGGTGAAACTTAGATGAGATGAATCCTACCCTAAAGTAACATAAATTGCACTAAGAATCTTCCAAACTGCTTTTTTAAGTTATTATTTTTTAAATGGTATTACTCCTTCTGTGATTTAAACAGATCATTTATTTGACAGTGGTTTATAAAAATCCAGATTTGTAAGAAGAGAGACTTTAGACATATTACGTATTACTCTATAACTTGGACAAAGCCAATTCTGTGCACTGTTTCCAAGTGGCCTGACTCAAAAGTCCATTTAGGTCATTTATTTTTATTATTTATTTATTTATTTTGTTTGTTTGTTTTTATTTGTTATTTCTGACTTCCAATAAAACTATTGAGCAATTCATTTTTGTAGCTTCAGGCTATTGTCTAGTAATAAGCGTTATTTACCCATGCCATGGGTAGAAATCTAGCTAAAATAAGCAGCCAAGTATTTTGGTCCAATTTTTCATGGTCTTCATGGAAATGAAAGAAGGGAAAAAAATCCACTTATTAAAGCTTGCTCTTGTCCATTTAATTCAAATGGGTCACAGTTCGTTTCATAAGATCCTAAAAAGTTATACTTCTGCTAGCAATGATTCCGGAACTTATTTAAGTGAGCAGGGATAAGACTTATCCTTATCCACAGTGACTAATTGTGAATGGACACCCGTTTATAATGCACTTTTAGAATACTTCTCTTTAAAACTGTTCACAAATATGTTAAAATTGAAATCCTACATCCTTTTCTTGGACAGCATTTTCAACATGACTAATCCATTTCTAACTCAGCTCTGTATTACTCAGTGAAACACATCCAATTAGAACATTCAGTGATATACATAAAACAAGGTAAAAGACATAAAAACCCTCACACTTCCTCCTTTAAGATTAGCCAGATGAGAAATTGATTAAATAATTTAAATAAATAAATAAATTGTTGACACAGTAAAACACTGAAATAAAATTCCTAAACATATCCATGCTGAATCTTGCTTCAGATGAGTGGAAATATTTCTCGGGAATGGATTTCAAAATGCAATTATGAATGTCAAACAGGGAGTCTACACAATTTTGTATCTGAACATTTTATTGTCTCTCTCCCTCCCTCTCTCTCTTTCTTCTGTTTATATTTTTAAATTCTTAAAAATAAAATAAATTAAATTCAAAAGCTATTAAGTAAGGGCTTTGAGTTTTTTAACCCATCACTCTGATCATAATGTAGAAATCCTAATGACTTCTGCTTGCCATCCAACAGAGCTCTTGAAACTGCTAACAGATGTATTTTGAAGAAGAAACTCTCTTCCTTACATCGCCTTTTTTATGGATCATCCATAGCTGAATCTAACTTTAGCCTTTGCCTAAACTTTGTCTAACTTTAGCCTTTGCCTAAAACTCACATTTCCCCATTTCAGTGAAAGCTGTTTGATCTCTTTCTTCCATAGACAAAATAAATATTCAGAGGACCAATACCAAGCACCTATATTTGAAAACCGTGGTCTTACAAGCATGTGTAACTGTCCTTAGATACACAAATTTAAATACATGAATTCTGTCAGTACCTTTGAGAAAAAAATCTATTCTTTCTTGAACCATAAATTAAGCTTTTAAATTTATTTTGCAATTTGAGCTGCCAGAGAATGAGATCATTATTATTTATTTATTTATTTATTTGTGGCAGCTTTGGAAGCTTCCAAATATTTCCTTGTTCACTAGAACACGAGGGACTCCAAAGGTGTTTGGGTATTAGGAACTTCATGAAAACTTCTGTCTATACTCATAGTGTAGTACTTTCCATCAAGAAGAGATTATTGAAGAGGGAAATCTGAAATTGTCACAATAGTTTGAGTGAAGCTTTCCAGGAAGTAGTATGTTTTTAGCATTTTTTGTATTTTTACCCACATTGAGATGTGGGAATTAGAACTGTGACTTTTGTAAAATTTTGAAGACTTATAAAAATACTCTTTTATGAAGATTTTTGTTTATTTTTAACTTCACTGAATTAATAGAATAGAATAGAAAATGATATGTAGCATAGTCAAGCTGTATGGGCAAGTGTGGTGGTGGTTTTATTTGGGTGGATGGGCGGCAAGATGTTATCTTAGTGTTCTATTTCTAAATTGATCTGTGTGTCAGAGGCTGTTCAGATCTTGTTAATGATGCCTGTAATTGCCATGGCTAAGTCTTATATAGGATGGATTCTGAAAGAAATGGAATAATTCCATACTCACTTAGGAAACCACAAGGGAATATTATCATGATGTACAGCAAGTATTGTATCAGTGTCCTATTTCTCCATGCCAGTGCTACTTTTAAAATCACTTTCTCTCTTTAAAGTTCAAATATATGTTTTTGTTTTTGTTTTTGTTTTTTTAATTTCACAAATTGACATTTGTCCAGATTGTTCAGAAACTAAACAATCTGTTAAGAGACAAAGCAGCAACCTCAGGCTAGATACCATATCTGGACTGTGATTTTATTAGTCCTGGTTATGGCTTCAGGCATCTTGGCAAAGTTTTGCAATTAGGTTAAGCCGTGCTTTTCAATCCCCTGTTCACTCATCAGTGGAGGGTTAGAAAAATGGTAAGCAGGAAGTTCACATTGCTAAGGAAATTAAGATGATTTTGTATATTGATTCTGCATCAAAATTAAAGCAAGACCCTTTCAAAGCTTTTCATCAAAAACCCCAGTAAGGAACACATGCTCACGTCTTTCTCCTCAAGGACTGGAAGGAGATTAAATTGTGAGATTAGCCCTCTAGTGTTTCTTCTGGTGTCTGCTTCTGTCTCTCAACGATGTCCTCCAGGTAAAATAACTTTAGGAGATTTTTAATCCTAGTTTTGACACACCATGGAGGTAGGCAGCCTGCTCTTAGCTAGGATGCCAACATATTGCCTCCTTTTCTTGTGCTTTCACATACAAACAGAATTAAGCTATTGTAAACAAGAGTGTAGTAGACAGTACCCGCTGAAGAGGAAAGATTTATTGCTGAATAGATGTGCTGGCTGCTAGCACCTAGTCTCATTTTTCATCTGTTCTTCAGGCTATTAAATTATCAACTGGTATTCACTAATGGGAAGAGTCATATGGTGTCGATGTGGCAATGCTAACTCATTCTAACCCTGGGTTACCAACACACATTCAGTGGGAGGTACTGTGCCAACAAGGCTGTGGAAAGCAACCTCCATGTCTCTTCCTTAAAGACACTGCAGTTTTGTGTCCCCTGTCTTGTTTTCTCCCAGGAGTTCCACATTAATGGCAGTTCAGTTTATTTGTGTGGATATCAGCATCCAGGGAAGACAATGGTAGAAAGCCATCACTGCGGGGCTGGCTATTTACCTTGGAGTTTGTCTAAAAATGTCTGAATATCCATGCTTTGAAGCAGAGTTTTTCAGAGGATTAGATAAACATATTAACATTAAATCTAAGCTCAAACTAAGAGGTATTACCTCAATTAAAGCAGGGAATTGAAGCCAGGTTTCCAAGTCTATCAACAAGTGTCTGTGCCATATATATTCTCATGGTCATTTAGGTTCCTCTCACATATAACATTGAAAGCTCTTTTAAATTCCTCATGACAAATAATCTCCAAATGTGGGTATATTCTGTGTAGTGAAGTTATTATTTTCACAATAGCCTTGGTCAACATACATTAAGGAAAAAGGAGCTGTCCAAACATGCTTGTTACTAACACAAGCCAATATCCAAAGATACGCCAATCTCTTTTGTGAGACTGTGAAAAAGTTTTCCGAATTAGCGAAATGTAAAAAGACAACTGGACTGCAAAACAGGCTCCTTCTGATGCTATGTTCTTGTCTTATAATTTAAGTAACATTATGTGATCTAATATCCTTTCTTGCTTTAAGAAATAAACAGGTCTGTGATCTCCCATGCTTTTGATGGGAGGGTATTAATGAAGATTTGTTACCTTCATGTCCAAAATTCAAGAAAATGGTATAAGAAAACAGCCTCACATATAAGGTGTATTTGTACAAGTGTGTGGTGAGAAGGTTACTATGCTTCAAAGAAAAGGTCTTACAGAAAGGCCACTGGTCGCTATGCCTCAGAAGCACAACACAGAAGCAGTGGTAGGGTGAGGAGAAAGGCACAGCTTGTAGTGCTGAATCAGAGGATTGGTCCATTCCTGAATTTCCTCTCAACAGCAGCTTTTAGTTGACATTTCAAAGGGAAATAAGGCTAACGATCAAATACTTAGGCCTACATTACTTCTAAAAGACTGTGTTGTTGATACAGTATAAAACTTTCAGCAGTTTCCTTACCTATATCTATTAAAAATGGATTCTCCTATAGCTATAGTATGGAGCACCATTATTTTTTTTAGCCAGGAAAAAATATTGTTGTATAGCTTCTTCAAATGCTCTGTGCATTCAACCCCATTGAAAGCATCTCTAACTTCAAAATGGGGAAAAAAATATATTTTTTAATCTAATGTAGCATTTTAAAGTAATTATATTCTGATCTTAAGTTACTATATCTATTCTACATTAAATTTCCACCCCTCAGCTTACTTATTCTAAGTAAACCTAACTAAACTGATAAGTAATACATATGGTTCTCTCCCTGATGGAATAATAGAGCCAAATCTGAAATGCTTTATGAATGGACAGGCCAAACCTTTACTATGTTTAATTATGCAGAAGGAGGTTTAGAAACTTTATATGTGTAGATGATGACCCAGGCCTGGAGGATGTGTTTGAAAAGATTAAGTGAGGAACTCGTGGTCTGCATATGTCCTTGGCCATGTAAATAGCTTAGTATGCATGCCTAAATTGACTATTGACCTATGAAGGAACAATGGAAGAACCTGAAAGACTACCAGTAGAAATATACTTTAACAAGTTTCAGAAAATAGTGTGGATATGTTAACTATTTTTTTAATTTAATGAATATGTATGGTTTGATTGTATATAACCCCTGTAGCCTGGACATTTTGGCACACACACTGGGCGGAGTGATCTCTTGTGCATCTGGCACCACAGTTAAAGAATGTCTGCTTTCTAAAACTCCAAATTGAGTCTTAGAGAGTTTCTTTGACCGAGTTTTACAGCAACAAAACCTTATTTCTGAATTTCCTGCATTTGTAATATCTAAGCTGGAGATCATTGCAATGCCTCTGATGTTTGTTTGGTCTCTTCCTTAAATTGCTTCAGTGTGCTTTTAACCTCACTGTCACTTTATCAGTTTCTGTTAGAAAATTAATAAATGCACTAAGTTAGGCTGACCCTGACAAACCACCTCTGTGTTTCACTATGCTAGCCCTCTGCCCTGAGGAAACTGTTTATTCCTGACCTTTGCTTCATGTGTCACAGACATCTCCCTGCACCTTTATTGCCCATGATGGGATGAGCATGAGCAGAGCAGGACACAGCACAGGTGCCCTATTGTAATCCTGAATATACAACTGTGCTTCGAGGGGTAACAAATACAGATCTCATTTGCTGCAGAGCTGCCTCTTATTGACTTATCCAGCTGGCTTCTAGCTTTGCCCTGGACTGTACTGCTGATGGAGGACAACAAAGTTGGGACAGTTATGGCAGGTACAGCAGCTGGGGCAGGTGTGGCATTTGGGAGAGTTGGGGAGGTGTGCCAGTTTGATACAGTAAAAGTCAGTCAAAGAAACTCTCTAAAACTCATTTTGGAGTTTTAGAAAGCAGGCATTCTTTAATTGCAGCGCCAGATGCATGGGGGATCACTCCACCCAGTGTGTGTGGTAAATTGTCCAGGATACAGACAGTATATACAATTAAAGCACACATATTCAGTAGATTTCTGAGATAATTAACATATTCCTATCATTTGCCATAATTTGTTAAAATATGTAAATGTTCCTGGTGCATGTGCATTTGTTTCCACTAGTGGTCTTCTGGGGGTCTCTGGTGGTCATCGGTAGTCTTCCTCACTATGTTCTTGTGCATGCTCAGACCACCTCCTTCTTTCTTATCTTGTTGTTCCAACTTAGCCATGCATACTAAACTAAGCCATTTACACACCCAAAGAGGTGCATACCATGAGTCCCTCACCTATTCTTTACAGGCACGTCTTCCAGGCCTAGGTTATCTTGGCCCCCCCTCCCCCTGTCCGTGTTAAAATTCTGTATGGTCTTACAGATAAGGCTGGTTCTTTAGTGAGTAAGGCAGCATTAGACATACAAAGTGTCTAGTCTTCTTTCTAGCTAAACATAGCAAAACATTTCAAATTTGGTTCTATTGTTCTATCAGGGACAGAACCGTATGTCCTTCTGACTCTGTATAAAGCGCAGTTAGGAGGTGCAGCAGTTGGAACAGGTGTAGCAGGTGAAGCAGCTGGGAGGTGGGGCAGTTGGGGCAGTCGAGGCAGGTGCAGTAGTTGGAGCAGGTACAGTAGTTGGGGCAGGTACAGTAGTTGGGGCAGGTGCAGTGGTTGGGGCAGTTGGGGCATGTGCATCAGTTGGGGGAGTTGTGGTAGTTAGGGCAGTCGGGGCAGGTGTGAGTGAGAGACTGGCAGAGACCTGGGGCAAAACAGGGTGTGCACAGTAGCTGTTGCCAGCATTGTTGTCAGCTGCATTGCATCAGGTGCCAGATAGCGCAGTGCTTGCAGAACAGCAAAGGCAGGAACTCCTGAATTAATTTTTAGTCATTGAAGATGCATTTTGGGGGGTCAAATCTCTACTCCAGTGTGAACGTCCATGTTTTCAGATCACTATACTGCTGTTATAAGCAGCGCTGTCACTAACTACATACTTTTAACCAGGCTTTTTTTTTTTTTTTTAATAATATTTTACTACATGGGAATGGTTCTTAAGAGATTTCAGGACTGGTATGGCTGCAGATGCACAAGTCTTTGTTGCAGAACTCTTACAAAAATTGAAGCCTCCCTATGAGGCCTACAGAAATGTAAAGACTGCTGCTGGTGGCAGCACAGAGTAGACAGTTATTTAAAACGCTATTAACACATGGTATATCACAATGCACCAGTGCTGTAAACAGACCCAGCATGTACACCAGTGGTTCAGTTCACCTATCAGTTTTCCCTATAGCAGCCTATATTAGGCTACATTCCACTGGGCTAAATTTCAGTACTTCCAGCCAACACTTCCTATAACAGTTTGCCTCAGCAAAAATGTTTGGTTTATTATATTTTCCTTATTTGATAAAATTATTTATTAAATTAGGGAGAATTCATTGCTTGCTTTGTGCTGAAACATCATAGCTGTTTCTGGAAAGAAAAAAAAAAGTTTCTTTTTGTTTCTGATGGGAGCTTGTAGTATGGCTGTCTGATCTCAGGGAGATGCATTCCTAGACAAATTTAAGGTTGTCCAAGTTCAAAGTCTCTGACAAGCCACCTTTCATGTTGTGTTTAATAGAGATGTGCTTGCACCTAAATCCCCTGAGGCCTTGCACTGCCTCTGAACACATGCTGGGAACATGCAGGAGCAGTGCTCCAAGCACGAGTAAGGGTGTGTGTGTGTGTGTGCAGGCCCTCTCCAAGTGGCCCAAAACAGGTACCTCAACATTGAAGGGTTGAACAAAGCTTTCAAGGCTACTCCTCTGCTGAATCATATATATATATCTATTATATATTATGTATATTTTATATATATATTTGCAATTTGTTTTAAAAATTTCAGGGCCTCTAAAGCAAGTTTCCAAGCCAGCAGGTTGTTTTAGCAGTGAGGGTGTTGCCATGTATTAAGTGCTGGACTTCACTGCCTGTTTGTAAAATGAATCCCAAGGAGTTCTGACATTTCCAAATGAATGCTTAGCTTTACAGTATTTACTTTGTTAATACTTCTAGCACACTTTTAAAAGAAAGAATAATGTTCATTAGGCTGAATTTTAAGAATGATGTAACGCATTTTTACATTTGTGGTTTAGAGTGGGTGTGTGTCTCTGAGCATGTGGCGCAGTGATGAGCTGCAAGGCCAGGCTAGTATTGCACTTCGCATTTCTCACACTAGCCTCCTCATTGAATTCTGTACAGACAATTTCCTACCCAGTAACAATTACTCTGGTTTCTTTCTAATTGATGCAGTTTCTCTCCTTTCTCTCCTACAAACCTATCTGAGGCCCAGGATAGGTAAAATCTGCTCTTTGCCTGGTAACAAAGCAAAAGGCCAAAAACCTAGATGTAGGAATTTCTGAATCATTGTGGAAATGTATGCATACTACATATGATTTAGGTCCGGTAAGAATCAAAGATGGCTGTTTTGGTTTAGCATCTGCAGGCACTCACTGCTCACCAGGAAAGAATAAAACAGTAATACAAAAAATGGTATCTAGACCTCTTTTCTTCTATTTACATTCAATGCAAAAAAAGTCCTTTCTATATCATCCCTCTACACATACCTACCTCGATATCAGTTAACCGATGACTAGCTAACCATTTGGCACCTTGGCTAGTTTGTAGGGTAACTTAATAAATAGCTAAAAAAATGTTCAGGTGGCTTTATATAGCATTCATTAGTATAGCAGTAACACCATAGCTATTTGAACAAAATGAAGTTACTACCAAACAATAAAAAACTTTTTAATTTGGTTGAAGAATATTTCTGCTTTATCTTGCTGTTAGTGATTATACAGGAAAGTTGTAGTTTATTGTTCAAGTTGAGTGTTGAGTGGTCTCGTTGGTATAGGTCGGCCTGCTGCATGGTAGAAAAACAGAGAGGAGTCCTGTACTCCTGGAATTTGGTTGCAGGGTTTTGGTTGCTACCAGAAAGAAAAATCAGTTGCTGAAAATGAGGCTTTGATTTTATTTTATATGTTTTATTATTTGCAGGAAGTTACCACTGTGCAAAGCAACTAGCCTGTACAATGCCTTCTAGCTATAGACACTTAACAAACTAGCCTAAAAAATATGCAATAACAAAGTCACTACTGCTTTCCTTTCCTGTGATACAGACTAGAACAACTGTTGCTGGGAGTCCTTGGTCAAGAAAGACAGTAACTCTGTGATAATAATATGATTGTGTAAAACCATGTGATTACCACTTAATGTAAAAGCATGTGCTCTGCATGCAGTTTGATAATGAGAATGCAGCAGACACTTTGCACCACTTTTCTACTCTTTAATTTCATTATTCATTCACACTTTCACCTTGCCATCTTTCTCACTCCTTTTTCACCTCTTCAGTGCAAACCATGCTGTTTTATCAGAAACAAAAAACATATTATTTATCCAAAAAAAAAGTCTGTTTTGTCAGAAATTTCTGGTTAGTTGTCTTGTCCTTTGGGGCTTTGAAACGGGAATATGCAAATGGAAGGATACCCTAATATCAAATTGAAGTGTTGAGCTCTGGTGAGCTGCCACCCTTTCCATGTACCCAAACCACAGATCAGACAACAGCATTAATACATTCTCCTTATCAAGTTTTAAGAGAACAACAACAACAACAAAAGAGCTATTGTAGGTTTTAACTGCATACTTTAGAAGTCATTTCCTCTTAAACCTCACACTACATCAGTAAGTCCAACTCCAAAGATTTCTGCATTTTGTCACTACCAATAAATAAATCATAGCTTTATTGTTTCCAAAGCTGATGGTAAAGTATATGTTCACCAAAAAGAAAGTTCAAACACTTTTCCATTTTACTAATATTTTCAAATGCAACAGATCATCATTAAAATCTTAGTTCTCAATTCTGTCTTGCTAAATTAAGAAGTTTTCTTAAGAGAAACAAAAGATATTTGAGAAAGATTTACCATGACGTTATCCTTTTGTCCTGAAGTTAACTGACAGTTGCTCCTTCCTGACCATGTTTCACTTTTCAGGGGTGTTGTACTTGGTTTTAGTGATGCTCTGGAACTGTAATGTTACCATGTCTGGAAAAGAAAAAAAGTGAAAAGAGTTTCAGTTTAGACATTCACTTTTACAGTTAAAAACACTTCTTTTAAATCTCTCGTGTGAAATAAGAAGAAGATATAAAAATAAAGTTTAGTTTGAATTAATGCTATGCTCAGCCTATGGGTATAATATGAAAATCCCTACAGTATGTAGATCCTTAGATAAATAATATTTTTTAAAATGTTGCATAAAAATTCAATTTTACATAGATCTGCAAGCTAGAATATTTCAAAAAGGCGACATTAGGAGGCATGCTTATTGCTATTGCAGGAATTGTAAAAAGTGCAGGAAGCCCACTGTGATGGTTCTATACTGACTACACTTGGGAAAGCTACATTCATTCCTGGTTTGGGAACAACATAGTTTATGTGTGTTTATGAAAAATTTACTGTCATTTTCAGACAAGACTGTGCATATAGGAGCCTAAGGGAAGTTAAGAGATTTAGGTACCTATGTACCTGGGACTCAACTCCAATACGATGATTGATTCAAGCATGTAGTGGCCATGGGTATTTAAGGTCTGGCTCCCTATGCAGTTGATAGAGAGATGTAGTTACAACTTCTGAGTTTAGGACCTGTAAGGGGACTGACTGTAGCCTCCAGGCTATTCTGGAAATCCTTATCGGCATCTCCCTGTATCTTTTGATGCCATAATACCTTTAGATTTTCCAAGTCAAACTGTAACAGATGTAGCATGACTTTCTCAAAACTGCCAAAGGTTTCCCCCTTTCCTAAATATATTAGTATTCTTTCAGTTATTGTTATGAGAAGGCAGTTGTGCTAAGTATAAGGATGAAATACCGATAGAAATACCTTGTTTAAAATTAAAAAGTGCTCATAATAAATTATTTTAAGTTCTAAGAATTCAATAGTTTGCTTATAATTATAACATTTCCTGCTGACATTTTCATAAACATGTTATACATGATCTTATTGGTAATGTACCTTAGGATATCTACTAATGAACTATTATAACTTCAAAAGCATTTATGATTATCTCTTCCACACAGAATGAAGCCAAAAAGGGCTTATTTATCATATGAAAATATATATTAACTAAAAATTGCAGTGAGCCATGTGGATAGGCATTGCTGTATGCTTTCATCTATTTTGAACACAATCTTTTGCCTCCTTTTTTCAGTACTAATGAGTTTAAAGGCAACTAATGCTTAAATGCTACTGGATGTGTCAAGTAGCATCATGCTGAAAAGAGACAAAGGAAGACAGTTTCTAAGAATATTACTGCTTTAGAATTGCATTTTATTGACTGATCCGTTGATTTCTTTATTGCAGCAAAACAGAATCACAGAATGGTTTAGGCTTAAAGGTCTGGAAGTCATCTTGTCCAACCCCACCACTCAAACAGAGTCACCTAGAGCCAATTGGCTCAGGACCTTGTACAGAACTTTTCTAAGTATTTCTAAGGAGGGAGACTCCACAACCTATTGGAACAACCTGTCCTCAGTCACTGTCACAGTAAAAAAATATTTCCTGATGTTCAGAGGAACATCTTGTGTTTCTGTTGGTGCCTGTTGTCTCTTGTCCTGTCACTGGGCACCACTGAAAGAATCGTAGAATCATTTAGGTTGGAAAAAACCTCCAAGATCATTAAGTCTAACCATTAACCTAACACTGCCAAGTCTACCACTAAACCATGTCCCTAGGCACCACAACTACACATCTTTTGAATATCTCCAGGGATGGTGACTCAACCACTTCCTGGGCAGTCTGTTTCAATATTTCACAACCCTTTCAGTGAAGAATTTTTCCTAATATCCAACCTAACCCTCCCAGCTCAACTTGAGGCCCATTTCTTCTTGTCCTATCACTTGTTGCTTAGGAGAAGAAATTGCCTCCCACCCTGCTGCAACCTTCTTTGAGATAGTTGTAGAGAATGATAAGGTCTCCCCCGAGACTTCTTTTCTTGAGGCTAAATAACCCCAGTTCCCGCAACCGTTCCTCAGAAGACTTGTTCACTAGACCCTTCACCAGCTTCGCGGCCCTCCTTTGGGCACACACCAGCACCTCGATGTCCTTCTTGAAGTGAGAGGCCCAAAACTGAACACATTATTTGAGGTGCAGCCTCACCAGAGCCAAGGAGTACAGACAGTAAATCACTTCCCTGGTCCTGCTGGCCACACTATTTCTGATAAAAGCCAAGATGCTGTTGGCCTTCTTGTCCATCTGAGCACACTGCTGCTCATACGCAACCAGCTATGAACCAATACCCCCAGGTTCCTTTCCACCAGGCACGTTTCCAGCCACTCTTCCTTCAGCCTGTAGCATTATGTGGGGTTGTTATGACTCAAGCGCAGGACCTGTTACTTAGCCATGTTGAACCTCCTACAGTTGGCCTTAGCCCATTGATCCACCTAGTCATTTTTTTATGCAGCAGAATATATGATCTTCCATGCCATGAGCAGACAGTTTCTCCAGAAGAATGCTGTGGGAAACAGTGTCAAAAATTTTACTGAAGAATAGGTAGAGAATATCCACAGCCTTTCCCTTATCCACTAAGTCTGTCACCTTGTCATAAAAGTAGATCAGGTTAGTGAAGCAACCTGCCTTTCATAAAACCTGATCTGGGCCTAATCACCTGGTTGTCCTGTATGTTATACATGATGACACTCAAGTTGATCTACTCCATAACCTCTGCTGGAACTGAGGTTAGACTGACAGGCCTGTAGTTCCTTGGGTCCTCCTTCTAGCCTTTCTTGTAGATGGGCATCACATTTGGGATGGTGCCTGTCTCCATCCTGTGCTACCTCCTTTCAGGTATTTATAGACATTGATGAGATGCCCCTGAACCTTCTCTTCTGCAGGCTGAACAGTTCCAGCTCTCTTAGCCTTTCCTCATATGAGCAGTGTTCCAGTACCATACATCATCTCTGTGGCCCTTCACTGGACTGTCTCCATATCCCTCTTGTACTGAAGAGCCTAGAACTGGACACAGTACTCCAGCTGTGGCCTCACCTGTGCTGAGTAGAGGGCAAGGATCATACAGTAGAGGGGAAGGAATACAAATTATTTGGCTTAATGCCAATTTCAACCTGCTGAAAATAAATACATTTTTAAAATGATGAATAGCTTGTCCTTGGTTAGTAACATGGCCTTCAGTAACGGTATCTACATGCCAAGCTTGAATTCATTATTTTAAAGAGTTTCTTTCTGTCTTCCTTTATGCCTCCTCTTTTCTTTCTTTCTGTCTACAGTCTTTTTCACTTCCATGGAAGCTGATTTACCACAGCTTTTTTCTCACTTTCTGCCCGCAGCATTACAGATGCCTGTGGCATATAGGTTTCTTTGTCCTCTCAAAACTTTCACCTCTGTTATTGCTCCTGTGTTATTCCCATTTTGTTCAAACTTGCCCCATGTTTGACTGTATTTCTTGCTATAGTTCTGATCGTACTGCCCCCTGGAGCTTGGAGGATGTAACCCGGAGCTCCTTTCTGATGGTGAGCACTCAGCTAAAACAAGATCCAAGTTTCCTTAAGATTTTCCTTTGGACTATACTTTACAGTTCCACTACCAACATCTTCACAGACTGAGCCCATGTTCTCCTGATGGCTGGATAGGCGTATGCAGGGTGAAACAGCTTCTGCCTGGAAGTAGCAGAGATGAATTTTACAAGGAAAAAAATTACCTGTTGTGCTATGTCTACTTCCTCTCTTTCCCATTAAAAGGTCCAAACTCTTCTGCCATTGTATCTGAAACCTCTGCTTCTGTTCAGCCAAAGATAGTTTCTCCTGTTCTCTGAAGTGTTTCTCTCATTTAGCTGGAGTTTGTGGAGCAGACTCACAAAGGCCACAAGTCCACTACATACCTTCCTTCCTATCTCTGGGCTACTTAGATAGCGACAGATTACTGCAAAATGATAGGAGCCAGATCCATGACACATTCAGACTTCTAATCAGTCTTCCACATATTTTTATTTTCATTTACTCTCTATTTCTATTTTGCCTATTACGACTACCTGTTGCTTCTTATAATCCTAGGGCATTTGAGTTTGTGTTTCAGCTGCATTTTATAGGGCCCCAAGCCAAAAATCTCCAATACTTGTTTGGGCCCTGTGAATTCTACTATAATATTTAAATACTTAAATGTTTGAATACTTTGCGTAGTTCTGGGCAAATATTTTAATATTCAATTTGTCCTAGTTACTCTGAAGTAAGAAAAATATTTCTTGTTGTTTCATGGTCTGTGCTACTCACACTATTACTTTCAGACACAGAGCTGGCAGAACAGGACGGACTATGTAGAAGATGATGGATGACAGAAAAGGAGTGCTGAATCACAAGAAGGGTATCAAACCTTGCCACAGCAATCCAAATAAAGCCACATGATGTTGGGAAAAACACTCGTCTAATCATGTCTTGACATTTATACATGCCTTATTGTAAAGAGGCATTTCTGGGTGAAAGACAGCCCTCTGCTGTTAACGCAGGAAGCAGAGAAAGAGAAAATGAGAAGAAAAAAAATTATTTTATTTTACCCTGTAGTATGTGTATATATGGGGTCTGTTCTTTTTGTTTGTTTGTCTGTTTTGTTTTGTTTGTTTAGTGTGTGTGTGTGTTTTGTTTTTTTTTAAGTACATATCATTTCATTTCATTCTTCTTATTTTAATTTCTTCAAATATGTTCATTCTTTCACTTTTATTCCCCTCAGCCCATCAGTGTGGACTGAGATTCTTAGTATTTCCAGTCTCATTTGAATGGTACACTTGCTAGAACAAAGTATTATTCAAAATAATCAGGATGGACAGAATCTTCCCTAGCACTTTTCAAAGGAGTCTTTCTCAGGGTTACAGAAAGAGAAATATTTTGGCTGACTATCTTCTTTAACTTCTGCCTACTTAGCAGTCTTTGATATTCAGAAATCACTGAATTATTTATATTATTTATATTATATTATATTATATTATATTATATTACCAAGTACTGTCCACTTCTCTAAGGGGCTGTATGAATAGGAAATGTCTCCTGCACAAAGCAGTGTTGCTTTAGTAGAACTGTTGCTTGGCACGTTGCTGTGCTTTATGCTGATGTGGTGGGGTTCAGCAGCTGTAATTGTCACTTTGATGGTATTCTGTGGAATATTATTGTGGAATATTGCACACACTAATGTTGTTAACTATCTTGACCTGTTTAACATGCAGTGAACATGTTTCTTATCATGTTTGTCAGAGTGAATTCCATTTCTGTATTTTGTTTCTTTCCTTTTCAATTTGAAATTCTCTTTTTTCCTTCCATCAAAACTAAATATTAGGATTAAAATAGCCAAACATACATACATAGGAATGGGTAAGTTTCTCTGAAATATTCTGAATTTCTTATGATTTTGAACATTTTGTTCCGAAAATACTAATTAAAATTAGGCTCAGAGTTTACTATCAATCTTTGCTTCTGTTGCAAAGGATGTATTTCTGAAATTAAACATTAGCCTTAAATGTATAATTAACTATAGCAAACTATTAGCTATTAGAAACTTCTATTTCTGTTCTATAATAAGCTCAGATCACAGCTAACAGTATCATCAGAACTCCAGCTGTGTCTCTTGACTTTGTTACATTTCTAACCCTGCTTCTATAAAAACAGTGTTGGTGTTGGCACAGGAAATATCACACATTTACCCAATGACATCAACATTACTTGCATCTTGAAATGCAGCTGTCTTTCTCCTTTTCTGAGTCCAGACTGACTGCTAAAAGTTCAGTCATTCTAGGCACCCATCTACATGCCATTTTTAAAAATAAAGAAGCCATGGTTAGGTGATTAAGTTTTAGGTCTTGTGGATGGGATAAAATGTAAACATCTTTTTTTCAACCAAGTTAAAGTGGGTAAGAACTGTAAGTGAACACCAACTCTGAAAATCAGGGCTCACCACCAGCTTTCTAAAAGGACACACTCCTCAAAATTTCTGGCATAAGCATTAGAAGAAATGGATATTAAACAGGTTTCAACATCATTTCAGGTTCATAAAATAAGCTAATGTTGGAATTGCTGGAACTGCTAAGCATTTCTGAAAGTCTACTTTTTACATAGGTTTTTCAGAAACATTACATTGTTTTTTTCTTCCATAGACCATAACACACATGTTTTCCTATTGCTCCAAAGCTAGGGAAAGTATGTTGTGGGCTCTTTCTAAACAATACTATTGCTTGTGAGATTTGTAATTTCACTTCCAATCTGTTTTACTGGTTCTACTTTCCTCCAAGGAAGAAATAATTCCTTTATTCCCTTGGGATATTGTTTGACAGGGATGTATTAGAAAATTTAGCATATAACAATAATGGATATTTATGGAATACAAAGTACTCAACAAAAATTACCAAACTTACTATTGTCTTAATGGTAATAACACGGGAGGTCTTGGAGACATATGTTAGGCCACTTTTTTTTTATTATTTAATGTTGGGATTTTTTTTTCTTTGAGGAATTGATTCCTTCCTTTCTACTTCATAAATCATTCTCAGATAGATGGAATTGTGCATAAATTATTAATTCAGGTAAACATTATATCATCCAGTCTGTCTAGGCAAGTGCTGTCTCATCTAAACTTTTCACCAAGTAACAGACAACCATTTTCTCATGTCAAGAGAAGGTAGAGATGAGGAAATAACAATTAATGACAATTACAACAGCAGGCCTCTCTTGGGATTTTTAGTATCGTGATCAAAGGTTAGAAGGAGCTGCTCTGAAGGGATGATTTGTGGACACAGTCCCTAAACTGGACAGGCATTGCTTCCAAACAGGTAGATTTCAGTCACTTCTGAGGCACAGAGTATTTTAGATTGTCAATAATGGAATACTTACAATTCATTAGACCCCCCAGGTGCAAAGATGTCTTCTGAGTTAGACAACTCACTTCATAATTCCTTGGCCAAATGCAGCAAACGTGGAAAACTGGACATTTGGCTTTCCAACACAGACCTTTCAAACCACAGGCATTTAAATATCACACCTGCTGGCCAATTCATAGAATCACAGAATCATAGAACCGTTTAGGCTGGAAAAGGAGTCTTAAGATCATCAAGTCCTATTATTAACCTAACCTAACACTGCCAAGTCTACCACTAAACCATGTACCTAAGCACCACATTTACACATCTTTTGAATACCTTCAGGGATGATGACTCAACCATTTCCTGGGCAGCCTGCTTCAATATTTCACAACCCTTTCAGTGAAGAATTTTTTCCTAATATCCAGCCAACCCCACCCCCCACCCCCACCCAGTTCAACTTGAGGCCATTTCCTCTTGTCTTATATTTTGCTGCTTGGGAGAAGAGAACATCCCCTGTCCTGGTGCAACCTCCTCTGAAGTAGCTGTAGAGAGTGATAAAGTCTCTCCTGAGCCTTCTTTTCTTGAGGCTAAATAACTCTAGTTCCCTCAACTGTTCCTCATAAGATTTGTTCCGTAAATTCAGTGAGCTTGTGAGCTTTCTTTTTAGTGATAGAGATTTTCATAGCATGTATATCAGCCCATAGTGTACCATGGCAGAGCAGACCTCCACGCTGCAGCCCGTGGAGGAGCCCCCGGTGGAGCAGGTGGATGTGGCCTGGAGGAGGCTGCGGCCCATGGAGAGCCCCGCAGGAGCAGGCCCCGGGCCAGAGCTGCAGCCCGTGGAGAGGAGCCCACGCAGGAGCAGGGGGTCTGAGGGGAGCTGCCGCCCGTGGGGGACCCGTGCTGGAGCAGTTTGCTCCTGAGGGATGGACCCTGTGGTACGGAGCCATGTGGGAGCATTTGTTGAAGAGCTGCTGCCTGTGGGAAGACCATGTAGGGTCAATTCAGGAAGGACAGCATCCAGTGGGAAGGACCTCCTCATTCCCCTGTTCTCCTGTGACACTCAGGGGGAGGAGGTAGAAGAGGGTGGATGGGGGGAAGATGTTTTTATTTTTTGTGTGTTGTTTTTTTTTATTATTATTATTTGTTTGTTTGTTTGTTTCTCACTTCACTAGCTTTCTAGTAATAGATAATAAATTACATGAATCTCCCTACGCTGAGTCTGTTCTGCCCATGATGATAATTGCTGAGTGATCTCCCTGTCCTTATCTCAACCCTTGAGCCCTTTTCATTGCATTTTCTCCCCCTTTCCTTTTGAGGAGGGGGAGTGAGAGAGCAGTTGTGGTGGAGCTCAGCTACCCAGCTGAGTAAAGGGACCACAGATAGAAAGTTTCCAACTTCATGCTGGACTGGGTGGGTTTGCCACAAACTTATAGATCATATCAAACAGATGGGAATTCAAATTCCTGCCCATGGCAGGGGGGTTAGAATTAGATGATCTTTAAGGTCCCTTCCAACCAAAACCACTCTATGATTCAAACATACAAGAAAAGCAAGTGTGCATAAAAAACTAAATCTCAGCAGGGCTGGGCAAAGGACTGAGCTTCTCTAAAGCCAGTCTAGGGTGCAGAAATGTGTACATCGCTATGCTTTATTTAGCTCAAACATCAACCAACAGGAAGAAAAACACATTAGAAGTTATACCTAAGGAATTCTGTTCAAGAAATTGAATACATAGCCTGTCCCTTTCTTCCTTGTGCTCCAAAGTACTCTAGAGACTTGAGACAAGCATTCACCACCCTCTCAGTGAAGAACCTGTTCCTATTATCCAGCCTGAACCTCCCCCAGTGCAGCTTCACGTCTTTGAGGTCCTATTGCTGGTCACTAGAGAAAAGAGATCAGCACCTCCACATCCACTCCCCCTCATGAGGAATCTGTATACAGCAATGAGGTTATCTCTCAGTCTGCTCTTCTCTAGGCTGAACCAACCAAGCGACCTCAGCTGCTCCTCATACATCTTTTCCTCTAGACCCTTCACTATCTTTGTTGCCCTTTGTTGGCCTTTAGAGAAGGACATTTATATTGAAATGCAGCTGCAGCACAAGTATATCTTTTGCCTTCTTGGCAAAGAAGACTTCCTTATCTTCTGAAAAAATGCAGCATTGTGCCTGTATTTTTGTGTATACTCTCTTGACAGGGAACAAATTTGGCTTAAATTTTGAAAATTACCGGACCTTAGCACAGTCTCATCCTGAAAGAAGGAATCCCAGGAGTGAAATCCTCCCTTTTCAGCAGGATGTTAATTTGGCAAGTCTTTTGGAAGCCTGCATTAGACATGGAGAACCTTCTACTTGCAAAAGCTTCCCACCAGATTTTATAGATTTCAGTCCAAACCTAACAGCTCTTGAAGAGCTTCCTCCTACACTCTCTTCTCCTTTGGCAGCCTCTACACTAGTCATATGGAGCAAGGGATGGTATTTCAAAATGTTGTGGCTGGCTTGCACAACCCTATTGACCACCTTCTGAAAGAATGTTGCAGCAGTATTTCATATGGCTGTTGTCTAGTGGGCTTTTAGGAATTCAGAATCATAAAGATTTTGCCTTAGACTAGCAGGTGAAGTTAGCATAATGAGATCTTTAAACAACTTAACAAAAGGCAAAATCAATGCAGACTTTTGCTTGATCTAAAGCTCTGGTAAGAGAAGACATTGAAGCAGGAGGATGTCTGAGGATAAGGAATAATATGGAAACATTTATAAATGTCATTCTTTACATTACTAATTCACTCTCTCCTCAAAAGCTATGTTCAGTTGTGGGTACTTGATCTCAAAAAGCATAATAGAGAATTAATTGAGGTTCGACAAGAATGAATAAGGGTATGGAAAAATGTTTATAAAACAGGAGGCTGAATTAATTGGGGCTTAGAGATTAGGTGTGTGGCTGCTGTAGTTTAAAGTAATGCTGAAACTGCCATTAATAGTAATGGAACAACATCAATGAGCAAACCAATCTGAAGATGACACAACAAAAAGGTGTAAAATAAAGAAAGGACATTGTAAAAGTGAATCTGCAACAGCTTTACAAACAGGAACTAGGAACGCTGGATTGTAGCAAGTAAGCTTAAGCCCTCTGATGATACCTCAGACCTTGAGGCATTTAGCATCTTCTACATAACAGACCAGGAGAAAACATTGTTAAGTTTTGAGCTGTACCTGCTGCTTTATGGTTTCTTACACATGCGGTGTAAGATGACAACCCCTCTCCCAAGAACAGAAGGTTGTGTTGGGTGTTCTGAGATCTGCCAGGCAACTCCTGTGTTTCTACAGCCTGGAAGTGGAAATCTCTCCTAGGGTCTGTTTCTTCTGAAACCATTGATGTTAAGCTGAGGACACTGAACTTCTGCATTTGTTCATTTCTAATGTAGCTTTAGAAGTTCTTCAAGAGTCTTCATCTATTGAATAAGGAAGGAAAGGAAGTCCTGGCACCCTGAACTGTTGTTTGGGTCAGGGCAGTGAAGTAGTGTTCATAACTCTCCTTATTTTAATGGTCTCCTTCACCTCCTTGTCCCTTAGACCCTCCCCACAGCCCCATCCAAATCTTACTTTTAAATTTTATTTGCTTCCAAGTCCCCTTCTGTAACTCTATCTTCAAGGGTTGATTGTTGTCATTCTTTTTTATATAGTCACATGGTAACATTCTCAAAAAGGGCCCTCTTGAAGGCAAACAACACAAGCTCCTGTTTGTGTTTTGAATTACACGTGTATTAAATCACCACTGGCAGTAACAGAACTGACCCGTCTGCACTTTTCAGACACTGATGAGGCATTCTTTGATGTAAGCTTTACAGACTCCTGATTTTGGCATCACACAGGGGCCCTTAGTGCCTATGGCCATGATTAGAGACAAACGTCTGTTTGGTATTCAGTGATCCCAAGACAATGTATGGTGGCAGATATGTTTAGTGAGTTTTTTTTTTTTTTTTTTACAGGAATTTTGCTCCTTTTTGGCTTTTATTTTGCCTCTGTTCCTGTATATGGCAACCATTTTGTTTCTGCTTGCCACTAACTTCACAAAGGTGCTTGTCAATCATAACATTTTCCACTGGTTGTTTACTTTTTTTATTGCCTTTAAAAAGTGGATTATGGAAAAGGAATTGGGGAAAAAAATGGTCTCAGTCAAAACCAGGGTAGAGAAAAAAATAGAGGAAAAGCTGTTCTTTTTAAAAACATTATCCAGATGAAACAAACAAACAAACAAAAACCTGTAAAGAAAAAGAAGTACGATTCTGTATAACATTCTAACCCAGGGTTTGTTTCCATTACCTTCCATCCAGGTATTGTCTATCACAGTGCAACCATATGACTGAACTTGGAAATTATCCACCTTGATTAGCATGCCAGGTTAGGTAATGCCCTGGTTTCATCTGGGATAGAGTTAATTTTCCTCCTAGTAGCTGGTATGGCACAGGTTATTGAACAGGTTACCCATGAATGAGAAACATGCTGCAGTCAAGCAAGACAAGTGGTCAAAGCCTCTCTGGTGTGGAGTATGATGGCTGAAAAGGGAGGCTGGCAGATTGATTATATCACACTCTCTTAAATGTACAATGGCAAGTACCACGTACTTACAATGGTGGGAAAGCAACCGTTGGATGGCTGGAAATATATCCTATGCCCCGTGCCACTGCCTAGAACATACAATTGGGCCTTGAAAATCAAGTCTCATGGCAACATGACATCCCAGAAAGAACTGAAACCCACAATGGGACTCATTTCCAAAACAACCTCTTAGACACCTGGGCCAAAGAGCATGGCATTGAGTGGGTGTATCACACCCCCTATTATGCACCAGCCTCTGAAAATCAAACAGTACAAAGGACTGTTAAAGACCACACTGAAAACAGTGGGTGCTGGGACATTTGAACATTGGGATATGTATTTATCAAAGGTCACCTGGTTAGTCAACACTAGGGATCTGCCAACTGAGCTGGACCTTCCAAATCAAAACTCTTAGGTATTCTAGAAGGGAATAAAGTCCTGTAGAGCACATAAAGAACCTGCTAGGGAAGACAGTCTAGGTTATTCCTGCCTCAGGCAAAGGAAAACTCATCTGTGGTATTGTTTTGCTCATGGACCTGGGTGCATTTGATGGGTAATGCAGAAATATGCAGAATTCCAATGTGTACCTCAAGGAGATTTGATGTTGGGTGAGAATAGCCCATGACTAGGCTATGAATTATATGATTTTAATTGCTATATAATACTGTATGTCATCACTACTATGGTTACTATATGCCATATTAATGCTATTACAGTAAGAGTCATCCAGATAATGACAAATGAATTTTGATAGACAACTGGACAAGCACAGTGGTGATGGAACCAGAACTGGCTTCAGCATGCAACAATCCAGCACCATGCACCATATCTTCTGCCCTGAAAGACTGTCATCACAGATGAAGACCAAAGTCACGGACTAAACAAACTCAATGGACATTTTTGAAGGATGGCCCAGAGAATATCTCTCTCTCTATATATATATATATACACTTACAGAGAGAGAGACAGGAAAAGCGGTGATTACTTAGGATGTATAAGAAAGTGTGGGATGCAAGCATGACATAAATGGTATGGAATACCATTGCCCAGAGAGGTTGTGGATGCCCCATCCCTGGAGGTGTTCAAGGCCAGGCTGGATGGGGCCTTGGACAACTCATTCTAGTGGGTGGCATCCCTGCCTGTGGCAGTGGGGTTGGAATTAGATGATCTTTAAGGTCCCTTCCAGACCAAGCATCATTCCATGATTCTACAAATAAGGGGTGGATATTGTCCTGTTTTTGTCTGGGACAGAGTTAATTTTCCTCCCAGTAGCTGGTATGGTTCTGTGTTTTGGATTTAGGATGAGAATAATGCTAATAACACACTGATGTTTTAGTTGTTGCAGAGCAGTGCTTACACTGAGTCAAGGACTTTTCTGATTCTCTACTGCCCTGCCAGCAAGGAGGTTGGGGATGCACAAGAAGCAACCAGGACAGCTGATCTAAACTGGCCAAAAAGATATTACACACTATGTGATGTCATGCTGAACAATTAATATGGGGTGGCTGCCCAGGGTGTGGGGGACCTCTGCTTGGGGCTGGACTGGGCATCGGTCAGTGAGTGCTAAGCAATTGCATTGTGCATCACTTGCTTTGCACGTTCTATTATTCTTATAAACATCATAATCATTATTTCCTTTCCTTTTATATCCTATTAAACTGTTGTTGTCTCAGCCCATGAGCTTTTACTTTTTCCCCCCCAGTTCTCTCCCCCCATCCCACGGAGAAGTGTGCGCGAGCAAATGGATGTGTTGTGCTTAGCTGCCTGATAAGTTAAACCACAACAGATAACTTCCTGATGTACGTTCCAAACTAACTTATTAGATAAATCTGTGTTTCAGCACATTGTGTAGAGATTGCATAAGCATTAGGGCAATATGGTTACTACCTGACCAAGAGGACAATATTTTTTTAACCTTTTTTTACACTGTCTTTGCATTTCTCTCAGTTTAACACATTTTGGTTTCTCGTCAATTTAACTTTATTAGTGAATTATATGAGGCTTCCCAGGAATTGCAGCAGCAGTATAATACTTCGTTTACAGATATGAATGAGCTCCAGTTTAGCATAATTTTTTTTTTTACTCTCTTTTCAGCATTTCTGAAGAATAAATGATATCAATACATTTTATGAGCTCAGGTTTAGTATCACATTTGGTAGTTTTCTTTTCTTTTCTTTTCTTTTCTTTTCTTTTCTTTTCTTTTCTTTTCTTTTCTTTTCTTTTCTTTTCTTTTCTTTTCTTTTCTTTTCTTTTCTTTTCTTTTCTTCTATTTTCTTCTATTTTCTTTTCTTCTCTTTTTTCTTCTATTTTCTTTTCTTTTCTTTTCTTTTCTTTTCTTTTCTTTTCTTTTCTTTTCTTTTCTTTTCTTTTCTTTTCTTTTCTCTCTTCTCTTCTCTTCTCTTCTCTTCTCTTTTCTTCTCTTTTCTTCTCTTTTCTTCTCTTTTCTTCTCTTTTCTTTTCTTTTCTTTTCTTTTCTTTCCTTTCCTTTCCTGCACTTTCCTTTCCTGCACTTTCCTTTCCTGCACTTTCCTTTCCTTTCCTTTCCTTTCCTTTCCTTTCCTTTCCTTTCCTTTCCTTTCCTTTCCTTTCCTTTCCTTTCCTTTCCTTTCCTTTCCTTTCCTCTTTATCTTCTTTTCTCTTCTATTTTCTTTCTTTTTCTTTCTTTTTTTTTCTTTCTTTCTTTCTTTTTTTTTTTTTTTGACAATGTTCTGTGTTTGATTGATTTAATTCCAGTTTAGTTTTCCTTGTCAGATTGCATGATGCAACCACAGGCTGAGTGTAGGAGATGCATGACTAACTTTGGCTGACTCAGAAGCTGACCATGCCAAGGGAATTTTATAACTTTCTACTAGAAGAAAGTGAGTTTTTAGATATGTTGCCAAAATTTTTTCTCAGGTCTTAAGCAAACACCTGCGGTTACAGAATCAGTCTCTAACCTGTAAATCACTTACGTGAACACATTCATTTCATTTTGCATGTATTGCAGTTGTGAAGGAGGCATCCATAAAGATGCTAACTCTATATTGCTAAAAATGCATGTCTTCTAACAATGAATTACAAAGGTTAGTGAAGAATTATGCTTAAAAAAAAAAAAAAAAAAAAAAAAAGTAACCAAAGTAGCCACACCTCTCTCTCTTTATCTATGTAAAACATACTGCCTGATAATTCTATGACATTTCTTCTAGTTTGGGACATATGAGCAATAAGGCCTCATGATTTTACCATTTATAGCTTTAGCCTAAATTAAACTGTTGCAATGATATTTTGAGCATATTTCACTTTGTTGATGGCTTTCTGGTTGTTTTTTAAACCCCGCTCCAAGATGCGCTCTGTTACTTTTCGTCTACGTAGTCTGTTTTAGTTGCAGGCAGTTGAGTGAAGTGTAGGGTTTTTCTGCCACCATTAGGGTGGGAGGCGTACTGCAGCAGCTCAGAAGCAATGAAGGGGCTCTTAGAAAGGCAGAAGAATAAAGACAAAAGAGCGCTTTCTTATACCTAAAGGTCTTTCAGGTTTATGCAGCCAAAGTAAAAGAAATTAGATGCCCTTGTTCTTGTCTTGCAGTTCAGTATCAAGGCAAAAGGGCATCATTGCAGGTGAAATAACAATGGGTACAATGACTGAAAACTTAGATATCTGCCTACTATAAGTGACACATTTAGTAAGAGCACTGCATTAACTCTGGAATCAGCAAGTGACATTACAGCCGATTATAAACTGAGATATAGAAATGACTGTCTTCATCAAAGACCAAATTGTCCAGCATCCCACTTGCTCTTCAGAATCAACCAATTTTACTCCTTCACCTCTGCCAAAGGGTGATATATTTGCTCAAGTTCATAAAACAAAATGCAGTCACAAAAGGAAATAAAATGTTTTCAGTGAAATACCTTCAGTAAAATTGGAAGGTTAAGAGAAATAGCCAACATGAGAAAAGACTTGTTATATTTTATGTGATTACAGCAGATGGATATATAGAAGCATGTTTTCTTTTTCTCTCAAAAAAAAAAAAGTTCATATACAGATTTCATTTGGAAAGAGTTTGCAGATATAGTTACAAGTAGAAGAGGAAGGCTTGGAAATGAAGAGAGCTTATATTTGCTCAGTGAGGGGCTTGTTTTGAATTTTTTCCCTTAGGTTGATTACTAGCATTTTCACAGAAATCAGTATGGATGATCTCAAGATTCTGAGATTTGCAGACAATAAAATATGAAGCAATCAAACATCGTCTTCTCAAAACTTTAAAGAAGACATAGCTAGGAGGAATCCTTTCTATTTCTCATAGCACCAGAAAAATGCTCCTTCACCTTAGTACAGCACCAGAAAAGCTGAATCAGATCAAGTAACCATTCAGCCTCGTACCTTGTATTTTCTGGGAGCAGTGAGAAATGTTAAAGGAAAAAGCACTGAAATATGGGATTAGGTGATAGGGTGAACTCACATGTCATGTGTATCCCTCCCACTGTTAGTCCTGGGAAGGACTTTTACTCTCCCTGTATTCTTCCTCCATGACAGTAGCACGATCATGCTCGTAAACCTAGATTTCACTTCTTATTCAGTTGCTTATCAGTTCTTGGCAAGTCACTCTACATTGCTCTGCCTTGGTTTACCCATCTGTAAAATGGCAGTGATGCTTTTCCCTTTGAAACAAAAACAAAAACAAAAAAACAAAACAAAACAAAACAAAATGTTCTGGGAGCTGCAGTAAAAGGAAGAATTATGGGTACTTACGGCTGGAACATTTGTCTTTATGTCACTGGCCGCTTCTAACAGTCTTGTTTCCATCTTGCTACCTATCTCCATTAAAATCTAATCTGAAAATTTATTTTTCTCTCTTTTAATTATATCTGATTTTATTTCCTCCTGCCTTTTTATTATTTTTTTATCTCTGTAATTATATTGTTGAACAGTTTTACAGATTTCTCAAATAATAATTAAACTGTTACTTTTATCTAAGAAGTCTTCCTTGTATGTCATATTGAACAAGTCTCACACCTTTATTGTCCCATAGGGTCAGATTTATCCACACTATAGCAAGCACATAAAGTTGTACCTCCTGCTGTTGAAATGCGTTACCACCTGCATAGCTTTTCCACTACAGGAGGAACGGTAACAATCCCTTAGCTCTTGAGTTATTCTGGGGAAAGGAGTCTAAGTTTTCACCAGAAACTGTTGGAGGCCATCTGGCTGTGCCTTGCTACATGTGGATTGTCCATGACCTTTACTATCATAACAAGAACAATGTTTTGGCCCATACAGGTCAACTTTTATCTTCTTTCTTGAGAAGAAACCACAGCCTCAATGTGATGCTGAAGTAGGACCGGGTGAAGTACAAGCATTGCACGTAAGCATTTGTCACGTTTCTAATCATAGGTTTGATTACAACAGAAGCTTAACATTTTTTTTCTGCTCTGTAAATTATGTTTCTGTCCTCAACTAAGTGCAAATTATTAAAAGAGATGGCTAAAGTTGACAGGCCAATGGGAACAGCAACTCAGAGGGAACACAGCTCTATGCATGTTTAAACAAGCTTAACACTACACTCTGCTGTCTGGATATTGTCCAAGGTACATCTAAGATTGAGGATGTAGAGGTACAGCTACAGGAAGTACTAAATCATAAGAAATAAAGCCTTGGGACCTTCATTCTTGGCTGGGTGGATATCCTGCTCCTAGCATACTGGACTGCATTGTGCTGGGCAGCAGACACGTCTTTGCTGTTTTTTCTTGTTTTACTTAAATTATTACAATTTACATGAAGGTTTTTTTGATCCTTCTTCATTTAAGTCCAATTCTGATGCTCAGGATCTCTGGGGATTTCTTTCCCTCAACAATGTTACAGCACAATTTGCTTGAACAATTAGCATTTTTAAAAATTATTTTTAACAACTGGTTCCCTCTATGAAATGCACAGACCAGCTGTGAGTAAGTGATGATTATGAGGAAACATACGGTCCTTCCTTGAGGCACACTACTGAGGCTCAGAATGTAATATACATGTATGGTGTTTCTAAAATTATTACATTATACAGCTTTCCTTAAGCTCTCTTCATTTCCAAGCCTTCCCCTTCTCCACAGATGCTAAGATTTTATGACAGAATAATTTTTGAGAAGGTGACTATTTATTTGTAAGTGCTGTTTTCTTGCTCAAATTCAGCACTAAACTGGCCTTTTGTTGCAAGTCTTGAATAAATCCCAGGCTTACATGAAAACATACATAGAAGTAATAGAAGATGTCTTGCTGGGCTTGTCTTTCTTAGATGATGGCAGGAATTTGATACCAGCCTATTAATTTATTTATTACTGCTTTATTCACTAAAATGAATCAAAACTCTGAGAATTTTTTCTTTTCCAGGAAAAATAAATAAATAAATAAATAAATAAATAATTTTTTAAGATATAATCAATTCCATGTGAGTTTGTAGTTTTTTGTTGATGTTTAAATCTAGCATTGAATTGTAAAAACAGTATGGGAATACAGACAAACTCTTAGTGTAGAACTGATAGTATTGCACGAAAAATCAAACTGTCCAGTTTAATGTCCATGTGTAACTGATCACATGAGAAAATCTGGCATCAGAAGCAGTGCATGTAGGGAAACTGTATCCTCAGGAGGCCTAGCTATTTGGGTTATTTCCTAATCTACATAAAGGAAGCTGGATAAGCTGACATGGTAAGATTTGTCATTGATTCAGAAGGCAGCTCCTCCTTTTGGTTAATAGATTTATAGGGCAAAATCACTTTGGGATGTGTAGATTTATTGGATTGAAGTGGCTTATGCTGCATAATGAAAATATTTTCTTGAAACACGTGTTAGGCTGTTCTGATGCTGAAGATCTTTGAGATTTTTATAAGAGCTCTAGGAGGTTATTAGAAGTATCAATATGGAAGCAAGATAAACAGATATGAAATAATATTTCACCTGTAGAATAAATACTCTTCATCTATAGTGGTATACATGTGTCTATTTAATGCTTTAAATGAATATAAAGCTGAATAAGGTAACAAAGAGTGTATCTGAAGGGGTAGGAGCATTTTGAAATGATACCTTTAAAATGTGCACACATTTTTCTGCCAAAGACAGGATGTTGTAAATATAGAAGGAATAATAAGTTGTTAGACTAGCTTTGTGAAAGTGGTCTTTGATCCTAAAGAACATTGATTTTACCTCTTCATTCTGTTTAGATAGCCCTACAATTTCAATAATAGCTTTAACAAGACTAGCTTAAAACATTTAAGAACAGTAATCCTCATGAATGTGACCTTCCTCATGCAATGGTCAACAGCTTGTTGTACAGGCTTTCTGTCTCCCAAGCTGGTCAGGAAACTTCCTTCCTTCTTCTATCTCTCTCTCACACTTGTTGGCTCTGTGTCTGCAATAGGAGCAGCTGTACCAAAATGGTGGACATGTTAGATGGTGCCCAGAGCCCTACTGCAATCACCAGCTATGTCAGTGGATGTCTGGGCTTCTCATGGATCACATCTACTAGTCTCAGTGATAGGCCTTGATAAGATCTTTGCCTCTCCCACAAAATGACCACAATTGTTAGATGTGGCTAGATTCCTCTGTCCTCTTTAAGGGTCTTAACTATCTTGACTGCCAATGTTCACACCCAGAAAAGCTCACATTGCCTTCCTATACACAGAGGCCAGAGAGATCTGAAGATCACTGTCTGAAGTGTAAGACAATGCAATTGTACAAAGTCTTTATGACTATGAGAGGGCAGGGAAGCAAAGGCAGAACTGAAGCACTGTGATGGGGGTTATTGGAGGTGCACGCTGTAGCCATGAGAACCTAGTGATTAACAGGCCAGTTGTATTCTTCCTTTCCAATTTCTCTGTTGTTTTTGTTGTGTTTTTTTTTAGGATTTGGTCAAAGACACAAAATATTTTTATGTATATAGCATTTTTTGGAAAAGAAAGAAGGGGAGTTTAAAATCTTCATTTCATTACGACATTTTTATTTTTTTTTTCCTCTGGAATCAGGGAATCATAAAATATCCCGAATTGGAAGGGACCCACAAAGACCATAGTGTCCAACTCCTGGCTTCACACAGGACCACCCAAAAGTCAGACCCTATGTCTGAAAGCGTTGTCCAAAAGCTTCTTGAACTCCGTTAGGCTTGATGCTGTGACCACTGCCCTGGGGGTCTGTCCCAGTGCCCGGCCACCCTCTGGGTGTAGAACCTTTCCCTAACAGCCAGCCTGACCCTCCCCTGTCCCAGCTCCGTGCCGTTCCCTCGGGTCCTGTCGCTGTCCCCAGAGAGCAGAGCTCAGCACCTGCCCCTCCGCTCCCCTTGTGAGGGAGCTGCAGGCCGCCATGGGGCCTCCCCTCAGCCTGTTCTGCTCTGGGCTGAACAAACCAAGGGCCCTCAGCAGCCCCTCATACGTTTTGCCCTCCAGACCCTTTACCCTCATTGTAGCCTTCCTTTGGACACTCTCTAATAGCTTTATGTCCTTATATCTCAGCACCCAAAACTGCACACAGTACTCGAGGTGAGGCCGCACCAGTGCAGAGCAGAGCGGGACAATCCCTTCTCTCCACCAGCTAACCTTGCCGTGCCTGATGCACCCCAGGGTAGAGTTGGCTCTTTTGGCTGCCAAGGCACACTGATGACTCACATTTGATTTGCTGTCAACCTAAAGACATTTTTACTAGGTATTTTGTTCCTGCTCTATCCACTGCATAGGTAGCAAAGCTGAGGGAAGCTGTTCTTGACAGGAAATATTAAGAGAGAACGACGAAGCACATCTTAGCATAATTACTTCCCCAGAAAATAATAATATACTACACTATAAGATTTTGTTTTCAGTTTTCTTTCTTTCAGACACATATATTCCACTGGGAAAACTATTCAGCTTATAGAGATTGCTTTCAGAAGAGGAGAGGTTGGGGAGTGGAAAATGGGCAGAACTTTTCCTGTATGAAATTTATCTCAGGGCCTTTCTGTGTTGCAGCTGTTTTAAAAAATGTTCACTGTGTGTGCTTGAATGTCAGGACTGGAAAAATGCTGCCAAAATATTTCTCCCCACAACTAAATTGAAATTTTAAGAAGTGGTTTATAATTGAAGGAGAAACTCCTCCAACACTCACTCAAGTGAAAAAAGATAGATAGATACGTCAAAATAGAAAATTAGGACAGTTTCTGATTCACAGGAAAACATCCAATCAAAAATTCATTTACTTTACCTCAGGTGAACTAGATTACTCTCTTTATAGATTCCTATCCTTTTGCACTAGCAATGCCAGCACCATATCTGAATTAACTCTAAGGTCAGCCTGCCACAGCTTGAAGTTTTACAAAATGGGGAAAAAAAAAACAAAAAAAACTTCCAAAAATTCTAAGTTGGGATATAATCAGGGACAAAAAGAAAAAGGGAATACTTTTCCATTTTATGTTCTCATGGGTTAGTGCAGTTTTGAGCAGCTATTCTGAAATGATGAGGCAATCTCATTGCACGCATGCAAAGTTTAGGTTCAATGTAGTGAATAGCATAACCTATCAGCATAACCTGATATTTTAATTACTCACTGTTTGTAGCAACTTATCTAGGTTTTGATTCCTTTGGACCTATTTGCAGATAGCCTAGCAAACTGTATAGATCATTCTCACTAGACCACAGTAATAACGTCATTCATAAATTGAAGCAATATATTCAAATTATATTCCATAACATGTGCTTATCCCCAAGTTACTACTGGCTAAACTACATACACTGAAGAACAGCATAATGGTATTGCTTAGCCAGCCTGAGTAATTAATTCCTAGGGACCAAATTCAATACTATAGAAACTCCTGGTGGGTAATGCCATTACAACACAGTGAAATTCTTCCCACTCAACTAAATGCATCTGATACTCTAAGTTATGGATGATGGCAGGTAGAAGTTTTGTTGACTAGCAAGAAGAAAGGTATTGGGATTGCGTTATCCTTCTAATAGTTGAGGTGTTCAGAAAGTGAGAATTGCTTCCAGGGAAAACTGCATCATAAAATGTACCCCAAATTTTGTACAAGAACATAGACACACATTTTCATTGGAGGAAGTTTTCTTTAACTTTTGCTTTTTTAATGTTTGCTTTTAAGCATTCTTCTTACATTCTTGCAGCCACACTTGAAAGAAGGCACTACACCTTACTGGAAGTTGAAAATGGTTTGAGTAGAGGCATCCATTTAGAGGTAAGGGCAAGGAAACTATCTCCTAGTTCCTTTGTAAATCTACACTCACACTGTTGCTGGCTTCATATATGACCACTTAATCCTACCCTCTTTCAGTTCATTTGATTTTAGGAGGATATTGCTTTTGCAGTACATTAATTAGCTTTGGAACAGGTAGCAAGCTTTTCCTTTCAGTTACATGTCAAGATGTCTCACAGAACAGCAATCATAAAAGCTTACATAATGAACTTTGTTTTTTTTTTTTTTTTTTTTTTTTTTTAGGGAACAAGTTTCAGAGTTGATGAATCTATTTTGGACAAAATGTTAAATAATTGTAATAGAGCAAAAGACCTGCCTTTTGTGAATAAATTAGAGAGGAACCCAAAAGGTGAGGTAGCAGGGAAAGTATTAAGATACAGTGCTTCATTTTCTTGCCCCTCTCTTTCAAATTTCCATCCCAGTAGGATGCTGCTAAACTGGAAAAATAAACTGAAAGAGGAGACAAAAAATGCCATCCATACTGAGGAGCTGTGTCCTAAATTGGAAGAGAAAAATGGAAACCGGAAGCTAGTATTTTAGTATGTTCACAATAGAAAGTTGATTCTTTTATATGGAGCGTGTGATAAAAATCAACAAGGCTTTAAACCATTAGAAAAGAATCATGCTCTTTTCAGTATAACTAGTTTGCCTACCATAAATCTGGATAAAGAAGCACTTGATTGAATAAATATTGAAAATATTGAGATGGGAACAATTCAGGGGAGGAGAAACTTTACAGGAATTGGAAAAACCTTTCCCATGGTTGCTGCCTAGATAGAAAAGTTAAATTTGTTTCTTTTTTTTTTTTCTTGTTCGTCACACTTTTTTTCTAATTTCTACTTGCAATGACCAATATAGGTGACTTGCTAAGGTTGAGCTGTATGGCCTCCTACAAAAAAATGTTTATATTTAACTAATATTTGAACTCTGTATTTGGACAGAGCAAAATAGGGAGGTGAAGTCTAGACAGAGACAATGTCCTACAGCAAACTTTTGACTTGCTAATGCAATGCTTTTCATTATTCCCCATAGGAATGAAACAATTGTACTGATCTCCTTCCTCAGTCAGTGATCCCAGGCCAGAAACCTTAACTATTAATACCAGTTGGGATGAACTCATCATGATGCTTTCAAAAGCTTTGTGTATCCTTCTTACCTTATATTAGTCAGAGTAATCTTTGCAGAATAATAGATCAGCAGAGAAAATGGTGTAGTGGAAGGTATCCCTGCCCATGGCAGGGGGATTGCAATTAAATGGTCTCTAATACCCCACATGACACAATCCATTCTATGATTGTACAATCTAATCTTTACATATTTTTATAGTCTCATCCAATGACAATTTTAGTTAATTATTTATTTACTGCTTCAGGTGTACATTTCTTGTCCCAAACAGGTTCTATACAAAAATAGGTAGATAACCTTTATATGCACTATCAGTATTTTTACATTATGAAAACATGTTGGATGAACAGTATGGCATCTGCAACACAGAACAGGTAGGATCCACCTCCAGTAATTTTACCTTTGTTTAGAAGAGGGATAAGTATAAATTCTGCCTCGGTAATTTGACCTCCTTCTATAGAAAAGTCACCTGCTGTAGTGAATGCATAGTCTTAAACTGGGGAAAACAAGGAAACCCTGAAGAAAATAGGGAGGCTTGTCACCCTGTGTAGTTTTTAGCTGAGAAAATAAGGAAATCTTAAAGAAAACAGGGAGACTGGTAGCCTTGAGCTAGCAGAAGCAAGGGAAGTAAGTGATGAAAGGTAAAAAAGCAAGGAGAAAAACAGCTGCAGGAATATTCCAGACTGACCTATGGTAACTTTTTGCTCATTAAGGACCATTAACATATTGAAAACACACCCATCAAAATGCTAATGCATGCTAATATGGGATCCCTCCTGGCTGGTCCTCTGTAATCTCTGTAATGCACAAACTCCGTAGAGGTAAGTTAGGTGAGCTGAAACAGCCAATTAAAAGTAGCCAGGTAAATAGTTTCACAAGTTTGTTCTATATAAATAACAGCAAGCCAGGATTCAAGCCAGAGGTGTGCTTCCTTTGTGAAAGATTGTCAAGCACATGACTCTGCAGAGTTACATAATTAATTATTTAATTAAAAGACCTTCATGTGCATTCTGACTCTATGCGCTTATTGGTGGCGTGCACTGGGCACAAACCTACAGATAACAGATGAAATTATACACTTCACTTGAGAGAGAGAAATAGCAACGTATTTTATTAATAAAATGTAGCAATCTAACAGAGCAGAATCAAAAGTAAGAGTGACTTAAGATCCAAGACGGCAAGTTACACTAGATTATTTACTGGAGCAGCAAAGAACACTTAATTACGAACTACATAAAAGGCATTACATAAAAGACATTAGATACTACACAAAAGCCACATAGAGGACTGGGTCAGATGACATTACATCATGGAGACCCTCATGTTGAGTTATGGGATCTGGAATGGAGTCCCTGTCTGAACTCCAAGGAGTCTAGATATGACTGGATCCTATCCCACTCCCAGCCTTAAGAGTGAAACCTTTTTTCTTTCTCCAAACTGCTCCACAGAGGAGTCCACGTACAGCTGAATCCACCTTCAGTCCCAGACTTGGTCAATGGGTTACGAAAGCTCTGCAAGGTTTCTACTGGCTGTTAGCCCATTACAGGACGCAATCTAAAATATGACTTAGCCAAGCATACAAAGGTTTAGTATGCTACTCATCACTTACCAAGGATCAGTCACAGCAAGCAAGTCTCAGCTTCCTTAAGAGGTGTCCCTACTCATGGGGAGGTCCTGTCACAAAGCCCACTCTTATGCAGGAAAGCTCAAAAGGCTCTTGGGCTGTTTCTATTTATGGGGTAAGATGATTGACTCATAGTCATACTGTTTACCAGTTGATCTCAGTAGGCACATTGCTCAAATTAGCCCACAGCTGTTGAGCAAGATGCTTGCACATTAATTTCTCCCATTAGTCCCTCCAGTATCTTGCTTGAGCTGGACAATAACCAGTATTGTGGTTGCTGAGCAGGGCTCTGTAATTAGCCCTCAGCTGCTAAACAAGGCTTTGCAATTATCCCTCAGTTGCTGAGCAAGTGATTTGGGTCAGACAGTCTGACTGAAGGCAGGGGAAGCAAGGGGAGCACACTGTCATGCTTGGTGGATGAAGGTAAGGCAGTGGATGTAATCTTTCTGGATTTTAGTAACATTTTAACTACTGTCCCTCAGGGCATCCTTCTGGACAAACAGTCCAACTGAGAGATAAACAGGTTCATGCTATGCTGGGTGATGAACTGATTCAATGGTAGAGCTCAACATGTACTCGTGAATGAGGCTACAACAGTCACCAACAGTGTTCCCTAGGACTCAGTTCTAGGGCAAACTGTGTTGAATCTCCCACCAGACCAGCTTGCCAAAAGCCCCATCCAATCTGGTCTTGAACATTTCCAGGGATGGGGCATCCTCAATTTCTCTTGGTAACCTGTTTCAGTGCATCACCATTCTCAGAGTAACGAATTTCTTCCTAATATCTATTCTAAACCTACCCTCTTTTAGTTTAAAGCCATTATCCCTTGTCCTATCACTACAATCCCTGATAAAGAGTCCTTCTCAAGCTTTCTTGTAGGCCCCATTTTGGTACTGGAAGGCCATCTTCCCAGAGGCCTTTTTATTAGATCATTTAGGAAGGTCATTTTCCTCAAAGTGCTCTTGATTAACTTTTAATAAAGGAACATGCATGTGGTTATAGAAATCTGTCATGTAGCCTCTCTCAATAACCTGTTCTCATTTGTTTTCTTCTGTTGTTCAAATGTGATTTTGAGGAGATTTGGTGTATTAATAAGCCTAGTTGAAAACCAGCTCTTGTGACCTGTCATTATGTTGTTGGAATGAATGCTTTTGTTAGGTCCTCAGATGTATTTTCAAATACTCTACTGATGTCTCCCTCTGAGCATTGAAGGCTGCATCAATTATATGACTTTCCACATCTTCATGTAGTACTAATGACCAGATGCATTCCTCAGGCTCTGCAAATGCCTTGTTAACACTGTTCGTTCTTTGGACTAGACTCATTTCATCAATAATACAGACAGATGGCTTGGTACGGTTTCAGCAGGGATCAGATTCTCTCCTACCCTTTATCTAAAGGATTTTTTTTTTTTTTAATAGCAATCCATCTGATGTTGCCTTGCACTTGGAATGCATCTGTAGGGTTTGCTGGTTCTTTCTCAGTTTCCAACTTTCTGTGTTAAACAGCAGTTAATATATTTCCAAATAACTTCTCAGCTGCTTTGAAAATTACTTAGTTTCTAACGTACTTACAACCTGGTGTTGGCTTTCTTTTTTTTTTTCCTTTTTTTTTTCTGTATGTGTCTGGTGAGAAAAAAAAAGAAAAAAAAAAGAAAAAAAAATTCTATTTAGTCATCTCGACATGGCATTTCTGATAAAGAGTCTAATCATCAGAACTATAAATGTAAACATTGTGTACTCGCTCCTCCATTCTCTGTACTTTCTTCTAGTAATAACTAGTAGATCCAGATACATACCTATTCTACAGCATTTCCAATAAAGCTGCAGCATCTCCTCAGTCCTTGCAAACATTAGGTATCTGCACAATTTAACTTCAGGTTAAATGGCTGTATTGTATCTCTCCTTTGTCTCAGGCAACTGCTTCAGTGCTCAACAGTTAGATAGCTACTGACAATTTCTTGCTTGAGGTTCCTCCAAAGGAGCTTAAGGAGTCAAAGTGGAAGTTATTTCCATGCTGATCTAAGAAAATTCCTCGTATATATCATTGTGAATGGAATATAATGACATTGCCCTTCAGAACTGCATTTTGATTGCAAATCTGAGATGTACTCAGAGACATAGCATTAATGTCTCCAACTGACAGCAGATTGACATTAAGTTATTTCATATTTGCATGAATTATATTTTTTTGAGTTTACTTATTTGTCAGAGTGTTTGTTGTCTTTTCTTCTGCTGCTTAATGCCAGGGAGCATGCTTGTGCATTAAACTCTCAACAGAATTGCAGGTATTGTGAATGTCACAGAACTTTGTTGACATTGTGCACATAGGAGCAGGAATAGCACTTGCATAGCTCCCCTGATACTCTGTTATTGAATTTTCACTTTGATTATTGTCTTTGGCTATTGGAGAAACTCCTGCAGTGCTAAGAATGTTGCCTATAAAAAAAGACCAATGATCTGTAGACTAAGCCTATCTGATTCAAAATTTGCCTCGTGACACTTTACTGCTTTTTTTCCAAAGACAAGTGAATGTTCATAGAGATGAATGGAAGTACATTACAATTCATTCTTTTTTATCATTCTTTCTCATCACAATATGTGACTCTAACTGAGCTAATCACTGTCAGGGTTACTGGACTCACTATTGCATGCTGTAAGGGAAACTTTCAGAAGCATAGCTGTGATCAGTCACCCCAGGCACATTATGGTCCTATGTGTTTTAATTGCTCCTGCAAAGTTTGTACCAAGATCCAGTAATCAGTTATACATACTGTTTAATACTTCTATACAGTAAAAATAAAAAAATAAAAAACTAATTTTAGATGGAACATAGTGTTTGGGATATGGAAAGGCTTTACAGTGAATGTGTGCATTATATTGATTATGAAGAAGATGCTTTCATTTGACTTAATCCCTCTTCCTGTTCAGTGAGTATCTAAAGGCAGTCTAAGAGAGTTTACTGTCCCACATCAGGACAGAGTGGCAATTTTTTTCCTGTGCCCGATTCATCACAGGGTCTGAATGTGGGTTTCCTACTTTTCTGGGTACTTACTGGTTTCTCTACACTTTTTACTCAATTACCTTGAGCAAGACACAAACACATTATTAACCCAGAGATTGTAATAATTGTTAGGAGCTTATATTGTTGTGATGTGGTGAAAGGACAGGGGCTGGAGTGTGTGCAATTGTCCTCCTCTGATGGTATTGTGATGATGTTATGTTGACTTTGATGTGGGGAATTCTTTTTGTTGATATAAGTGGAGTTTGTGAAGATTGTGTGATGAATATGTGTTTCAATGATAATTCTTATAATTCCTATAAAATCTGGAAGTCTTACATAACAAAAATATTAATCTTCACAAAGTATCTGGACAATGCGATGGTAATTCTTACTACTAGGAATTCAGTACATAATGTATACAATAATACAAAATTTTTTGTACAGTGCCTGAGCATAGAGATTAAAAGATGAATTTTTAGCTTTTCACACATAGCTTGAAAGACAAACATCACAAATTAGAAGTGGTTGCATCAAATGAAATCAGATGACCAAACTTAACACAAGGACATTTTCTCAAGGAATAAGTTCTGGGCTATCAGAAAGCAGTACACAAAATAGCTAAACACAAAGAAGAGTGAACCAAAACCTCCAAATCAATCAATCAATCTATATATATATATATATATATGTATAAAGGTTTTATGCAAGGATCTAGGGTTGTATATTTCAAAACAAAACCACATATATAAAAATATTTTATGCAGAGGTCTAGCTTTGTGTGTTTCAAAGATGACGTATTCCTGGGAATAGTGGTGTTTGTTAAAACAGTTATGGAGTATGAATCTGAGTGGTTGCCCCAGAATCCTGCTCCAAAGGGGGACATTTTTTCTGTACAATATGTGTGGATCATAAGGGACAGTGGTCATACCCTACTCTTTGATGATGTTTATGAACATTTTATTAATATTTCATTTAAAGTTAATAGATGTTCCACCAAACTTTCCTTACATGTTAATAAGCATTGACTAAATTTTTAATTCCAGTGGCTACAAACTGATAAATTGTTCCTAAAAAAGCCCTTCAAAAATTGACGTTTTTATCTTTCATAAGTCTTCAAATATTTTAACACATACTAGGGGAAAAGGACTCTGCACAATTCCTGGATTTTTCCAGTAGAACATTTCAAGCTATTTTTCATCTTTTGTAGCTGTACTTTTAGGCGTGAAGTATCAACTTTTTGCCTACAGAACTGCAGTAAAAATTGTTCCACTAATATAGGTATATGGACCCTATAGCCCTGTAGCCGGGTAAGATGTTATATAAGGAGGACACATGAATCTAGCTACCACTGGTGTGTGCACAAATGTGTTCCCTCTCACAGGCAAGGTCTTCCTTTGATTTCTGGAGACATTTAAGCCTTCAGACTCACCACTTTGTACACTTCTGGCCTGCTTCTCATTGCTGTATCTGATACTCCACTGGTGGCTGTACAACCAAATTATTTCCAGAATTTATACTTTAAACACGGGAAGTTGAAAGAAAAAGAAGAAGGTTCACACTGTCTAAATTTTAGTCATCCAACTTAGCTGCTTAGAATTGCTTTCTAGAAGTCTCTTTGCTAATGCCATAGGAAATATCTACCAGGAAATTCAGATGTGGGAAATGTCCCATCATAGATGCCTATATACTCTAAAACACCTGGTAAACATTCTGCTGTACTAAAAGAATTCACTTTGGGAGAAGAAACCTTTACTTTCTTTGCAACAATAAATCTAGGAGAAAATGTTCATGTGTGCTGTGCAGGGCTGACAAAGGGGGAAAAATAGATTGTTCACTAATTCATTCAAATAATTAGTTATGGTATTGCATTGAGACATAAGGAAGGTAGAGTTCAGTATAGAGTTGGCTTTAAATATTCTCATGCCTTGAACTAGCCTAAAAGAAATTAGTGGTATATTAGAAAAATATATAAGACCAATACACTGCTAAAAGATACCACTGTCAGAATAATTCCGTTTTAATGTGTTGAAGATGTGAGACCTGCTTTTGCAGGATGAGCATTGCTTACTTGTGGGGAAGAACAATGTGTAATTGTGGGGAAGCTATGTGTAATACCTCTAGCTGCTGTTCCTACCCTACCATGGACATACATGTCACTGTTAGAGGCCAAAAGATTTGAGTACACTGAGTGTATATGCTCAGCTACAGACAAGGATAGTTGCAAGGTCACCAACAGAGAGCAAAAATGTGATCAACACTCATGTTTCTAATTAAAAGTGTTTTGTTCATAGAGTAATGACACAGAGAGCATGCAATGTCACCATGGTCCTGTGGTCACGAAAGGAAGACTACGATAAAAATGACTCATATTCTAACACGACAAATAAATCAAAATAACTTCTGGCAAACATTTTCCCTATTTTTAGATGTGTTGTCTGCTGATGTTACAATGATATAGCCAAGCATAGGAGAAAAATTGATTTTTCTTCCCATGAAGACATACTTCTTTAAATATCCTACTATATTTCACTAGCTTCTTTTCCATGTGCTAGAACAGGTTATTTGTGTATGTTTCATCTGGACTCCTTCTTACTCTGTGAAAAGTACATTGTAGTCCTGGCTACACTTTTGTCACTTTTTTTTTAATATTATTGTTTGCTTTACTGAAAAGAAGTCCACATTTGCCTCGTCTTTTTTTTTGTTGTTGTTGTTGTTTCTTTTTTTTTTTTTTTTTTTTTTCTGGAGGAAATCAAATATGTTATTTCTTCTTCTTTTGTCACTTATGTCTATTTCCATGGCACATTTCAATACCATATTTTTTAATTCTAGAAATTTTTTATTTCTTTATTTTTTATATTCTTTTTATTATAATATTCTTTTTATTTTTTATTTTAATTTTTTAATTCTAGAAATGGACATGTTTGAAACTCAGCTGTAAACTTTGTCATAGCCTAGCAAGATGATTCTGATACTACCTTAAAACCTATGAATACAGAGATGTAAAATTCGAAGTCCTATCATTGTATTCCTGACTTTATATCTTAATATATTCTGTGACGCATTAATGACTTAGATTATACTTGCCAAGTTATGGTTTGAATTTACTTTATTGAATTCTTACCTTTATATTATATATATAATTTTATATTTATTAATATATATTATTTTATATTTATATAAAAGGATATATAGTTAAAATTCTGTCCCAAAAGATTCATTTGAATCTACAGACTGCATTTTGCATTTCAGAAATGGAGTCTGCAGGATATGATAAACTGTATTTAAGATTCAGGCAGAACCATATATGTGAAAGAATAAACATTCATATTAAAATATATGGGCAAAAAGGTGTATATGCAGCAACAACAATTTAGATTTATAATGCTTTGGTATTTTTGCTGGGAGCCAAATTTTGGTGTCTGGGTTACCTCTGTTTTGGCTTTATTTTCCTTGATTTTGAGCTTGAGAAAGGAGTATGGGAATGGGAAAAATGAAAGGAAAAATGGAAGGAAGATCTTAGTTAAAGAAAAAAAAAAAAGTATTCTTTATGATGGGCTGCTTTGTTGTAGTTCTGGAATTCCCCTGCCAAAAGAACTGAAAATTTCAAGTGATCATCTCCTGCAGGCAAACACAACCCAAATAATAGACTTTAACTAGCACACACATAAATTAAATTTGGACAGTATTTGGCTCAGTATAAAAGCTGAATTGTCAGCTTGTACAGAGAAAGAGAAGCCAACTATGGTACCACTTTGCAATACCCTTCATCTTAAGGAGAGAATGGATTAAACATGACTAGTGTGATGATGTTTTGATTTCTCATGGATGCTGTGTGATCTGCTGAGGATGCTGCTCATCAAATTTGTCAAAGAATTAGTTGAAGAATCTCCGCTGCTATCTGAAAGCACACAACTCCTTAGATCCATGGAGAACTACACCCATCTTCTCTCTCTCCTCTGACATACACAGGTTATGAGAGGACCATCAACTATCTAGTTTTGCTGTAGTTAACTGCTTCTCTTTTTGGGGAAAGTCAGGCAAGTTTCGGTCAGAGTTGACACCTGCCATCTGGTTCCTCAGTCTTTTCTCATTCAATGGCACATATTTTCCACTAATTGTTCCAAGGCCCTTTCTATTTTTCATTATCCCCTGCTCTTAAACAGATGGTTTCAAAAACATCTATTCAATAATAGATATATATTTGGGCAAACAAGGACCGTGAGAATGGCTGAAACTACCAAAGGGGAATGGTGAACGTCACTCTGATGTCTCTGATGGTGTTAATATTGCTGTTCTGTTGGGCCGGACGACTTTTCTGTCCCTTTAGGTTCCTTGTGGCTGTGGTATATCATTCCTGACAGAATTCCTCTACTTGTGTGCTAAGCTGAATTCTTCCCACCTTTTTGAATATGATCAGAATTAAATTATTTCCTTGCTCAATACCAGAATGTACCTCTTTGCCTCAGTCTTCAGTAGTGGTCAGGCTTCGACATCTCTCAAGTCCCCAACCCTCTAGGTGGGGACTGGGGGAACAGAGTTCCTCCCACTGTAAGTGAAGAGCCCAGCTGTTCGTGATCTCCTGACACAACTTAACAGCTACAAGTCTGTGGGCCCTGATAACATGCATCCCTCGGTCCTGAGGGAATTGGCTGGTGTAGTCGTCAAGCCACTCTCCATCATATTTGAAAAACCATGGGAGTCATGTAAAGTCCCCAGTGACTGGAAAAAGGGAAACTTCATTCCCACTTTTAAAAAGGGCAGAAAGAAATACTCGGGGAACTACAGACTGGTGAGCCTCACCTCTGTGCCTGAGATGATCATGGAATGAATCCTCCTGGAAGCAATGTTAAGGCACAAGCAGGACAAGGTTGTGATCCAGGACAGCCAGCATGGTTTCACCAAGGGCAAATAGTGCCTGACCAATCTAGTGGCCTTCTATGATGGAATGAGTGGCAATGGAAGAGTGACTGATGTCATCTACCTGGACTTCTGTAAGGTTTTTGACATGGTCCCACATGACATCTTAACCTCTAAATTCATTTCTAAATAAATTTACTCCAAGTTGGTAAAACCAGGCCCGGATCACTGCTGCTTCCTTCGCTTTTCTCTTGTTTGTGCCTCAGCTCACATTCTAGTATCTTGTGGGTGATGAAGTAAAGACATGACCATCTAAAACTTCATCAGCACCAAAAATTCCTGTTTTCCATGTATTCCTATGCACGTACCCACCCACAGACAAGTTTGCTTTTATAACTGGGGTCTCATCTTCATGTGTCATTTCAGAAGGGTGTGAGGCGTCATTGCCACTTGTCATCAAAAGCTTTGAAAACAGCTGCCCAAACAAGTAACGCCCACTCATGCTCTGTTCTATTTTAACCACTGGTGTCACTGTCTATACCCACAATGATTTTTCTACTTACTTGGAGCCTTGTAGTCCCTATGACAACGATAGAAATAATCTGTGACATGGTTTGTGTTGCTTGGCACTCTGTTGCTGATTTGCCTACCCAAACTAGAGAGCGAAGAACCTGCCTTATAATAACTGTATTTCTTTATTCAGGAAGGATGAAGATGTCCGTGATGGTGAGCTGTGTTTGTGAACTGAGATGTGTCTCATTATAACCTTCTGAGGGATGACTCACCTTAAAAAGAAGTGATTCATGCTGCTTTAGAAGCAACTTCTGCTCAACTTCCCATGCATTAAAAAAAAAAAACAACTCACATTATTCCCATCTTGTAGATGTGTGGAAGCATGAATACGTGCTAATATCATAGCTCCTTCATGAGCCAGAACAATAGGTGATTATTAGTCCTGTTTGAAGGTTCTCCATCCTCATTCTTCTATTGGCAGGAGGCATCATATACTTTCAGGAAGGTGTGTCATATGGGTAACATGCTCAGTAAGTCTTCCATTCTTCATGATATCAGCAAGGTCCCAGCTTAAATGCTATTCTGGTTTTGGGTTCCGATCATCAAAAAATGACACAGTTCTTTTCAAACAACCACAGAAGTTACAATAGAGGATGACAGAAGATCTTCAAAAACATCCCAATAGCCTCAAAGAACAGCAGGTGACATTTAAATTCTGTAGAGAAATGAGTCGTTATGATTGTCTTCAAAGTATGTAAATGACTGCTGTGAAGTGCAAGAGAACAAATGAATAAATAGATTGTTCTGTGTTCACTATGGGTGAGACAAAGCTTTGGAGGCTGCAAATACAGTAATGGAAATTTAACTAGACTATTAGCAAAAAAAAATATCACTAGCATTGACACATGGAATAAGCAACAGAATGTAGGAGGGATGAGACACTGAGGAATTTTAAGTTGATATTAGATGTGTCTATTGGGTGGGATGGGACTAGAGATACATTTGTGCAAGGAGTTCTACATGGTTCAGCTTTATTTTTCTGGCCTCCTTTATCCAATTTTTTATATAGACAATAAGATAATAATACTCATCTCTAAGGAGTCTTCTCAGGGACTTGATATTTTAATGTATTAGATCTTTGTGGTCATTCAAGCATTGTAGATAGTTATATTTATTCTGGTGAATTTTCCAACCCTTTGTACCTACAAGTTCTTTTCGATTATCTGTTGCTGTAACTGTGATACAACCTTTTGAGGCCCTGAAATATTTGACATGAAATGGTTTATACAGTTGCCTCTTTCACCACAGGGACATTGGTAAGCAGGAGAAAATATCTTGTGATGGTAAATCACAAATTTTAAGAAGGCTGTAGATGGTGGCCATGCCCTCAGTAGTCTCTCTCTTTGTCAGTAATACTGATTGAAAGTGATGAATGGCACATGCATCTGAACATGAGGAGAAAGCTCTTTATGAACAATGACATTTCCCTCTTCCATGAATCAGTGTGCCTTGTGCTGGTGCTCAGCAGACCTTGTTTGATAACACAAATAAGCCCAGTCCTTGTTTTTCTGTATTATTGTTATGAGCTATGAGACTAGAAGCGTATGGTCAGCATTTGTTGATTTGTGTTCATGTATTGCTGTTTCACATAATGTCACTAAAAGTAATTTTGCTTGCCCAGCATGTGCTCGAGAGGCCTGGACAGAGGAAACTGCCGTACCTGTCTCATTTTCCTTACTAGAAGAACTCTCCTCATCCCCATGACAGCCTCGGTGCAGAAAAAAAACATCCTGCTGGCACCCTCACCAAGACCAGTGACTCCAGGCTAGTACATTGCCATATGCTGTGAGGGAGAAGCAGCACTGGACTGCATCCGTGTGGAACATATATTGTAACAGCGGCTGACAGAGCATGACAGCTAAGAGCCTGTCATCAGATCACAGAATTACAGAATCACAGAATTGTAGGGGTTGGAAGGGACCTCAAGAGATCATCGGGTCAAACCCTCCAGATCTGGAGTCAGCCCAGCCTGCTCCCTTGCACAACTGTGCTGGTGGAGAGAAGCCTTCACATCCCCACTTCCTGCCTCCCTGCCCTGTGCAAAACAACACACTCTTGCTTCCCACCCATTTAAATTTTACTGTCTGGCCCCTCAGACCAAATTCTGCATTCGTGTCAAGTTCACTCCTCTAAGTGCAGAAAAATTATTTATTCCTACCACCGGCTAATTGTACTTTGGTGAACCATCACTGAAGTTATATAGATTAATAAATACTCCTAATAGGACTATAAACCTAAAGAAAGTTCTAACTCTCTTGCCCCTAGAAAACCCCAAGGAATTGTAATAAAAAAAGGAATTAGCCCTGTATAAGCAATTATACTTGATTCTGCATGCATTTTTACTGCTATTAGCACCTTGCTGTAAAAGCAGCATTTCTACTTCCTACTAATAAGAGGAAACAAACTACATTTTCATATCCATTTTTTTCAGTTTTAGGGCTTTAGTTCTTTCAATTTCTTCTATCATATAATGAATTTCATCGTGGCAACAAATTGTGATTGCATCTTTCAACCAAGGACAGATCAAAGTCTAACGCTGTTCCATCCTCAAGGGAGTTAGTAACTAAATTATCTGATTAAATTCTAAGTAAGGAGAAGTGACAATATGCATACATGTACTGTACATATCTGAGTCTACCTGAACACTTCTGGTCTTTTTATGCCTGTTATTTATCTAGAATCATGTCGTTATTTATCTAAAATCATGTCGTCAGATTTTCATTACAAATCTGGAATCTCTATTGCAGACATGCCATCTTTATGTCTGCAGGCTGAAATTAAACTTATTTAAAATAAGTGAATAATAAGACTGGAGGAATCTGGAACCTGTAAGAGGTGTAAATTAGAATGATTGTGGCACGGATCACTGTAAATTCTTGTAGTAACCAACAGACAAAGTAACATCTCTTTTCTGTACTTCGGTCTGCAGAATGGTGTCTGTGACCTGGCAAGAATTTATGCTCTACAGAAAGGCTTGTTGGAAAGAAATTCGAGAGAGAAAAATAATAATAAGGTACAAAACCCTTTGCTGTTAGAATATTGGTATCAAATTGGTCTAGGGTCAGGTGTCACCGGAAGATACGAAGTTAGAATTGTTCATGGACTTTGTAGTTTCTGGTTATCCACTCCAAACAGGCCCACGTCACAAAGATGTTAAAGAAATACTCTGAAATAAGAAATACTTACTGCTCTAAGTCAAGTTTCAGTTGATGTCCAGGCAGTTTCTGATATGTAGGCAAAGTACTTGCAATGAAGATTACTCTCCTTGGACGTAAATTCTGAATAAGACCAATATGCCACCAGTTGTTACATGGCCATGATCTGACTACTGAAGTTTATATAGCAAAGTATCAATATCAAGCCAAACTTTTTTGTAGAGATGGAACAGTCTTTGATTAGGAAACATGATGAATTGGTTCCACTGTGATACATGAAGTATACATGAGAGTGAAAGCATCATGCTTACCATTACCGAAGTGAGACTGCAGAGTTAGAGGAGATGAGGTGGAAGGAAAAAGCAATGAATTCAGGGGAAAATTTTAAAAAAGGCAGGGGAAGGGCAGATGGGTGGCAGAAGAGAAAAGATAGATGGTAGCTTAGCACAAAAGGATATAATAAAAGGGGTGGGAAAAAAAGGGGGAAAAAAAACAAATCGAAACAACAAAAAGACAGGGAATAAGGAACAGATAAAAAAAAAGCAAAGATAGAAAAGGAATTTACATGAGACAAGTATTATTCTTTCACTTACAATCAGAGTTGACTGAAATGATCAGTTATTTACAGTTGGAAATTGAGGTCTTGGGTGGCATGAAGAAGATGCTTCCTATTACTTCATGTAAAAGGTGAATGAACCTGGAAAAGGAACGTATTATTGGAAAATACCTAGATAAAAGTCATGGTCCGAAAGAAAATCATTTTATGTCTCAGAATTCATGTTTTTCTCTTTTTGTTTCTTTCTTTCTTTTTAGGGGTGTGGATGGTTTCTTTTTTCTCACCTGAGAGAGTAAGAGGAGGCATGGGATAAATTTCTAAAGTAGGAGTATACAAGTTATATCAACACAACTCCTTAACGAAAATATCCCTGGTTTTCTCCAGGAAAAGAAATAAAAAAAAAAAAAAATAGGAGAAGTAAAGATACATCAACTATTGTGAATTATGAATGGTCAAGTCAAATCCAGGATAAATTCATGTGTAAGTGAGTAATGGGGCTCTAAATCAAGAGTATATCCTCCCAGATGCTTCTATCACTCAAAGAACAACACAACTCTAACATTTCAGGTTGTAATATGCAAAATGAAATTCAATTGCCCATTGATAAATGTGGATTCAGTTACTCATTTGACAAAACAGCATCAACTGTGAAATAAAATATATGTTTCTTTGGTCATTAAAAATAGCTAGGGTGACTTACACCGTCTCTATTCAAAAGTTAATGGTCTACTGCTAGAAATAAAGAAGACAGAAGAGAAGACCTGTGTTACAAAATTTGAATGGAACAGGGATAAAGTATAGAAGGAAAGAAGAGCAGGGAAATGGGTAAACTTGGGGGAAATCGATGTCCATCTATCTAAGGTGGAATACATGGGAGACAGTGATCAAAAACACTTTCAGGAGAGAGTCAAACTGAGTCAAATTGTATGATTTCCAGTAAGGTATCTAGAGTGCAGTAGAGTTTCCAAAGCACATGGACTTGACTCCCAGAAAAGCATGAAAGTTAACGCAGAGTCATGAGGGGTTGAAAACATTATTACAATTTAAACTGAGAGAATCTCCCTACACAACTTAAAATAAAAGTCAGGCTTTCTTGCCAAACTCTTGAAATAAGTACGAATCAACTAGACAGGCTTTTATCTCTACTATTGTTTCTATTCCGATAGTGAAAGTAAGAAGGCTGGAAAAAGAAAAAAAAAGGAAAAAGAAAAAAGAAAAAAAAAAGAAAAAAAATTGAACTTCCAAATAGAAAAGCAGAGAAAGGCTCATCCAGGACATAACTCATGGAAAATTCACTCAATAAATTAACACACACTTCCATTAAAGCATATGTGTAATTTACTCCATAGTCATCAGAGAATTAAGTCTGTGCTACACATGGATTTAGTGGAACCACAGTACACATACAAGATTAAACACGTGTTCAAATGCTTTGCTGAATCAGGGCATGGGTTAGGTGACAAGAAACTGTGGTTCTGCTCTCTCTGCACTTACTAAATTTGGCAGAGTTATGCAGGTTACTTCCCTTCTGTTATCATCTGTGGGAATACCATACTGTAGCACTGACATACAAGGAACTAATGAATATTTCATGAAACTCTCAGTTATTGTTTAATCACAGCTCCTTTATGAGCTGATGGAATTTGTGTTGACTTGATACAAAGGGAAAATAGCATGGCACTTTCTGAAATGTAATAGCGAAAACAAAGCCAAAAATAAACTAATTTAATATTTAAAATGTGAGAAGTGCAAAGGAGAAATATGAAGAAATGATTTAAAGTTAAATACAGACATTTAGAAGTCTTTACCAAAAAGATCAATGCAACAGCATAAGACAGAAGTGCTTATTTCTACAATATGATATTTCTATTCTTATTTATGTTGAGGATCAGCTCCTTCCATGAATATCCCATGAAACTACTGATTAATCTGAGTCAGGGCTAAAATGAATTGTAAGTAGAATGAATGTGACAAGTACATAAAATGCTGGTCCAAACTGCTCAACTTTTTTTCTAAACCTATCCTTATCTGAGAATATGCAGTATGGAAATTATGGCTATTCAAAAAATGAAATCTTTTCTTTGCCTACTAAACTCCTACTATCACAGTTAACAGCCCAATCAAGATTATTAACTCTAAGGTTAAATTTTTAATAATTTATTTAAATTAACTGGATGCAAGGTTTGTTCTTCCAGACCATTGTTATTGTGGCCAGTCTTAAGCAGAAACACACAGTACTTCAGATTTCTTAACATCCATGTGCACAATCACTGTGCACATACTGTGTTCTCTTAACTGCTGTACTAGGGCCTAATCTAAAGCCCTTTGAAGCCAATGAAAAGACTTCCACTAACTTCAAAGGATTTTAGGTCCAGGGTATTTTCTTTGCAAGGCTTTAGTACTTGGTAATATCTGGTCTAGTAGGGAAAGAAGGTGAGAGGGAAATTGATAGCAAGCTTAGGAGATCTTCCTCAAAGAACTATGTGTATCTGGCTATTTCAGGTCAGTCACTGCTTAACACAAAATTGCATTTAATTGTCCAGGTCCTTGCAAAAACAAAACAAACAACAAGCAAACAAACAAAACCACACACAAATGAAAATACAGCTTTCTTAACAAAAAAGCCAATGGCATCCTGGCTTGAATCAGGAATAGTGCAGCCAGCAGGACCAGGGAGGTGATCGTCCCCCTGTGCTCTGCTCTGGTGAGGCTGCACCTCGAGCACTGTGCTCAGCTTTGGGCCCCTCACTACAAGAAGGACATCGAGGCCCTGGAGCTTGTCCAGAGAAGGGCTACGAAGCTGGTCAGGGGCCTGGAACAAAAGTCCTGTGAGGAGCGGCTGAGGGAGCTGGGTTTGTTTAGCCTGGAGGAGAGGAGGCTCAGGGGAGACCTCATTGCTCTCTACAGCTACCTGAAAGGAAGGTGTGGGGAGCTGGGGGTCAGCCTCTTCTCACAGATAACTAGTGACAGGAGAAGTGGGAAGGGCCTCACATTGCCCCAGGGGAGGTTCAGGTTGGAAATGAGGAGACATTTCTTCTCAGAAAAAGCAGTCAGGCACTGGAACGGGTTGCCCAGGGAGGTGGTGGACCTGGGGGTTTTTAAGGAAAGGTTGGATGTGGTACTTAGGGATCTGGTTTAGTGACTAATATTGCTGGTAGGGGGATAGTCGGACCAGATGATCTTGAAGGTCTTTTCCAACCTATGAGCAGCTTGCTAACTACTCCACTCTATATTAGTGGAGAAGTAAGGCAATTAATAGTGGAGATGCAAGCTGTTTTTGGAGGTGGCTGGGCGTAGCAAGCAGGAGTGCCTTTACCCCAACTGTCCTGAAATGTAGTGGCTATGGTGCTGGATCTTCTCAAAACACGAGAATTTTTCTAGCTGCTGTTTTCCCTGTCACATGCATGTTCCAACACCTCAGATTTTTTTTTTTGATTTATTTATTTTTTTTTAATGGTTTCCATCCCTCTCTGCTATGCCTTAAAAAGAAGTTTCTGTTACTACTATTTTGCCTTCTCACATGAGGCAAAGAGTCCTCCTGTGCATTCTGTTGAAAACTGTGGAATCTAGTGGGGAGATGGTAGCTGATGAGTGTTTTGAAGAGCTCAGGTTTTGACAGGAGGGACTAAAACCTCTATAATCCCTACTTCTGGCACATAAGACTTGCAGTGGAGCTGGAAGCACAGGCTTTATTGCTGAATGGTGTGCAATCCTCTATCAATTAAAACAGAAAAGTTGTCCACATTCACTTGCCAATGAATCATATTATTGCAGTGGTTGTAGAGTGTCACTTTCCTGCAGACCAACTGGAAGTTGACCACCACTTCAGCAGTTACCAAAATCTTTTCTCCTGAATTTTAATGTCACTAATTAGTGTTACTGAGTAATTGCAAAAAAAAATTTGGTGTGATTTGTCTGATATTTCTTTACAAGTAGGGCACGATCATTTCCTAATAGGATGCCTTTCCACTAAATAAATAGCAGTCCAGTCATAAATCAGAAGAGCAGTAGTGCAGGAATTTCTTGGATTAAGATACAGTCATAAAAACAAATCTTGATAGAAAAATGAGTGGACATTTCGGACTTATGCATGATACTGAGCTGTGCATTCACACAATATTTGGCGAGTGTACGTTTTTAGTATGAGACACAGCAAGAAGGGTAAACCTAAATTGTCTTGCACTGACAAGGTGATTTACCTGCTGGCTTCCTGCTTTAGCTCTTTCCTTACACAGCTATTCTTTGAGGACACTGCATTTCAACTAATTTGCTTTTTATAAGACTAGGTAGATATGATTTTGTAATTAACCAGAATGTAATGAAATGTGGCTTATCATTTATCATGATTAGCTTAATATTCTATTTAATGAGTTTTAAAATGCTGCCAGAAAGCGGAATGCACATCCCAAAGCAGTAGAAGTGCCTATGAATCCCAATTGCTAATAGCTGGAATAATAATTGACTTGCATTGATGTGCCATTTTGTGTGCTGTTATGGTTCATGTTATGTCCAGGCGTCACTACTGTATCCACTACTATCTGTAGCACTCACATTTTATTTATGCATTCTATCTCAGCACTACACAAATGTCCGTCTTCTTGTATCTCTTGTCTAGGAGGGCCTAGATCCAAGACCTACTAACACCAATGGAAAGCTTCTTCCTGAGCTTCCTGGGCTTTGGATGAGGCACACAACTCACTGCCAGAATGATATCAAGTATCCCTAAATTACTGAGCCATCATTTTGACAATTTTGATAACATTTTTGTTATTTTCAAAGCAAGTGATTTTTCACTAATTATGATGATGATTACAGTATTCATCTCCTAGCTGGGAAATTGTTCTTGCAAAGGAAAAATGCTAGAACACATCTCATAAGGAACAAATGAGTATCCCAATATACAACTACCTTAGTTCCCGTAGGTCTGTTGGGGAGCTTGTTGCCTGAGCAAGTTTCAAGCAGACCAAGCAAAAATGGGGGCACACAGGAAAATACATACAGAGCTGTCTGTTCTGCATTACTTCTTGAATGAGACAAGATTTATTTGAAAAATTGTTTGCTGAGACTAGCTAATTTGGTTTAATTTAACTTCCAGAGTAGTCCTCTGGGTTTCTAGGCAGATCACCTCAGGGTCTGAGGCTCTGAGACCCCAGTGTCTGTAGCAATTTCCAGAGACTATAAACAATGTCACGTTTTCGATGCAGGTCACTCACGATTACCCTTCTAACAAGGTGTGCAGGGGGTATACTGGCTTCTTTTCTCAAAAGCAAGTACTGCAGAATTTGTACGGCCTGTCCACAGAGGGTACCTGGCTTTTAAACACTGTTCTTACCCAGGCCCAGTCATCAGACTCTGTTGACACAATGAAGAGGCAGGCACATCAAATCTTAATACATTTTACTGTCCTATGTCAATCTTAAAAATTAGCAGTCCTTTCCTCAACTTTGGGATCTCCCAGATCCATTAAAATTAATATGTTAGTAAGGCATTATTACAGTGTGGAAGATGGCTTCAAAATAAAAGTGTTTTTGAAACTCTGGGCATGGATTTGTTTCATGACAACAAAGGTCACATTAGAAGAATAGTATCTATAAGCCGATAGGTAATAATGGTTCAAATTTTTCAGAGGAAACACAAAGGCTGCCAATGAGTGTTAGAGCCTTGCCTTGGCAAGAATCAAGGCCTAAGAATGAGCTTTTCAAATATTTTTATAGTTAACTGCCCAAATTCCATGTAATAGGAGAGAAAAATCACTAAAACTTTTTCTCTTTAAATCTTTCCAGACGTTGGATGAAGAAAGAGAGAGGCTTTCTTGGAGAGGCTTTCTATTTTCAAAATAGCTTATTTTTAGCTGAAACCATCAACCCTTGTGGCCCAGATGAAACATTTTGTGATGAGGAACAGCAGTTTGCTGGTTGGTAGCAATGGTAGTGGTAGTTTGCCTTATAGCAGTGTTGCAGAAGCATTGTCTCTGCAGGCCCTGAGATCATGGAGATCTCTGCAGTGAGAGATTTGGACAGCTGAGGGGCATGTGGAGCTTGTTGGGCAGTGGACCACCGAGCCACCTGCTTAGCTACCCACTGGCATGGAATAATGGTACAAGAGAGAGCTGGCTCATCAATCTCCTGATATGCAGGGATTTCTTACCGGTGGTGTTTGGGTCTGTTTTCAAGAAAGATTTTGTTCTGCTCATGTCACCCAACATGCCTACACCACTCTTACCCAAGACAGAACTTGCAGATGACACCACTTATTGCAGAGAGGCCTAGAAGCATGACAATATCTTTGCTACGTTGGCTGCTGCAGCTCAGCCAGGACAGCCAGACCATGGAATATCATGGCTTCCATCTACACGTTACCACAGAAAAAGCTGTTACACAATGATCTCCAGGAAGTTCAGCCTGAATTAACCAGAATAAGAACTACTGGGTCACATTCATAAAAAGCTAATGTTAAACAAATTTCCACCCACCACTTTTTCTCTGGATTTCCTGATGGAGCAGGCAGAATGGCACAGTGGTTTGGTGGAAGTCAGGGCAAAGCCGATGCAGTGGCTATGTGTGTGTTAAGACATAGAATAACATTGGGAGTTGAGCATATCTCAAAATTAGTAGCCTGGATTGACCCATTTCTCTAATTCCTTGGTTTGGATACCCCTACAGTAGCCAGGCTTGATCAAATATTTCTACTGTCTGGCCACATGAAATTATGCACATAACAGAGCAGTAAACAGGACATCGCTTGTTCAGAATTACAAGAAAAACTGTATTTGTGATGGACCAAATTGTGATGGCAGCTGTCCTGGGAGATTGTGCCATTAGCATCCTGTCTGTCAGAGTAAAACACCTTGGATCAGGCTTCACAAGCTGAAAGAGAATTGTGTCCTCACCTCTCCCAACTGGCAAACATAAAACTGAGCAGCCTTGGCATGTTACATATGGGGAAGACTGAACCATGATAAAGGGGGAGGAGAGTTTCCAGCTTGGCAAGCCCTGGAGGCATGCACCTGTTCTCATCCTGAGCCATCCAGAACCATCTCAAGCTCTCAACCTTTCTTTTCCCCTGGCACCACAAGAGAAGTTCATTACACAGCACTATCCCTTTCCCTAACATCTCACCCAATGTATGGAATAAAGGGGATGTTTCTTTCATAGCAGAGGTAATTATCTGCATATCATCTAGTAATGAGGCCATAGCAGAATTAGAAAATTGAGTGGATTTTATATATTGAGCAGAAAAGGGAAAGGGAAGAAAACTCACAGCTCACTTCTGTGCGTTACCCTGCTGCTGTTCCTCCATCTCAGTTCAATTCAAAGCTCAGTATCCCACCAAAAATAGCTTTGTGGCTTTTGCTATGAAATTAACCCTTACGGGTGTACTTAGTAGACTAGAGCAAAAGAGTATGAGACCTTTCTTTCCTCACCCTTTCTAATGTCTCCAGCAGCTAACATAAGACCCAGGAAGATGGAAGCAATGTACAAAACCTATGTGATACTGCTGTCCTGCCAGTTCACCTGGGTCAAATACACTGCAATGTTACTGTAAACTCCCACAGCTGATGTGGGGCATGGTCTAATGGTCATTATGTAAATTCACAAGTGCTCACCCCTTTTAACATAATCCCCATTGCACTCAAGACTACAACAAAGGTATAAATTGAATCTACTCATTTTACACTCAGGTTCATCACTCCCATCTTCATGTTTTCCTCTTCAGTATCATGCACTTCTGCAAAATCTCCGTGTACTAAAGCTGAGTTGTTGTCCAAAGCAAGAAGGAATATTGCTGCACAGAACAAAGAGAAAGGAGAAAAATAAATAGTTGGGACCAGGTCTATACGAGATGGTTCCTATGCTGTCTCTTGTGCTTTGCCTTCTTTATGCATCACCATCCAGTGGGAAAGGCTTCCAGTTGCATGAACTGCTGGTATTCAAGCACAACAGCATTAAAAGTGGAGGACAGTTTTAAGCCTGTTATAGAGACCAGATTATTCTCTGTGTAAACTGTGATCCTGAGGGTGCAGGTGAAAGGTGATCTTGGAAACCTATTTGGTAACTTAGTTTGGTATTAGTCATGCCCAGAGGGACTGCCAGGCTGGGAGCACCGCAAGAGGACAGGGCTAGTGTTTGTCACATTATGGACAAATATTATAGACAGAGTCTTTATGGCAACAGCCATGGGCCAAAAAGATGCCCACAATGCCCTCTTCCCTGAACTTACCTCTCATGTATCTGTGCTGTCCTCTCAACATTAAATAGAGCCCATCCTGGTGGAAAGCACAGGATCATGCTTTGTGAGCAGAAAAGTTAGGGGCTTGTGCCATTTATATGCTTGTTATTTACTTTAGCCTATCTCGTTTTGCAGTGCACATGGGAAAACAGCAGCTCAGAAAGCCCTCTGTGGAGTCATAAATAATTCTTTTGAGAGCATATTGGAAGTTGTGCTCATCAAAGTTGGAATGAGAGTTTGCTAGAAAATATCATTTAATTTTTTAAGCGTATTTGATAATTGACTTCTATTTTGGCTCTGTTGTGTGCCAAAAAGCACAAAGGAGTATGTGTTATGTTCCCAGCAGAACTTTCTTGTGGTCTGTGGTTCTGTACCAGAGGAAAAGAGGGTGGGAGAGAAAAGATACAGAAGTGATGCAGGGCTCTTTCTGGATCTCAATAAGAAAGGCCTGACAACAACCGGTGTAATAAAATGGTTGTTTTAATAAGATAGAATAAAGAGGCATACAAGTAGTGAGTAAATCTTACATCCCTTTCAGATGCTGGAAACTCTGCTTTTGTGCAGCATTGAAAGGAACCTGCATGGATTTTCTGGTGACACGTTGCACAGAGCGTGTCCTGTTCACAGGGAGCTGCTTGAGGGAGCCCAGCACAGGGCCACGAGGATGATTAAGGGAGTGGAGCATCTCCCTTATGAGGAAAAGCTGAGGGAGCTGGGTCTCTTTAGCTTGGATAAGAGGAGACTGAGGGGTGACCTCATTAATGTTTATAAATATGTAAAGGGTGAGTGTCAGGAGGACGGAGCCAAGCTCTTCTCGATGACACCCAATGACAGGACAACGGGCAATGGGTGCAAGCTGGAAAACATGAGGTTCCGCTTAAATATGAGAAGAAACTTTTCATGGTGAGGGTGACAGAGCACTGGGACAGGCTGCCCAGGGAGGTTGTGGAGTCTCCTTCGCTGGAGACTTTCAAAACCCACCTGGACACATTCCTGTGTGATCTGATCTAGGTGTTCCTGCTCCAGCAGAGGGATTGGACTAGATGATCTTTCAAGGTCCCTTCCAATCCCTAACATTCTCTGATTCTGTGATTCACGGAGAGAGAGAGACATTCCTCCTTTTTGGACATTGAAGATATTGTTTGTAATTTCTTACAAGAAAACAACTCTATTTCTAATGCTTGCTCACATGAGAACTTCTTGCTATGCAGCTACATAGAGGCCAGGCCACACAGATGGTGCAATTGATGGTACCCAGTGGGTACTACCCTCAGGCTCCTCTGTTACAAGGAGCTGCTGATCTCATCCTGTGGCCAAGGCACCTGTGCAACACAGCACAGCCTGATGGTCACATGGGACATGCAGCACAGAGCATCACAGGGCTTCACCTACTCAGGTTTGACCATTAATCTGGATAACTAATTCCTCCATGTACAGTGGTCTCCTGGTCAGGCTCACTACAACTGCTTCACTAGTTGTTGTTCTGCTTTGCTCTGCTTGTTTATGCCACAGTGCTTGGCACTGAATCACATTTTTGTTTGTTTGTTTGTTTGTTTTAAAGAAAAAAAGACATTTCCATTAAAAGCTTTACCTGAGATAAAGTCCCATTTTCAACCAAGAAAGCAACCGTATAACCAGAGAACCAGTAATCAGTAAGACAGGACTCAAGAATTTTTCCTGATAGAGGGGAAGTGACACTGTACAACTCATTAGAATGTGATAAAGAACTAAACTTCTGCTCAGCTTCAGTAACTCTTGGTGCCACCTTTCCCTGACTGCTTTCCAGTATAGATTACTGTTTGGTTGAACAGAGAAAGTTATTAGATCTATGCCCCTCAAGTCCTAATCCAACAAAGTATCCCAGTATCAGACTTGCATATTACTGCATGTTTACATTTAAGCACTTAACTTAAATCTGATCTGTGCTGGTGTGGGTGCATATATTGCCCCAAATCATGACCAAAAGGCCAAATCCAACTCTTATTGTTGACACTGGGCATTTTCCACTAACCACAGTGAGCACTACGTTATAAGAGGTGTTAGCAAGCCCTCAGAAAGAATAAGTGATAAGATCATAGAAAAGTTGGAAACTTTTACCAGTTGGAAACTGATAAGATCATAGAAAAGTTGGAAACAATTTAGTTTAGTCAGGAGACAAAGGATAAACACCAAGTCCCCCTGCATTAATAACTATTTACCGTATTTTCAACATTTTTGGAGTCACAACAGGTGACTGGTCTCTTTATTCAAAGAATTTAAAATATATAATACTGAGCAAGATTTTTATTCTATCTGTAGTCCTTGTTTCTGCTCCCTTTTCCTACATATTACTTCACAATTAAAAAACAAAAACAAAAACCAGGCTGTCTTTCAAATTGAGCATCTTTCTCCTTTTTGGGGGGAAGAAAGAAACAAAGAGTTCAGATGGTTTGAGACCACGGCTACTAGAATGCAATCTTTCTTCAGGAAAATAAATAAATAAATGGGAGAGAAAAAGACTAAGTAATGTTTCTCTTCACATGCAAACCTTACCTGAAGAATTGTTTTGAACTCTGACAGACACAACACTACAAAATCTGGAGGCAAGGGTGTTAAAGTGATATTAAATAAAAAATCAAATGGCTTTATCTGGACATCTCTTCTGATATATCTTTCCAAAAATCTACTTCCAGAACTTACAGTCACAGCTGTGAAAGCATAAAAGAAAAGACTTCAGTGTTAAAGAAAATGTGCATCATATCTATGCATGTCACAAAGCATGCTGTCATAATTTTAAATCATAACACCGCGTAGGATGTAGTGTGTCATGGAATAAAAATAAAAATCTGATTAGGTACACGCAACAGCTTTGTCTACTTAATATCCAGTCCGAGAAATTAGTGGTCATTCAGCAACCTGGTTCTGTTCCAGCAGTGGGAGTTTCAATTATTAGAACTAGATCAGATCCAGGGATAATTTAGTATCAGCACATTTCTGATTGAAGGCTTTCTCCCACAAAGCATCTGATGAGGCTAAGGGGTTCTTTTCTCATTCTGTTTCCTCACAGTTGATTTTTCTCCTTGCTTTGCATTTTCTCATAATTAATATTTTATCTTAGCTAATTTAATGCCATTCTTTCCTCTCCTTATGTGTAATTTATTTCCACCTAGAGAAAAAAAATCCTTCATAGTGCAAGTTACATACAGGAAGGTTGAAAAGGAGAACGGCAGAAAAAGTTCTCTTGGAATTCCTTATTTTTCTCTAACCACTCAGTAGTATCTAGTCCCCTCAATAGTATCTATTCCCAGCATTACCAGTCTTCCTCACCCTGTGTCTGCAGTTAAGGTTCTTCATATGGCCAAGAGTTCAAAGGCTTGCACCAAGTATCTCAGGCAGCAAAGGAAAGGATTCACAGCTAGCACCAGATAATGTTTCTTATGCTTTCACTGTTCTGCCAAGGCATGGAGTTCCAATTACAGAGCCTTGTTGGCAGTGCAAACTGACTGATAATGATTCACAAATGCTTAATTGGAACTGAGCCTTTATAGCCATATCAAGCAGTTTGGTCCCTGCTAATTGCTCAAAGTAATGCAATCCTTTTAAAAGGCTTGTGTTATTGCTCCCAGTCTTACAATCTGACAACAAGAAGACATCCTGCCCAAAGCTCCTGAATGTATTAACTCAAGACACTAAAGACACAAGCAAAGACGTTTACAGTAGAAGCAATGGAACAAGCCAATCACCAACCCAACCTTGGTTGTTGCCTATTTTCATGCTGTAGGATGTAGGCACCATTAAGCAAAGGGTTTGTACATAGGAAGGACAGCCATGAAAGAAACATAGACTTGTCCTCCACTCTTAGTTGCTCACCATCAAGCTACAGAGGCAATGCATGGGCATGCTGGATAGTGGTGGGGGCACCAGTCTTTCTGGTGCCCAGCTTTGACCATGCTTGGTTTTCCAGCTACTTTCCCATTAGGGCAGCCCGTCTGCTCTGTGGCTATGCAGAGATCACAATGGCCCAGTCTTTAAATATAGAAGCATTATTGTAAGCTGCCAGCCTTTACTGGTGGGTGTAGCTCTGTTATATAGACATAATGGATATCAGTGGTACATTGCAGTTATTTTTGAATATAAATGTGTATGTATATATACAAACACATATTCATGTTTGTGTATATATACGTATTCTCTAACAGTTTTCCATCTACTGCTTTTTCTTTCTTTTTCTTTTTTTTTTATCTTTTTTTAACCCCTTGGTGGATAACCTTGGGAACCCCTGCAAGGAAGGACGTGAATGCTGAAGGGAAGGATGTAACAGAGATTGCACAGAGGGAAGAAAAATACTTAAGCAAGCAAATGATTGAATCAGCGACTGGAACAACCAGTTCTCTGCTGGAGATTAGTATGAATGAGATGTGATGCTTCATTGACTGAGTTTACCTAATTTCTTTGAAAAACAGTATTGTTTTTATGTTGCAGTTGCCTAAGTTAGTTCCAATTTGCTATTTAATCTATAGAGCCACTATTAGCTGAATGGTGATTGTTAAAGCAGAAGAAAGATGCTCCAATTGTGCCTTAATTATTGCCCTTCACCTGATCTTCACAGAGAAGATGCATGGCCCTACCCTTCCTTGTTTTTCTCAGAAACTCACACTTTAGCCATAACTAACATTATTGCATCTGTTTAAGAACAGAACCAAATGTGTTTCCACTGATTTTCAGAATAAGCTGTAAGTCTACAAAGCTTTGTTTGCCTTCCCTTCCTTCCTGTTCCCAGGCATCAAACGGAGATATTTGGTTAACAGCTAATTAAACACTTCCAATGAGCAAGCCAGAGCTCTGTAAATCCACATCTTCCTAGCTGCACATTGGTTTGGAATCAGTTGAAAGTTTTGAGTTTGCATTTCGCCAGGTTGAAGGCTATATTCACACAATTGGAAACTGTGAAGCAAACCAGCAGGTTCTTAGACCAAGAGGTATGAAGTGGAAAAAAATCCACAACTCTCCCTTTAGATAGAGACCTGAAGATATATCCTTGATAATGAGGTGCCGTGCTGGCTTATTAGACCTCTGATCATTTAAAATGTAAATCCTAACAAAGATACAAAGAGCTATGGCAAATAGAAAGAGTGGGTTGGTTTTTAATAAAAGAACATGCCATCTGCCTCTCATATCCCTCAATAAATCAAGCAGTGCCATCTTTGCAATTAGCACTTACAAACAGCACATTCCCAGGAAACAGGGCAGCGAGATAAAGTGGATTAGTTTTGCACCCCCCCTTCTGAGCTAGCATGGGGCCAAAACTTGGTTCATGTTATGAAATGATTGCAGTTCTTGCCCAGCAGAGAACACCGGTACAAATAACCGATAGAGTAACTGAGGTACGCACATTATCACAAAAGCCTGTGAAATTTCTCTTGAACATGCAGTTACACCACACTGGAGGTGGCATTTAAAACCTAGGGGGAGGCCATAACTGGGTAGAAATAGGGCTCCTTCTGGCTCCCTTCTTTATTTCCTACATGGTCAGCAGGGAGCACAGATAGATTAAGAATAAATCCCACTGGAGACCTATGATAATCTCATAAAAATTCATCTGTAGGAAATATTTGACCTGAAAATAGGAAGATGGTTGTCTTTTAAAAGGCAAGCTTGTTTACTTTGTTGAAAGCCTGTATCAACAATCTTTTTTCAAAGCAAATTGCTGAAAATATACTGAATCAGTTGTTTCAGCTCCTGGTACAGGCAGCCATTAAAGAGGCACGGATATGTTAAAAGTGGACATTTCTAGTATATACAGACTATTGCAAATGGAACTAGCATTTTGCCTTTCCTTCCTAAAGAAGAGAGGAAATGGCTATTTACATTACAGAGGAATTCACTTCACTGCAATTTTGCTGATCTGCACAGGAGGGAGACACAATTTACCTCTTAAGGCAGTCACAGAAGCTTTGCCTGATGCTTACATCCCTGGAAAGTACTGCTGAGCTACTTGCAAACATACATTTAGGGATTCTGTTGTGGAGCAAAAAATGCACAGGATACCCATGAAACATGCAGAAAACATTTATATATATATATATATATACATAAATATAAAAGAAGAAATTTGTAAATAAGTACATAAATACATGGAAAATAAATCTTTTCTATTTGAGATGGTTTTTTGAATTTTATTTTTTAGGGAACACATAGTAACTGAGTGTCACCATTAGACTTGTCAACATAAGATTATTCATTTTTGTTGTTGAACCTTTTCGAGGGCATTTGATGAGGAATATAATGCAAGATCAAAGAATATGCAAGAGACTGCCCAGCTGAGTTAAATACTGGCTAATTTTGCCACTTGTTCTAGGAACTGGCATTTCAGAGGGGATTGGACATTGCTTATCAACAGTAATTTATACTGACATTAAGAAAAGTTCTCTCCTGGTTTTATCTTCTATTTGTTATGTGGTATAGGAAATTAAAAGTAAAATAAACAAATTAAATGTTCCATTTAGTAAATTCGGGTCTGCAATCCCAGAAAAAAAATTAATACTGTTTCATTTGGTGACAGCTACACATTTAAAACTGTAGGAGAGTATGAATTCTTGAAGGTCTATCTCTAAGAACTGAGAACATAAATTTACCTGACTTAGAGATATCAGTGTGCATTCACCAACTTCAGAAAAAGCTAGTCAAAAAGGACAATAAAGTTTTATAAAGAAAATCAACAGTTCATAGAATTTCATAGAATTTATCGTATTTAAGAATTTCAAGAATTTATTGTATTAAGTATTTAACTCAGCTGGTTCAAAGATGATTTGCAATGCTGGAATCTTTCCACATCATGTTTTAATTTATAAAGAATTCTTTTTAATATGATTCACTTTGTTTTGATTAGAAAGACCTACTTCTTGCTTTTTAAATGTCTTTCTCCACGATAAAAAGGCAAGAGAATAAAAAGCTGAGATAAAATGAGCTATTCCCATTTATTTTGGAGCAAAAAACTTTCAGAAGTTGCAAAAAAAACATAGTCTGTGAAATTACTGTATTTTGAATGTTGTTGCAAAGAATTGGCATTAAAAGGAGCTTTCGTTCTTTCACAAAAAGTAACAGAAAGAAATAACATTGCTACAGGTTTATTTTTTTTAATCAGAATTCTCAAACAAATAAGCAACACAGCTTTCTACCCGTTTTACTAACATGTTTTTGAACTTTTTTAAAGGGTTTGTGGCTTGCCATAGCTGCAGGGTGAGATGGGTACACTTTTATATATTAGCCTGGTCTCTTATATGACACAAATGATCAGTGCACTTGATACTGTGGAAACCACACCAGACTGAAAAAGATTAAGTTTCATTATTAAGAATCTCAGGCAAAACCAGACTTCTCACTGGCCAAGCCTAGTTTTGTATGCCTCTGTGCAGAAATGGAGCATGATTCCTAACAATTTAGTTGAGTTCCCAGACAAGTGTTTGGCCACTCAGAAAGAACACAGATTAGCAAAGAGTAATATAAGTAAAACAGGTCAGTAAATCCTGCAAAGAGCCAGAAGCACTTCTGGTGAGGATATGGAAGGAATATTAATTAAGTCAACAGAAGTTTGGGTTAAGCCATGAAGCAAAAGTATTTTAAATCATAGACACGACAGAGTTGTAAGACTGAAGGAAGATATGGGCCTGGTGTCGCCTGTCCAGGGGATCTCCTCTTTCCTTTCATTAAAGGTCATCTACTTTTGGTTGCTTGCTTGTTGTGCTGCACAAAGCCAGATGTGGTTCAAAATAAATAATTAGGTCAGCAAGGGAATTCTAACTACAAAGTGAAAGGGGCAGGCAAGTTTTTACAATGGAACATTTTCTGTTCTCAGCTACGGAAAGGAGCCAGAGCACTTTTGCCTTGTAAACTAGAGATCCTTAGAGCCCCAGAACAACCATTATTGTCCAATTTGATTAGGGATAAGTGTAGAAGAAGGGCTCTCTTCATGCTTAAAAATACAGTCAGACAGTACAGCTTCTTTCTCCCGTTAACTGCTTTCTTTGGGTCATACTAAACAACTGAAGAAACCCACAGACTTTAATAGATAGCCAGATCATTTGAGTCTGCGGCAAATGCAATAAAAAGTCCAGGGGAAAGAACAGCAATGCTAAAGATAATCACAGAATCACAGAAATCACCTAGATTGGAAGAGACCTCCCAGATCACCCAGTCCTACCTATGACCTAACACTAACAAGTCCTCCACTAAACCATATCGCTAAGCTCTACATCTAAATGTCTTTTAAAGACCTCCAGGGATGGTGACTCAACCACTTCCCTGGGCAGCCCATTCCAATGCTTGACAACCCTTTCTGTAAAGAAGTCCTTCCTAATATCCAACCTAAACCTCCCCTGGCACAACTTTAGTCCATTCCTCCCCCAAAAAAGAAGCACTCACACAACCCCTGAGAATCATCAAGAGTTGTTTTTTGCTGGGACATCTTGCAGGCAAGCCTGCGGGATGTCCGTGGTGTTTGGTGGCTCCAAGCTAATGCTTGCGATGGAGCCTGAGCAATGAGTAGGGGGCTCGCCGGGCACTCCTGCAATGCTGTTGGTGCTCTCGGATGGCAGAGCACAAAGACATGCCGCAGTAGTCCCAGGTCTGTTCTGGCAGAGGTGGATCCACTTCCACTGATTCCTCCACATCTGGTGGATCCAGCTCCATGGGCTCCACAGTGTCGGGCAGAAGGCTAAGCCAGTCTTTGCCCGGGACTGCCCAAACGGGATGCCTTCCATCCAGAATGTTCTCAGGCCAGAGTGCTGAACCAGGGGTTGTCCAGTCCCACACCTCGGTCCCATGCCACTGTCAGCTTGATTTTCATGCATGGGTCCGATGCTGCTGTCTGGTTTATGGCCATTAGTGGGTCACACACTGTGCTCTGGACTATTGGCACACCTCTGATCCCTGCGGCTGTCTGTCTGATGCTCCCACCTTTGCCCCACATCACTGTTGCTCATATGGTAAGGCCCAGGCCCCCTGTCGCTGGGTGTGTGAGGGGCCGGCCTGTTCCCCGCATCATTGCGGTGCCAATGGTACCGCCTGTATCTGTCTGTGCGCTGGGTGCCAGAGGTCCCTTGGGCACTGGTGTCTCTTGTGCCACTGGTGCTATCCCTCCGCCCACGACACATCTCCTTCTGGTCAGGTGCATTCCTTCTTGGTGCTTCACCGGACTGCATGGCTGTCCTCACACACCAAGGAGGCCTGCCACTCGCCTTGCTCTTCTAGTCTCCTTCCTGCTGCACAAGCTGGCAGTCAGAGGGCCTAGATGCTCTCTGACCTTTTGATTCGATGTCAGTCCCAAGGGGTGGGAAGTGCTTTACTAAAGCACCTTTCAACTCACAGAAAGCTGAGAGCCTGATGTGAGCTTTTGAAAAAATCTGTAGGCCTGGCCATACATACTTACATACATTTTGAGGAGCTCAGTGCAACAGGTTGTGGAGGTAGGCTTATTTGTTTCTTGTCCAGAAACAAGTGCTTGTTTAGAACAATACTACTGAAATAAAATGACTTGTTTTTAGCAGTGTAAGCAATGTACCAATACCACTTGTCTGTGCCACTAACAGAGATTGAAACATGATGTGAATAAAAGCGTGAGCTCCAATAAAACTAGATGTGATAACTGGAAACATTAAGGGAGAAGAAGAGTTTCTCAGCTTTTATTCTTAAACCTTAAATACAAATGAAAGTGTTTCAAGTATTTTTTTTTCCTGAAATATATTTACATCTTTATGTGTTTCCATGTTGTTTTATAGTACCTCATTCTGTAGCAGTAATTTCCTCTGCAACATTACTAAACACAGGCAGATTCAGCAATTATGAATATAGATACATATATAAACACACATACAAGTATAACAGAATCCAAAGATTTAGAATCTGGTTCACAAATATTTAACCTACTAGGGAAGTTATTCTTTAACTTAAGTTGCAACAGAAGACTATTTTCCTTTTGAACAAAAAGGAAAATTTACTGGAAAAAAAATGGTAAAACAATCACTCAACATTGCTGCACTCTCCAATAATTTATCAGGAAGGGTCTTAGAGAAGTAATTTGTAACACATTATCAATGGATCAGGCTATGGCAACCTGCCTCCCAGTGCAGCACATAAGTTAATTTTCATTTAATGCTTTTCCATGTTTGATACATTATTCCATGAAAACCATAATTAGGAGTAACTGAGAACAGTATAAGGAGCTAGAACTTGTCCTCAGCAGAAGGTAGCAGGTATCCGAGCTTCTCTTGAGGAGCCCAAGCCTGCTGCTCTGTCCTTGATAGTCTAGAGCTCCCCATTTTCTACCTGTGTGTATATTTTATGTCAGCAAAACACTCTGTGACCTGGAACAGGGGGTACAATTCCTTGTTATCTTATATATTTCCTAACCTACCTACTCACTAATTTGTGGGAAAATGTGTATTTGGGAAGCTAATGATGAAAGCGCTGCTATCAAGAAAGTCAGAAATAGGAGGTTCAGGTGGAGTGGCTCTAGGTGATGGCCTCAGCTTGCTCACACACCGTTGAAAAGATATAACATCAGAGGACTAAAAAAATCAAGGCAAATTGGGGATGTCATCTGGGGCAATGAGTAATTGATTGCTAATGCACAAGCCTTTGTATAGTGAAACTCCACAGAACAATGTTCTGCTAACGGGTACCAATGATTTAAAATGCCTCTTGTATTTATTTTTTAGATCTTCTGGGGTGCAGGGGATGCTAATCTGCATGGAGTATTCTGTACCTGTTTAACTTAATAAACTGCATCAATTAAAGGTTTATTTATTTTCTGTATTATATATCAGTTTTAATTAAATTCATGTTGCTTGCTAGCTTTGGGACATGGAGTGCCATTTTATAGGTATCTATAACTCACTTCTTTATTTTTCATGTTTCGATAAAACATTCTGACATAGCTACATCCTGTTTCCTTGCAACCGAATGGACAATGACAAGTGCTTGAACAACCATAGAACATTACTAAACTCATAAATATAAACAAGTAAAGTATTCAGATTCACTCATTTTTGAGAGAAAATTCATCTTTTCCTTATATTTTCTTTTTAACCTATAGTACAAGACAAAACTCTTTGGAAACACAGAGTGCAGAGAGAAAAACAAAAACAAACGCAACAAATAAATAAAAACCAGCTGCTTTTAACGGACAGTGATTTGAAAATCAATCTACTAACACTATTAAATCTCCCAAGTTGAGGAAAGGGAAATCACTGATAAATAGCTTCATAGTTCTGACCTGCAATGGTACAGGGGGCTTGTAAACAGAGGGGATTTGTCTTTTTCTTTCTCATTAGAGCTTGTAAAGACTACAGGAATCACAGAAAATTATGTTAAATTTTACAGGTCTAAAAGGGAGGAAATAAAATCCCCACATTTCATTCCCCCCCGCCCCCCCCCCCCCCAAATTATGAATGAATGAATCCATTTCCTAACATCCACACTAGTTTTTTGTTTGTTTGTTTGTTTTTTACAACGACAGCATAGGCTGCAATGTTTTTGGTAAATTCCCCTGTGTTTTGTGATTTGAGTTGCCTAGAGTTTGCAAGGCAACAGGAAAATATACTAGAAAGCATTCCCTTACTATAACGATGGTAACTGTTGACTGTTCATTGATGTTCAGGTCAGTGGCCAGCATAGCATGAATGTCCGAATTAATTTTTCTTCTGTATTAAAGGCATAAGAGGAAAAGGGAAGCAGTCCTGAAAGCCCAGGGAGTGATGGCTTACCATACAAGAGAAGGTGTACCATTATAAGATACAGAGCTGGAGCAGCAGCATGAACTGGGTTTTCTTAACCTAACTGACCACGTTCTCTGCGACAGCAAAGCCAGGTCAGCTCATTTAGGTGGACAGTCTGGAGACACATTCTTTCCACCCAGGTGCAAAAACCCCATTCCTAGAAGTGGCTGAACACCTGCCTCCTGACGGGAAGTAGTGAATGAATTCCTCGTTTTGCTTTGCTTCCACATGCAGCTTTTGCTTTAACTAGTAAACTGCCTTTATTTCAACCCATGAGTTCTCACACCTTTACCTTTCTGATTCTCTTCATCATCCCACCTGGGGAGAGTGAACAAGCATCTGTGTCCCTGCTAGGGATAAACCACAGCACAGTGGCAGAATTTGGCAATAGGGATCTGGTTTGGTAGTGGTGGGATGTTGTTCTCCTTGAACCACACAATTATTTATTATTATTATTATTATTATTATTATTATTATTATTATTATTATTATTATTATTATTATTATTATTATTATATTTCAATTGAGAGGTCAAACAAAGGATTTTTAAAGTCTGGCTCTGAATTGGATTAATTTCTGCATTCATTCTGTGTTAAAAAATAAATAAATAAAAGAATGTCAGAATTTCGCTGAAAAATTGTATTTGAAATTGTACTACTTAAGGCTACTCCCCAGATTACGGATGTGGACAAGGAAATCTGATTTAGTATCTGCTTGTTTGTTTTTTCGTTTCTTTATTTCTTTATTTGTTTGCTTGTTTTGTTGTTATTGTTGTTTGTTGTTTGTTTGTTTTTGGACTGCTTAACTAATCCTGATCCACCTCTTTGTAGGATACCAAATAAAAGCTGTCACCTAGACCTGTGATATTAAGTTTCTCATTTCGTCAGTACTAGTCCTTATGTCAACTTTAGAAAAATTAAGTGGAGAGGAGGGTTTAGTAGAAAGGGACTGCTTTACACAGAGCCAGGCTGTGAAACACTTCTCACTAAGGTGTAATTTTATCAAATGACAATATTATTCAAAAGCCACTGAGACTTTTTATATGAATAGATGTTAAATGTTAATAGAAGAGCTGTTCGTATAAATTTAAGGGATATTATTGTCAGAAAATGGCAAGGGGAAAAATATATATATATATTTTTTACTGATGAAATGTTTCAACATTTAAAGGAGAAAAATAAAGAACTCTTTGATTTTATTTTTTTAAACAACATTTTTTCAGATCACAAGAAAAATAAAATTTTCACCCTAATTTGAGAGGAAATTTAGAGATGAATTCTGAGAAGACTTAATTCTATAGAAAGGATTCACAAATTGGCTCATCAGAATCTGTGAACTTCTAAATTTTCATCATTACATTTTAGGAATAAGGGTGATGTTGTTACATAGAAGAATATTTACTTCATGTTTTTCAATCTCAATTTTGTACCAATGTCCATTCAAGAATAAGAAAGAAAAAAAAAGTTAATAAAATAAAGTATCATCCCATAATTAAGATGACTTGAAGAAATGTTTGATCTCCTGAGATTATTAGAGCATAATCATTCCAAAGTGTAGTGGGTTTACGTGGCAAGGTTTTGGTAGCAGGGGGGCACAGGGGTGGCTTCTGTGAGAAGAATCCAGAAGCTGCCCCATGTTAGGTAAGGGCCCTGCTGCTGGCCAGAGCCGGGCCAATAAGTGATGCGATTTGCACCTCTGTGAGAACATATTTAAGAATGTTTAAAAACAAAAACAAACAAACAATAAACAAACAAACAAAAAACCTGCTGGGGAACAAAGGAGAGGGTGGGTGGGAGGAAGGTGTTTTTGGTTTATTTCCTTTGTTTCTCACTTCTCTAGCTTGTTGGTAATAGGCAATAAATCTTACTGTCTCCCTATGTTGAGTCTGTTTTGCCCGTTGAGCGATTCCAATTGAACTGTTTTGCCCGTTGAACTGTTGAGCAATCTCCGCATCCTTATCTCAGCCCTTAAGCCCTTTACATTGTATTTTCTCCCCCTTTCTCTTTGAGGAGGGGGAGTGAGAGGGTGGTTGTGGTGGAGCGTGGCTGCCCACCTGAGTAAAACCACCACACTAGACTTTGAAAATAACTGATATACTGAATTGTACATTTCTACTTTTTCTTAGACTTGTTTTCCTCAGATAAAGACAGACAGATTTACTGCCTGTTGTGTTGTTGGATCTAGAGTAAACAATAGTTCTGGAAAAGTTAATGACCAAAAATATTTTTCTTTTATTCCATGGAGTCCTTTCATGGTACAGTGTTCTGTAAGTGCATGGTCTTTGTTTCTGTATAGGTAATCCCTAAAATTAAAACTGCCAGCAAAAGTTGAATTTGAGCAAGTACCATGGCAATATGGAAGTGAACTATAACAAGCTGACCACTAGGCTGTATCCCAGATGGTATTTCACTTTCTTCAGAGTTTAGTTCTATTTAAATGCAATTTGTTTATGTTTTAATTATATGCCTAGAAAAACACTATATTACTGATGCTGTATATAACACCGCTATTTGCATTTATATCAGACAACCAGATTCCATACGATTTTTCTCCAGACTTCCAGTGAGCTCTAAAGCTGTCTGTGGAACAAATACTTCACAAGGTCAGAGCCTTAGAAGCTCTAATCGGATTTAAATACATTTTCAATGCTGAGTTTTTATTTATTTATTTATTTATTTACTTTTATTTACTACATCTTGCATCCTGATGTTACAATACAAGGAAAGGGCTGCTTTATTCACTTACACTGGTGAGAATTTTCACTCCTGAGTGAACAACTGAGTAGGACAAGCACCAGTTTGCCAATTCACAAGTAACTCTTCTTTAAGAACATTGGGAAAAAGCACAGCCAAAAGCAACCTCAATCCCAAAATTTTGTAGACAGGAAGGGAGGTTGTGTGGCCTTCACCCTCTAAACAGTCTCCTTCTGTTCCTGGGCTGAGCCTGTCTGCTCCAGCACCACAAACTTCTGTATCTTCAGCCTTCTGTACCCTCACTTCATTGATTTAATTGTCTCCCTACAATTTTCACCCTGAGCCCAGGCTTTCTTTTGTTTCCATTGCCTGAAGGCTTCACAAGGTGCTTGTTCTCAAAGAGCAAGAAAGTAAAGGTTTGAGAAAGAATCAAAAAGGAAATGACTGTTTCTAGCATGACCATTCTGATGGATTGTCTGCCTTCCTCAGCAGACAGGTTCTCCCACTAGGAGAAATTTCTCCAATGTGTTTAGATTGACGTAAGAGGGAAAGCAGCCCCAGGTTCTTTTTATTTTGCAAGACATTGCTATGTAACGGCTCCATTGTCTTGACCACATCCCTAAGCACCAACTCAGGATCCCACTAATGTTTTCATATGCAGACAACATCCATTCCCTGTTGCTATTAGGGTTAGAAACACATTTACTTACAGACTGTGGACATGATGTCTATCAATGGATATGTCAGTGGCTATTTTAATCTGCAGGATACTGAAAGTATTCCCAGTCTGCCCAAGCAGAAAGACTGGTTGAGTTTTACCCTCTGATCACCAGAACAAAGAACATAAATAAAAAGACCTGAAAACACATTCCTGCTTTCCTGTGGATGTCACTAGCAAGTGATGAAAGTTGTCTATATAATTGTTGTCCCTGTCTGCAGCAACAAAGTCCATGTTTCAGGCAGAAGATGATGAAATTACAAACAAGGAAACTTTCAATTTTTTCATAATTCCTTCTCCCCATTCCACTGATAATGTATTAGTCTGAAAAGCCAATGTTCATTGACCTAAAGAACCACATATATGTTGTGCCACCATCTGGATCAAATGACACTTATCTCGTCCTTCTCCTCTTCCTCCTCCTCCAGGCCTGCAGCTACTCCATCATCATAGGTAGCTCTTTGGCCCTGTGTCTGACTTGCTAATATGGTGACTTACTAATAAGATCACTTGGGATCTGCTCCTTCAGTGAAACAGGGACCATCTGCAGCTGTGAAGCTCATACAACACCAGCACTCCTTCCAAAGCTTTTATACTTCATCTGCAGTTCAAGTCAGCATCCTTACTAGAAGATGTCAGGCCATTGTATGTGAGCTCCAAATAGATCTCTCTCCCTCTGCTGGCTCTGAAATAAGGCAGATGTTACGCACATGGCTGTGCAGCTGGGCAGGCAGATGGATGCAGTAGCTAGACACACAAACCCTAGATGTAAAGGGACGTTAGCACAAATGTGCTTTCCCACTACTGCTCTTGTGGGAGCTGCAACTGAAGATGCTAACCGGCCTGAAATCAGAGCAAATTTCAAATGAGGAAATGTCACAACCTGGGCATTCAATATTATTCTCTACCCTGTGTTATTTGCTGTATGTAAAATTAATTCACTGTCTCACCGAAGTGCTCTGTACCAATGAAATGGGTTGTATTCTCTCCCCTGCTCATGTGGTATTGAAGGCTTTTTACAACCCCTTGACATTATTTCAGCCTTAATGGATACATTATGAGTTAGTTTATATTTATTTTCTAATGCTCTATCAGCATAGAGAGAATTTTTTTTCACTAACTGAACTTGTTCCCTTCCGATCCCTACCAAAGTAATTCTGTATTCAATATATCTTTAAAAAATGTTGCATATGTAAAAAAGCACACAACACTTCACACCCTTCACCCCAAAAATCTACAGTCATTTCTAGTGAGTGTCTCAATAAGCTTATTCTATTACGATTTTATGGAAGATTGTAGAAAATTTATGGTTACCAAGAATATAAGAGCTGATGTCTGTATTTGGAGAAACATTTTCTGGACACATGCCAAGATATCTTCAATTTCTATAAAAGCAGTTAAAATTATTACTGTCACAATTGCCTGATTATGGTCCATTATAACAGAATTAACATAAAACTTGAAGCATTTCAAAGCATTGAAAAGCATTGAAGAAGCATTTCAAAGTGCATTCAAAAATTTTTATATAGTAATCTGATTTGAAGTGATCACTAACTGAGGAAAAATTACCTGAAGATTAACATGACACCTTGTGCTAATGCGGAGATAAACACTCCCATGCTCTTATTGGGAGTAGCCAACTGAATGCATTTGTCTCAACACACCCCTACAGATCTGAGGGAAGCCAAGAAAGCATCGAGGACTGAGAACAGGGGAACACACTGTACCATGACTGAAGTCAGCAAAAATTAATCAGATATCAGAGATCTGATCCACATCTAGTACAGATGATAATTTATTTTGAAATAGGAGAGATTTTTTTAAAGGTGAAGTCATGAAATATCTGAAGGAACCATGGTTTTCCAAGCTTTCAGTCTTTGTGGTTGCTCTCATGCTGGATTTAGATTTCACAGCCTGTTAGAACATAGAATATCACTGTCCTGTTCCACATTAGCATCTGTAAAGGCAATCTGATAAAGAGCCTGAAAACTTCAGTCTCAGCATTAGAACTAATCACATCAGAGCACGTAAGATGCCAGCCCACAGTATAGCCTAACTGCCTGAAACAGCACACAGTAAACTTGCTGTAACAACAAAAATGCCCAAGAATCATACCCTGGAAAAAAAGTATATATATATTTAGTAAGATATAATATATATATTTTTAGTAAGATAGTAGCAAAATTAAGATTTCAAAAATACAAATATATTTCCGTAAGTGCTCAACGCATTATCTTGCCTTCCACACTCATCTACCTCTGGAAGTGCTTACATCCATCATCTGGTGACCAACAGCAGTGTTTTTTACATTCAGGGCAAATCAACGCTGAGTCATTGAGAGTGTGGTGAACGCAGGCAAAGATGAGCAGCACCAGGAATATCTGGATTTGCCTCGACAGGCCAAGTATCAGTTGTGCAGGTGTTGCATTAAAGGTTAAAGTAATTGGGAGTGCTGCTCAATTAGCCTTTACAAGTCCGGTTGCATCCAAGGTATCAAGATATCACGATTATGGATTCACAATAATGACATTATAATGAGCAAATTTCACCAAAAGGACAGCATTTTGTCAAAAACATGGCAGACCATTGGCCCAGGGTAGCAAATGTGCATCTCATCGGTTCTGATGTACCTTTGAATTCCCATCTTATCACAGAGCCTGGCTGCAGTCTCCACTCCACCCTCCGTACAGTTCCTCTTAGAGTCAGCACACCACGTTCCCCCAGTGTGGCCAACTTCTAAGGTTGGAGGCCTAGGAAACGTCTATGGAATGCAGCTACATTCCACCCTGGAAGCTTCTTCAATGTTGTACCTTTTCTTAAAAATGTGAATATAAGCTTAATTTATAAGTCACCTTAGGTAATTATTCCACAATAGGAAGAAATGAGATTGTGAGCAGAGATGCCATTTAAATTGAAGATAAATCATTTATCAAACCTAAGAAGGCTTGGTATACTCTATTACTCATGATTTCAAATTACCAAGTGCTTAATTTAGTGTTGTTTGTTATGTGTGGGTAGCTCTGCTACTGGCTGAGTGGTCATTGTTTTTTTTTATATTACTGAAGAAGAGTTTTTCAAAAGAACACATTTCCAGGTACTTTGGGAAATGCCCAGATATTAAAAAGTTCTTTGCAGATGTGCTTAGCAGGAACTGCTTTGGAAAAAAATGACCTGTGATATGTTTCATAATTTTAGAACATAATACCCAGATGGTGGAGTAAGATACTTTCATATATTTGTATTATCACAGAAAAAAAATCTCCAAAAATGTCATCTCCAAAAATGACTGTCTCTGAGACAGTCTCAGTGTTAGTCATGCTTGCCTCCTTCTTTTTCTGGAGGACATTTACCTCCCGGTCCTCCATATCATATCTTACATCAGGCTTTTTTCTCTTCCTCTATCATACACAGTTGTTTTAAATACAGAAATAAATACATCCTTAAAAATTCCAAAATAAACATTGGTTTTAAAATTGTTTCTGATTTGTTTTTAACAGGAAGGATTCAAACTTGAGACAAATTTTGGAAACTTTTCAGTATTGCCAAATAGGCTTTTTTTTTTCTTTTTTTCCTGATGAAAATAAGCTCCAAGTGAAAAATTTTGTCAAGATCTAATGTTTGAGTGCTCTGCCATGTTGGACCCAAGAAGGTCAAGTGATTTGCTAAAGGTCACACACAAAGGGTTAATACTGGAGTGGAGTATGGAACCAGACACATCCTGGTTGTCCAAGTGCATGGACTTCCCTAAAATATTGCCTTTTGTCAAGTGCCTTTGCAAAGAGATGACCTGCGAAGTGTCATGGTACATTGTAGAAAGACTGGTCTCTTTTGATATGTGTTGGTGCCCTTATCATATATACCTTATTACAGGTCTTTGCATTGTAGTTCACTGTTCAGAATTAGAAGAATAATTCATTGTTTTATTAGCTGCCCTTCAGCTAGCTATCAAGGAGATATTATTTACACTGTTCTAACCTAAACTAAGACTTTACTACCTTTAGAGTATCCAACCTCCCTATAATGCTGCTGTATATCACTTTCTGAAGGACTCCGATATAAAGCAGAATGACTTCCCACTGTAGAGACTGTTCAGCAATTCTAGTCAAAGACATACATGAAGCAGGCATAAAACAATCATTTAAGCGTAGTTCATTCTACCTTACATTCATGACAGAGGTAAAACAAAATGATCAGTGTTGTCAACATAGGATGCTTGAATTCAGACAGCAAAACTCTATTTTATTTACCTTAAAAAGCAGTGCTCCAGGGAGCTGACCATCATACTGAAATCTATGGAGCATATTTTCTTCTGTGCTCAGAAAACTACACTATTTCTAGAGAAACTAATACAGGTGCTGCATTAGTTTGAGAAAGACGTCTTGATGTAAAAAGACAACAGACAACTGTTCCTATTAGAACAGCAGTTACACACTGCCTAGATGTGAAAGTCAAATCTTACTCAAGGTCAAGGCTGCATTCCTTAAGGCACTGAAAAAACATAAGGAAAGAAAATCCTTGCCCTCAGTAGGTCCTGTTCAAAGCTGAGAGGTGAAACGAGCTGCTGGAGATTTGACAGCTCCCAAGCAAAGCACACGGGCTTACAAATTCCCACTCCTAAGGTCTTGTGCACCTGCCCGCACTGCCAGGTATGAAACATAAAACTGAAGGATAAATTGTCTTTGTTTGAAAAGTGTGAGCTGGTATCACTAAAGCTAAAAGGAGATAAAGCTGAGGTGTCAGTGCACACACACAAAATGGGGGCAGTCTGTTTCTGACAGAGACTGAGATGGAAAACAAATCAAAACAACTCCTGTGGGGCTCCTGTTCAATTGACTGGAATTACTAATTGTTTCTGGTGCTCCAATACAAACCAAAAGGGGATATTAGGGTGTTCTTGAATACATACATGGTTTCCCCCCACCAGTAATAACATTTCCATTTTTAGAACTGGTGTTTGAATTGGTAGCATGCTTGGCCCAAAGCCTGAATTGTCTCCCAGGAGTGTGCAGTGCAGGAGTTCGGGCTCCAGAGGGGTCCTGGCTCTGAGCCTGACTATAAGCATCTCCAGTACTCTCTGCTAACTGGCTTGTGTGCTTTATTGAGCAGATTACCAGGTCAGTACTCCATCTGCATGTCTCAGATCATGAGTACAGCTTCTAGATACACAGGTTTGGTAAGAATCTGGCCCTTCTTAAAGTCAATAGGATTTTTACAGACTTCAGCGTGATATTTCGCACCATTTCTGGATGGCAGGACAAGTGGCTAGGGAGAAGGACTGTTATGAGAAAAAGAGAAAAAAAAAAAAAAGAAAGTTTGCTCACAGACAAATAAAGCCAGGGAACTGTCTGGGAGGTGATTTTTTTTTTATTTTATTTTTTTTTGTCTCCTGGAGTGCACACTGATTTTTGTTGTCAAACAACCCTTAGCAAGTGCTATCCTGGAATTGGTAAATTCCATTAGGAGCTGTGCAACTGTTTTCCCATTTTTATCTCCAAAATGTACTGACAGTTTCTTCTAAGTGCCAAAGTACATCAAATGCCATCCACAGGATATGCCAGTTCATACTGGCAGAGAATGAGAGATTGGCATAAGTCATGATTCGGAATTACATTAAAGCTTTTGGCATGCCATTGCTTTACATTCCTCTTGCAATTAATTATGTTCAGTCCTACCAGATGTGATGTGGGGTAGACTTTAGAAGGGTAATGTTGGCTTTTAAGTTGGCATATTTATGTTAAAATTAAGGGCTTTCCTTTTTTTAAACAGGAAAAAAGAGGATTGTTTGGGCCACAAATGACAAGTAAAGAGTGTTTTTCCCAATGTATGTTCTCAAATGTGTAGTCTAACAGTGTGATTAGCTACCACAGTAACACAGTTCATATTCTGTTTCTCCAACTGGATGATGAAATAATCATTAATTACCCACATGTTGGGACGGTTACCAATCCAAATGAATTTATTTAAAAGTCTGCTTTCGATGGACATCTGTATAGATTTTGTCTGTGACTGAGTAGATCAGCAGGCACATGAACAAGGTTGAAGAAAGAATTTATTCTCAGCTTTTCAAAATATCCCTAATTGCTTTCTGCTTCGATCCACCGGTAATAGTTGGTCCCAAAATACAAGTGAGTGGGATCCTCAAAATGATTTCCTACCATTACTCAGCCTCTTAAAGCTAGTCATAAAACTTTCTCAACTTCGATCAGATTTTGGCCATTACTTAAAGCATTTCAGAATGATCCTAAAAGACAACTCTGAGAGCCACACACTGTAGACAGAGGTCAAATTTTGCTCTGGACTCATCCTGAAGGCCACTTTTAGTTGTGGGTGCTCACAATTCATCTTAGAGAACAAAAGTCAGCAGGCTGTGAAGTAAAATTTACTTCTATACTGTAAGGTAGTCTTTATGAGGACATTAGCCTGGCTGTAACCTAGGCTTCAGCAGACTAGGGCCTAGGAAATTTAAGATGCCTACACTGTCCTTCTGAATCTATATCCTAACTATCATAATGAATAAGAAAGCAACTAAAATAAAGACTTTCTGGGAAAAAAAATAAATCTGTAAAGGCCCAAATCTTTCAGAGACACAGAAACATCCATGTATGTGACTTTTTGACACAGAGGACAGAACTGATGCCCAAATACCAAATTTTTCCAAAGGGCTTGGCTTACAATATGAGTCCAGAAGGTTTTGTCCCTCAGACAAGATGACATTGGCTTTTGTGTTACTTTAAGGAAGAAAACAAATGGTAGAGAAGGAGATATTATGTTTGCAAGCTCAAATTTTCCACAGACACATTCTTCAGGAGAATGACATGTTTGAGAAAAAGAAGGGAAAAAAATGAAAAAAAAATCAGTCAACCTAAGATAACTGTCTTAAAGTAGTAAATAATGGGACAGGTGCTTTCACATGAAATATTTTTCCTGGAAAAGGTTACTCAAAAGCCAGTATGATTGGGAAGACTGATGGTTTTTCAAAACATAGTTGCTTCAGTCAAGTTGTTGCATGAGTAATGATTCCCAAACATATTCCAAGGTATTTAAGATGTCTCCAAATGCAGGAGAGATGCCTCAGTCCAAATTCTAGCAATTGATTCCAAAGAACCTCAGAGAATCCCACCTGGTACATACTGCACAGTTTCAGGAGCCCTAAGTCTTCACAGAGTTCATTCTAGTCATTTCAGAGAACTTACGTTTCCCTCAATAATGAAATCTGTGCTGATCAATGTGTCATCCTTACAGGAACCCATTTTCTGTTGCAGTGTCCCTTGCTGCATTATTTCACATTCCTGCAATTAGTTTTCCCTTTGTTAATATCACGGTTATACAGTAACTCAAGTTGGAAGGGAGGCTTCAAGTTCAATCTCTTGCACAGAGCAGGGCTCCACCAGATGAGGCTGTTCAGGGTCTTGTCCAGCTGAGTTTCAAAACTCCTCTACAGGGACTGAAATTTCACAGTCTGCTCCAGTGCTCAGCTGCTTTCCCTGCATGGACATTTTTGTTAAATTTAGCCATAATTTCCACGTGCAATAATTCACTCGCAACCATAATTTCCAACCAAGCATATGTAAGCATTGTCTTCTCCTTCTCCTGTGCACCTCCAGAAGAGTTTGGCTCTGTCTTATCTGTAGCTCCCCACACTGGGTAGTTAAAGAGAGCAATTACCCTCTGTCCGGCAGGGTGCATCTATTGAAACAGCCAGGCCTGTTGGCATTCACTGTGCGGGTTTGTTTCCATAGACACCAGCAGTTACAGTGATCCCAGCAACTGCTGTAGAATTCCCTTATTTCAAGAAGAACAGTGTATTTTGAAGTTACATTAAAGCTACCAGTGCATCTAAGAAAAAGCAGCATCTGGTTCAGATACCAGATAACTACTTTCGATAACTGCTTATCAACTTTATAGAAGTCAGTAAGAGCTGGTTAATTAAAACATAGTGTGATCAAAAAACTGTATATTCATCTGATCAGAATAGCTGCCTCCCACGTCTTCACTCTGATGCTTCCACACACATTTTGAAAGTAATTAAGGCGGCGCCAGATTACATGTTATTTTTAACATTCCATGTAGTATTAACACTTCAAGAAGAGAATTTTCCCCTTTACGGCAAATGTAAACATTGATATTTTTACCACATTTATCACAAGGAGAGCTTCTATTTCGTAATAGGAGTTATTAAAAGTACTATTTGAGGGTTTCCTTTTCACAACAAACAAATGACTGAACATAAGCATATGCATAAAAATAAACATACATGCTGACACAAGTGGGTTTTCAACATATAATGTCAAATCTGAAGTTGTGCTTAATTTTTATCCTGGCCAGAAGAAGCCTTCTAAATTTTGATTTAAATAATACATATATATTATTATACTTATTTATTTATTTTCTGATAACTAGAAAGGCTACTTGCAATTCTGTTCTTAGGTACCAAATTGGAATCTATAAGTGACTTGATTTTGCTAAAGGTAGAATATCCAATACCACCCATGGTCCCTCTCTTTTTCTGAAAAACACAGCTTGTGTCATGAATGCATATGAACAAGAAAGCACAGCTAAGGCTCACAGCCTTACATTTTATGCTTTTTTTTTTTTTTTAACCTCATGTTTAAAACCATGTAGCCCTCAGTATGATCTTAATGTTGGTGCAGGCTGAATGGTTGTGTGACTTTTATAACAAAGTTTGCATCAAATGCCCTCAAAAAAATTCTTCCTTTGAAAAGTGCTTGTGCTGAGAAAATTGGGCTTTTTAGTACTTGCATGTTCCAGGAAGCTGTTTCAATGATGAATGCCCAGTGGGATCAGACATAGAAGCTATGAATGACAAGCTTGTAGAGGGGTATCGCGAGCTGTATCAAGGCAAAGGTGGTTGAGCTTGGGATCAGCCTGTGCCTTTGAAACTCCAGCTGACAAAAAGCCAGATCTCACATCTCAAGGTGACTCCTCCTTCATCCCATCTTGCTCACAGTGTGGCTAACTGGAAAGGTGTCATATAAAGCCTACTGTACAGAGAGCTCTTCAAAGTGCAATCAGTAAAACAAGCTATTTTTATATCGACTAGAGGAGAGTGTATAAAAAGTTATAATTGAGTATAATAATTTTCCCCTTGAGTAAAATAATTTCCCCAAGTTTGTACCATAGATAGAAAGCATTGACAGTATCATTGGAAAACGTCTCAAATAGTACAGAAGCTGTGGGAAGCCAGAATATATGTCATTAATTCACACCAATGTGAACTAGGAGGTTAGACTGGAGAAAAAAGCTCTGTAAGCATATAGCCTCTGATGTGAAATGAAAGTCTTCTTATGGAGCAAAAACCCTGCAGTAGGATTCAACCTATTCAAAATGAAATTTTATTCCACCACAGCGAAGCACTGCTCTTTTTCCTTTTTTTTTTTTTTTTTTTTTTATTTTATTTCCCAAATGAAGAGCATTCTGGAAATCCTTATTGCAGAGATTAATGAGCTCAGGCTCTCAACTCAGCTATCCCAAACTCACAGCACTGTCTGTCTGCACCTACCCCTACACCAGTCAACTATGAAGGCATAGGTATCACTTAAGCTAAACAACTCGTACGTGCAAAAAGGTACCTGGAAGCAGCAGGAGGTGAAACAATAGCCATCTTCTCCCGTCTGTGGAGGATTCTGGTGCGTGAGGATGTGGTGATTTCATATTGATGAACAGATAAGCTCCACAACACTGCTCTCTCACTCCCCCTCCTAAAAAGAACACAGGGACAAAATACAATAAAAACAATTTCAGAAACATATGGAGAAGGTGAGAATATGGTCAGTTCATAAGTTAAGGTGTAAAGTTAAAGATCAACCATTTTTTGATAGGTACAGTAAGACTTGAAATAGCCAAACCAGGATGAAATGACAGATGAGGCATCCTACAAGCAGCAGGCAGAACTCGCGCAATCGCTAGCACTTGTACACACGGTGGACTTCAACTTCCCAGACATATGCTGGAAATACAATACAGCCCTGATGAAGCACGGCAGCGGGTTTGGAGTTGGATGATCTTTAAGGTCCCCTCCAACCCAAGCCATTCTATGATTCTATAGTTATTCTGTGATACAGGCCTGCCAGTCTGACCTTGGTGCCAGGTGGTGGAACAGGTTGTCTTGAATGCAATCATGCAGAATATGAGGGACAACCTGAGGATCAGGCCCAGTCAGAATGGGTTCAATAAAAGCAATTCCTGCCTGTCCAACCGCATCTTCTGTGATCAGGTGAAATGCCTGGTGGATGAGTGAAAGGCTGCTGATGTAGTCTGCCTAGACTTCAGCAAAGCTTTTGAAACAGTCTCCCACAGTACTTTCCTGGAGAAGCTGGCAGCCCATGGCTTGGACAGGCACACTCTTTGCTGGTTTAAAAACTGGCTGGGTGGCCAGGCCCAAAGAGTGGTGGTGAACACAGAGAAATCCAGCTGGCGACCGGTCACCAGTGGTGTTCCCCAGGGATCAGTGTTGGGGCCCATGCTCTTTAATATCTTTATTGATGATTTGGATGAGGGAACTGAGTGCACCCCCAGTAAGTTTACAGACAACACCAAGCTGGGGAGAAGTGTCAATCTGCCAGAGGGTAGGAAGGCCCTGCAGAGGGACCTGGACAGGAGGGGTCAATGGGCAGAAGCCAAAGGGATGAGGTTCAACATGGCTAAGTGCAGGGTCCTGCACTTTGGTGACAAGAAACCCATGCAGCACTACAGGCTTGGGGCAGAGTGACTGGAAAGCTGTGCAGAGGAAAAGGATCTGGGGGTGTTGATCGATGCTCGCCTGAACATGAGCCGGCAGTGTGCCCAGGTGGCCAAGAAGTCCAACGGCATCCTGGCTTGTATCAGGAATAGTGCAGCCAGCAGGACCAGGGAGGTGATCATCCCCCTGTACTCTGCTCTGGTGAGGCCGCACCTCGAGCACTGTGTTCAGCTTTGGGCCCCTCACTACAAGAAGGACATCGAGGCCCTGGAGCGTGTCCAGAGAAGGGCTACGAAGCTGGTGAAGGGCCTGGAACACAAGTCCTGTGAGGAGCAGCTGAGGAACTGGGGGTGTTCAGTCTGGAGAAGAGGAGGCTCAGGGGAGACCTTATTGCTCTCTACTGCTACATGAAAGGAAGGTGTGGGAGCTGGGGGTCAGCCTCTTCTCACAGGTAACTAGTGATAGGACTAGAGGGAAAGTCCTCAAGTTGCCCCAGGGGAGGTTCAGGTTGGAAATGAGGAGACATTTCTTCTCAGAAAGAGCAGTCAGGCATTGGGACGGGTTGCCCAGGGAGGTGGTGGAGTCACCGTCCCTGGGGGTGTTTAAGGAAAGGCTGGACGTGGTGCTTAGGGACATAGTTTAGTGGGTGACAGTGGTAGTTGGGTGATGGTTGGACCAGACGATCTTGAAGGTCTTTTCCAACCTTAGTGATTCTATGATTCTATGAAATTTTAATCAACATAGGAACAGGAAATCATACTGTCAGCATGAAGAAGATAAAGAAGAATAAAATTACACTTCTTTCATGTTTTTATACAGATATCAAATGCAGTGCATGTCAATACTACTTCAGAAGCTTTCATTCTGGTATATGTGTATTGTTCAACACCTCAGCTGGATCCTCAGTTCTGAACAGCACAGAGCCTAGGGACAGCATAGCGTTAAAATAGCTGACTCAGCTGCTATCAGACAGGCGAACAGAAAAGTAATCCAGAAACACCACCTTACTCCCCACTCCCCAGAACACAAACAGGCAGACTGGCTTTGATACTGCCTTCAAATTTTGCTGTTGATCATAAATAAATCTGTCACTATACCTGATTCTCACCTGGAATGAACTGAGATAACAGACAATGGGCAAAATTCTATCTACAGATAGTTGAAAGTCTGTCCTTTTCTAGTTAGAATGATTAGGAAATATATGTCCTCTTCCCAAAAGGGAAACACAACAAATTAAAATGTGCCCACTAACCTGACTAAAATATCATTTATTGTTAAACTACAAGAACTTCCAAAACCACTAAAATTAAGCTCCCTTTTTGTTTTAAACAGATCTGGATGGTATTCAAAATTTTAAGCTAAACCAGTTTTAAAACTAAGATCTAAAGTCACCTAGGTTCCTTTGGCAAGTGCTTGTCTCTTATTTTAGTCTGTATCCTGTTCTGGAACTAAGAAACAATGGATCTAGCCATACTGCTAAACTAGTCTTCTGATTCTGTTTTCATGAGTAGCAGCTCCACCTCTAATGAAATAGGCACGTCCATAGAAAAGGGGGAATGTTCCCTGACATAGATAGGCACTTTCATTTTCTACCAGCGTATTTTGGGTTGGATTTGGCAACTCGATACTGAGATCAGATTAATGAAGATCTCTACACCAGGAATGGTCCTAGGAACTGCACCAAATACTCTTCTATCTGCTAGGAGTCTACAAGCACACTAAGAAGAAAAGCAAGTAAGGAACAGTAGGAGGGAGTCACAGAGAAAAATTCTGCTCTAGAAACATGTGTGCACTTGTGATTAGAGTACACTTTTCAAAATACTAGCGTAATGCGCCAATTTGTTAGTGCCTTCTCTGAAGTGCTGTGATCAAGACATCAGTTCATTTAATCATTCATAACATACATCACCATTACCTAATCTTTGGAGGATGCGTACTCCCCTGAGAATCCCCTATTTTGTGCTATTAATTATCGTTAATAATGATTTTGAATGCAAGTGCAAATGACACTCCCTTTACTCTCTTTTTTTTTTTTTTTTTTTTTGGAAGCTGCCAGAAGCATTTGGTTTGGAATTGATACATATTTCTCCAATACCGATAAAACAAGGCTTTGATTTCCCTTTTTTGCTCCCTTCTCTCTATCACCAGATTACACTCCATAAATCAGGAGCAATGAAAACTGCAGGCTAGGACCTAATATTAAAAATGTAACTTGGAAGAAATACAATTTGTACCATTGTCCTTTATCTTTCAAGCAGCTAATATGATTACTAATATTTCATAAATGAAAGGGGAAAATTAAAATGTAACCATTACAATTGGATTGGATTATAGATATAATGCTTACTAGGTAGATTTTGAGAACTCTTAAAAAGACAAGAGTCTCTGAGAGGAACTGAGCTGCATGCTCCTCTATGCCCTAATGCTACCTTTTGAAAAATATCCCCTTAAGTCATTAGATCACTTAGAAAAGTATCACAGAAACAGAGAAGACAGTATTATGGAAAGTCATAAATTTGATTTGGTTACTAAGGGACCAGAGCTTGCAGACTGTGTGTGGCCTTTTTATTTCATCACACTGCAACCCACTACAGAATGGTCTGCCTCCTCACTTATACAGTGACTTTTCCAGGACAACTTCCTTTTTTTTTTTTTTTTTTTTTAATCTGGCATAGATTCTGGACACTCTTCTGTTTCTCTGTAGACTAGTAGAGCAGTTGTTTCAAACTTTTTTGGACTAAACCTCATGACTCCCCTTACCTCCCTACAGAATCACAGAAGGGACCTCTGAAGATCAACTAACCCAACCCCACTGCCAAGCAGGATCACCTAGAGCACATTGCACAGGATGGCATCCAGGTGGGTTTTGAATATCTCCAGAGATGGAGACTCCTCAACCTCTCTGGGCAGCCTGTTCCAGTGCTCTGGAACAGTGCCCAGAACTGGACACAGTAGTCCAGATGTAGCCTCACCAGGGCTGAGTAGAGGGGCAGGATCACCGCCCTTGACCTGCTGGCAACACTCTTCCCAATGCACCCCAGGATCCCACTGGCCTTCTTGGCCACAAGGGCACATTGCTGACCCGTGGTCAGCCTGCCGCCCACCAGGAGTCCCAGGTTGCTCTCTGCAGGGGGACCCTACCTTCCATCCCAGCTACCGCCACAGCCTTCTAACTCACCCTCCTCCCTCCACAGTGTCTCTGTGCCCTCCTCACCTTCCTCTTTAATCCTGCCTCTTGTTCCAGCTGTACCAGTGGGGACCCCAACCTAACAGGCCAAGTAAAAATTATTAATTTGGGACCTGCTGTAGAGGTATCTTCCTCCAGTGCTATAGTGTTTCAAATGGTGAGTCACTATTTCAGCTAAAATCCAACACCACCAGGAAGTAGTGTTCCTACAGATTCTAGCTTTTATGATGCATCATTATTGATTTCTCTGTTGCTTCACGTTGATTCACCTCAACCGAAATGTGTATTTTTGATATAAAGTAATTCTCTGTTGTCTCCATTTCAGATCCCTAATTTGAGAAAATGTCCTGGAGTAATAAAAGGCACTTTTGAAAACCAAGGCTGTTAACAGTCAAAGAAGGTTTGGAGAGGAGTTTTGTCCTGTGGCAGTCACTATCAGTTTATCTGATGGAAAATTTTCTTTCTCCAGACAGTAGCACAGCCACAGCACAGTCCATGTCTGCAGCAGCAGGATCAACACCTGCCCTCCATGCAGTGTTCAACATAAACATTCGCAGCCCACCCACAAGCACAAGTGATCCTGTGCCTCAGCCTCCATTCTAGCCTGCTAGCCTGCATTAGCTCTGACCAGAGATGCCTCTGGATCCTGACTGAGAAAAGCCAAAAGAGATATTCCGGGAAGGAATATAAGAATAAGTCAAACATGCAATGATGTTTCCCTCATATATTCCCCTACCTCTAGCTTCCTTGTCTGGACATGGTTTTTATGTCTTGAAAACCCTCACAGTGTACTTCTCAATAACTTCTGTCTCAGACTGAACCCCCTAAACTCCTAGCATCCAGTGCAGTTTTGGTCAGTAGTGCCACACACAGGTCTCTGAAGAACTGCCTCTAGCTGCTGGCTTTCGATCTACCTCACACTAGTTTCATCTGACAGCCCTTATTCTTCTTTAACAGACATAGTGAGCAGTCATTTCCCTCTCCATTCACATCAGGGACCATTAAGGAACATTCAAGCAGACATATTTTAAAGATACAAATTAAGGAATCTGAGAATCGTTTAGAACCTAATCGCTGAACCAGTGTATTCAAACTTTTCGTACATAAAAAGTCCTTAGGTATAAGAGATTTTTCCAAGGTCACAGAAAAGGCCAAAAGCAAGGAATTCCTTGTATTTGCCAGTGCAAGCAGGCAGGTACTCAAGCTGCAAGACCAACTTTCTCCCCTGGATCAACAAAGAGCTCTACAACCTTGTGAAAGCTGGAAAGAATTCTCATATACAACACATCAATTCATTATGTCCCTTTTTTTTCCCCCTTTTGAAATGGCAGAAAAAGTTTTATGCAGTTTCACACACTTTAAATGAATAATGGTGATGACGAAAGAACTGCCTTTTGAGCTGCAGAGGAGATGTAATCACACACATCTCGAAGTTGGCTGCACTTAGCCTTAAATGAGACTCTCAGGAAGGGTCTATGGATGGAGAACATTACCAAAGCCCCTGCATACTGTTTGTGAGCTTTCATTTACATTAAATAGAGATAAGTTGGCCACCTACTGTTCGTATTTGCATATCAGATGGTTTTGTCTCACATCAAAAGAAACTAAATGGTTTTAGTTTAAAACAGATGGCAAACTGTTGGCAGGAGCTTTCAGAGGCATTAAACAATTGTACAGTAAAGTAGGACTCATAGGACAGATGAAAAACAAAATACCCAGTGATAGAAAAGTGACCTGAAATGAAATTCAAGGTATAGACCATCACACAGCATGATGTTGAAAACCTTCCTACAGATCTGCATTCTGCAACTAGCTCCTGTCTCTTTCAAGGACAGAGCAAAGCATCAGGTTGAAAGGAGATTTGCTCCTCAGAGCAATGAAAATCTACATCCAAGTCTAGATCAGAATATTTGCATGTTTCCCACAAATTATTTCAAGCAGAGTTTCCATCTCTCTTGAGCCAGGTGAGAAAACCTCTAGGTGAGACAGAACAGCTGAAACAAAACACTGTAAAATCAATTTGCAGTAATAAAAGTCTATCAAACAAGATTATACAAAAGATATTTCTGAAAAAACACACATAAATATGTACTGTCTAGGTTCTCACCTGCAGCTCACCTGCCTGAAATCCCGATTTAGACATCTGACCACCCAGCACCAGAGAAGATACTGTCGTCTGATAACAGGCTTGGATTCATTACCCAGTGTGCAATAAGCCAAATACACACACTAGGTTGAGATATTGTTTATTTCAGAGTCATGCAAGTCTAGGTACCAGCTGGTTTTCCACAGAGCTGGCCCAAATCTGTACCTTCTCTGTTGATTTTTATACAATTCTACGTAGTCATTATCATATTAGTACATCCTACTAAATTCTAACTGGACCTAATAATAGTCTCCCTGGTAACAATACTGCTGTTGGGATGCACAGGCAGATCAGTAAGCCTGAACATGCTGAGAGGTTACCGCAGCTGGCAAAGTTGGAAAGACTCACATTTCGTCTCGCCTCAGTGCAGATTCCTAAGCATAGGGGAGCCCATGGGACCGTGGCTGGCTCTTTGTCTGGTGCAGGAGCTGCTGCTGGGATGGGAAGCACTCCCTCAGAACAGGGACACAGCCCAGAGGCTGTTCCTGCTGCAGGAGATGAGTCTGAAAGCTGCCACATAAATACTCTTGCTGCTTAGCAAAGGAAGCACAGGCCAAGGGCTGTTTAATGCAGTCTGGAGGAAATGAGTCAGCCAGACATGCAGAGTAACAGCTGTTATGTGGCACTTGGATGAAGCTGGCCACACAAGCTTTTGCCACAGTGCAACCATTTCTACAATTTTGCACTATTCCTATATGCCAGTTAACTCTTTCCCTACCATTATCACCACAGACAGTCAATCACTATCCCTGATCCTCCTTCTAGCATTCATTCATATTCATCCCTTCATGATGCCCTGAACTTTTGATCCCAGGATCACACAGCCCCTTTCCCTCACACTTTCTCATAACTCTAGTGAGTCAAAAAATGCTTTGCAGATGAGCCTAAGCTGAACCAAATGCTTTCAGAAGATGGCGTGTTTTTCTTAAGCTCCTTTGCTTCATGGAACAGTTCTCAACTCGGAGCTCTTTCTGGAGCCTAGCCCTCCTGTGCTCATTTATACTACACCCAGGCCTTCCCAAATTCCCAGAAAAAGAGTAATGGTTAAGTGTGATCGGTGCTTAGGTTTCCATTTTCATGTGAAAGTTTACGTACCACTGGTTTAATTGATTCGGCTGTTGTTTTCACTGAATCATCAGAATAAAACTGTTACAAATCACCTAAAGTAGCACTTAGAAAAAAGTTGACATACAACATTTTTGCATCCTTTTGTATCCAGGACAAGTTGGCAGGATTGCTAGATATACATGTACTACACTGCTGAATCTTTCATTTTTAATACAAAAAATGCTTCAGTCCAAAATTTTTTTTAATCTCACCTCAATGTTCTTGCTCTCACTTTTTTCATTCAGTCCTTTCCAGCACATACTACTGCTTATCTCTGCATCTCCAATATCATACTGCTGGAAGTCATTCCACGTAGTAAAAGATCTTTTTTCCTTTGTTCAGAAAGGCTGACATTAGTTAAAATATATACGTGTTCTTACAGGCCATTAGAAATCAGCACACAACCATAAAACCAATATAGTAAAAAAAAAAAAAAAAAAAAAAAAAAAAAAAGTAATAAAAACAAGTACCCCTCCTGGAGGGGTACATTACCATGGATTGGAATGATACAGAGAAGATTAGCATGGCCCCTGTGCAAGGACGACATGCAAATTCGTGAAGTGATCCACATTTTTTAATTGTTATATTTATTTGCTCGAGGGTAGGAAGGCTCTGCAGGAGGATCTGGATAAGCTGGACCAATGGGCTGAGGCCAACTGTATGAAGTTCAACAAGGCCAAGTGCCGGGTCCTGCACCTGGGGCGCAACAACCCCAAGCAGAGCTACAGGCTGGGAGATGAGTGGTTAGAAAGCGGCCTGGCAGAGAAGGACCTGGGAGTACTGGTTGATAGTCGGCTGAATATGAGCCAGCATTGTGCTCGGGTGGCCAAGAAGGCAACAGCATCCTGGCTTGTATCAGAAACAGTGTGGCCAGCAGGAGCAGGGAGGTGATCGTCCCCCTGTACTCGGCTCTGGTGAGGCCGCACCTCGAGTGCTGTGTTCAGCTTTGGGCCCCTCACTATAAGAAGGATGTCGAGGCCCTGGAATGTGTCCAGAGAAGGGCAACGAAGCTGGTGAGGGGTCTGGAGAACAAGTCTTAGGAGGAGCGGCTGAGGGAGCTGGGATTGTTCAACCTGGAGAAGAGGAGGCTCAGGGGTGACCTTATCGCTCTCTACAGGTACCTTAAAGGAGGCTGTAGCAAGGTCGGTATTGCTCTGTTCTCCACGTGCCTGGTGACAGGATGAGGGGGAATGGGCTAAAGTTGTGCCAGGGGAGGTTTAGGTTGGATATTAGGAAAAACTTCTTTACTGAGAAGGTTGTGAGGCATTGGAATGGGCTGCCCAGGGAAGTGGTTGAGTCACCATCCCTGGAGGTATTTAAAAGACGTTTAGATGTAGAGCTTAGTGATATGGTTTAGTGGAGGACTTGTTAGTGTTAGGTCAGAGGTTGGACTAGGTGATCTTGGAGGTCTCTTCCAACCTAAATGATTCTGTGATTCTGTGACATTCATGTTTTGGCAGCAGAACAGAATCTTGAGGGACATGGTGCCCAGAGTGAAACCTTTTGCTTCATTATTTGTTCAATTAATATTAAGTTAACACCCCTGAATGTGACAATGAACTTAATGAAGTACGTGCTAAACATATATGACTATAGTACTTGGCTCTTCACCCAAATCATGATAACTGTCACCCCAGGGGAGGAACAGATAATAGTCTTTTATATCCTTTTTAGGATATATGCTTTTTAGGATATAAAAGAGTGTTAGGAGTCAGTGTAAAAAGTTAGGGTGTTAGGGAAAAAAAAAGTTAAGAGTGAGGGGAAAAAAAAGTTAGAGTGAGGGAAAAAAAAGAGACAGGGATGCCTTCTTGGTAAACTCTGCACCTTCACCCTTTGGAGAAGAATTTCCAGGACAGCATTTTGCTAGCACTATTATGATATATTAGCGCTATTGCAGTAAGTATCAATGGCAATTCCAAATCTGTTATATCTGATGCCTAATTAAATAGGTTCAACTCCGTGAAACTGTCTCAGTGAAAGTCCCTGACAGGGCTCTGAAGCAGGCAAATGTTTGACTCTTATAAGCCCCCTTTAACATGGCAACACTTCAGGCCTATTGGATTTTATAGCAAAAAAGAATAAAGTTAAACGTGCTCTTCCTTTAAGGAATACAACTGTTTTGGAAAGTATTCTCTAGATATTGTCCTTTATCTTTCAATTATTCACTTTGCTGTATCTGTTTTACAAAAAGGGTGAAGAAAGATGCAATGAAGAGCAAAACCTGGAGAAACTTACCTGTGTGCGGCTTTTACATTGCTATAAGAGTGAAATCATCTCTCAAGGAAGGGTTTACAGGCAGCCCCAGCCGTGTTTAAAAGGAGGCATGGAGATGAAAGTAGGGAATATAAATAGCTGGAATCTAACAGCTTCTAGGTCCTGTCAGCATTTATTAGCCATAAAGAAGATGTGATAATTTAAGAGGATGCAGAGTGAAAAGCACCTCTATTTCTGGATTATAGTCTTTGTTAAAATACCTGACTATAGTGTAGAGCAACAGGAGTTGAGGTAGGACTCTGAAAAGACTCTGATAGTTCTACCTTCTCATACTTTGTTGAAATAAAATGTAGAGAAAAGTGATAAGACACAGAAGGCTATAATCTATCTTGAGGTCATCAACTCCAACTGAACAGCAATCGCTTAAGAAGCACATTACATGTACTCTCATAAATGAAAGTATAAAGCTGGCATGTGAACTTTCCACCGCTGCAAAATTTACTCATCTGTTGATGCACCAGAGAGACAGTCACTCTGAGTGCTTAAACTGCAAATTTTACTCGACCGCAAAGTTATAGAAAATACACATAAGACCCCTGTGGTGAAAAAACTTATTAATGGGTAATTGTCAGCAACAGTTTTGTTTTTGTTGTTTTTTTTAACCTGGGAATTGGCCTTGAGCTTTCTAGTGTATGCAAGAGCTCACCGTTCCCATTTAGCTGCTCTCCCTGTAACTCACAGGGCCATGGTCTGAAGACCCTACAGTCTGGTAATGGTAAGGAAGTAAAAATGAGTAGCTGATATAAAACAAAAGTTTCATGGCTGACCAAAATTACTTCTGACTGGTTCTACAAAAAAAACAAATGGGATAAACCTGAGCAGAAACATTCTCCACCTGACCACAAAGAAGAACATTAAAAAAATAAAATATATATATATATAAAATAAAATTAACAACAACAACAAAACACACACACGAAAAAACAGAGCATAGCATTTTCTGGGTTTATTTTACACCTAAGAAAATACTCCTGAATCATGCAACAAGCAATGGATTTACAATCAGAGCCTTGTTCCTGTCACATGGCCATCAGCATCAAGACAGGATCTTGATGGGTCATGCCAGAGCACCACAGTGCTCCTCATCATCTGAGGGGACCTGATCTGCCATTTCACCTGTGGGTACAGGCTATTGGAACAAATATAATCGTGTTCATGCTGGATCAGTGAATTTTGTTGTGTGACTGCTGCATTTCTGGTCTGAGGAGGAGGGTTTTCATGTACTTTAGCCATTAGCTAAACCTTCAGCTGAGTTTTGATGCAGCTTTGCTGGCTGAGGAGGCAATTATAAACAGCCGGCTCCTATTTCTTTCTCACTTACCATCAGCAGAAATCTCCACCCCCTTGTATGAGCCTCCCTTCAGACACGAGCTGCTCAAGGAAGCACCCTGCTCACATGGCACAGCCAAAACTGAAAGATTATGTTTGCCCACAGCCTTATACTTTGGCAAAACATGAACATAAGGGACCACATCATCAGCTACTGTGGACAAGCTGTTGAGGATCTCCTCCCATCTCCACAGAGAACTGGGAGCCAGGCAGTCTTTTGTGGCTGTTTCAGCTGCTTAACACAGCATTGCTGCATCCATTCAATTTCCTGCCACTGATACTAAAATCACAAGAGTTGCTTAAAACTTCTGATCAGCAACATAGTAATGGTATTAAAATGGTGATGATAGTGAGGGATGTGAGATTTTTTTCCCTCCTTTCACAATCTAGTTGCTGCTTTTAGACATTACTCCATAAAGAACTACAGTCTTTCCTTTTGTGGGACATATTCAACTGCAGAGTTATTTCTACTTCTCACAGATGAGGTTTGAGAAAAAATTCTCCACTGACAGTGGTGAACTGGTGAAGAGTCCAGACATTTTATGCTGCTCAAACCTCAGAAGCCAAATGGATTGCTGAGGTCCACAGAGTCACTTCTGCTCTCCGAGACCCAAACAGTCCCACATGTAACAGGGGATTGTTTCTTTTCTTTGCAAAGCAGCTTGAAAGACACAAACAGAATCTACAAAAGCCTTGGCAGAGCAATTATAAGATATAATAATCTGAAAGCATGTCTGATGTACAGTAGTTTTATATCAGTGGCTAATTGTGTACACGAGCTGAGTGCATTCAAGGAAGAGCTTATTGTTCCTCTAAGTGGTTTGAAAGTAGCAGCAGGAAAAATATTTTGCAGGGCTGGATATGCTGAGTACAGAGTAACACAACAGAGCTTGGACCCACCTGTGAACCATGGGCCTTCTTTTAACGGGAACAAGTGAACAGACTGTCATTAAAAGCTGGAAACTCCTGGATTTTGAAGGGTTGGTTGGTTTGTTTTTGGCAAATATATTTCTACAGAGAACCCAGTTGGCCTCTGTCACAGTATGGGACTGAAAAGAAGTTCTCTCTACTATGAAGATGTTCAGAAGTTTTTGAACTTAATACTGTTAATGATTAGAAACATTTAGGCAAGCTTTCAATATAACCATGGGCTGTCTGAAATCAGCAAAGATTCTATTTAAAAGAAAGATGGGTGAAGCATTTTGGAAAAAACAAACAAACAAAAAAATTGAAAGTCTGCAAGATTATTATCCAATGATTTAGGTAACAACTGACTCTACCAGCAGCCTTATTTTCTGGTACTTTCTTCATACAGTAAACATTGTTGTCTAGGATCCTGATTCCCAGTGAAATAGAAGTGCCAATTTTGCTCCATTCACCTGGGTAATCACTGGCTGCTTCAGAAGCCCATTTCCAGGTAGATACTCCTGATCAGGTCCTGACAGCACTCCAGGTGTGCATCATCTGGCCAGACGCTATGGGAAGTAAGGGAGGTTTGAGGCACCGACCTCCAGGTCAAGGCCAACATGGTGCAGTACACCAAAAAGTCATTCCCACCCAGCTGGCTATGACATTTTACAAGTGAAAATAAAAGATAAGAACAAATGAAAAGATGCCGAGAAGAACAGACAAATCTGAAAGCAGAAAATGCTGATAAAAACTGACTTTTTGGCACAGATTACAAGTTTGTTACAAGTAACAAATCTTTCTCTGTTCAGGGCTCTGTTCAACAAGAGAAATAAGGTAGCATGAACAATGCTCTGGTTCTTTCTGTAATTTGTTCACTAGTTCAGGCAGAGAAAAGGAATAATTCCAAGCATATCACAGGTAGAAAATTCCTTCTCATTTATTCAGACTGATGAATGGACCATGCAAATATGAGTTTTTCTTACTCCAGTAACAACTGAAGCAAGAACACAACCTTACTGGACTAATGTAGAGCAATTATAGGAAATAAGGTTTCTTTTAGAAATGCGAATTCCAAACTGGAAGAAATTAAATTGTTTAGGAGAGGTTCAACAAGATGTCTTTAAGAAAAAGTAGATAAAGAAGAAGCAGTGGTTTGCAAGAGCTGTTGGAAAGTAATTAAGATATTTGTGTTGATACCCTCAAGGCGTAGATGTCTGCAAATAATCTAAATCGGCAATCTACTTTAAGGAAATTGTACTAAAAGGGACTTGCTTGTATTGTTTTTTGTTTATCTTGCTTTCTTGCTCTGTCATAGGTAATCTTTCTTTCTCTCCTTCTCTCTTCCTCTTTTCTTTCTTTTCTTTTCTTCTTTTCCTTTTCTTTTCTTTTTTTTTTTTTTTCCTTTCCTTTCCTTTCCTTCCTTTCCTTTCCTTTCCTTTCCTTTCCTTTCCTTTCCTTTCCTTTCCTTTCCTTTCCTTCCTTTCCTTTCCTTTCCTTTCCTTTCCTTTTCCTTTCCTTTCCTTTCCTTTCCTTTTCCTCTTTTTTCCTCTTTTTTCTCCCCTTCCCTTCCCTTCCCTTCCCTTCCCTTCCCTTCCCTTCCCTTCCCTTCCCTTCCCTTCCCTTCCCTTCCCTTCCCTTCCCTTCCCTTCCCTTCCCTTCCCTTCCCTTTCCAACTCACAGTAAATACAAATACTTTTAAAAGCTGGGAAATGTAACTTTAGAGCACAATCACGAGGACCAATATAGTTGTAGTTCTTCAATACTCCACCCTCACCCCTCTTGTCTTTTTCTCATGTTAATTCCTGTCCAGGAAAGTTCCTCTAAATAAAAATTTACCCAATGCAAAGACTAAAAAGAAGGAAAACCACAAGCAATATAACAATACTAATCTTGAAGAATAAAACTTATCACATCAAGTTTCCATTAAGTTGACCTGAAATCATAGTTTGAAAACAGCAAGAGAAATATTAAATAGTGTCATCATGCTGTATTTCTTAACCCTCTGCTACATTTATAGCTTCTTATGTCCTCAGATTAGGACTAGAGTAGGACAATTCTTTTCACAGGTAACCAACTTAGCCTTATGTTAGTAAAGACTACAGTGGCTTCCAGATTTCTTCATACAAACAACGATGACAACAAAGCTGTTCGCATCTTTGCTGCAAACATCTCCTTCTTTGTTGAAGGAATGTTGAAGGAATGGCAACAAGAAAAGAATACTTGTTTTGTCTCAATTTGCTTCTTTCCAAGCTAGTACACAAGTGGCACAGAAGCAACTACTACTCTTAGTTATTGACTGCCAAGGCTCCTTGGGACCTTCCTAGGAAAGCCTCATGATCAACAGAAACTACTGTTCTTCACTGTTGTCACCAAAAGATTTACAAGATGAACATCTTCCACATCTATCTATTGTGTACCTATCTCTCGCACTTGGAGCCTCAAACTGGTCTCAATGTCACCAATAATATAATAACGCTCCTACTGGCAGTGTTTATCAGTTAAATCTAAACCTTCTGACAACTCAGAGAAGAAGCTGATTTACTTGAAGTATCTAATTTTACCCCTTTCACTACCAACTCAGTGGCTTATATTTATACTTTCTCATGACCTTATTCCCGTTCTTGTCACAGCAGGGCCACCTGGCAGTGAACAGGACCACCAGGACCAACTTTTTCATAATGTTGACTAAGTCAAACACATAACAGGTTTTTAGAAAGTTTTTCCTCTGTGTACTGATGTGTTTGTTGTTTTTTTTAGCTAGGTACAGAATTTGACACATGGGTTGACCTGCCAGAAAATCTGAGCTGCAGCCAACAAAATGAGGTGGTGTTTTATTGGTTTATTGTTTTAGTTTTCAAATCTTGAGCTTTTCATGGAAAAAAAAAAATCATGTGACAGGTGGAATAGGTATGAAGGACATGAGACACAAGAAAAACACAAAAGGTGAAAAGCTAAACCAGCATGGCCAGTTGCCACAGATTTACTGCATGCCTACCAACATTTATAGGTTTTCTGAATCCCTTAAGTGTCCCTCAAATAACCTGTCAGTTTTCTTTCTTGGATGGGTTTATGAATTTGTTTTAAGTGCACAATTCTAGCCATATTTAAAATAGGAATTCTAAGTACTAGACACAAAAGACTTATAAGAATATGATGCAACTCTCAAAGACCTTTCATAGCCTAAATGTTATGTTTTTCAGCAAATAGCATAATTTCAAAGGTGTCACTGTTGTTGGATCAACAGTGTAGCATTGTTATATGGTTTTAGAGAAACAGCCTGATGTAACTTCTTCGCCTGATTCCTTAAAAACTGATTTTACTCACTGAAAAAAATAAACTTCAGATTCTGGGGAAATACAAATGCATCAACAAGGAACACTTTTAGAGCACTGTGACAAGTTTTCACTGAAGCTGAAGTGCTATTTTTGGAATGTATTTTATAGATTATGCTCATCTTGCTTATTTCTTTAAACTTCTGGATTGCACATTCTTAAGCCAAATTATTTTGCTTCTTTGAAATAAACTGAAATTCTAGGGACTTCCTTAGTACTTCATATGAAGAAAAAATATACAAACTGACAGTATATTTATGTCCTTTAAGCCATCAGTTACACTCTTCCTCAGATACTGTACTTAGGTGTGACATAGGAATCTAGATGATAGACTCGACGCACCCTTCCATTCTGCATTTAGGCTCAAATGAGTTTCCCCACTAATGTGTGATTAATCTGTGTATCTCTTGTCTGCACACAAGATATTAACTCCCTAAATTCAGATTCTGCTACCTTTCATCAGGAGATAGATTGTTTGGGTTTACGTGATCCCATGGAAAGCCATGAGTCCCAGTGCACCTCAGTCTAAGGGAGTTAGAATTCTTCCCCTGGTCACTGCAACTGCACTGACAGTGCTAGCTGCAAGCAGATGTTCCAGAACTGAGGGAATGTGTGCTTCCTTCAACCCTTCAGAGCTGTGTTTGTGGTGAAAGAGCAGGATGTGCTGTGAGATGAAGAACATCATCCTGTAAATTCATTAAAAGTATCCTGTAAATTGATTAAAACCTTGATGCTTTATACACATTCTGACTATACCACTTTCCAATTCCCTGCCCTTCATATTCTCTTTTTCTTTCACGTTGAGCTTCTGTCACTGTCCTTAGAGAGAGGGCTGAGGCAAAAAAAAATCGCTCAACCTGCATAGCATATTAAACTACCCTTGATATTTGTCCCATCCTTACAGCAACAAGGTATAGAAAAATAATAATGTCAATGTTCTGTAAGGGAAACAGAAGAGTAGCCATAGTAGTTCAGATAACAGGTTAGTCTGAACCAGTACAGTGTCTTTAAGGCAAACACAGAACAACCTTTCCTTATTTGTGCAATCCCAACTTCTGTTATTGTTCTGAGGCAGACCTTTAGATGATCATACTTATGGGCACTGGGTGTGCTCTATATCATTCTGCATGGATTTATTCTTGAGCTGTCCTTCAAGGAGTTCCACAGGTTAACTATCTGTTATGCAATATAAGTTGCTCCCTTTCATTCATCTTTAAGTTACTCTATATTGCTATTTCCTTAGAGGTTTTAGATCTTCCTTCACTTAAAAAGTGAACAACTTCTCCCCATCCTCTTTCATAATTTTATGCAGTTGCATTAGGTCATCTCTTCCAACAGGATAATTAAAACAAAGGCTCTGCAAAGGTCTATTTAGAAATGCTGTTGCTTATCATAGTCATGTCATATCACATGAACAGACGGGACCGGTATGTTCAAATTACTTATCAGGAAAAGTTGCGATGAATTTTAGATGCAACTAACAAAATCATGTGAAGGTGGGATGAACTGGCAGAGAAGTTCAGTAAAGGTCTGTTGAAGGGACAAGACACCAGAAGGAATATACACAGTGACGGCATGTTGTTCAAAAGAGCCCAAATAGTCTCTTACACTTATGGCTGTGAAAAATAAAAAGCACAGAAAATTATACTGAAACCATTTAAATGCATGAAGATAGTATCGAGGTTCAATTCCCTGAGGGAATCCTGTTCACTTCTGATTATCTACTGGGAGAAAAGAAAAAAGAGAGAGAGAGATGGAAGAGATTCTGCAAAGAGGAACTAAAACAGCCATAGACCCGTCAAGACATGAACAGTCTGATAGAGGAAATAAACCAACAAGGAAGACATGGAAAAGTGTAGAAGGTGTTTGTTGCCCAAGAATGTTTTTGAGAAGATGAACTGTAATCTTCTTAATGTTAAAAAAAAAAAAAAAAAAAAAAAAAAAAAAAAAAAAAAAGAGAGAGAGATTCAGTGAACTAGAAACGTAAAAAAGAAATAAAAAGAAAATCCAAGAAATAACACCTAATTAGAATGGTAGAACATGGTATATTTCTCAAAACCTAATATAACAAACTGATAAAATCAGTATCAGTATTTAATGATTGTGGCTCTAAGTCTTTTTTTTTAAAGACTTGCCAAGCAAAAGCCATCCCCACTCCATTTTACCACAAGTTAGACATTTCTATTGAGAGCACGCAGGCGTATGTCAGAGATGATTTTAATTCTTAATGGTCTTAGGAATCTGTGGAGGTCTCAGTCAATAGGAAGCTGACAAATGTTGTCCCAATTTTCAAGGAAAGCAAGAAAGAAGACCTTGGTAATTAACGGCCTCTCAGTCTCATTTTTGTGCTTGGTAAAATAATGGAGAAGATTATTCTGAGAGTTACTGAAACAAACTTGAAAGACATCACAGTCACTGATTACATTGCCAACACAGTCTCACCGAGGCAATCGGCTCCGGGGTAGACACGTTCTATAGAGGAGCAGGGATGGTGGTGTGCAGGGGTTCCCTGCACTGAGGCCACTCGAGGCAGCCAAAGGAGCTGCCAGGAGCCAGCAGCCCTTGCGAGGGCAGCTGAGGAGGTGCAGGCGGAGCCAGGAGCACCCCCTCCTCTCATACAAAGGCAGCCCCAGGGGGACCTTGAGCGACCAGGAGTGCAGCAACAGAGTGGAGCAACACTGTGCCATGCCTGCAAGAAAGGCAGTGGGGTGATACAATCCAAATAATGGTGGACCCCCTCTGCCCTGTAGATGCTGGGCAGAGGGAGGGGACTTGGGAGATGAAAAGGAATGGAAACAGGTCCCTGCTTGGCATCGCAGGCAAGCCCCCTCTTTACCCACCTAACCACCTCCCCAGGTGCCCTTACTCAACAGGTTTGAGGCCCTGGAGCTCAAGGGATGAGTAGGTGAGGATGTGGGAGAATGTCCACTCAGGAGATTGTCTGGGGCAAGGAAGTCGACTCCACACGTCAAGACTTCCTCCACCAAGAAGGGTAATGATCGTAGGTGACTGCCTTCTAAGGGGAACAGAGGGCCCCATATGTTGGCCAGACCCTACTCATAGGGAAGTCTGCTGCCTCCCTGGGGCCTGGGTCAGTGACATTACCAGGAAACGTCATGGCCTCGTTCACCCCTACGATCGTTAACCCTTAGTGATAATTCGAGCTGGCAGAAATGAAACAACTGAGAGAAGTCTGAAAGCTATTGAAAAGGACTTCAGGGGATTGGGGCAGTTACTGGACAGAGTGGGTACGCGGGTGGTGTTTTCCTCTATCCCTTCAGTGTGTGGGGAGGGATAACTGAATGGACGTGGAAAGCCCAGCTGATCAGTACATGGCTGAGAGGCTGGTGCCATCACAGGAATTATTGTTTTCTCCAGCTACCTGAAAGGAATCACAGTATCCTGTGAAGGAAGTTGTGGGGAACTGGGTGTCAGCCTTTTCTCACAGGTAACTAGTGATAGGACAAGACAGGATGGCCTCAAGTATCACCAGGGGAGGTTCAGGTTGGAAATTAGGAGACATTTCTTCTCAGAAAGAGCAGTCAGGCACTGGGACGGGTTGCCCAGGGAGGTGGTGGAGTCACAGTCCCTAGGAGTGTTTAAGGAAAGGTTGGACATGGTGCTTAGGGACATGGTTTAGTGGGTGACATTGGTGGTAGGGGGATGGTTGGATCTTGGAGGTCTCTTCCAACCTTAATGATTCTCCGTGATTATAGCCAATACGGGTTCACAAGGTGAAAGTCCTGTTCAATGAACTTAATTTCCTTTTATGACAAGTTTGCCTATCTAGTTGACTAAGGGAAGAGAGTAGATGGAATCTTTCATGATTTCAACAAACCTTTTGATACTATTTCTCACAGTATCCTTCTAGACTGAATATTCATCATACAGCTAGACAAGTTCATAATATAACAGGTGAACAATTGCTCTTCACTGAGAGCGTGGTTGGGCACTGGAACAGGCTCCCCGGGAAAGTGGTCACAGCACCAATCCTGCCTGATTAAGAAGTGTTTGGACAATGCATTCAAAAACATGGTTTGATTTTTGTGTGGTTCTGTGTGGATTTGATATATATATTTGATTATCAAGTTGGACTTGATAATCAAGTTGGACTTGATAATCCTTGCGGGTCCATTACAACTTGGATTATTGTAAGATTCTATGATTATCTTTCTCCTTAGGAGTTCTTGAAAATATTTAAATTATTTACTTCAGGACACATGAAACTGTTCATCTCTGGACATCTGAACTGAAATCTTGTCTCTAAAATAAGGTCTGATCTTAGTGTGTGTGTTGTTGTAAAGAACCACCAGCACAATATAACCTACCAGAAAAATAATAATAATTAAAAAAAAAATAGTCTTAATAGCTGCATGTCTATAGAGATAAGTTCCACAGCAAACACTAATAGCTCTTGGAAGAACTAATCCCCCCCAAAAAAAAGTTGGTACATCTGCGTAAGGCCTGTGTAAGGTACTGAGCACTTATCCAAGCATTTTGCTCACAGGCCACTGATTCCTAATCATTTTGTTCAGTAAATGACAGTCTTCATTACCCCAGTCAGCTACAATTAAAGCTAAGTTTTCAGTCTTGCACAGCATGTCTAAAATCACAAGTGGAGCTTATTTCTTCTTTAGTTAAGCAGAGACAGAGAGAGAGGCCACTGTTGCAATTTTACTTCACTAGATCAGCCTAGCAACTCTAATTTGCCTGTGGAAAGAACAATTTGTGTAATATTTTATCTGGATTTAATTCCAACTATGAATTTATTCAGCCTTCCTGTTTCCTTTCATCCGTGAGACTTTCTGAACTCATAATATTGTACATCTCTGCACAAATGTAGACAACTTGTGACCACTTGAATTGAATTCAAAATGTTTCTCTGGATCAAATTATACAGTAGCAAAGTGTTTTGAAACCACCTTATCAGTATGATAAGTTGCTTGTAGCTGAAGCTTGTTTATATGTGTACAGGCAAGATGCGTGCACAGGAGATCTAGAGACTAACCTGGAAAATGTGTTTTGTTTTGTTTTGTTTTGTTTTTTAATTACTATTATTATTTCTAATCTGAAGTCCTAAAAGCAATAGCTACTAGGATTTCTTTCCAATTGCTGTGTGAGATTTTTTTTTCTAACTGTAGTGCTCTGTGCCCCACTTCATTACATAGAACATTTTAAACTCTCCCCTGTTTATATCAGTCACAATGAGAATTGCTTCTAGCATACAAAATTGAATTATTTTACTTTTTTAGAATGGTTAAACCTTTTCCATTTAGGTAGTAGTTCAGCAGGCTTCTTAAAAATCTTAAGCTGAATTTTTTCGTAGTAAGAAACACATCCTCCTAAATAAAACTTGTCTCAGAGGTCATAGTGTTGCGTATGTTCAAGATGCACCTAAATAATGCATATTACTGGGAAAAAAAATAAGCTATACATTTTACATGACCTGAAAGTTTGACATCTATAATTCAGATAATGAAGAATATCAGGTGGGAAAATGATAACATAATAGGAAACAATTCATAGCTGTGCAAAGCCATACTAATATTCTGTAGTACTGTTGGGAAAACTGTAGAAAGGATCTCAGCATTACAGTTTTGCGACTGAGTTGCTGTATATTTGGGAGTAGGTGGACACAGTTTGACTCCTGGTCCATCGCAAGTTAGATTTTCTGAGCAGTGGTCTTTCCTTCTGACAGTGGATGGAAAACACTTTCTCCTAAATCATATCTAGTGTTTAAAGAATTCCAAAATCATTTTTAGTTATTCAGAGATTTTTTTTTAAGTATCATGTATGTTAGAAAATGAAACTGAAATGACTCTGTTTCTTTTTATTAGTCTGAATTCTGCATGTGGTTTTGTATCCAGGTACTGGATGCTTGCAATGAAATGTGACATTTACATTGGCTTTTGTAAGTGTTGCTTTAATTAGTTTGGTTTCCATGGGACCCTAGGTGTCATGAGATATGGCTAACGGGCAAGGACAATATTCATAAAACAAGTGAGGTCACTTCTGTAAATGTTTGCACAGCTTTTCCAATACAGGAATGGATGCTGTCAGATCACTTATACTAAAGAGGATTTTTTTCTAAAGCCCTTCAAGAAATAAGGTATAACCCTATTGTGTTCTCCTCCAAACGCTGGTTTGTTGGGACTGGGGAGGAGAAAACCTTTGAGAACTATACAGATGTTTTCATTGTTATTCTCCTACATACCAGAAGGAAAAGCAAGACCATCACATTGCAACACACTGAACACCTGCCTGACAAGCAAGGCAATATAAAGGCAAAGAGCCACTAACACCTGATGAGTTACAGGGCCTGATGGAGCGCCCAGACAGCTACTTCCCAGTTGCGTTGAAAGAACAGTTATAAAATAGTAAGTAAGTTATAAATAATAGTAAGTTATACAATAGCAAGTGACTAAAAGCCTTGTGGGATCCATCCCCCTACCACTCGCAGCCATGTTCCCTGTCAGCAGCCAGAGGGACTGCAATGCATTGCAGGAAGCTAAAAGGCAGGGGGATCGATGAGTCCTTACAAACTCACTTAAGTACAGGAGTTCTTGGGGGGAGGGAGGGATATAGGCAGGCAAAATACACCAAGAACCACACATACACAAACATGCCAAATGTCACACAAAAAATACAAGCTCAACTCACCAACCACCTGATCCTAGACAAATCAAACTGCAGTATTAATAGATGTATGTCAAAAATAATAATGTTTTAGTAGATTTTTCTTCATTGACACCATCTGGTGCACTATGATGTTGCTACAGTAACTGGGAAAAGCACCCTGGCAGAGGCATTTAATGTTAAACGACTGTGTTTAATGATAAGCCAGTGTCAAAGTTTACATTCTCGGCAGAAAAATAGCTCATAAAACATGCCTTCTGACTCTTTCCCTTGGAAATGAGTCAGATTCAGACAGACTGCCACAAACTCTCCTGGAGATCTTCTGAAATGGGGAAGGAAAAAAAAAATACCAGTTTTTCAATTGAGAAATAGATTGTGAAGTTTGTAAAATTTTGCACAAATTAAAGACGGACTAAGACTTTATATCAGACATTTGTCCCCTTCACACATGTTTTCTGTTTGCATATATTGGATATTGGATCTTCCAAGGATGCTGAGGCAAAAGAGCAACTGGACATGGTATGAATCTGTGCATGGTTTGAAGCACTTACAGGAACTCTTTTCTTCCAGAAGTGCTCCCTCCTGCTAGACAAACTCAAGATGCTACCCTGTCTGGCTTACTCTTACTTTTTTTTTTTCCAAATGCCTAAATGCCTGCCTCAAACAAATTTAAATGTCATGGTTGCTGTTTCTGTCCAGATCCAGTGTGACCCGTGCACTAAATAAAACCTGAGTGATGTGAATTGGACAGCTGAAGCCACTTCAAACCTCCTCGTATCTGTCCCTGCAAGATACCACCCCTCTGAAGAAAGCACATGCAACTCAGTTCATCTGAACAACTGCAGTTGTGCTGTCACTCATTGTAGGCTGTTTAATGCATAGTAGCACCACACCAGGTGATCAAGAGCACCTTCACCTCCCCAGCATCCATGAGAGAATGAACTGTCATTTCCTTCCTCCAGCCCTGGCTTTGCAAGTGGGAAGCACATTAGTATAAAATGCAGGGACTTACCCAAAGCCAAACACAGGAATAAAACCTATCTTTCCAGTCTCCCAGGATGCTCTGTATATCTTTCATGGGCCAGGTGGTAAATATCTTTAACCATACTCAATGGGGCCACTATTTCCAGCAGCACTCAGTGTTTCTTACGGTCCATGAAAAGGAAAACCATTTCTGATCTGCTTTGTACCCAGGCACCCACTGCATGATTAAACATCTGGCTCTAAGACCCTGACACCCAGCTTTACTCAAAGGTTAGGTGTGTCATCAAAGTTTTCAGGTACATAAACTATAATTTATCACTTCCTCTGAATCAGGAGACTTATGATATTGATGCCATGTGCTATGTTATTGATTAGCAGTACTAAGACAGCATCACTCTGTAGATGTGTTTCCTTTAAATTGTGTGACAAACATCTACATTAATATTGCTAGAAAAATTTAATTTATTTCATAAGACTTTGATTTTGCTGTGTCAGTTTACCGATATTTGGAAGAGAAATGAGTCTTTGCAGATGATACCTGTAACTCCTGGTTTAAAACTCTAAGAGTTGTTTTTTTTTTCCTTAAACAAAAAGGAAAGCAGAAGAAAAAACAGTTAAGATATCTGTTTTCATTAGTAGTTCTGAATAAAGCCTTTCTGTATTATCAAGACAATAATGACAAGGTTGCTGCTGTGCTTGGAAGATCTACTGGCCCTTTATGAGCTTTGTTGGACATTTCAGTAGAAAGACCTGGATCTGGACCATAAGCAAAGCAATGACTGCATTAGCAGTCAGCTGTAAAATACACTCTGAAGAGACCCAGAGTTCAGTACAAAAGGTTTGGCAGTAGCAATATCCAGTATTCTAGTAGTCATTAGTTCCAGATGATCTACTCTTCTTGAAATAGAAGAGGTTCATTTCAAACTGTTTTAACTCAAGAGGTCTCCTCAAAACGAAAATGAAAAGCCTGAGGTGAAAGCGGTAGAGTTTATGACTTAATTCTTCTGTTTTTATGGTGTCATAGCCATTTCAGCATCACAACTGTGTTAATACTTTATGTTTCATTGAAGACATCATGGAGGACCCTTCTAGGCTGCACAAGGTTGCCGCTTACAAAGTCTTTTTCCAAACAAATGAAAAAGCCACTTCAACCCCCCAGAGGATAGCTGGAGCTCTGGTGCACAAACCTTGAATTTATCTAAACAGATAGAATCATAGAAACACAAGGTTGGAAAGAACCTAAAAGATCTTCTAGTCCAACCGTCCTCCTCTCACCAATACTGCCCACTAAGCTACTAAACCATATCTCGTAGCACCTCATCCAGGCGCTTCTTCAACAATGCGAGGGACGGTGACTCCACCACTTCCCTGAGCAACCTGTTCCAGCGCCTGACCACTCTTTGAGAGAAAAAGTTTTTCCTGGTATCTAATCTAAATCTCCCCAGGTGCAACTTGTGGCCATTTCCTTGAGGCCTATTTTAGTTATCTGGGAGTCGAGGCCGACCCCCTCCTCATCACAACCTTCCTTCAGGAAGTTGTAGAGTGCAATAAGGTCTCCCCTGAGCCTCCTCTTCTCCAGACTGAACAACCCCAGCTCCTTCAGCCGCTCCTCACATGACTTGTGCTCTAGACCCCTCATCAGTTTTGTTGCCCTTCTCTGGACACGCTCCAGGGCCTCAATGTCCTTCTTGTAGTGAGGGGCCCAAAGCTAACAGTGCTTGAGGTGCTGCCTCACCACAGCAGAGTACAGGGGGACGATCACCTCCCTGGTCCTGCTGGCTGCACTATTCCTGATACAAGCCAGGATGCCGTTGGCCTTCTTGGCCACCTGGGCACACCGCTGGCTCATGTTCAGGCGAGCATCGATCAACACTCCCAGGTCCTTGTCCTCTTCACAGTCTTCCAGCCACTCTGCCCCAAGCCTGTAGCACTGCATGGGGTTGTTGTGGCCAAAGTGCAGGACACAGCACTTAGCCATGTTGAACCTTATCCCATTCACCTCAGCCCAGCAGTCCAGCCTATCCAGATCCCTCTGAAGGGCCACCCTGCCCTCTGGCAGATCACCACTATCTCTGAACTTGGTGTCGTCTGCAAAGTTACTGGGGGTACACTCAGTTCCCTCATCTAGGTCATCAATAAAGATATTAAACAAGATAGGCCACAATACTGAACAGTAGGGGACACCACTTGTAACGGGATGCCAGCTGGACTTAACTCCATTAACCACTACCCGCTGGGCACGGCCCTCCAGCCAGTTCTTTACCCAGAGATGATTATACCTCTCTAGGCCACAGGCAGACAGTTTCCCCAGGAGAGTACTGTGGGAGACCATGTCAAAAGCTTTGCTGAACTCTAAGTAGACTACATCAACAGCCTTTCCCTCATCCACCAGTCTGATCACTTGGTCATAGAAGGAGAGGTTGGACAAGCACGACCTGCCTTTCGTGAACCCATGCTGGCTGGGCCTGATCCCCTGGATGTCACACACGTGCCGTGTGATCTCACCCAACATGATTTGCTCCCTAACTTTCCCTGGCACCAAGGTCAGGCTGAGACGCCTGCAGTTCCCCAGGTCCTCCTTATGGCCCTTCTTGTAGATGGGAGTCACATTGGCAAGCCTCCAATCCTCTGGGACCTCTCCAGATAACCAGGAACACTGATAGATGGTGGAAAGCGGCTTGACAATCACCTCCGCCAGCTCCCTCAGCACCCTAGCGTGGTGCCTTTCTGGTCCCATGGACTTGCGACATTTCACGTGGAGGAGCTGGTCTCTAGCTGTCTCTTCCTGGATCAAAGGGGGTGATTCTTTACCTGAATCACAGGGGACTTCCAGGTCATGGCGTAAAGTAGCCTGAGGACAACTGATCCGACTATTAAAGACAGATGTAAAGAAGGCGTTAAGAATCTCAGCCTTTTCCTTATCCTCAGTGATCTCATTCCCTGCTGCATCAAGTAAAGGATGGAAATTTTCCTTGGCTCTTCTCTTGCTGTTAATATATTTGTAAAAGGATTTCTTGTTTTCTTTAACTGCAGTGGCCAATCTGAGTTCAAGCTGGGCTTTTGCCTTTCTAACTTCCTCACATCTCCCACCAGTACTCCTCTGTTAGTGAAGAGCAGGTCTAGCGGGGCACCTCCCCTGGTAGGCTCTTGAACCAGCTGTGTCAGGGAGCTATCTTCCACACACTCTAGAAACCTCCTGGACAAGTTTCTCTGCGCAGTATTATACCTCCAGCATGTATCAGGGAAGTTGAAATCTCCCATGAGAATAAGTGCTGGCAATCATGTAACTTTTGCGAGCTGCTTATAGAATGCCTCATCCAGCTCTTCATCCTGATTAGGCAGTCTGTAACAGACCCCCACCAAGATGTCACCCCATCAGGCCTTCCCCCTGATCCTTATCCATAGACACTCAACTTTATTATTCCCAACCCCAAGCTCTTCAACATCAAAACACTCTTTAATATAAAGAGCCACACCACCACCCTTCCTTCCTTGTCTATATCCCTTCTGAATAGCTTGTAGTCCTGCTAGCTCCTTAGCTAGGATTCGTTTCCCCCTTTGAGACAGGTGAGTTCCATCCATTGACAACAGGCCAGGGGTTGAGTAAACTGCCCCATGGTCAAAGAACCTAAAGTTTCTGTCTCGACACCAGCCTCTCAGCCAATTATTCATTGTCTGTGTTTTCCTAGCCTGCTCAGTGTCCTTCACCTCCCCAGAATGAATACAACAAAACATGACTTGTGCTCCCGCTCCTTGAACCATTTGCCCTAAACCCCTGAAATCTCTTTTCATAGTCCGCAGGCTTCTCTGAGCAATCTCATCACTGCCCAGCTGAACTATGAGTAATGGGTAGTAATCACCCTTCTGAGAGCACAAGAGCTCTCCTTCCCCCAGCAGAAGAAATCGAGCAGAGGAGATGGGCAAGTGCCATGGCTGAGCAAGGACCTGCAGCTTAAACTGAGGGAAAAGAGGGAAATGTACAGGCGGAAGCAGGGTTGTGTAGCCTGGGAGGAATACAGGGGTGTCATCTGGATGTGCAGAGACAGGATCAGGAAAGCCAAGGCACAGATGGAGCTGAACTTGGCAAGGGATGTGAAAAAATAACAAGAAGGGGTTCTACAGATACATAGGCAGGAGGAGACAGGCCAAGGTGAGTGTTCCCCCTCTGACAAACGAGATGGGAGAACTGGCTTCCAAAGACGTGGAAAAAGATGAGGTACTCAATAAGTGCTCTGCCTCAGTCTTCACTGCTGGTCAAGTTTAGAAGGACTTGCGGGTCCTGATAGACGAGAAGCTGGACACGAGCCAGCAGTGTGCGCTTGCATCCCGGAAGGCCAGCTATGTCCTGGGCTGCATTAAAAAAGGGGTGGCCAGCACGGAGAGGGAGGTGATTGTCCCCCTCTACTCTGCTCTTGTGAGACCCCACCTGGAATACTGCGTGCAGGCCTGGGGCCTCCAGCACAAGAAAGATGTGGAGCTCTTGGAATGGGTCCAGAGAAGGGCCACTAAGACGATCAGAGGGCTGGAGCACTTCTACTATGCAGAAAGGCTGAGGGAACTGGGCTTGTTTAGCTTGGAGTAGGCTCCGGAGAGACCTCATTGCGGCCTTCCAGTACTTGAAGGGAGCGTAGAGACAGAAGGGAGAACGCTTGTTTACATGTGTTGATAGTGATAGGACAAGGGGGAATGGTTTTAAGCTAAGACAGTGGAGATTTAGGTTAGATATTAGGAGGAAGTTTTTCACTCAGAGGGTGGTGAGGCACTGGCACAGGTTGCCCAGAGAGGTTGTGGATGCCCCATCCCTGGAGGCATTCAAGGCCAGGCTGGATGCGGCTCTGGGCAGCCTGCTCTAGTGGTTGGCAACCCTACCCAGCGCAGGGGGGTTCGAACTAGATGATCTTTAAGGTGCTTTTCAACCCAGGCCATTCTATGATAACCACTGGGGTGCCGGGAGTTTTCTAGGTATGTCCCTGAGCCGGACCCCAGGTAGACAACACACAACCCTACAGTTCCGGTCTGCTCTGCAAATGGCGCCCTCCGTTTCTCACAGGAGGGCACCACCTCCCACAACCACCCTCCTTCCCTTCACCCCCACACGCACGGGGCCGCCCCCTTCGTGCCCGGCGGGAACCGCGCGGCGCCGCCCTCCCGGGGTTGTCTCTGGGCAGAGCGCAAGAGCGCAGTTGCCGTCAGCCTGTGGCGAGAGCCGCGGATGCAGCCTGGTTGCGACGCTGCCCCGGGCCGCCCCTGGCGAGGCCAGGGCCCGAGATCCCCCAGTAACGCGCGGTCGGGTGCTGCGACCTGGTTTTCTGACCTATTACCACATCTCTTTTTTTTTTTTTTTTTCTCTCCTATTTAGATCACCCTCACTGACCTCGATCTTTGAAAGCACTGTGCTTTTCAGAGAAAAATAGTTTGACAGACAGCAAACTGGGACATTGTGAAACTTTGTTCTTCTGAAAAGAAAAAAAAATCAGTCTAAACTGATGCTGGAAAACATGGTAAAAGTGGCCATCACATAAGAACAAAGTATAGATGGAAGTTCTTGACAAAGAACTGGTTTCTATCACGTGAGATCCTGGAAAAAGGGAGTAAGGCCCTTCTAGTAGACAGGTCTTTTCAAAAACATCTTGTAGTGTCCTTTTTTTAACCAATATGGTTTATTTATGCACAACCTCTTATTTGTAGATTGTTAATAAAGAGACTACTCTTACTTCTCTAATATACCTTAAAGCATCCCTTTAAAATGCCAGAAGATAAGCACAAATCCTAAAGAAGCTCTTTGTTTCATTTAACAGAATAATTTTGAGTCTAAGAAAATAGCACACATCACCAGAAATAACCAACTGTGCTGAAGAATAGTGTAAATTTGGACTTGAGCTATTTTTGTGATTGTTTAAAAAGTTAATAAGCAGACAAACTATTTCATTAAAAATCATTTAGCAATTCCAAGCTATATTTGCATTATTTGATAGCTAAGAGAAAGGGAACTCCATCCTCTTTTATTTTCCACAGGTCCCAATGTTAACTTTCCTGAACCTATGAATGTTGAAGGTCTATATCCAATTAATGCATTTGTGACATGTTTTCATAGTGAAAACATTGGTTCAGCTGAACAAATTACTTCCAAAACCCAACATTTTTGGTGTAGACTGTGGTACTGCTGCAAAGTGAAATGAGCTGGAATAGAAGCACCTGCTACACATCTGTAACTCCAGGTATCTATAAAATCCTAGTGAGTTTTATTGAACCATTAAGCTGTGATACCATTTACAAAACTATTATCACCAACAGAAGACCATAATTATGAGAGTGTCATAACAGTGCCAGCCAATCAGTAATCTGAAGGCTGCAATATGACTTTCGGAGACAGTGTGCAATAGTGGGGCAAAACAATAAGAAAGTTGCTAACAGCAGCAAAGTTGTGGTAGAAATACGGCTATTCCTTCTTGGGCCACAATGTGGTTTCACATTAAGGTCACGCCATGAGCAAATGAGGAATACAGTCTTGTACATGCCCTGGACATGCCAGTTTTGGGGCCAAAGGAGTCATGACTGTAGAGAAAATTAATCTGAAAGAGACTTTCCTTTGAAGGGCAGCACCCTTCTACTGGTAGCTCTGCCTCAAAGGATTTCTTCCAAAGGCCTAAAAGCACCCTCCTGGAAGTAGCTTGTTTCTCTGCCCCAGACACTTTCACTGGGTCCCAGAAACTTGCCATTTTGATGGCAGGAACCTCCTCGTAATTTCTGTGCTTCTGAAATATATGGCAACCTTCCTCTCCATGTTTTTCTTTCACCAGAATGCTCCATAGAGCACTTACTGGTCCTGCTGTACTTCCCACAAATGACAGTAATATTCACCTGTCTGCTAGAAATACTCTGATGGGCATGCTGTACTACCTGAGCTGCAATGTCCACAGTAGCACTGTTAGTAGCCAGTAGCCACCCTGGAAATAAATAAAATCTCTTTCCTCAGTAAAGCCCATGCAGTGGTCTTGCCATGAATGCTTTGCAGGGCTAGACTATCTTTTCCAGGAAGAGATCCCAATTAGTGTAAATGATTTGGTGACAAAGAGCCCTCCCACTGTTACACCAAATGCCTCCCGCTGACAAGTTTCCCTCAGCACATGAGAACACGTACTTAATTTATCACAATAAACCCTGTTCAGATTGCCTGTAAAGACCTTCTTTAAGACCTCATTTTATCAGGGAAGACAAAAATGGTGTCAAATGGTCTGACTGGACCAGAACATTGTTTCTTTCCAAAACTCTTTTAATCTTACTTACTGCAGGAAAGGAGGAGGGTTTTGGTGACTCATTCCTTTTACGTAAGGCATGCTGATGTCCTCCCCTTTTAAAACTTCCACTGTAGAGAATATTTTTTAAATTTTAATTTCATTTTATTTATTATTATTTTAAAGAATAAAAAGAATAAGTGTCTCAGTGTTTAATACAGGAAAAGGAAATGTGACTCCTTTTCTCCATGTAGCCAGTATGACAGCATCAGCATTTGTGTTTGGAGTCTGGGCAGCGATAGGAACAGACCATTAAATTTTTTCTTTCCCTCTGTAGACTCTTCCAGCCACAAAGCAAGCCTCAAATGAAGGATAAAATCTGGTAGCTAAATGAATTCAAGGGAACCCACTAAGATCTTGAACGGCCTTCAGGAATTCAGCTCAAAATGTTCCAGAAAGAATGCGGTGTGTTCATATATTAGAGGCAGTAAGATAGCACTGAATTATTTAAAAATTTAGTTAGCTTCCTTTGCTTCATCACCAAATGTTATTAAATTTTAATAAGTAAAATGGTGCAATAAAACTAACAAAGTTGGTTTTACTAGGAAAATGCAATAAAGAACAGTAACTTTTATTTTAAAGGAAATATATGTTTAGTACAGTTTGTTTTATAATATAATAAAAGGAAGATTATCGGTTTTCATAGTTCTGGCATAAGCATTCAGTTTGCAGTTAGGTCTGCAAATACAAGAACAATAACCTTAGGCAGCTATCATGTGAACAGTTGTTCACACACAAGCTTTCCAAGCAGAATCTCAAGGGGGGGGAAAAAATCATCATGGGAAAATATAAAGAACCTTTTCACAAGTGTTTATGGGGTCAGTGCATTAGCCTAGTGCCATCCTTAAGAAAGGAAAACAAAATCTGAGTATAAAATACCTCACAAGACATTATGCTATCTGTGTTTTAGATATGAACCAAATCTTAATATCCCTCTCTCAATTAAGGAGGCCTTGGAACCAAAGCGTGTGATAATCTATTGCATAAACTTGTGACTCTGGGACTTGAAATCAAATGGCATCATTGCCTTCGGGGCCCTTTTGGTATCCCTTTCCTTACTATTGCATAAAGAAAGCAGAAATATTATGTTAATATTCTGGCAGCCCCTACTCTCGTCTTTTTTTTTTTTTTTTCTGAAAAGGATCGGGTAGAATAACAACACTAAATATCCAGGAAGCAACTCTGTGCAGTATGTTTATGCTTCCCTTGGATCATACAAAATTCCTTCAAAGCTGTTTGCATGGCTATTTCAGGCCATCAGATAGTTCTATGAGTGCATTGCTGCTAACTATTGTTCCCTGTGCTGGCTCTTTCCTGCAGTCTTTGGCCTGTCTCGGCAAGTGTCAGAGACTGGACTCATGTTCACACTTGAATTCATCTTTGCAAGAGATGTCAGTGCATGCTTTGATTGATACCTGCTACAGAACAGCTGACGAGCCGTTATTTAGAAGACAGATGATATCAAGGGGGTATTGAAGCTCCTGAAAGCATCCAGTAACTTGTACAAGAACACAGAAGCCTTGGATAGACAGATGCTTACAACACAAGCTTCTGCTTTAGCTTCTTGAGGACAGTCACACCAGTAGGACACGAAGTGTGTTGATGGGCCTGCTGAAGCCCATGGGGGGCAGCTTTTCTGTACAAGGGCACAGAGTGCTGCAGAACCCTCATCTAGTACAGTGGCCAAGGCCTTAGCAGAAACTCTGTGCTGCTCATTTGGCAGGAAATGCTACTTGATCAGGCAGCCTGCTGTTTCTCAGGGCACTCGCATTCAGGAAATTATACAAGGAATCTTCCTGGCCTGGTTCACCTCTCCAATTTTTACCCCTTAGTGATAATTCAGGCTGGCAGCGATGAAATCACTAAGAGAAGCCTAAAGGCTATCAAAAGGGACTTCAGGGGATTTGGATGGTTAGTGGATGGAGTGGGAGCACAGGTAGTGTTTTCCACTATCTCTTCAGTGGCACAGAGAGATACTGAGTGGACCTGGAAGGCCCAGCTGATCAATACATGGCTGAGAGGCTGGTGCCATCACAGGATTTTTGTTTTATTTATATATTTAAAAAACATGCATTTTTTTTTTAAAAAAAAAAAAAACATTTTAAAATATATGATATTTTATATATATATATATATATTTGTATTTAACGAAATATTCTGGTCAGCACTGCTCTTATTTCTACAGAGCACAATGGCTCATACAGTAAGATTGTAATTCAGGTGGCCTCTGGGTTAGGCTCCTGCTATGATCCATCAGATTGGGGGGAAAAAAAACACACGCCTGTCTGTCCTGACAAGACAGAACAATTAAGAACAAAGTCTTCCACTGACAGATAAAACAGCACAACCATCTGTTACTCCACAGTGCTTACCCTTACTGTTGTAAGTTCACCCCACAACCTACTAATGACCCACTAATGACTTGACATCTACAAATCCATGGGCCCTGATGAAATGCACCCACAGGTGCTGAGGGAGTTGGCCGATGGTATTGCTAGGCCACTCTCCATCTTTGAAAGGTCGCGGAGAACAGGAGAGGTGCCTGAGGACCAGAAGAAAGCCAATGTCACCCCAGCCTTCAAAAAGGGCAAGAAGGAGGACACGGGCAACTACAGGCCAGCCAGCCTCACCTACAAGCCTGGAAAGGTGATGGAGCAGCTCCTCCTGGAGGTCATCTCCAGGAATGTGGAGGATAAAAAGGTGATCAGGAGTAGTCAGCATGGATTCACCAAGGGGAAGTCATGCTTAACCAATCTGATAGCTTTCTATGATGGGATGACTGTCTGGGTAGATGAGGGGAGAGTTACAGTTAGCTTTTAACAAAATAAATAAATAAATAAATAAATAATAGAAAATAGAAAAATAAAGAAAATTATATAAATAAAAAGAAAATAATAAAAATAAAGAAAATAGAAAGAAGGTCCTGTCTTGATGACAGATTTAGGGTAGTTTTCTGTGTGCCACCTGAGCATCAAAGACTCCAAAATATTTTCACATCAATTGGTTCTCTATGCTGCCTTAAAACAACTCTTGTGAAGCAGGCAGGCAGTGTAAAGAGACAGCATCCGTGTGTTATAATATTACAGCTAGGTAACTAACGTTCTGTTGAATGTGTAATGGCTACGCTTTCAAAGAATACATATCCAGATTTCCAAATAGGTAACATTTCATGTATAGTAAATGGGCTTACTTTTCGCCAAGATATGTTTCATTTAAAGTCCGTTTCTAAAACCTTTATTCACAAGCACAGTTAATTGGATAGGGAATAGGGAGGAGGGAAGCAAAACTCTTGTTAGTTGGCATAATGCAGCTTCTCTAGTGGTTAAACTTTTGATGGTTTCTCTGGTTTTCCTTAAAGTCCTATTTGAGTTTGTCCATGGGTGTGCTAATTAGCAAGAAAAACAAATTTCAAAACACAACAGAAATTAATTTTACTTCATACTTAAATCTTTTATATGTTATCTTAGGAACAATCCATATCTGTTGAAGAATATGTAGAGGTGTGTGCACACCTAAGAACTGGAGTCAGGTGTAGATTAAAGGAAACCCTCTAGCAGTTATGAATCGAGTAAACATGGGATTTAACCCCAAGCACAAAAGTCTCCCCAGGCCACATGGCTCATTCAACAACACAGAGAGGCATTGCTGAGAATCTGCCACTTCAAAATACAGAGAATTTAGAAATAAATTTACAAATCTCAAGCAGTGTTTTCTAAAGGAGGAACAGTAATAAGTAAAGGAGATTTTAAAGTCCATCTCTTTGATATGGAAAGGTATCTAAATATGTTGCCATATTTCTCCAGTGAAGATGACATTATCCAGTTTATTAAGCAGAGTTTTCCCAAGTTGCCAGGGCTCATTTTGACGACCCAGGTAGGCCTGGGAAGATTTTACTGAACTGCTGTTTGAGACGCAATTTGCCAAACCCAACAGTCTGAGCTCCAGGACTTGTTCAAGCACAGTATAGTGACACAGAAAAAAAAAAAAAAAAAAAAAAAAAACAGCAAATCTACAACTTATTGCATGTTTTCATTCTCACCCCAACTTACTCAGCAAAACAACATTTGATTATGTAAAACCACCATATCAATCTAAGATTATAGGACAACTCAGTCAGGAACATTTCTAAAACCAACCTAGAGACAAAGCAAATCTTTCTGGACTATGCTTGCATACAGCAATGAAAACTATTTATCATGTGATATCCAGACAGTTCAGAAACAACGTAAGTCAAGATTGTAAAATGCAGTAGAGAAAAATTAAGCTTCTAAATCTGTATAAAGTAGACTTAGATCAAAAGCTTTTCATCAAAAATAGCTTTTCGTGTAACCCAAATATTTTCATGGAAAGTTCACAAAGCCAACTTCCAGCAACATTTGCTCTTCTTAAAGATTCATGAGATTCTTGTCCATGATGGGAAAAAAAAAACAAAAAAAACATTTTCCCAAACAGCTCTAGAATATCATCCTAGTTTTATTTTATTTATTTATGTTAAGGCAATGGTGCATCACCTTTATTCTAACAAAACCTTGATTCTTTACCTAATACTGAAAATCTCAAGTAAGTGGTATCATTTCTAAAGCTTTTGATCAACTAGCAACTTCTGCTGTAGTTAACTAGCTCTTGAGGACAATTTTGCACAAAAATCAGTCCAGGCTCATTTAAAACTTACAAGCTGTTAATGGACTTAACCTTATTTGCTCATTAAATTATTAATAATGATAGAGGTGAGCTGTGACCATGACCCAACAATCAGCAATATAATTTTTTTCTTAGAAAATGGTAAGCTCCAGAAGGCATTTTATAAGCACCACTTTCCAAGTAATTATATATGCCTAGTTAAGAAAAAAAAGAAGTGACATTAATGCCAGTTAATGCTGAATCACAGGCAAAAACATACTGAAAAAGCACCACTCTCTTAACACCTGCAGAGCAAGTAAGTCCTAATGTAGATTTGGCATCTACCTATTTCACGCACCAATATTAGCATAATTATTTATCTTACAACAGTGCTCTGGAGACCAGCTTTCTCCTCCTCCTTCTGTACTACAGCAATTAGCAGTTGCTGATGCATTTAAATTAGCAGTCCTCAGACTCAGAGGAGCAGGGGCTGACTGATGGGCTTTTCCTGTGAGGCAGTTCCCACTTTAGGATCTTGCTGCTCTCGTAAATGAAAAATCTTTCACATCTGATGTCGAAGTAGGTCTAGAAGTTAGAGAAACTCCAGAATAAACATATCATTAAGAAAGGTGATGTGGTAAGAAACAGATGGGCATAGGCCAATGGGATGTGAAACAAAAATTTCATCTTCCATTGCTGTACAGAACCCATAGCTCCTGCAAGCCCTGGTTCTTTCCAGACATTTCTAACTTGACATTGCTATACGCTGCAGATTGACCAAATTTAGCCTTGAGACACGCTAGAGGAATGCTACTTTCTTTTTGGTAAGCACCAAAGACTGACATAAGGGACAAAAATAGTTATTAATGGTAATCCCACCAACAAAAATCCACCAACAACGTCCTGTGGTTTTCCTTCAGAATTAAGGAACAGGGGCCAAACATTCCTCTTCTGCAAGAGTCCTGATAGCTGATCTGCAGCCTTCAACTTGTCAGCTCCACTTACTTGATACTTGGAAGAAATTAACTTGTAGACCACAGCATCCCACTACTCCTCCCTGTGGGAGGTTCTCACATAGATGTTCTCGTAATGAAGCTCCACAGCAGTTGGTGAGGCTTATTATGTCAGAGGTTTCCCATTCATCACAGGTCTACAACACAACTTTAGTATTAAGAAATTAAGTCAGTGTCTGTTCATTATGTAAAACTGTTCAGAAAAACTCCTGTTCTGCTGCTTAGCATGTGTTGAAGTACAGACTTTCAACAAGGTGGGTGATGCAATGACCTAACAGAAGCCCTAGGAACACCTTCATTTGCTGAATGCTTTCAGCTGATGTAGTCTGACACAGATCCAGGATCAGGACATGGTAAATGTACCATCAGTGATGCTCATGCAGAGGTTACTGACCAGTTTAGCTGACAGGGAAAATGGACAGCATCTTTAAGTTATTTAAGCATATATATACAGCAAGAACTATGACATGCAAGCAAGAAAGCAGCAAGTCAACAGGGGGTACATGTAGCAGGCAGTGTTTGGAGGACCTTGGTGTCAAACTCTGTATATTGTCTTCTCACCTTAAAAAAGTCATAATGGAAGGGGGAGTTGTCATTCATCCTTATTTAAAATTTGGAGGCAGGCAATTTGTACTTTTTTTATTATCATAGATGGATGACCACTGCCAGAAGTGGCCTACTGTAAAGCAAACTTTACAGGTGAGGAGGCTTTAATAAAATTTAGGAATATTTCTAGAAGATTAAGCTGAAAGACAACTCCGTCCTTTTTTCTTTAAATCCTTTTCTCTATAACCGTCAAAACTATAGCAATACTTGCTTTCAGCAGGCCTAAGGGAGCAGCCTTGTGCTTTAGGTGAAGTTAGAATGACAACACTGGGAAAAATTATACCTTCTTAATATGGATCCTGCTGAAGTTCCTTTAACATCCAAGTTATTTAGAAGAAATTTCATTGCTAGTTTGTGATGGCACAGGGAACTACAGAAAAAGAAAACCCAAAACCTCTGTATGCAAGACCCATATTTTTCTTGACAAAGACATTTAAAGAAATCAATTCTAATTTCTTTCTGAAGCCCATACTTCAGCAAGGGAGCACAAAGAAGAAAATTGAATCTATGCCTTTGTATGACAGTATTATATATACTGTCCCTATTGCATTTATTTACTATGGTTTGAAGAGAGGGCAGAAGATGGAATGGATTCTGATAGACTGAGAGACAAATTTATTCCAAGGATATACACATGCACAGTTCCTACTGAAGTCTACTGAACTGCTATACGTTTAATGAAGTCAGCAAGCCAAAAGTTAAAAGCATATAGTTGAGGGCACTTTCCAAACATCTCTCGAACACTGACAGTGTTCAATATCCTAGTCATTACCTGTGTCCAGCATTACTGTCCTAGGTGCAAGACTCAGTGAAATAAACTCACCAATAACAACTATCACAGGTGGAGGATTGCGCTAGAGTTACATAAGGGAGGAAGCCTTATGAAATGATGCAAATGGTGATATTGCCAAACACTATTGGAAATGTCTGCAATAATCCTCTAGACTCCCTTCCACTCAGCGGAGACAAATTGTGTTTTAATCTGTTTTAATCTTTTTATCTGTAGCAATTAACCCTAATTTTTTCCTCAGTTGGACTTGTCTGCTAATGGTCTGCAGGAACATCATGCAGGATACCATGCTTGCCCTCTCAGTAGTCTCTACAGCATTCCCATTTGAATGATGAGAGTCTCTTTTGTACATTTTATGCCACAGGAGTAACCCAGGAGTTCGTGCCTCAGATTCATTTAAAGGCACAGCTTCACTGCTGGCTGCATGCAACACAACATAGAGGAAATGCTTTTCTTTGAACAGATGTTCAAAAGCTTTGTAGAAAGAGGTCACCTCTGCCAGTTTTCTTGTTGAGATAACTGAATCATGGGGTGATTGAGGTGTCTAGATACTCAGCAGGACAGTAGTAAGGCCAGAGTTGATTTCAGTTGTCCTGAAATTCAGCGCTCCTTTTATTAACACTCATGACTCTTTAAGAGTATGCTGTTGCTCTAGACAAGAGCTTCACATGAGTCACTGACCTTTCATATCAATACCCTGGGGAGTTCAAAGAACAGAGACAGATGGTATTCCCATATTTATTTTTATTTATTTTACTCTTGGCAAGATCTGCGATTACCTTCAGTGCCTTCCACCTGCAACCCAAAGAAGCTCACTTCATCACACAAATTAACGTGCCACATGGTCTTCCCTTTTCATTATGTTGTGCAACTACAAGTGAATTAACAGCATTAAAGTAGAGATATGCCTTCAGCTACCTGCAACCAATGAATAAATAGTACATGCAGCATCAGTAGCAAGTATCACAGGTCAGAGAACTTTCTGCACTGCTCCTCAACACATCAGAATAAGCCAAGTAGAGCACACCACTTATTACTATTTCTTTCACTCATACCATGAAGAATCAAGTTGCAGATAAATTGACCTTTAGGAAAAAAAAAAAAATAAAGAAAACATGAAACAATGTTTCCTAGGTATTTTGTTCTTTAGAAATTCCCTGCCCAGGGACTTTTTATAGCCTATGAGATCACTATCCCCAACCTGGTTCCTTCAAGTATGCATTAGCTAGAAAAACGTTAGCTGTGGTACTTCAACACCTAGGCTTTTTGCAATACTTTGCCATTTAACAACATCTCTTCATTCCTTCACAGCTGTCTCCTCTGCTCTTCATTTCTATGCTTATTTAAGCTCCTAGATTAACTTCAAGACCATGATGTGCTATCAGTCCTTTCTCAGATAGTTGGTGACATGTCATACAGGCCTTCTCTTGGCTGCGTAGTTTGTCTAAACATTCTTACTGATGACATGAACCTTTATCTGGAATTTTCATTTAAACTTGGGTTCAAAGTTCTATTTGTATGCATCCTGCATCTTCATAGCATTAACACAGCAAGACTGAAAAATGCCTGTGACAAAACTGGCGCTACTGTTCATTTTCTGTGGGCATACTTATCTACAAAGAGAGATGCCTACATAAATATCTATCCATACACACACACACAAATGCACTTAGAATCATAGAATCATTAAAGTTGGAAAAGACCTCCAAGATCATCTGGTCCAACCATCACCCTACCACCAATGTCACCCACTAAACCACGTATTTGTAGAGTGCAATGAGGTCTCCCCTGAGCCTCCTCTTCTCCAGACTAAACAACCCCAGCTCCTTCAGCCGCTCCTCACAGGACTTGTGCTCCAGGCCCTCCACCAGCTTCGTAGCCCTTCTCTGGGCACGCTTCAGGGCCTCGATGTCCTTCTTGTAGTGAGGGGCCCAAAGCTGAACACAGCGCTCGAGGTGCGGCCTCACCAGAACAGAGTACAGGGGGACGATCACCTCCCCGGTCCTGCTGGCTGCACTATTCCTGACACAAGCCAGGATGCCGTTGGCCTTCTTGGCCATCTGGGCACACTGCCGGCTCATGTTCAGGCGAGCATTGACCAGCACCCCCAGATCCTTTTCCTCTGCACAGCTTTCCAGCCACTCTGCCCCAAGCCTGTAGCACTGCATGGGGTTGTTGTGGCCAAAGTGCAGGACCCAGCACATGATCAACTGCAGCTGAGTGACAGTTTAGGAAGCTGCTGCTGCCTTTTGCACATTCCTGGTTCCTGACTGAGACCCAGTTTCTATCTAGATATCCACAGATTCAAAGGGATACTGCACTGTGCCTCTGGGGCAGCCTGCAATGATTCAATGTTTCTCATATATTACATAACCCTAGCACTTGCGCTGCCTTACCATGGAAACCAGAGTTAATTAAAATAGTTAATCAGAGGACTTATCATGGAAGGAAAACCAGGTGGGTATGGAGTTTGGGGGGAAAAAAATGCCAATGCACATCCACGGACAGTAAAGCTTCCAGCATAGAGTCCTAAATTTGTCCATACTGAGGTAAAAGGACTTTGGCTTGACATTTTGCCAGTCAAACCACATAGGAACCTCAGGATCTAAAGCAAAACCATGTAGCTACACTCAAAAAAGCATTAAAACCTCCTAAAAGACAGGCAGGCTATACATGTGACTCTTACAAATTTTGCAAATTTCAGCATTAGCTCCTCTGCCTTTTGAAAAGCCCAAGTCCTTGTTTATATGCCCATCTGTGTCAATATAACTGTGCATTTACAGGATGCAAAGTAGCAAATTTGCTCTGGGTTAATTAAGAACTATAAACTAAAACTAAATATTGTGCTAATGCATGGGACAAAACAGCAAAGGGAAAGGAGGTAGCAGGCTGTCAGGCACATCAGCATCCCTAAACCATTCTGCAGTGATTCTATAAACCTGGAGAGTAGCACACACACACTGAAACAGCCATCAAATGAAGTCTAGATTGATCAGTACCCCTGGTGCTCTGCAGGATCTGAGGATGTAACTTCCATATGGAAAGACATCACTGTCCAAGAATCTGTTACTGTGAAGGCATTAATGATTCATGTTAACAGAGCTGTTGGAAAGCTATCTATCCAGCTATTCTGGCTCATGCAGCAGTGTACTAGAAACCCAATGGGGAATGTCTGTGATATGGAGGTCCTGAAGTTCACATCTGAATTAAGAGCAATGCTAAATACGCTCGAAATTCTTTTGGGAAGAACTCCCTCATTCCTTTTTTTTTTTTTCCTTCCTTCCCTCCAGAATTCAGAGAAGCCCATTTACCATTTTGCTATGAGCTTTCTATTCTCCCTCCATAGGGATTACTGAAGTATTTACACATGAAGTCGTTTGTATGCATTTTCTGAGTGGTCTGCTTATAGAAGTAATGCAGGAAATTTTCAGATGATTACTTTGTAATTTGGGAGTTACAACAATCTATATTTTCATGGCATATACAGTAGCTATCCTGTGGTTCATCCCAGGTCCAATCTTAATCAATACCATCTTTGTAATACTGTTTCCTACACGGAAAAGAAAAAACAATTTCACTGGGGACTTGCTTCATGCTCTTCTCACAGGACATGCCTTCTAGCCTTTTTACCAGCTTTGTTGCCCTCCTTTGGATGCTTTCAAGTACCTTAACATCCTTTTCATATTGTGGAGCCTGGCATATGGAAGACCATGTAAAGCAAGTACACACTGCAGTAACAACGTAGTACCTCTGCAGTAGCACTCAGCAATCAATCTGATGAAGGCTTGACCAGGCTAGAAGGTGCACACAAGCAGACAGGTTGCAAACTGGCTCTGCTTGGAGATATTTCTAACCAACAATTCAAGACACAAGTTCAAGACACTTGCCTATGTTCCTGTACAAGGATTAAGGCAGAACGTTACCTACTTTACAATGAAAATTATTTTCACACCTTTTTGTTGATACCTCATTCAGCTTGCTTTGAGGACACGTGTAAATGTAATGTTAGGAACCAAAACAGCTTTCTAAGATCAGCGATGAGAACCAGATGAACAAAGGAAGATTTATCAACCCCTTTGCCAATCAATTGTTTGGAGATACTTGTGGACAAAATACAAACAAAGGCACCTATTATCAGCCAGATGATAAAGGCAGAAATTAAATCTTTGCCTGCTTCATTTCTACCCCTTCAAGAACAGAAAGACCCTTTGCCCTCTGGGAGCGAGGAGAATTCCCGTGTCGAGAGAGATGTGGGCATTTGCTCAGGAGACAGGAGAAGATGGGAGTACATTCACAGAGCTCACATGAGAACCCCAGCCCACATCGACCCTAGGCAGAAGTCAGTGTCCAAAAAGCAAAAAAGCTCCACTGTGTGGCAGAGGCACAGGGCTTGCTGCTTGCAAATACTACCAGCTGCTACTGATGGGTCAGTCCCATGTCAAAGGCTGCAGTGAGGTACACCACGGACCAGAGGCCTCTGCTGCACCACCTGAATGCTTTAAATATCAGCTCCAAAAAGAGTAGGGGAAGAAGAGTTAGGACTCTTCTCCCAGAGAGAGGAAACATGAATGCTTTCAGCCTTTAGAGAGAAGTAGCTTCTATGTTCATTGCTACCAAAGAAGGCCTGACTGGTTTTGCCCACCTGCACAACAGGACGCTGCCCTTCTGTCTTTGATAGGATTAGGCTTTTTGTTTTACCCTGGACTGCTTTTTAAATTGCTACTTTTGACCATTAAAAGTTCAGTTTTACCCTATAAAGAAGGAAAAAAAATGACTATATGGTAGAAATTTACAGAGCTGAATTTTATTTTTCAACTTTTTCCATAGTTCCTTCTGCTAGTCATTGCATCAGCAGCCAAGTGCACACTGCCTAAGGTGCTCTGTCTCCAATACTCAGCATGAATCAAAATGCAGAAACAATAAAGCAGACATTTAACTCTGGCATTCAGGAAAAAGGACAAAGAGCAGCATGGTTAAAAACATTCTCTCTTCCCAGTCTCCATAAGGGCACACCTTTCCAAGGATAAAAAAATTCCTCAATTGTGGATAGAAGCAGTGCTCTACCATTTGCTTTTTCCCCCTGTTGTGCACCCAGCGTTCAAAATTCTGCCGCCAGTTGGTCTTTTTAATTTAAAGCATATTCATAAGTAAAGAAGTCTCCCCCCTCCAGGTTCATTAAAGTCCCTGGGTATTTGGAAAGCCCTGCAGCAAGAATTAAATGACAAATACGCCTCTGTATCTGAGCTCTTGATTCACAAATAAATCAAGCTAAACAGGCTTCCAAAACTACCTCTCTACCCTCAAGTCAAAGCTGAACTTTTAACAGTAGTAAGAAATTTTAAAAGTATTTTCTTTTAGTTATTATGGTAGCTCCATGTTACTTAGTTTACCTTCAAATTTTCCTTTTTTTTTTTTTTTTAAATAACACTGTATGAGCTGCTATTACCTTCTGATAATGAGAGGGACAGAGGGAAATTAAAAGATCCACTACTACACTTTCTGTACACAGTCTCTAGTGTGCATCACCTTCCTATTGTTTATTGTTGTTAAGATATACTTGATTTTCACCTGCTTAAAGCTAATAATACTCCTTAATGCTTTAGAGACAAAATGCATTTAAACAATCAGTGTTCATAGCTGAGAAAGCGCATGTCATCTTCAGTTTCTAGTTGGTCAAAAAATGTTTAGGACCCCCCAGTTTCTCATTCTCTCACCTGGCAAAGCTCAGGTGTCCAACAACACTTGCGCATTTTGTAGGGGCTCTGCTTAAGTCACTCAAAGCTGGGTCAATATAAAAACAAAGAAAAACCACCACCACCACCACTCACCCACATGCTTTGCTCACCCCGCTGCACTGAAATTCATTCTCTGGGTCTAGTTTTTCATACGAGTGCCACAAACAACCATGGCAGTACAACTGAGAAAACACAGAATAAAGTGCACAGAATAGTGTTAAGCTGTGGAGGTGCTGAGGAAGGCCGGACAAGATCTCCTGGCTTGTCCAGTGCAACATGTAATTTAAGAGTGCACAGGTAACTGTGCATGTTTATTCTACGTCCACAAACTTGCAGCTCATCATGTTCTGGGAGCTTAGTGCTCTGAAGATTTTACAGAGCAAATCTGCTTCATCCACCTTGAGGCACTCCCTTGACAGTATGGGAATAATTCAAGGACTTCAAAAGTGAGCATTTAGTAACTACTCCAGGACCTGGCCTGCACCCATCTGAGTCATTCCATCACCTGTTCACTTGATTTAAAAAAAAAAAAAAAGGACTGATATTGCCAAGAGGCAATTTTAGCCTTTCCATTTCCAAACTCTTTGTAATTGTTAATATCCAATAGATGCATTTCCAGGTATGCATTTGATTTATATCCAACATAATCAACACAAGTGTAACAGTAACTAGCTAACCACTAATTCAAAGCTTATGCCAAGCTTACACTAGCTGAAAGGTAGAATCCAATTCAGAGCAAGTAAGAAGTGTAAAAAGGCAATTTTGTATTTGACCTAATGTAGTAATACCAAATTAACATTTTACCATTTTCAAAGCAGTAAGTTTATCAAAGGTCAGCAATGGGCATTTTTGACAGAGTTCTGAGAGCCTTGGCTCAGATCAGCATGACCTGATTTTTACTCCATGGTGATCTTTTCAAGGGCCCTTTCCCTCATCTCAATCCTTAATAATGATCTAGAAATATGGAGCAGATAGTAAAACAAGCACAGTACCCATCTAACACCTATACCAAGTTTAATATACCTGATACAGGTAAAGCACTCTTTCAGAAGGTCCTGATTTTTTTCATCCTTTCTAGGATGTTATAGAAGGCAAACATATCCATGCATCTAAAATTTTATTCTCCATTTCTAGGAAAACAAGATGTCTTGAAGTACGTTATGCTTTAGAAGACCCCTAAACATCTAGCTTTTCACAAGTTTAATCTCTAAAAGATTTGTGGAGAATATATTCTATGCAAGTAGCAGAATTGACTATCTGTCCTGTTGGGCAATTAGCTGGCCTTAGGATAACCCACAACGTGTTGTATGATCTGCTTAATTTTAATACTCCTAATGCTTATTTTTGCAGGAACTGTTAATTCAGAATGATTGAACATGCAAAATCGTTTATGTTCTTTTACTATTTTCAGAAGAAACACCAAGGATCTGATTATGTTATTCTTACTCATGAGGGGTTATACCTTCCACAGTAGTAAGTGTAGTAATACTGAAGGAACTTGGGGAATTCTTTTGTTCAATGTAGCTAAGAAAGCATCTGATTCAAACCTGGATTGACCTTTGATACCTTAGTATACCACAGAAATGCGGTCCAATAAATTTAAAGTATTTAGAGTTAGGATTTTGTCAACAGTTTAGATATCCACCCCTTGGAAAACCCTGTAACTCTTGAAGATGGTGAAGGCACAAGTAGAAGCGTATCCAGTGAAGAGTGTTGACAGAAAGTCTGTATAGGTTTCAGGACAGCTCATAATACCTGTAGCATCAGCAGCTGGAGCTGAACAAAATGACACTGTTTGCAAAGATACAGGCTGCACCTCACAAACACATAGGTGTTTCCTATACATAGTCTCACTGAAATCAGATCACTTATGTAAGTAGATGTGTGTCTTCAAGGTTGGGGCTGTAATATGCTGTGGAAAATAGCATCTTGGCCTCTTTCTTTTTAAGGGAGAGGTGCCTTTCTTATGTTATTTCTGACAGCAAGAACCCGTGTGACAGACATTAAACACCACATACCGAGGGAGTAGTAAAAAGTGCCAGAGAGGGTTCATTTAAACAATAAATTGCTTATTTGTAAGCAAACAAGGCAAATTCACAGTTTAAGCAACTGCTTTGGAATACAAACTAAAGTGAACTCATAAAACTGTCGGCATCCTGTAAAATAGAGCTCTATAATGCTGTTGAGCTGTGAGTATAAACTATGTAGGAATCACTGCCCTGGCATGCATTACATATGCATATGAGTATCTGCCTTAAGGTAAAACAGGAGTTTAATGACAGGGGTGGGTAGATAGCTGTATATTTTTGGAGAAAAATTCTGAAGGTCAAAATGGAACATAACTGGAGTGAGGGTGGAAAGAACAAGCAAATCAAAGAAACAGGAAACAGTAGGGCAGAAGACAGTCTTAGAACATAAGGCACACAACAGCTGCATGCAAATGGAGCAATGGTTTATGAACTCCAAACTACACGGAGAAGAATGAGTTTGCAGTATTTTTAATCTCTAAAAGAGTGTAATTCTGCACCTGCTGGCAAGATGCACGTTGGACACCAAGGCTGGTAATAGATTCATTGTGCACAGGGTTTGAGACATGACAGCCAGTTTGTATTACAATTTCCTACCTTCCTAGTTCTGGCAGAGAAATAAGGAAACTCATTTGCTTTGCATTATAATGGTCATGCTGAAATTTATTTACCTAAAGGGAAGAAGGAAGAAGATAAATTCAAGGTAGCGAGTCCCATATCAACTACCAGCTCCTCATTCAAGACAGAAATCTTTGAGCCTGGTAGAGCTCATGATAGATTACGCTCCTTCCAGAGCGCTAGTAGGGTCTAAAGGAAGGCTGCTTTCTTTTAGGATACCGGGATGCTTCTGACCTACCACAGCAAGTGGCCGGTTACAGCCAAACTTAAACATAAGAATTAAAGACTGTCAATCATATTTTTTGCAGTCATGTCATACTGGGCACAAGTTTTCCACATTGCATTTGTAGTAATAGAAATATTCCTGCACGGTTTTCTATACCACTTTGTAAAGAGTGTTTCAGGTTGGAGACAAATTCTGTTTGGCCTATTCATATCGCCAGTGACCGGGAGAGGATGCCATACAACGCACAGCAAGTTAATCTTGGACTCAGAACAAGGCATTAGCTCCACGGATGTATGTGCCTGAGAGCAATGTTAAAGAAAAACTTGAGCTGCGCACTAACCACCATTAAAATTAGACTCATGAGAGGGGAACTTTAGCTTTTCTACCTGCAAAATTAGTGATGTAAGATCAAAGGCTGACAAGATTTCTTAGAGCATTAAATCTTGTCTCCTAATATTCAGGACAAGCCACATTGCATAATTCACTTCCAAAACTGTTCTGTTTTCACATCATGTATGTATCAGTCTCTAGCATACCCTGCTTTGAGCAGGGGTATAGAACTGAAAAAATACCCAGAGGACCATTTCAACCTCAAGTGTTCTGTGATTATATGATTAGAGTTTGGCCCTGAGATACCAGATCTCAATTTCTTCTTCAAATCAGCCATGACTTTACTTTACGCAAATATTAGAATTTGGAAAATGAGAAACAAGCTATCTGAAATGCCTAAAATTCCTCTTTATTTTGACTATCACAACATATTGAGATACAGTAGAACATTCACCAGCCTGCTTATCCACCTCCTACTCAGACATAACTGCTGCACATCTCAACTCCATACAAATACCAGAAACATACTGCTAAATTCATCCTGCTCTGGAGACTGCATTCTACTTATACCTTTACTCCCATTTACCCTGTCCTTGGTATCATCCCTAGGGTGGTTATTGTGGTTTGTTTTTTTGTTTGTTTGGTTGGTTAGTTTGTTTTTCAAGTTTTTATTAAATGAATTTCCTTCAAAAGACTGCGGTCTCCTGATCATCTCAGGCCATCACAAATAGAAGATCCTACCTTGAAATCAGCTGTTACTGAACATTACTGTGGTGGAACCCTCTGAACAACACCAGGCACAGCCTTCAAAATACTGCAAACTCCACACCCCCCCCTCCCTCCCCCCCCCAGCACAAGGCAAATAAAAGGGCAACACAATAACATCATACAGTCACACCTTGGTTGGAAGGGACTTCAGGAGGTCATCTAGTCCAATCTTCTGCAGAAAACAGGTCCAGTTAGGGAAGGCAGCTCAAAATTATCCAGTCAAATTTTGACATCCTGAAGGATACGTAGATCCCAGTCTCTCTGATTACCAAGAATGACTACCCTCGTGATGTGCCAGTGCCATTGCAAGCATCACTGCTTCCTTCTGGATGGATTCAGAATGGCCGTACTGGATTTTGGTAAGAACCTAGAATCCTTTTTATAATCAAGTGGAAAGACTGTTGTTGAAACTAGATCTTCCAAAATGCAACTATACTGAAACTCTGTGCGGTTGCAACAGAAGACTGTCTCTATGCTGCCTTTTCCAAAGCTCATAGCTCCACCACACTCTTTAAATTGGCCATTATTGCTGGTAATTAGACTCTTAATCTATACTGCTGAAATTGAAATAACAGTAAAGAAGGTATTCAGGGGAGAACTGAAGACAGTGAAGAAAAAAATCTGAAAGTTTCCTTTCTTCAAGGCAATCCACTAGACCTTCAATTCGATGGGTACTGAGAGCAACCCCCAAGCCCCTTCTGCACCTACCCACCCAGCTGTAACTCAAATAATGTAAAAAAATCTCCTGTGAAGTTCTTGTTCCTAATACATTTAAGAAAGCTTAATATTATTTGGTAACTTGTTCCTCATATTTCTCTTTGCCCTTTCTGCTTTCACTCTTAGTATTATTGTATTAGAGAAACTGAGAGGTCTTCATGACAGGACAAAGTAACAGTAAGATAAAGTACTGTGAATTAAAGTACATATCAGATATTTCTGCTGAGAACCTGGATGATGTCTTTTTTCCTTTTCATGTAGATTTTTTTTAAGCCTTGCTACTCATACAATAGTTTGTTTTGTTTTTCTTCTAAGAATACCATTTTCATGTTTCTGCTTCGTATACCAGACAGTACCAAAGCAAACTGAACACTAACTGCTGGGGAATAAGGGAACTACCAAGGTGAGATTTATCTTCCCTTCTTTTCTTTGCTGAATGTTGCAGCCCAGGGGCATGGCATGTTTCACTGCCGTCCTGTGGATTGCACTGCCCTCAAAGTAATACTCTGCAAGGTACCTGGAAAAGCTCTCCTCTTTCAAATGCAAGAATTTCTCATTTCAGGTCTTGCTGTTGTCTCAACAAAGTATGGTGGGTTTATGTGGCAAGGTTTTGGTAGTCGGGGGTAGCATCTGTGAGAAGAATCCAGAAGCTGCCCCATGTTAGATAAGGGCCAGTTTCAGCTGGCTTCACATGGACCTGCCACTGCCCAGAGCCAAGTCAGTAAGCCATGTTGTTTGCACCTCTGTGGGAACAGATTTAAGAAAGGGAAAAAAAAAAACGCTCCACAATAGCAGCTGGGAGAATGAGGAGAACCAGCCCTGCAGCCCCCAAGGCCAGTGCAGCAGGAGGGCAGGAGGTGCTCCAGGCATGCAGCAGCAGTTCCCCTGCGGCCTGTGGAGAGGCCCCTGGTGGAGCAGGCTGTCCCCCTGCAGCCCATGGGTCCCACATGGAGCAGATCTCCACGCTGCAGCCCGTGGAGGAGCCCCCGGTGGAGCAGGTGGATGTGGCCTGGAGGAGGCTGCGGCCCATGGAGAGCCCCCGCAGGAGCAGGCCCCGGGCTGGAGCTGCAGCCCGTGGAGAGGAGCCCACGCAGGAGCAGGGGGTCTGGGGGGAGCTGCCGCCCATGGGGGACCCGTGCTGGAGCAGTTTGCTCCTGGGGGATGGACCCCGTGGTACAGAGCCATGTGGGAGCAGTTCCTGAAGAGCTGCTACCTGTGGGATGCCGCCACAGGATCAGTTCCGGAAGGACTATATCCTGTATGAGGGATCCCATGTTGGAGCAGGGGCAGAGAGTGACCATGAAGAAGTGGCAGAGACAAAGGACTATATACTGACAGCAGCCCTCATTCCCCTGCACCAGTCAGTGGTGGATCAGAGGGGAAGGTGTTTTTAGTTTCTTTTTAATTTCTCACATCTCCAGCTTGTAATAATAGTCATCAAATTCCTCTAATCTTCCTACACTGAGTTTGTTTTGCCTGTGATAATTGTTGAGTGATCACCCTGTCCTTGTCTCAGCCCTTGAGCCCTTTTCATCATATTTTCTCCCCCTTTGCCTTTGAGGAGGGGGAGTGAGAGAGTGGTTGTGGTGGAGCTTGGTTGCCCACCTGATTAAAACCACCACACTAAGGCATTCCCTAACAAAACCTTAATTCTATTGACTAAAATATATTTTCATCTGATAAAACTACATGGGAGTCCCTAGTGATGCCTTTGGGAACACTGAAGCAGCCCTAACTACATTACAATCATCCTCTGTCATTACTCACCAGCTTTTTAATAAAGAAAGTTATTTCCGTATCTTATTGGCATTTCAATTCTTAGCCAGGAAGGTATAGGAAGCAAGCTCTGTTATATGCCCTACGTCCCTTTAACTGCATGGAAACCTTTGAACACGGATGTCCACAAATAAGGTATTGGAGCATTAGATGTGCAACATTCCATCAGCATATCGTAGGTGCTGCCATAGTTGTTGGGCATGTGTGCAGATTTTCTACCAAAATTCTCTCTCTTGCAGCCCCTCAAGAAATTAAGGTCTACTTTCAAGAGCAGATATTACACATTTGACATTTTGTTGCAACACTACAATTTGTTAGTTTTTTCTTTTTTTTTTTGATTGGGGGGGAGGTTGGGAAAAGGAAGGTGTTCTTTCAGTTTATTCAGTTATTCTGCTAGTTCTTAATTGCACACAGCTTCAACAGTTTTTCCAAGATCACATCCTCCATGAGGCACACGATGGACATGATGGTCTTTTAGAAGTAAGACAAGCATGGCAATCTCAAAAGAAAAGTAACAGCCACACGAGCGAAACCCTCTTACTACTGTTAACAGGGCCTGGGTAATGCGCCAGTAGGCACTAAATATACAGAGGTCACCAAGAACTGCATTCAGTCACTGGTATTTGATTAGCTTTATTCCTTGTATAGTGCTGCAGCGCACATTTCAATTATTCAGGTCCATGATGAAAGCAGAGATCAAGGAAAGTGAGTGAGGTGGAGTAAAGAATGGTTTAAGTTTTCTGTGATCAAAAAGTGGAAAGGTATATGCAGAATAGTATCCCAGCTATTTCTACTGCAATTTCAGATTCCAGAAAAGTTCTCATCTTTATAAATATTTATTTTAGATTTACTTAGTTACAGAAGACAATCACTGACTGTGCCTGTGATTAATAAATCCAATGCATCCAACTCTTGAAAGACCTACCCTGCAGGGTATACAAGAACAAACTCCCTGCACAGCAATAAGATGTACAGACTGCTGCTAAGTAAATAGAAGGAACATACTATTCATTCTCTTCACTCTCCTGTTCAGTAAATCAGACAAACAAGCAAAAAGTCAATGTTTAAGAGAACTTTTTAATTATTCAGACCACACAGTAGCTTTTCTCCTTGGGTGATGATAAAGATAATACAAGAATAATGTTCATGTCCTTATTAAAGTTTTTAGAGCCTGATCCTAATGAGGATCTTGCAGCAAATGCAATCCCCCAGCAGGGACAGTGACTAGAACCCTATTCAGTCACTTCGTATCCCACAAGTATCCATCCTCAGCAGAGTTTTTACATCTGCAGTTCAGCAGGTCTTTCCTTCCATCCAGATCTGCATAGCCTGTCAATTATGTCATATACAGGAAGTCCTCAGTACACATATAGATATCTATAATTTTCTTCCTCTTATGAGTACAGTCTACATTCATCTCAAGAAAACAATGATGTCATTAGGGCTAACAATATTTTACATTGCAATCATGGCAAAGACAGAACAACCACACAGCTGGTTACCAAAGCTCAGCCAGCAAGCAAACACTTTCTAAAGTGACCATAATTGAATTATGTTCAGTTGAGAAGTAATACCCATATTTTCAGGAAATGAGTTGTAAAGGAGGTGAAAAAGAATATTTGTAACAAATAAGGCATCGTCTCCAGCTAGAGATCAAAGCTAACAGTGGATCAACATTCATTTCATCAGGTCCCTGGAGCAGATTTCCCTCTGCTCTGCTTACAGCATACCAGAAGTCCTACAACTTTGCACGTGACCTGGAGCCATTTTGCCTTTCACCAATGTGATTAGCAATACAGGGTGAAAACAAAATGAGTTGTTTTTCCCTCTCAGATTGTTAGGATACAGAAACCATTTATGATAGGAGGTTGAAATAAATGTTTACCTAAGGTATTAGAAAACCCTTTGAATTAAGCTGGTCTCCTTAGCACGTAAGGGACAGTGACAACTTCATAGAGCATCAGGTACAAGCTTTCACAGCTGCATCAGAAAGCCAGCAACATTCTTACCTGAACACTAAAGCTAAGGACACTCCCTTTTTTCATGATGGGAGCAATAAACTCCACTAAAACAGAAATGGCTACTGAACCCTATCTAAACTTCTCACTAACGCAAACAACTGGTAGACACATACATAATAACGCACAAAGACCTCTTAGCTTTAACTGTCTTTTATTTACCACAGATGTGCAGTGCTTTGACTGTGTGGTGGTTAAAGATGTAACATGCAGCCAGTTGGAAAGCATGGACAGATATTCCCTATCCATCTCCAAATGGGATTACAAGCTCTCGTTTCCCTTCTTTAAATAAAGAAGACTGGATAGTTGCAGATAATTAGGTTAGAAGGCAGTCAATGAATACTCTCCAGAAAAGTTTGAATCTTGTAGTATTGATCTACACTGTACTTGCTTCTACATAAATTAGGCACTACAAAGTAGATGGCATAATACAATATGTAAAAAGTTTAAATCAAGTATACTTCATTTCCACACATAAAGGGGCAGGAAGTGGGGACAGGAACAAGTAGAGAAATCATAATAAGTTCTGTATGAGATCAATAGTTTGTTCCTATATATACGGACAGTGCAGCTCAGAGGCTGTATGCATCCAGCCTTCTTACACTTCTCTCTTTACAAATACTTCCAAAAAAAAAAAAAAAACTGTGGGAGGTATGCACATTTGAGATGTGTAGGATGATCTCAGAGGTGAGACTACTCAGGAAAAACAGCACAAAGCATCTAAACCAAAAACATTCCCAGAAGACCCCACAGCAAAGTTTCCTAGAAGTCAGATGTTCTGGAAAGATTAATGAAAACAGAACCTTTTTCCCCATCCAAGACAGAGGAAAGGGAACAAAAGGTTCTCTTCAGCTTTATTTTGTGGTGTTACAGACACACAAGCAAGGACAAAGAAGGACAAGGCTGGCACAAATCTGCCATTCTGCCTCCAGTAGAGGCACAAGAGATATCAACCAGTGATGTGAATACTGATTACCTTAAATGGAAGGAAAAAGGAAGGACAAAGGAGTGAACAACTTGGAATAAGACAAGGATTACAAGCTTTGAAGCAGATGGGTCTATAGTACTGTGTGAAAATGCAGAGCAGAACTCATTGAGCCCAATTCTTCTTGCATCTCTTTGTCCAAACCTCAACACAGAAGCACAGAGTCAAGCCAAGATCATCCCTTATTTGAAGCACTTAACAACAAATCAGATCAAATCTACCTAATATAATCTACATAGACCTGTAACTCTGTTGGCTAATGCCTCATTGTTTTTTTCTTTTCCTCAAGACTTCAATTATTTGCTAATTGCTCCTGGGAAATCTGCATCCTAGTTTTCTAAGGAAACACAGAACTTCATAATTACATAAAACTGACTACTTCATAGTTAAAGGAACAAACCTCACAAAAAAAAGTTTTAAATGATAAACAATGGTAAACAAGTAGGAACTAACAACATAAAGATTAAAAAGAGGAAATTATTATTCAGAGCAGTAATAGAAATGGATACAAAATAAAATATAAAATGATTTACATCATTTTTGGTCCACTATGACTTTACTTTGATTTTGAAGTATGCTTTACTCCTTAAATCAGGAGACAGCACACTTCTCCACGTAGACGGATACGGATTTTCATTAAAATTGTTATGATTTCATATGCCCTCCTCTACAGACTGTTTATAAAAAAAAAGGAAAAACTAGTTCACAAACTTCATCATTTTAACTGTTGAATATTACGCACAGTTCGGGGCTTCACAGTATGAAAAGAACGTTAAGATACTTGAAAGCATCCAGAGGAGGGCAACAAAGCTAGTAAAAGGGCTAGAAGACATGTCCTGTAAGGAGAGGCTGAGGACACTTGGGCTGCATAGTCTGGAGAAAAGAAAGCTTAGAGTTGACCTCATTTCTCTCTACTACTTCCTGAGGAGGGGAAGCAGAGAGGGAGGTACCATTCTCTGCTGAAAAGGAAATTAAATTTCTAACTGCTTAGCAATAGTAATTAGTGGGGAAAAAAAAAATCTGGCATGGAAGACAAGAAGGCCTAACTGCTGCACTGGTTAAGCTGTTTGGAAGCAGGAATGACAGACAGAAAGACTTCATGCAACTTCATGTAGTCGAGTTTCCCTTGGTGATAACAAAGGCCTCAACATTGTCTTGCAGCAAAAGCAGAAAGTGACCACTCTAGGGTCTCCTTTGTGCAGTAGGACTGGCACTGTGGGATGAACAGAACACTAGGCTCACGTGGCTGATGTTCACATGATTTCTGGTCATACAAGTGTTTAAAAGGAATCAGTTCATGACACCCCTTGGCAGACTCCTTGTAGAACCACTAATAGAGGTAAGACTGTCCAATTTATTATTCATTAATGTCTTTATATTTAAGAACAAAAATACGCTTATTTACCTCAGGCAGTGCGATAAGAATTCGCCAACATTATATTTCTGTGTTTCACAGCAGCTGCATGATGCCTTCAGCACAAAGATCACTCCAAAATACCTCCCCAGTAGGAAGTCAGATACAAAACCAGCTTTATTTACACAAGAAAATCTAGTTCTACAGTCTTACCCCAAAAGGGACTAAAAGCAGAAAGAAGCTTTAAGGAACTTCGATCAAGGTAGAACGGTCTTCATGGCAAAGTGTGGCAATGCCTTTTTTTTTTTTTTTAATTAAAAACTAGCTGTTCACAATGTTGGCTTAAGAAGAATAAAAATCATTAAACTATTTGCTGAGCAAGACAAAACTACTTAAAAAGAGATCTGCCATAGCTTTTGTGAAATATAAAGTGTCTTTCATGAGGTGTCACACATTTACCAAGAAGTAATCATGCCTGTACATTTTAAAAAGCTTTTTTTTTTTTTTGACCTGACACCATACAAATTCACTTGCTGACACTGTAAAGTGAACAGCTCAAAATGGAGAGGGCAGTCTACAGACTGGGTCACAGCTGTACTTACAAGCAGAAACCAGAGGAAGCCCTGTTAGATATTGATCCAAATCAGTCAAATTAAACCATAAAACACGACCATTATCTAATAAAAGTATTCTGGAGAACCCACAGCTGAGCTTTTAGAAATGAAACCATTCTCAGCATTAGATAAAAGACACCTTCATCAACTACCATGAGGAGGAGTCTCTATCTGAGCCCAGATAACTCTGCAAACTCACATAGGTAGTGGGACCATGCACACCCATGGGTGTGCACCATCTAGCTTATCTGAGCCAGCTCTGGTGGAGTTGAAAGCTCAGGAAAGGTCCCACATCTTGTTAATCTTCCTCTGGTGACCAGGTGCCAGTTCTAGCTTAGCCTTCTTAAGCAGCTCCCAGACTTTTCTGACTGCTGGGAAAGCATCACCACCTCAAGGTGGGACAAGGCCCCCAAAGGATAGTTGCAGTCAATGGCTCAACGTCCAGGTGGAGACCAGTGATGAGTGGAGTTCTTCAGGGGACAGTGCAACCACAGACTTGTTATCCTTGCCCACGAAAGAGAGGTTGGAACTAGATGGTCCTTAAGCGTTTCTTCCAACCCAAGATATTTTGTGAAGACATATGAAGGCAGATAGGACTGAAGCCTAGCAACACTATAAGAGGTGATATGAGCATGAACTTTAAAGTATGAACATGCTTTAAAACAAACCATCCCACAGCCCCTAGATGCACAACCCTAAGAGTTATCTGGATTGCCCCCCAGGTAGTTTTAAGTTTATGTTTTAAAATGGATAGCAAGGCTAAGAGACAAGTTTGGTTTCAGGACTCCTCAAACACAGCAAGGTAACAACAAGCAGAGAGATTGTTTACTTTAGGACATTTATTTCCCTCGATTTTAGCCTAGTTTTGTTATATTTAAACAAGCCTAATCACAGGTTGAATGCAGGTTCATAGAAAATTAACATCACAGACCACAGAAGATGCGAAACACACTCCATATCAACACTGTATTCAGATTTGCAGTGTACAGCATTATAGCAAAACTGCCAGAACAACAACAACAAAATACTATTATTTACTATTATCTCACAGAGGTGCAACTGACATCGCTTGTGACTTGGCTCTGGCCAGTGTCAGGTCCCTTTGGAGCCAGCTGAAACTGGCCCTTATTTAACAAGGGACAGCCTCTGGACTCCCTCCACACACACACACTTGGCATTTACAATACAAGTTGGTAGTTACCATTTTTGTCAGAAATGGCACTATTCCATCCTGGGTATCTCTGCTTTTGAGCCAGGAGAATACACTGGAGGCCAAAGACAATAAACACCAGGAATTTGGTGTGACATAAGTTTTCAGTCACGTGAGAAGAAACACCACATTTCAAGGTTGACCACAGATCAACAGTTCTCCAAGCCCACAAAGTTACTGAAAACCTCAATACCTTTAGAGCATATGATGCTATTTTTGAGTTTGCTACTTGTCCTTTTATGCTCTTGTACAGTTATGCGTCTACAGAGGAGGCAGAGCACCTGGATTTTCAATCTTGTGGGATAGAAACACAAAATTCGAAGTATATTACTGAACATTCACCTGAAGGCTAAGTCTCCCCAGTCTATGTGAACTAAATCCTTTTCCTCTCTTCCCCCAGCCCCTCAGTTCCTTACCTCTCTTCCAAAGCTGACTATGGTATCTCTGAAGAGCAGGCAGCTTGTAAGCCTGCACGTACAGAACAACCTCTAGTTATCAAATAGATTTCCACAGATCATATAGGCAACAGTAACTTCTCTCAGCAGCCAGACCATGAGATCTCTCTCTCTGTGAAAAACTCAAGGACAACACTTGTGACAAAATCCAGTGCATTTTAACATCTGTGAAGGATAACAAGCACTGACAGCGCTCACAGTTAAAAATAAATAAATAAGAATTGAAAGGAAATATATTTTAAGTATAGTTAGAACATTAAAAGCTAGGCCATCTTGCACCTCTTGAAGGAGGAGGATACTGAAAAGTCACTGCCCCTGCCTCAGCTAACACCCTCACCTCACACACTAACATTAAAAGCAGCGTTTTTGTGATGCTTTACCTTCTGCTTCTCAAGGTGGGCAGAGGCTACAACACCCTACTCACCAGACTGCAGCCACCTCCTAGAAGACATGCACAATTCCTCAAACCACAGTGTGAGCAAAATGAAAACAACCTCTTGCATCCCCTAAGTAAGAGAGGTGCAGATGCAGTCCCCCCAGCCCCAAGAACACAAGGTCTTCAGCCACTCTCCTTGAAGATGGGGTCCCTAAGATCACTGACTCCCACAGCCATATGCTTTCTGGCAGGTGAACACCATTTACCATCATTGTGATAAGGGTTGCTCACTCTATAGATGAGCTTGCTTCCACAGTTGCACCACCTCTGTTCCCTCTCCTGCCTGGGCTCTAGGCCCATGGCCCCCACCTGTGTCCTGATGGCAGGCTTCACAGCTTCTTCCTTCAGGTAACTGCTAGCTTTGACCCAAGTAAAATGTTGTGTCCTCCCTTCCCTGGTATCACAGTTATTGAAGGATGAAAATGCGATGAGAGTAATACAGCAGACAAGCCTCCCAGGCAGAGAGTGCTCTGCCACATGCCAGTGGAAAACAAATAAATAAATAAAGTGAAAGTTCTCTGTGGGTTTTTCCACTTCACTGTGCTCTGAACTAAACAGAGCTCTTAAAATGCCTTAATGTGTGGCAATAAAGTCAGTGGGTTTGGCAGCTTCAGCCACGAGTTTTTCCTCTGAAATGGCTAAGATGTAAAGTACAAGCTCCAGGGGAAAAATTTTTGTTCATTTGATTTTGACATAGCTCACATTTAGTGTAAACTTCTGGGGAATAAGACCTTTCCATACTTTCTCCCTGTGGGTGCATGCCGAACACAGCACTCCCCAGACAGCTTTCCTAACCCTTTCTTGACATCTTAAAGAAATGTTTCCTAACGTTTGATAACTGGCTGGACATTGGAGGACTTCTCCCATTTCTTGATATGTGTCTTTTTTGCACAAGCTGCTCATCTCTTGTGATAACTTACATGAAAGAATTTACTACCATTATAATCATTTCCTACTTGAGGGCTATAAATCAGATGTGCTCTCATAGTAAAGATCACCTTTTTCAACCTCTTTTCATTCATGCTTGAATATCACTAGACTGTAAGGAGAGTTTGTGTGTGGCTTTTAGGCAGCAAGTACATTTGGCAGCAAGTAGATATCAACATATTGTGCTTTAATATGTAAAGTTGTTCAGGCGCTGCAATGGTAAAGTGATTTATAAGATGAAAAAATATTATAAATAAACTCTAGTGAATACACACCATGGATTTATCCATAGAAAGGGGTAATGAGAGACTGTCTCCTACAGCTATAGAATATATAGAATATAGTTCTTTTAAGAGGAAAACGTGATTTCTATTATATCCCATCTAGTGCAACTGAAACCTGAACTCTGGTATCCTATCAGAGAATCAAACAAAAACTGTCCTTATTTGCAAATCCATCATTCCTGTGACTTCACAGGGAACAGGACTGCTACAGAATGAGATCATGCTAACAAATTATATTGAGTCATTTAACATCCAAATGTAATTCTCTGAAGAACAGATTCCACCCAGACAGTGTATTTATATGTCCTTCCATTCAAAATGCCTTTGGAGGTCAGTGTATTCAATACACTCAAAAGTGAAAAGCCCATTTACAAGAAGAATATTCAAATATTAAATACCTATAGTGCTAAGGAAGTGCCTGGATCGGGGGTTTAACTGTAGATCTGCCTCTGGTTAGAAAGCCATTACTCTGAAAGAGTAGAAAAATAACTGACCTACAGTGAAAGCAAGTAGTCTTGGGAAATACATTTCAAAGAGCCCAAGGACACAAATTATCAACATAAAACAGACAAAACAAACACACAAACAAACAAAAGCGCTTTCAAATGTATCAGTCAGAACAGTCTTAGAAAATTTGTTTGTTTTTTTTTATAATTATTATTATTATTATCATCATTTTTAATGAGTTGCCTCTCTTTTCTATCTCTACAGGTTACCTTATTGCACTGGAAAGCAAACCTTTAAAATTTCCAAAATAGAAGATAAACCACTATGCCTGCTATTAGTTAGAGCTTCTGTCAACGTAAACTGCAATTGTGGTTGAATTCAAAGCAAAGGGGAAAAGTAACCTTAGGATTGTTAGTACGAAAACTCAGCTGAAACTCACCTCTCTTTAGCAGTAATGCACCTAATGAAACTCTGCCAGCATCTGAGCTATAGATTAGTTGATTCACCTAACTTTATAGTGACTTTTAATTGTTGAGTAGCAAACCCCATTTCTTTCATGCTTCATGGTTGATGTTAGTGGCTGGAGAAAAATGTGGCCAGAGATGGTGGCTTTGTTTCAGCATAGCACAGCAGCTACCTGATCACCAGCTTGTATTAGACTATATCTCCTGTCTGTCTTTTTTGCCCGTTGTAACCCCAAACAAGATTTCTTGATGTTATTATAAGGTAAATAAATGACAGCATACATGAGCAATACCAAAGGCAGTTACAAATCCAAAATTTACCCCATAACTTTGTAGGCTGTTTATTTATTCAGTGTCCATTCTGCACTCTGACAGCTGTCCTTTCATTTGCCTCCATTAAAGTTTTACTCCCTTGACAGCAACGTTCCCTGTACCAGGCGATGTAACTGCTTAGGCTGAAGAGTAAGCAGTAAATGGACCTAAAATCAGAGGGTTGCAGGAAAATCTAAGGGAAAAAATCTAAGCAGAAAAATCTAAGGGGGTTACATACTGCCAGAGGCAGTAGATACTTCACTGCAGAGGCATAGATACTGAAGCTGGAGTTCTCTTAAAGAGCTTTTTAAAAGGGTCTAAACAGCTATCCAAGTGAGTGACACGCCCTCTGCCCCACCAGAGACAGTGTCAATACTCACAAAAATGTCTCCTTCATTCCCTACAGAGATAGTTAGAGGTGATGCTAATGTGTCTGTGTAGACCACCAGTGTCCAAGACTGCAACAGAGTAGATTGCGGTACTCCTTCAATTTACCATCTTCCACAGTGACAAACAGCCCTGTCTCAGCAAGAAGATAGTAGACAGCCAACAGAATTCCTCCACCTAAGCAGCATGAGGGATTAGATCTCTCCAAGGCTGCCTCCTGCATAGCAGCAGACCAAAATAGTCTAGGCAACAGGGTAGTCCACGTCTCATGTCATGTAGCTTATTGCAGTACCATTCAAAATTAGCTATCCTTTGGCAGGGAGCATGGTGGAGTTTTATTCTTTCAGAAGTTTTTCATATCATACCAAACATTTTAATCTTACATAATAACAGACAACAGGAGTTTGTCTGATTGCTCAATTTTGAGTACATGGCTATTTTTAGACTTACAATAATACTATATAGATGTCTGCTTAAGTGCTGAATTGAAAATGCCATCACTGTTGACTACTAGCCCTCAGCGTGGGTTCCACATATTCTAATTGTGGAGCAGAAGTATTGCACAGGAAAGGACACTGCTACCTCCCTTTTTCTTTCCCTCTGTAAAGAAACCATCTCTACCTCTTACATATTTCCTCTCTAAAATGAGATTATATCTCTTCTTCCTTCTTCTCATATGCTAGGAGAAACAAGCAGGCTGCATTCAACCAGCATCAGTACATGGATTGCATTGTAAGCTCCTTTGGATACAGAACATCACATTCCAGTTTGCCCAGATGTTGTCAATGAGCAAATGTTTACATATCGTTTAAAAGTCACACGTGATATGCCTAGCAATGCTTTTCCCAGCTTTCTCAACAAGCACTACTCTGTAAAAAAGTGTGAAAATGTCACACATTAAAACTGATTTTAATCCTGATGCACGCTTGCTCTTTCCCTAGCATTTTGGTTTTCAAAACAAGCTTCTTTTTTACAAAAACATTTTGGGACATGTAACTCAAGGTCAAGATTAGAGAGTGCCATAAAAATCATCTAGTGTGACTAGATCAGAAGAGATCACACACAGGTTCACATCTTGCATAAGCGCAGAGTTGTCTCAGACAGACCCAGCTGGAGGGTGTAAACCCTTACAAAGTTAATTCTCCATGCAGTGCTTGGAAAAATACACACATTTGTTTCTGCTGAAAAACAAAGGGGAAGAAAATAAAGGAACACAACACAAGCATCAACCAAAAGTGAAAATAGCATTTTGCCTAAATAGGCAAAATCATCAAGCTATGATTTTGTGACTCTTTTAAACTGTTTGAAAGAGCCTTTTAAAGACAGATATTCTTAAGATTACAAAGTTTATTCTCCATGAAGTACCTGCTGGAAAGAAAACGCAGTGCCTTTAAAAACGATATACATCCACATGACACCAGCAGATGTATTTTTACTGAAAACTATTTTTGGTCAGATCACAATTTCCCATTCTTTACGTTAAGCTTTCAATCTTAGTCATGGGCAACAGCTAAAATACCTCACTGTCCTGTTCATTTTCAAAGGGCATCCATCAGTTGTGCCTTTCCATATGAGAAAAGCAGGGTCAAGAATGAGTCTGGCAATCTAAACCCATGTCTCTTTCTGGAATTAACAACCTATTTATCCGGATTTATCCAGTAGAACTATTAAGGAGTTAACCAAAGTACTTCATGTATCAGCAAGAAGAGCAAAGGTCACTGATTTTATTTTTTATTCCAGTTGGAGGCATTTTCTACATCCTTGTCTTGGTTTTGGCTAGTATAAAGTTAATTTTCCTCCTAGTAGCTGGTATGATGCTGTGTTTTGGATTTAGGATGAGAACAATGCTGATATCACACTGATGTTTTAATTATTGCAGAGCAGGGCTTACACTAAGCCAAGGACTTTTCAGCTTCTCAGTCTGTCCTGCCCGCTGGCAGGCTGGGGGTGCAGCAGGATTCTATCCCTAAAACAGTGAAAAAGTTTTGATACTTTGACAGGATTGTTTTAAACTAATCTCATTAATTTGGGTAGGGAAAGCTCATACTTTCTAAGAATACTTGTGACTGGGGGTACTATGCACAACACAATTTAAAGCATAACCCATTTTTCTAGTCCAGGCATACTTCCACCAGTCATGAAGAGAAGTGCACTTGTTTTTCAAGAGAGCAGACACTCTGAGGTTATTAGTTTTACAGTAGCTGTGATTCCTTGATAAAGTACTGCTGTGTATAAATTAATGTAGTAACGAATAAATGAGTTATTTTCTGACACACTAAATGAAAACAAGGTCCAGATTTATGCGCTGTGCAGCGGCACTCAGGGTGATACGCACCTTTAAAAATAATTTGTTTCTTTTTAATGGAAAAATGCAAAACTGCCATAAGCCTCAGAACACTGAGAACTTACAATCTATATACTGGGTATGTTAGGTCCTAAAAGGATTCCCCGGAATTGGAAGCTCACTTCCTTATGTTACTTTGCATGTTATACCAGAAGAACGTATTTTACTGAAAGGAACAACAGAGCAAAATGATGGCAAATGCAAGTGTACTTGTTATCTTTCTGTTCTGATTTCAGAGCAATTCAGTTCACGTATTCTGTTTAATTGTCATAGGCAGAGGAAAAAAAACAAAGATTCCCAGAAAATATATTTTTGGATAAATATTGTTTTACTTTTTTCTCCATTAATTGCTAAAAACATACTGAAATTTCTCACCTTAATATATGCAAACCTGTTTGAATATTTTTGGATGGAGGACAGCAAATGAGCTTTCACAAATATTCAGTTGTTTTCTAGGTTAATCACTTCTGCTAGGTGATTTCATATATACAATTCCTTTAATATGTGTTTTATGCAAGCAATCAGCAAGACATAAGTGGAAATTTCACAAAACCAACTTCAAAGCAAACTCTTTTGGGGGAATATTTAAGCATAGCAACCTTAATATTTGATATTTATCAATACTGTAATTATGTCAGTATAATTCCACTATTGCACATTTATAGAACATGATCCTCAAAAAGACTGTTTACTTTACATTCTAATTAAACATCTGTAGACAAATGTATCTGCTAGAAAATAGCATCTTCTTGTGCTTCTCAGTTGGAAGAACTCTGCAGAAATGATGGAAAATTAAATGTTATAACATATATGCTTGCTCCCCAAGAGATGATAGAAAGGTGAGCAGTGTGCATCTGTAAGAAGAGAGAAACAGCTGAGTCACTTTTTTCTGTCTTATGTAGGAGGTTGCTTTGTTTCATAATGCTTTTTATACAGAACTTCATGTAACTGTGCTCCAGATCAGCTTATCATCCTACTTCAAAACACTTAAGTTGAGGATAGAACCCATACATAAATACACTTGTTTAAGATGCCTTGAAGCATATGCTGATGATCAGAAACACACTAAGGAAAATAGTTTGAAATGTGATCTTTTTATTTTGATGTTAGGAGTTATCATGCTGTTTTTGCCTGCAATTAAAAGAGAAAGAAAATGCAACAGGGAGACCTTTTTTATATCTATCTATCTACCTATCATCAGTATGTTTTAATATAACTTAAATCGTCACAAAGTTGACAAGATGTCTATTGTCAGGATTTGAGGCACTCTCTAAAATTCTGAAGGTTTGCTATCCTGTAGCTATGTTTTTCTGAATATGCTTACTTTTAGATGCACCGATTTCTAATCTTTTTAATACAGATTTTGACAACTCTGTAGTAATTGTAATTTTGCTTTGACAGAGTCAAGATGAATGACTGCAGAAAAGGACTTTTCAACTAATTTTTCCAAAGAAATGAAGGTGCAATAAATGAATGGTAGAGATGAAACATCTATGTTTCTTGGGTTATCAAGAACAAGTACAAAAATGACTAGATGGACTAGGTGGCTCTATGAGGACATTACCAGCCCCTTTACTTTGACTCTATGCATAACTTGAGCAGCCCTTTAACGTCCAGCTGTGAAGAATGTGTTGCATTAAGCAAGGATAACTGTGCGGTTTTGCTCCATTTTGGTATTCATTCACCTTAAAGATAAAGTTCTACTCTGTAATACCATTAAAAAGAAAAGGAACTGAAGATACAGAACAACCATAGATGAATTTCTGTATTGGTGATAGTGCACATATCAATTAAGAAGATGGTGTAAATTCTTTCCTGTTATTTCTTCTGAATACCATGATTGATATGCCATACATAATACTCTGAAAAACATCTTATTTTGACGTTGCAAAATTTTGACTTATAATCAAAGTTTGCTACAGCATCACTGAGTTTCTCCTTTTCTTATACATTCTGATATCTGTGAATGGTGTTCTACTCAGAAATCAAGGCACTCCCAATTTAAGGGGGAAATGTAACACATGCTACTGTGGTGCTGTCTCTTGAAAAGTGAAAACTAAACATAGTTGGCATTGTGGATACAGAAGAGGGAAAGACAAGACATGGTACTTAATTATAAAAGCAGCTTGAGAAGATCTTCAGAATGGAGGAAATAAGATTATATCAGCAGGCAAAACTTCACTGAATAGCAATTTACTTCACTAAAAGTCTATTCCTATATGTGTTTTATAAGTCTAGTGAAGAAAACAAAAACAAACAAACAAAACAAACAACAATGAAAATCCAACAACCCTCATATTCAGAATTTAACCTTGTTTGCAAATCAATTGCCTGTTTTCCTGCCCAAATCAGCCTAGTTATCCCCTTTATAGCATTACTTACAGCATTGTGGCTAGATTGAGAAAGGTCGTCGTAGGGAGAACTATGGTAGCAGAGCATGGAAGACAGTATTTCTGTCTGAAATAATCATGGTGACTTATATCTTCCAAATGGTTTTCATGGACTTTCTTACTTCTTACTTGGAAAATAAAACAAATCTATTTTAACAACTAGGGAAATAGATCTTAGGTTAGCATGGTAATATAATAATGTTGTGTTAACATGGTAATCTTATGTAACATAGTAATTTTATGTTAACATGGTCCTTCCATATCTAAACATATAACACGCTACTTACAGAAAATAATCATTTTAAAACCATATTAGTAAGAGGCACCTGTGGGGTGGTGCTACAAGGCCTTGGCACAGCAGGATCCCAGGACCTGTGTGTATTGAAATCAGTAGCACTATGGCTACTATATGTAGCATAACATTTTGCTTCCATGTTCCTTGTATGAAAGAAACCAAGATGGATGTTGGACACCTAGTCACTGTAGGAGGATCTCCTTCAAAAGCACAATGTATGTCAGACATTTACTGAAAGGGGTAAGAGGAAAAAAGATATGAAGGGGTCTTTTATTCCCGCCTTAATATTTTCTGTTGCTTTCAACCTCCTGTCCTCAAGCCTTCATCTCTCTTCATCCATATGATTGCTGAGATATGTAACACCACTTTCACACATTTCCCTTTTTTGGCTTCATTGGAAGCTATTAGTTCTTTTGACCTTTAACTGTGCAAGTCCTCAGACTGACAACAGTGAAAATTGTATTTCTTTCTTCCACTACTTACACGTAGAGATTTTTTTTCTGCAGTATATTTTATATCAAAAATGACTGTGCATCAGAAGTAAACTGTTTTGTGAAATTATTTTTGAAATGAATATTGAAAAAAAAAATGTTTAGATAGGTAAAAGCATTTCATCTTGACCTTTGTGGAACAAAACATTCTAATCCTCTATTTGGAAATTCTTTTTTATTTCTGTATTTTCTTTGCTTCGAATTTATAAAACAATAGAAAGGAAAACCTCAAAAATGAAATTTAATATATTGATTTTTCAACCCTAATGCAATATTGAGGGATGTTTAACTTATCAGAGCATTTACATGAAAAGCTTTTGTTCTTCCACAGAAGACATTTCAAAATTATGAAACTCAGCTAAAGATATGGCTCCTGCACAGTTTTAATGAACAGAAAAAATATATGTGTGTTATAGCAGTAAGAGATTTCATGAAGTGTGCTATCATTCTGTTAGCTAAAAACTGATGCCTATTTAAAACTGCATTTGCCAGTAATGAAACAGTTCATACTGTATCTCACTCATAGATGATGGTTTACGCATATACCAGTTTTAAGACTTTAGGAGTTTTAAGCACTTAAGGTATAAGTTTGATGGCTTCTCTTCTCAGAAACAGTCTATGACCAGCAGCTGATTTCAGAAGGGCTGCCACACAGCAATATAATTGTAGTTCCTTAGTGAAATATTATTATTTATAATATTATCATTAATGATATAGGACTAATAGGACTAATTCCAACAAATGCTTACATGCTTAAACATATAACTAATATTCTGTAAAATATTCACCTTCCTCTAAGTTTTGAGGGGAAAAAAAAAAAAGGAATCACTGATTAGCAACATAGATACAAAAAATCTAAGCTTATGCATAATACTGTAACAGCCTATGTAATATTCTTCAGCTCGAATATTGGGTTTTAGATATGTGGGTGTAAGTAACATTTGAAGAGCATAGGACTGTACTATGAAGGATGACAAAACCTACCTAACAGAAAACCAGCTTTTATGCTTGTTATATCCATGCTACTGGTTCTTCAAAATGTTTTCATTGCTATTAAATGCTCCTGTTACTTTTTTATCAAGTTGAAAGCACCAGCAAACTAGGAAAAAAAGTTGGGAGCAGAAAGTTCTGTTTTATATTGTTACAGCAACTGAAGTTTGATACTAACCAGATTTACCAGAAACTTGTGAAATGTTGTACTTGGCAAACTTACATTAAACAAATTTCTAACTTGTATAATTATAGTCTCTTAAATAAGGCCATTCAAATATCATGAATAATGCAAATCTCATTCATATTCACCAAGGACTTTACTCATAATCATTCTCATCAATCTGGACAATTTGCTTTTGGGGGCAGAAGAACAGGGGTTTATCCAAGACTTATTTGAAGCGTTTTACCCTCTGCAAGTCAAAGAAAATAAGGATGACAGTGTGTGAGGGCTGATTTTATTTGTGTTCCTCACTGCAGTTTTACAGCAGGACTTGCTCTTTTTGTCTATTACTTCAGCTCCTCTTGGTGGCTCCAACTCTCAAGGAAGTCTGCCTTACTTCCCTTCTCTTAGAATCAGTTTTCTACTTCATTCTTCCCATTTTTTCATTCTTACTCTTCTTTCACTCTTCCCCTTCTTTCCACTTTGTGCTTCTCACTATCTGTCTTTCTAACCCCTACTCTCTTATGCATTTCTCATTTAATCTTTTAGATAATTTAATCATTAATAAAAAGTTGTAAAAAATAAAAATAAAAAATCTAACAGATTCAATTACCTCAGCTAGCATCCAGAATATGCCAGTTAACTTTGCAACCTGCTCATGTACTGTAGGTGACACCCTTGGCCCAGGTAGGATTTATCCAGTGAGAATGAAAGGCCCAATAACACTGACAGCAGAACAAACACTTGGCTTTGCTCAAAGATTCTGCTGATGCTCCCCTACTAAAAAAAAAAAAAAAAAAAAAAAAAAAAAAAAAAGAAAAAGTGGGAGACTTTGACACAAGTCTCCCAGAAGTAAATATATTGATGGGACACAAGAGATAAAGCAGTTGACATGCTTAATAGAAAATACTGATGGAAATTGTCACAGGCTATAGACATAGGACATCTTGTGACATGGATAGCATTTAACACCTAACACAATTCCAGTCTTTGAGCATTCATCCACTTTAAGTCTGAAATACTTCAGCAGAAAAATGGCAAATCTCTCAAACTAAATAAGAATTTGATAAAATTCAGCACTGCCTAATTATCTGATGAAAAATTACAGCTGCAACTGATGATGCTCCTCGACAGGCTTCTGAAACTCCCTATTATCACAGAAGTCAGTAGTAGAGGCCGAGACAATAGGCCTAATTCATAACCACAGTCTATTATTTAGGATAAAGCTTTCCTCTCTAAAGCAAAGATAATGACAAGTGCATTTAGCCATGAAGAAGGCAGACAGCCTGCATGAAGAGTCCTCTTGGTCCAATTTATTTTTAAGAAAGAATAAGTTCTGCACTTTTAAATCAATTATTAAAATGAAATTACCACTAGAGAAAGAAACAGAATGAAATTCTTGTCCAAATGAAGCCAGTGGCCATTCAGATAAATAGGACCAGAATTAATCTCCATAACCTCATTTTCTATTTATAGCATGGAAAACCAGCTTTCACCAAGCTAGCAACATCTGGCTATTCCAACCATGCTGTTTACTGTCATTCCATCACCCTCCTAACAGCAGATGAGCTTTTTTCACCTTCATAGGCCTCTGCCTATGGTAAGATCATTTTATTTCCTCCTGCTACCTGAATCCTAATCTACAGTTAGCAATTTGTGTACAATTGACGGATCCATAACATAGTACTCTGCCAAACAGAAGTACATCAAGTGTTCTTGTCATAAAAATATTAGTGCACATTTTCTGAATGCATTATCTACATATAAGAAATCTCAGACATACTTCCTCTCAGATAACAGTGCTGGATTTTGCTGTGTGAAAGGGGAAAGGGGAAGGAGAAGCAAGGTAGCCTATAACTTAGCTTTATATGAGAAGTGGATTTACATGGCAAGGTTTTGGTAGTGGGGGCTTCAGGAGTGGCTTCTCTGAGAAGAATCCAGAAGCTGCCCCAAGTTAGATAAGGGCCAGTTTCAGCTGGCTTCAAAGGGACCTGCTGCTGGCCAGGGTTGAGTCAATAAGCGATGTTGTTTGCACCTCTGTGGGAACAGATTTAAGAAACGGAAAAATAAAAATTAAAAAAAATGCTCCACAATAGCAGCTGTGAGAATGAGTGAGAACCAGCCCTGCAAACCCCAAGGTGAGTGCAGCAGGAGGGCAGAAGGTGCTCCAGGCATGCAGCAGCAGTTCCCCTGTGGCCTGTGGAGAGGCCCCTGGTGGAGCAGGCTGTCCCCCTGCAGCCCATGGGTCCCACATGGAGCAGATCTCCACGCTGCAGCCCGTGGAGGAGCCCCCGGTGGAGCAGGTGGATGTGGCCTGGAGGAGGCTGCGGCCCATGGAGAGCCCCCGCAGGAGCAGGCCCCGGGCTGGAGCTGCAGCCCATGGAGAGGAGCCCACACAGGAGCAGGGGGTCTGGGGGGAGCTGCCGCCCATGGGGGACCCGTGCTGGAGCAGTTTGATTCTGGATGATGGACCTCGTGGTACGGAGCCATGTGGGAGCAGTTCTTGAAGAGCTGCTGCCTGTGGGCAGCCCATGCAGGATCAGTTCAGGAAGGACGGCATCCCATGGGAGGGACCCCGTGTGGAGCAGGGGCAGAGAGTGACTGTGAAGGAGCAGCAGAGACGAAGTGCTATAGACTGACCGAAACCCCCATTTCCCTGCTCCCATGTGCCGCTTGGGGGGAGACGGTGGAAGGGGGAAAGGTGTTTTTAGTTTGTTTTCTTTGTTTCCCACTTCTCTAGCTTGTTAGTAATAGGCAGCAAGTTTCTCTAATCTCCCTATGCTGAGTCTGTTTTGCCCATGATGATAATTGTTGAGTGATCTCCCTGTCCTTATCTCAACCCTTGAGCCCTTTTCATCATATTTTCTCCCCCTTTACCTTTGAGGAGGGGGAGTGAGAGAGTGGTTGTGGTGGAGCCTGGCTGCCCACCTGAGTAAAGCCACCATAATGTATTCTCAATTTTCAAGTTAAGGAGACAAGTGGCCACTTTCTTTCAAACCTCCCATTATAAATGGATTGATCTTAAAAGCTTGATCTTAAGCTTAGGTTTGAGTCAGGTGACCATTGGACATGTGGACACAGCCTGTAAACAGCACATTATTGAAGAGATGTTACCAGCTCAGAGGCACAACCATCCTGAAGGGAGACTTTTTTGTGTGGTTGAGACATGATGATGACAGGGACCTCACAGGGCTACACCAAATCCTGCACCAGGTGTGTACAAATCAATTCCAGGAATAATATTTTGTCTAAGTGAACCAAAAGTATAAGTAAAGATTGTTATCTTCAATTGCTTGCCTGGGAGTAAAGTTCTTTCACAAAAGAAAAAGAACCTAAGTGTGTTTTCCACATCCCACTCCTTGCACTTGCAGCAAGAACAGCTGTGGGCTGGGCTAAAAATAAGGTTGTTTTTATATAGCATCTTTCACCCTGATGGTCTTTCCCCAGTGTCTCACATTTCAAGAGCTCTCACTCATGTTAGCCTAGCTCAGCTTTGCCAGTTTTTCCTTGCCTTTTTTTCTTTTCTTTCTCTTTTTTTTTCGTTTTGTTTTAATCTGTTTGTGGTTTTATTTGGTTAGGTTTTGTTTTTCCTTTGGAAAGTGACTGATGTGGAAAACTGAACCCATCAGGATGAAGTATCAGTGTGCCAATTAGATTCCAGGAAAAATTAGTTATAGTCTTCAGCATTCAAAGGACTCTGCATAATTTTTATTTTTGTGTACTGCCCAACAGTATTTTTGTTGTACACTGACTTCCTATTTGGCTTTGAAAAGAATGAGAGTTTAGGGCAGTGCTGCCAAATCACCTTATACCGTGCAGTACAGGGATCATGTGCCTCAAATCTCATCTCTTTAGGTAGAAACAGGATGTCCGTTCAGCCCTTGCTAGTCTACATCATAATTAAGTTTTGAAAGGGAGAAATTAAGAGCATCTTCCACTAGGTCCCTCTAGTAAAATCAGAGGCATATAAAAAGTACCTCAAAGATTTTTATTTTTAACTCAATAACACTCTCAGGCATCTAAGATATTACCTACAATACAGTCACCAAAATTATCAGTGAGATATTAATGAATGCTCCATACCCTCCACAGTGGAAAAAACTGCACATCTCGCATTTAAAAGAAATGTCTCTGCTTGCATCTACTTACAGATTATTAAAATTTTTGTACTTATTTCTTGCTTGCAGCTTATATTAATCTTCCTTGTCTACATTTCACTTATAGAAAATCAATGGCAGTCAGCACATTATGATCAATATTGTAGCAATTTCCCCAATTTCCCTTTAAGCTTGCAATATATAACAAAACCATACTTTCTATTAATAATCCTTGTATACATGCAGTTATTCAATATTTAAAACTTACACTGTAAATTCAATATAGTGACTTACTGCAGTTTATGGCCTGTACAGAAACAAACCCTTTAAAAAATCAATCAGCTCTTTCAAAATCCATTAAAAAGTAGTATGTAATATAAAACCTTCATTTTAAGTGCCTTAGTCGAGCAATACTGGAATATTGTCTTTCTTTATATTAAACTTTGGAAGGACACACCTGTAAAAAAAAACAGTCATGAAGAGATTTCTATCAACATCTAGGTCAAGCAGGTGGTGTATGCACAGTCTGCCAGAGATGGACAGCACAGCTCTCCCACATGCACTCAGGAATTTCAAGGCTTCATGATGCCACTGATGGAAAAAGTGTTGGCAGCCAGGAAATAGCATTGCTTAAATTTTCTAAAACTCTGTGATTTATTTTCCTCACTAATTTGGGCTTAATTCAGGAACTGATGTGGGTTGTTTCATTTTGGCTCTAAGCTGTATTTTTGAGATTTTGGTTTCCAAAAGCATGTCTTTTTCATTGTAAATCAAGTTTTGTTTTGTTTTGTTTTTTTATTGAGGTATTGAAAATCTTTTTGTGCAGGTTGAATAGAACTTTCCAGATCAATACACATTTTCTTTTGTCATTGTTCTTTCACGTCAGTCCAAGTCCCCCCAGAATTGCTGTTTCAGTTCAAGTAAAACTAATTCGTCCCTCCTAGATTTTTTTTTTATTTTCCTACTGAACCAAAAAAAAAAAAACCAAAACCGGTGTTCATTAAGCTTGTCTCTGCATTTCTACACTTCCACCTTCTCTTAATGCCCCCAGTTCATTTACCATATCATCCTGTCTCCTGTGTGGGCTCTTCATCAGCATGTGAAGGTTATATGTGTTCACCTTTTTCCCTAAGGTCAAGAAAAAGAGGTGGTTTCAAGGGCAGGTTTACAATGTTGTTGCCCTTTGTGAAAAATATAGCCATTTAATCTCCCTAATAGTGGCTCTAGTTTAGGATGCAAATGTTCAATTAATCTGGAATACACAGTGGGCTTCACAGTTGAGTGAAATAATGTGAATGAAGTATTTGGCCCGGGACCACAATTTATCTTTATGTTCTCTCCTCTTCACAAAAGCAGTGTTTTGCTATGAGTTATGTTTTATTCAAACACTTGGGTGCCAAAGTCCTGGAGATTTGGGATATTTAATTACATCAAGTCTACACCCCAGTTGCATGCACAATGGTGACAACTCACAGGCCACCTTTTCTATTTTCCCAGCATTGCTAGTGTACTATCCCCCCATTGCTGTCCTGGAAAAGAGGACATACATATAATTCCATACTTTCCTACATGGAAGGGCAGTTTTGAGGAATGTCTGTTTACAAAGTACCTAGAAGATTGTATCTCAAAGTCATTCTTTTGCATGGGTAAGACTGTTAAATCTGCTCCAGATTTTGTGTGAGCTGTTGAATAAATTTTCTATACAACTTGCAACTCTGTAGTCCCTTTGTGATGGGTAGGGCATTTCCCTTTCCCTCCCTAGCTCATTTATGCTAATGATAGATTTTCTAAATTCTACCCATCATCTGGAGGTTGCCCAGAAGGCACAGTGGAGACAACTTATTTCAGGTATAATACAAAAAAGCAACCTATCAACCGGAATAACTCATTCAACTCACCTCCATCCTTGACCCTGCCACAGTGAAAGCCCTCGCAAAATATACGTCTTTAGTGGGAAGGGATTCTTGGATGAGTCTGCTATTTTAGGAGCCTTTTGCCCAAGTGAACAGGGAAGCAACTGGGATACCAGGTTGTACACCTCACTGCTTCCTGATATGAGTTAAATGGATGTCTTATCTTACAGCAGCTGCTCAGATTAGGTAGTCCCTTTTTCCAAACAAAGGAAGGAAATATCTGATGAGTTCTCAGCCAGATGATCATTCTGCCTGGCTGGAGAACAAAACCAAAAAGCTGGCTATAAAGCTCTGGAACAAGCACTTTCAGGTTAATGGTAATTGCTAAATATCTCATTCTAGGGTATCTACTATCTTAATGTCGATCCATCTCCAGTAACTGAAAAAATATACCTTATTCTTTTAGAATACACGTGTTTTCAAAGAGTACTTTCTTCATAGTATTGTGCTTTGAGTTCATATTTTTTTCCTTAAAAAAAATGTTTTCCCCAAATACTAGGAAGAAGGTAGGGAATGCATATTCTTTTCCAGACAGATAAATATGAGGGATCTATGTGACACTGAGTGATTCATAAGAACGAAAGTGACAGTGCTACAAACACAAAACAGTATCCTACAAGAGCAAAATAATAGCAGAGGAGATATTTTTCCTGGTTGAATAAATGATATTCTTTCATGAAGCCAATTTCACAAATGTCTTTGTCACTAAAATCCACTTCAAAACTACTTCAGCTGCAGCACTAAGTTCAACTTTTATAAAGCTTGTCATAGAATTAGGGTTCAAATCCATGACCTTGTCAGAGTAGGATCTGCAACTTCTTATTTTATGTTAAGTTCTCAAAGCTGGCCTAATCATTGCTTGTAAAGCATTTACACTGTAGTTCCTCACATCTCCCCAAACATTAATGATAACTCCTCTTGTCCCTTAAAAAAAAAAAAAAAATCCAGACAAATGATTTGCGTTTTGAAGCAATACTATAACAAGCAAATGTGTGTATAAAGAAAGCTGAGGAGAAAATCCATTTCAACAATAAAACATATTTCATTTTCAAGTTCCTGAGATATTTTTAAAAAGAAAGAGCAGAACAAATAGGCAAGGAAACATGAAAGATATGTTGACAGAGTTACAGCAAACATTCAGCAGGATATTTAAAGTTAAGACGATGCTCACATTATGCCTCTAGTAATGGCATCCATTAAGGATTCCTTGGGCAGGTTTTCATTTCATCTTGAAAGCTAAAGATCACTATAATCTTAATTTAACATGCTGTCTCTGGTTGTAATACCTACTCAGAATGTGAGAAGTCTTATATGGTTAGTGCTCTTTTTATTTGGCATTGCATCAAACAGTTCAACAGACAACACAAGCTTGCTCTCCAAGCTTGCAAAAACAATCACACACGGCAAAAATGCCATATTTTATCCACTGCCCCCCAACCTTCTCATGTATTTGTGTATTAGACTATGGGAAAGAAACACAATGCCCAGGTCCATCTGGCTTGTTTCCCTAAGACTGTCTCTCTAGTTCCTGCAGAATGCCAGTCATCTCAGGAAGTGGCAAGGTTGAGGTAATTGTCTTCTTTGGGTACTCTGGAACGGCATTGCAGAGAAGCTGCTCTCTCGCTTTATTTGCAACAGAAGCAGCCTAAGGAGACTTCCCAGCTGCCTTAAACAAGTAAGTCAATTATTTGAAGTATGGCCACATTAACACTCCCCATTTATGAGACAAGGTTATACAGCCATAAAGTACATTTCTCTAACACATATTTTCAGAAGATCTGGTTGTTGTCTTCAGTATGGAGCCATTTGGTACCTGCCATGCATTATGCAAGAAAAAACGAAATTACCATTAGTTGACACATGCTGTTTCTGAAACTTCTGAAACTGAAAGATTTATTGGTTCAGCTTTTGCCATATTCACAACTCCATTCTTTCCCAAACCACACCGTAAGTTTGGGAGAAACCCTCAGTACCACAGTTTTTTGTACAAGTACTTTTACACTTAGAAGTTGCTTATTTTCATTTAGCTCTTCATTTTATTTACCATTATTATCCTTAAAATTCAGCCCCGATGAGAACTGCTAGAGGGGTTACCCACGCTTCTCATCTTTCACTGTTCTTTTAAATCTTCCTAGACTTTCCAGAGAACTGAGAACAGGAGCTTAATTCAGGTACACTCAATTGCCCCTGCAAGCAGCTCTGTCCATGGTTAGAAGAGGGTGATTCCCTGTCTGTGGACCTCAGTTATATGGTAGAGTTAAGTACAGGGAATACCCCTCAGACTTGCTATGGAACAGAGCTTTTCTTGTATTTAAGGCATAATTTTGGTCCTGTAGTCCCAGGTAGCAGCTATTTTAAAAGGATTTAAAAGCATGTGATTTGTATGCTACATTCCCTCTCTTTTCAACTGTTCATACACATTTTGTGTGTTTTGCTCTCTTTATAAAAATCTGGTGTGCATGTGCAGTATGAATATGAAGCCGCTAAAAATGTGTCAGGGTAAAATTGTATATAATATTTAACCAGTCTCCAAGAGCAAGGGAGAAAAATACTGAAGTGTTTGGAGTTTAAGAACAAAATTAAAAGAACACTTTTTATTTCCCAGTTTACCGTGAATTTTCAATGTCTAAGATGGTGGTCTGAGGTACATTACCTGATGTTTTAATAATACATGCATGCAGTCTGCAAGCTAGTGCTCACTATTGTTTAGCTTGGTTATTCCTGGCATTTTACCCTAAGGCTCACCTTCTCCATGGGAACCAACCAATAACTTCCCTATTTGAAAGACAGAAACTAATATCTAAAAATATACAAAAGTCATTAAATAAGAGGATATTTTAAGTTGCAACTGACTTGCTACAAATTCCAGCAGTGGGTCAAAGGGTGGGAGAAGGGGAGATGGCATGTAGTATCTGTGCAGTAAAGCATTACGTTCGGACTGAAGAGCACTCTGTCACTAAGGACAGTGTGTCTGCCTATTAGTGCATGCTCCTGACAGCATCTCACAGCACACTCCTGACTTCTGATGGAGCTATAAATTTTAAATCTTCCCCTAAATTGATCATATACAGTGAGCTCTTCACAGGTAGTGATTTACAGGGAGTTCTACAAAGATGTGCTACCTTGCAGTGTGCCTTGACAGAAGAGTAAAAAAGAAGAGGAACTTTGAAAGCCACCGTTGACATCACATGGAAAATAAGGAGGTGATTGGTGAGAGCCAACATGGCTTCACTAAGGGCAGATCATGCCTGACAAACCTGGTGGCCTTTTATGATGGGATTATAGCACTGGTGGATAGGGGGAAGAGCAACTGACAACGTCTACCTGGACTTGTGCAAAGCATCTGACACTGTCCCGCATTTGACACTGTGCAAGGTGCTGTCGTCCATCCCCCCGCCCCGCTCAAAGCAGGGCCAACAAGATCACAGTAAATAGAGCCACATTTGCTCCAGATCTTTCCCAAATCCCAGACACACAGTATTCCCCACATCCCTATGGGAATTTTGTTGTTGCTGTTGCTTTTAAGTCATTCTCTTGGTCTCTTGGAGAGCATCTGCAGCATACCATTTCAGCCCGTCTAAACCACAATCCAGATAGGGAAGACTTTGGGAAAGGATTACCTCCCAGTTGCTATAATATGCACCATCACCCATACACACATATCAAACTGATTCATCTATCCTGGGAAAGGGATGAACACCACAAACCCCATGAAAACAATATGTATGTGTCCAGGCATATAGATTTCATTTTCCGTATGACTTATGAGGTATCTACAATTTAAGCCTTTTTAGCTCATCCCTCCTTCTTGCACTCCCCAGTAAGATGCTTTCCAGGGATAAGAAAAATCTGTTTTTCATCAGATCTCTTTTGTCATTCTGTTATTCACAAGGAACATGTTTCAGGGACTTCACTTTCTTCCCTCATTTAATTAAGGTCATCTTAATTAACTCTAGTGTCTAGTTCAGCTACTGTAGGTGTCTCCTCCAATTTATATTTAGATTTCATCCAAAATATTTGGAATCATTCCAGAGAAATGTTGTTAAAGGGGAAAATTACCAGAATTGTATAACCTAACTCACAGCAAATATATTGCAGTGGCCTATCTGCATGTATGCAGAATAGTGAGTGAGTCTATATTAGTATTTAGTTTTAACTAAGATTGTAGCCTCTCATAATTTGCTTCTGCCTTGCCCTGAAAAGCCCCATAAGGCATAGGTTATACCTAAACATAACAGAAATAACAAACTACTATTACAAAACCTATTTGCCCATTGTGAACTACTAGGAACTATTTGTCTTGTCCTGTACTACCACCCTAGCACCCATCCAGACCATGCTCATTGTAAACCATCAACCCATTCTCAAGATGCACACTTCTAGCTTTAAAATGAGAACAACCTTAACATTGATATAGGAAAGCAAGCTATCATTTAAGCATCATTCATTTTTTGATGTGTTTATTTAGGCAAGAGATAGATCCAACATCCCACTTTTCAGCACTCTTATGCATCTGGTATTATGAAACAAATTTTAGAGCTATTAGACACTAAATAGGTAGAAAGATTTTTAAAAGGCTACAGCTTAAGAACATAAACAGGCTCAGTAGAAAGTGCATTTGAACAGAGGCCAAGAATTTTAATATATTTTCAAGTTCTGTTACTAGACTAGAACATGATGCATGACCTCAGACAACTATTTTGTTTCCTTTTTCCTTCAGGTAAGGATGCGTGAATAACGCTTTGCATGGGAGTACAGAGGTTCACACACTTTTTGTCTCACATGTGAGGGTCCAAAAGCGTTCATTAGCTGAGCAGTGCAGTAACCAAAGCCCAGGGAACTGCAGAGATACTAGTCTCTAGACTGGACTGCAAGCTTCCTGAGTTTATTGCATGTATGGAACAAAGGAGATTCTGAAGCAATTTTGCACCATTCTCAAATTCCATTAACTTCACTAAATTCATGTCGGTTTCTCCTCTAGGTCATTAATAAGCCCCCAAAGTTGTTATGTAACACTTTTTCTCTGCTTGCAATATCTTACAATTAATTTGCATTTTCTCGATAGATTATTGTTAAGGAATCTATATTTCTTTTTCTAGTCTGCTCACCATCCAGGAAGTCTTTGTTTATTATGCTATAAATATTTATTGTGCTTATTTGCTGACTAGTGTCTACTTTGTTTTTTCCAGTGATTTTTTGGAGTTTAGAAAAGATCATTCTGGCCTCTCCTCCGGCCTCACAGAACAAATTCTACTGATGCTCTGTCTGTCTTGGACTTCCAGAATCTTTACATCAGGCCTAGACTTAGGTAGCATCACTGCAACATTGAGTCTCTGTGAAATATCTAAGGTGATACAGGAGTCCCCACATTGCAGGATCAACCTGGCAGCCCACCTCTGCCACCTCCACAGGGGAAGGGGATGTGTGATGAGCACCTTTCTGCTCCTGTTCTCAACACCTTGGCAGATATCAGCCCCTGGCAGCAGGCAGGCAGTAAAAGCATGCTAACAGCTAGCCTTGCTCACTCCTCTGATGCGGCCAGTGCTGGGGCTGGGATGCCAAATGGTGGCTGGCCACTTGCTGCTCCTCTCTTCTGCCAACCGCACTCTGTGCTGAAGCTGACTAGGAAAAAGCAGCATCTACCCACTTGCACTGGCTGGTGTACAACTGAGGGTTACAGTATGCTGCCTATATGTTGGATGCCAGCTTTTTGACCTAGGCATCCCGTGAATTATTTGGGCTGATACAAGCACCTGAAAAAAATGTGCTGTTTCACACAACAAATCCTGAAGACTCATCCAGTCTACCGACCACCTGGAGTGAAATTCAGCTTTCTTATATTGGGCAAGACTTCCATTTTAAAAGGATGATTTGTTTTGTCCTAAACAAACCTCTTTCCTTGCCTTGCCTTGCCTTGTCATGTAAATGCAACTCTCCCTGTACCATCCATTAGGATGCTCTTAAAGTTTCCTGCCATCTTAACTTTTTTGTATTCACTTTGCTTTTCATTGTACTTTTTTTTTTTCATGCTGGTAACTTATAAATATGTCCTTTCTAAGTTCAGTGCCATTGCACTTTCCCTAAGGGAGTCATGCAACAAATCTAATTGTACAGCGATCAAAATTGCCCTGTGGAGATTCTAGATTCCCTGCCTCTATTAAATCCTGACTCCTACAGAAAAGTCAAGAGTCATCTCCTTTCCTGTAGGCATCAAAAACAAAGCTTTCAAAAAAACTTTAAGCTGATTTATTTCTGTGGTTTTTGTTTGTTTGTTTGTTTTGATTGTTTGTTTTGGTGTCCTTTGGGTTGACCAAGGCCTACTTGTTTTGTATGCTGAATTATTCTGAAGCCTGTAACATAAATTCCTTTAAAGGGGTAATGGATCTGGGAGCAATGGCTCAAATTATCCCTAAACTGCTCAGAAATATTCTGTCATTAGGGTAGAAAAATAGCAGTTGTGAAGGTGGGAGGAGTGTCTTTATTTTTGCTAGCTTTAAAACATAACCAACTTTGATTACAAGGTTCAAAGGAAAAAAATTAAATAGTGGAAAAAAGTCTGAGTGCAATTACCAAGATGACAACATATGCTAATGCATGTGCAGGGAAGTTATTTAAGGATTTAGAGTGGCAGAATAGAAATTCCATTTGGAGGAAGAAGGAAAAGGAGGAAGTATTACCGCCAAAGGAAATGAACGCTACCACTGGCAAACACCCTCTTAGATGCCAAGATACTCTGCTAACTACACTTCTGGTGGCTGTTTGTAATCTGTTAAGCAGGCTACCACCACACAAAGCACCCTGTAAATAGCACCCACAAGACAACCCAATGAGAATGACTGTTTCCCAGGCTTGGGTGTTGCTCAGGAAAGCCTACCTGACTGCTAGGGGCTTAAAGCAATGCTCAGAAGCTGAGACTGCTCCAGAGGTTCTTCAAGACCCAACTAGACTGATTCCAGAAAAGTAAATGTGCTGTAATGATGTAATGATTTGTCCTATGCCATTCTTCTAGTTTCTAATTATGACCACTAATTAGAGAACTGCTCATCCAATAAGAGAGTAAGTACAAAATGCCACCGTGATGAGAATCACCCATCACAACGGAAATAATGAACCAGGTCTCAGACTTTGTTCTTTTCATTCAGGGCTGGGGTTTGCAGGCGAGGTAAGACCCAGGCACCTATATCCCATTAACAAACTCCAGTACTCACCTACAGCTGTATTTGCTATCACATTGTCATTGATTTATGAACTCATCTGACTACAGTTTTGCAATAAACACATTTACTAATTCTCCTGTGAATATTTTAACTCTAGGAACTTGTCATTGATAGCAAAGAGAAAACAAATGTAAGCCACAAATATGGTAAAATAATTTTGAAAGTTGCAAGGTCCACTTAGCGCTGCTGTCATGGTTGTTTGAAGGATGTAACAACCTGGGCAACCCGATCTAGTGGGTGGCATCCCTGCCCATGGCAAGGGGAGTAAAGAGGGGGTGGAATTAGATGATATTTAAGGTCTCTTCCAATACAAGCCGTTCTATGAATCTATGTGTATAAGCTTGTCTTTGCAAGTGAGATTCCCTATAACAAACACCCAGGCTAAGGTGATTTAAAAACACATCTGACATTAACATACCTGTTTATTATTATTGTTGTTATTATTATCATTATTATTATAATCATTGTTATTACTATTATTATTATTATTATTATTTAGGAAATATACAGCAGTCATGCCTTGTCCTCTCACTTCCAGAGGACCAAGAAACTGGACAAACTACCAGGGACCTAATTTCACCCACTCACATCCCAAATGAAATGTGAAAGTTGCTCTGTAAAATGGGGGACTGGGCACAGGAAAAAAAGTGGAGCATTAAAGCAGAGTAATAAAGAGAAAAAGACCAAATCAATCTATGAAACATCAGGTGCTTAACCACTCCTCTCTGTGTTCTCCTTTTATACACACATACAGGTATACACAAACATTTTTAAAGAATTACAAACAAATGAGATCATAAAAAATGGTACACAGTCACATTATATTAGCAAAACTAAGACAAAAGTTTCCTTGAAAGAATTCTCTGAATAATGACTCCCCAATTTCTATTTCGTGTCTGCAAGAGAGGTGGTCACATGTAGGTGACCTTGGATTAAAAGGCTTGCTCAGGTAGTTATGCAACTGTTGGCATAAAAATAGCAAAATGACGTCCTGCAGTTTTCTGTGCACCAACCCTTTTATAGTATCAGTAAGATTCAATGTAGTCATACAGGATCATTTGCCTGGGTTTCTCACAGGCTCAGCTTGTTAATATTTAACATGGCCTCCAAGAGCCTTCTTACAGTTGCAGTGTAACCACATATACCTTATACAGTACAAAAATGTGGAGTAAATCAAATAAAAGCCAGATCCTTTGCAAGACAAAATTGGTGCTAAAGATGATTTTCAGGAGCTGAACATCTCATTTATTGTTTTTCTTTACTGTCTTTGGTGTGAGCCCAAAATTAAACAGAGCAAACATTTATGATAATTAAGGTATGCTAGATTGCTAATGTACCCTTATGTTATGCTGAAACCTTGTCGCACAAATCAGAATCCACAAGTCTTCCCCAGTAGAGTTGCTTAGTTAGGCAGCGCTCATTAATGCTGATTAGGTCTGTTCCCTGAAGTACAGGTCTTTAATTTAGTTGTGGTTGTTTGCATGTTGCTGAAGGTCTCAGTTATGAAAGGAAGGGATGTACAGATACACAACTTTTCTTCTCTGCTTTTAGAGAAGCAGGACTGGGGAGGAGTACACAGACTCAAACAAAGACAACCACAAATGAATCTGAACAGGTTTTTCCATCAATAGGAAGGATTGTGATGACAGCAGTAAATAAATCTATTCACTCTTCGTCTTCTATGAAACTGGTGAAGAGCCTGGAACACAAACCCTATGAAGAGCATCTGAGGGCACTGGGGGTGTTTAGTCTGGAGAAGAGGAGACTCAGGGGAGACCTTAGTGCTCTCTACTGCTACATGAAAGGAAGGTGTGGGGAGCAGGGGGTCGACCTCTTCTCACAGGTAACTAGTGATAGGAGTAGAGGGAATGGCCTCAAGTTGTGCCAGGGGAGGTTCAGGTTGGGAATTAGGAGACATTTCTTCTCAGAAAGAGCAGTCAGGCATTGGGACGGGTTGCCCAGGGAGGTGGTGGAGTCACCGTCCCTGGGGGTGTTCAAGGAAAGGTTGGACATGGTGCTTAGGGACATGGTTTAGTGGGTGACATTGGTAGTGGGGTGGTGGTTGGATCAGATGATCTTGGAGGTCTTTTCCAACCTTAATGATTCTATGATTCTGTGATCTGCACTACCATATTCCTTAGTGAATGTATTTAGTCCAGCTGTGAAACCAGTGTGCTGATCCGTGTTTTTAATTCAAGAAACAAGAGAAGAAGGAAAAATAGCAAGAGAATATGACAGGAGGTAGGATCAATTCTCCAGTGCCAGCAAACAGGTGAAATTGAATTCATCTTCACATCCAGTGCTATTCCTTGTTACAGACGAGGCTTGTCTTTAATATTTTTCTGTCAAAGTCCTATACAAAAACAGAGATAGATTCTTGCCATCACTGGTGCTGCTCTGAGCAGTGCACAATGCTTTTTCTTACAAGACAGCAACTCAGAGGAAACAGCTGGGAAATCTGTGCACAATGTCTGAACAGCCAGTCATGGGGTGCGGGGGTGAGCAGAGAAGGAGTCCCTAACAGCATTGCCATGTCTGGGCTTTCACATGCTAGATGGACAAGCAACAGTTGATTAACGTTTCCTTCTGCAATTTTTTTGAACTTAAAAATATATTTTTAGAGTAAAAATGTGTTTGAAAAGTTGATCTTAAAATATAATTTGGCAGGGGAAGCGGTGAGTGGGACAAAAAAAAAAAAAATCCAATATTAGATTTTTACCAAAACTTTTCATTGCAACAAATATCACTTCTGGACCAGCTCATGAGCATCTGTTGGTCTGAGTACACTTCCATGTATTTGTGTGATTGTGAATATATCCCTCAGGAGGTAGAATGGAATTCTTATTTTGTTATGTCTCATACCTTACTAACACAAAAGAGGTATTGCCTCCGACTTTCCACATAAAACAAGCTCCCCCAAAAAAAGTTTGGGGCTCTTGAATACCTAAGCCTCTCTCCCTACTCCGTTAGTTCAAGTATATATGGCTTGTATATTTTCAAGTATATATAAGAAATCCCTACAATGCTGGAGAGGTGTAAAATTGTTCAGTATAAATAAGGATCAGACCTTCTTGTGTTCTATATTAATTATCACTTTTACTTTTCTCATTAAAGAGGAGCTCCACTAAGGATCCATTAGAGTGCATTTTTTAATCAAGGCTTAAATTACAGTGCATGCTGCAATCAGAGCTATTGTGTGACAGCATGAACAGCAAAAGCTGTATACAAAGCAGCAAAAACACTGAAATAAAAACATACTGTTATGCTAGACACAGTGTTATGAGATAAATTTGCAAAATATTTGGGTACCAACCAGAGCTATAGGCACATGAACAAACTTTATACAGTTGATTATTCAGCAAGTTACATAATGTATTTGTTTAATTTTCTAGAATTTTGATAGCTGCTCTTCTCCTAATATAAGGAATCAGATTCCTCATATGCATTATAGCATCAGACATTTGTTTTAAATTTGTAGGCGTACACTCTCTTGATATAAATTTCCATTCCCCATTGAAATGCACATGCACACATCTTCTTTTGAAATCTTGTCTTTCAAACAGCTTCTCTCTCCTCATGCAAATCCCCTGCCCACTCACAACCAGGTGCTGCAGCATTGCTCACTTCTCACATTTCATCAAGAACTTTAAAAGTATTTAGTCCTATTGATTGTAGGAAAGAAAACCATGACAGAAGCCCTCAAAATCCTAACCTGCAGGTGACAAAGTAAAAGACTACCTCTTCTTTGTACTCAACATTCTTTATGTTTAAATCAATCCTAACTTCTCAGTTTTTCATTTTGTCCCCTACTCAGTTCCCATGGGGTTGACTTCTTTTCTGGATGATCACACTGTCCTGCTGCTTCCTTCTTAAGCTTCCTCCCCTCTGAAGCAGCCAGCCTCCTTTGGTCTCAGCCTCAGCAGGTCTTTCTTAGATCCAATTCAGCTGGAAAATATTTCTGCTCTCCTCCACCTGTCCTGTGTTACAGCCCTGTTTTAGCATTGGATGGCATGCTGTGGTATGCTTAGCCTCAGAAAACAATTAAAAAATAAAACCAACAAAAAAAATCCAACAACAACAACAAAATGATCAAAGATCTAGCATATAGAGCTGAACAACCAATGAAATACATTAATACATAAATTTGACATTTCCTTAAAATCTATAAATTCAATAGTTTCTCAATTCTATTCTTACAAGCAGATAAACCATTCATTTGCTCCTTTGAAGCCAAAACTGACTTCTGGAAGCTCGACACTGTGCCTTCTCTTGCTATTACCAGTTGAACTCCAGACTAAACATCCCACTTGAATTTCCTCATTGGCAATCCTGAACTGATTATCCTTGTGCACATACCTCCAGGCTACTAACACTCAATGCCCATCTGGTAGGATGGCCTTGTGCCAGCTCACAAGCTTGCTCTACAGCTTAGGTAGCTTGCCCTACAGCTTAGGCAACATAGACAGGTAGCTAGCATAACTCCAACAGCTTCCATCTCCTCTACAGAAACTCCTTCTTCAGTGGAGAATGATGAAGCATTTCCAGAACATGCCCAGCCATAGCACACACCATCAGGTTTGACAGTAGAAAAGGTGCTTTTATAAAAATTGCAGGATCATTCTTGTTACCTGGAACTGTCCAGCTACTCCTAGGGAGTCAATCATTCTCAGTACTGATGAGAAGCAAACAGCTCAGCTGCACTTGTCAACCTGGCCCAGAGGAAAGCTCCTGACTCTAGCTAGAGGTACACAGCTTTTATCTAAGGAAGCCAGGCTGCAATCAACATCCATTTCTGTGGGAGGCTGATTAGAGCAGCCAAAGGCCAGCAAATCTAATTATACATTTAGGAATGAATGAATGGAGGAAGGACACTGAGTGACTGGGCAATAAACTTGCAGATAACATTCGTTGTAAAGTGAAACAAGAAAAAACAATCCCAACATAAGTGTACAATGTCAGCTTCTGAGCTGACTGTTCCTGCTCAGAAAGGAACTGCTGGATAATAACACCTAATTGCATGAAAATATCAGCTCAGTGCTCAGCAGTGATCATAATTATTAGGAAAGTAACAAAGAGTAGATTATGGCGCTAAATCAATGCAGCATCTGCATTTTCAGCACTGTACAGAGCTCTGATCTCTTCTGAAAAGACACAGTAGGACTGAAAAAAGGGGAGAGAAGTTGGTCTCAAGATGACCAAAGGCCTCAATAACAAGAACAGCTAAAGAGTGAGGTTCATCAGCCTGGAAAACAAATATAACACCCACACACATACAATTTCCTCAGAGGCCTGTCAGTTTTTCTGTGCCATCAGTGGGAAGAAGAAAACATACCCAAAAGAAAAAAAAAAAAAATAAATAAATAATAATGATAATAAAGGTATAGTTGTTTAAACTTCTGCAAATTTGAGAATTGCAATAGCTTGATTCTAAGAAGTAGTATTTTAGATTGTAAGGCTATTTGAAGACATAGCATGCCCTGAAAACTCTGTATTCTAGATCAGATCACAAGCAGTGTATTAAAAATATTTTTAAATTGAATATTCATACTAGAAAGCTGAATGCGCAAATTAGGTTTCAAAGTTTCCTTCTGAAGTCACTTGAAAATCTAACCATTCATGTGTTTAAGCATCATGTGTGTTTACTCTGCTAATCAATATCCAGTAATAATGCTTACAGTAAATGAGTTACATTTGTTTTAGCATGCAACCAATGCTTTCAGAGCGTCAAGCTTTGAATACATATAAGTACTTTGACAGGATATTTTATTTTTTTAATGCTTTCCTCATTTTTTTGCTTTCAATGAACAGCTACAGCAAAGTCCAAACATGTATCTAGTAAGCACAGATGTTTGCTCAAAATAGGCACAGACTAGACAGTCATAAGACTGCCAAGCCCCTAAAGTCTTTTCCATCCCACTATGCCCGTCATTCATAGCAGCATTACAGTACCTTGCACGAAGGGCAGTGATTAATAGTTCCCTGACTCATCCCAGAGAAGGGTATGAGAGCGCAAGATGGGATGCCATCCATGTGCAGTGGCATGCTCAAGTGTTTTGTTTTGATGGGACGTGATGTTTTTCAGGCCATGTTTTGCTGTGCCTACATCTAAAACAGTCAGGCTTAACGAGAAAGAAGGAGGAATGGAAGTTCAGCTTCTGAAGTCAGCAGTACTAAAAGCTTTGTAAAGAACAGCAAAATTTTCAGGTTATAAACAAAGTCTTTGCTCAGGTTATATACTGATACCAAACGCAAAGCTTGCTTCAGATCTCTTTTTCACAGAATCACAGAATCACAATTTTCCTCATCACAATTTCCACCAATATCAATTGAAGATTTTTTTTTTAATCCAAACTATAAGACAACAACAAACAAACAAACAAACAAAACACACCCACAATCTAATTACAGCTGTATTGGAACAAAATAAAGCAAAAAAAGCTGTCAGCATTTCTTACCAGACAGCATACATGTGAAAAATGTTCACCAATTAATTTATTGTGAACAAAATCTACTCATTGTATGCTCGTTCTCACTTTTTGGAAACTGTGAATGTATTTCAAATCTCAAACTTCAAAAGAAACTATTAATTGATTGTTTAGAACAGACTGTTTGAGACTTTACTAGAGTTCCCTTTCTTCATATTTTGTGATCAAATACAAGACTTAGGCAAGTATAGTCATCACTGACGTCAGACAGAGAAGTAGCAGGCTGTTGGCAGGGAGGTTTTTGAGACTGGTTAGTATGGTGGAAGTAGGTCAATTATTTCAATGACAATTTAATCTGATAAATAAATCACACTTCTATTTACTTTGAAAAAAAAATGACCATGTTTTTTAGCAATGCAATGTCCAACAAAACTAGTTCGGACAATTTTTCAGTACTGAAATGCCTTCCCCAAACTACCTAAGCATAGCTAACAGGGCAGATCTGTATATATGTATTTTCTGTATTTTAGGTATTATGTTAACTTCATGAAAGTTATTGTTTAAGAAAACAAACAAACAAATAAATAAATAAATAAATGGACTTAAAGGACTTAGATATTCCAGTAATCCAAAATCAAGTGGTCTGCTCCAGCAGTACTCTATGACGTATTTTTTCATTAATTCAGAACATATTTCTGTGCTATTCATGTAGTTTGGCTTAAGGAAACCTGAATCCTTAACTGACAGGAGTCAAATGAGGAGAGTGAAATTGTTCTCTTACTTTATAGATTAACTGTCCAATTCTTCTTCATCAATGTCTAGACATGAAGCTTAACTGAAATTGGGAAGTAAAAGTATAATAGAGTCTACACCTTAATTGTTTTGCTATCAGTACATTTTAACACATCATGAAAAGTGGAAGTACAAAATATCCCAATTCTGTTTTCCAATGTTACATATAATAGTCCTACAGTTATATGTGCAAACAGCATGTTTTTAAAATGTCTAACAATGTAGAGCACATTAACAAATTACACTGCATATTTTCTTAATTTAGAACAAACACTAATTCTATATGTAAGTGCCTAAATCTTGTGGGCAAAATAAGCATGCATATCTGCTTTGAATTTAATGGGGTTTCCTCTGCCTGTGGAGAAGTAGAATACGCACACTATTACTTGTCAGCATAACAAAGGAGAGGAAACCTGAAGGAGCGTGCATCTAGGGAAAATCACTTTTACAATTAGTCCCAGTTCCTGTAGCTTTAAATCCTTTAGTTATACGTAGCAAATGCATAGAAATAATGTTTAATTGTATTAAGCATTTTGCTCTTCCTAGACCGCAGGGCACATTTTATTCAAAGCTCTCAGTTCTTGGGCTGAAATATCTATAAGGGAACCACGTCTTCTTTTTCCCTCCAATTCACAATAGTGATATCCTTAAAAGTGTCACCATTAATGAATGGTCAAAATCACTTTGGGTCTGGATAGCAAACTATACCCATAAATCACCAGCCTCTCTTTTACTTTCCCATTCAGAGAGTGAAGTTGGCTTAGATTAATGTGCACAGCTAGCAACATGGCAATTCACCTCTCATCCTTCCATCAAGTACGGAAGAAACCTATTGGACCTCTTTACAGTCAGACAAGTCAACAAGTTGGCATCTAAATAATTCATGTGAGTGTCAATGACTGCATACACCAGAATGTGGAGCTTCATTAAACCTCCATAGAATTAATATGAAGTATGGATGGCACTTTATATTCACTCACCTCTGCCCATTTAATAAAGTGATACTGTGCTGATATCTCCAATCCTATCATGCTGCTGACTAGCCTTGTCCAAGCCTTTCTGAAAGTTTAATTACTTTTGTGTTTTAAAACCTAGCTCATGCTAGATTTTTCTCAGAGGTCATGATATATATATATATACATATAAATATATATATATTTTTTGGTGCAGGACTATATCATTGGTCAGTACTACCACTGTTCACATGTGTTAAAAACATTGATTTGGATTGATGAGGTTTTTTTGTTTGTTTGTGTTTTTTTCTTTTTTTCCCCGAGTCTCCAATGTTCATGTACTCTGAAATCCCTGCTTTTACAGTAATTCACATACCCATCATTCTTCTCTGCCACAGTGTGCTCTGTTGAAACTGAGGTAGGGAAGAAACTACTACTATGAACAGCAAGAGGCCTGGCTGGGACAAACCTCAATGCAGCTGATGTGGTTGTCACTAATGGTCAGACTTACCAAAAAGACCATGTCAATGTGCTGATGAACTTACCTAATGCAAGGACATCTGAAATTGTCAATTCCTGACATACAGTCCACTAGTTCCTGCCCATCTGATCCAAGCAAGGAATACATAAGTAAATAGACTGTCTCTTTTCTGCACAGCCAAGGCTCTGGCTGTATGATACAGAAATTCAGGACAAATCATGTTCCGTCCTCACTCTGGTCAATTAGAAGAGCAGCAGATAATGCTCTGTCAAGGCAAATGGATCACTTTAACTAACAACTCAGACCCTGAGATATGGGAGTAAACCAAGAATTCATCAGGCAGAGGCAGAGCAGCTCAATATCCAAAGCACATACTTCCTTGTGAAAGACTTTTTTTGCCTGAAGGTATTTTATCCTCTACACGTAATATCAAGCTTTTGAAGGAGACAATGCAATTCAGCATCTAAAATATCATACTCTGAAGACATCACCCAGCTCTTCTCATGCTTCACGAAACAAAGAGATGGAAGAAATGAATCCACATTGATGGTTTTGTTCCATTTTTCCCAGAGAGTATATTGAGGCAACTTTCTCTATCACTCAACAGTTCCAATCTCTCTTACATCTAACACGGGTTACTGTGTTCACCCTATTGCACTTGAATATTTCATTTGCCTACTTCTCTGAAGCATAACACCAAGTTTAACACCATGGTGTGACATGATAAATGTCCCTGCTTTCCTGCGTGGCTGAAGAGGATTTGTTCAACCAAGCTTACAGGTACTGTGTATCCTCACCTCTCTTAGGCTGTGTCCTCAGAAAAGCATGTAGTACCTTCAGGCTTCTACAAGAACCTGAACATTTGGATCAGAGACTATCTTAATGTATTTTGACAACATCAGATTCCTTAAAATTTCCATTTACCACAATGACAATACATGGTTCGAAATTAATAAATTTGGAGCTGCAAATTTAATTTATGGGAGAGACCTTGCATGCCACCCATTTAATTCATCAGGAACCTTCACATTTATTTTCCTGGGGTTAGGTGGGAGAAGTCAATTCACTGAAGAGCTTCATCTAAAAAGGCTCCTTGATCTCTTTGAGACAGCCCAAAGACATCAGTGCAGTTTTTTCTTCATAATTCCAATTCATCTTGGCCAAGATTTTAGATTGTGACTAGATTTAATTGAATTGTTTGAGTTAATACCTTCATTTTGTAACTTTGAGACAAAGGTGTTTAAATAAATTGATTGCAACTGTCAAACAGCACGCACGGTAACCTCAGAATACGTAACTGCAGCACCAGTCTGTCCTTCATATTTTTTATTTTATTTTTTTAAATTTTTAAATGGAGAATAATTATAGTAAAGGCATCTCCTATTCTCAGAACAGATACACGCACTTAAAGAAATGTTCGGAACAGTCTAATTTAAAACAACATATTTATTCAAGGTTTGTAAGCCTTGGGTAAGCGTACTTAAAGACAATGGAGATTTAAAAAAAAAAAAAAAAGAGAATTCAGAACAAGACTGTGACTTATAGACCTCACCCAAACTCTTTGTTGGACCTCCCTTTTCAGCAACTAGCTCCCGCTGCACACAATACAGGTCTTAAATTTCTTTTTGTGTTTGCAGTGTAAGTGACCATGGAATCTACTTCTTGCTACCTCAGAGGAACTAAAAAACAATATGGGTTGTACAGTGATGCTAAATCAATCCTAAAGCCCATCAGTAAAATTTAAAGCAACCTCTAAATGTTGTCTGGCAAATTGTAATCTTGGTATTACAGTTGTATCTGTACCTCTTTGTGATATCTTACAGAAATCAAGAGACACAATTTGGAAGGGTGCTTTCAAGCCACATACACGGCCTTTATTTGAATGAAACCAAATAAGCCAAAGGATACTGCTAAGGACTGAGGTATGAAAGATTGCAGAGAATCTATATAAGACAGAAGCTGATGTGTACATGAACAAGTAAAAAGGAACCCCACATTTGCAAAGCAGAGTCAGGAGAGAAGTGAATGACAATATCTGTCCTGCATCAGTACTGAAATGTTTGTGCAAAATCCTGACATTTTTGATGGATCAGAAATTTTAAGTCAAAGAACTTAGAGAGCTCGGCAATCACCAACCATATGAAATGTAAATAAGCAAGTGCCAGATTCTGCACCTGGGACAGGGCAATCCTGGATATACATACAGAGGGGGACAAGATGCTGGAGAGCAGCCCTGCAGAAAAGGATCTGGGTGTTTGGTTGACAACAAGATGAATATGTCATTGTACAACATGCCAGAAATACTGGGCAGTTGTGGCATCAGGAAAAAAAAAATTATTAAAACACCACTGGCTGTGAGGTTTGTCTGAGACAGTGGGAAAACTGCAAATACATACCAGACCAGGCAGAGAGAGATTTAGAGGAAGAAAGTGGAAGGGGTAGAGTTGAAGGGAGCAAAGAAGAAGTCCTGGGATCCTCCTGTTATTGTTTCAGACCTTGACATAAGTTGGAAGTAGATGGTAGAGAAGTTCTAAGCACTACTTTTCTTTAGTCCCTCCTCAAAGAGCAAGCAACTTGAAGGTAGAAGCTAACTTTTGTGGGCATGCATTCTTCAGGGTGTGGCATACAATGTTTGGCTAGCCAAGTCACTTTTTCACCTTAGACTAGGACAGAGTATCAAGCTTGCCATGCTGAGAAACTGGGACAAGAAGGACAAGGTACTCAATGCTTTCTTAGTCATTCAGTGCGTCTTACTTTCAGAACCAGGCAGATAAATGATCTAAATGATGTATTTGTTGAGGTTTGCTACCTGCCCCTCTCAAACTGGGAATCAGCACTATCTTGTATGTGGCTTCCCTAAACAGGCCACAGCTTTTCAGTGAGTGAAATCATTGCACCAACAATATGAGTGTGAGTGCAATGGAATGGGGGAATAAAAAATTAAAGGGGCAAAAAAAGTCTTTTGGCATCTCTAATACCTAGCTGCTTTACAACCTTGGGTGAACAAACTAGAGAACAGAGAATAGCAGTAACAAAACAAAACAAAAAAGGCAAATATAAGAATTCACAGCAGTGGAAAATATTGCCCAAGTAGTTCTCTATTACTTATAGGTTCTGTGCAAAGTATTAAAAGTATTATACCAACTTTATTCCTATCCCATAAAGTATCTTTGTATCCTCAGGACAATGGACACAACCAACATACAGAGCCAGGATGCAGAGAAGTATATGGAGGTGTTTTCAGTAAAAGGTCTTAAAACATGAAACTTCTTGTGAAAATGAAGTATGTCAAAGAAAACAGGGAAATCAGTCTAAGCAGATCATAAAACCAAAACTGAGTTACTCTACTTACTGATGAAAGAAGTGAATCAACAGACCCCTTCAGTGTGAGATGTTTTTGCACACAAACATATAGACTCTTCTGCAGTAATCAAGAGTGGATTTCAAAATTGAATTTGAACCTTCTTTCCCTTTGCAATGAATAAGTTTTGTAGTGGGCGGCACACAAGCACCTACCTAAAGCAGAACATAATCAGATTTACTTAGCTTTATTATTTGTTAACTGACTTACTACTAATGAAGAAGCTCATGAACCTTTCTGTTGTGAACATGAACTATCATCAGGGTCTTTTGATGTCAGCTGGATTTATTGGTGTCAACTAGACCTGAACCAAATTGATTGCTCTCTGAACAATTTAGCAGTAGATATAATTTAGTATGTAAGTGATACAATGAATAAACATTACTCAAGAAAAAGGTGAGGTCATTCTCCGAAGGACAGTCTTTGTAATGACTTGCACATCTAATATAAAAGATGTAATATTTTACACCATGATAGGAGTCAGATTCTGATTTCATCTGTGTTTTAATATATTGTATCCTTAATTTACCTTGACATATATATGTTATTTTTCAAGTTTACTTTAGGAATGTGGAGTTGAGACAGTCCTAAAATAAATGTCTGTATATCTTGCACAATTCAGAGAAGGTCATCAGTAAGCAAAACCATACTCCTTGTTCTGGAACCGTTCAGGGTTACATAGCAACTCAGGCTCAGGAAAGATCCAGTGTTAACATTGCCTTCAGTCCTTAATATGACACATGCCATGTGACAGCCACCAAGAAACTCAGATGTGAGTAATGAATTGAAATTACATTGCAATCCCATACAAAGCCTAAACTTCAACTTGAGACTCTGACATTTGCTATAGTTGATAGGTAATAACACAATCTCCAACATCATCATCATCATCATCATCTTGTAAGGAACTGCCATAAGGGGAAGAAACACAGTCAGTAATTATGCGAGGCTCAGGCAAGCACATTCTTCATATTTTATTAATTTTACTACATATTTAACCACTGAGCAAAGGTCTCTGGTTTCCATGCCTTCGGTTGTTATGTGAAGGCTTTTATCTTTGAAAAAGGAGGATCCTTTAAAATCTTATTCTTGGAGAAAAGAAAAACAAATCAACCAAACAAACAAAAAACTACAAAGCAAGGAAATAAATATTGAACAATGAACTACTGAACAATTCAGACACAGTCTGAATGCTGAAGAGTTCAGAGAATGCTGTGAAGCATTCTTTGTTAACTTTGGAGGCAGTATTTAGGTAGAGTAGGAATTGCAAATTTCTGATAATGTTGATGGGCATGTGTAGCTTCTTCTGTAATTCATTATATATGTATTATTTTGCTGAGATTTTTTTCCATGTTCTTCCCTCACCTTCAGAAGTGCAACATACTTAAAAATTTAAAATGCCACTTCAAAAGATTGTTCATTCTTTATGAAAACAACCCTCTTTAGAGTGAGAATGGAAAAAATTAAACCTGTTTCTAAATTCTGATTTTAACACACATGCAAATTCCAGGACAAGCTCATGCATGAGGTCATTACTCATACTGCACACGTATAACAATATACAGAATGATGCCATAATGCATGATATTACTTAGCACACAATACAATACAACTGATTCAATACACACAGCCTGAGTTCCTAGCACGTCTCCAATGCCTGCAATGAAGGTTCCTTTTGAACCAGGGATGTAGAAGCAAGTGAATCCCAACACACTCACTCTGATACATGATTGTAAAAAGGAAAAGTTACTAATTAAATAAAAAAGAGGCCCAAATAACAAAAGCTAAATTGAAATTTTGATTTCTCTACATTTTCACTGCAACCAGTGAGTGTACTTTCAGCCCATTACCCTGCAATACTGCCTTCTAGCTCTTTAGTTGGAGGTAGCTCAAGTCATATCACAGACTCAAAAATGGATACACAGAGCTGCCTTCAGAGACAATGATGTACACATCTGAAATAATCATTTCAGTGAAGAATGTTGGATGGAAATAAAATAGCAATGATCATGGATGTCAGAGTAGTTTGTTCTAATTGCCTTCCTACAACAAGAATAATTTTATATGTCTAGTCAGTCACTTGAAGTTCTGCCCAATAAAACTGCGTTAATACATTATTTTAAATTTTAAGTAGAACACCATAGAAGCTTCTTCGGGAATATCTGAGATGACATGCGCCACATCTTACTTACAATTTTACTGCCTATGAAGTAAAGCTTTAGCTCCTAATTTAACCCTTCCTATAGGCATTGTTCTGACCTAATTAAAAAATTAGTCCCATTCAAATCTGTTAGATCAAACTTCCAAAGCCCTTCTGAGTTTCTGAAGAGATGAATTACAGGATGAAAGGAGACAACATGAAGAAATCCATATTGTCTGTGTCCATTTGGGAAGCCACAGGAGGACCTTAAAGGAGGCTGTAGCAAGGTGGGGGTTGGTCTATTCTCCCACGTGCCTGGTGACAGGACGAGGGGGAATGGGCTAAAGTTGCGCCAGGGGAAGTTTAGGTTGGATATTAGGAAGAACTTCTTTACTGAAAGGGTTGTTAGGCATTGGAATAGACTGCTCAGGGAAGTGGTTCAGTCACCATCCCTGGAGGTCTTTAAAAGACATTTAGATGTAGAGCTTAGCGATATGGTTTAGTGGAGGACTTGTTAGTGTTAGGTCAGAGGTTGGACTAGATGATCTTGGAGGTCTCTTCCAACCTAGATGATTCTGTGATTCTGTGACCCAAAGGGGACTCCATCATGTTGTCTTCTCTTTCTGACTGCTGCTGCAGAGATAAGGCCTAAGGAAACAGACAGTACAGAATAGTTTTACAGAAGACTGTAACCAACATCGTAAACCCACATGGAGGCCAAGGCACAGTCAGTCCTGACACAGAGTACCAAACCTGTGGCCTTCTGAACACACTCCTCACTTAGTGAGCAAGCCACCCTGTTATTCACTTTGGCTACATGGTGGAGTCCCAGGTAGAGCTCTTTGTCACCAGCTAACCCAAGCAATAAGCACATGCAACAGAAGAAAGAGCAGCTGGGTTGGTTTTACACATTCTAAATCCTTGACTATCTCCCAAAATATTTGGAATTGAAAATATGAGAACATGTTTAGAGCACACATAGAGCAGCCTGTACTGACCAGAAGGATTTGCAACATTAGCATAGGACCTATCCCAAGAATTTACACAGTAATTCTATTTTGTGATACATGACATTCACATGTTTGAGATGTGCTGGACACTGCAGCACATCTGGCTCCAAGAAAGAGATGAATTTAACCATCCCTTGCTTAGTTTTATTTTACATGTTGGGTTTGATTAAGTATGAACACTGAAATGAGCCACTGCTGGATGGTATCAGCAGGAAGTTAATCAGATCATGCACAACTGTTGCTTGCCAAGTTTCAGAAGCACACAATGAAGTCAAGTGAAACAGGAGCTAACACTCCCTTTGCTTTGGAACCTTTGGTGAGACCATTTCACTACAAAAATATAGGGAAGATGTGAAAGAGAATTTGCATTACATTACATATTACTAGCAGAGTGTAGTTATACTGTGCTTAAGTGCTTGCAAACATAATTTCATGCACTCTAACAAGATATGACAAAGATCATTATTTCCAGATTGAGAGTAAAGGATTGCAGCCCCAGTATCTGGAGGCAACAATTACCTTTTCATAAGATCACTGCATCAGTTTTCAACTCCTATTGTTTTGTTAAACACAACAAAGGAATGACACTAGCACTAGAGGAATTCCAAGTAACACTGCTAATTAAATACAAACAGACATTATCTTCCTACTAATCCCTCTCAAAATTTCATATGGCACAGTAAAGAGCACTACCTGGCTTAAGCTATTTAAAAGAATACTGCCTGCACAATTCAACCTATATAATAGTTAACCTACATAGTTGGAGTTACAAGCAGGACATGCTACTTACAGAACATGGAGTGCAGGAAAACTTCAAAGTTTTCACGTAGTGAAAGAACAAGAACAAAGCTAGTAAACAGTACAAGCACTAAGATCTGGCTGAAAATATTAGCAAACCTAAGTAATCGCATATCAAGTGTGTATTTGCTGGACCAGCAGATTGATGTATCAAAAATCAAAATACAAGGGACATATTCTGTAAGAACATTTTTCAGCAAAATCAGTGGATGTTGTACTTACTCTCACAGTTCAATAACATGAAATTATGTTATGATAAAAGCATAGGCTCCAGTCCTAGAAACATTTACGCGTGTTTTATTTCTTATTTTTTTCATTTATTTCAATGGTTTTGAAGCTGTGCAGAGGAAAAGGATCTGGGGGTGCTGATTGATGCTCACATGAACGTGAGCCAGCAGTGTGCCCAGGTGGCCAAGAAGGCCAACGGCATCCTGGCTTGTATCAGGAATAGTGCAGCCAGCAGGACCAGGGAGGTGATCGTCCCCCTGTACTCTGCTCTGGTGAGGCCGCACCTCGAGCACTGTGTTCAGCTTTGGGCCCCCCACTACAAGAAGGACATTGAGGCCCTGGATTGTGTCCAGGGAAGGGCTACGAAGCTGGTGGAGGGCCTGGAACACAAGTCCTGTGAGGAGCGACTGAGGGAGCTGGGGCTGTTTAGTCTGGAGAAGAGGAGGCTCAGAGGAGACCTTATTGCTCTCTGCAACTGCAGTGAAAGGAAGGTGTGGGGAGCAGGGGGTCAGCCTCTTCTCGCAGGTAACTAGTGATAGGACTAGAGGGAATGGCCTCAAGTTGTGCCAGGGGAGGTTTGGGTTGGAAATGAGGAGACATTTCTTCTCAGAAAGAGCAGTCAGGCATTGGGACGGGTTGCCCATGGAGGTGGTGGAGTCACCGTCCCTGGGGGTGTTTAAGGAAAGGTTGGACGTGGTGCTTAGGGACATGGTTTAGTGGGTGACATTGGTGGTGGGGTGATGGTTGGACCAGATGATCTTGAAGGTCTTTTCCAACCTTAATGATTCTATGATTCTGTGATTAATTTCTTGTGGTCCCAGTGATATCTGAGGTCAATTGCATTTACAGGTGATCCTTTCCAGGATCAAGGATTTCCTTTATTAACCTTCTACTGATATTGAAAATATACATAAAGTTTATCTTACCCTGTTTACTGCATTACTGAGTTTGATGTGTATTTGTTATACAGTAATAAAAAACTTCAACAAAAATCCAAATCAATTACAAACAAGCTAAGAAAATGCTCACATTTTTACTTCAGCACGTTTAATATTTGATCCTATATGTGCAATAAATAACTTTTATTGCATGCAGTAATTAATTTCTATTCACAGATATTTGTGTGTGAAATTAAATATTTCATACATTCATTAATTTTATAATTTTAGAAGCTAGTCACTCTGAGGTGCACTAATCAACTTTTCCATTTTATGTGAAAGCTAATTCTTTAATGGGCAGTAATAATTTTCTCTGCATAATAAGTCACAAAGCGTGTTCTGAATCCTGATCTCTTTAAATATAGACCCATCTTTATCAACTTCAGCAATGTTGTCATGCCTTTTTATTCACTGAAATTGATTAATCCCTTCGGCATCCTCCCCCTACTTCAATCTTTACCTAGATTAATCAGACCCTAAAATGGTTTTGCCCTAATAAGTTTCTTGTTTTCATTATGCATTCATCCCAAAGCACACCTGTTCATCCATATTGAAGATGAGTGTTTTTAAACACTAGCAGTATGTATCCTTCTATTAGGACAAGAACAGTGTTGTAACCTGTACAATGAAAAACCTAGCCAGGAGGTCTTTAGAGAATGGGTGCTTACTCCCTATTCCTTTGTGACCTTCAGTGAGCTATCTTTGCTGTGTCTCATTTCCTCTCAGTGTACCCACCTACAAATTCATGTAGATCAAACAGATAGCCTGCTTATTTCAGTCTTCCAGATATAAGACATTGAATAGAATAACATATCTTTCCTTTGAAGCTCTATTTTGTTGCCCAAGATTTCTGGGATGGAATGTTTTCAAATTAGTTATTTTCTGTCCTATAATACAAAGAGGACCATTATACTACAAAAAATACCTACCTGTGGTGGGTTGATTTTGACTGGGCCACCAAGCTGCTTACTCATTCCCCCTCCTCAACAGGACAGAGGTAGAAAATAAGATGAAAAAGCTTCATGGGTTGAGATGACAGGGAGATTACTTGCCAAACATCATGGCCAGAGTCAGCTTGGGGAAAATTAATTTAATTTTTGCCAACTGATAATGGAGTAGGGCAGTGAGAACTAAAAGCAAACTATAAAACAACTTTCTCCACACCCCTTTTTCCCAGGTTCAACTTCATTCTCAATTCTTCCAATGGGGGTTGTTCAGTTCATAAATCTCTGCTCCTCCTTCATTCTCACACTATTCTCCTTCTCCAGTATAGGGTCTCTTCCATGGGATATGATTCTTCCCACAGGCTGTAGTTCTTTAAGGTCCATTCACATGGTGCATTCCTTCAGGAACAGATTGCTCCAGAGTGGGTCCATCTCCACAGGCCACATCTTTCTTCAGGGCATATCCACCTGCTCCAACATGAGGTCCTTCACAGGCTGCAGAGTGGATATTTGCTTCATGGGCTGCAAAGGGACAATCTGCTTCACCAGGATCCTCTCCACTGGCTGAAGGGGAATATCTGCTCCAGCACCTGGAACACCTCCTCCCCCTCCTTCTTCACTCACCTGGTATCTGCAGAGTTATTTCATAGAACACAATAAGTTGGGAGGGACCCACAAGCATCATCGAGTCCAACTCCTTTCTCTCACATATTCTCACTCCCCTCTCTCATAGCTGCTATGCAAAGGTTTTTATCCCTTCTTTAAAACATTATAACAGAGGCACAACCAGCGATGCTCATTAGCTCAGCTTTGGCAAGACGGGGCAGCTTCTGGCCTCTTATCACACAGGCCAACCCTGCAGCCCCTTCCACTACCAAAACTTTCTCATATAAACCCAATATGCTATCAAAACTACTCTTGCAACATTGCAGTAGTTAGTAATCCTAACCATTGGAAAAAAATAATTTATATATATACATATATATATATATATATATATATATAATAGACATTGATTTATGCACTTAACTGGTTACTAAGATCCTTTTAAAACCCAGCCTAATGAAAATAAAAAGACATTTAATTGTTAAGTTCTGGACACTTCATTCCAATGTGACTGTAAATAAGTGATGAAAGATGCATAGGCTAGAAAATTGGAGATCTGAGTTAGTGTAAAGCTGAAAAAAATATAATGATCCAGTCTATGCCATTGCTAACTACATCTCTTTCTCAATCATACTAATTCATGTTTTTCAGACAGAAAACAAACAAACAGTGTCAGAGAGTAGAGATTGCTCACTCAAAGAAATTAAAACTGACTGTAATAGTAGGGACTGGATTCCACATAACACAGAGCCTTCTTGCCAGAATAAATAAATAAATAAATATCGGCATGTCGATGCCCTTCATCCTCAACAGTAAGTTAAGGGCAAGAAAAGGCAAATGATAGGGCACCTCAGGAAAGACGGAATATGGTTATTCATGAACCTTGGAAGAGATTTCATACCTCTTTATCTTCTCTCACTACAAGAAAGCACCAGCCTTCACATATGTTTCTGTAAATGAGCCATTGGAAGACCATAGATATTTCTACATAGACATGTGTCCTCAGGACAGGTTTACCCCAGGAAAGAAGCAACCCTTTTTCTCAAAGGGGCTTAATCCACACCCAGGCCAGTTTCTAGAAGAACCAGCACTTTATGCTGTTGGCCTTTTGCATTTCAGCTTTTAACTGTAGATGTGATATGCTTTGAAATCAATCTCCAGATTCTGTGAAGCTTAAGAAGTATACCAATACTGCTGAAGTGTCAGAAGTAACATGTGGGGCAGGGCCTTCTCTTTCAGTGAGCACTGAAGCAAAAGGTTCACTGGACAAACTGCTAAGTTTTGTTTTCATAAAAAAAAATGTGCATTTTAAAAATAATCCCATAAAAGAACACTATGACTTCCTCTGGCCAGGAAGGTTATTGGAAGGTTAGTGTCTCTTTTTTTCAAGCCATTCCACCTGTAAAGGCTTTGTGAGGACCAGTAACTTTACTAGCATTAAACATACTATGCTGTGCAATTAGCAGCTGATTCAAATGCAGGTCTGGTTTTGCCCACTTCTTTGTAGGCAGAACTAATCCGTATGGAACCCAGAACTAGGATAAAATGAAATTTCTATACTTCAGCTCCAGAAGTTTGGGTTGAACTGAGAATCTAAGTCAGGAAACATTATTAATCATATACCCATATATTTTCCCTTTTTAGATTTTGCTTTGAGTTTCTTTTACTGAATCATCAATAAAAAATACACCAAATCCCATTTTCTCTACAATTCCCTCTTCTACAATATGCCAATGTAAGTCTCCTTAAAATCTCTACCCTTCAATATGTCTGAGGTTTGCCCCCCAGTTTCAATTTTGGGATTTCTCACAACCTGAAAAATATAAAAAAAAGTCTGATCCAATTTTCAGTGTTACACAGTTCTCAAAAAGTTAATTCACTCATCAATGTATCTTGTGTGACAATAGAACTGAATAAAACATATTTCTTAAGTTCTAATGTTTTATTAATTATTAAGACAGAAGAGAGTATTTAGAAAAATAGCTGCCTCTATATTTTTAGTTTATGTACTGCTTGCAAGTTTTGCCTGGAAGAAAGGTCTGTAAAACAACTGCCACGTCGTCTGTTGGCCATTCACATGCTCACAAGATAGAGGGAGGAATAGTGCACCAATGGGAGAAGTGAGGAATGTCCCCCAACTCTCCAAAAAGGTTCTGTAAGAAAGTTTGGATAGTCAAAGGCCCAAATGAAATGCCTGTACACAAACAATCACAGCATGAGTAACAGGAGAAACTGGTAGCCACTGCCAAGCTGGAAAACTATGATCTGACTGCCATCACAGACGCTTGGTGGGATGAATCATAATTGGAGTGCTGCAATTGATGTTCATAAACTGTTCAGAAGGGACATGCAAGGAAGGAGAAGTGGGGAATTGCCCTCTATGCAAGAAAAAAGGGAATTGATTGCATGGAGCTGCCTTTGAAAAACAGCACTGAATAAGTCAAGAGCTTATGGTGAAAATTAGAGACCAAGCCATCAAAGGGAACTTTGTGGTTGGTGTCTACTACAAGCCACCTGATCAAGGAGAGGATGTTGGTGAAGGTCCTTTCTTCAACTGCAAGAAGCGTCATACCCACAGGCCCTGATCCTGCTAGGTGACTTCAACTACCAGGAATCTGCTGGAAAAGCAGCACCTCAAACAGTAAGCAATCCAAGAAACTACTGGAGTGTGTTGAGGATAACTTCCTAGTACAGGTTGTAGAGAACCCAACCAGAGGAGAGGCATTGATCACTAACCTGTTGCTCACTAATGCAGAAGAACTTACCAGAGAAGTCAAAATTGGAGGTAGCCTGAGCTGCAATGATCATGGCCTAGTAAAATTCTCAATCTTGAGGGGTATTTAACATCTCTGTCAGTGACATGGACTGTGAGACTGAGTACAACATCAGCAAGTTTGCTGACAACATGAAGGTAAGTGAATGGCAGATTTAGATTAGATATAAGGAAGAAATACTTTACTCAGAGGTAATGCACCAGAACAGGGTGCCCAGAGAAGTTGGGAATGCCCTGTTCCTGGAATTGTTCAAGGCCAGGTTAGATGGGGCTTTGAACAATGTGATTGAGTGGAAGGTATCTGCCCTTGGAAGGGGGTTGGAACTAGACGATCTTTAATGTCCCTTTGAACCCAAACCATTCTATGTTTCCTTGAATTCAAACCATAAGTAATGAAACAAGCCCTCCAAACTCTTCAGACAAACTCATAACAGATTATTGCACTTTTAAGATAATCTTTTTAGGTTCCTTTAAAAGATTTGAAGGTGTGACCTCCTTAGGATACACATACATCACATTTTCATGCTTTTTCCTCAAAAGACAGGTTAATGGAGCAAAAAATATTTCTAAATGAGTGAGGAACAGGGAACTTTGGATTCTCTCCTAACCACATTACTCCTAGAGTTAGGATTTCAAAAGCAAACACTGGATGTTTTGAGAGTAATGACAAAAAAAAAAAAAAAAAAGTTATTTACACCCACAGTATTTATTTATGTTATTCTCTATAGAAGGGAGAAATAGGAATTCTACTTTTTTTTGTTGTTGTTGTTTGTTTGTTTCCAAATTCCTATTGCCATGCCAGTTAATCTTTGGAAGCATTTGAATATCATTCCTAAAGCAAAGATTATTCTTATCAACATATATAGAACTAGGAGGAAGCAGAAAACAGTCAGAGTTACTCAATAAAAAGTGAAGTTTAATATTATCATCTTCCACTGGTATCAAGGACCAGCCTTACCAGTGTGATACTTCAGCAGCAGAGTTATTCTGAGTGTAATCCTTTCACAAATCTGTTTTGTTATGAAATGATCATATTGCTTTTAAAGCTTGTCAGGAAAACAGCATGCCCTTGAGCCAGTGAATGCAAAAGCTGTGCTGCAGAAACGGACCTGGGTCTGGGCTTTTAAAAACTGCATAACTTGAAGTTTCATGGCTGGGCCAAGATTTTCAAGATGAAGATTCTGAATGATTATGGATGCTTAGTCAAGATTCCTTACCAGGTAGCAAGTCCCATTGAAAACAGAAGGCATGACACTATATAATTTGCTTTTGAAATCTAAACAACCTTACATGGGTATCAAATGGTATGACACAGACAACCATTAAAAACACATGCTCTCAGTTCACCCAGGAAATCAGACCAGGCTGGAAGAGGGTCTGTCATCTTACACCAACTGAAAGGGACAAATGAACCATTTCTGAGTAAAGAACAAACAAATGGCCATAAATATGATCCTCAAATTGGGTTTCTATTTGCAAAATAATTTAGCCTTCTGTGGTGGTTTTACTCAGGTGGGCAGCTGAGCTCCATCACAACCACTCTGTCACTCACCCTTCTCAAAGGGAAAGCAGGAGAAAATACGATGAAAAGGGCTCAAGGGGATAAGGACAGGGAGATCACTCCACGTGGTGTCCCTCCCACGGGATGCGGTCCTTCCCCAACTGAGCCTGCGGGGGCTGCCCACAGGCAGCAGCTCTTCAAGAACTGCTCCAGATATGGGTCCATACCATGGGGTCCATCCATCCCCCAGGAGCAAACTGCCCCAGCACAGGTCCCCCCACGGGCGGCAGCTCCCCCCAGACCTCTGCTCCTGCGTGGGCTCCTCTCCACGGGCTGCAGCTCCGGCCCGGGGCCTGCTCCTGCGGGGGCTCTCCATGGGCCGCAGCCTCCTCCAGGCCACATCCACCTGCTCCACCGGGGGCTCCTCCACGGGCTGCAGCGTGGAGATCTGCTCCATGTGGGACCCATGGGCTGCAGGGGGACAGCCTGCTCCACCAGGGGCCTCTCCACAGACCACAGGGGAACTGCTGCTGCATGCCTGGAACACCTTCTGCCCTCCTGCTGCACTCACCTTGGGGTTTGCAGGGCTGGTTCTCACTCCTCTCTCTCCCAGCTGCTGTTCCCCAGCAGTTTGTTTGTTGTTGTTTTTTGTTTGTTTGTTTGTTTTTCCCTTTCTTAAATCTGTTCCCACAGAGGTGCAAACAACATCACTTATTGGCTCAGCTCTGGCCAGCAGCGGGCCCCTTATCTAACAGGGAGCAGCTTCTGGATTCTTCTCACAGAAGCCACCCCTATAGCCCCCCGCTACCCAAACCTTGTCACATAAACCCACTACAGAGCCTAAAAAAATTCCAGAAGATGTGTCCACTGGAAAGAAAACGAGTAACATACTCAATGACACAGAGACCTGGTATATCTGTTCTTAGCCAGTCTTCCTCTCTAGCAGTAAAAACCCCAGTGAGCTAGGGAATGGAAAACACCTTCAGATGAAGTGGGGAAAAAAAAAAAAAAAGATGAAAATGTTGATTTTTTTCACCCCACCCCTGGACACTTACTGCAACTTTAGCCACAAAAATCTTTGGTCCCCTGTTGAGGAATGGCTAAGGAAAGGTTAACACATTAATCGGATATTTGATTCATGACATCTCTTCTCTATGCTTGTAGGATTTTCAATGCATAGCTATTTGCTTCAATAGAAGTGCCAGGTCAAGTTTCACAAAGTTTAGGTACTAAGCAAAACTCAATATTCCTGGTCTGTTTCAACACTTCTCATGTAAATCACAATACAGACTGGCAAGTATATCAGCCACAAGAAGAGGATACTTACCATAATTACATTGCTATGCCTAAAGGACTGCAACAGGCAAAAATATCTAAATTAGTTATGTCACAATGTCTCCAGCCACTGACACGTCTAAATTAATTGTTCAGTGTCCTGCCTGAATGGTGTCACTTATCCATATAAACAAAATAATTTAAATGGCTAGTGTCAAAGTTATGCAGTAAATGAATTAGTTGCTGAGTTTACTGGAGTCAGACTGCTAATAAATAGGTTCTCTGGACAACATTTGTAAATTAAACATGCCTAACAGCGTCAGTGATGAAGTTTGAGAACTGCTTTTTTATTGAAGACTTGAGGAGAAAAGCACAATAACAAGTCAGAAATAGCATAAAAAAAAGCCTAGGAAGCTTTTTTCTTGAGATTATAGATGAAGATGGTCCACCCACCCCTATTAACAGCTTGCTGCCAGAAGGGCCTCAACTGCTGAGATGAACATCTTCCCTTCGGGATATCCTATGCCATGTTTTCTAGAAACTCCAGCTCTGCCTTACACTTCATCTCACCTGACACTGCTGGTAAGTGCAGTAGACCACTGCTCTGTTCTTATGATATGAAATAGACAAAAGCAGCAGTAACACAGGAATAAAAGAATAGGAAAGAAGGCAGCTCTGCTATCCCTTTAGGCTACACAATCCCAGTTTGTTACCTGGCACACCCCAGCTATTCAAAGAAGAATGAAGTTTTAAGCTCCTATTTCTATAGCTCTGGAGATTCTTCCCTTCTTCCCAACAGCACTGCTTTTGCTTCTTGCTCATAAAAACAAGCACTCTTAAATATTACAGCGATCAACAGCAGGACACGGAAAACTGGAAAGCATCTGACAATCCTAGCCAAACACTTGATCTCATTCAGAAATAAATCAGCATGAAATCTCAGGAATTTGATTACCAGTGGGCAGGCATATACAGCATCTCAGTCCATGTACTGTCCCCACAGGTCCGTGCCTTTCAGGAAAGGAAAAACTATTCCAGGGGGAAAAAGTTGTTGCTTCTTGAATCACTGGACAGATGCTGAGACATAAGTGGGCTGTGTTGCTCCAGTCCTTTCGTTTGAAATTACCTCTAAGACACTTCAATAAAGTCACATGTAACATTTTAACACCTCACCTGTCATCTACATGAAGGTGCATCCCATTACAGAGACAGAAACAGGCTCTGAATGAGAAGTATAGTGTTAAGACTGTGTACCAAAAAAGTGGATGAACAGCTCCAGTTGATTCATCTGAACCTACAGCAAAATCATTCAGTGAAGTTCTGCTAAACACTAATAAATTAAAGCACATTCTTCCTTCCAAATATACGTATTTGTGTTTTGAGTATGGAGCACTGAGAGGCAATCAGGATGACATTTAGATAACTTTGATCTATCCTTAAAATTATTCAGTGCTTACTACAGGCGTATTATACCCTATATCCACATGAATGATACCAAAAGAATTTACCATGATTAATGTTTTTACAATCAATACTAAATGAAGTGCAAGTAATTTGGTACTCATTGTAAAGCGTTGCCAAATTAGCCCTCAGTAATACTTTGATCATATATATACCATTACATTCTGCTCCCTCCATATAAATAGAGTGAAAAAAAGTCCAAGTGGCAAGTATGAACAAATAAGGTAGATATGCCAAACAGAAGCACTGTGTTCTTTTTTGTTTCTTTTTATGAATTTGGTGCTTGAAAAATCCATTCTTTAAGCTATTTTCTTTACATTTCATATTAACCAGTCCAAAATGAGCACTGGCTGGTAAACCATGCCCGCCATATTGCCTACACATTTTTAAGCTGACACCTTTTATTCAGCCTTTATACTTATTCACTCACTGATCTTCCAGCTTGACGAGAATTTACAGGTAGACACAACCATGACTTGCTCCCAGGATATGCTGTTGGACACTAACTCCACAGAGGCACCTGAGTAACTATCAGACAAATAATTCTGCTGCCGACAGCCTGGGGCTGATTCCACACAAGCATCATAAGGTAAAAAAGTCATTAGTTAGTTTCTTGGCCTCTTGAAAACTGACAGCATTTTCCCCCAACCTCTTCTGTCCAAGGAAAGAAATATCTGGATACAAATTTACCCAGATATTATGGGAAATAGGTGGGAGTCAGACATTTATCACCCCTAAGCTGCCGATCCATTCACGACAGGATCAATCATGCTGCTAGCATGTCTAGCAGTGGGTGGGGGAGAATGGGGAGTATGTGAAATCTGTAGTGTGAGAAATATGGCTTTGGAATGAAAGCGAAAAAAAACTCAGATACATCTTTCACTTAATTTAGGAGCCTTTTAGGGATGGAGAAGTGCACACAGCAAAATGCTTCAAAGCTAAAACCAAGACAGACAAATGGCTAAAGGAAAGAGAGGCAAGAAAGCTAACACAGCTGAAAGAGATATATAGCTTATGAGACTTGGTCCTAATTTTTAGGAATGAGAGATGGCAGTAAGGCTCTGGTATTTAAAGCTAGATTATTTTCCACAAGCAACAAGCATCTAGCAGCTCCCATTGAAGTCAGTGAGATACAGTGACTGCTCAACCTCCATTTTGAGACATCCTTCTACATTGAAACGTGAAGTTCATGGAAAAGGTTTACTCATTGCTTTCTGGTAGGCCAATCACCAGTTTGTTGCAAGGAGGTCCAGTTCAAATATTACAGCCACCATGTGACTATTAAGAGCAACAATGTCAGAGGTAAATACCCTTTCTGGAACAGACCAGAAAAAAATCTTGATATTTCTCAGGGCTTTGCCAAGATGACAAGCAGTTAAGCAAAAGGAGGAAATGAGTGAAATAAAATGGGATTTTTTGGGAAAAAAAATAAAGTCTAATCAACAGTCAAATCCAATAAGAGACAGGACAGCTCTACTAGCTGTCAATCTCTTCAAGAAATCCATCAGTAAAAAGATGACTTTGGAGAATCACATAGTAGAGGCAGGTAGGTCACAAGGACCAGACTTCTTTTGTGGCTCCTCATACACAGCATCATAGAGAATCCTGCAAACTGGAATGAGTCTGCTAGGCAGTACTGCCTTGATCCCAAACAGCAACTTGAACAAGCTGCATGGGGACAGCCTGAGACAATTCCTCTTGCTCAGTCCAAAAGCAAAGGAAATGGAGGAAATGAGTGACACAAGAAGATAAATATAGACATACCAGTTAATAAGTCCACCTAAAACCTTACCATGAATTTACAACATTAGGCGTTGCCTGCTGTTTAGGGTAATTGTATAAGAAACAGGTCAGAACAAAATAGACTGGGAGAATATGCCAGCAAAAGGACCAGTTTCATGCAAACAGACAGTTTGAACCAAACTCACATCCGAGACCAACGTGTAATGATCACTAGTGAACTGAATGTATTGCAATTCATGCCCACTCTTTGTTCCCCACTTTTTTACTCTTTTCCTACCCCTTCTCTTCAACCAATAACACCTTATCTGGCTATATCACATATTTATGTTCTGCAGCACAGGTATGAATCCAGGGTGTTACATGAAGGTATGCCCTAAACAGCTGGTATTACCTGGAACCCAGACTACAGGGTGAGTGAAAAGACCTCCTGTGAACGCTTCTACCCACAGCAACTCTGCAAGAAAACAAAACCAAACAAACAAAAACCCACAACCACCGTATAACACATTTGGCGATTTTGCTGTGTTTATCTGTCCCCTTCTATTTCTTGTCTTATTTTGTTATCAGGGACTTAAAGACAAGCACTGGAATACTTCCAGGCAATCACAATCATTTCTTCCTTTCTACCCAAAACTGCAGTGAGAAAACTTTAAAAGCAATCTAAATATTTTTCTTCTGTACGTAAATCCCTGAATCTAAAGGGAAAGGGAATTAGGAACATTATCAAAAAGAGAAATCTTACTTTGCATTTGGTATTCCTAATGTTTTAATACTTTTTATATATGTATATAATATAGCTATATGTATATGTGTGTATAGTTTATATATGTATTTATATAGGTATATGTATTTTTATATATATTTAAGACGAGTAAAAGATCTTAATGGGAGCTGTTAGCTCAGCAAAAAACAGTTGGCCTGTCCTGTTCGATGTCCTTCCTTGCATTATTACACAGACTTGCAATTCCTTTTACTTGCCTCCCAACACAGCAGGGACCAGGTTTCCAAAAAGGCACAATTCCCATGCTGTAAGTGAAATGAAGCAGCCAAATGACAGCATCAGATGTGCCACTTATTCTTAATAGGAGATGTTGGATTCTGAGACCTTCTGAGTCTCTAACAGGAAAAATTTGACTTTTGGTACAGCTTCATTTGCCTGAGTTTTGCCAGTGGCAAGCTGACCCCATGTTCCAGTCTGCAGCAAGCAGTTTGACCATGCTGCCAAACTCTGAAGAGCCAACGTAGAAAATCCAGAAAGAGAGAAGACTAAGGAACTCAAGCATGTTGTAATATACACATATTTTAGAGTTTCAGGCAGACAGAAAAGGTCATAGTCTTGAGATATTTCCATGGTATTAATATGAGATTTTAACCATCTGAATGCGCTTCAAAAATGTCAGTGCCACCGATTGCATTATATATACCAAAGACAACACTTCACCTGACAGCATTGCTGTCAGAAAAGCAATTCAAGCAAGGAACTAGCTATGAACCATACGGAGACAGAAATTATATTGAAAATACATATTTATTATGTTCTTCATGGTTCTTACAAAAATATGATAGTGCAGGCCTGGGCATGTGACTAGTCACCTTGTGGCTTAAGCGTATGATTTTCCAATGTTCTTAACAAGTTCAAAAGCACAAGTCTCAGGGGTCTTCACTTAACTACCTGATATCACACAGCTTCCTGCTGAGAAGTTTTGTGCACCTTGCTCTTAATGCTCTGCTACTGAATACTGCCAGGCAGAGGATCAGAACAGCGCTGGCACTTTCTGTGCTCCCAGTGATCAAATGTGTAAGTGAAATGAAGGTCTTTAAGGTTAGTGGAGCATACCTATACATCATCTGGGGCTGTACAGCAAGAAGCATCAGTCAGGTTCCAGCTGTTCCATTACGATAAGATTTCACAAAGGATCTAAAACCAACACAATACAGTTCTGAAAACCAAACTGCCAGATTTTCCAGCTTTAGTGCTCTCCCAGTGCAGCTCAGGACCCTTTCTGAACTTTGAGTGTTAAAAAACAAATCCATGTGCCAAAGCAAAACTCTTCCAAGTGAGCAAGGATTCATTTTAAACAGGTGCACATCTACGAATAGGCACATGAACAACCGGCTCTGATAAAAGAAATTAAGAGTGAGGAGAATCCCGAGTACTTGGCATAACATCTGCCACAACACTTCCACTTAGAAAGTTAGCCCTACCCAGATTTGAATGGTTAGCAGTGCTTAACAAGACCTAGACCTGCCATAGACCACAAAACGTTGTATGGCCACCTCTGTTACCACTCCCAGGGCAATGCAGAAGCACACACAAATATGAAGAAACTCACTGGTATCAAGCACATCTGTCTTCTGTATACATCATTGCTTCGCCTCTGAGAGCCTCGTTTCCTGACATCCTCAGGTATTTGACCAGCACATGTATTCAGTTGAGTAAGAGAAAGTAGAATCCAGCTCACTAGGAACAGATTTAGGGGCTTCAGAATTTTTCTTTCCAGTGTGACTTCGAGAAGCCTCTCATCAGACTGAATAGCTTGCTCAGTCATTTTAACTCTAATGATTACCTAGCCCTTCGGTGCAGGTATGTTCAACTTTACAAAGTTGCAAATAAAATGGTAATGATTTCAGAGCCTATGTTAACTCTTTCTGTAAACAAAACCATTTATTCCAAAAAACAACTTTGCAGCTGGCAAAGTATATAAGAAAAAATGAAACCAATCAGTCTTTTTACCTACTTATTAAAATTATCTTTAACATTAATTAATTGACATAATATATTATTCAGATGTTTGCATACAGAATTAAGTAGTATGTAAAGTGAAGGTCATTTATTTAAAAGGAAGTAATACATATAATAAAGTGCTGTCTTTCTAGAATAGCTACAAATTTGCAAATATATTGAACCTTAGTTAGCCCTGTTCTTGGTGGGAAGCCAGCTTTCATCCTGTTTAATGACACATTTGTTGAAGAGCTGGCTAGTAAAAGAAAATCCTAGCTCTGACACATGAGAAACAGTAGTTTAACTTCAGAAAATGACTCATGTCTAAATCCTTTCAAGAGTCATATGTCACGCAATTACTATTCTTTCCATTAGATCAGAGAAGACTCATAGACAACATCAAGGAGGGAGGACTCTGACAGTAAATGGAACACAGGGCTGGACCAGTCTTCAAAGTCATCCAAACATCAGTAAACAGGAGACATCAAATCATAATCCTCTTGAAAGGCTGACAAAATTCCATCTTAATGTTTCCTGGGTTTCTTGCTCTCCATCTCTCATACTAGAAGGATGCCCCAGAACCTCTATACTCTTGATATTTGTGCCAGAGTTTGGGCTCAATTTCTTGATTTCACTATTTCTAAGTTGATAGTAAAATGCAATCCTCATAGCCCAGCCCCATGTCCAGGTTTCATGGTCTAGAGGGTAACTTATTTCCCACTCCCTCATCAAATGAGCCAGGTAGTAAGCCAAACAAGTTTCATCAACAAGGTGGGAGTCTGGACTCACATCCAAGCTCAAGCCCTAAATTACATGATTTAACAGATATAGATTTATTTTCCTAGCTATGTCATTATCCTCATTTCCTTCAGCAAAATAAGAAACTGTACTTACCTCCCTACTTTCCTTTCACTGCCCCTTCAGCTTGCATTTGTTCTCTTCAGGCTACTACAGCTGTGGCTCAGAATCCTAATGAGTGACAGGAAGACCTGTCCCTGGGCAAGTAGATTTAAGTAATTAGAGTGGTTGCTCTATATCTTGCTTTTACTTGCCAGGTATTCAGCATGTCATAGTATATGCAGGCATATTCTAGTTATTGGGAGCTATGAAATATTAAATGAATGACCTAGCTCTAAGTATTTCTTTCATTGAGTTATCATTCAAGAAATTAAATTATCAGTGCATTTAGGTGAGGTGGAGGTAGATCAAATAAATTGTGTCTGTTTTTTAAAAAAGAAATTCTTGGTGTTACTTAGGATTGGGAAAGGCTAGAACATGGTAATTACTTTGATTACTGGTTACAAAATTTTAATTACTCAAGTATATTATAAATCCTTTAAAGCTTTAACCTACCTCACCCTCCTAAGAGGTGAATCCTGAACTCCAGTCTGTTTTCCTCAAGATACTTTCTATTTTTGTAGGAAGCAGTCTGTTTAGAAAACAAACCAACCAACCAGTCTAGGACAAGAGCCACTGTTTCATCCCTCCCTCATGAGAGACATATTACCCTCTGGTTAGGGACAGACCAGGGAAGGGGTGGAGGATTTATATTGCATCATTTCACCGTCTCAGCTTTAGTTAGCAGCTTTAACATGGTCAGACTTGTCAAGATAAAGAAAGTTTTGAATCTCCACGGAGACCAATTCTTAGTCACCTAGAAAATCAAAGAATTAGACACCCATGAAATCAAATACATAGACAGAGCTTTAAAGATTGCCATTTTGGGAGCCACTGTATCCACTGTACTTTATCTTATTTGGGGGAGAAATCTGACTTCTAACATCATTGAGATTCCCCCACTCTGATAAAGAGGAGTAGCCACTCCCTACCTCACAGCACAAATAAGGACTACCACATTTAAACTTAACATACTAAGACAATTAACGAGAGCCGTCATGAGCTGAAGGACCACGTAAGTGCCACGAATCCAGAGAACAGAATAGGCCATGTCTTGCTTAGGAAGGTCATATGCCACTATTGTGATTCTGTGCAGTAAACCTCCAACCTAAAAATCCACAATTAGTAACCACAGGTGTTAGTAAGCACATCTGAACCTCCAGGCCCAACCCCCTACTAATAAATAAAAAAGAAAGTTACACAAGAACTGCTATAAAGTGACTTAACAGTAGAGCCTTGGTCTGTTCTGCGAGGAAGAGAGATTAGTCTGGTGTCACCCACTTGAAGCTACTTATATCTGTATATAGTAAGCTTAACACAGACTACCATCAGCTTTGAACACTCCTTTTAGGAAAATGTCCAAAGTAAGCATTTCAAACCGTGATGAACCTGTTTGTTTTTTGTTGTTTGGTTGCTATTTTAAGTCCAATTTGGTACTTAAATAAATGCAGATCAGGAGCTTGTATAAAATGTCATGAAAACTTCTGATATAGTTTCCCAGCAACTTCTTGGAGCTGTCTGCTAAGAAGCTGAGGCTTAGAAAATCCATACCAGAGAATTCCCATTGATTCCAAATCCCATTGAGGCCTGAGTGTTGTCCCTTACAGCATTTGAGCAGTCTGAAGACTGAAAGGAAACTAAATGCCTTGGGAAAAAACAAACCTCTCTGAGCATCATACTTGGTGTCCGGGCTCTATTTCATTTTAGATCTCTTATTTTGAAACTTTTCAGATTTCTTTTAGCATATATATACATATATTTTTAATTAAGACTCCTTTTCACAGCAAAACATAACATTTCCTTTTGCCTTTTCCTGTGTTTCATCATGAAGGAGAACTTTCTTCTTCTCATCAGTGCTAGGGAGTGACAACATAGCAATTTTAACAGAAATCATATCTCTATTACATAACAATGTCTTTCTGAGCAATATCTTCAGATTATTGAGCAATTCAAGAAAAAAAAAAAAAAAAAGGGAAAAAAAAGGCCTCCTTGTTTTGTGAACTTTTGAGAATCCAGCTCATGATTTGGCAAGCTCAAATGCTTTTCTGATAAAGTGGCTGTCAGGCAGTCACAAACAAAATGCAAAATACAGTTTGTGTACAACAAGTTAAAAGGATAAAAGTAATTGAATGTATTGATATTGACAGAACAACTCAGCCATCTTTGTTCTGAAGATGGAAGAACATTTTGTACATTTTTGACTCATTTATTTTCTAAAACTGGTAAACTCTCATTCTACATGACTGTGGAGTGCTAGTATTGTGGTCAAGTAAAAGCTTCAACATTCCTCTGCTTCAGCTACCTTCTTCAGCCAGTGCCTTGTATTACAGAAATAACTGCAAGGCATGGAAATACATGTTTTCACAACACTGTGAAAACAGTGACTATCTTGGCTTTTTCTTTGTTCATCATGTGCCAAACCCAGTGTTGCTTGAAAACACCTGAGCACCATGCCAGAGCTGGTCTGTTATGAGCCTAGCAAAGGCTCAAAATGTCCTCCTGGAGGTAAACCTTCCATGGCCTCAGGTGCAGTCTGAGACCTGCCTCATACTTAGCAGTTGCAATTTATGTTAACTGCTGCTAGTACTTCTTGCCTCTGAGGACCGTGGAGAGTGGTACAAAGCATCTCTGCTCAACTTATCTTCTTTCCCACCTCTTGCACAGAAGGCTCCATCTGTTCTCTGGGTAAGAAATCCCAACGCTAAGGCCCTTTGTCCAATTGGTATCATAACAACTGCAGAAAACAACCCAACCTTTCTCCCCTAGTCCCCTGTTTGCCGTCCCACCCTGGAAGTCCTCCATCTCATAACCCTGCTGGAGTAAATATTCCTACATTCTCGTATGCTCTCATATATTAGTGTGAATGACCAGACTTGGATCCCATCGCTTCCTCTCTTTCTTATTATCTCTTGTTGCCTTGAAAAAGGACCCTTGACCTTTAAGGAGCAGACACTCTCTTCACATACCCTTACACTAACCATCTTTGTATGTATTTTAATGCAAATATTTTTGCCCTCTATCCAGTTCTTCTGGTAACTCATTTGAAAATCAGGTTTAAGTAGTATCTTTGTAAGTAGGTTATAGAAAGCCACTGACTCTGAGTAATGAACATTCTTTATATAATCACCAATACACCTCAACAAATGTATGTTCTGGTGTGTAACTGTACCTCAGCTCATGCCAATACGCTATTGCAGTACTTCTCAGCAGCTATAGTTCATCCACCTAATGGTTCTGGTTTCATTTCATGACCTAAGTTCCTCAGATGTTTCCTCCCTTCCCATAAGGCTCCACTTGCCAGCTGATTGATGGGATACGTTAGGGGCCTCTGACCTACGGATGAAGAGACATCTTAACAGCAGCAGGAGCAATAGCATCCATTATATTATGAGTTCAGTTAAATTTAAATACAGGAGGCTTCTTAGCTGGAATAATCCAAGGTCGTATGTGTTTTGTTGTTGTTTTTTTGTTTTGTTTTGTTTTTCCAAGAAGGGAACTGTTTCTACCCTTGCGAGATACAAAAGAGTAGATTTATGAGGGGAGATAGTAAGAAGCTGAAGGCACTCTAGCACAGCACTCAGTATGGGCATTGCATTGTGTGGAAAAGGACTGAGTGCAGACCATGACTGGGCTCACCAGAAAATGGTCTTTGCACTATTACTTAGTTGTTTGTTTGTTTGTTTGTTTGAAGATAGCCTTCAGAAATAAAGCAGAAGTTGCTGATAAAAGGCAAAGCCAAACTCAATGAGAAGTAGTGCTGCAAAAGGGTTGACTCTTAATACTAACAACGCATAAAGCAGAGAACCCACTCAGCTTGCTTGAAAAAGACGGGTTAAAGTATTTGTACTCCAATCCATTTAGGGAATTAGAGGTCTACCTGAAAACAAAACTTTTCAATTTTTTCAGTTTGGTTGTGAATATTTTGCAAGATTTCCAAATAACATGGAGGGAGATGAATTTTTGCTCTTCCACTGGTGGAAGAGGAACCGACCCTGTTTCTGATGACACTCCCAGCAGAAGGATTTTCCATCCATTTAAGAGTGACATTGACTCAAGGTCAAGGGTTAGAATAGTATATGAATTCTACCCATCTCTAATCAGCTAAAAAGCATTCTTCTGAAGTCTTTCAAGTTTCATCTCATTTTGAGAACTGTTTTTATTGTAACAAAATCAGAAATGTCTCCTAGGCAACAGTAGCAAACAAAAGAGGTAGTAGTAAGGAATCCGTACAAGTAATAAGAAATACAGTCAATAGGCTGCTGCAATCCAAATGTAGATGTGGCACATATACTAAAGAGATTTCATTTACCTTCATCCTTGAAGAACAAACTCTAGTTTCAGTTTGTTGAACAGGATTTTAGCACAATTCCCATTTAAGACAGTAGAAAAGGCATGATTAAAGCCTCAACCTCAATGGGTGATATTTTTGTAGTAAATTCTTAATAAAATACTATTCTGGTGTCCTCAGAATCCTAAACTAATTAAGGCAATTAATAATTTATTCTCTTGTCCATAACTAGGGAACTAGAGCCTTGATGTTTTTAGCCACAATTACTTCTACAAATTATTACTACTAGTAGCAAGAAAGCGCCAAGAAAATATCAAAATGTACACCAGCTGAGTAAAGTAAGGGAGTGTCAGAAGTTTGTTTGTGTTATCCAATTATCAGGATGATGTGTGACAGTTAACTGGTATATCAACGTAGAAAAAAAATAAAAATAAAAATCCTGTGATGCATTTTAAGAAGCTAATTGGCAGTAATAGTGCTTTTCTGAGAAAAACACAAACCCAGAAGTGAGCTGTAACTGAACACAACCGCTGTGGCATTTGTCCACACGGTCACAGTATAATTAAACTGTTGATTTATAAAGTGCTTCCAGAATCCATCACACATGCAGCAGTATGCAGCACCAAATTTTATTCTGTACAGCTGGAGTGGCCCTCAACTGGTCACATGGAAAGCACATATGAAATATATGCACATATATAATATCTGACATAATAATTTCTGACAGCCTTATGCATTTCCTATACCTTCTGCATACAAGAATGCCCCAACACACTGAAGTGTATCTGCTTTTAGTCTGGCTGAGTTTCTGAAGTTTCATTTCTGAGGAAGAACTCTGCTGTATAACATAGACCTGAAGCAGCCAACAGAACTGTATGCTGGCTGAAGTACACAATCACGAAGTGGAAACTGTGAAAGTGAAACATCACTGGAAATTATAAAAGTTGGGCAGATCAGCTTTTTCCTCAGGGAAGAGAAAACAAAACAGAAAACCCCAACAACCTATGCTCACAAAGAAATTGTGCACCTTCACCTTTATTTTTTAAATAGCCAATGGTTCCTGGAGAACTCTGGGGAGCCACTGATTACTATTATTTTTTGCCTGCCTGTTCCATATTCTGCAAATCTTTCTCCATAACATTTGTGTTATGACAATAGGGGCATTTGTATGCAAGCAGGATGTTTGTGACTTATGAATTTGTCTGCTCCTGCTGTTCATTCCTCACCTGAAGCCATAACGTGCCCTCCTTAACATCATAATCATGCACACAGCAACTCATGTTGATGTCACAAACAAAGGCTTATGGCTTCAGCTGAGAGATCAGTAGGAACAGAAGGGCTCACATAAAGAAAGATAGTCTACATGCAAATGCGTCCATTTAAGATGGAAAAAAAAAATGAGTGAGAGTCATTAATTACAAAGTGATATGTTAGCTGAGTTGCATTCTCATGGAATATTTTTTTAGACTCTATCAGTACATCTTAAAAATATAAAATAAAACACAAAATGGTTCCAAATTTTCACTGTTATCTAATTGGTACAGATCACTGGATTCTAGCCCACCTGCAATCTTCTACAAATTGGGGTTTGCCTTTTGCTTACTACATGAAGACGATGTTGGTACTTTATATCTGTTTTTATCATCTAGTCCCAGTTTCAGTTCTGTTCTTTATCTGAAATCCCCTCTGTTCAAAGGCTGCTGTATGCCAGAGAGTGGCACTAGAGCTTGGCATCAGCTCTTAGTAAATAAGATAGTTGAAGAGCAGGTGTGCATTAGAGCCCTTGCTTGCTCACACAGCAGGTGCCAGTTGAACCTTAATGCCACTAAATGAGCAAATGTTCTGCAGCGAAGTTGGTGGTCAGGCTGCTACCCTTACTGATTTCATTCAAGGGCAAGGAGTATGAAAGATTGCCTACACACTGAGAGACGCAACCCTCCTTCCTCAGCTAGAAGAGTTTCTGCACTGGACTTTGGTCCATGCTGTCAGCTTTTAGCCTGAAGAAGAGAAGGCTGAGAGGGGATCTTATGTATCAATGTATATAAATGATTAAACATATAAATTATTAATTAATAATCAATAATAATGAGTATTATCAATATAATTATCAATATAAATTATATTATCAATATAAATTATCAATTATTGTTTTTATCAAAGTATTAAAATATTTTAAGGGAGGGTATCATGATGATGTGGCAGATTCTTTTTCAGATGTGCCCAGCAAAATGATAAAAGGCAATGGGTACAAAGACCTCTTGAAAAAACTAATCCAAGACCAAGAAGAAGTCTAAGGCCCAGTCTTACCTGATGTAACCTTACACAGCTCATTAAACATATCTATCCTCAATTCTCTATAAACTCAATTGAGAGAGTCTGGCATCAGCAAAGGGAGACAAGAAACAAAAATGTCAGTGGTCTGCCTGTGCTTATCTCTTACCAGTGATGGAAGGAGCATTGAATGACTGGTCTTCTGGCTTCGGTATCTCAATTTGGACCATAAATCCACTGTTTACATTCACACCTAAAACTAACTGCGTCTTTCTGCATAAAAATGATTTACTTTTTGTACGTGAATAATTATATGGAAAACAGATTTTTTTTTATTCTCTGTTAAAGATCTCTGAAGCATAAAATCATGTTTTGTGTAGGCATTTCATATTGTTAGAGAGAGCGATGCTACTTTTTTATATAAACATTTCCATTCTCGCCTTTAGAATTTCATTTTTTGTGGATACGTATTGCCTTGACTTTCTCTTCTGATACAGAACTGAAAAGTCCAATTTTTCAAGATTGAAAAATGCCAGTATCAAAGAATACTTAATAGCCTACTTAAGAAATGACCACTAATAACTATAAAATAATTTAATTTTGATATGAATATTTTCCTGAGAATGACAATGAGAATAAAATTCAATAGGAACATTCTAAGATTTGTCTGCATTTTTTTTTTTTAGTGCTAGATATGCCCTGTTTAATTGCTGAATTGCTGCATAACTTGTCAGCCCAATTACTATGTACAATACAGCTTAAGCTGTGGGCTCCAGCTCAGAGATAATTTGAAAAAGTTTGCTAGCTGATAAACTACTGAGAATCCAGTAAGCCCAAAACTAAGACTGCTAAGACTGACAAGGTTTTTACATCTTCCGATTTGGAAGAAAACTCTCAACCTCATTTACAATAATACCTAAATAAGGTATGCCTGGTAGGTAGTACAGCTGATCACAAAATTTTCCACTGAAAATTGTCCCTTGAGAAGATCAACTTGTTGCAAAGATGGGAACATTCTAAAACCTACATTTTATCAAAAAACTAAAGGGAAGAAGTAAAAGTTTTGATCTTTCTCCTCCATTTACAGGAGGAAATGACAAAATGAGTTAGACTGCTCCAGTTTTTGCCACTACTGTAGTGTCTGGAAAGCCTTGGGAGATGCCATGACACCAGCCATTTTCTTCTTCTGTTGATATTACAGAACATACTTTCCTTATTTTATTTTATTTTATTTTATTTTATTTTATTTTATTTTATTTTATTTTATTTTTTTCTGTTCGACTCCCCTCAGCCTTAGGCTCCAGCAATCACTACTCTCTCCTAAAGTAACCCCACCTTTAGTGTGTTGCTTTTGGTAAGGCAGTGACAGTAATGAAGAGACATTTACACAAAGATTTCCTGATTAAAAATGTTGGGGACCCTTTGTACCAGTGTGATAATTTTACGGGTAACTGCTGAAAAAAAGAATATTAAAATGTATTGCTGACAGCCCAGGTCTACACACAGTCCTTTAGTGAGTGTAATACTTGAGAGAAGATGTATTTTCTTCTTAAGTCATCATTCATGTATCTTCTTGTTTAGATAGCATGACTAGAGGTGTGTTCATGTGTGTGACTTCATCTTCTCGGGGTTCTCCTATAATACACAATTAACCCTGTACTTTCTAATTTTTCAAACAAAGGAGAAGCAAGTGGCAAATTAAATACTTCCATTGAACAAATAACAGAAGTGACAGCCCCTAGCCTCCTCTGTACTTCCTCTATAGGAATTATATATATCATGTTTCAGTGATGGATTCGGTCTGTCAGACACATCAAATTGCTCTAGACTTTTTTTATGTATTCTATGCCCAGCCCTTATATAAGTGTCCTAAGGTAGTTAAGCTAAGGTAGGTAGTTGGCTTTTTCAACTGTTACTGCTTTCATAGAATCATTAGGGTTCGACAAGACCTTCAAGATCATCTGGTCCAACCATAACCCTACTAGCAATGTCACCCACTAAACCATGTCCCTAAGCACCATGTCCAGCCTTTCCTTAAAAACCCCCAGGGACGGTGACTCCACCACCTCCCTGGGCAACCTGTTCCAATGCCTGACTGCTCTTTCTGAGAAGAAATGTCTCCTAATTCCCAACCTGAACCTCCCCTGGCATAACTTAAGGTCATTCCCTCTAGTCCTATCACTAGTTACCTGTGAGAAGAGGCCGACCCCCAGCTCCCCACACCTCCCTTTCAGGTAGTTGGAGAGAACAATAAGGTCTCCCCTGAGCCTCCTCTTCTCCAGACTAAACAGCCCCAGCTCCCTCAGTCGCTCCTCACAGGACTTGTGTTCCAGGCCCTTCACCAGCTTCGTAGCCCTTCTCTGGGCACGCTCCAGGGCCTCGATGTCCTTCTTGTAGTGAGGGGCCCAAAGCTGAACACAGTGCTCGAGGTGCGGCCTCACCAGAGCCGAGTACAGGGGCACGATCACCTCCCCGGTCCTGCTGGCTGCACTATTCCTGATACACGCCAGGACGCCGTTGGCCTTCTTGGTCACCTGGGCCAAAACCACCAAAACCACCACCAAAAACATTGGTATCTCAGAGTTTCCATACAGACAGCTATTTGGAAAGAATAGCATGCCCATAAAGGCTGGGGTAGTGGAGTAGGGGGGAGGAGGGTAGTTGCATCTGCACTGCTGTCTCTGGTATGTGCCATATTTTTTATTATTATTTATTTAAAATATATATATTTCAATATGAAAAAAATAGTAATAGGTGTGAAATCATTTAGGATACATTCCTGGCCCAAGTTACAAAGGATGATAAACTACTTCAGTTACGTATTATCTATCTTTTCTCTCCAAATGCATCAAATGTGCAAATTCATAGTATCTCTAGTTCTTTGTACACATCTATTATTTTATTAGCTATTCCAGGAATTACATGAAATCTAACCTGCCCCTTCTTAACTGAAGTAGTTTACATGATTGCAGACTCTGACCAAGATTCACCATCAGTTCCGTCCCCAGCAGTTTAATAGAGCTTCCTACTGTGCCATTTTCAGGATAGCAATACAGGTCCTATCCAACTGTACAACATAGCTTAACTGTAAAGGCTCAGGAAATACTGCATGAGCTATTCAGCCATTTTTGCCCAAGGTATAATAGCCCACAGTCCATGTGTGCAGCTGTGTTAGAGCCCTAACGGCAGTAAAGTAACTCAAATCTCCTTCTCATGTCACAAGAAGCAGCCAAACACAAAACATTAATTTCCCTAGTTAAACATTATCATTCAGTTGATCTGTCAGCTGACCATATATATAGGCTACTAATACATATATAGCAGAACTTGGTGACAAAGAACCTCAGACCAAACACAAGGAAGATGTGCTGCAATTCACATTTTCAGTTTCTTTATAATTGGGTTGCAAGAACTTTTCATCTTACATCATGCAAATGTTTTCTAGTGTAGTACAGCAGTACTGATATTTCACTGCTTCATCACAACTTTCATTCAGTTATGTTCTCATCTACCCTTTCACCAGCTCTCACAAGAACTGACTTACAGTGCTGGAAAAAATGCATTGAAAAAGAATAGGTCACGGCAAGTGAAAAAAAAAATGATTTTATTTTTAAAAAGAATACAGAATCCTAATGTATGTATGAGCAAAGGCCAAACAGCAGTACTAAATAGTAAGACAGTGGAGAGAAAAGAGATGTACTATAAAGCTGTACTCTAAATGGTAGCCATTAAGAGAGATAGTGAACACTATTCTTTGCAATGGACACCACAGATGCACTGCCCATAAAAGTAAGCAATAAGGAAATTATATGTGTATAGAAGGAATGTTAGACATAAGGGACACTGTTGGAAAGTGACATATATCTCAGGGCTGATACATGGTATGCAAAGAATATGCTTTCAAGGGCATAGAAGCCTAGACAGAGCATGGAGGTAAGCAAAGGGTTGCAGTCTGAATTGACTTGTGGCAATACATGGAAGTTAAAATGAAGTCCATGAAGAGTAGAAAGATATTCTTGGAGTTATAAAGATAAAATAGCTAAGCAACTGTACACGCCTAAGCAAGTAAAGGCTACAAGGTTACTACAATCTCTTTCATGTATTGCTTCAAGTATTCCAGAACCAACAGCTTCTAAACTGTTCACTGAATTTCTGCTTTGCTGTATACCATAGCTCATTTGATGGTGCTAATGACTTTGGTCAGTTGTAGTGTTACTCTAACTATCTTCCCTCTGGGATTGTAGCAAGCTGCTGCTGAGATGTGCCCTGCAACAAAGCTCTACTTGTTACCTCACAGCTATCTTGGGGATCCATAACCACATAATGCATTTCACTGAGGGATGGACCTGCCGTTAATCTGCTCCCTTACTATGAATATTGCCAGCTGTGAAATCTTATGCAGGGCCTTCCCACACTTACTTTACCTACAGAAGAGACACAGAAAAGCAATTGGTTTTCCAGTGACTGTCATGAGATAAGAAATAAGAAGTGCTCTCCTAAAAGTCTGCACTACAGTGCATCCTCACATTCAGCCTCAAAGTGCCCCTGTAAATCCCCGAAGATGTTCCTGAAGTAGCATCTTGCAGAGGCTGCCTGACTCACTCCTTGTATACCCTGCAGGACTGCATTAATACTGCAGCTGATAAAATAAATTGCAACTCTTAGAAGACCTCTGGTGGCAGCAGGTTCCTGAGTTTGCAGTATACTGTCTTGTCATATCCCCCCATATATTAAAAAAAAAAAAAAAAAAAAAAAAAAAAAAGCTGATGGCTTTCAATTGAGTGAACAGAGTTTATCCTCTTCTAATGTAGACAACCTTTGGTATGCACCAAGAAGGTGAAACTGGTTCTTTGAACTGGTTCTTTGCCCAGTTTCCTGGTGGGAAGAGGAGGTTATAAAATAGCCTGCCATCTGTTTGTCCACAGAGGTACAAATAAAGCAGCACACAGACAGTGGTTAGTGAGTGAGCACTGCTTCCACAAAAGAACTGTGATGCCACTGGGGGCCACAGCAGCCAGCAATGAACCATTCTTAGTAAATCTCCACCACATGGTGAGGAAAGACATTAACTTTAGCTGACATGGCATTTCTTCAAGTTGTGTTTGTGTCACTAAATTGACTGTCTTGATGGATGTATTCCAGTAAATTACGTCAGAGAGAAAACAGCCCAGAAAGTTAGTTAATTACCTTTCATTGGGTAAATGTTTAAGTGCTTACATTCCATCTTCCAGAAAGACCTGGCAGTATTTTTCAAAATATATTAGACTGGCTCAGAAATATGTAAATGACCACTGGGGGAAGTTTTCAGAGGCTTGTGCCTGAATTTTTAAATGCCTAATTTTAATAGATTTGTGAGTGAAGAAACAGTGAAGCCTAGTTTCATAGACATTCTTGTCTCCAGGGGAAATCCCCTCTGGTGGACTCTCCAAATGTCTAATGGAACAGAAAATGTACTGTCGTGTTTTCCTCAAGGAGGTTTTAGAAAGTTGTTTCTTGGCTACCTAAACTTTTCAGTGAAAGAAGTCAAATATATTTTTGACTCCTCTCTTTTGTCAAATTGGATTGAAAGAAGCTGTTTTAAAAGCTAATCTTTAGGACATAATGATGTAAATTTATGCAACTACACTCACTCACTTCATGATTATTTTGACCATGTTTCTTAGGTCAGGCAAAAATCTGTCCTATAGTTATTTAGCCCCAGATTTTCAAAGGTACTTGGGCAATACTCATAGCACTTGCAAATGATTTAAATGGCTGCCTCCAAATTTAAGCACTCTGACTGAAGTCAACAGCAGTATGTTTGATAAGCCACTTCTGTCACTTTTAAGAGGATTTAACACTTCTATAACATGGAGTATTGGCACAGTAAAAGCCTGGCTTAATTCTCACTTGTCTTTGAAAGTCCAGCGTCACTACCTTTCTGTGAGGCTTGGTCTCCAACTTTCAAAGCTTCTGGTTCAGGATTAAATTAAAATACACCTTTAAGTTTCCTGCTGAGTCAGCTCACATACACAATATTTCTACTGTCTTACTGTAGGAGTGAGAATTAGACAATCCCTTTTTGCCTGCACAGTGTCATATATCTATGCTAATCATCTGTTTAAAGAGGTGACAGAGCTAGGTGTTTATTCATGACTTGCACATAAGACATTCTTGCAGGGGCTTGTTGGGGAGAGGCAGGAAGAAAATCTTTGGGCTAGTTCTTCATCTATTGTAAGACGAAAGTACTGTGGTGAAATCAGTGAACCTTGAGCTTCCAGGCTTTAGATTAATCACAGAATCACAGAATTGTAGGGGTTGGAAGGGACCCCAATAGATCATTGGGTCCAACCCCCCTGCCAAAGCAGGTTCCCTAGAGCAGGTTGCCCAGGTAGGCATCCAGACGGGCCTTGAATATATCCAGAGAAGGAGACTCCACAACCTCCCTGTGCAGCCTGTTCCAGCGCTCCGTCACCCTCACCGTGAAGTTCTTTCACATGTTGGTGCAGAACTTCCTGTGATCCGTTTTGTGGCCATTGCCCCTTGTCCTGTCCCCACAGATCACTGAAAAGAGGTTGGCCAAACCCCTCTGTCTCCCACACTTCAGGTATTTATAAACATTAATAAGATCCCCTCTCAGTCTTCTTTTCTCCAGGCTGAACAGACCCAGGTCTCTCAGCCTTTCCTCATAGGGAAGATGCTCCAGGCCCTGTATCATCTTTGTGGCCCTCCGCTGGACTCTTTCCAGGAGATCCCTGTCTTTTTTTGTACCAGGGAGCCCAGAACTGGAGACAGTACTCCAGGTGAGGCCTGACCAGGGCAGAGTAGAGGGGGAGGATCACCTCCCTTGACCGGCTGTTATGCTCCTTTTAATGCACACCAGGATCCCATTGGCCTTCTTGGCCACCAGGGCACACTGCTGGCTCACGGTCAACCTGTCGTCCACCAGGACCCCCAGGTCCTTCTCCGCAGAGCTCCTCTCCAGCAGGTCATCCCCCAGCCTGTACCGATACATGCGGTTGTTCCTTCCCAGGTGCAGGACTCTACACTTGCTCTTGTTAAACTTCATTTGGTTTCTTCCTGCCCATCTCTCCAGCCGGTCCAGGTCTCGCTGAATGGCAGTACAGCCCTCTAGTGTGTTGGCCACTCCTCCCAGCTTTGTATCATCGACATACTTTTGCTGAGGGTGGACACTATTCCCTCGTCAAGGTCATTGATGAAGATGTTGAACAAGACCGGACCCAGCACCGACCCCTGGGGAACACCGCTAGTCACAGATCTCCACCCGGACTCTGTGCCGCCGATCACCACCCTCTAAGCTCGGCCAGTCAGCCAGTTCTGAACCCACCTAACTGTCCACTCCTCTATCCCACACTTTCTCAGCTTTGCTAGCAGGATGTCGTGGCAGACGGTCTCAAAAGCCTTGCTAAAGTCAATGTAGATGGCATCCACTGCTCTTCCTCCATCTACGCAGCTGGTGATGTCATCATAGAAGGCAACGAGGTTGGTCGAGCATGACTTCCCCTTGGTGAATCCATGCTGACTACTCCTCATAACATTCTTCTCTTCCAATTACTTGGAGATGGCATCCAGAACAAGCTGTTCCAACACCCTTCCAGGGACGGAGGTGAGACTGACTGGCCTGTAGCTTCCCGGATCCTCCTTCTTGTCCTTCTTGAAGATGGGAGTAACATTAGCTATCCTCCAGTCTTCAGCCACCTCTCCTGTTCTCCAAGACCTTTCCAAGATGATAGAGAGCAGTTCGGTGATCACCTCTGCCAGCTCCCTCAGCACACCTGGATGCAACCCATCTGGGCCCATGGATTTGTGTGTGTTGATCCCATTCGGACGCTCCCGAACCACTCCCACCTCAACCAGGGGGGAGCTCTCCATTTCCCAGACTCTTTCTCCTCCCTCCAGGGTCCAGGAGTCTTGGGGGAGAGTCATTGAAGCAAAGACTGAAGTAAAAAAGGCATTCAGTATCTCCGCCTTCTCAGTGTCCCCTGTTACGAGGACACCACCCTCGTTCAACAGGGGACCCACATTATCCCTAGTCTTCCTTTTACTGTTTACATACCTTAAAAAAAACCTTCTTATTATCCTTTATCTCCTTGGCCAGCTTCATCTCCAGGTGGGCTTTAGCCTTCCTCGTCGCATCCCTGCAGGCCCTGACAACACTCTTAAACTCTTCCCAAGAGGACAAGCCCTTTTTCCACATTCATAGACCTTCTTCTTCCTTTTGATCTTGTCGATGAGCTCCTTGCTCATCCATGCAGGTCTCCCGCCCCCCTTCCCCAATTTCCTACTCTTAGGGATGCACCAATCCTGAGCTTGGAAGAAGTGCTGTTTAAATGCTGTTTAAATGTTGCCCAGCTCTCACAAGCACCCTTGCCTTCTAGAAATCTAGCCCATGAGATACCCCCAAGAAGGTCCCAGAAGAGGTCCAAGCTGGCACTCTGAAAGTCCACGGTAGCAATCCTACTTTTTGCCTTACTTCTCCCACCAAGTTCCATCTTTAACACATCATATCCATCCAGGATACAATGTGTTAAAGAGAAATGGCCTTAGCACCTTGTATCATAAGGAATATTTTCATTACTAGGATATTAGTGCAGAAGTAAGACAGAAGGCACAGAGATGCCTCTATTTCTTTCTACTGTTTTATGATGGCCAGGACAATTGTGGTAGAAAATGGGAGAAGACAGACACTTCCAGGATGAGAGGAGGAAATACCATTTTCTAAGCTGTACTCTAATTTAGGACATATGCCAGTCCTGACTGGAAAAAGGAGATAGAAATTAAATGATCTGAATCTACTGCCAACTAAGTTATACGAAAGTAGTTGGTTCTTGAATTTCAGTCACTGCCACTACACAAATACAAATAACATTTTCTGTAAAAACACTGTTATAATTTGTGCTTAGGGTTGGGTTTTTTGTTTCTTTCTTCGTTTAGTTGGTTGTTGTTTTATACATAGAGGGTGACAATATAGTTGTCATAGTTTAGTTCTCCTTCTACTAATAACATTAAAAATATAGCAGCAGAAAAATTCAAAAACCTTATCTTAGCAAATTCATCATTTTTGAAGCATTTGAAGTCTAAATTAGCTCCACTTCATTGACTAAAAAATATTGCTTACAGTAATTTGCCAAAAAAATACATTCAGAAATTTAAATTAGGTTAAGTATTTTTTAGTAGAGTGCCATAATAATTTTCCAAAGTAATAAAATCAGTTATCAGAATTAATGATACATAAAATTCATTTTATGATTTTACGTACATTACTTTGCTTTTGCTCCCTCATCTGTTTTCAAATCAATTCCCATAACTTTGTAATGTGCTTTTACACCATGCAGTGACCCTTCCTGCAGCTGAAAGAACAACACCATTCAATACAACCCTTTTTAAATTGCCTTGTTTCTTCAAAACAAAATCAAAAGGAAATACAGAAAACCATGGGGACAACCTTATAGAACAGTTGTAACTGCAAAACAATGAAAAGCTGAAAGGGTGGCAGATGTCAAATCAAGCAAGATCCTTTAATGTCATAAAAATAGTACAGTGCAGAATTAGGCTCTGGATTTCCCAGTGCTTTTAAGCAGAGTGAATGAAGCAGACACTGCTTCTACGATGTAAGAGACTATGTATTTAGCATAAGAATCACCTGCCGAGTTACAACCAAAGTTTTTCTCCAAGACACAATTACTACTTTTCTAGCTCTTCTAACTGCCTGCCCATGGCCTGGACAGGTACACTCTTCTCCGGGTCAAGAACTGGCTGGAGGGCCGTGCCCAGCCGGTTCTGGTTAATGGAGTTAAGTCCAGCTGGCGCCCTGTTACAAGTGGTGTCCCCCAGGGGTCGGTACTGGGGCCTATCTTGTTTAATATCTTTACTGATGACCTAGATGAGTGAACTGAGTGCATCCCCAGTAAGTTTGCAGACGACACCAGGTTGGAAGGTAGTGTCGATCTGCCTGAGGGTAGGAAGGCCCTGCAGATGGATCTGGATAGGCTGGACTGCTGGGCTGAGGCGAATGGGATGAGGTTCAACAAGGCCAAGTGCCGGGTCCTGCACTTTAGCCACAGCAACCCCATGCAGTGCTACAGGCTTGGGGCAGAGTGGCTAGAAGACTGCAGAGGAAAAGGATCTGGGGGTGTTGGTTGATACTCTCCTGAACGTGAGCCAGCAGTGTGCCCAGGTGGCCAAGAAGGCCAACAGCATCCTGGCTTGTGTCAGGAATAGTGCAGCTAGCAGGACCAGGGAGGTGATCTGATCGTCCCCCTGTACTCTGCTATGGTGAGGCCGCACCTTGAGCACTGTGCTCAGCTTTGGGCCCCTCACTACAAGAAGGACATCGAGGCCCTGGAGCTTGTCCAGAGAAGGGCTACGAAGCTGGTGAAGGGCCTGGAACACAAGTCCTGTGAGGGAACTGGGGTTGTTTAGTCTGGAGGAGGCACAGGGGAGACCTCATTGCACTCTGCAACTTCCTGAAGGGAGGGTGTGATGAGGAGGGGGTTGGCCTCTTCTCTCAGATAACTAGTGATAGGACTTGAGGAAATGGCCACAAATTGGCCCTAGGGAGATTTAGATTAGATATCAGGAAAAACTTTTTCTCTCAGAGTGGTCAGGCGCTGGAACAGCCTGCCCAGGGAGGTGGTGGTGTCACCGTCCCTCGCGGTGTTCAAGAAGCGCATGGATGAGGTGCTACGAGATGCGATTTAGTAGCTTAGCGGGCAGTATTGGTGATAGGAGGGCAGTTGGACTAGATGATCTTGTAGGTCCTTTCCAACCCTGTGTTTCTATGATTCAATGTTTCTAGCTCTGTAGAAGGCTCAGTCGACGAGGCCAGCCGCCTCGGAACGGCCCGAGGCAGCGTCACGAGCAGGCCGCCCCCGCCGGCTCTCGCCAGAGGCTGACGGTGACCGCGGCCCTGTGCTCCGCCCAGAGACAGCCCCGGCAGGACGGCGCCGCGCGATTCCCGCCGCCAGCAGCGGTGTGGCAGGGCGCGGTGTTCTGCGCGATCGCACACACACCTTCTGTGGCGTCCCCTAGGCACAGAGCTCGCCCCAAAAACACTGTGGCGACCCAGACCGGGTGCCTGCCCAGAGACGCGGCTGTTCAGGCCTCTGGCTGCAGGGAGCGCCTGAGCTTGCCGCTGCCGGGGGAGGGCAGCGAGGAGACCGCCCGTGCTCAGGGGAAGGGCGGCTCGCTGTGGTGGCAGAGCTCAGGGAGGACGGGGAGAGACTGAGGAACATCAGGGAACAGGAGATTGCCTGGTGGAGTCGCTCCCTGGTGTGCCAGAGAGAAGGCCGCCGGGGGGATACCCCCAGAGACTGGTGGAGCCCCTGCCCTGTTGCTGTCGGGCAGAGGGAGGGAACCAAAAACACAAGGAAGGTTGGAAGAAAGTCCCAGTTTGGTGCCACAGGCAACCCCCCTTCCTACCTACCTCGCTTCCCCAGGGGCCCCTCTGTAATAGGTTTGAGGCCCTGGATCTTGAAGGAGAGGTAGGTGAAGATGTGGTGGAAGGCCCACCTGTGAGTTCACATCAGAAGACTGCCTCTGAAAAGAAAGGGAAGAAAGGAAAGAAAGAAAGAAAGAAGGAAAGAAAGAAAGAAAAAGTAAGAAGAAAGAAGAAAGAAGAAAGAAGAAAGAAAGAAAGAAAGAAAGAAAGAAAGAAAGAAAGAAAGAAAGAAAGAAAGAAAGAAAGAAAGAGAAAAAGAAAGGAAGGAAGGAAGGAGAGAAAGACAAAAAGAAAGAAGAAAGAAAAAGAGAGAGAAAGAAAAAGAAAGAAAAAGAAAGAACAGAAGAAAGAAAGAAAGAAAGAAAGAACGAATGGAAGAAAGAAAGAAAGAAAGAAAAAAGAAAGAAAGGAAGAAAACAGGAAAGAAAGAAAGAAAAAGAAAGAAAGAAAGAAAGAAAGAAAGAAAGAAAGGAAGAAAGAGAAAAGAAAGGAAGGAAAGAAAGAAAAAGAAAGAAGGGTAATTGTAGTAGAAGATTCCCTTCTGAGAGGAGGAGAGGGCCCAATATGCAGAGATGACCCTCATCGAAGGGAAGTCTGCAGTCTACCTAGAGCCCGGATCAGGGATATCACCAGGACACTCCCCAACCTGTTGTGCTCCACATACTACCCACTGCTGATCTTCCAGATAGGTGGGGAGAAAGCTGAGTCCCATAGTCTGAGGGGTATGAAGAAAGACTTACAGGCCTTGGGACAGTTGGTGAAAGAGTCTGAAGCACAAGTCATTTTCTCTTCCCTCCTTCCATTCTGGGTTGATGACATGGGACAGAATAGAAGGATCCAGTCCATAAATGATTGGCTGTGTGACTGGTGCTACAGGAGGGCTTTGGGTTCTTTGATAATGGCTGGTTTTATAAGACACTGGGCCTGACAGTAATACTCGGGAAAGGTTTATCTCACAAAGGCAAAAGGGTTCTGGGACAGGAATTAGCAAGGCTCATTTGGAAAGCTTTAAACTAGATCTGAAGGGGGATTGGGTTGTAGCTGGGCTTGCACCGGTGGGGCAGCACCCTAGCAGTGATGACGACCACTCAGCTTGCTCCCTGAAGTGCCTGTACACCAATGCACGTAGCATGGGGAATAAGCAGGAGGACTTAGAAATCCATGTTCAATCAGGAAATTATCACAGAATCATTTAGGTTGGAAGAGACCTCCAAGATCACCTAGTCCAACCTCTGACCTAACACTAACAAGTCCTCCACTAAACCATATCACTAAGCTCTACATCTAAACATCTTTTAAATACCTCCAGGGATGGTGACTGAACCACTTCCCTGGGCAGCCCATTCCAATGCCTCACAACCCTCTCAGTAAAGAAGTTCTTCCTAATATCCAACCTAAACTTCCCCTGGCACAACTTGAGGCCATTCCCCCTCATTCTATCACCAGGCACGTGGGAGAACAGAGCAATACCGACCTTGCTACAGCCTCCTTTAAGGTACCCATAGAGAGCCATAAGATCGCCCCCAAGCCTCCTCTTCTCCAGGCTAAACAATCCCAGCTCTCTCAGCTTCTCCTCCTAAGACTTGTTCTCCAGACCCCTCACCAGCTTCGTTGCCCTTCTCTGGACACACTTGAGCACCTCGATGTCCTTCCTGTAGTGAGGGGCCCAAAGCTGAACACAGTACTCGAGGTGCGGCCTCACCAGAGCCGAGTACAGGGGGACGATCACCTCCCTGGTCCTGCTGGCTACACTATTCCTGATACAAACCAGGATGCTGTTGGCCTTCTTGGCCACCTGGGCACACTGCTGGCTCATATTCAGCTGACCATCAACCGGTACTCCCAGGTCCTTCTCTGCCAGGCAGCTTTCCAGCCTCTCATCTCCCAGCCTGTAGCTCTGCTTGGGGTTGTTGCGCCCCAGGTGCAGGACCCGGCACTTGGCCTTGTTGAACTTCATACAGTTGGCCTCAGCCCATTGGTCCAGCCTATCCAGATCCTCCTGCAGAGCCTTCCTACCCTCAGATCAACACATGTACCTAACTTGTTATCATCATCTGCAAACTTACTGAGGGTGCGCTCAATCCCCTCATCCAGATCATTGATAAAGATATTGAAGGGAACTGGTCCTAATACTGAGCCCTGGAGGACTCCACTAGTGATCGGCCTCCAACTGGATTTAACTCCGTTCACCACGACTCTTTGGGCTTGGCTACCCAGCCATTTTTTAACCCAACGAAGGGTACGCCATTCCAAGCCATGAACAGCCAATTTCTTCAGGAGAATGCTGTGGGAAACGGTGTCAAGAGCCTTACTGAAGTCAAGGTAGACCCCATCCACAGTCTTTCCCTCATCCACTAAGTGCGTCATAGAAGGAGATCGCTTTGTCATAGAAGGAGATCAGGTTGATCAAGCAGGACCTGCCTTTCATAAACTCATGCTGACTGGGCCTGATCGCCTGGTTGCCCTTCAAGTGCCACGTGATGACACTCAATCTGCTCCATGAGCTTCCCTGGCACCGAAGTCAGACTGACAGGCCTATAGTTTCCCAGGTCCACCCTCCAGCCCCTCTTGTAGATGGGCGTCACATTTGCTAGCCGCCAGTTGACTGGGATCACCCCTGGTAGCCAGGACTGCCGATAAATGATGGAAAGGGGTTTGGTCAGCTCTTCTGTCAGTTTTCTCAGGTGGATCCCATCCAGCCCCATTGACTTGCATACATCTAAGTGCTGTAGCAGGCCACCAGCCTCTTGGATTATGAGGGCCACATTCTGCTCCCCGTCCCCTTCCATCAGCTCAGGGGGCTGGGTACCCAGAGAACAACTGGTCTTGCTGCTAAAGACTGAGGCAAAGAAGGCATTAAGCACCTCAGTCTTTTCCTCATCTCTCGTCACTAAGTTTCCCCCTGCATCCAGTAGAGGATGGAGATTCTCCTTAGTCCTCCTTTTTGTGTTAATGTATTTATAAAAACAGTAGTCAGATTGAGCTCCAGATGAGCTTTGGCCTTTCTAATTTTGTCCCTGCACAGCCTCGCAACATCCTTATAGTCCTCCTGAGTGGCCCGCCCACTTTTCCAAAGGTCATAAACCCTCTTTTTCTTCCTAAGCTCTAGCCACAACTTTCTGTTCAGCCAGGCCAGTCCTCTTCCGCACTGGCTTGTCTTTGGCACATGGGGACGGTCTGCTCCTGAGCTTTTAAGATTTCCTTCTTGAAGAGTGCCCAGCCTTCCTGGACTTCTCTGCCCTTCAGGACTGCCTCCCGAGGGACTCTGCCAACCAGTGTCCTGAATAGCTCAGTCTGCCCTCTGGAAGTCCAAGATAGCACTTTTACTGATCCCCATCCTGACTTTGCCAAGTCACAGGCCCTGGTTATTGTGGAGGATTTCAACTACCCTGACATCTGCTGGAAGGCCTACTCAGCCAGCCATCTGCAGTCCAGGATGTTCCTTCAGAGTATTGATGATAACTTCCTGATGCAAATGGTGGATGTGCCAACGAGGAGAGGAGTGCTGCTGGATCTTGTCCTCACTAACAAGGAGGGGCTGGTTGAAGCGATGAAGGTTGAAGGCAGCCTTAGTTGCAGCGACCATGAGATGGTGGAGTTCAGGATCTCATGTGGCAGGAACAGAGTACCGAGCAGAATCACAACCCTGGACTTCAGGGCCAACTTTGGCCTTTTCAAGCATTTGCTAGGGGAAATCCCACGGGACAGGATACTTGAAGGAAAAGGGGCCCAAAATAGCTGGTTAGTGTTCAAGGACTGCTTCTTCCAAGCTCAGGAACAGAGCATCCCAACAGGTAGGAAGTCAAGAAAGAGAGCCAGGAGACCTGCATGGTTAAACAGGGAACTGCTGGGCAAACTCAAGTGGAAGAGGCGAGTCTACAGATCATGGAAGGAGGGGCTGGCCACTTATGCTGTTGTCAGAGGATGTAGGAAGGCAACTAGGAAAGCTAAGGCCTCCTTAGAATTAAACCTTGTGAGAGGGGTCAGGGACAACAGAAAGGGCTTCTTCAAATACATTGCGGATAAAATTAACACTAGAGGCAGTGTAGGCCCACTGATGAATGAGGTTGGTGCCCTGGTGACAGAAGATAAAGAAAAGGCAGAGTTACTGAATGCCTTCTTTGTCCCTGTCTACAATGCTGGAGGCTGTCCTGAGGAGCCCCATACTCCTGAGGCCCCAGAGGAAGTCGTAATAAAGGATGAGTTTGCCTTGGTTGATGAGGACTGGGTTAAGGATCGATTAGGCAAGCTGGACATCCATAAGTCCGTGGGTCCTGATGGGATGCATCCACGGGTGTTGAGGGAGCTGTTGGAAGTCATTGCTAAGCCACTCTCCATCATCTTTGGTAAGTCATGGGCAACAGGAGAGGTGCCTGAGGACTGGAGGAAAGCAAATGTCACTCCAGTCTTCAAAAAAGGCAAGAAAGAGGACCCGGGTAACTATAGACCAGTCAGCCTCACCTCCACCCCTGGTAAGGTGATGGAACAGCTTACCCCTTTTTAATACTACGTAAACCTTTAACTGTGAAAAGGCCACAGTGAACCTCATTTTTAGAGACCTGGCGGTGTATTTTAGAGGATAACCTGAACATTTCTTACCTGTAGCGGATGTTGAGGATGAGTGTCTCTAAACTGTGTTTTTCCAAGTAGGGGATAGATTGATTCCCACGTGTTTTATATTCAAATATGTGAAATAAAACCACTAAGTTAAAGTAAATTGCTTCTCAGCCGTTCCAGAGCAGTGGGACTGTGAACATTTGATCCAAGCAATGAGCACATATAACAGCAACTAAAAGGTGGGATTCTTATCTCCTTAACTCCTTACACCTTCCCACCACTATAAATACTTTTAAAAGGTTTGGCATCAGGAGAGCTGACAAATTTTTTTGACAGGTTTTGTTTAAAGTTCAAAACTAGATGAGACTCATGTTGTTCTGCTAGATAATCTACACTGCTGGTATTTCAATACAACCATTTCTGTAAAGCAACTCTGATATAATTACAAGGCTACAGCTTAAAGGATGGGAGACAATAAATTGTACTGTGAAGATCTGGGAATAAGAAAAAAAAAGAAAAAAAAAAACATTTTTTCTGTGAAAGAGAGCTGAAGAATTTGTCTGGATGAGATGGTAAGCAGATAGAAAATCTGCAGTTCTGGCTGCTTGGGTCAGCCTCAGGAAAGCAGGGATTTCCACATGCATTTTATATGATCTCACAAAGGGCTCATTGAGTTTGGCTGGAGTTAAGGTACAGCAGATCAAAGCCTACTCATAGAATCACAGAATCATCTAGGTTGGAAGAGACCTCCAAGATCACCTAGTCCAACCTCTGACCTAACACTAACAAGTCCTCCACTAAACCATATCACTAAGCTCTACATCTAAACGTCTTTTAAATACCTCCAGGGATGGTGACTGAACCACTTCCCTGGGCATCCTATTCCAATGCCTAACAACCCTTTCAGTAAAGAAGTTCTTCTGTTCTAGTTCTAGTTCTAATCAGAGTAGTTTTGGGACCTTCCAGCTCCTTAGAACCTAATGCACTCTCAGTTTGAACTAATGCAGAGCTGAAAAATACCATATATCATGCTGGATGAATGTATATTTGTATTGATTTCTTAAACTATCTCTATTTCCTTTTGCAATGTGAAGTCTTACTGGTTTCACTATGAATACTTTTCCATTCACATGCAGATTTGGTATGTAGATAAAATGTGACAGAATTTTCCACAAAGAAGAGATTACATTTTATACTATGGAATTTCTATTCTTTCTTTCCTGGAATGTTAGAAGATTTTTTAAAGATAGAATAGATATTTTTAATATGGAAACTCTTGTTTCAGAGGGGAAATGAGAGTGCCTTTTAAATAGTGAAGGGAAAATGTTAAGGTGACAAAGAAACGGTTAGTAATACTCAGCATTTGTAAACTGGCTTTCATCCAAGCGTCTCCAGAGCATATTACAAACAGTAGGACTCACAACAACACTTAGAGATCAGAGCATTCTTTTTATACTAGGTGATCTCTATCCAAGAGTAGGCAAATGTGCATTTTCTGTAGCAGAGGGAAGGCCAATACCCACAAGAGCATGCATTTTGAAACAAATGTCAAAGATGAATGCACACAGAAAAATTAGTTCATTCTTGAACTAGAATTAATTCTTGACTAGAATTCATTTTCAACACTAAGGTGTTTGAATTCTCTGTAAGTCATTTGAATTATTTCCCAAAGCAGCCATATCTGGATGAAAATCTTGAGAAGGAGAGTAGGGAACTAAGAGGAAAATGCCTTCCATGCCTCTGATCTTTCATGTCACAGTCTGGGATATTAGTGCAAATCCACTTTCATTGCCCTTTGAAGCAAGTATGTTGGACTGTAAAAAGGAACACTGATACTGCAGTTGTCACTGTGGAGACGGAAACATCAGGTAAATGGAGAAGGCTGCAGAGGTTTAGTTGCCATTGCTATAGGGCCCAGAAAAGGTTGTCTGTGAAGCACTGAAGAAAATATCAAAAGGTTTTTGAAATGGATGATAATTATTTATTTGTATTTCATTTCAGTCTTTGACACTTGACTGTGTTATTTTTTTGTACATAATGTTACTGGAGATGCCTCACACTCAGTAGCTCACAGGCTAATGTCTCATCAGGGATTTGCAGCTGAGACTCCAACCACAGATCAGAGACTGGGTTGCATAGCTTCTGCGATTTAGAGAAGCTTGGTGTGAGACTTACTGCTGTTCGGACTCTTATACTCGGGGTATCTTCATTATTGCGTGCTGTGCCAGGTTTTATCTCAACATTTCATCTAGCTTGTACATGTTTGTACCAGTTCCCTAGCTTTTTCATATCAGCTTTGCCTGGCCACTAGTTAAAACTCTACTTCCCACTGTGAACTGGTACTCCACCTGATTCCTCAGCTTCTAGATCTCAGCTTGACCCTGACTCAAATGGCAGTTTCCACTTCTGGCAGTACTGTATGAAGAGAGACAGATGGGATGAAGGACTAAAGGATGCAGTGGCTTCCTCTTTCTCCGTGAGGAGAAGCTCAAACTCAGAAGCTCAGAGTAGTTCAGCACTATACCAGCACTTCCACGAGAATCCTCTGTAAGAAGAGGGCGTCAAGCTTTCATTGATCTGGGTTGTATGCTAGTACCATGAGCACATCATGCTCCCTCATCTTACCATGAATAAATGGATATCTTGGATATCAGCTTATCTTTGGTAAACTCTTTGCTTAGTCTTCACAATTATACTTTCTGCTTAAAGGAAAAGGTACCTTCATAAGCACCTCAAATAAGGAACCTGGAGTGTCTATGCATAAATGTTAGTGATCCTAGTACTGAACAGCATGCACAGCACACTTGCAGCTTTTCTTGCAACAAAGACATAGCTATTTCCTTGAAACTTATAAGACCTTAATGTCTTTGCACATTTGACCCATCTGTCAAATTTGTTTGAGGTTTACCAATGCAGACAAAGATCATTGACAATAGCTTGAGGAAGGGAACAAAAAGCACAGTGTGGACACTGGACTAGAAATGAGGTTGCCTGTTCTGTATCTGTGAAGATCTATGATCCAGAAGTAACCACAAAAGAGGCCAGAAGGGCACAGCAATGCCCCAGGTCCATGGAAATACATACAAAATGGCTTTCTGCTCTTCGTGCACATCACTGAAAATGTTTGGTTAATGAGACTTGGCTGGAAAATGAAAGTTAGTAAATTTCTCAGCTTGCATGTAATTACATGCCCTTATTATGAATAGATATACAAATATAATGTGTCTAATTACAGTTCCATTACTGAGACAAAATGTATTTTCTCCTATTGTCTTTCTGAACATTTACTATTTTGCGGGTTAGCAACTAGTTTATTCCCACTTAGCAAAGTGGGTCAATTAGCAGGTCAATATGAACAGAGCTAATGGATGACAGTACAACCCTTCCTTTTATAACGATGAAGAGTAGGTTCCATGCCAGAGAGCAGATCTTCAGTTCAACTGATTGCATTTATTAGGGCAACAGTTCTCTGCAGCTTTGATGACATTACATTCCATTAGGGGCTTTAATTTTAAAAAGCTATGGGATTAATTTCTAATTCATCACCCAGATTGTTCGTTACTAGGAATAAGGATGGGGTAATTACTGGCGTCCTATTCTGTTTCTGACTGGACCTATGTAATGGGACAGAAGGAACCGAGGCTGCCTAAAAATGCTGGAGAACTTTAAAATATTTTTATATGCATCATCCTAGATGGACAGAATGTAAGAACTGCCTTAAGTAGCACTGAATTCTTTAATAAAGCCAAAAAGCAGAAAAAAAAAATGTATCCTTCAACTAAACAACATGCATATGTCAACTGCCAAATGCATATAGAGCCAATGGAGAACTATTTGAAAATCCTTCTCTGTTTATGAAAGGACAAAAACTAGAGAAAACTGCGGAGAAGCATTATATGTAAATATGGAAAACCTTGGTAGCTCAACTCTGAAATGCTCTAGAACAGAAGCACCCTTTAAGGCAATAAATGATACTCCACTGCCAGGAAAAATGCTTGTCTGCTTTATTAAAAAGAGACGGGATTTCATTAATTTCTGGTAAATAAACCAAAGCATATCAAAGAAAGAACTTGAATTGTGCCCTCTGGTGGAGAAGTCCTAAGTGCTGCAGTTCTTATCAAAAATGGTAATGATACACATATTTATGTTTTGGTTAACAATTTCTACCACATTATTATTATTATTGGAGCTGTTGTTATTGTAATTATTATTATTATTATTATTGATGTTATTATTATTAAGCATGTTCCTATTCTCTAGACACACTTTTGCTTTGTACCAAACATCAATAACAATGCAGCACATAAACATTAGTTCCATATCTTGCTTCCCTGAATTAGGAAGCTTCCATTTTGGAGTACAACATCCATCACAAGCAAAAAGCAGAAACTGGAATCTAATTTAAAATAACATATGTAAACATAAATATAATATATATTAATACATTACATATATCCAATGTTATATAGTAATATATTGAATATATTATATTTATATTATTTATAATATATTTATAGTATAAAATATATAGAATATATAACTATATTATAAATTATATATAGTTATATAAAAATATATAGATAATGTAATACATATTCATTATATTATGACTATATATATCATTGTATTGTTTACATATAATATATATTTATTATAATATAATAATAATTACTGTTTGTTTTAATTAAATATATAAATGTATAACCATATTATAGAAAGTATAATTTATATATATATATACATATTTATAAATATATAAATTATATTTTTTATATTTGTTTATTATGTTGGGGTTAACAAAACATCAATATTAACTTAGAAATGTGTTATCTTAGCTCCTGTACTGGGATGAAAATATTATGTGTTCAGAGAGAAAATACAGCTGACGTGAACCTTAGTGCAATGAGTTTTTCAGTACAAATATTACAAAGAACTTTGCATGTATGTATGTTACAAGGTTAAGTGGTCAGAATTTCAGAAGAGCTCAGCAGCTGTTTGAAATTCTGATGATATTGTGTGCTGGGTCCTTTGGAAAGTCATCTGGCATCTAGTTACGCAAAATTGTTCCTTCTTTAGTTACTTCACTGTATTCAAAGTGGAAGTTAAACAGTGCATATCATGGGCCTGGTTCTCTTCTCTGGGTCAACTTCAGCTAAGATTAAAGCTTCTCCCAGCAGCCCATGGCTAGCCTCAAGTTTGCTCCAGCATTCCCTCAACTGTTTGTATCAACCATTGAGCCTGTCTATAATGCTATCTAGGCTTTAATGATGAGGTGTCAGGGCTGAATTTACCAGCTGAATTTTCTTCCTGTTTTGATTTTTAATTGAGGCTGTAAGAAGAATTGGAGTTCTCATGTTATCTACATCTAATTTATGTCTTCCTAATATTGTAGGATTCCCTATGTAAGTGCTCTAGTTTGGCTATCAAGTCAGGTATCCTCTTATTCTGAAGTCCATTGCAGTTCAGGATAGTCAGTTAAACATCTGTTTTGTTTGCAAGTATCTGCTCAAGCCCAGTAGAATTCAACAGGGCTAAAGAAGATGTTTAACATAAAGCCCAACCTTATGTGAACTGTCCTGAAAAGAAACAGAGACCCTCCCTTGAGATGCATTCCTTGTGAATCATTTCACCTGTTTATTCCTTCAGATCTTTAGCACTTATGAAACTGCCTGAATGATGGAAAAACAAAAGGGTTTTTCTTCCACATCTGTTAAAATAGGGCATTTTGTGGGTGAACTACCTTTCTTTGTGTAACTTGAAAGACCTTCAGAAGAGATGCTTTATTGAATAGAACAGAATGCGTCATACTCCAAAATATCATCCAAAAGACTTCTATTACACAGAAATTCATTTGAAAGAAACTTTTTCCAAGAAAAAAAAAAATGTCAATAGCAATAAACTCAGTAAACCTGAAAGCAGGTGTCAAATGGTACTGTGCAGCAGGACCAATATATAAAGCAAATTTAAAAATCTAGATGTGTAAACCAGAATACTTACAGACAAATAACTTTATTATTCCTCCCCTCACACATCCCTAGAGGTGTTCAAGACCAGGTTAGATGAGGCCCTGAGCAACCTGATCTAGTGGGTGGCATCCTTGCCCATGGCAGGGGGGTAGGAACTAGATGATCTATGAGGTCCCTTCCAACCCGAGCCATTCTATGACTCTATGATTCTATAATTATTGAGTAAATTAGTAAATTACGAAGTACTGAGCATATGAAAAAGTGGATTGAGTTGTACTGGGTTCAAAATCCAGTTCAGTGGGAGCTATTCTGTTATGCTGTAGAGTCGGCTCAGCAAGCAGCAAGAATTAGGCTTAGATCTGTTAACCCTTCCCCACAGAAGTCCTGCTCCCTGGTGAAATTCACAGGCTTGGACGTGTCCCCTGAGTCTAAGGAGACCTATGCTACTAAGACGGGATCACACCAAAGCCTATATAAACCAGAATACTCATTTTGAGGAGAAGGTCATAGTTTGAAATTAGCTCACTCATTGATTTTGGTCACCCTTTTCCATTACCCTCTCCAGGAGTTGGAAGGAAAGTCAGTTTAGCCTCACAAAACCCAGCTGTTGGAAGAAGTATCAGAAACTCTGCATCTGTTAGTCAGAGGTATCTCTCCAAGGTGTGGGAGACTGGGTGGTGAGTCCTGGCTTGGGGTATGAAAGCTTTAATACTGTGTCAGTGGAGGTGAAGCACAACAGAGCCACAGCTTTAAGAAAAAATACACATATATCACACCTAAGCTTACAAAGCCCAATATTTCTGGGAAACACTTTCACAGCATGGAAGAGAAATATTTAACTAAGACAATAATAAGACGACAGTAGTTTCTCTTATTTCCTTCTATTCCCAAGACAAGGACACAATGTGTAAATACTAGATCTGCTTTGTCTGTTTTTTTAGTTCATTTGCCTACTGACTCATGTTTACACAAACTCCATGCTGAATACCCTGGGGAATTTTCTGGCCTACTTAGTGAAAGCAGTGCTGAGTGTCTGATTTCCTTAAATTAAACTAGACAACTTCTCAGGTTAAATGTTGTTTGTTTATTCTTACAGATAAAAAGATAAGGCAGAAAGTAGACAATGACAACTTTTTTTCTTTTTTTTTTTTTCTTTCAAGTAATGACAATTCAGAAATGGCCAGCAACACAAAGTCCTGCTTCCACAAATGTGCAAACAGCTTAACTCCCTTGGGCAACCATATTTGTAAGAGATGTTTGCATCATTCTCCCTTGTCATAGTCTCTCTGTGTGCATTCCCATATGTAACACATCAAGCAAGGAAGGTAGGAAACCAGCGTGGCTGAACAAGCACCTGCTGGTCAAACTTAGGCAAAAGAAGGAAATGCACAGACAGTGGAAGCAGGGTCATGTGCCCTGCAAAGAGTACAGAAATGTGATCCAGATGTGGAGGGATGGGATCAGGAAAGCCATGGCACTGACAGAACTAAACTTGGCGAGGGATGCAAAGAATAACAAGAAGGGGTTCTACAGGTACATTGGCTGCAAAAGAAAGACTAAGGAGAGTGTATCACCTCTGACAAATGAAGACAGAGAATAGGTAACAACAGATAAGGAGAAGGCTGAAGTACTTAACAGCTTCTTTGCCTTGGTCTTCACTGGTGGTCAGGCTTCCCACATATCTCAAGTCCCTGAAACTCTAGGCAAAGGCTGGGGGAGCAGAGACCCTCCCACTCTAAGCAAAGAGCAGGTTCGGGACCTCCTGACTCAACTTAGCAACGACAAGTCATAGAATCATAGTATCACAGAATCAGAATCATTAAGGTTGGAAAAGACCTCCAAGACCTCCAAGTCCAACCATCCCCCTACCGCCACTGTCACCCACTAAACCATGTCCCTAAGCACCATGTCCAACCTTTCCTTGAATGCCCCCAGGGACGGTGACTCCACCACCTCCCTGGGAAACCCATTGCAATGCCTGACTGCTCTTTCTGAGCAGAAATGTCTCCTAAACAAAGGTGCCAACTATGGATATCAACTACATTTTTTTTCTGTCAGACAGAAATGTCCTCAGCTAAGCTGTCACATGAACTGATCTTCCTTTTCTGCCTTAAAATTTGTAGCTTACAGTGAGAGCAATGGTACTGATTATCTATTTTTAATTTCACCTCAGATTCCTCTGACTTTCAGGTAACTGTTTAGAGTACTTTTCTCTTTTAATTAACTTTTTTTTTTCATTTGTGCAGTAGCTTGGAAAGGGAACTAAGGGGACTCAGGGACCAGGAATTACAGGATGGACAGACTTTTTTAAGTTTGTCTTGTTCCCAGAAAGTGGGTGACAAAGGAGTGAGCAGGGCTGGGACAATCTCAGATCTGATTTCCACAGAGCCCCTAAGGATTGCACTTGAGAAGTGAAGCTAAGGACTGTACCTGCAGGTAATTGGCAGGTTGGGGCCAGCAGAACACCACAAAGACTGATCAGTCATTTCTGTAGATCTCACGAGATCACCATCACAATTGGTTTTATACCTTACTTCCACAAAACTTACATAAATAGGAATATGGCTAATGATGCAGGTTGCATTTGAAAGGCTTCTGTGGTTGAGGTGTCCTTGAACTTGAAATACTGTCTGGAGTTTGAAATCTTAGGTCTTCTGTATCTTGAGCTCCAATTAGAGCTAATAGATTTTTTTTATTTTTATTTTTTACTGATCAGCCTTTAAAATCTCATCGGTCTAATGTGATTTGTTTACTTCATGTAAGCATTTCATCTACATTTTTGTTATCTGCCAAAGTGTAAACTACATAATGAACTGGAATGCTATGTTCCAACCTCCTATATAAATCATCATCATTTCAGTACTCATCATGGTAATATTACTAATAGGTCTGTGGAAATTTTTATTAACTTTTGTACTGGGAGGATTTGGGTTGGGAAAGTTAGTGGCAAGGTTCTCAGTTGCATTTATTACCATGTGAAGAGAAAAAATAGAATATTTTATTTTCTACTTTCTGGGAAAAAATCACTGGCCACCATAAAATACCATGATATATCTGTAACTCAGGATAGCTTCTTGTGGGTAATATGCCGTTTAATCATTCTTAACAAATTCCCTAGTATAAGAAACACCTTCCCACTCCCATCTGAAACAGTAAATGAATGTTTTGAGAGCATTGACATTCCCATCCACGTATGAATTTTGAGGAGTGGAGTGTTAAAAAAGAATACAGACTGCAAATATGTGCTTTTCAGTATGAGGAAGAATATTTATCATTGATCGAGTAAATAATAGATTTGAACAGTTAAAATCAGAAAATTATTTTGCAAATGAGTTAAGGAAGAGATTGAGAGGGACTGCAAAACTCAATAGTTATATCCAAGAGCCAACTGCCAACATGTTTTTAAGTGTGCAGAATCCTGAAGAACTCTCTAGATGATGGTTTTGACTGCTTAATGGGTTTGGAAGCCATTTCTCCTTCAGAATTAATAGGATGGAGTGTCAGTACAATTAGGATTCTTTAAAAAAGGTCTTTTTGCATGAACAATGTTATGTTATATGAAGTGCCTAAGTGTTTCTTGCTAATATGTTCTGGTGAAAAAAAAAAAAGAAAGAAAAAAAAAGTTTTGTGTGAATAAATGTTGCTTTCTGTATGCAAGTCAGCCTATTTACTTAGAAAATCTGGCAACATACTCGGTAGGGTACTTTGCATAGGGGAAAAGTAGCATGCACAACGTTTGCCCATCTATTTACTTAAAGTAGCTGAATTGTTGCATGTCTTAGGAGTTTTTGGTTGGTTGGTTGGTTGTTTTTGTTGTGTTGTGTTATGTTTGTTTTGGTTTTTAGCCTTCAAAAAATTTAAGAGCTGAAGAAAGGCAGCACTAGTAATTCAGCCCAGGGTTACTATTTACAAGGCAGGCTCTTAATCTGCTGGAACAAGTGTTTAGCAATATTAACTCTGCTTCTATGTATAAACTTAATAGTAATTTATGTACCTCTTTATAATGCTGAGCTACTGTTTGGTGCCTCCCATCTTCAGACAGATACTCTTGTAATACTGTCAGGCATTAAGTTAGCTGCAAATCAGAATGCAATTATTTTTATTCTTTTACTTATTTTTTCCTTTTGTTCATTGTGAGCAATTCACTGTAACAATAACTATTCTCATAAACTGCCGTAGCCAGTGTATTGGTTTGATTATTTTTTGCCACTAACTGTAGTGTTTATGGTAGTTTTGACATTTCTCTTTAATCAGAAGGATGTGCTGTAAGTAAACATTAATTTTAGCATTATGTATTGCTTTAATATACATTTATTCACATTCTTAATGTTTACTTTTTCCTAGTTTGTTAAGAAATAAAAATAATTTAATTCATATTTATTAGATAATTATCTTTTTATTCATTGTTGGTGTCAAACTAAATTTGCATGAAAATTGGAATTCAACTAATGCAAAAGTGCAGTTTAAAATTGTTTCTAATACTTGATTAGAAAAAAAAATTATTTTCTCTACAGTTCCTGAAACCTTGCAAGTTGTTAGATATCTCTAATGATAAATTCAGAAAGGAAAACCTAAAAGCATTTTTATGTTTCAGCTTAATAGAGTTAAAGCAAAACCTTTAATGTTTTAAGACTTTGATTTTTGGAAAGAGATTTAAGTAGATATCACTTTGATTAAGCTTCAGGTCTCAGCTCCTCAAGTGTGGGTGTTTTTTCTTTGTACACTATCACTTTTAGTGGTAGGAAGTTGTGTCTGAGCCAGGCTGTGCACCAGTTGTACACTTTATAGCACTGGTCTGAGAACCTGTAATTCTGGGAGTATGGTACTGGTTAGAAAGGTTCATTTCTTATGTTCAGTGTTGTTGCTTGTACATTTGGTTTGTGTCTTTCTGGTTAAGTGGTCTTTGCCTTAGCATGTATGAGCAGATTTAATTGGTTGGGTTTCTCTGTTTAAACAAAAGCAATTTAAGCAATTTAAATACAAGCTAATTTAAACTGTAGATTGGTATATATCTACCTCTAATTTTGAACACATTTATTCTTCAGAAAATGTTAAACAAAAAAAAAAAAAAGCTTTTTTTTTATTGTTTGCCCTATTTATTTGCCTTTTCTGACACAGAATCCAAATAATTCAAGTACTAACTCAAGAGAATTTAACAAAAGGGAGAGCCATTTGCCATTTAACTGACATGTCAGTCGATAGAATTACTGTGATTAAAATATACTCTCCACTCTCAGATGTCTATCTTGAAATGTATCTTTTGTAATATCAAATTGGTTGGTTTTGTGCACGGTCCCTTTTCCAATATGAATTATTTTGAAATGGTTGAGTTTTACAAACTTTTAAAAACAACGCATTTTGTTTGAAATGCATTTTATGTTTATAAATGGCTGAGCCAGAGCTGAGGGCCTGCTAGACAAACCTGGCATCTTTTTTTAATCTGAGATGCGGAGGAAACAATTGCATATGTGAATGCATAAACAATGTCACACTTCTCATACTTGTACATCATGGTTTACAGCCATGTTTCCTTGTTCAGTTTAGGACTTAAAAGCTGGTAGTATGTACGTTGATTTTCAGTATTGTATTTTCTGGTTTTACATACTTTCATGGCTTTGCTCATATATCTGTTCTTTCTAAAGCATCTTGAACTGTTAGAGAAGCCAAGATTTGTTTAGTGTCAAGTGTAATGATACAAATGGAGTTCTAAATTTACAATGCATAAACATTTAAGAGAAAATGAGTATCTATTGACACACAATAGCAGTAGGGTTTCATGTGTTAAAGGGCGGAGGTACCAACGGTCAGAACTTAATTTCAAATTAGTTGATTTTGGAGTATTAGAGGTTAAAAAAGGGGCGAAATGACAACTCTACACTTGGATCCATGCATGCCCTCCCACTTAAATATTTCCCTTTTTCTCTTAGTGATACATAACACAAAAGCCTTGGGCAAGGTCCTAATGAATCATAAAAGTGCCTCTTATGAAACAAACAAGTGTTTGTTGTGCTGGGAAACAAGTACTTGTATTATACTGCCCCTCACTGCGATTAAAATAGAAAGAGCCACCACTGTCACACACACAGCAAAGGATCCCTGCTTGCAGGAAAGCTGGTTTTCAGTTGAATGGGAGAATGTGGAAAAGGCCATTGGTATGGTTATTAGAGTAGCAATTGTAGCTGTATTAATGGCCACTAAGAAAATTTGCTGAATGGAAGTTCACAGCAGAGCAAGGACAGAGATGCCAGTCTTTAGTTAAAAAATAAGAGGATTGTTTGAAGACTTGGATGTGCTGCCTTTCAACTCATTTCACCACATTTGATTACTGACCTGAAAAAAAATAGAGTAATGTTAATGTGTCTAAAATCTAATTGTGCTTGTTTCTGGTTAACCAGAACACTTGCTGCTAGCTTGATACCAAGAAGCTCATACAGCAGTTATTGATCCATGCATTTCCTAAAGGGAAAAGAATCAGCTTATTTATTTATTTATTTATGTGTTCCCAGTTGCAAGGATTTGATGATAGCCAAAAGGAAGAGGCGGATTTCACAAGAAAACTGTTTTCTAGGTGGGTTTTTAGAGAGGATATGCAGCTGATACCGAGTCAGAAGGACATATGGTTCTCTCCCTGATAGAATAATAGAACCAAACCTGAAATCTGAAACTTAATTTAAATTTAATTGTTTAACTTAAACAATCTGAAAACTTAATTTTAAAACTTGAGTACAAAACTGTCATTGCTTGGTGACAAGTGTTTTAAGATTTCCAAGTGAATGTCACCTAGGCAAGACCACACATACTTCATGTCTTTAACATGTTATGTGATAAGGATTATCACTTCAAGACATGAAGTTCCTGTCAAGAAAGAGGGGGAGGGTTAAGGGCAAACAAGGAAAGAAGAAGATGAGCACGGCTGTGGGCTGCAGATGCTTTCAGTTATAAAATGAATTCCAGTCCTTTATTCTAAATTGGCATACATGTTTTGGAAGAATAAAATCCTGTCCCTCTCTCTATAGAGAGCGTGCAAGCTATAAATCCATTTACCAGCATTTTTCACACATTACTACCTTGGTTTAATCCACCAGAGCATATCTTGAGTGTCTTGAGACCAGTACAGTAAGCAAGCTTTGGAAGGATTTACAAAGTGAAATAGCTGGGATGTGAAAGCAAAATTTAATATTTGTGATACAAACAGTGTCACAACCCCTATTATTACACACTGAAGCAGATTGAGATTCAGGTTTTGCTAAAACATCTAAACTGAGCTTTCTTTGTTGATTTAAACAAGCAACAAAACTCATTCACAGATCCATGCATTTGTGCTAAGCAGAACTATATTGAAAGTGGAAAAAAAAGTAAAAAGAAAAGGAAGAAAAGCAGCAATAATAAAAAGTAAGATTATTTCCTAGGTTTACATGAATCATTTATCGTTCTGTCTATGGTATAGATAATTAAATAGAATTAGTTAACACTTGGCCTGCTACTGTACAACCTGCTGTTTAACTGCTATCTTGAGAGAAACCCTAGCAAGGAAAGGTTTATTTGTAAAGTTAAGGCAGACAATAAATTTCTCTTTATCAGTCATCACTGTGGAGATTTAGCTCCATAACTCTGAAATCTGGTTTTCCAGAGTTCTGAATTTAGCTTCATGTTAGGCACAGAAACCTGAAATTTCCCACATGTATCCTCTGAAATTTTCTTTTTGACTGTATGTGTATACATGTTCATACATAGATATACTTAAAAATATTTATGTTTTATTAACTTAGAGTTGAAATGATTTGTTGTAGTACTTGATTCAAATAACTGTGATCTAAACTTGTATGTTCCATGGTTTATGACTACTTCATCACTCTCATTGAACACTAATGAATGCTCATTTGGCCTTCACAACAGTACCAGATTGTCTTGGTTTTGTAAGATGCTCACAATACTCGATTTCTTGTTGAAGACCAAGTTCTTAGAGCTAGGTCGTTATCAGAGGTACTAGAGTATCATTTCTTTATTTTAAAACAAAATCTGCAGCTTTAAAACAACCTCCCTGTTCAGGGGGCAAAGGCAAAACAGTGCTTCTGCATGTGCAACATGATAAACTTTGAAATGGGATGATGATACAGCAATTGTAGGTCGTTTAGATTCAGTAATCCTCAGGGGATTCTTATGGTCTGATATTCCTGGCCCTTATACTTGCAGGGAGAAACCTGGGGATATCATATAGATGAATCGGAATAGTGCATGGCAGGGGGGGTAGAACTAGATGACCTTTAAGGTCACTTACAACCCAAACCACTCTATGATTCTATGATTGATATAGATAACATATAATTTTTGTAAAATGTGTTTGGCTTGAGACTTTGTGGAATCTGCCACAAGAATTTTGAGCTCTTAGGACTGGTAATATTCTATCACTAATTGCAATTTCACTATTAGTCATTCCCGTAATGTCCAGGTACTCCTAGTTATTAAGATGCAATTACATTAATTTAATAATTGTAAAAAATAATGGCAGTTGTACCTTCATGAATGTACAAGATGCTGTTATGCCCTCCTTGGCTTCAGGTGCAAGATCATGGTTGATTCAGTAGGAAAATCATGTTCAAGGCTCTGTCTCTGGTTCTTCTTTTCCACAACAGATGTTTTGCTTGAGAAGTTAATATCAGGCAAGTAAATTTTAACAGCTGCAGTGGCTTTGTGCAAAAAAATCATCAGAGCTTTTTGTATACATTAAGAGTGAAACAAGTCTTCCAAATGAAATTTCTTAGACATTAATAGATTTGATTTTGCATTGGTTAAAAATCTTTTCAATTTAAACCTTCAAGTGGAACACCTTTTTCAAAGAAAAAACAAACAGATAAACAAACAAACAAACAAAAAATGCAATATGATGCACCACCAAGTGCACCAAGTCCAGCATAGAGTTCCCTAAGGATTAATAATAAGCGCCTTTTTAACCAATTTTCCTTTTGCAAATTATTTTCCCCCTTTGCTTCTTGTATGTCCATGTGAATACAACTTGATCAGGGCTGCTGAAATTAATATTATATTTGACAGCTAGTGTATTGTGAACTTAGTGTGGACAGGAAAGGGGTTTTTGTTCATCTTGAACTTTGCAATCTGATTATAGAGATTTCTATATATTTATGGGGCAAGTTCTGTTGTTTTATAGGTTCTGAGGTAGATTTAAAGTGTCAAATTCACCTTGCCCATTAATTTCCAAAACTGTTTCTTTTGCATATCAACAATAGCAACTATATCAGTTATATAATAAAAGCAAAGGGAAAGACAGAACTATTTTTCTTGTCAAGACTTTCAGTGATTAAGCAGCTGAGATTTCAGCATCTTCAGGAAAGATAAAGTACTTTGGAGTGTGTCAGAAGAACGTCATGCCTGAAAGCATTGGACATTATTAGGGTGTCTGTGCTTCTAAACTATTCCAAGACTGGAAATGTCTTACCCTTATATTGTTGATATGTTGTTTTGTAGGGGGTACAATTTTGACTGTGAAACAGGGAAAATAGCAGTTTCTTTATTGCTTGAGCACTTTTAGTCAAGATTGGTACCATTTCTGAAAAAAAATACAGCTGTTGTATTCATCCAGGCTCCAGTAGTAAGTCATGATAATGAGTATAACATCTTTTGTGGGACATCCTGGAATTTGCAGCATCTACCCAATGAATTGGTAGTCCCTGAAATCTTTAGTGTATGTTGCATGATCTTGTGTTATTTGAAGTGGTACATAATACTGTATTTTCATTGGAGAATTACATTTTCTTTAAAGCTGTTTTATGACACTTTTTCTTAGGTGAAGTCTTTTCCATTATCTTCTTAATGGAGTTTGCAAGATTTTACTTCTCAGTTTACTTTTTTTTTTTTTTTTCTAAATGCATTGTAAGAATTAGCGAAATAGGTCAGGTCAGTAGTTCTAGTAGTTCTCTTGTAAAAATTGTGATTGACACCTCCCTGATTTTACTGAGATTACAATTTACAAAATAATAATAACAACAACAATAATAGTAATAAGTCTTGATTGCCTTCCCCCCCCCCCCCCCCCCAAATATTCCCTCTTCAAGCTGTTGTAATTTTTTTCAAATGATAGGAATGGAAGGCAGCATTTCATCTTAAGTACAATGTGGTCCCTAGGAAAACGTGTGTACAGATAAATGTATTTAGGAAGGATATCAGAAGGAAGTTTCAAACTGTCAATCCTAGAGCAGTCTTTCAGTAGGAGCAATGGGCAGTAAAACCTAAATGATTTAGCATTGAAATAGACATTTGCAAAAATTTTGAGCTAAGTGCTTTCAGGAGCAGGATTCTAGGCTGCTGGTCCATGAAGTTCCTTCTGGTGCTGTTATACAGAGATTAGATCAAAATGTTAGTCATAAAAAGAATAAATATCAAAATCATCAAAGTAGCTCAGCACTAAACTTGTTAGAAAAGTAAACCCTACCAAAGGACCGTATCAAATACCTTAGAGGGAGATACTGTTGTCCAATTAAATGTTCAGATTACCCGGTAGGCGATAAACTGATCTACATACTAACTAGGTTGAGATACTCATTATATCAGAATTGCACAAGGCTGGGTACCAGGTGGTTTCCCACAAAGCTGGCACCCCAAAGGGTTTTCCAAACCTCCTAATTTCCAGTTGTTTAGAATTACTTTAGATATTTGATGCCAGTGTCTGGATTTATTAAACATTCTTATATATACTGTTACCATAGAAGTCAATCAAAGAAATTCTCTAAGACTCAATTTGGAGTTTTAGAAAGCAGGCATTCTTTAATTGCAGTGACAGACACAAAGGGGATCATTCCACCTAGTGTGCATGCTGAATTGTCCAGGCTAAACGGGTTATATACCATCAAGACATACGTATTCATTAGATTTCCAAGAAATAATTAACATAGTCATACTATTAAACTCATTAAATTCATTAAAGTATGTAAATATCCCTGATGTATGTGCATTTGTTTCTACTGGTGATCTTTTGGGGTCTTCTGGTGATCTGGTCCTTGTTAGTCAATTTAGGCATGCATAGTAAGCTAAGTCATTTACATATCCAAGGATTTATGCATACCATCAGTTCCTTACCTAATCTTTTCAGGCACATCCTCCAGGCCTGGGTCATCACTTACACATCCAAAATTTCTAAACTTCTTTCTATCTTACTAAACGTAGTAAAGGTTTGGCCTATCTGTTCATAAAATGTTTCAGATTTGGTTCTATTATTCTATCAGGGAGAGAACCATATGTCCTTCTGACTTGGTATCAGTCTGAACCTCATTTGGCCTTTTTTTTTTTTTTTCTTTTTTTTTTTTTTTTGTAAAATAAGTGGGGAAAGTACCTTATTTTTCCCCTGAGCTGAGATGCTGTTTTTAGATCTGGACATGAGTCTTCACTCTCATTGAATTTAAGTGTAAGTAGGTGTTTTTTTAGTAGGGGAGAAGTCCGGTACTGAAGAGAATACTTTGTGAAATTTGCCTTGCTGAAGGAATTGTTTTGTTTTCTAGGTGACAGTAATTAGGCATATGCCCTGGTGTAAAATCTGAAACCAGCACCAAATGCAAGTCATTCTGAATTTCTGAATTCAGAAGGATGTGGATCCCAGCCCAGAGATCTGAGGGTGCTGTGGAAATCTTAAATACAGAAGCCACCATCGCAAGAGCCTGGATTTCCTTGCAGTGAAGTAAATCTCAAAAGTTAATAACATGACTTTAACAATCACTTACTAAGTCATTTGTCAGAATGATGGCATCTTTTTGTTTTTGTTGAATAGCTGGCAGATCAGTTGAAGAAATCATACGTAACTTCTCAGTGTAATTGTCAGCATTTTGAAGTTACCAGTGACCTGAACTTGCTCAAATATACAAGAGCATATGGATTTTTCACATGCATATCTTCAGATCTGATGTGTGGCTCAGAATGGAGACTATTGTAGTTGTGTGACAAAGGGTTGTATAAGGATAAAATTACTGATCAGTCTAAGCGGAAGATTTGAAGCAAGATCTTATCATGTGCCAGCCCAGCATTCTTCTCCTTGGGCTACAGAGTGTGTCGTAGAGAAGTTCCCTGTTTTGTCTCATCTAGATTATTGTCACCAGCATGGGTAACTGAAATACAAATATATAAAACTGAAAGATTAATCTCTTCCAACACTATTCTAGTGACAGGTACCCTATGATTCTATAAGGCAACACCAAACCTGAATTTTTCCAATTACTCTTCCTCATTCTTCCCTCCCTCTGCTTCCCAAGTGTTTATCTCCTGTATCCTTTTTACATACATCAGTAAAACGAATTGAGGTTAATAAAAGAAAATGTCTGCTTTGCCAGAGTGGGTACAGTCCTAGTGGCCATAGGAAAACTGTGGACATAGAACAAATGCTAAACCAACATCTAGTGAAAATCACATCCTTTGAAACTCAAAAAATAATAATAACAATCAGAAAACATTTAAATCACCAGAATTGTATTATGTTTTGGGTTTTCTTGGTGACTGCTTGAAGCAGAGAGTTGCCAGCTGGATGTTGTCGTTGGATGTCAATTGGGATTCCAGCCAAATGGAAAGCTAGCCACAAGATGACCAGTTCACAATAAGTAGAACAAAGAGCTCTTCATCCTTGTATGGACAGCTTAATCTATTTTATACTGCAGTTTCCCATCAGTAAAATGGGGATAATTGCATTCTACTGCCCTCAGGGGTACTGTGAGGGTAAATACAGAGTGTTCCCATGCACCAGACAGAAGAACCGTAGAAGTACTAGGAAAAAGAATCATTTTCACAGCAGATAGGCTGGTCTAAAGCAAAGGCAGGAGTGTGCTAGTCAGACTTTGAAATTCACTTCTCATCTTGCACTCAGACTGAGCGTACAATTACAGTAAGATATGCTTAGCACAAAATCAGGGTTTGCTGAAATGATTTTGAAGTGGCATTGCATTGTCTGCTATAGAGATGATACTGACACTTTCTTGACCTTGAAACCATTACAATTCTGCAGCAGCAGAGAAGCAGTCCAGAGCTAAGCTCCCCTGGGCTGTGCTAACACACACAACTATTTCTTATTAGTGCCTTGAAGCCACAATATGGGTCTTTAGTGTAAATGAATTTTACAGTCTGTATGAGGAAAAATCCTTAGCTGTGCTGACCTAGCTGGGATGCACAGTATGGGTTTCTTGAAGTCTATGTTTCCGGGAAAAACTGTCAGAAGATAACTAGATGTTGAAATACTGTAATAATATGGAAACACTTAGGGCTTTTGTTTTCTTGTTATGCAACAAGCACTTTGAATATTCCAGGAAAAAAGAGGTTCCCCCAGTTGCAGTGACTTTTAGAGAAACACACCAAGGGTAATTTATCTTCTGTGAATAGATTTCAGGTGACCGGAGGAATAGATTTCAGGACAATGAGGGAAGCATTTCCATTGACTTCAGGGAATGTTATTGTGGGATGTAAGAGAAAGAAGAGTGCGCCATCTTCACACAGAAAATTCTAAGTGCCTTCCTGGCAGAATTTGGGAATGCTAGTGTTTTCTGACCTCTAAACTTTGGCTGTATTGGCAGGCTTGCTGGAGAAGACTTATTTTGATTTCAGCTTGACCCAATGTGTAAAGATGTGTTTGTTGTCCCTGTTGTGAGAGGTTCAGCCTCCTATTTTTCCTTTTGACAGGAGCTTGGAACCCACAGTAACCAACTTATGCAAATGAAATTGATAATTTAATTAAGCAAGCAACTTGAAATCTGGAAAATTACAGTCTGTGGTCAAGAGTTTTATTTATTCATTTATTGAATTACATGAATAGCTAAATGAAAAATAATAATATAATATAATATAATATAATGTTATGTTATGTTACGTTACGTTACGTTACATTACGTTATGTTATGCTATGTTATGTTATAATAATTATTTTTAGTTACACAGAAGAAAGTACATAATGTCTGCAGATATATTTGCACGACCTTCATTACTGCAGAATCTGAGTATTTAATGAACTTTCTTATGCTACTTCTCAGAACATTCTGGTGAGGAACAGAATACAAAAGCTCAGTTGGAAGGCACATTCAAAGATCCTCTAGTCCATCTGCCTGACCTCTTCAGGGCTAAACAAAAGTTAAAACATAATATTGAGGGCATTATCCAAATGCCTCCTGACAGGCATGGGGCATTAACTACCTCACTAGGAAGTCTGGTTCAGTGTTTGACCACCCTCACAGTAAAGAGATTTTTACTAATGTCCAGTCTGAACCTCCCCGGCACAGCTTTGTGCATCTTCTGCGTCTCACTGTTTATTACCACGGAAATGAGACTGGCACCTCCCTCTTCATTTCCCATCCTGAGGAAGTTATAGAGAGTAATGAGGTTGACTCTTAGTCTCCTTTTCTCCAGAATAAGCAACCAAAATGTCCTCAGCCTCTCCTCATAGGACATGTCTTCCAGGCCTTTTACCAACTTTGTTGCCCTCCTTTGGACACTTTCAAGTTCTTTAACATCATTTTTATATTGTGGGGACCAGAGCTGTAGACAACATTCAAGGTGAGGCTGCACCAATGCTAAATATAGTTGGAGTTTCATCTCTTTTGACCAGGTGGCTATGCTGTGTTTGACACACTCCGAAATGCAATTTGCTCTCTTGGCTGCCAGGACACACATGTTAAGCCTGCTGTCAACCAGCGTTGCCAGATCCCTTTCTGCTGAGCTGCTCTCCAGCCACCTAATCATCCATTCGGTACCTGTGCCTGGCATTAATTTGTCCCAGGTGCAGAACCTGACATTTTCCATTGTTGAACTACATGCTGCTGGCAATCTCTCAGCGCTCCAATCTATATCGATCCCTTCACAAGGGCTCTTTTCCACCCAGCGAATCAACAGCACTCACACTTTAGTATCATCAGCAAACTTGATGAATATGTATTCCACTCCTGCATCCAGATAATTCATTAAAATGTTAAGCAGAAATGCCCCTAGAATTGAGCCCTGGGTAAGACAGCCAGTGACTGTCTGCCAGCCAGATGTAGTCCTATTCACTACAACACTTTGAGCTTTACCGTTGAGCTAGTTTATCAACTAGTATAGTGTGAACCTGTTTATCTCAAAGTTGGACAATTTTTCCAGAAGGATGTTTTGATGAAAATATCAAAGGCCTTACTGAAATCCGTGTGGTGGGATGGCTCCTAAGACTGGAATGTCGGAACGGAAGAATACATGCTCTTTAGGAAGGACAGGCAGGTGAGATTTGGGGGGGAACTTGAGGGGGCAGTGGGGACTCACCCTCTGTGGTGAAGAAGAAGAGGAACAGTAATGCCTGAGGGTAAACTTTTCTCATTGCAATGGCATTATAATGCTAAAAAACACACCCGCAAATTGGGACAACCCTGGCCCAGGAGAAGACCCTTTTCCTGAGCATGCATAGATTTTCTAGATAAGGTTGTTCAACTATATGTAAATCACTAACTAATCAGATTTCAGTGGGATGTACTAATATGACAATAACTGTGTAGAATTGTATGAAAATCAACAGGGAAAGTCTAGAGTTGAGCCAACTTTGTGGAAAACCACCCAGTGTCCAGACTTGTACGACTCTGAAATAAACAATATCTCAACCTAGTGTCTGTGTATTTGGCTTATTACACACTGGGTAATGAATCCAAACAGTTGTGGGACAATGCCATCTCTTTACACAGATTCCTTTTTAAAACATTTTAATCCTCCACTCATGTTACACTAATATACTTCTACTAGTTCAAGTGCACGTGTATCCACACCTACAGTTGCACTGGTACATGCATCACAAACATCAACACAGAACAAATTCATCAAAAATAATGATTAATTTTAAATCTGAATCCCAGACTTCACAGATCTCCTTAAAATTAAGCACATGTGGTTTCCTCAGTTGGCTCCTTTTTATTACCTATATTTTTCTGTTCTCTTCTTCAGAGAGCTTCTTCAGATCACAGAACAGCACAATCCATAACAGAAAAAAAAATCTAAAATAAAACAATATGTTTAATATCTGCAGATAAACCCTAATGAAAGCTCAAGCAACTATCAGAAAGCAACTTGAAACAAACTGATTCAATATTAAAGTAATCTGATATTGAAGTATTCTTTTGTTTGTTTGTTTTGCTTTTTTTCATTTCAAATGAGGGTCAATTCATGGGAGATCTAAAAGTCAAACAAGAAAGAAAATAAAAAATGTCTCTAGAAATAATAATAACAATAAAAACCTATTCCTTCAAACACCTCATTGTATTTTCATAACTAGAGGAAAACTCCTTAAAGGCAGTGTGACAGTGGCAACAAAGGAAGAGGCAGTTATGTGATTTGTTTCTCATTCAAAAAGTAGCAATAGAGTGAAAAATAAGAAACAAAAGCCTGTACCAAGAGATGAAAATACTGTAACAGAGAGGTATTCATACATTAGTAAACTACAGTAGCATATTCTAGCTCCAGGGTAGAATAGGCTGTTTGCATTAAAAAGATGTAGATTTAAAATGCAATAAGAAACAACAAAAAATCAATAATGATACATTTTAATTCAAACAGTCATCGCAGCACTGCCACAGCAATCAGTCATATTTACCCAGGCCCTGTATATAATAATCCCCCTGATCCTTATATAATTGCCAGCTTTGCCTCCTGAATTAGCAACAGCTCTTATGGCTTATTACTTCATACTTTCTTAATAAGCGCCTGCAATCAATAATCTTGCCTCTGAGTAAGCAGCAACCAGCCAGCCAAACACAGGGTGTAAATGTTTCAGAAGTGATCATTACAGGGATACAAATGACAAGGTGACTGTGCTAATGGGATAGGTATGTACTAAAGATATAATTTTGGAAACCTGCTTACTGGAATATGTACATGCTTTGCCATAGCAAAACTGGTGCTACTGCAGAGGTGAATGTTTACCCTCAAAAATGAAACCTCAGATCTTCTCAAGGGATGTTTTTTTCCAAGATGGCAATCAACATCACCAGTCTTTTATGTCTCACCATCATCACAAAACATTCAACATGCCTGCAGCCTACTTATTTAATCTGGAAATACAGCTGCTCACTGCTTCATGTAAACTCTGTAATGATGGATAGCGTGGATTTACATGCAAATTTGAGAATTAGTGTCACTTTGATGACAATAGTTTTAATACTGGTGTGTATCACAAGATCCCTCAGTCTTTTCTACTTCTATTCCCTCATTAAATATCAACACAGAAAAACATCCACCTGTGTCACAGAATTATTTCTTAAGTTTGACAAGAAAAACTGGTCCAACTTCACGCAAATTAAATACAGATTTGAACAGAGTCAAATTTTCCCAAGTCTTAAAAACCCACATTGGATAGATCTCCAAAGGATCTCAGTTCTTCGTTAGCCAACAAAATAAAGGTGATAGGTTTTCAAAATGCCCTGCTGAAATAAATGGTCATTTTCTTTCATTCTCCATTGGGGCTGCAAGCACTGGGCTCTCTGGAAAATATTTAGGCATATGAATGAAGTCCACCAGGAAATACTCAGCACTTTTGAAAATCTACCTGATTATTCAGAAGTCTAAATGGATGGTAGATCACTTCTGTTTGCTTTGCTATCCAAACTGAAGACTCCTAAGAGAAGTGAATGACTTGTGATTAGTCATGGTGGAAAAATGCTTTCCATTTGGATGCAGCATCAAAATATAATAATCTCATTAAACTTGGTCATTATCTCCATATACTTAAAGTTCTTTGGAGATCACAGTTCATGGCAAGATAAAAATCCTGTCATTTATTTTCCCACTCAAGAGATTTCAAGAAAAAAATACATTGATCCAAAACTGTAATCCTATTTTTGAAGTCACAAAAAAAAAGTGTGAAACTTGCTTTTCACCAGCCAAACAGCTATTGACAGGGCAACTACCAAATCACTCTGGCCTTTTTACTCACTACTCCTGAGTGATGCCATCAAACCTTCTCATGTCACCCATCACCCTCACTAATCAACAGGAATACATGGCTGAAACTGATTTGGAAATAGCTAATAAAATAGAAAAGATGTTCTGCTTTTATTATGTTAACTATCAGATAATGTTTGCTTTTGTTTCTGTGTGTTGTATTTGAAATACAACCATAACATATATTCATTTCACAATAAAAAGTAAACTAAACTATATGAAAGAAGAAAATGGAAGAAAAGAAACATCCACCGTGGCCTATTCTTAACCCATCAATGGCAAGATTACAAACGATCACTTATTTCTTGTCAATCCTACTTGCAGATAAATCAGGGTTCTATATATATATTCTGTTTGTTTGTTTGTTTGTTCGTTTGTTTTTTTTTGGGGGGTGGGGGCTTGTTGTTTTTCTCTCTGAGGTTCCATTCCAGAAAGGCCGTCTATTAATACTTTATTGAGTTTTGACATTTTTGTGAGCTGTCCATATAAAAAAGAGGATGAAACTGAAAAATCCCAAATCCTGAAAAGTACCCAGACTTCTAATTAGCTACATAAACTCATTGCTGTCATTTCAACATGCATATCATATCAGTAAAAAGAGCTTTAGGCAAGATTGCTGGTGAGCCACAGGATGCATGATAATGATAGGAAGTTGATGATTTAACAATGGACTCTTAAGGGATCATTTCTACCACTTTTGATTATTTTGTGTGTCTTAGAGCTTTATTCTATTACTCATCACAGCAGCACCATTTAAGCATTACACTACCTCAGTAGTCCCAGCAAAGTCTTCCATGCATTACCTGGCTCTTCTGACACTTCTTTTTTTTTTAGGAAGAAACCGTGTTAAAGTTTATTTTATACATTGTTTTCCTTTGATTTGCTTCTCTTGGCAAAAGAATGAGGTACAGGTGAGTAAAAAAGCATTTTATACACTTCAAAGGATTTCTTTGATACTGAAGCGTCACATAGTATGTGAGCAAGGACATGAGGATGTTGCCTGCAAACACATCCTGTTGTGTAGAAATACGAAAGGGTTGACTCATGCCAGTGAGAATTGTTCTGAAGGAGGCCCGTTCCTTGTCAGATATACCATACATCTCCCATGAAAGGGAAACAAGCTACTGGTATGTAAGGAATTCAGGTAGCTATTCTTTCATATTAGTAGAGTAAATTTAGTGAAGCCTTAGGTCGCAGTATGAGCTCTTTGAGTGGTATCACCTGAACCTGGTATGTAGTGGTGATTGAGCAACAGGGAGTGGCATTGTGTGGGGACCTGGGTGGCACCAATGAGGAAGGGGTGATGGACTAACCAAGGATGGCACCAGGTAAGAGCCTGTCCCAAGAACCTGGGAGATAACAGAAGCCATCCTGCCCTGCAACAAAGAACCACCAATCTGACTGAACATAATGTATATGTATTGAGAACTGATTGGACTATAGTTGGCAAAATGAAGATTGTACGGGTATAAGAACCCAGTGAAAGTTTTGAGTGGGATACCTCTTTGGAGGAACCCAGCTCAAGCTGATATATAGGTACCATTAAATTCTTCTCAGAAAGAATGGTTAGGCATTGGAACATGTTGCCTGGGGAGGTGGTCACCATCCCTGAGGGTGTTCAAGGAAAGGTTGAATATGGTGCTTAGGGACATGGTTTAGTGGGCAATATTGGTGGCAGGGGGACAGTTGGACTAGGTGATCTTGAAGATCTTTTCCAACCTTAATGACTCTATGACTCTTGTTGCATTAAATAAGAGTAGGCTCTTCGAGTGAATTCCAGATGCCTGGGGAGACCCATTCAAGAGGATCCGCTAACACCCATCTCCCCCTTTTGATGTTTGTGTTATTCATGACCAATTGCACTAAAAAGCCTTATCTCTTGGAAAACAATAGCATGAACATTGACTCTCTACTGTACTAAAGCCAAAGCCTTCCAGTTCTCCCTCTTGCTTTTCATCAGCCAAGCAGCTATTGACAGGGCAACTACTAAATGGCTCTGGCCTTTTTATTCACTACTTTTGAGTGATTACATCAGTCCTTCTCATGTCCTCCATGACCCTCACTGATTTCCCTGCTTCAGAGACTGAGAGAGTCCTACATTCTCACAGGACTCCAAGCCTGCCAAAGGACCCCAGGCAGCAATGACCAAGAAACCTGTCAGGAAAGAGCTCAGGGCTTGATGCAAGGCTTACATATATCACAGGGAGGTTTTCTATCTTCTTTGAGAGACTATATATATTCCTTACGCAAGAATGAATTCACACATGAATGGGAAAGCTTCTGCTGAAGACAACAGGCCACAACAGAACCAACAACCAGGGACAGGCTGAAAATGAATCTTAAAGCAATTAACAATGGAAGCTCTCCCTTACAAAGGATAGTATCACATCTTGGACTCAAATCCTAAAGGATCTTTTAGGACTTCTGCTGCAGACCATGTTTGCAAATTAGCCATATGATGCATCATAAGGGTGACAAGTGCCTCAGGTTAGCAGCAATATCCAGTATAACTGTATATACAACTGCTTCACTGCCTGAGTATCTTTAAATAACCAGGCTACAGTTGGCTTTTTTTGAGGAGGATTTTGCCTCCAGCATGCAAACAGATTGTACAGGCACTCCATAAGCTTGCAACAAGGAATTTAAATAAATTTTAACAAAAAGATTGAAAATAGATAATAAAACTGCTATCCAGTAAGCAATCCATAAACACCTATTTATCAGTTAATAAGAAAGTAACTGCTAACTTTGAAATGACCTCAGCTATATTCCAAAGAAACTGACAACTTCACAACAGATATGTCAAAAAGAAGAGTAATTAGTTATTGTAAACAAATTTCAGTTTACCTGCCCCCACAGCTCTTTAATTTCAAGAAGGATGATGCATCTTTTTGTGCGTCTGCTGGACAACCTTCAGCTCTGCATTAGCTAATTAAATCAAAGAAGGGAGAATGTCTTTTTCACAGAATAATCAGTATAAGAAATATTATTTATACCTATAAATAAATGAGGAAGAAGATCTTTGAGTTCCTAGGGATGCTCACTCTGGTTTTAACCCTATATTAATCAGTTACCATAAAAGTCATTCAAAGAAACCGTCTAAGACTCAATTTGGAGTTTTAGAAAGCAGGCATTCTTTAATTGTGGCACTGGACACATAGGAGATCGCTCCACCTAGCCTGCATGATGAATTGTCCAGGCTACAGTCAAAACATACATATTCATTTAATTTAAAAAAAATAAAAATAAATAATATATCCACACTATTTCCCGGAACTCGTTAAAGCAGTTATGCGCATTTGTTTGTACTGGTGGTCTTTCAGGATCTTCATATGTTTGTCAATAGTCAATTTGGGCATGCATATTAAGCGAAGTCATTTACATGCCCAAGGACATATGCATATTCAGACACATCCTCCAGGCCTGGGTCATCATTTCCGCATCCAAAGTTTCTAAACTCCCTTCTATCTACTAAACATAGTAAAGGTTTGGCCTGTCTGTTCATAAAATGTTTCAGATTTGGTTCTATTATTCTATCAGGGAGAGAACCATATGTCTTTCTGACTTGGTATCACATCATTAGAGGATGAAGAAAAGCATTCATAATATGTGACATCAAAGGTAACGGAAGCCCTTCTGTAGTGTAAGCATGTAGTTAATAAAACATGGTTCCAGCATCTGCTTCTGAGGAGAAGTGGAGTCACGAGTTGGACTTAATGATCTTTGTGGATCCCTTCCAACTTGGGATATTCTACCATGTATATGAGATAGGAGAAGGGAAGGCCATCTAAAATAACATAAAGAAGACACAGGACAAAGGGGTAAAACTTTAATTTAAAAGAAGGGGGTGAGACACTGCATTGTCAAGGATTAGGAAAAAGTATTGATGAAGATTTGAAAAAAGAGGAATATGTGACATAGGTAAATACAGCCACTGAAAGAGCATCACTTGATGACTTGTGGGAGGACACAATTTATTTAGTTTGTGTTGAGCATTATTCTTACTTTAGAAGAACTTTTGATAAACTTGAAAAGATCACTGAAGTCTTTTCTGAACACATACCACAGGGCTTTCCAAGCAAGCAAAACCAAGACAGAAAAGTAAAACAACAGAAAGAAGAAAGGGGAGAAAGACAACAGCCTAGAGCTGAAAGCTACCCACCACTCTCACTATGATGCTGCCTCTTCATATAGCATCATCCATGGCAACATATAACTGCCTAAATCGCAGACAATGTGATTCCTAAGGAAGCAAGAATGCAGCAGTGAAAAGCACAATGTAGTGATTCGATGAAAACTACAACTGATGTTAAACAGAAGCTATCATGTCAAACATTAAAAGGCTATAAATGCCTTCCTTTAACCTTATAAATGTGTACTTGCACAAGCTGCTGAACTGTGTCTGCATTACTATCATGTGAAGTACACTACCAAATCCCTACAAATGATTGAGCTTTATACTGATAAAATGACAGTGGAAGGAAAGGCCTGAAAACTCTTTTCCCTGTTTCAGAAGTTCTAGGTATGTTCTTTCTCAGTATGAAGTTGCATTTTACATTACTTTAATTCCATTTTATTAAACAAAAATATGAAATGAAAAATGTACATTGCTATCAAAAAAAAAATCAGTCTTTATCCAGCTGCAAAAATTCCAGAATTGAACATGATTGGGAATTGACCAACAAGAAAGAAATAACATTTCCTGGCATCTTCTCACATATACTTTTCACTCAGCCAAGGAGCAGAGTGCTATTATCCAGCACAAATGGACCAACCCACCTAATTTGCACAAAGCTTTAAACTTCAGGTTTCCCATAGAGACATGGACACCCAGCTCCCACGAAATTAATAGATTTTAAACATTAATTTCTGTTAAGTATGTTTGAAAGCACATCTGAAAACACAAAATCATACAATGTCTGTGTATTCGATTACAAGCACATAATAAGATTTCACTTCTAGCATTCCAGGGAATCCTCTATATTGTTTCATATCTTAGAGCTTAATGTACTCTGTATAACTGACACCTACTTAAAATATGGATCTGGATGCTTTGTTCAATTTTCTAAGCTCTACTCTTGTATTTCAGTTTGTGACCTCCAATCACTTGCTTTTGACATGTGGGAAAAGGGTTATAGTCTGTTTTAACAGAGCCCTGGGTGGGTTGCTGTGGAGTCTGGAGTTCAGTGTAGTGTGGCACTAGGTGGGAGGATCTTGTGTCCTTTGGTACGCAGCAGTTTTTATTTCTTCTGCCCCCACATTCATAAGAGGAACATACCCGGCCCCTCAGCTTGTAGGTGGCAAAACATAATTGTCTGTATTGCAGAGAAAACTTGCCTGATTTCTTCTGATTTCTTTTATTTATTTATGTATTTATTTTTCTGTGCAATAGAAATTTCCCCCTTGGCAGTTCTAGAGACTTGTGAAATCCTCTTTTTTTTTTTTTTTTTTTTTTTCTACACAGCCAGTGCTTGCTTATATCTTGCTCCACCTCTTTCCATTTCTTCTGTAGACAGTTAATGGGGATGCTTGGAATAAACTGTTTTTCTTACCTCCTTCTACACACCCCTGTGATCTGCATCAGCACATTACTGGCTCTGTGGTATTTCTTACCAGGACCCTGGGGATTTTCGTGGATGCTCAAAACATGAGTAACAGATCCTGGTTAATATTTGGGCCACTTGCTCATTACAGTTAGGATATGGATTCCATAGTAATATTGTTCTTAAACATTTACTGAGGCTAAACTGAAGACCTGCACTTCCTTTTGCAAATCCACATCCACATTTTCTTCCTCTGGTCTACATTGTGAGGGCATGGGATAAATATAAGGGTGAGATCTGGAAAAGCTGAAAGGCCTATGAATCAGTGAACACCTTCCCTCTTTCAGCCCTGCAGGAACAGATGGACTGGAGAGTACAAGGCATCAGTAATTTATGAATGGCTGGGACAGCGCTTCACTTAAATAAAACAACACATAGCATGAAAGACTTGGTTTGAGCCTTGTTCCCAGGCCTCTGCTACTGAAGTCATCTGTGGAGTGTGTAAAGGAATCACTTCTGAGTCTCTGCTTCTAGAGTCTAATGAATAATATATTTAAGTGTTTTAAGTGTCATTGATGCAAATAGATAGTGAATAGGGCTAAATAAATTAGTCCCTTATATATTGTCTCCAAATTAATTTCAATATGTTGTAAGCATATAGCATGTAGCACTGTTTTGGATACTACCACACATTGTAGCTTGACAATTTCAGGAAACAGTTTGAGTTTTGAATACTAACTTTGACCAAAGTTAGTCTGGTATATGCTTAATGCTTCTGATTTGTTTTGACCTAGATACATCAAAATGCATACTTTTATGCTTTATCCAGGCATATCAACATCTTTCTTGTTGCAATATAACCTTTTCATTGCAATGTGAGTGCTGCAGTTGAATAGATTTCTACGTGCTTTCCTGGCATGTGGTTTTCAACACTGCTAGTATCTTGTTTCATATTCTTACTCTGCTTAGTTTTTTAATTATAATGTCACTAATATCACTAAGATGCAATGTACAAGCTGAGGGCTGGTACTAACTAGAGATGGAATAGGCTGCAGGTTTGAGACCGGGACCAAGAAAGTGTCTGGCTCATGCCACATTGTCCGGAGTGCTTTGCTGGTCTTGGCTGTCTGCAGAGGAAGAAGCCTATATCCCTCTGCAATGGCTTCTGAAGTAATTGCTGCATTTCAGCTGGAGTATCAGCTGTTGATTTGCAGGTTGGTTGCAGCTGCTTTGATTTTTTTTTTTTACCATCTGATTAATTTGTCTGTTTGCTGATCCTACCACCATGTTGCTTGGTCTTCTGCTGCAGTTTGTTATGTGCTGTATTGGTACTAGTTGCTTGATTCTTAATGTGAGGAGTAGCAAGTGGAAGAGTTTAGCAAATATTGAGTCTCAGCTTCAACACATCCATGTGAAAGTAAATGTTAGTACATGCTGTAACCCAGCATGTACTAGTGCCTGCTGTAGTTCCTCCCCATTTCCAGGTCTTAAATGTCTATGCTAAGTCACAAACGACTGTTCGGCCTTGTGTAAAACATTGAAAGGCTTCATCCTTTGGTAAGAGAAAAAGGCCACCGCCACAGTTTATATTTTTCTTTATAACCACCCACTCTGTTGGAACGCGTGAGATCATCTGAATTCCTTGAGTTTGTGAACTGGCAAAGCAGCCAGTGCTAAGGGCTGGATTTCCTCTACGCTTTGCAAAAGTTCAAACAAACCTAAGTTAAATACCTGATCCTCAGGTGTCCTTTCTGTCTGGGGAAACGTTGTCTGTATGTCCTTCACTCTGAATCATTATGCTGGTAGTTTCTACTCTTAATTTTTGCCTAATGGACAAGGTTTTCACCTTCAAAGTGGTTCATATTAATGGTGGAGGGAAGCAGGGAGAATGGCAGGAAAACTTTATGCAGTTCCATGACTTATTTCATGTAAAACTAATATTCTGGGAGACAGTGAACTACAGAACTACATAAAATATAGCAGATACCTTGGTCACTGTTTTTTGTTTGTTTGTTTTTTTTGCTTGTCTGTTTGTTTTTATGCAGGGTCTGCTCCTTTTATCACTGAAAAAAATCTATTAGGTTGTTATTTGGGTAGGGTTGACTTTTACTTACTTTTAGCCAGATCCAGACTGAGACCCAAAAGCCATAGGCCTAATCAACACTATACTAACTGCTCCATTAACCCTCTTCTGCTGCTATTTTTCTCTCATCTATCCAGGAGACCATTGTTACCTCAGAGCAGATAATTGATTTTTCTAGGTAATAACTGCAGCAGCTTGTCAGCGATATTTCCCACATACCCCTGTACTGCAGGTCCCTATTACAGTCTGGCAGATTAGAGCTACTTTCTGATTATTCCAAAGCAGTAACTGTATGAACTGAAACCTAATGCAAAAAGCCACAGCCAGTGTGACTATCAAACATACCTAACAGGTGTATACTTACACCTTTCAACCTCAGATGCTGCAGCAAGACAAGCAAATTTGCATGTTCCCATTTGGCAGGGAGTTTTGCACAAATAATCTCACATATGAAGCGGCTGATTTAAAAAAAAAAAAAAATCAGTTAAAGTAATTTGGGGCTGGAAGAGTTATTGAACTTAAAGTTCTAAGTTCAGGATCTCATTTTATTTAGTCTGATTTATAACTTTGGTATACGACAAGAAGTGCAAAGCTTCACCAGCCTTCCTTCCATCATGCTTTGTTACTGACGGAGAGTGCAGGAAAGTGTAAAATGCTGTTCCCTCACAGGAAATAAAACCGTCTGCACATTAGAAATATTGATGGCTTTCAACAAGAGTAATCATTCTTCCTTTTGTCTATGATTTTGGAAATTGGTATCATTTCAATCTTTAAATATATGCCAGTGCCCATGTCAGAAGTTCCCTAATGCAGTGATTGAGTTACCAGCTGGATTCAGAATATAAGAGGAATTTGGGGAGGGCAGGGAGATGAAGTGCTTAAGAAGGTAAAACTTGTATATACACTTCAAACAGTGAAACGCATGCCATTCCTTCATTAGTGTATGCTGTTTTCTCTCCTTTTGCCTGTTGGACTGGGAATGTAACAGCTCTGTTGCAGATCTTTGTTGGGCTGACTCTTCAGTTGCAGCCTGTTAACTTGGAGACCTGTTTGCCCAGCTAGGGTTTTCCAAGACAGTAGCTAGCATTACTCATAGCTATAAATTCTGGAAGGGTTGACGTGTATTTCTGTCCTGGTTTTGGCTAGAATAGAGTTAATTTTCCTCCTATTAGCTGGTATAATTCTGTGTTTTGGATTTAGGATGAGAATAATGTTGATAAGATGCTGATGTTTTAATTGTTGCAGAGCAGTGCTTACACTAAGCCAAAGACGGGCTAAACCACAACAACTTAGCATGGATTTTTATGTGAAATGGAGGAGTTGGCATCTTTCAGAAATGCCTGTGATGAGGAAAGAAGCCTGACATCTCCAGGGATGATGCAGTCCAACAGAAAAATGAAAAACAACATAGATAACATTAAAAACAAAAAAGTCTTCTAAATTGGCAAGTAAGAACCTGAAGATAACATTAAAATAGATAAAAATAATGAAATAAATAAAATAGATAAAATAATAAGATAATAAAATAGATAGAATAGATAACATTAAAATAAATGACAGTCTTCTAAATTGGCAAGTAAGAACCTGAAGATGAGGGGAAGTACCAGAATGCAGAAAGGCACTTTTTTGGTGAAATTTTTATCATGAACTTTTGCATGAGATTAATAAAGGATTGTATTTATTGCATGTGGTATTTTGCTGCACTGTAACATGAAATGTGAAATCAAACAGATTTGTAAACGTCTCTTCACCTGAAGTAATGCAACTTCAACAATTTTCTTAAATTTCATGTGTTCATTAAGTATTAGCCCAGACAACAAATTCTGTTTCTGTGTAAAGTTATTTAGAATTGTGCTCTTATCACTGAGCCTCTTTGAACTCAATGGATTTATTTTGCATCTGTACTGATGTACTTGTGGGGAAAAGTCTTGCAGGCACTTTATATAGTGACAAGTTGTAAAAGAGGTGAAAGAAAGTGTGGAAGAAGTTGCTTGTTGACTCTTAGCTCTATAAGTGGACAATTAGTTCCCAGGTGCACCCAGAACTCTTTTTGAGCAGAGGACACCAGCAACTTGTGAACTGCTGTTTTAATTGCCAAGTTGCCATAGAAATTGTCTGAATTCCAAAGTGGGGGGTTTTTTTGAGCATAAAATGGCAACCTATAACTACTGCTGCCCAGAGAATGACCCAGCAATTTTTAATGCCCTTATAAACAGCATGGTCTTAAAAATAAACAAACAAATAACAACAACAACAACAACAAAAACAACACCAAAGCCTAGGGTCTTTTTTATGTTTTATTGCATACTGGTCCCTTTTATCACAGCTGAGAAGTGGTATAATAACTGTTAAGGGAAAAAAAAACACACCTCATGCATGCTCCATTAAGTTTATTGTAACACTAAACTAAACTAAAATACTAAGGTTTGTCTTGTTGCAGTGTATAAATATTTAAGGATGTGGGAAAAGATAATTAATGCATAATCTTTTCTCATTAATAGGCCCAAACAAATTATACTGATGGAATAAAACTGAGGCTGAGACAAAGGAAGAGAAACACAGGTGAAGAATGTTATGGAGAGTTTGGGGCTGTTCTACTTTCTTTCCCAGAACGTTATTTATTTATTTATTTATTATTATTATTGGGCAAGTCACTTAAATCTTTCATGAATGGAATCCACAAGTTCTTCATTTTTTCACATTTCCAGTTTGTAAGTGTGGGGTCTGCTTTACAGAGACTTTGAACAGTTAACTGTGGCTGTAAAGTTGCTAGGAGCTCTGCTTTGTATGTGTGAAGTGCTGTATAATATTAAATGTCATGAAAAATTCAGGCACTAATTTAGGAATCTGCTAGTTATAGATATTTTTAACTTAAACTCTGCGTTATATCTGGTTAAGATGGGAAATACCACTCGCAAACTTCATAGAAGTTTCATAAAGAAAATAATAGTTAATATTGGCAAAGCTGTCAGATGTTACAGTGATGACAGAAGAGGAGAAGCCTAAAGGAAATTAATAATTACTCCATCAGAGCAGGGTTTCATCAGTGCTCAGTAAATAAATGCTGCTGTCCTCACTGAATAGTGTGGAGGAGACAGGCAGTCCTTCAGTGAGCACTGCTGTAAGAAATCTAGATTTGTTCTTAAATACAAAAAAAAATCTGTCCAACACCACCTGCCCCTTGAAATACCTTTCAACTTATTGTCCAATATCAATCAAATTTGTCTCAAATATTACCCTTTCACAAGTTTTGTGAAGAAATGCCAATTAGCTGCCAAATGCCAACTACTTCCCCATTCTACACGCTGCTCTGAGAGAATAGCAAGAAGAGTCTCACCACTTCCGCTGGCATCATTTGTATTTCCATTCAGTGAAACTGGAGAGGAAAGTATTAGACAATACAGGGCAGTGCTTAAGGTTGTGTGCATGTTTAGGCAGGAGAAAAATGGACATTTTAAGATGAGGGATTAAAGGCATGGGGAAGCTGCTGGAAAGATGAATGAAGATTGTGGAAGAAGGTATACAGATTTTTAGGAGGCCAGATTTCATTAATCCCAATAGCAACTACTTGCAGAATCTTTGTTCTTTCCCTCCCCTTTTGCCTCTCTTTTACTTTGGACAAGTCCCATTGCTTTATGTCAGGTGCCTTCAGCTCCAGAGAGACTTATGCCTGATGGAGACAAAGAATTGTTCTGTTGGTTGAAATGAATCTACTGATGAAAATAAGAAAAATCCTAAACTTGGTTGTATATTGGGTCAAATCCTCAGTTTATCAAAATAATCAATGTGAGAAGAAAGTGAAGATGTTTTTAGGCAAGAGATTGTGTATGTGCTGTGTACTGAGTTCTCAACTGCCTGACCAGGGTGGACAGGAAAGTGCTTGGAAGGTTATGCAGTCTGAGCAGATAGATTCAAAGTCAAAAAGCTTCACTTTATGTCTCCAGAAAGGAAACTACAGTCCTAAAAAAAATAATGCTGTGCTAAGCACTTCCTCTGATATGGAATCCATTGGTGACTAATGTTATGTTACTGTTTTGTTTTAACCATTAGTTAGTGTTTTCAAGTGACCCTTCTCAAAATACTGGTTTGTGCTACTCGTCTTTTAATTGGTGCTAAATAAGACCTCTGCAGCAGTTCGTGCTGACTTGCTTCAAAGGAGGGCCACATTTGAGCCTTTTCTAAACTTTTTTTAGTCCAAAAAGTTGCTCTTTGATATAAACAATTTTATTTTCTCTCCATTTCCAGTGCTGTCATGACCTCTCTCTGATACGTAATTCCTAGGTGCTTTCACAGTGGTTGGCAGCTCTGGCAGAAGTAACAGGGTTTTTGTAATGTTGATGTTCCACACATCTTCAAACTGGGGAATTAATTATTTTTTATTTATTTATATACTTAGTATTTTTTTAAAGGTTTATGGTTGTTACTGACCATTAACGTTAGATCTAGAAAGCATTTGCTAGAACCATGCTTAGTGTGGACAGTTACTGTGTAAAATTTAGAGAGACTGAAACTGCCAGATTTGATCAGACCCAAGATTCATCTCTTTCACTCTCCTTTTCCTTGGAGAGGAAAACTTTCCTTCTCCTTGTGGCCTGGCCCCAATGCCTTGGGGAATGGTAAAGCCCAAGAGGTAGCTACTCTACCCTATTCCCACAGTAGACCTCACCTTTCTCTATTTGTTAGGGCTCTTACTGTCAAGTGCTTTACTTCTGGCAAGGATTTTAACAAGAATAGTAAATCTGGATGTTTTGCTATCCATAGAAACATCCCACTCTGCTAAGCTCTTGGCTTCAAAGATTTCCTATGGCAAAATTTCGTCTTTTACTGACAGGCTGTGAGAAAAATGTTCTTATTTTTCTGTATTTGTCAGACTTGTATTTTTTTGTTTGTTAGTTTGTTTGGTTTTATTATTATTATTATTATTTTGAGATGCGCAGATGTGCTGTCTTTTGAATATCTATATTTTCATATATATTTACAATGTCCTTACTCATCCCCATTTTTAAGGTAAGAAATCCTAATCTTTTCTGCCTGTCTCATCCACCCTACTTTGGTAGTTTCCTGATGTGTATTTACATTCTGTGGATGCATGCTAAGACCAAAGCTGGAATTCTCTCATCACTGCAGAAAGATCTTTTTAGGCATTGGCTCTAGGGCAAGCTAAATCTAGGATGCTGTTTCCGTACAACTGCCAGAAATGACAGTATTTTAGTGGTGACTAGTCACAGCTCTCATGTCTAGGGTACTAATTTCAGTTTTGGCAAGTATCTGGTATGTTATGTAAAGAATTTAAGTGCTTTTAAAATAACAGCCATTTTTACTCTGGGACTGAATCAGGTGTGATGTCAAAGCTGAAAAGATTAATTCTTAATTTATGACAGGATGCTTTTTTTTTTTTTTTCGTAACAACAATGATGATGTAGCTGTGCCATGGACAACCTAAAACACAAACTGTAATGACACTATGAATCATCTTAAGAACTCTTATTAGAACACTGCAGGTAGGCTCTTTGTTGTAGCTGGTTGCATTATTGACTTTAAAATAAAGCTGTGGCCAATGGAAAGTATAAAAATCCTGACTTGGCATAACTGAAATAATCAAAAACACCTGAAAACAACAAAGATCACATTTAAGCTTACGGAAAATATTCCCATGCTGTCAACTGGAGAACATGTAAAGTAATGCAACCTTTGAGAACATGGCCAGTCTACATTTAAAATAATCTCTTAAAAATAATAATTCTTTTTCAAGCATCCTGCTGTCAAAATAAAATAAAATAAAATAAAATAAAGCAAGTAAATGAATTCATAAGACAAAACATCAGGCACTGGATCAAAAGCCAGAGTTATGCCAATATTTATTCTTTGGGACAGTATTACTAAACAACAATTCTGCACAAAAGCCAAAGTAAATAAATATATAAATAAATAAAATGAAACTTTAGGTCAGCTGCTAATCTGAGACCAGTGCTATGGACCCAGTGGAGGAGTTTGGCTAAAGATCTGAATTAGTTACATTTTTCTTTTCAGATTAACAGTGTTCATACTGCCTTTGAGGATTTTTCAAATACATCTCTCAGGGCTCTGCAATAAACCCTTTTTGAGGAATAAAAAATATGATGACAAGCATGTGATAAGTCAGAACATTTTCAGTCAGACTACTCTGAATGAAAAAGATGCAAACAAATGAAAAAAAAAAATAAATTAAGATTTTTTAGGATCACCTTTATTCTGTATCTCCTTATCTGGCCTCAGATATAAACTCCTTCTCGTAATTTGTTCTATGTTTTACATCTTGTTGGTTTGCAACATAGGGACAGTAAGTCAATATTCTCTCTTTGAAAATCTCTCTGAGAGTTAGGATTGTCTAGTATGAGATGTGCAGTCAGAGTCAATCTGCTGTCCAGGATTTCTATTCTCTACTTTGTACAGAAACAACAACCAGAATAATTTCCCCAGAGTCTTGTGAAGGCTTATCATTGAAATGCCCAGGGGGGTTTAGATAGAATCCTGTAAAGCCATCAAGGGTGTAAGACCCTGGTTAATCTTCATTTTTAGTTTCATTGCAGAGACTAATTGAATTGCTATTTAAAGAAAAAGAAAACAAGGAAAATGGAAGAGGAATAGTTTGTATTCTTAATGTTTATACAGCAATATTTACTGTAAATGACTTCTTATAAAAACAAGACATTTAAATTGAAAACAGAAGCTTAATACTGACTGTATGTTTAAGGTTTTGGTCCAGTTTCTGTAAAAGAAGATACAGAATCCCTTGTCCTACTTTTACTTGTCCTACTGTATCATTACTGATAGCAAATTCTTTTCCAAGTAGGACCCTATTGTGTTGTTTTTTTATAAGGTTTTATTGGGCTAGTTTGACAATATCTCCTGAAATATGGAGCAGAGGGAAACAGAACTAAAAATAACATTAAAATATGTTTTCAAAAAATTGCTTTTGTCTTCTTGATTCTTTCTGGCAACCAACCTGGAATAATTTAATGAAGTGTGGAGCTTCATCCTTTCTGACAATGTAGTTAAATCCGTTTGCTGTAAGTTGGTCACAAAAATATCAAATAAAAGAACATGTAGAGCATATTTTTTTTTGCATTTTTTCATCTTGGGAATGCTTTGGGATTTTGAAGGACTTCAGCACAGAAAACTAAATGATTAAGAACAGTTTATTCATTATTGTCCTTTTTATAGAAGAGATATCTTTCTGCATAGAACAGAATCATCTACAAGATTCCAAATGCAGTGAGGATGCTGTGGTCTTTAAAGAGTTTTGGTTTTGAAAAAAAAAAAAAAAGTCATGTGGTCTTAAAAAAAATAACATGAAACAAGGTATGACTACAAGCAATATTAATTCCTTTCTGTGGGAAAAATATCAACAGTTTTGTGTGTGTGTGTGTTAAAAAATATGATAGTCTAGGGTTGCCAATATTTTGCTGCCCTTTTGAAGAAAGTGATGTGTCAGAGTGACAGAGAACTCATGAGCTCATGCCACTAGCAGCACTAACTGTGCTGTGTCTTTTATTTCTTGCCAAGGAGAATGAATGTTTTCAATAAAGTTATTTCTCATTCTAGTAGGAAAGTATCGATAACAAAGCCTAACAATGCAAGTTGCTGATGTGAGAGAAGTCTTGATTTTGTCAGATAAAAATGATACAGTGCCCAGAGGAGGCAGGAAAGCACAGGCTATGAAATGATAACTGGTCACTTGCCAGGAATATAGTGCTTTTCTAGGTATGATAATAGAGTTATATGATGACTTTTGGGGAAAAAAAATTAGGCCTCAAGCTCAGCATGCAAAATTTATTAGGAATTAAAATAGGAGATCTGAAGTTTGTTGCCTGTAATTTTATCTATCAGGGGACCTTGGTCCCAGAGATATTTATGTATTCTTGAGGGCCTTAATTATCTTTCCCACTTTAAAGTCTTTGTCTAAAAGAAAATTTAATCAGTAAACCCTACAGTGTGCTTATTTTAAAGAAATTTATTGTTAAAAAAAATAATTAATCGATGTGATCCCCCTGGATCCTGTATAATCTTTTGGAAATCCTGGCTACACCTTTGTGCGGTTGCTGTGGCAGAAATTTGGAAAGTTAGCTCAATATGTCACATGTAATAGGAGATGATAATCATCATTTGGTTAATTTTATTTTGCTTTACAGCATGTAATGAAATGCTGTTTTCAAGTCATTCCAGTAGCCCTGTGATTGATCTATAATTACGGGTCTGATCTCATTGTACTTTAGTGAATAGACCGCCTCTCAAAGTAACTGAATTAAGCTGAATAAAGATTAAAAAGCATTTCATATTTCCAAAAAGGCTTTGAAAAGTTTTATGGAATGAGTAAGATTTCTTAGAGGGGTTTAGTAAAACTACCGTGGACATATTCATCTGAGTCCAAGCTGTTCTGCCAACCTCATCAGTGGAAACTGCAAAAGGTAAATCTAGCCTTCATAGATCAAAAGCAGTGATGGGTCTTGTGACAATTTTCTCTGGATTGCAGTCTGTGATTAATCTCTCTGCTTTGATATTAGTGAGATAGCAAAGAGTTTGATCTCCTATAATCAATGATCATTTCACAGCTACTGGGCTGAGCGAAGCTTACTTCAGTTGCTGAGCCAAATGGGAGTTCATGCTGTCATTTATTTACTGTTCGCTGAAGAGGACATAATAATCAATGACCTCATCATATTTTGGATATTTTGTTTGCTCATAACAGTTGTTCTGTTAGTTTCTGGATTTAAAATTCTTTCTTTGTTTTGACCATTGTACTATCTAAATAAATAAGGTTTGGGTAATTTAATTGGTATGCAAGTAAGGTTTACTTAAGAACAGCTAAATTTTAGCTCTAGATTTCTAACACAGAAATATGTATTTTTTCAGAGGTGATGTTCAAGTTTGGTTTAATATAAAGAAAGGGGCAACTCAAGAGATTGCTTGCAGACTTGGGACTAAGTCTTGATACAACTAAATCATCTCTTGAAGGGCAACATGCTTGAGAATTTTTTCAGTACCTTTTGGTATTCCCAGCCTCTTCAGCAAAACCAGAATTGGTTGCTATTGGGCAAGCTGAGCTTTGAAGGGGCAGAAAGTATCACCCAAACTCACAAATCTAGTCAGCTTCAGAGAGTTCATCTCCCCATTCCAAGTCCAACAACTTAGGAGGTTGTGCCTTCTTTTGTTGCCACTCCTAACCTTTGAGCTTGGGTGAAGCCAAAAGCAAAGAGCTATTTGGTAAAATCAAATTTGCCTGTATCTTTAGAAATGGCTCACCTGACAAAGTCAACTGCATTGTCATGAATCAGCAGTAATTAATAGTGTGCTTCTAGAAGATAAGTAGTTTCCTCTTTGATCTGTGATACTCTCTGATGCTATAGTTTAACAGAATCAATCATTTATTTATGTCTCCTTAGTAGCTTTGCCTTTTAAATTAATTGCCCTGTGGAATTCTGTATGTGTTAAAGTTGAGTAGAGCTTCTCTTCTTATGAAATATGAGAGCGCTGATCTGAAGAAAATAAGTGACATGAAGCACAAAACAATACTTAACAAATTGTCTTCATTGCACCTGGAAATCTTGCTGTGTTTCCTTTTAATCTGTGTGTTGGTTTGTAACCCTCAGCTCCCACTGAGAATCAGAAGCATACATAGCCTTCCCAAACTATTTAGTCTGTATTTGGACCTCCAAGTTTGCTGACAGGTTTGTAAAGTCACAGTAACCAGATAATTCCTTGGTGAACACACAACTGATAATACTGAGAAGCTGACGCTGTTCAAGTAAGTGTTGGTATCTATTTATGCTTGCAGCTTTCCCTCTGGATGAAGCTCTTTGTGTGGTTGTAATAAATTTTAAGTTTGTGCTCTGAGATTTTATTTATATTTCTTGAAATCGTAGCTTCTACATGAAAAGGATTTTTCATGCAGTTAATAATTGAAGAAAGGCAAAAGGTTCTTGGGTAGATGTGCCTTTTCGACCAAATGATACAATTCAGGGGAGAAATCATTCAAAATCAATCAGACTGTTATTCTGGATCAGTTTAAAAGAAAACAAACAAAATCCCGTTTTCTTTCCCTTCCTCATCTCGGATCTGTCTGGTTGAAAGGTTTCCAACTGTAAATTACTTTAAAATAGCCGATGCAGTGATGAGAGCAGGAGTAGCTTGCACTTATCTCATGGTCTCCATTCTGCCTTCTTTCCAATATCACATCACCCCTTTCCAAAGTAGAAATACTTCAGTGTTGCACTGCTCATTTGTTCCATCTTTGCCAGCACCCCCTACATATTCTCTAAACAGGAATTAAAATGTTGTCCATTACAATTTTAAAGGCTATTAGGGATCATCTGATTTAGTTTAAGATCTTTTTGGTTATCTTTAGATAGCCCTGTTCTAAAAAGACTCTCAGTCTCAGTTTTATTTCTCAATAATAAAAGCCATAAAGTAGACTTGCCAAGGTCACCTGGAGAAAAATATGTAATGTATTTCTGCAGGGTATCCAGTTCCAAACGGAATAAATACATTTCCAGTTTGTAATACAGACTATTTGCTCTTCTGGCAAGCTCATTTGTTCTTCCAGAATTGCATTACCTGACTCCTGTGCTGCAGGTTTAGTCCCTTTTTCCCTGTTGCTCTGGCTGCATTTAAAAATTAGTATAAGAGGAAATTTAAATAATAAGATAAGTCTGTTTTCCTAAAATTCAGAGTCCTGACTTGACTCTTCACCAGGCCAATTTCCCCCATAATCATGAACTCCACTAGGGAATGGTCACTGCAGCCCAGACTGTCTCCTATCTTGCTCTTTCTAATTAGTTTTACTGTGTTCATAAGCAACAGGTCCAGTAATGCTGCAGATGTCCACCTTATGTGTGGAAAATGTTTAGTATGGCTCCTGTCTTCAAGAGTGACCCCTGAGATTCAGTTAGAACCTGCAGTCACCTCGATGTCTTGAATTTGTGAAGACAAGTGGGGTTTCATCTTCTGAGTCCCTAAAAGAAGTTAAGTAACTGCTCAACTACCAGTAAAACTTAGAGGTACCTGAATTCTAACTTTCAGGGCTGAGGTTCCTGTAGGTGTTGAAATACATGCTTTACACATGGACAGATGCATATTGTTCTTTGCAAGGGCTGAAATAGATAAATGTAAATAGATACAGCATTGCTTCTGAGACAGACAAATTCAGCAGACTGAGACACACTGCACATAGACTGAGGTATTTTAAACCGATACCTTCAGTGTGATTTTATCCTGTAGTTTTGTTGGTCAACTTTTAAACTTTCAAATTCTGGAAAGTGGTTTACAAGTGTTAAAATTCAGTCCTCTAAATCTCAGAGGTGCTTTCTGGAAACGTAGTCTTTAAATCTGGGATCTCTATCCCTCTATCTCTTGTTTTGTAGAGAAGTGGTTATGAGGGGGTATGGTAGTAAACACTGCTCAGAAGGTATATATATAGAACACTGATCTGATAAGAATGGTTCTGGGGAAAAGAAAGGATTGCTGATGTAGGATTGCCAGGAGCTGGGTGGGAGAACAGGAGACCTGACATTTCTTTATGTCCTGGTTTTGGCTGGCATAGAGTTAATTTTATTCATAGTGGCTGTCATGGTGTCGCGTTTTGGATTTAGAAGGAAAACAATGTTGATAACACTGGTGTTTTAGTTGTTGTCAAGCAGTGCTTACGCTAAGTCAAGGACTTTTCAGCTTCTCACACTGCCCTGCTAGCAAGGAGACTGGTGGCAATTGCTCACCGCTGGGGAGGAGTGTGCAAATGGCTGTGTGGTACTTATCTTCCTGCTGGGTTAAACCACAACACTTTATTTCCTCTTGCTTTTTCCTTAGAAAATCCCTGGTTGATCATGGTTTCATTCACTTCTACCTCTATGTGGACTCTTAAATCTATTAGATGATTTTGATTTGGCATGCCATGAGAAATGTGTTATTTGAGTATGTGCTGTCAAGTAGCCTGTGTAATACTGGTGGGAGAGAATTAATTTCTGACTACTACTTTAGATATAGTGCATTTTTTAATAAAGCAGTATGCTGTGGAAAGCACAGAGATTTTTACTTTGAATAAGACTTGTAATAATGAATTAAATATTTAACATGACATTTTGTATATGTTTGTTTTTTTATTTGCTTATTATTGTTGATTTTTTTTTTTCATATTCCCATTTCAATCAGTTCCTTCAAAGGTCATGTTTAATGTCACGCCACAACTCTTTCAGAGACATTTATTTTTGTGCTGGTGCTGGTAATGTTAAGCAAATATCCAGCATTCTGGTCACTGTCTTCAGTTTATTCTCTGTTTAAACATTACATTCCAGTGTATTAAGATATTTCAATCTTATTTGACTGCTTTATGTTTTAAGGGAACATTTCAGTTCTTTTATCACTGAAAAAACAGCATACTGATATGAAGGGGCTTCCGTCATAGGTATGAAGTGTGCATATTGTAGTAATCTCAGAAATTTGGGATGGATTTCCACAAAATTGTTGGTAAATTATTTCAAAGTTTGAGCATGAATTAGTGAGTAAATCTATGAGACCTCTCTCAAAATTCCAGACTTGAATGACCTCTTTGCCTAGCTATTCCTCCCACAGAAACTAGAGCTAACTTTGTTTTCAAATCTTATGGCTTTGGCTTTTGATTGCTCTTTGGAGTATCCAGTTGAACAAATGGGGCAAACTAGAAGTTTTGATACTTCCAGAGCTATGATATCACTGAGACTTCATGGGATGAGTCCCAGACTGGAGTGTTGTGATGGAGGGCTATTGGCTGTTCAGGATGGACAGACAAGGCAAACTTGATATCCACAAATCCATGGGTCTGGATAGGATACACCCATGAGTACTGAAGGAGCTGGCAGATGCTATTGTTAAGCCATTCTCCATCATCTCTGAAAGGCTGAGCACAGGGAAGGTGCCTGAGGACTGGAAGAAAGCCAATGTCACTCCAGTCTTCAAAGAGGGCAAGAAGGAGGACTCAGGAAACTACAGGCTAGTCAGCCTCACCTCCACCCCTGAAAGGTGATAGAACAGTTCATCCTGGAGGTCACTTCTAAGCATGTGGAGGAAAAGATGGTGATCAGGAGTACTCAGCATAGATTTACCGAGGGGAAATCATGCTAAGCTGATTGGATAGCCTTATATGATGGGACGACTGTCTGGCTAGATGAAGGTAACTATATGGTTTTGAACATGTGGTAGTTTTACCCAGCTGGGCAGCTGAACTCCACTACACCGCTCTCTCACTTCCCTTCCTCAAAAACAAAAGGGGAGAAAATACGATGGAAATGGCACAAAGGTTAAGATAAGGACAGGGAGATCACTCAACAATTATCGTGACAGGCAAAACAGACTCAGCATAAGGAGATTAATACAATTTAATACCTATTACTAACAGGCTAGAACAGTGAGAAACTAAAAACAAAACACACCTTCTTCCCCATCCACCCTCCTCTACGTCCTTCCCACGAGTGGCACAGGGGAACAGGGAGTGGTGGTTGTGGTCAGTCCATTATGCTTCACCTCCACCACTCCTTCACGGTCACTCCCTGCCCCTGCTCCACGTGGGGTCCCTCCCACGGGATGCCGTCCTTCCTGAACTGAGCCTGCGGGGGCTGCCCACAGGCAGCAGCTGTTCAAGAGCTGCTCCCACATGGCTCCGTACCACGGGGTCGGTCCATCCCCCAGGATCACACTGCTCCAGCACGGGTCCCCCACGGGCAGCAGCTCCCCCAGGCCCCCTGCTCCTGCGTGGGCTCCTCTCCACGGGCTGCAGCTCCGGCCCGGGGCCTGCTCCTGCGGGGGCTCTCCATGGGCCGCAGCCTCCTCCAGGCCACATCCACCTGCTCCACCGGGGGCTCCTCCACGGGCTGCAGCGTGGAGATCTGCTCCCTGTGGGACCCATGGGCTGCAGGGGGACAGCCTGCTCCACCAGGGGCCTCTCCACAGGCCGCAGGGGAACTGCTGCTGCATACCTGGAGCACTGCCTGCCGTCCTGCTGCACTGGCCTTGGGGGCTGCAGGGCTGGTTCTCCTCACACTCCCAGCTGCTGTTGCACAGCAGTTTTTTTCCCCTTTCTTAAATCTATTCCCACAGAGGTGCAAACGACATCGCTTATTGGCTCAACTCTAGGCAGTGGCGGGTCCCTTTGGTGCTGGAAACTGGCCCTTATCTAACATGGGGCAGCTTCTGAGCTGTTCTTTAAAGAAGCCACCCATACAGTCCCCCTGCTACCAAAACCTTGCCACATAAACCCAGTACACATGTTCAGCGCAGGAAACATATCAATTCTCTGTAGATCAGATAGGTAACTGATGAATAAAGGTAGAACTAGCAGAAGATAAAGTCATGGTGAAGCAGAAACAATTTTGTCCATGTTTTTTAGAAAGGGATGTACATCAGCATTTTTGTAAAGGGCTGAGACATTCACTCAAGAGAGGCCTAAATTAGAGACATTGTCTCAAATTCAGGTGTAATTGTAAGAGGCGTGCTAAAAAATTGCTAAAATGGATAGCAACAGATTGCCAGGTTCAGGTGATATTTACTCAAAACTGGAAAGAGAATTTGCCGAAGTGTTAACTGTGATATGAGATCTATTGTTTTAATCAGCCTGTGTCCAGGAAAACAGAAGAAAATTTGATGACACTTTTAAAGAAGGGCTCCAAAGAGCCCAACAAGTCTGACTTCCATCATTGGTGGCATGATGGAACAATGATAAGGGAAAGACTTTAAAATTATATCAATATATTTAGCAACTAAAGAATCAGTGTGGCCTTTTCACAGGACATGATGCCCTTAAATATGAGGGGGTTTTTTTAGAAAGAATCAGTGAACGTTTAGGCAGGGACATTGATGTTATGTACTTGGGTTTCCAAGCATTTGAAATTAATATCCTCCACCAAGTATTTATAAGACAAAGTATTCTTAGAGAATAGGAGTCCACTTCTGGATTAATGGTTACTTAAAAGACATGAAATGAATGATTGTTTCTCCATCATATAGACATGCAGTTTTATTCTGTAGAGACTTTGCTGTTTGTAATAAATGACCTACAAAGCAAGGTAAGCAGTGTTCATTCATGATGCATAATTATTCAAACTTTGATTGTCAAGATTTGTGTGGTGGTTAACGAAATGGCAGAAGAATTTCAGCACTCAGAAATCCACAGTGGAAATCCATGTGGAAAATGGTTTAAGGAGTATATGTGCACAGTAGAGTGCTACAACTGAGATGCTCAGAAAAGAGATCATAGTGTTGCTCATCTGGGGCCTTCTAAAACCTTATCTCTATTCATCATTGTTCAGAAAGGCAAATAGAATGTTAGGGATTTGGGGGGAAAGTAAAGGAAAACATAGAAAACATTATTGTGCCACTTCAATTTGTTGTGCCTACCTCATGACTGCAGCATGCTATTTTCTTTACCTTATCTAAGAAAGGATTTTGTAGAGCTAAGAACGGTAAAAGGAAGAGTAAACATGGTCAAAGATATGGATCAGGCCTTATATAAAAACTGATTAAATAACTTGTTTTCATCTGGTTGGAAAAATGAAAGCTGAAAAAGAGTATTACAAGAGGTATGTAGAAACATAGTGTTGGAAAGGCAAATAGGGATCTTTCTTTGCCGTTCTTCCATTAAAGGCAGCAGATTTTCAGTGAACGTGGTGAATCCTGTTCTTACGCAACGCAAAAATAAACTGAAGAGTTTTATGCTGCAGGTAGCCTAAGGGTTTTATTTTTTTTAATACATTTTATCCCAAATTGAATGAAAATGTGATTTTACGTAATAGTGGGAAAAATAATCGTGAAGAGTGTTAAAAAATTATTTTGAAACTACCTAAGGTGCAGCCTCTGGCAATGTCTCATATACATTTATTTGGATATTGGGAGGGCATGCACAGTTGAAGCATCATTCTATACTTCCTGTGTTCCTTATACGCTGTACCTAGCAATGTGTTGTCTGCTGGCAGTGACAGTATCCTGAGCAAATTAGAGTTCTGCTGTGCCCCAGTATAGTCCTCCTTTTATTCTAAAACTTTAATTAAATTATTAGGAGTTACAAAAATCATGTGCTTTGACTCTTATGTCATTGCTGCTGTAGGAGCATAAATTTTACTGCTCACAGTGCTCTGAAAGTAAAACCACTTCTGCATCATGCTGCTTTGTCTCAAAACTGCCATGTCTATCTCCTATTACAATTGAAAAACCTCCATTCCTGGGCAGATCCAGCTGTCCTGGCATGCCTCATTATTCCATGAGATCTATTTGAAGCATACAGTAATAGTTGCAATGAGGATGCTAGTAAGCATGTGGAAGTAATACATCTGGGTTTTCAAAAAGCCTTTGAAGAGTTTCTATGCCAAAGCTCATTAGTGCTGTCATGGGAAGGAAACAAAGGTTTGTTTATAGACTGAAGGTTGGTTTAAGAGATGGGAAGAAAAGTTCATTGATGACTTGGTGGTTTGGGGGTCACTAGCTATTGTGATTTTTGAAAATGATTTTAAGAAATTGTTTGCCCTGGATTCAGATCAGTATTGCTGCTTCCAGTCCCTCTGGGATTCTTAGGGAAGATGAGGGTAAACACAGAACAAGGATAATGCCTTTACTTATGTCACAAAATAGGGCTTTTCTAATTTTCGCTGCCCAGCCCGAAGGACAAGAGAGTGCACACACTTCTATTTCATGCTAATAGTAGAGAGGTTAATTTTGATCTAATCCATTGATTTAAGTAGGCTCTGCTCATTTACACAGGCTGACAGAGAGTCCCTTTCCATCATCTTTTATTTTTCATAGGGAACAGCAATCCCAGCACATGTGATATGTCTCTGTTTGTGCTGTGTAAAAGATTTTTGACGTACTAGTCCCAATCTGCAGTATAACATAAAACCTGGGGTTTTAACTCATGCTTTCTTGTCTTTTAAACACTAGGTGGTAGTGAGGAATTCTCAACATGGTAAGAATGTCATTATTTCTTAGGATTTTCCCATTTGCTAAGAAATTCTAATGTATCTACTACACTATATATATCTACTACTACTATCCACTACACTTTTCTAAAAAACACATTCAAAATATTCAGCAGGTTATCAGTTCAAGCTCCAACTAATTTGTTTGCAAATGCGTAGAAAGCATTAGAAATCTTGTTGTTAGAGAGATTACTTGCCATTACGTAGCACCTTCCTTTGCTAACATTGCCTGACATTTTTAATTTTGAAACCTAGCTTTCACTCACTTAAACCTGGCAAAAATTTAACTTTGTGGTCTGACATTTCCCTGGCTGGGTATCTGCCCAAAGCATGAATGATTTGATTACTGAGAATGCATGAGGCAAAATACAGGCATAAGAAGCATGAAAGCAAGTTTACAGGCTTGTCACTGGGGATCTGTAGTTTCGAAAAAATGGCTTGCAAAAATATATTGCAATAAATGGCTTGCAAAAATATATTTCCATTGAATTATTCCCATTATGTTTATTCATGTACTTATCATGGTATATTATCATATTGTGCCAGCTTAAAGTACCATATTCATGGTACATATTCATGGTACTTATCATGGTACTTATCATGGTATATTATCATGAACGCAATAAAAATCATGTAATTATAGATGCTTGAGGGACCTGAAGTAAAACTGTCTAGACTACTTTATTTTGTCATTTTCCAGTTGTGAAGGTACCTACTTGGCCACAGAACATTACAAAAAAGTCAGGACTTTAAAAAAAAAAAAAAAAAAGAAAAACTTTTGTGCAAAGGTAAAGAAAGCAGTCTGTCCTGGGTACTTGGTTCAAAATGTGGAATACAAAGCCTAAAAGTAAAATAGTGAAAATCTATAGGCAGCTAAATTGCCATGTTCAAGTCCCAGAGTCACTTTATCATTTAATCCCTTTGAATTTTCACCTTCTGGAATAGTTTTGGTTTTTTTCTATTTTTTTTCCCTTTTCTTCCAGAAGAATTGCATATTTAGGACTAGATTATGCTGTTTCCATGCAGTATAGCATGTTTTCATCATTCAGGAATTACAGCATAGGTGTGTTACCCCAGGAAAGCATCTAGAGCAAGAACAAATTAGAGTCTTAAACAGAATGTACTCAGTAAATCAATCTCCATGAAGTACACACTTATCAATGCCCCTGTAGACAAATTAGAATACTACTTTTTTTTTTTAGCCTGGGTAGTCGGGGGTCCAGAGAAAGTTTATGGCAGTCCAGGCAAGTACATTTTCAGTTGGAAGGTAATAAATGTTTGGGATTGACTGCATGGTAGGATTTCTTAGGGAAAAATACTAGGATTATTCCAAAAGCAGGTTGATGCTATACTGAGAGAATGAAATTTTTCAAGAGGTTGCCTTGAAAAATTTACACCAAAAAGTCCTTCTTACATTTCTCATGCCTTTTATCATGCTCAACAAAATCACTGTTCAGTTGCATTTTGCCTGACAGTTAAGATACATAAAATGCCCATTTTGTTCAAATGAATGGCAGTAACCTTTATTCCGAATGAATAGCTGGTCCACCAGGGGAAATGAAGCATTGTCTCTGCAGTTCCTCTGTGTTAACTCTTCATCCATTATGGCTGAGTAACAGTCATATTTTTTTCCTTATCGTTTTGCCAACTTTAGTTCCAGTCTCTGTAAGTGATCACTGTATGGTTCATTAAGTATTTGTACATACAAGCTGATGTTTTGGGAGTTATTTTTACGATCTGGAAGTGATGGGATCTGGCCAAATTTCTTGTACTGCTTTACTCAAAGTATGTTTTCCCATGACAGTGTTGTGTGAAATGACCCTGTATTGGATATTCTACATGAAGAACATTTAGAAAATGAACTTTCTTCTCTGAGTTCTCAAAACTATGCTGAATTGTTGCAGAAAATGATGAAAATTGTGAAGCTAAATGTGGTTTTGATTTATTTCTGCCATCCCCAAACTACATGAGTTTCATCATGTATATACCACAACATACAGAAATGGAATGGGTGAAATTGTATGATTTTTGTGTGTGTGTTTTTAATTTTATTTTTTTCAGTTGAACTATGGTTAAAATTAAGGTGACTTTGTAGGCAGAAATGTAGAGCAGTAGGGAATATGTAACTAGCAGTCATAACAAATATGAGCTTTTCCATCATGTGATTAAGTTTAAACATACAAATAGACTTGCTGACTTTATTGGTGAGCCTCTGTGGAAGTAATTAGAGAGGAAAAATGTAAGAGTATTGAAGGATATTATTTTAACCTTTATGGTAAAGACCACCAGCACAAACTTTCTCTACAGACTTCTGTGATGGAGTGCTCAAAGTTTCACTGTTTTCTTCAGAGGAATCAAGACTTCCATATATAACATTATATGTTACTCTCACATAATGTAGTTGTTTCCCTGCTCAGTGGACTTATGCCAACAGAACTTGCAACTGTTATTGGCAAAGTAGTGCACTGTCCTAGACAATAATGACTGAGGGATGTTTTTGCTCTAGTGTAGAAATGGAGGGATTTCAGTAACCTCATTGGGGTTTTGAGGTTGTTCTGGTTTTCCATCATAAAGTCACTCTAACTCTTTTTTTTTTTTTTTTTTTTTTTTTTTAAGAATTTAATTACCTGTAGAGGCAGGAGGATGCTAAAGCCCATTCTTGTCTAGTTCTTAGGTGTGGACAAGAACTGTGAGTGCAAAACTAGGACAGAAATCTAGATGCTCATCAGCCCAGCTGGGGGAATGCTTGAATGCTCATCCCTTCCTCAGCTTTTCACCAATGTGTCTGGCCAGTTGCTGACGGTTCCTTTCTGTGGTGTATAGATGGTTGTTACCAGAGCCAGAAGCTCTGCTTGAGCAAATTGGCCCTATTATTTCCATGTATACTTGGTGTGGATCTGTGTGGATATCACTAAGGAAGCCTCTGAGGTGGCTTGAGTCCCTGAACTATGGCTCACTATGCTTTGTCAGCATGGTCTTAACAGTTCTGAAGCACTATGCCGCAGCTTTGTCCCAAGGAACTACTGAATTTAGGACTACATTAATGTGAAGATCACTTCTTTAAAAGCATTTCAATGAATTAAATGCCTTAGTCTTAGTTGCAAACATGTGGGCAAGAGCCAGAATCTTCTAAAAGGTCTATCATTTCAGTTATTCAAAGCCTACATCATTTCAGAAAATAATAATAATAATAAAGTCTTAAACTATGCTACTGATGCATTTGAAAATTGTTTGATGTATTTGAAAATTGTGTCTAGTCCGCTGAAAACTTTCACTAATGTTAATCAGGACCCTGTCTTTATATGTTCAGGAAATACATAAACCAATATTTTTTTCTTGCATGTTAAGTTATTGCTTATGAAATATTAATTGCTTTTGCCATGAATTAGTATTTCAGGGTTTGGTGCTACGTAAGGTGCATCATTTGAATAGTTACTTTTAGTCTGTTGTTCAGAGTACTGGAAATGCATTAAAACAGTCCACTCTTAATTTGACAGATGGAGTTCATGAAACTAATTAACAGAAGATCTGTGATTGAAATAAAGACCCAGTTAGGATGAAGTCTTGCATAGATGGAGAAGCCTGAATATCTATGGTCTCAGGCTTCTGAACCTTCTAACTATGCTTAATTTTGCTCCGAACTTAGTTAACATGTTAGTTCCCAAAGTGCTATTTTTATAATTAGGTCATGACAGTAAGTAAGTGTTTCTGAAGTGAAAAAGCAAAAAGAAGGTTAATGTTGCACAGAACTGTGAGCTGTTCCCAGTGCTTGAAGATGTTAATCCTGTGGGCGGAAAAACTTGGAACACTGGAGAAGAAAACATGGAGGATACTTCTCTGGAACTCACTGTTTTCCATTTCCTGAAAGTCCTAATTTCTAAGGAAATGCAGTGCCTTTTCCTTATTATGTTTGATTACTTCAGGAAGTGGGGAGTCTTTTGGAGTCTGTAGCCTCGCAAAATCATGTGAGAAATCTAATCTTTTTCATCCTACTTCAGTAAAACCAGTATATACAAGTGCAAAATGAATGCATTTCATGTGACTCTCTGTGCATAAGTAGACATAAACTTATCGATTTTCACTTACGTTAATGTCTTCCAAATCTGAATCAGGATACTGATCCATTTCTGAGATTCCTGAACAGCATTTTCTTGACTGTAAAACAGCTTGAGATATATATAATCTTTGTCCTGAAAATGTACAGCATAATGCGAACTGACAGCCATTGCTTCTGTACCAGCAAAGCACAGTGGAGTATAATTCTGAGGCTGTCTGGCCTAATACCTCTATGAAAGAACTCAGTTCCCAGGTTGCGAAGGCCATGCTTCTGGAGGAGAAGAAAGGTCTTCTCACTCTGGAAGTAACAATTAGTAATGGAGTCATTGTTTCACTGAGATTAATAAGCTCTATATGCCACTAAAGGCAAATTTGCATCCTTATTTGCTGGGCTCTGAAGGGCCTGGTTTGAAAACAGTGCCATAACTCTTGATTTGGAGTGCTATGACTCGGAGGAAGTTCTCCAGTAACTTCTTGTATTGGCAGGTTCCCTCAGTACTTCACTTGTTCTCCTGAATAAATTCGGACTTAATCATTTTTGAATGTAACATCTTCCTCCCACTTTCTCACCCGTGGGCTGCTTGGGGTGCACAGGGAGAGGAAGGACCACCTTTTCAGCACTGCAGCTCTTTGGACATAGTTTAATAAGCTGAGATAATGTGTTCCGGCTCAAACTGACTCTGGTTTTGTGGTGGCAGGGGGAAAGAGTCCTAGTGAACTGGCAGCAAGATTCACGCGTAGCTGGGGACGCAGAGGCTCGGAGCTGTGGAGAACTGAGCTGTAGTTATAGCAACAGATTGCTCCTCCATGGGTTGAGACTTTCCACATGATGTATCTGAGTTACTGGCTGCTGTGTTTGCTGTTGCCATCTGTTGTGATCCCTGTGTAGCTGGTACTGTATCTGTAAGCAAGCATCCATTGCTGTGGCAAAGGAGGTTACATGCAGTCAGGTATTGCATATGATGGAATGCCTATAGGGATTTTGGCACCTGGTGGAGCAACCTCAAGGTTATGATAGTTTCTCCCTCGGAAGAATGTAATCAGGTGCAATGCCCTCTGCCAAGGAGTGTCCTGAGCTCTAGGAAATGAATTGGATGGTCATTTTTAGCAACCAGGAAGGCTGTTATCTGGCAGTATAGTTTGGATTCTGGGACCTAAGTGTGTTAGACACTAATTCCTATTGGAAACTTGAACCTAGAAGACGTGAATTTTTCACCTCCTTTAAATCCGAAAGACCTTTTACAGCAAAGACCAGGTCAAATGAAAAGCAGCAATTAATTGATTTTGTGGATTGAGGGCCAAATGAATTATCTGGGTCTTCTTGCCTTTCTTTCCCATAGGTACTCTGTTTGAGTTTGTTTGTTTTAATAAGATAATCTAAATCTTTTTCTGTTTTTTTTTTGTTTGTTTGTTTTGTTTTGTGTTGTTTTTTCCTTTTTTTTTTCCTGCCTTACCTTTGTCCCCTTTACTTGTATTACACCGAAAACTGAATAAACCAAGTATCTATTGCCAATGATGTGGCAGGAGGCAGTTGTGTACAACAGAGATCCTGGAAGTTATACTTCTGAGTATGCAGGTCTAAGAAATAGCCTGCTTTGCTAGTAAACCATTTCACTTTTGTATGTCTCATCAGCACTGTAAATATAGAACACTTCTTTTCAGCCTAACCTGCCATCTGGAGCTGAATTTGAGTAACAACTTACCATAAGGAGTAAGTAATAAATAAATTTGAATCAGCTCTGTTGTTAAGAAATACAACTTTTCAAGTTCCTGCTGTAAAATTTAGAGATTTTTTTTGTCTCTCTTCTGAATTAGAGATCTGCCAAATTATCATGAAACAATTTGGACAGTCTGAAAGCAGAGCTGTTTTCTGGATAGTATAGTGAAATTTCTAATAATTGAGGGCTTTTCTGTCTACAGAAACTTTTGCTTGTTTATTTAAATAACATGAGAGTCAGGAGATAAGAGTACAAGCTGTTATTAGAGCTCTGCACATACCAAAATGGCCTATAGTTTTATGAAGACAAGCATATGAGAACTTCCATAATGATCACAACAAAAATATGTTGCTCTTACCAAGGCATTTCTCAAATGCAAAATATTTCATGAGTGCTAACCACTTGGCTGCCCTTTTAAATCAGCAGTCAATGTCTGAGAAGTCTATGGCTGATTCCTTATTGGCAAAATCAGTCTGGTTCTAGCAGTCATCTCAGCCACATGCGTAGCTGCAAACCAGAATTAATTGCTTAAGTCAGTAAGTTACGTTGTTTTTTATTATCTCCTCTGCATCAGCATGTTTTAAGGTACTGGAGGCTGATAGGAATACAGACAGATCTAACAGAACTTTTGCTGAGAATTTGGACGAATTATGAAGGGCTAGTTGCAGCCATGGATGGGGAAGGGAAAAGGGTGTTCAAGGCAAAGAAGTGTTCAAGACCAGGCTGGATGGGGCTTTGAGCAACCTGGTCTAGTGGAAGGTGTACCTGCCTATCACAAGGGGGTTGGAACTAGATGATCTTTAAGGTCCCATTTTCAAGGCAGAATTTGAAGAGAGGGTAACTACACAGGACAATCTTTCAGAACTGATTCTTACTAATCTGTAGGAACTGGTTAACAGTGAGGACAGGAAGAAATTTGGTGACAAGAAAGAATACTTTTTCAGCTTTCTCAGGAAGGACAAGCAGGAGACAGCTACATAAAAACAATGTCCACCTCCTAGTGCTAATTTGAGCTGCTGTCTTTCTTGAGGCAATCCATCTGCTTGCTCTCTATACTCTTCTAGAAAGTTTTCCAGAACCTGTCTCATTAACCTGCTGTCACAGAAAATAATTGTTATTCCTTCCTCACATCCAGAACATTTAACATTGATGTAGGATGCAGCAGTGAAGATGAGAAAGAATGCAGTTTCCTCTCTGATACTAACCCTACCTTTTTTAGTAAAACGTAGAGCATATAGCATGCATATTACTTATATGCAAACATACAGTTATTCTGTCACCTGTCAGAACCCTGGTGTTTAGTTAAATGGCTAAATGGGAGCTGTGCCTGAATATTTTTAGTTCTTGGCTTGGAAAATGCCTACCTCAGTGCCAATATTTTGTTTTGGTATGTGGAATTTGCACCTGTAGTTATGGTAGATGCACAAAATGTACATGGATAACTCTTGATGCCTACTTGAAAAATGGGCTTGCAACACAGTATTTCTACAAGGAAATGACACCCTAGTTGTTAAAGAAGTCTCCTAATTATCAGCATGTGACACTTGGTAGATGTGCAGGTACCAAAACCATGAGTGAAATTCAAAGCCAGTTAGCTGTGGAGAAGTCAGTGACAGAACTAACTCTGGGCCTCCATAAATCTAGAGGCCTTACGGATTTCTTCACTCAATTCCCACCACCATTTAAGGAGTTCTGCAGATGTGTTGCTGCTTTTCTGTTTTTCATCTAAATGCAGAGGGAAGATGGACAGGAGAGGTGAGGTGTGGTCAGTACTATATTCTCTGTGTTCTAGTAAATTGGGGTTTGGGTTGGGAAGTTGGACAGCAGTGTTATCAGTTGTGTGGGCCTGCTCTCACAAAATCTGTAGCTCAAGTTGACATGGCAAGAGTTTTCAAAACTGGTCTTTGGCTGAAAAAGGCACAATGCAAATACTTTATTTTAAATAGAACAGAATGTTTGCTGTATCCCAAATTATATTTTTCCAACTTGCTTTTTCAGTGAAGTTTTGTTAACAAAATATTCCCAGAGTCATCTTTACCCAGCTATTTTTTAGAATATCTATGTAACCAAAATGATCAATTGTTCATGTGTGTATAGGTTTCACTGCACTGTAATATAACGAAAGATATATTGTGGAATTCTTAGAAGTCTGTTTAATATATAGAAGAAGAAGAATATGAGTACTTTTTGTTTTGATCCTTCTGGTCTATGGTTTAGATGAAAAAATTGTATCATTAATGGTACAGTGACTGCTATTCTGAAGACATACAGGGGAGGGAAAGGGCACAAAATATTGAGGAAACAGGAATTTGGGGAATGATAAAGTGACATGACAGCAAGGGAGAGAAGCAGCCAACTAAAAGATTGCTAAAAGTTCCCAATTTGAGAAGATGAACATGTTCCTGGTGATACCCTGGAGAAGTAAGAGAAAAATGATGAGTGTCTGCATGGATGGCAAAATATGTACCTTCCCCTGCAGGTGTGGAAAGGGTGGACAGATTTCTGGCAGAATACAGGTAAAAATATAACTTTAAACAGAAATAAAATGGATGAGAAGGGAGTGCCTGGACCGTCTCCAGCTGTGTAGTATTTCTTGGCTTGTGTGCTGTGTTCCTCAGAAGAGTCACAGACAACAAACAGGAGAAGGTAGTGTGATGATCCAAACGTTTAAAGCTGATTCAGAGCAAAAACATCAAATTGGTGAAACAACTGTGAAACAGGTGGGAAGGGGAAAAGGAAGGGGAAAAAAAAAGACCATATTTAGTAGTTGTGAAGGAGTTCTATACATGTGTCATATGTGAAGAACAGGTCTTGATGGTAACAACATGAAAGATGTCCTTGTCCATGGCAGAGTTTTGGACTAGATGAACTTCAAAGGTCCCTTCCAACCCAAACTGTTCTATGGTTCTATGGTTCTGTGATTTTGCTGTAAGCAGGTTTCTAGCTCCTCTTCCATAAATAGTTCATAGACTAGTGCTTTGAAGGTCATCCTCCTTGAAGTGTTGGACTCGGAAATAATTACATTCAGGTATGTAAGTGAAAGTTATTCTGGGTCCTCTGAATTATTAGAACAAATCATTCAGCTTCCAAAACCTGCATGTATTGTATTTTTGTGTCTATTATTTATTTATTGTCACACCCAACACAATGAAAGCATAAACTTGGGATTTTATCACTACCGTGCTAATAATTAAACCCTTTTTCCTGAACTTAATACAGCTTTTGACCAAAGTCAGAAAATTACACACACACACACACACACACACCCCTCAATATCCACTTTGTATTAAATATCACTTATTTTAGTATAGACTGTGTAATCTGCAGAAGAGAGTGATACTGTACACCTGTTTTGATTAAAAGATGGAATAATGCAACAGGCTTCTTCTAACACACTGAATCTGCACCAAGAGAGGAGGTAATTTTTTTTCGCAAAGTGATGCAATTCTGTTTCTTTAATGTCAACCCCACCTTGAGCTTTCTAACTGCATCTTGGTATTCCTGGTGAAAAATGACTAGTTTCACATGCTGAAGATGATGAAAATTGGAAGATCTCATCACCTTGTGAGTTCCAGAATTTTCTTACAGATTTCTAAAAATTTTTGTGTGTATTTTCCATGTCTGGTAAGAGCTTAAAGTAACATGAGTTCTCCTTTTGAGAACTTTGCCAAGTTGATATGATGCTTTATTTTACCATTTCATCATTGATTTCCTCATTTCCCTCAGGCTGTGACATACAGATATCTTCACTGTAACAATGAGCTATAATTCATACTAAACTGTTTCAAGCTCTTAATCTTACCGTGTAGCAAAATTGGCCAGAGCCCAGCTCAGAGGGATGTTAAACAGCCTGCATCGCTCCATTTATCAGGGTAGCTCAGCCCCCTTGAAATGAGTCACTTCATTCCAGAGAGCCCTTGAGCCAGAGACAACTATTAAATTTAAGATCTTTTCTGAAATCCTGTCAAAGTAAGCCTCATGCCCCAACCCTGAGCAGCTGTGTCTACCAGAATATTTCAGGACCAGACCCTAAAACTGCTTGCCATCACAGTATTTTTAAGGGTATAGCAGCAAAGTAATTTTATAATAGTATTGAAATACATATTTATTGTTTTGATGGATGAGGGCAGGGATATTTCAAGGTGGTGTATGAGAGTCATATATTCTGAAATTCCTAACTAAGATTTTGGTATCAGGAACAGATTTTGTGAGTCTTCTGTCCCAGTTTATTCAAACAGATGGACAAGGAAGGATAGGGTACATGTGAGAGAGCAGAGATCATAACCTAGGGGCAAGATCTCTACAGATTCTACTAAGAATTATTAATGTGTGGGCTCTTTTTTGCCTTAGATGATTTCTGAAATTCGAGCTCTTTGGGTAATGTAGTTATGAGCAGCTACTGACACACCATGCAATCCTTCGTGCCCCTTCCTCAAGCTGTTTTATAAATCATGTATCATACTCTACTTTAAAAAAAAAAAAAAATTCTTAATTGACTGCAGTGATGACCACAAACAAGTTTTTAGAAACCTCTATTTAACACCACTTTGTGTAGGATTTGACACCAAATTTCAAACAGTTGCAGAGCAGATCTCTGTTCCTTAGGTACTTATCTCTAAAAGATAATTAGAGGAACGTTTCTCCCTCAAAAAATGGCAGTTTCATTAATATCAAGGTGTTTCACAGAGAGATTCCAATTTCAACTGGAGTTTTGAAGAGGGAGTGTCATGGTTTTTGTTGGGATAGAGTTAATTTTCTTCACAGAGGCTCATGTAGTGCAGTGCTTTGGATTTTTGATCAAAATAGTGGCGATAACACTATTGTTTTTTGTCTTCCCAAGAAACCTTTACACTGATGAGCCCTGCTTTCCTGGAAGTGGCTGAGTATCTGCCCGCCACCAGGCAGTAGTGAATGAATTCCCTGTTTTGCTTTGTTTATACACATGGCTTTTGCTTTAGCTAGTAAACTGTCTTTATCTCAGCCCATGAGTTCTCACACTTTAACCTTACTGATTCTCTCCCCCATTCTACCTGGGGAAAGTGAACGAGTGGCTGTGCAGTACTTAGCTGCCTAGTGGATTAAACCACAACAGAGAGAATTTCAAATAAATTGTTCTGATGTTCCTGCTTCAGTTGACTGATACCAGGCTGTTGGTTTTCTTTTAGAAGCATGAGTCATTTTGATAACGTAAGAGGCTTAAACTTTATCATTCCAAGTAATTTCATTTGTACTCTAATACTAACATTTATTTTCACAACATATTACATTTCATGGATTCTGTTGAACACTTAAATATGGATTCAAACCTAAACTGACTGAGGCAATCAAATCAAATCATATCAAATACTAAATAAAGTGAAACATTTTCACATTTTTAAAACAAATTAAGTCAATGTTGTCTAAACATTTTCACATTTTTAAAACAAATTAAGTCAACATTGTCTAAGTTAATTTTTTTTTTATTGGTCCCAACTGGAAATATGTTTCAGTTTTTATTTGGCAGCATATTTTCAATCATTTAGGTATCACTTCTGATTCAAATTGAGACACACCAAGACCATAGTCAGTCTGCGGCAGTCATAAACTGCCAGGCTATCACCGTGTATCAGACCATCTCGGAAAATAAATAAACAAATAAATAAATAAATAAATACTTATTTTAATGTTTAGCCTTCTTTTTGTACACTATAAGCCAGGCTATCATTTATATTTCTACTCCTTGTTGGAGTGAACACATAGCCACAACCTCTTGTATGCATTGCAATACCTGACCTGTTGCTAATTGAACTTGAATAGGCAAGTTTTTGTCTGACTGACATTGGAAATGGATTCAGAACAACTGAACCTGATTATTTTCCCTCACATAACAATAGCCATTTCAAGGATAGAGTCAGAAAACCTAATGTTTTGCCAATGTTATGTAACCATCCCATGTCTCAGATAACAGTGGTCATATCAACAGAGCAGAAAAGCAAACAACCACAGATAAAGGGTTGCATTTGAGAGGTGTCATCTAAAATCACTGTTAGAGACATGAACTTAACTCTAGGAAAAATCTCAACAGTGTGAATTCCATTTTAATTTTGAGACTTCTTCCTCTCTTGTTTCTTCATTCACAATCCCGCTGTTTTGTAACCATATTCAGTGCCCTACTTTGCGAAGAACCAAAGCTTTTTTCCAGTACTGGGGCTCCCCAGTACAAGAGGGACATAGAACTACTGTAGCGAGTTCAGAGGGGGGCTACTAAGATGATTAGGGGACGGTCATTCTGTGATACTGTGATTTTAAGTTCTTACTGAAAACTTTGTACTTCATTTTTATCCAGTTTTACTGAATCTTATATTCATTATTTTACTCACACCTTCAATCATATTTGTCTTTTACCTCTTCTTATCTCCTAGGATAATATATTTACAAGGATGACAATCACTTGTACTCTGATTATTGCCTCTTTGATACACCACAAATGCAACGTGTTCATTGTATTTCAAATATGAAAGCATTCTTTGTAGTAAAATGGTGCAAAGAAGCAGAGTTTTGAGTAACTTCTTTTAAAACAATAAAAAGAAGAATGGCTCTAGTGAGTCAGACCATCTCACCTCCTCTCTTTGACAGGGGTCAAATGCTTACGATCACAAAACAGGTGAGGCTTCTCCATTTACATCCTCCATCTTCCCACAGCCTGTGGCTTACAAAACCTATATAACAAACATTGCTTCCAGCATGTGGTTTTTATTAGTCCTCAGTAACATTTTTTCCATTCATTTTTTCTTGAATTCTTCTTTGTATTATATTCTCTACCTCAACAATATCCTGTGATAGGGAGTTTCCTGGGTCAACTATATGCTGTATGAAACAGTATTCCCTGCAAATTTCATTTGCTTCCCCATAGCTCTTCTGTTCTGAGGCAAAATGAATAATTGTTCACAATTCACCATCCTCATGTTGCTCATAATTTTAAATAACATCTGTCACATACCTCTTCAATTGGTTTCCAAAGTACAGTGTCCTGTCTATTTAATTTCTTCTCAGAGAGGAGCCATTGCATGTATAAGTTTTTTTATTTCTTTAATTTTTCCACTAAGTAAGAGTTAGGGAAACAAATGTTAATTATTCTATTATTCTAGATTTAAGAAGACAAGAAGACTGAAGAGAAAAAAAAAAAAAGTTGCTGCATATAGACCATGTGATTTGAAAGTAGCTGAGGGGTAGCTAAAATTAATAGGTCAGCAAAGTAACCCACAGATGTAAATTCAAGGTGGATGAATGAAATCTTTGTGAATTACACTACTGAAAACAATGTTTTAGCAGTATTTAAAAAGTGACTTGGCTTTGATTTAGTCTTGAAGTTAACAGGAGCAGCAGTAGGCCAGTGTTATGGGTGCTTTTGAAAATACCTGTCCTATGGACACTGCTATACTCTGAGCTCCTCTAGCTGGCTTATTCTGGATGTTGAATGCAACAAGTAAAACAGAATATACTCACTCAACAGAGCCAAACTGTTGATTTGATGTATTTTGCATAAAAGTATAACATAATGCTTTCACGAAGTTCCGTATACAACAACTACAGTGTCGCACTGACATGCATAAAGTAGACCGTAAAGAGAATTCTGTGGTAAGAGATTTAATTATAGAGAACAGGCATCTGAACTTTGAAAACCTTTTGTGAGCCCGAGCCATATTTTGTTCCTACTCTGGGCAATAGATGTAGTATTTATTTTCCCTCCTTTTCTCTTCTAAAGTTTTTGGTTGGTTGGTTGGTTGGTTGGTTTTTTTCCTTCAGATTTTGTATGTAGGGTTTCTAAATCATGGAAATTGCCACAGCTAAGGAAAAGTTTATGCCTGTATTCCTGAGCAAGACAGAAGTGAGAGTTACTCTGTAGGTGGTATCGTTTGAAGCAATGACTTCTGCAAGAGGGTCTGAAAAAGGCCAGGTTTGGATATTAACAGGTAGGGGAAGGAGTGGTTTGGGCACAATTAGGTGAGAACATGAAAGAAATTTAAGCTGTGAAGGTCAGAATGCATTTGGGGAGTTGACAAGTCCCCATTGAAGCCTTGTTCCCTCCTTGCCTCCCATGCTTACATGTGTGCACGGTTGCAGAGGGGAATGTTAGATACACAAGAGATCTCTGGGTTAAGTATCACCTTCAAGGACAGAATCCTTAAAAATGGCTGCGGTCACACCGTAATTGAAGTCTGAACTCTGAGACAGAACATATGGGTTATTCCAAAGAAATACTGCTACATAGTCATTCATATTTTTTAAAAGGCACAGACTTAGAGGCCACAGAAGCTAACTGTCTAAGTTCTGCTAGAAAAAGCTCAAAAGGAAGACAGGACTGATTACATGGGATTGGGGTAATCCATAATATTTTATAATATTAAAATATTGCTACAAAACTAGACAAGTGCAAATTGATACAGAACTGCACTGTCTTTGCCTAGACTAAGAAATACCAAATATTTCAAATAGTTGCTGATATTTCCTTAATTTTAATCAATTTTAAGCATGTGGGTAAAGTCTTATGTTTGTTTTTTTCTTTCCTAAACAAAGAAAATTTGAACCCATACTTTGATATATGCTGTTAGAATAAAGTCTCAGAATTCTAAAACAAAACAAAGCCTTAAAGCCTAAAGATTGTTTGAAATTCAGATGAAGAGGGTGTATAATATACTTACATAAACAAAGTCATCAGCAGATTGAATTCAGCCTACAGCTGAATTCCATTCCAGCAGTGCCTGAGGTGCTTAGAAACACAGAAGTTGACAGTAATCGAATTATTTTATTCTGTGTTTTGAGAAAGGTCCTAAATCTACATCTGACAACGATTTGGGGAAATTTTTTGTACATTTTTTTTAATTTTTCTTTAAGTATAGACATAACACATTTACACACCACTTTTCTCTTTCATTAAATACTGTTTCTCCCTTTTGTGTCTTCCTTTTTCTCCCTGATCCAATAAAGTAGGGGAATAGAACACAAAAATCAGAGAACTGGAATTTCTGCGTGATGGGGAAATTAAGTCAGAACAGTTGCAATACTTTTGTATATCTTGCTCAGAAATTCCTCCAGCAAAATGACATTAAAGTGATTTTTTTTTTCTTCCAACAGTTTATTTTTCTTAATAGAAATGCTGTTGACTAGTCCTGACTTTAATCTGAGTGTCCCACTTTGAGAGAGACAAAATTGCCCCGGGGCAGAGGAGGCTGACCCAGAAAAGATAAATTAAAAAGGAGGTTGTGGTAAGCAGTAAATGACACCCACAATTGAAAAGGGCCATAAAACTGTTCTTATGACTGTATGACAGGGAAAAAAAAAAAAAAAAAAAGTTGAGGGAAGGTTGCTTTGCTAAGAAATGAAGAATGGAGTAGTTCTGGAAATGTTATAGATCTGAAATGAGTTTATGGACATTACTACTAAAGCAGCCTATGGAAAGAAATATGTGCAATATAGAAGCATGAACAGCTCTAACCTGACTAGGACATATATGGCAGGGCTTCCTATAACAAAAAACAAAAACAGTATGCAAGGCCAGTTGCATACACAGGATGTGCTCACAGGATGGAGAATGGCTACTGCTTGTTTTTTTTATTGAATTTGCTCTCAATTAGCCACACAATTGCTCTTGATCCTGTGCTCTGACACTTAGCCTTGGCATAGCAAAGCAAGCAGTAGTCCCCAGGATAAGCTCCCTTCATATGCATCCTGGGCTGGTCCTTAGTGTTAATTGCAATTCAGTGAGATAACACTGCAGGACCTGTAATAACAGGAACTTCTCACAGGCCACTTCAAACTCTGAAACAGCAACAACAACAACAACAATAATAATAATAATAATAATAGACTAGTCATTTTCAGAATGATGCACGTTTAACTCACTAGAATATGTAGGTTCTGAAAGTCTTAGAAATGAAAACAGAAAGAAAAAAGAAATCAGGGAAGTAATCTTCTATTTCCAGAAAGGCTGGAATTCAGCTGCTTGGCTCAGGATTCCAATTCTGCTTTTGTAATATAAGGAGAAATGTTTGTAATGCAAATCACTCACTAAGGAAAGTGGATGAGCCGCTTTCCTCAAGCAACAAATCCTGGCATAATCTTTCATGCACCATAAAATCCATTTTTCTCAAGCATTTGAAGCATTTGTGCCTCCATGTACTAAGCTGACAACAAGTCATAAGGCAGGACTTAAAAAGTGCTCCATGTGGGATGGCACAAAAAGAAAAGAAAAAATGTTAAAATGTGCATTTATTTAATTAAGCATCCTTATAGCTCTTAGTAATGAGGTCACTGCTTCATTCTGTACTTTTTAGTACTAAGGAATTGTTTCCAATCCTTTTCCAGTCTCCCTTTAGCTGTGATGGGACTCAGTAGGCAAATGGCATTCTTGCATACTGGGTTAGTTACTCTTCTTCGTATCATGCAGTCTGGGGAAAAAAATGTTTTCTATTCAGTGACTTCATTCCTTTCTCAGGAGCCATTCCAAAGAGGAGTTTGCATTGCTCCCTTTTGCTTCCCACTGTAGCCTTGTCACTCTTGTGGGCAGCCCATCGCCTCTGTTTTCCTTCTTGCTCTTAGGTGGCCTGTGTGTTTTAGCCTGTAAGTAGATGTTGGCAAGAGGTGTTTTTTACATTCCTTGAAAATATTTGAGATTAAGAATAATAAAAATTACATCCCAAATCAGGATAAAAGGCAGAGGGTGTTGTCAATTCCTATGGATTGAACAGTTCAAGGGGAGAAAAAAAGAAAACAGCTGAAAGACCCTGTCAGTTATTGTAACTTTTTCACAGAATCTCAGAATGGTTAGGGTTGAAAGGGACCTCTGGAGGTTGTCTGGTACAACTCTCCTGCTCAAGCAGGGGCACCTAGAGCAGGTTGCTCAGGACCATGTCCAGATGGTTTCTGAAGGTCTCCAAGGAGGAAGGCCACCACCTCTCTGGGCAACGTGTTCCAGTGCTCTGTCACCCACACAGTAAAGAAGTGTTTAGACTGGTGTTTAGGCAGAATATCTTTTGTTCCAGTTTGTGTCCATTGCTTCTAGTCCTGGCACAGGACACCACTGAAAATAGCAAGACTCCATCCTCCTTGCACCTTCCCTTCACGTATGGATACATATTGATAAGATCTGCCTTGAGACTGTTCTTCAGGCTTTTCTTATCTTACTATTTTTTCCATAAATTTCTAGACATATAAATGTAATGCTTCCAAAAGAAAAATACAGCTTGTTCTAGAGAATGTTAAAATGTTCTGAGGATTTTTTTTTTTTCAAAGTGAAACATTTATGGAAAATTTCAAAGAACTGGCAACATTCAATAAAATTCTGGTCTTTTTTTTTTTTTCCTTCCTTTGGTAAAAATTCCCTATTAGTTGTATGTACAGACACAAAGAAAAATAATAATATCTTGTGATCCTGGAATGAGGGAGCCTCTACACTGTAATTCAAATAAAATAAAGACACACCAAGGTTCTTTCAAAAACAACAGCCTCGTGCTCAAAATATTGCATCCCATATAAATCTCACATCAAAAATAAACTGTCAAGCAGGCATAGTTCTAATGAAAAAGCAAGCATTTTTCCCAGAGTATTGATTATTTTACCAGATCAATAAAGTAAAAAATAACTTCTCTGGAAAATAATAGCATGCTAAAGAAGGAAAGTTTTGCTTCTAGCAAGGATGCATGAATAAAGGAAGAAACACATAGTATCTTCATGGGCATGTGGATAATATTAGCCTAAGAACAGAGAACATATCTAAATGCAACAGAAGGGTGATTAATTATTATTGAAGAAAGCCCAAAGCGTATCCAGGAATATAATTTTGATTTGTCACAAGCTGTGACTGGAAAACATGAAAAACCTGGAACAAAGAGGAGCACTACATGGAATACACAGGATATGAGAAATGCACTTTTTATTATTTTTTTTTTACTACATCTTTATTTGGGCCTGTAAAAGCTACTGTAGATGTGGAAATAAGTAATATTGTATTATCTCGAGAGCCTCATGTAAAATTGGTAAGTCCTCCTATGACATTGAAGTAGTTCAAAAAATGATGTTTTTTATTTTTGAGTTCCTTTGCTCCAAGGGTTTCTAGCAGCAAATACAATCAGTTTATCGTTTGGTTTAAAGGAGTATCCTGATGTGATGAGAGGGTTCTTATTTTGTTGTTTTTGTGTATGTGTTATGGAAGGCAAATCTTACAGATATCTCCCATTGCATTCATGTTCTGTCTAGAAAAAAGATTATCAAGAGTTTCTTTTATATATTGTTTCAAATCTTTGTCAGAAAGGCCAGATCCCTGAAGAACTGATATCAGCAATATCTTCAGAAGCATAATTAGTCATTCGTATCATCTTTCTTGTAGTTGCTCAAATTCTTGAACTAAATTGGCCTGAAATACAAGTGTTTGAGTTAATCTCTCTGTTCAAGACATTTTCATTTAGAAAGGACTCAGGGACAATTGCACCTGCTTTGCTCAGCACAGTGGTCTAGAAAATTTTGTATGTGTGTGTGTAAGCACCTCCTGCTTTTGCATGAACTATGAATTTCTCGTTTGTCAGTTCAAGCTAATATTGACATTTTAAAGAACTTACTAGTTAGTACCCTCTGGCAGCTGACATCTTCTGAGCATACTTGCATTTGCTATCATATCTGACATTCTCTGCAGGAGTCCTTGTCAGTGTGTGCTGGCTGTGTGCTGCCTTAATACTGATACGTTAATCAAATGGAGAACTAACATATGCATGTTGCCTTCACATCTGGGGCAGCGTGGAAGCTGTGGAAAGCAAGTAAGTCTATGCTGAAGGAGGAATGCCAAGGAGATTCAGATGTCCCTTGCACAACCTTAAATTTGATGCGTTTCTGACAGTGTTGCTACAACTCATTCTGGTGTTCTGAGCTAGATGCATAATGTTGCTTGCTCAGCTGCTCCAGTCTTGTTATGCAAACAGAATAATCTGAAATCTCTGAACCTTTGTGAGGGAAGTATATAGTTCCAGGTCCTGGGGTCAGGAATGCCCTGAATGTGTTGTTAATTCACTGCTAAATATCCCCACTTCTCTGCCTTGCCCCATCTTCTGTGCTTAAGCAGCACTGGATGCCAGTCTTTTCCAGTCTCTTTGTTCGTGCTGAGGAGTTCAGTTTGTTGGAACATCCTGGCATTCTTTTCCTGTCCAAAGGATCGAATAATCCAAAATATTCTGGGGGCACGACAAAACCATGGATCTGAACTAACACCTGATGAGCAGATGGTACCTTCCTGATAGATAGTACAGTGTGTTTATCCTAGCTGTTTAGAGATTGTTCCTCACAACTTTGTCCCACCATCTATCATCCTGTGGGACTCAGTAGGTCAGGTTGATAGTTGGACTTGACAGTCTTCATGGTCTTTACAGCCTAGATGATTCTAAGATTCTATAAATTATCTGGTTTTAGTTATAGAGCCATGGAGAGCCTCAGCTGGATGAGAAATGATGGTGTGGGTTGTCCTAACTCCACAGTACAGTGAAGATTCTTTATAGTCATTGCAAAACCCCTTGCCATGGGATGTGTATGATAAGTGCTAAAAAGGGTTGCTTGCACGTAACAGTAGGTCACATAATCTTCCAGAAGGGCAAAGTGATTCCTATTAGACTGATATAAAGATGACCAATAGTAGGTGTGTGCTCACATATATGTTTGGGGAGGGACAATGCCTGATAAGTCAATGGAACAGTCTGGTTTGTGGAAGCGTAACAAACAAACAAACAAACAAATTTAAAAAATAATTTAAAAAAAAAAGAAAGAAAGAAAGAGAGGCACATGTCACTTTAGGAAGTAGTATATGTTTTGCATTTTGAGGTTGTGAATTATAAAAAAAAAAAAAAAACATGATTTTCAGGCAGTATGTAAATACAAAATAATATGGCTGTTAAGGATTCAAAACTAGTGTATTTTTGGCTTCTGTACTGTATGCAGTTCAGGACATCTTCTAGAAAGTGAGGTATGGCATCTATTTATTGCTTGGTTAGTAGGCACATGCAGGAAAACTTTAACATGTTTTTATTGACTTCTGATGAAAAATACGTATCAAAGCTATTTTTTTTTGCTAATTTAATTTCATCCTTCTCATCTTAGACCTGTGATTTGCTCCTGTTCTCCAGTTGTCCATCAGCAACTGCAGGAGCCCTTCATATCTGTCAAGCCACAGCAGTAACTACAGTTAGGATGTTCTTACTTTTTCTGCTGCAGAAAAAATAAAAATAAAATAAAAAATCCAACTTCTTAAGGCTGCCTGGATCTTTTTTATTCTTTCTTCTTTCTGATATTTTTTTAATAACTTGACAAAAAAAAAAAAAAAAACCATAACAAAATGAACAAAAACAAATGTCCATTTATTCTCACACCTTTTTAAATACCACTGTCTATTTCAGGGGAAGCACTAGATATCAAATCACTGAGATTGTGTGAATGATGTTCTAGTGTGTCTGCATTATTGATTTAGTATCTGGTCTCTTAAAGGCTGAAAGGCATCCAAATCTCATTGACTATATATAACTGTATGGTGGCTAGGTCTTCAAAGATTTTCAGAGTCTGCAGAATTAGGCTTTCAAGATTTACGATATTTTAAGAGAACTTGAACTGAAAACCCTACACCCTATACTTTTGAAAGCTATCTAGTTTGTTGTTGTTGTTGTTGTTGTTGTTTTCTGTTTTTGTTTTTGTTTTTTGTTTCTTTAAAGATTTGCCTTCAGATGTAAGAACTGAAGGCTTTTGCCTCAACTGGTACATAACTCTCTTGGTGCATTATTGTCTCACTTAAAATATATTTATATCTGGTGAACGTTATACTTACATCCTTAATATTTTATATATTGAACTGTTAATCTGTTAATATTGATTGCACCCCAATTTAATCAGAATGCAAGAAACAGATGCTGTAAATATGACTGCATAAATAGTCCATTTTTTTAAATGGCTCATTCACAGAGATTGGAGATTACTGGTTACATGCTCTTTCTCTCAGTGAAAAAGTCTGCTGTTATGGAGGAAATCTCTTTATATTTTGCTTAGGCAAAAAGTAAACCTAGCTGAATAAGTTATTGCAAGGAGTATTAGTTATGAATTTATTTCTATTTTCTGTTTACAAACCATTCATGAAATGACCTGATTCTTTCTGTGGATGAAAATTGTCAGCCTAAGGGTTATTTTAACTAGCTATTTGCATGATTCCTTCTGGGTGTGAGGAAAGCTACATCTGTATGTAGTTTTATTCAATAGCTTGTTTTCTAGAGGTTTTTGGTTGCCAAACCCTTGTGGAACACCAGTGGAACACCAGTGGTGATCCCCAGGGATCGGTGTTGGGGCCAATCCTCTTTAATATCTTTATTGATGATTTGGATGAGGGAATTGAGTGCACCCTCAGTAAGTTTGCAGATGACACCAAGCTGGGGGGAAGTGTCGATCTGCCAGAGGGTAGGAAGTCCCTGCAGAGGGGCCTGGACAGGTTGGGTCGATGGGCAGAGTCCAATGGGATGAGGTTCAACATGGCTAAGTGCCGGGTCCTGCATTTTGGTCACAAAAAACCCGTGCAATGCTACAAGGAATACTTGATGGCCTTCAAAGGCATGCCAAGAAGTCACTGAGATTGGAAAAAACTGACAAAGCATTGGAAACAGACAATGGCTTTGTTGCCCAGGAGTGTAAAGATGACTGAATATACTCTTTCAAATAAACTTGTAAATTAAAAATAAATAAATAAACAAATGAATAAATAAATAAATAAAAATATGGAGAGAACCAGGAATTGCAACTATTTATCCAAAGTAGCAAATCTAGGTTGTGTTAAATACAAACCGAGTATCAATTCACAAGAGATCTGTTTTTTCCCTTATGTGGAAGGTGCGTTTGGGATGTTGGACAGCTGAACAAATTCACACAACAGACTTCAGGGAATGGAGGAAGAGAGAAAATGATACTTAAGGCTAGAGACATTATCTGTAACATGTTGCTTGTCATCTCTGTCACTGCCAAAAGAGTGTGATGGGAATAAAGAGATGTGTTACAGAAACACATGGCATTACATATTCTACTGGAATGGCAACGATAGGGAGTTTGCAAATGGCAACGCCAAATGTGTTGTGAAAATACAGTTTATTTTGTTTTTATGTGGTCTTTTATGAGTTTTTGCCTACTCATGGATTTCCGTGTCTGAAGAGTTTTACAGCTTTCTCTCTGAGTTATAAATTTGATATTTGATATACAGATTCGAGTTACTCTGAGAATTTGCAGTCTAAATCACTGTCTTGCACTGAGAAGGGAAACAAGCTTTATTTATCAATGTAATGATGGCTGGGGTGTTTTCCATCCTGTCCTCATTCCTTCTCTTATTGATTAATATTTCATGTATTTATAGATCCAAAAAAGCCTACAGGTGACCTTTATGATCCCATAATTGCATCTCCAGCACTTGGTTCCTGAATTTTCACCTAAAGTTTCATTGGTCAGGTACTGGGTGCCAATGTGCAAAACCACAGGCAAACATCAGATAAAGCCTTCACGCCGAGGACCATAGGATGGATCAAGAAATACAGAAGGGGTGATTGAAGAGCAGATAAATGTAGTCGGGTCATGCATTTTTTCTATGTATTTATAGTTTGTCTTGTTTTGTTTTGTTTTGTTTTGTTTTTGAGTATTTACCTAAACATCACTTCTGCAGCTTCTACTCTCTTGTACCTCTTGGTTCGTGGCAAAGGCTGCCAATAAAGATGTGCTAAAGTGAGCAGACTGGAGTTGTGTGTATTTGTAGCAGTATTATTTTCTCTATACTAGTTTAAATGTGGCCACAATGTGGCCACAATATGCCTTTGTGTACGAGAAGGTCAATGCTCTCCTGGGGTGCATTAGGAAGGGGCTTGCTACTAGGTTGAGGGAGGTTATCCTCCCACTTTATTCAGCCCTGGTGAGGCCACACCTGGAGTACTGTGTCCAGTTCTGGGCTCCCCGATACAAGGGAGACAGAACTCCTGGAGACAGAAGGAACTTAAATATGAGACCACAGAATATCCCAGAAGAAACAATACGGCGGTGAACTGAAATGTGAAACAGTGAATGAAAATACTGTCACAGCAGCTGGAACATATGGTTAGGGAGATTAGCCAAAAGTTGTTCTTATGTTTTGTTGGTCAAATGTTTTTTCATAGAAGAACTTTGTTGTTGTTGTTTTTTATCAATGCAAATGCATTGGAAGACCACTGGAATTCAAACTCCAAGACTTTCAGCAAAACAAAGATGAAGTATTTAAGCTTTCTGAAATGAAAATGCAGAAGCAGCTAGATCGGGGAGATCTTTTACTCAGTATTGTCTAGAGCATGTCAGACTCTGTAGGAGTCATTCCAGTGTTTTAAATGGGCTTGGAGTATAATCTTTAACGCTGTAGTGGTGTGTCAGGCTTCAGAGCAAGATACGGTAAGCATAGCTTTCATGCTTTGTAGATTGCCTCTGGCAAAGAAATTACTTGTGCTGGATCATGTTGGAATTGCATGATATGTAAAATAGAAGCAGAATGCAGAGGAAACAGTAATTGGGGAAAAATGGAGAAGAAGATGTGAAGAGAGAGAGATAGAAAGCAACAGAAAGTAATAAACTGGAGGAAATCCTTACCACATAACAACTGGATCTAATCAGTTGGGGAAAGGGGTTGCTTTGCTTTTTCATCAGCAGGATTTTTGTCCAAAGCCACTGCATTAACAAATAAGAGTAGCAAATTTCTCTGCAGAATCTGTTGCAATTTTGCTATGCTACTTAGAAATAAATGAACAGGCATTCAGGTAGCTCTGCCACTGCTGCTCCAGAATACAAATATGGCACAATTAAAAGTAGGTTTCAAGGCACATCTAATCTTTTAGTGAGTCTTCAGTCAGTCTCTCTGTCACATCAAGTTAGTATTTCCTACGTGGCATGGGGAGGACGGACATCTTGGTTGCAAAACCAGGTAGTTCTAGTGAAGGGCCTGTAGTGGGTCATATGTAGCTCAAATTAGAAAGGTGTTTTTCAGAACTGAAGCCATAATGCTTAAGCCTACTCCTGTGAAGAAAAGTCATCAAAGTTGTGCTCAACTTTACAGATGCTGTTAAATATTTTCTTTGAGTAAACGTACATGTCAGTCTTGGAGCTTAAATTCAGATTAGATCTAGTGCTTGCTGTTGGAATAATATCTAATGGCTGTCATTGAATTATCATGGCTATCATTGAGGCAAGGCAAGGCAAGGCAAAGGCAAAGGCAAGGGCAAGGCAAAGGCAAGGGCAAGGGCAAGGCAAAGGCAAGGCAAGGCAAGGCAAGGAAAAAAGCAAGGAAAAAGGAAAGGAAAAAGGAAAGGGAAAAGGACAGGAAAAAAGAAAGGCTTATTTTGTAAATATATGTCATCTGTGACTGTTCTACAAATGAATGGCATCCTGGGTGTAAAGTTTCATTAGCATTTAAAGCTGTTACCAAGGAAACTTCAAAATACAAAAAGAATGCTCCTTTTGTCTTGTGCTTTATTACAGTTTTCAATACAGACCTTAATTTCCTTGGACTGACAGTGGTTTACAGAAGTTTGGGGTTATTCAGCAAACCACAGAGTTTCATTGCCTATTTGCAATGACTGCTCAACTGGATTTGGTAGGAAGACAGATATATTATTAAATTAAAAACCGTCATCTCAACAGGCATAAAACATGACATGTTTTAAAATGGGAACGAATGACAAATAGAACAGGTGTAAAAGATAGAAGAATGGTGTATCAAATGGGGAAAATATGGCTCAGTAAAAAGAAAGCCTTTCAAAACAGGCATTGATTACTTCAAGATAACTGCAAATGACAAATTAAATTAAGATGAAGTGATGCTCTTGTATCAAGTATAAGATGTGATAGACAGAAAACATAATGAAAGCAAGACAGCAGCACAACACAGAAGAAAATTAAAATACATTGAAGATACCTAGCGATTAAGGCTTTTTGATCCCAGTAACAATTATACATATATTAGCTTTCAGAATCATTTTGGTGATGTTTTTCACACGTGTTTGATGAACACATACAAAAATGTGAGAAAATAAAAGGGGATTGAAATGCTTGCCTTGAAAGAAATCTAGAGGTGGTGATGAGATTTTATGCTCAGAGAATTTTTTTTTTCTTAGTCAGCTTAATAATGAATTAAATCAAAATAGTACACTGGACAATGGAAATCTGGCTTGTTGAAAACATTAAATTTCTTTAATCTTCAACTAAAGGTTTTACACAGAACAAACATCAGTAAAATTCTAGGCTTTTTTAATACCTTAAAAAAAAAAAAAAAAAAAAACACATTCTTCTAGAAGATTAAAACTTCAGACAGAGTAGGAGGCTTACAATCTTTCAGGACTTGAAGCTAAGCAGAAATAACACAACGTGTTATGGAAGGCTCATGGCACCTAATGTTTTCTGAACGTCTGAGTGGCACACACATTGGAGGGAACAAGAGCAAATTTTAGGGGAGAGGAAGTGTTCAAATGGCTAGTTCAAAAGTTATTAGCTATCATTGAAATTTAATATTTTGCTGTACTAGCAAAATCCTAAGTCCAACTGCTATTTCCTTTCTTATTTCAGATATAGGTTCCACACTTCTTAAAATCCTGGTGTAGTGTCACACTCAACTTCAATTTAGTGAGTTTGGACTCACCGAAAGAGAGCGACCTTTGTATGCTTCCATGGAGGAGGCTGTGTTCTTCTACATGGAGAATAGGTTTTTATCTAGCACAGATCTGGTCCATCTTCTAAAAGGACATTCCAGAAGCACTTGCAGCCTGAAGGAGATCTACATACTAACAGAGCTAATTTTCTTTCTAAACAAGCTAGGTGGAGATATCAAAATAAAGGTTTTGTTAGAGGATAAATTTTATCCTCCTCAGCAAAGAGGATTACCTGTATATGGATTTCACCTAAAATGGGCAAAAAATTGTGTGGAAGACACTATTTAGATATTGGCTATACATTACTATTAGTAGAAGTGCATAGGGATCCTTCCTTTATTCAATGGATCAAAAACATGTAGGATAAGGTACTTAAGGCAGGAAATGTATTTTAACATCTTCATGGTGTATTCCTAACATAATGTGACTGCTTTTTCTCATTTTCTGTTTTTCTATATGTTACATTTTCAAGTTTTTTTTTTTGTTTTTGTTTTTAATGTACTGAAAATAAGATATTTAAAATGAAAGGTGTAAAAAAGGTAACAGTCTCACTGCAGGATTTATGTTGGAAAGAATTTGTCACTGAAATTAATGTATCTGACCTCCTGCTTTCTCTAAGTATGATGAAGTTATCTTTGCGCTACTTCTTATTAAAAAAGAGGAACCCAAGAATATAAACCGTGTGGACAGTGGGTGATATAGAGCATGTCCCTCCAACCAGGCTTCAGTGGCCCACTATGGTGTCTCCATAGCTCTCAGGCACACTGGAGAATTGTACAGATCATTACTAGATTGCTTATTCTAGCTTAAGAAATCAAACTCCTGTGAAGTCTGTGAATGACAAGCAGTGTGATTTACCATAGTCCTGCTGCTTTATGCCACAGGTTCGAAGCAGTTGGCAAAGACAGCTGACTATTAAAGAGATGCTACTGGGTAGAGAAATGTTGGCAAGACTTAAGGGAAAAAAAGTCATAAAAGACATTGTTGACACAACCTATAGGGAGACAGACTCATAGCTGGTAAGAGTCATCAACAGATGTTTTCCCCTAAGGACAGTGATGAAACGGTGTTGCAAGCGGTCATAATGACCTGCAAGGAATATATGTATCTTTACTGTTGTCTCCCAGAAAGACAGTTAAACTACAATGAAGCATTGATGTATATAATAATGCTAACAAGAGATGTACAGAGGATGACATTTTTCTGGCACTAGACACAGAACCAGGATAAACACTAGAATAAAACATCTCATAACAATCCCTTGGTAAATCAGATTTTGATATTGGTAAGGGATAAAGTAGTCTGTTGTAGGAATAATGTCTTCCCAAAAATTTAATGTCACTACCGTAAGAGAAGGGCATATGTCTTTTTTTCAGCAAGGACTATTTAGTCTGGCTCCTCCATTACATGGTTAATTCTTGATTAATATTCCACTTTAAAATGCCAACAAAGAAAATGGACAGGGTTTTATTTCTTGAGTAGCTTCATGATTTCCATTTGCAAAGATTATGTCATCTACTGTGCTGAGTTTTGTCCTACCAGAGAAAATGAACACTTATAAGCAAAATATACTTTCAAGCTGTTCATCTGTTCATAGCTGCAGTAAGTGATTCTAGGGCAACTTACACTGTAACAGAGCCAAAGCTTCATTAAAGGAAACAAACAAACAAAAAAAACTGGTTTAAAACCATAAGAAAAAATATATATTTTTTACAAAGAAATTCTGTGAAATATGGGATCCCAGTCTTGGATGTCAATATTCTCAAGTGTGCCTCTGAACAAAGCCAATGGCTCTTTGTTTTGCCAATCAGATGCCCTACTACCAGCTGTTCTCCTAGTTCGATGAGTAACATCTAATCTAAATCTCCCTTCTTTTAATTTAAAACCATTCCCCCTTGTCTTCTCATTGCCTGCCTGAGCAAAAAGTTGCTCTCCATCTTTTTGCAAGCCCCCTTTAAGTATTGAAAAGCTTCACCGAGATCCCCTGGAGCCTTCTCTTCTTCAGGCTGAACATTCCTAGCTCTTTCAGCCTTTCTTCGTAGGAGAGGTACTCCAGCCTGCTGATCAACTTTGTAGCCCTCCTCTGGACCCATTCTAACATAGAATCATAGAATCATAATATCCTGAGTTGGAAGGGACCCACAAGGATCATCGAGTCCAACTCCTGGGTCCCCAAAGGACCACCCAAAAAAGCAGACCATGTGTCTGAGAGCATTGTCTCTATGTAGAGGTTCAGAAAGAGGATTATATGTTTCTTTAGGTCATTGTAAGTGTGCATTTGTATTGCCTGAATTGCAGCTGTAGACATTTTGATCAGATGAACATGCAATACCATAATCACAGCTTTGTCTATTTGAATATTAGGGCACACTTGCAATTAAAGATCTAGAATGTTTATCCACATTTGAAGGAACAGTTGACTAAACAATTTTTGCACAGTGTTCCTGTGCTTCTGTATCTGGCATGCAGAAAAGTGCAATGATTTTTCTTAACCTATTTCAGTGCTGAGTGTCACTATAGTATATCTTACAATCCTGCCACATAGCAAATTCTGCTAGAAGTCTTGAGAGTTTGAGAAAGTTAGTCGTTTACAGACTTGCCACTCAAAGACAGGTCTGTGTCTACAAGATGAGTGAACTTCAAAATATACCATAGGTCTCAACAATTTGGGTAAGTGCTGACAATACCTAAACTACAAAAAAAAAAAAAATTGTCACCTATTTGCAAATTGAAACTTTAATTTGAGAACTGACCAACTGACCTTTTGAGCTACTGCTTTCTCAATGTTCTTTTTCTCTGCCACCCACCAGCCCTTCATAATCTTGGGGTCTTATGGCACATTCTTACCTGTATTTGTAACTGAGAACATCTGTATACTATGTCTCTTTCTTTAATATTATTATGTGTGTTTTATTATTATTAATAGTAATAGTAATAATAGTAATAGTAGTAGTAGTAGTAGTAGTAGTAGTAGTAGTAGTAGTAATAATAATAATAATAATAACAACTTAGAGCAGGTTGCTCAGGACCATGTCCAGATAGCTTTTGAAGAGCTCCAGAGAGGGAGACTCCACAACCTCTTGGGGCAGCCTGTTCCAATGCTCAGTCACCTGCACAGTAAAGTGTATAGACTGAGCCTCTTGTGTTCCTGAAAAGACACAGGCTCTGTCCTCTTAGACACTCCCTTCAGGTATTTATACACAACAATAAGATCCCCTCTGAGAGTCCTCTTCTCCAGGCTAAACCATCCCAACTCTCTCAGACTCTCATAGGAAAGGTGCTTCAAAAATCATTTGAAGAACTGGTATATTTAAATTCCTTCGCTTTAAATACATGGTTAGTTATGTTGCTTAATGGCATTGAGAAAGCTTCAAAGAAAGCAACAGTAACTGGCAAAGAGTGGGGAATGAGGATTAATCTTTTGCTAGTAGGAAGCACACAGCAAAAAAAACTGCAATGTACAATAAACACAATGCCAACTACATAATGAGCAAAAGGCTGTAAAGGCAAAAACAAGAGAGAGGATGCCTTTAAGGAGCTTATTTCAGTTTTGTAGAGAATTTATTTGAATGCAGGAAAGCTTTATATTTGTTGTAGAAGAGAACAGGATGTATTTCCAAGATATTTAGCCATAGAAGATCTTCATAAGGAGAATGTAAAATATTGAGACAGGTGAGTGCTAGTGTAGTTTTGTGGCACAATGATTACAATAGGCCACAAACAGGGAGTTTCTAGAGACATTGGAAAAATAACTTCATTGAGCTCAACAGGTTAAAGAATTACTTTCCAGCTCATAAGAGAGAATATGAAGGTTCAACTCTGGTTTTGATAGCATCAAAACTACAAGAAAACCATATCGCCAAAGTTATCGCCAAAGCACCCATCCATCCTGGCCCATTAGGTCATGGTGCTTTCCTCCCACAAACTGTTGAGCCAGAAGAGCTTTTCCATGATTACTATCTTCATCTGGGGAGCAAAGAATTTCTGCTGGAGTAATACCTTGAAGACAGCACTGAATTATATCTCTTTAAGGTAGAGGCAACTGTGAACAGCCTCTCAGTGAATCACAGTGAAATATTTCTTTTCTGGTTGGATTATTGGAAATCAAAATATTATAAACAGAGTTTTGTTATAGAATCATAGAATATCCTGAGTTGGAAGGGACCATAAGGATCATCGAGTCCAACTCCTGGCACCACAAAGGTCTACCCAAAAATTCAGACCATGTGACTAAGAGCACAGTCCAAACACTTCTTAAACTCCGACAGGCTTGGTGCCGTGACTGTGTCCCTGGGGAGCCTGTTCCAGTGCATGACAACCCTCTCAGTGAAGAACCTCTTCCTTATAGACAGCCTGAACCTCCCCTGTCACAGCTTGACACCATTCCCTCAGGTCCTGTCACTAGTCACTAAAGAGAACAGATCGGCGCCTGCCCCTCCACTGCCCCTCGTGAGGAAGCTGTAGGCCGCCATGAGGTCTCCCCTCAGCCTCCCCTTTTCCAGGCTGAACAGGCCAAGTGACCTCAGCCGCTCCTCGTACGTCTTCGCCTCTAGGCCCTTCAACACCTTTGTAGCCCTTCTCTGGACACTCTCCAGCAGTTTCACGTCCTTTTTGTACCGTGGTGCCCAGAACTGCACACAGTGCTCGAGGTGAGGCCGCACCAGCGCAGAGAAGAGCAGGACAATCCCTTCCCTCAACCGACTAGCGATGCTGTGCTTGGTGCACCCCAGGGTATGGTTGGCCCTCCTGGCTGCCAGGGCACACTGCTGGCTCATGTTCAGCTTGCTGTCAACCACAGCCCCCAGATCCCTCTCTGCGGGGCTGCTCTCCAGCATCTCGTCGCCCAGTCTGTACGTGTAGCCAGGGTTGCCTCGTCCCAGGTGCAGGACCCGGCACTTGCTCTTGCTAAACTTCACGCAGTTGGTGATCGCCCAGCTCTCCAGTCTGTCCAGATCTCTCTGCAAGGCCTTTCCACCCTCAACAGAGTCAACAGCTCCTCCCAGTTTGGTATCATCAGCAAATTTGCTCAGAACACCTTCTAGTCCTAAATCCAAATCATTTATAAATACATTAAAGAGAACTGGCCCTAAAATGGAGCCTTGGGGGACCTCACTGGTGACCATCCACCAGCCTGATGCGGCCCCATTTACCATAACACTTTGAGCCCTATCCGTCAGCGAGTTATTCACACATCGTATGATGGTTTTGTCCAGCTGGATGCTGGACATTTGGTCCAGTAGGATCCTATGGGAAGCTGTGTCAAAAGCTTTACTGAAATCCAAAAAGATCACATCAGCTGGTTTCCCTTGATCGACTAGACGGGTGATCTTATCATAAAAGGAAATCTAATTTGTTTAACAGGACCTACCCCCTGTGAACCCCTGTTGGCTGGGACCAATGACACCAAAGAAGAGAGGAAAGCGGTTTTAATGGTTGTTGTTTATTATTATTGTTTATTGTTGTTATTGTTGTAATGTATTTATTTATTTATTATTTTTCTTATGATTATTCTATCAGTTTGTTGCCCCCTCTTGGGAAGAACTGGTAACCAAGCATCTTGAAGGGCCTTTACGCTGCAGGGCCTACACTTCTTCCAGGCAGACGTGAAGACCTGCTTCTTCAGAGGAGCAGCTGTCTGTGTCACCGTTTTGAGGGATCTGCTGCTCTTCTCTGTGCACCGCCATGCAGGGTGCGGCTTCGTCTTCAGGCACCTCTTGGGCAGCCTTCTCGTCCTCAGGCCGAGACACCCCATGCCCAGCGTGGCCTTCGGAAGGGTTCTCCTGTCACCCCGGTGCAGCAGCCCAGAGGAAGCCGAGTGCGCTCTCGCCCACTGCTTGGGACTCCGTGCAGAAGAGGTGACACCTCTACAGGAGAGGCGGGGATGGGGGAAGGGGCGGGGAGGGGGGGTGGGAAGAGGCCATCCTACAGGCAAGCCTGCATGATGGTAACTGGATGGCCTCTCCCCTCTATTTGCGGAGGCGGAGGCAGGGCCAGGAATATGGAGCAGTCCGGGCGCTTCTGCGAAGACGGTGGTATGGTCTCGCTGGTGGGAGCCCTGGCACGATGACGCTGCGCCATGTCAGATAGGATGGAGGTGGATGCACCTCCATCAGCTCTTCCTCCGCAGGTGGATCCACCTCCATGGGCTCCGCACCATCCGCCGCAGCTGCTCCTTCTCGGCCAGCGCTCCTCTGCCTCCACTTCTTCTGTGGTTCCGCGAACCACTTGGTCCCATGAAGGGGTGGGCAACCATCAGCCCAGGATCTCTTCATCCCAACCATCGTTGGTAGCCTCTAGAGGACCTGGGAGATGAGTGAGTGGGGGGCCAGGCGCAGGGGCTTTTATAGGCCCCAGGACAAAGAGGCGGGGGGGGGGCAGATGCCACTGTGACATCAGGAGGCCTCTGTGATGGCCGCTGTGATGGTGCGCCACGCCCCAGGCCCAACATGGCCATGTTGGGAGGGGGCTTGTGCGGCCTGAAAGAGGCCCTCATGTGGAAGGAGGAGGAGGGTAAGGGGGGCTGAGGGCCCCTTCCCTAGGGGTGGCTCTCTTGGGCCATTTTGCTTGCCAGAGGGACAGGCTGGCCCTTGGGCACAGGGACTGCCCTCTGCCTGCCCTCCTGTGCCCTGGCCTCCAGCCCCCTCCTCATCTCATTCCTGGGGTCCCTGTGTCACCAGAGGGTGGCAACAATGTTTTGGGAGGGTTGCGGGTCTTCCATTACCCCCAACCTCTCACAGACGTGGCTCCCTGCAAGAGGTGCAGCCCCCCGTGCTTGACAGGAGCTGGGATGGGGCGAAGCATGCAGATATCCCACCTGTGGGAAAGGGTGGCACAGCCGGCCTGCGCTAGGTCTGCCAGCAGTCGATCAAAGCCTTGCTGGTGTTCCAGTGGTGTGCCAGCCCTTCCTTGCCGTCCCCAGCACCTTCCCCTGCCCTTGGAGCATGAAGAGGTGTCATCTCTTGTGCCCTCAGCCCCAAGGGGTGTCTCGGTCTGAGGACGAGAAGACTGCCCAACAGGTGCTTGACGATGAAGCCGCAACACGAACAACAACAAGAACAATAATAATAATAAACAACAACCAGTAAAACCGCTTTCCTCTCTTCTTTGGTGTCATTGGTCCCAGCCAACAGGGGTTCACGAGACCTGTAGACTTCTGCTTCTTTCGAGGAGCAGCTGTCTGCATTACCCTTTTGAGGGATCTGCTGCTGCTCTCTGTGCACCGCCATGCAGCTCTGCAGAAGAAAGAGCCCCAGGCTCACACATTTCCTTTCCCACAAGCTGGGCTGGTTTGGAACAACCTGCTGTGTGTGCGCAGTGTAGCCATGTGCCACGCAGAGATACCAGCCGAGCGCCCTGAGCAGCGGTGGCATAAGAGCGTGCTGGCACTACTGGCTTCTTAACTCTGCACGCACGTGCCCTGCTTCCAGTCCTGCAGCAAGGCTGCTGGTGGCACAAAACTGGGAGGAGCGGCTGATCCACTGCAAGGCTGTGCTGCCGTTCAGAGAGACCTGGACAGGCTGGAGAGTTGGGCAGAGAGGAACCTCACGAAGCTCAACAGAGGCAAATGCAGGGTCCTGCACCTAGGGAGGAATCACGCCATGCACCGGGGCAGGCTGGGGGATGGCCTGCTTGAAAGCAGCCCTGTGGAGATGGACCTGGGAGTCCTGGTGGACAAAAGGTTAACCATGAGCCAGCACAGGAACCCTGTGGCCAAGGCCAGTGGGATCCTGCCCCTCTACTACACCGTCAACAGAGTCAGCAACTCCTCGCAGTTTAGTATCATCAGTGAATTTATTCAAAACACCTTCTAGTCCTACATCCTACATCCTGGTCTCTTCACGAGCAGGTTACAAACACCGATGGAAACCAGCGGTGAGATCCCCCCCTCCCCAGGGCCCGGCTGCGTAGGCCCGGGCAGCGGGTGCTGCCGGCGCCGCCCGCACTTCCTCAGCCGCCCTCACGAGGGCTGCCGGGCTTTGGCGGCTCCCTCGGCAGCCTGGAGGGGCCTCGGGACAAGAAAAAAGCCTCAAAAGAACAAAAAGCCATGCCCGCCACCATCCTCCGCTCCGTTGGGGCACGCCACTGCCCCGGAGCAGGTCAGTGCCACTTCATGCTTGGTGTGGATCCCATTACCGGAGGGTGTCATACAGGTGAGGAACTCAGTCTTCCAGTCTTATAGCATGTGTTTTCTTCTTTGCTGTCTGATGTGTTTGAAACTTGGCAAGGTTAGGAACCATTTCCACTCCATTATCAGGTGGTAAATGGCTTTTTTAGTCCTTTTTCTTTTTCTTCTGTATGTCTTTTTCAGTTTATCTACTGGGAGGGGAAAGCCTGTGAAAACCAATGGAATTGAACTCTAAGCATAGCTTTCTGTTCCTTTCCCCATAGATATGCTTGCTGCCACTGTGTTTTAAGTGGTGAAGGCTCTTTCATAAAAACAAAAGGACATTTCCTTGATCAATTCACATCTTCAGTATGCCTTCCAAGTATTCTAATCTAAACAGGGCTGTAGGAAGGAAACTCTGCTTTTAACATTGCTTCCTTTTACTGCTCTTACTGATGTTTTATTCATGTGGGGAAAAAAAAAAATATTTGTCTCTCTGATTTTGGAAAAAGCTGGACTCAGTTGTGATACAAAAATCACAAACCCCAAATTAACTGTCTAACGCTTTGCAAGAAAAGTGCATTCTAATAATACCATGAAAGCTCAATATCTAATCACTGGAACAGTGGGGAAGCTAAAGGATCCATTAATGAAAACTGATGCAAAACAGAAGCTTGATTAAAACAATTTAAACTGACAGATGATGTTTCACATGGTGGACAGGGGACTGCTCTGTTATGTGAGTTTCTTATGCCTGAAGATCAATAAACTACTGTGAAAAATCTCCCCCTGTGTGGACACACAGCAGTTCAACACAGGTTATGGGATATATGAAATTTACCAGTATACTTGCAGCAAAGTGGCCTGGATCTGACTGTAGGGCCTTCACATCTGTTGTGCTGGATAGTGTCATTTACAGGGATGCAATGATATATTTGTGAAGGTGAAGAGATGAAGTGCTAGAGAGGCGTATCTGTCATTCTCATCCTACCTCCTCCTCCAGAAAAGGGTGGTGTTTATTGTGGCATCAAAGCAAAAAGCAAATTCATTCACTCCCTCTATTTCTCTTGTTGTTTACCAAATAACAGCTATGACAAAACGGGGATTTGATATTCCATCAATATCATAGCTTTATCCAGGCAGGCACCTGACCCACATGAGACCAAGTCTGAAAGCTTTAAAATGTGAGTTTTGAGGGGTGTTCTGCATATATATATATCATCTGGAAATTGTATGTTGCTTCTGTTTATAATAGTATGCAGAACTTCATTGTACAAGATACTGAGAACTTCCAGAAAGGCTCTGGCTGCTTGCCTGTACAACTGATGAATCTGAGGACTGAGTCCTCAGAGAAACGAGTCCTGTTTTTAATGGTATTACCATTTTCATTTCTTTCTTGAGAATGCTATGCCTAACTGGAGAGCAACCTCACAGAAAGGGATCTGTGGGTTTTAGATGTCAAGATGAGTCAACAGTGGGCCCTGACAGACAAAAGGACCAACTGTATGTATGCTGGAGTGCATCAAGCACGGCATTGCTAGCCTGTTGAGGGAAGGGATTGTCTTGCGCTACTCTGTGATGGTGCACCCTCACCTCAAGAACTGTGTGCAGTTTTGGGCGCAACAATATAAAAAGGACATAAAACAATTAGAGAGCATCCAAAGGAGGGCTATGAAAATGGTGAAGGTTCTGGAGGGCAAGACATGTGACGACCAGCTGAGGTCACTTGGTTTGTTCAGTCCACTGAAGAGGAGACTGAGGGGAGACCTCATGGTGGCCTACAGCTTTCTCACAAGGGGAGGAGAGGGGCAGGTACTGATCTTTTCTCTCTGGTGACCAGTGATAGGACCCAAGGAAATAACATGAAGCTATGTCAGGGGAAGTTCAGATTGGATATTAGGAAAAGTTTCTTCACTGGGGGGGTGAAGGCCGAGAACAGGCTCCCCATGGAAGTAGTCATGGCACGGAGCCTGCCAGAGCTCAAGAAGCATTTGGACAATGCTCTTAGACATCCGGTTTAACTTTTAGGTAGTCCTGTGTAGAGCCACGAGTTAGACTCCATGATCCTTGTGGGCACCTCTCAGCTCAGGATATTTTGTGGCAATATATTTAAAACAACAACAACAGAAACAACAACAACAAGAAAAAAAAACGCCACCTTCAAATGTGTGACATGACAGCATCTAAACTAGATCATTTCTCAAGGCAACCTTGTGGCAGCAACAGTTTAACTTTTACTGTGAGATGCTCCTAAATATTAAGCTATTGCAAGCACCAGGTTGCTAGAATGTACCTGATTTATTTATGAGATTACAATAGTTCTGTCAAGTGCCAAGAAAAGTTTCCCGCCTGTACTAACTGTTGTCAGAGTTGTGCTGCTGAGCAGGGCTAGCCAACTGCTAAATAATGCATAGGTCATGGTGTGTTTACAAAATGCCTTCTGATAAATTTCCGTTTTTCTAGACAATTCGAGAAGTTGTTATGCCTATCATGCTTTGTATCAGTAGCTGTACGATTCTAGCCCATGTCATGCCTCTTCACACAGTCTCGGTACCCATGACATGGAGTAGCAGCACAGTACATACAGTCCTCTTTTATATGAAAGTGATAGTACTCATAAAGTAAGTAAACTGGGCTAGCAGCCTGATTGTTGAGTAAAGATTGCTCAATAATGATATATATTTAATATTTGCTTTGTATTCCTCTTCATTATTAAAGCAAAACCCAAAACAACTATGCTTGAACACTGAGGCAGTCTCCCTACTTGGAGCTCTTCAAAAGCCATCTGTCTGGACAAGGTCCTGGGCAACCTCCTCTAGGTGACCCTGCTTGAGCAAGGGGGGTGGACCAGATGATCTCCAGAGGTCCCTTCCAACTTCAACCATTCTGTGATTCTGAGTTTCTGTGATGCTTTGGCCAGTCAGTATTTCTGTGTGTCCTCTTTGGTCCTGTATATGCAAAGGTAAATAAATCCTACTGCTGACAGCATTGTGCTGACAGCAGTGAGGAAGAGCTGCAAACACTCATGGAGTCTGCAGGCATTACAGGAGCTGTCAGCAGCTGGATACTAATAGCAGGAACTTGTACTTCTTGCAGCAGTAACTGGTGTCTGGACTAATGGAAGCCTTTTCTTTGGCAGATGTGCTCCTGTATGCTCTGAACCCATCTCTAGCTTCTTCACTTGCCTCTGTGAGGCCAGCCAACAGATAAAAAGGAATTGTTTGGAGATTTCCTCTTTCTAATTACCACTGAATAACTTCTACAAACTCCATCTGATTCGACTTGTATCAGAGAACCATTATGTGATTTTTAATGGGAATTTCTCCCTGCTGTTTTTGTCCAGGAGTTCAGACTGAAATGGTTTCTTTTTCTGTATTACGCACTCCTCCAGTTACATGTAAGTGCTTCCTTTGGCTGTATTGGACATCATAACAATTTTATTTCCAAACTCTAAATGACAAGTGCTAAAAACATAGTGGGTCACATTTTCTGGAGGAGCTGCAGTTAGAATCTGGCCAGTCTACACACTGTCAGATAAAACACTTTAAATAAGGTTATGCATGCACAGGGGAGCTGTTGCTTCTTTGCATAATCTAAACAAGCGCTTGCTATTCTGGGGTCATAAGAGAAACAAGGTTATTTTGCAGATATAAATCATGGAAACTGTCTTGTCTACATAACCTTTTAAACACCTCTCAGATATTCACTTTGGATGAAATTTGCAAAGGCACACAATGCCCACTGAAAGGTACGAGGAACTTGACATCCAGCTACTGCTAACCACTTGCAAAAATCATTCCCTTTTTTCTTGCCAGACTTCAATACCAAACATCCACTGGTTTAGATGAATGGTCACAGTCAAAAAAAAATAAAAAAAAAGGGGGAAAAAAAAAAAAAGGAGATGCAGTAATGTGGGATTAGGTCACCAGCAGCAGCATGCTAAAAGAAGAGATAAATTCAGCAGGTGATTTACAAGGATAACAAATTCAGTATACATGGATATAAGGTGGTGGCTGTTTTGAAGAGGATATGTTTTCTAACTGGCACTAGCAAGGAAAAAAAAGTTATTTTTCTCTGCTGTTCTCAGTGGTTTTCTGTGCCATTCTTTTAAATTTCAGATACCAAGGTAGAAACAGACTTCTATAGTTAGTAATAATATTGAATCAAAAGAAGAACTGTAGAACGTGTTTGCTGCTCAGAACACTCTAATATGTAATAATAATAATGGAGTGGATAGAAAGTCTTTTTAGTCAGACTATGCAGCAGGGTTTCATTTTCTTTCTTTGAGTCTGTATTTTGTATACGACGCCTGCACTGTTCTGCAGCATAGTTGGAGGAGTCACAGTGCAAACTGTTGCCATTCACAATAGGTCTCCCTCCAACCTTGATGGAGTAGCAGTATTAAACACCAGCCAGCCAGGCTGGCAGCAGTCTTGTTGCTTTTTTTTTTTTTTTAAATTGTTTGGAAACATGAGTGGTGAGGCCAACTCCTGTTTTTTCCCCTGCCATCAGAATCATTCCAAAGAGTGTTTATCAGTATGGTATGGTGATAGGCACTTTATAAATATAAATATAATATATATATTTATATAAACTTTAATACATAATCTTTATAAGTCACTGATTCCTGCAAAATGTAAGTATGACCTGTAAAGCTTTAACTGCTCTGGAATCCATCTACATATTATATGGTTTAGAGTGCAATACTGTGTATAATATATTTCTGCTTAGATGATAGAGCTTTTTAAACATTATTCAGTGCAGAATTTTCAGGCTAGATACTCAGCGTGACCTAGATGTGTTAGGATTCAGTGTTGATGAACTGCTTCAGTTCAGCTGAAAACCTGATGAAAATAAATGAAGGACAACGTAAATGTTATTATGTGAGACATCAGTATAGATAATCCACTGGAGCTTAACATCTGCGTGTGTGATAAGCCCAGGTTGATGAAAAAATGCAAAATAATTCTTTACTATCAATGTTTCACTGGGAGAGTTATTCACTTTATAGTCTTCCTCAAGGCCCTAGCATCCTAGCTGGGGTGCTCATGTAGCTTAGAAGGAGGTGTTTTAACCATTTTGCTAGTGGAAAACTGAGTCACGGAAAAAAATAGTACACTGTAGTATAATTTTATATATAATGCTGTATTACTGTAGTATGATTTTATATATAATGCTGTATTACAATCCTATAGTACTATACTGCACTGCAGTGCTTGAGGTATGCACTACAGTTTGTAGTTCAACATGAACAAAAATTTATTCCAGTTTCTGCTTTTCCAAATTTAGGAACTCTGTTAAAATGAAGTAAAGCATTGCTCGTACTAAAAACAAGTTATGTGGCTGTCCTCTAGGTCTTCTGTCATTTGATTCCTTCTACAAGTGCCATGAACTTCTTAGGGACAGAAGTCAGATTTATGAGATGATAATTGCTATGTTTTTTCTTCTACTTTCTCCTCTGCTGTCGTTTCTAAGTCTAGGAACAATTAGAGGGCATGGAAAAGACAAGCCATAACATTACTTGCAATTGTAGTTAAAAAATATAATTCCTTTGGATGTAAATTTCAGCCGTATTATCAATAGTAAGGGAATGACAAACCTGTTTCAGTCTGTGGTGCAGGGATTTTTGATACTCCTTTGGTATTCCTTTCTCTTCTGTTTTGAAAGAATCCCTAATTTTTTATGGGGCCTATAAAACACCCAGTGTTTTATAAACACTTTAAGGACTTGCATTTGAAAGGAAAGTTAAGTACCTTAATCAAAATGACGAATGTATTAGTTACACTTTTGCATTCTGTATACCAGCAAAAAGAAAAGGTGATTATTTTGTAAATTTACGATTAAAATGAATGAGGTGTTGTAAACCAAAACATATGCTTCGGGATGAGAAGCCATAGGTTATAATCTGTTTTTATGTGTGTATGTAGATTATAACGAATCCATTAGATTACTTTACATTCCTGTTATTAACAGTTTATCTGCTTTCCTCAACAGTTTAAACTCACTGAATAGATTCAGTGCCTTGAACAAAGAAAACAGTAATTCCTGAGGAAGGAAAAATCAGTACTTTGCCTTCCATTTAACTGAAAATAAAACACAAGCTTGCAGATCATAACTTTGTGAGTACCCTTGTAAAATCCTGAAGCAGATTTGTCTTCATCTGGGGCTCTCCTGTCCAGGAAGCTACTGTGCAGGTGTTTCAGTGAACTTGCAGCGTGTTTGCTGCTCCCTACCAGCTTTCTCTGGACAGCCTTGGGGCACAGTAAGTTTGACAAGTTTGACTGCATACACATGGTGAAGGTCAGGCAGGTAGTGTGCTAACAATTCTCACACTATTTCACTGCCCTAATGAACGAACATTACCTGTGAATCTCTTTTAGTGAAGTTTCTATAAATTATCATGTGGTTTCATTCAGGGTGATATTGGGTGCTTCAGTTTGGTATTCAAAGAAAAAAACCCCACAATTGAAATACTCTTTAAAAGGTCTCCAAATAATGAATGGACTTTGGCCTTCCTTCAGTTATATGCCATTTAGAATGCATCTTCAGTTTTTCTTGGGCATTGTATTACAGAATCACAGAATAGTAGAAGTTGGAAGGGACCTCTGGAGATCAGCTACAGTCCAACCCCCTGCTAAAGCAGGGGCAGCAAGTAGGTTGTCCAGGTCCACATCCAGCTGGGTTTTGAATATCTCCAAGGATGGAGACTATTCTTTCTGGGCAACCTGTAGCAGTACTCAGTCAACCTGACAGTAAAAACATGTTTTCTTGTTTTCAGGTGGAATTTCATATGACTCGATCTGTGCACATTATTTATTTTCCTGTCATGTGGCAGTCTATCCAGGGACTTATCAGGCTGAAAATAGAGGATGAAGACGCTGTCTTCATGGTAAGTTTTCCAATACCAGATTGGATCCTGTTCCTTCATTCGTTTTTATCTGAGGTTTTGCCTTTTTGGTTAGAATAACATTAGTACTTTTGTTTTAATGACTTCCAAAGTAGAGCACCCTCCTATGGGAGCAAAAGAAGCTGTTTTGCCTTGTGATTGTTTATGTGACCTCAGTTGAGCTTAAGGCTCCTCTGAAAATAATAGGCAGTTTAGCCTCTATTATCTGTAGTATGCTCCAGAGATCTCCTGGAGGTTTTTTTTGTCTGTTCTTATCCTTGACTTCTGGAGGTAGATTAAAAGTCGGTATAGCTTTTTTATTTTCCTTTAAAAAACACTCAAAGATGTATTCTTTTGCTTAACTCAGACATACAGGTTGTGTTTAAGAACAGAAACCTCAGGTTAGAAAACACAACAACAACAACAACAACAAAATGCACTTGTGTTTTAAAAATGTGTGTATACATCCATGTGTCTGTGTATATGTGTGTTCGTGTTTTTCCACTCCTGGGCAAGCCACATGACTTTGGGATGCTTTGAATCCTAGCAGCTGCAAAGAAAATGGTTCTATAATACAGATAATGCCTGCTACATCTCTGTGCTCCTAGAATGCCATCATCTAAGGAGGGGCGGCTGCCAGAGGAATATGGTATTCAGGGATTCAATACCTATTGTTTCAGTGGGATTAGGCATGTGGAAGCTGTTTTTCTGAAATAGGAGCTCATGTACTAAGTAAAATGAAAATGGGTATAACCTCATCAAGAGTAAAATAGTTTAAAATCAATGAAAACAAAGTAGTTCAGTATCATACATGGCAAAGGGGCAGGGGAAGGAAGTTTAAGCTCTATATATTTAAGATGTAGCATCCTATAAATTTTAACTACTCCCAAAATACTATTACAGATGGCTAACTGGCACTCCTATATAATTACTACGCTAAATTATGTCTAAAAGAAAAGTGGATCCCACTAAGAGTTCACACTCTTAGTGCTGGAGAGTTCAAATATTAATATATGGGAATTAAAAACAATAATATCTATGTTCTAATTGGTCTTATTTCACATTAATCTCTCTCCTGCTCCTGAACATATGAGTAGAATAATGTTGCAAAGTGCGGTATAATGACCTTAAATAATTCTTCTATCTTCTGCAGGTCTCGTTCTTTCTGTACCTAACAACACTGTTATGTCTGCTGCTAGCAGACACTTGAATAAGTTTTATTTCCTTAAAGGAAAAAAATAGAGTTATGACAAGGATTTACAAATGCCTGGGGTAACTGACTCACAGCAAACTGATAGCAGAGCACACACAGTCTTTATTTGTATAAGTTTTTCACAGTGAAACAAGATTAGCAATTCCAGCAAGTTTTGTCTAATTTGCTGCTATGGTTGGTTTTGCCCTTTTACCATTGTGTATCTTTTACCATTGTAAACTGCTACCTGTGAACTCTTCTGTGACTTGTTTGATAATGTTCACATTAGTTTTTCTGTTGGTATCTGCTGAAAGGTTTCTTTTTTCAATTATTCGCTGTGATGGTTGGCAGGATATTACAGCAACAAGAAAGAATATTGTCGTATCAGACATATTTGATTTGTGGTTTTTTTTGGGGGGGTGTTTGATTTTGATTATATTTACAGAGCAGTGAAAAATCAGGTGATACCTATCACCACACAGAAGATCAGCATCTCTCCTGTAAGTCAGCAGTAGAATATAAGAAATACTAGTATTTAACACTGACAAAAACAACTCTGTGTGTGTGACCGCTATGTTACATTTCTACTGCGTTGATATCGAAGCTAAAGTTCTAGGTTAAAGTGAAAGTTTGCAAGAGACAGGGTATTTAAAACTTGCTGAGGGTGCACTCAATCTCACTGTACATCACCAACAAAGATGTTAAACAGCTCTGGTCCCAGTACAGGCCCCTGAAGAGCAGCACTCATTACTGATCTCCTCTTGGATGTTAAGCCATTGACTGCAACTCTTAAGTGAGAACATCCAGTCAATTCCTTACACACCAAGTTGTCAATCTGTCAAATCCATGTTTCTTCGATTTAGAGACAAGGATATCATGGGGGACAGCGTCAGATGCTTTGTGCAAGTCCAGGTAGATGATGTCAGTTGTTCTGTTATCTGCCACTGTTGTAATCCTGTCGTAGAAGGCCACCAGATTTGTCAGGCATGATCTGCCTGTAGTGAAGATGACAGAACCTCGGCCGTTCTGAGATTCTGTGATGTGCACCAGCACCATCTGTAACGATGTCTGTCTTATATCTGCATTTAGGTGTCAGAAACACAATTTTGTGGCAAGCATAGATAACAGCAGTACCCACTGGTAAACGTACTAATGGCTCTGTCCTGCTGCTGTCTGTCCAGGGAGACTGGTTGTTGGTGTTGTTCCTGCAGTCCTGATTCTTCAGCTCAAACTGCAGCAACTTAAGCTTTTAGACTAGAAAGTATCCTTTCAGTCCCAGTGTGTTGACTAGCGTGGCATCCACCACATCAGGCAGTTAGCTTGCATGATACCATCTCTGCTGTCTCCCAGCGTCAGACCCTGTTTTTTCTGGCCAAGCTACAAGTGTAAAACTATGTGTAGTCTGTCTCAAAGACAGCAAGGGGTTCTCAGCTTTATTGTTCCCTGTTATGTTAGAAGCCACAGGAGGGTACTTTTGCAAAGGAAACTTTTTGAGAAAACCCTTGCAAAGGTTTTCTCCTGTCGTCTGAGAGGTGCCTCACAGCCTGAGTCTGTCCTTTACCGAGGCAGCTGTCAGTTTGAAGTGTGACTATTATCATCTCCCTTCTGACTCCGTGCACTTCCAGATAAAATAATGGCCATTACAGGCAACTCTCTAGGCTGCTCTCACCCACAGTGCTTGTAACCCACACAGGAGAGGAGAGGAATGAGTATTCCAGAGCGATCTGGACAGGCTAGATCAATGGGCCTCATCCAACAACATGACATTCAGTAAGGCTAAGTGCTGGATGCTACACTTAGGTCTTAACTCCATGCCATGGTATAGACCTAGGGTGGAGTGGCTGGAAATATGTCCAGCAGAAAAGGTCCTGGGAGTGCTGGGCAACAGCTGACTGAACACGAGCCAGCAGTATGCCCAAAAAGCCAGCAACATCCTGGTTGCTATAAGAAACAGGCCAACAAGTTGATTAGGCCACTACAACCTTCAGTGTAGACACATCTTATCCTTCCACATTTCATTCCTATTAGTTAAGCTTACTGTGGTAAATTAATTTGTAAAATGGTCTTAATTAAAGCAGAACAACTTTTGGGTAGATCTCAAGCTTACTCTCTCTTTGGTCTGAATTTATCAGAAGAGTTTAGACCTGAACACAAATTAGAGAGGTTAACACCATGGACTACATGTCCCCGTTCCTGTGGAGTGGTACATATTTTGTCCCACTTACATAACCTTTAAAGTACACTTGTACTCATTCTCTTGAAATATTATATGGCAAAATTGATTGATGTTAGTTTGAACTGACTTGAACAAGATAACTTAGTAAGAATCTTTCTGTCTTCCCCAGACAGGCATGATTTTAGAAATGTTTATACTATGAGAAGAGGGAACACTTCTGTTAATACAACTGATTTCAGCAGCAAAGAGTAAATGTAAGAAAGTGAAAGTAATTACTAGGAAAGAAACAGAGCAGGAAATTGAAGGACATCATTATATCATTTATAAATGGTAAAGTTACTTTGTGAATATGGTGTGTGGTTCCTCTCCATTCCTTTTTTCCTACAAATGATGTGGTAGATCTGGAAAAAATACATAAGAAGAGTGATCAAAAGTCTGGAAGAGTCACTGTGATATGCCAGATAGACAGGGACTCTTCATTTTCGAAAAGAGATGATTCTTTGTCTGGGTTTCAGCTGGGATAGAGCTAATTTTCCTCCTAGTAGCTGGTATGGTGCTGTGTTTGGGATTTAGGATGAGAATAATATTGCTAACACACTCTCTATAATCAGGCATTCCAGGTAAATAAAGAGTAACAGTGCATTGTTGCTTCTTGCACAAGAACGTGCTTATATCAAGTTAAGCATGGGGAGGAAGTGATGGTGAGAATAAATGGAAAGATGTTCTTCTTCACACAGTATTTTTGAGCAACGTGATCTCACAGTATGTATACCTGCTAGTGGCAGAGGGGTTGGAATTAGATCTTTAAAGGTCCCTTCCAACCCAAACCAATCTATGATGTTATGATCTAGTTAAGCTTGGTATGGTTGCCATTAGGTATTAAGGATGCTAAGATTTTACGTGCTTTCTGAAAAGCAGCTGGTGATAATCACGTAGGAAAAATGCATGTATCTTTGAAAAAAGTTCACCCAACTTTTTGCATAATTCATGCATGTACAGAATGTTACTATTTGGGTGTGGAAACTTAGGTTTTCCTGTCCAGTGTGGTGAATCTCTTATGTATAGGTAGTAGCATTCTTCATACTCCTACTAGTATGGAACGTGACTTGCAACAGAGTTTGCTTAGGGACCAAACCTCAGAGTCACACCTTCACCACAGGCTGCATTTTTATTCTTTTTAATTCATTTTATTTTTATTTTATGTAGGGGAAAGAATTACTTAATTCTTTTCAAGGAAAACCTTTCTCTCTGCACCAGAATCCTTGCATGTGCAGGAGCACGATAAGGCTCAGCTGTGCTCCATCTTTCTATGTCCACTTTATTATAAATTCACAGGTGTGTAACTCTTGTTCTGCCTTCTGTAACACTGGAATCACAGTAGAAACAAGGGTGAGCCAAAGGCTGAGAAGGGTTTTGCCTTTGAACAACAGAGTGAGATCTGTGGCAATCTCTTCCTGTTTCCCCTCCACCCACCCCCCAGGTCTGCAGCAAATCAATAATCAAGGTTTTTATGGACCGTGGGTATAAAATAATACTGTGTCGGTGGTGAGATTCCAGGAGTCTCTGAAAGGTAATGGATAACACAGTTAATATCTCAGCCTTTGTTAAAGAATTTATAGCCTATGAATTGTTCATTAATTAAGTGATAGGTTTGCCATAATTAAAAGAAACAGCTGGTTGGAGAAAGCAAAAAGATGACGTTGTTAAGGTTTAGTTCTTTCCCAAGTCCTTGAGATCTACTGGTCCTGGAAATGAATAGATGCAATAGCTGTGATTTTAATAAGCTAGCAGCTGCTAGTCTTGCAAGACCTGAAGGCAGTAGGGGGGAACAACCAGATGGCTTGAAGGAAATAATTCAGAAGAGCTAATTGTTGTCTGAGTTTACCCTGTAAGTAAGTCCCAGAGGCTAGAAGTAACATATTAATTGGAAAGACATCAGAACAAAATATTAGGAAAAAAAAAAAGAGCAAACCCAGAAATACAGAATAATGACAAAAGAGGATAGAAACCTGTAGCAAATGACCGGAAAAGCTTGCGCCATTATTAGTTGGGTTGCATTTGGCTGTGATGCATTCTTGTGCTAGAAGGAAGCTGATACAACATTGGCATGTCAGAAAGAGGTGACAGTGAACTGTATCTTGCACACAAATTGTCTTGGGTTTATTGAACAAACTGTTCTAACAAGTCAAGTTAGTCTGTCATTTTTGTGTTCTTTGCAGTGATCTCTGCCATATATTTGGGATTAAAGTACAAAATACCTCTTCAGTAAGCCTTGTGGGAAGAAGGAGTCCCACAAAGTAAGATGTTATTAAATGGCCTCCATAACCCAGTGGGGAGAAATTCCTTGTTCTGTTTTCCCGTCCTTGCTCACTTGTGTGCAATATCCAGAATAAATGAGACTTATCTTTTGATTTCCATCCTCTTTCATGTGAAATCTTTTGATTTCACAACCTCTGGGGTTGTGTTACTTCTGAGTTACGTGGTGAGTAAACAACCATTAAAAAAAAAAAAGTTGTCTTCAATAGGGTGTCAAATCAGTGCTGTTCTACCATACTGGTAATTGGTATAAAGCATCATTACATTGTTTTACCAGTGTTCGTTACTGTTTTGTGGAGATGTAGCATGGCTGTTCTGATAAGAGGACATAAGAATGGTTGTGTGTATTTTGTTGAGAATGATTTTATCAGGAAAACAAACTTTTGTATTGATTTGTGACAGTACTATCATATATCGACCTCAGAACTGTTTCAACTTTACACAGTAAAGTCTCTTGGAAGCTCAAGGTTTAAGGTTTTCAACTAGTGAGTCTGCAATTTCCAGTTTGAAATTAATCTTAATTTTTTTAAATGAATCTTCCCCTTAATTTCCACCTGAGAGAACTTAGAAGTTTGTCCCTTGAAATTAATGTTATCCTAATTTTATCATTTGGTACTCAATTTTAATTAAATTTTCATACCAGTTTTACTGCACTTGAGTCAATGACAGAGGCTGAGTGCCTTGCACTTTTCAACCTCAAAGTCCTCTTTATTCTTTTGTTACTATTTTGTTGTCTTTCTTATGGTGTAAGTATAATTTAGATAGCAAGACACATTGGTGTTTATAGAATTCTCTGCATTTTGCTAATGAAATGGAAGCAAATGCATTCTGATAAATGTACCTTATGGAGTTCACAGTACCTGTTATAAACACTGGGATAAAATTTTCTGGTTAAGAAAAAATTAAACGCTTGCTAATGAAATGCCAAAAATAGGATACTTGATCTGGATGAAATTCATACCTGCTCAAAGGAGCACATAGCAGGCATAACTATCCAACAGGCTATGAGCTTTTTTGGCTGTAATGGTCCTGCACATGACGTTAGATATCACCACATCCAACCTTTTCTTAAATTTCTTAAACACCCCCAGGGACGGTGACTCCACCACTTCCCTGGGCAACCCATCCCAATGCCTGACTGCCCTTTCTGAGAAGAAATGTCTCCTCATTTCCAACCCAAACCTCCCCTGGCACAACTTGAGGCCATTCCCTCTAGTCCTATCACTGGTTACCTGTGAGAAGAGGCCGACCCCCAGCTCCCCACCACTTCCTTTCAGGCAGTTGTAGAGAGCAATGAGGTCTCCCCTGAGCCTCCTCTTCTCCAGACTGAACAACCCCAGCTCCCTCAGCTGCTCCTCACAGGACTTGTGTTCCAGGCCCTTCACCAGCTTCGTAGCCCTTCTCTGGACATGAAACTGGACACATGTTAACTTACATGCTGTCAGTTTTCAATACCCATCAGTTTTCTTCACCAAACCAAAAAATGGTTTGGAGAATATGTATTTATATTTTCTCATTCATGTATCTGTTCAAGGATCTAAAAACTTTACAGGAGAAGCCTTAGCAATGTTGGAGCCAGAAATAACTGGTAGTGTTTGATACACAGTTTTTAGTTTCGTATTCAAAATGTTGAGGACTCTGCAGGAAAGGGGTTGTAATCTCACCGTGAAATTTTGGCAGTCAAGTGCTTGTTTATTTTAAATGTTCTAAGTGTCAGTCGGTTTTGTCCATTACGGCAAGCCAGACTTAGCTGCAAACATTTGAGGTAAGTCTATTTAGATGGACTGTCGTGGATGTGTGTGAAGTATTTTGAAAGACAGAAGGCATTATGGCCTTTTTATTGCTTTGATAGCACTGATCAGGTGAGAGGATATCCTAAAGGGGCAACCATTGTAAAGAACCTGCTTAATTGAACAGACTTAGTATTAATATTCTGCAAAAAAATCTTGCAGCAAACTCTCTTAGTTTTACTGGTTTTAAGGTGGCTTATTTAGGTATTAATTAAGTAAACAAGAAGCCATGCAAAATTCAAAGGTGTTAAAGAATTAGTTTTGGTGAGAAAACAAAGCATGAAGGGTAGTAAACGTAAACTTTAAATCAAGCAACAGCTTAGCTTCTCTGTGCACAGCATACAGCAAAGTTTGTTAGACTGGCTTCTGGAGAAATTAAGTAGGTCGTGTATTTAATATGTCTAGAATGCTTTGAAAAATACGAAGTGCTTTATAGCTGCTACAGTTTTTATTTCTTAAATTGTTAATTGTATATTTATTTATTTCCAATTGATGGAAATTCCAAAGCAGTTGTATTTTTGTATGGAAATTCTTGGTAATGATTCTTGAGATTTTAGTACCTGGGAGACCTCAAAGAGGTCAGGTAAACTCCCAGGCAACAAAGTCTTGGAACATTTTATTCCATACAGGTTGCGGATGATATCAAGAAGAAAAGACTAAATCACAAATTTAATTACATCACTATAAATTCACTTGGAGCCATTACTCCAGGATTGCCCTGAGGTGGGATTGAAGTACCTAGTGGCATATGGAGCATTTTGTGTGCATGTGATAGTTATTGAAGTTTTGCAGATCATTTGGAATAGTTGGAGTTCTTATGCAGATGTTATAACTTTGCTGTTATCGGAGCAATTACATTTTCTGGTTTGTATAACACCTAGTGCACTGGTGTTATCATCTGTATTCGGACTCCTAAGCATCAGAATGAATGGAAAGAAAGATATACCTCAGTAGTAAGTCCTTTTGCAAGGTTTGCATGTAGAAGGGGGCTCACAGTTACACAGTAGCCTACAAATGATTGGAGAACTGTTGTCTATTCTTGTTAAATGAAGCTGTAGAGAAACTGACAAATCTATCAGTCCCTGTAAGGTCATGCATAATGTGGCAGAAAAAGTCAGTACATGATACAGAGTCTGCTATTACCCATGTTACTACATGCTTCTCCCTGCCAGAAAAGTCTATACCTTCTCAAAGAGGTTGGGAAGAAATCTAAATTATCATGGGTCACTAAAGCAGTGGAAAATAAACATAATTGAGGTGGAGGAAGGATGCATAAAATCAGAGGCCCGAGTAGAGTTCTTAAATCCATATCTCTTGAGGTATTTAAGAGTCTAACTCATGGTGACATTATGAGGAACTAGGTTTGTAAATAGGGTAGCTGGTGGGTTTGGGATTGGTTAAGGAGCATACCTTCATTCTTACAAGATGTTACATTATGGTAGTAGTGAAAGGAGACTGTAACTATTTTAAACTGTGTTTCTCTACATGAACACACAAGCTGTGCCTTAGAGGAACATCATTTCTGCTTCTAAGGTGTAGCTGGCACTTAGGAGTGAAGTGTTATTTTAGAGCATGTATTTAGGAATGCATATGTGTGGGGAAGAGCATGACTTCATCCACCATCCCCAGGATGGTGTGGGTCTGCCAGAAGCCTCCTGGGCTCACCAAATATGAATAAGATACAAAAACACTTTCAGTTTCGGAGTTCCACAGTATTGCTAACATTTTGGGCTGTATTTTCTAATGGCCCTGCTTACACCACTGTGCCTTCCTGATACTGACTTCTTTTTTCACTTCTTACATTCTTTTTGAAATCTGACGCTGCGTTATGTTAACAGACTGAAACTGCTGGAACATGGGAAAATATTTTGCTTTCCTTCCTAGTATTGCCCAAGTGCTAATATGAGCCCTTGAACTTTGATTTATTTTCCAGATTTCCATGTAAAGTTGCTATATTCTTTATGAAGAAAAGACAAGCCCTGTGGGTGGGGATAATTTCTCAGAGCTCAGTTTTTGAGACAAATGAGTATCAAACAAAAATGTTGTTGCTTCTTGTTAACCTTAAATTTGAAATGCGAACCATGGCTAGGCTCCCTTTTCTGTATATATTAAATAAAATAACAGATTTATATACATATAACTGCCCATTGCTCCAAGGATTCCGCATAAAAATTTGTTTAAATGCCCATCTTTTCTGTTCAGTTTGTTTTCCTTGATTAGTTTTGAGTAGTATTCGTAGTGCTATTGGTCAAGTCAAAATAAGGAGGCCATTTGCTGCTACATACACTTACTGACTCACTCAACCATGGGGCTGAAGAAAACAAGTAGCAATATAAAAAACCTCAATGGTCACTTTTTCAAGAATTTCAGATTTTATTTCAGAACTTCTTTTAAAATATCTGGTCTTTTTGTTTGCAACACTTTTCATTTCTGTTGCATTTTGCAAATTAAAATATTTCATTTCCATTCTTAAAAGGTTCCTGCTTGTGTTGTAATGAATCAGTTGGAGACTGATCCAGAACATATGAAACACGCTTAGGGGTAGAACCATATAGACTTCTATGCCAAAAGAGCCAAGTTCTATTACTTTTACTTCTGTGTACCATTCAGTGAGGATCCATATAGGCTGTACAAAATTTATCAGAGGAAACAGTATAACACAGGATACTTTCCTTCTGGAAAGTAATTATCTACCACTCTTATCTACCACTGAACTGATGCTGATAGTAAGTTGATGATGGGGCATGTAGTCCGTGACTTAGTTAATAAATTGTGTTCATTTATCTTAAATTTTCTTACAGTAATGAGACAAGTTACCACATGTTGTCCTGACGTAACCCTTGTTCCCCTTCATTCCGTTGGCTTCACCTTCCATTTCATTTGTGTACATATAGTTTATAGTATTACAGTATGTATAGCAATCAGCACAGAGAAGCACAGATCCAGGAGGTGTGTTGCTATCATACCAATGAAAGATTACCAGTGTATTTGTTGTTTTCTCTGAAGCTTTTGTAATCATCTTACAGCAGAATCTGTCTTGAAGAAACAGGCTGTTGCATTCAAGCAGCCTTGAGAATTTGGACTACAGAAGGGGAAAGACAAGGAGAGGCTTTCAGAGTCAATCCCCATAAGAGATGTCTATGCTGTTATCGTTTTAGGAACACAGCTGATGATGGAGTGGGCAAAAAATGCATTCTATCCTATAATCAAAACTATATGCAGCTTTTATTATTACATAACTGTCAGCACAGCAAATGAAACAGATTGCATATATAAATGATAGACTTTGGCTGGCTAGCATGCTAGTGCAGGTAAACAGGGCGGTGTATAACCAGTCACATCAAAAATTGATACTTTTTTCTTAAATCACTTTGCATCTCATTTTGTGCTTTTTTCAACATATTTATAAGCAGTGTTCAGTGTGTCTTGCTCTAATAGCCTTACAGTAATAGATTAAGAAATAGCAATTATATGTATCTAACTTCATTTAGCCAACTAATGGGGACTGAACAAGGGAGGCTCAAAATATGAATTGGCCTCTCATAGGCCAGTGAGAATCACTTAACGACCTTCGTCAGCAGAGGAATATTTTGATGATAGGTTGGAGTTTGTCACTAATCACCTCATTTACCGTGTGCCTTAGCATAGTTTCCAGGAGCATCTGCTCCATGACTTAGCCAGGCACAGAGGTGAGACTGACTGGCCCAGTTTTTTTTTTTTTTCCCCTTATTAATAATGGGGGTTATTTTTCCCCTCCTCCAGTCAGCAGGAACTTCACCAGACTGCCACAACTTATCAAATATGGTGACTAGTGGCTTTGCAGCTGTATCTGCCAGTTCCCTCAGGACCCACAGATGTATCTCTTCAGGTCCCATGGATGTGTTTCTTAGATGGACTTGAAGCTGATCTTCTCCTACAGTAGGCGTTTCGTCATTCCGCCAGTCCCTGCCTTTGCCTTCTGGGACTTGGTCTATGTGGCTAGAGCTCTTGCTAGTGATGACTGTGGCAAAAAAAATTCAATACCTCAGCCTTCTCCATAACCCAGGTAACCAGGTTTCCTGTTTCCTTCTGGAGAGAGCCCATAATTTCTCTACCCTGCCTTTTATCACTGATGGACCTGCAGAAGCCTTTCTTGTTGCCCTTGATGTCTTTGGCTATATTTAATTCTAAAAGGGCTTTGCTTTACTAACCTCCACCCTGGCTGCTTGGACAATGTCTCTGTGCTCCTCCCAGCCTGGTCTTCAGAGCTGGCACTGACATACCCCCCAATCCCATGACTGGTCTGAGCATGATGGATATGAGACACCTCTCAGGAGCTGTTTTGGTCACTGCAGATGACTTGAAGGAGGCTAGGAGCTGTCGGCCCTGTAAACTTCTGTGTTGTAGGTAGGCTCATGGTGAAATTTTTTTGTAGTAAGGTCAAGAGATAAATTTTCAGGTGTGTGCAGAAGCCATCGTCTATCTTGTTCCATTATTTTCCCAAGGAAAATCCTACCTTTTCTTCTCCTTGTACTTCCACTCTGTCTAGGGCAAAAACTAGATGGCTGTTGCTGTTATTCTAGAAGCAAATGAGAGCAGATGCAGCCAAAATATTAACCTTCTCAAATGTCAGTAGTGCACTGTAGTCTTTCTTTATGTTACAGAAGTGGATATGGTTTATTTTGTGTGCCAAAATGATTGAAGACATGCTGGAATGCCGTTACTCACTCCAGAAGGATTTATGCCTATTGTACGCAGAAAAGATCTGAATGAATATTTTGTAACTGCCAGTGTTTTGTTTTATTGTGTTGTGTGTTTGCTATTTAAACAACTTCCCCATCACTGAAATGGGAGGCTGTCTATGTAAGGGTTTTGCCTGCTCTTCTTTTGGGGAGATTGAGTGAGATCACAGTGAAAGCTGTGTCTTAATCTGGATTATTTTTGTATTCATCTGGAATTTGTCTTACTCCTCTCGAGGGAGGAGCTGCTTTATAACACTGAGGTTAACATTCAGTGGAGAACTATCAGAAAAGTTTCCCTCAAGTCTGAAAATATAATTTTTTAGTGCTACATTACTTTCTTTTTTTTTTCTTTTTCCTTTTTATTCCTTACCTTAAAAAACAGGTGTCTACATGTTGGGTTGTTTGCTTTTTATTACTCTCTCTACAAACTGAAATGAAAGTATTTTAGCCTCTGGTGTATTGTACTTGAAAAGGTCTACATTGTGATGTAAATACTAACTTTCTACTTGGACTAGCTCAAAAGAATTTTACAGTAAAATGTAGGTATATTATATTTTAAACCTGAATTCTACCACACAAATACTTCTTATGTTTGAATCTCTAACATCATGCTTTTTTTAAAAAAAATCCTTTTGTTGATATTTTATACATCAAACCAGAAGGATACATTTTAGATCATCTGAATAAAACAAGCAGCACCGTCAGTGAGAATTTCAATAGAATAGACTTTAAACCTGTGTAAAAATTTCAAATTTTGTTTTCTTTACTTATTTACAGATAAGTTGGCATATATTTGTGTGTTTGCTTCCTGGAAGCAGGTAGAAATGGAAGGGCAATGTGGAAAACACTTGGTGCTTGCTACATAGCCAACCCCAGGCTTTCCTTAAGTTTAGAGAAGAGCTCCTCCGTGGGTTCAGTGCCATAGTGAATGTTGAAATCATGTGAACAATCCATTTACCTCTCAGCTATTACCCAGTTCAGCAATTAGCTTAAAAAACAGCATTGCTGTGTGAAATGACCCCAGTTGGAGGTATTCATCAACCTTACGTTTCACCTAACCTCACTGGGCTACCATGGAGAATTGGCTACCAGTGATCTGACCCTAATATACCAAACCACAAAATCTTCTGTAGGTAAAAAATCAGAGGATTTGACTTTTCAGGCATGCTTAGGGCTAACATGATGTGCGCTCTGACTGTACGGATACATTAGTGTCATTGACATAAACACTGTTAGCATTAAAAAGGAGCAATTATGCAAATTCGTGGTCACGTTATCAACTTGTATCACCATCACGAGGTAGTTCTTTTCCTCAGAGCCTGAACTTCATCTCTGGTTTCCTTAGTTCTTGGTTGTGCAATATTTGTAAAACTTGGATGATGGCAATAAAATTAATTCACTTGTAAAATAGACATTACTGACAAGCAGGTGACCCTAACTGATTGATTGCTTTATTTTACACTAAGACTTAAATTAAGATTTCATACTCAATGATTTATTATTTTTATAGCCTGTTTAAAATTTCACTGCTGACTGGGAATTTCTTGATATAATAGACCTTTTCTTCATTGAAAAATTATGATATGTTGCACGGGAACAGGTCGGGTTTTTGACAAAATTCTGATTTTTTTGAATGATTGGAAAGCATTCAGAGATTGATTAAACACCATTTTTAGTATTTTCAGGATGAAAACAGAAATCTTTTTAAAGTTTCTACTGATTTTTATTCCTTTGGTGCTCATTCATTTTTGTTTCAAAAGTAACAAAGGTCAAAATCAAAATGAAGTGTCTTAAAATTATCAAAGTAAAATGCTTTGAGATTGTGAAAGTGCAACTTAAGTGTTTAGTTTAATTAATCAAAAAAAAATCATTCTTCCTTTTCATCCTGAGGATGGAAAACATTTTATAATGTCAAAAATGTTTCTTATCTGGGCAAACATTTGTTTCACCAGGTTTGTTAAATTTCCATATTCACTATTACCCAAATCTATTGTATCTACCTTCTTTTTAAGTAGATAGAAAATGGTTTGAAATTTTTCTTGTGGAAAAGGTATTTCATAATGGAGTATCATAGTTTTTTGTTGTTTCCTTTGACTACATAATTTCCACACATGCTGCTCTGAAAAATTAAAACAAAATACTTCCATTATCAGGTGCATTCTCATGCAGACTACAAGATGGCTATGGTTCACTGACTTCACTCAGTGTCCTCTTTATTCTTTGTCACTTTTGATTAGGAAACTCTTCACTTCTAATAACTAAATAAAGTTGATTAGCTCTAATTGTGTAGTTAACTAGATTTTATCACATTCTAATGGGAATAGTGTACTCTGGGTTATTGGTTTGCCTGTCACAGGGATAGTGGGTCATATAAATGTTCTGATCATTTTACAATGTATGGGCCCAGTTCTGCTTTTGGGTATTGCAGTAGGTTTGCAAGGCTGTATGATACATGAAGAAATAGAGTACCAAGGGGAAATGAAATCAAATGGTTTTACATTTCCAGTGACATGAAGAAAAGATTACCCTTGTTTTACTCATACTGAAAAGTAATCATTCTATAACGAGGATCAAAAATTATCATCATAATAATGAAACCTTGCAATTGCTTAAAATACTTTTAATTTGTTACACGTATTTGTCATATTATTGACAATCATTACCTCGAATTATGTTACTGGCCATCATTACAGTTTTGTGAAATAATAAACTGATTTAAAGCCACAATAAAAAATGATAGGCATTACCATCCTTTTAAGGAACAACCATATAAAAGGAACAAAAAGAGCTTTTCCTAGAGCTTCTAGAAAGCAAGGGGTGCCATTCAGGACAGGTCACACTTTAATTTCTGTTGGGAAAAGGGGACGATGGATCGTTTAGGAGACATTTCTTCTCAGAAAGAGCAGTCAGGCATTGGAACGGGTTGCCCAGGGAGGTGGTGGAGTCACCGTCCCTGGGGGTGTTCAAAGAAAGGTTGGACATGGTGCTTAGGGACATGGTTTAGTGGGTGACATTGAAGGGGATGGTTGGACCAGATGATCTTGGAGGTCTTGTCCAAACTTACAGATTCTATGATTCTATGATTCTTAAAGTGGTGAAAGGTGTGGATGTGCTCAGTGTAGGTTAGACAGGTGTTATGTCACTCAAGCCAACAGGTGTTGAACCAAGTGCAGATAATATGGAGAACTTCTGTGTCAAGGAGCTTCACTTGTGTTCTCTTCTGGGGAGTGCGGTTCACTTAGAGTCTGTGTAGTTCACAGTAGCAAGAAAGAACGAAAACCATGAGTATGAGGGGTTGTGTGATCTTTTCTACCTTTCCTGTGTACGTTAATGAAGGAGTACAGTTTAGCCACCACTAGAGTGGACTTGCCAGCCCCAGGCTAGTTAACCACTGAACAAAAGTGGATGTGAGTTGTGAGTCTCCATAGGGTAGCAATGATTCTCTTGAATAAAAGGATGGCTCTATAAACTGCATTCAGTGATGAGAAAGCCATAGCACAGTTCTATGAGAGAGGACTTCTACTATGGCCCTTTATGTCTGAAAGTTTTGCACCTACGGTTGGTTTTCCTGTGTCCCAAAGATACCATTGGCTTACCAGTAAAATCATAAGGTCAAATAAGACTCATTGTTCTGTGTAGGGCCTTATACAGGCAAAGAAGGCAGTGGTTGCAATGTGCTGCTGTCCTCTGTTTGAGTTGAATGGACAGCTTGGTATTTGCAAAAACAGGCTGCTAAGACACCTGCAGTTCCTAAGGCAGATTCTTGTATGGTAGTTTTCCATTGAGTAGCTTTGAACCACATGTATAGAGGAGGGCTTCATTAGAAGGACAGGACTAGATCTCATCTGAAGTAAGATTTTTAAGTGCCTACAGCATGGATCCCAGCTGGGTCTGCAGTGCCAACAACATCCACGTACTGACCTACACTTGCTAGACTTCCTTACTTGCTAATGCAGAGTCTGACTTTACAGGACCGTGAAGTCAGTATCTCCTTTAGGAGTGCTGTAATTAGTAATTTGCATGATCAGTACAAAAGAGTATCAATCGATTTGTGAAAGCCTTCAGTAGGATGCTAACAGTTCCCCTTCTCAGGACTCAGGAGACTGACCGTAACAAAAAAAAAAAAGTAAACTAAAAACACCTTTAAGAGTGTTTTTATAAGGGGAATTCTTATTTCATCGATGCAAGTATCTTGCTGTGTAGAAGAGTAAGTCATCTGGGGAGCTGATGTCAGACAGAGGTAGGAACAGGACAACAACTGAGATGACAACTAAATTATGCCCTGTGACACTGAAATGGCCTCTGAGTGCCTTTCTGAGGGAACTGTCTGGCTTCTTGCTGCTGTGAACACCCTTTGCCCCCTGTTCAATTTAATTGAGATAACTGTCGACTTCAAGGAAACCAGGGTTTCATCCTTTTTTTTGAAATAATTTCTCTCCTTTTTTGAACATCAGAGTTTTGACCTCAGTTCCATCATCAAATTCAGCCATTCAAAGGATTCAAATCCAGATCTCTTTTTTTGTACTGAAGTCTGCCTGCAAGCGTGTCCTTATAAATAGGAGTTGTTCCTTAGAGACACAATCTAATCAAAATATATCTAATAAAAAAAAAGATTAAGAATAAAAATACTAAGTGCCAAGTTGTTTATTTTTGCCAAATGTGTCTCTAAAATATTTTCTTTTTCAAACGTTAATGTCACGTGGATTTTGTAATTCTCTCAAAATACATGTTTAATAATATCACATGATGTGTATTTTAATATGAGTAAGACATGGAAAATATATCAGGAAGAAAATATAGATAAGGTAATAAGAACATTTGACTTATTCCCTTCACAACATTTGTAATATGTGTCACTGTCATATCATCTTGTAAGGTTCAAATAAGAGAACATACACTATTTTTTTTGGCATTCCTGTAGTTCTTGCTGCCAAAATGGACAACTAAATTTAGAAATTTCTCTGGAAGGTTTTATATATATATTAATATATATAAATTGATTTGTAAAATGTCACTTATACTTTGTCATGCTATTGGAAAATGATGAGCCTCATGGAACAGATACAAACCATGCTGATCTCTCCAAAAGTTTACCCAGTGCTACATCATGTTTACAGCTCATTTATTCAGACACAGAAACTTGAAGAATTCCTCTTATGTGGAGTTCCTCATGTTGGAAAGATGGGACCCTGCAATACATTTATTATTCCCTTGTCACACTCAATGGAAGCATGGCCACGTCAAAATCTTAAGATGGGTGCTTGTTGCCTTGGAACCAGCGTGTAAGCTGTGCCCTACTGATTCAGAGATTCCCTCCATTTCAGGGACACTTCTGTCATGATGCTACATGGAGATATGGCATGATATATAGAGGGCATGACATGTTTATAAAGTAATGCAAGATAATATGATGGCAACATTTGGAGGCATTAATTACTGTACTATCTGTATGACTGTCTCTTTCTCTCCCCATCCTTCCATCCATCCCCTGCTTCTCCATGCACAGTCAGCTCACTTCCACTATCATTACAAACCCCATAATTAAAATTACAGGTTAAAATAAAAAGTTGCTCGGGGAGCCAGAAAAAATGAATGACGCCGGGTTTCCTGCAGGCTTGTCACCTCTGTATCCTAAACACATTCCTTCACTACAACTACCACACCTTTCTCTGGTAGCAGTACAGCTCCCCATCAGTTAGACACAGCATTGTTGGCTGCTCTGGAGCTCAGCAGCTGCTGCCAACAAAATACAACATGCTGTCTTCGTGCTTTCCCCCCATGGTGTTATTTACACATAAATTCTTTCCTCTGCCTGATCATGAAGCATGTTCATAACTTAATTACGTTTAAAATTGAAACTTCACATTAAAACTTAATCAGAAATGACAAAGAATATTATATCCTTATGGAGCCAGGCTAATAAACAATTCCAATATTTACCTGTGCTGTATTTCAGAAAGCAGAAAAGAAGGTAAAGTAAGATCTGTTGAAATTCAGGAACAGTTTCATGGAGAGAAATAAAAGCTAATTTTCATGCTGTAATACCTCTTTAATATGTGCCAAGGTATCTCTTTCAGTTCTAATGAAGGCTTTTGCTGTCACAAGTCGCATAAAACTCTGCAGTATCTTATGTCTTCAGGCTTTAAGCAGAGTAGGTATCTAGAGTATGCAGATTTTTGCAAAAACAATATTAACTATGGAGTCAGCTTGATGGTTCGTGGATAATTGAAAAAGAAGAAAAAAAAAAGAAAAATGAAGGTCTCAGGAACATAAATGATTCGGCTATAATGTAGGTTGTAAGGATGTATGGCATGATGTTGCCACATTTACTGTTATGGGTTTCATTATGTAAGTCTGAATGCCAGCCTTCCTCACCCATAACTTTTCAAATCCTGGCTCTCATTCCTTGACCTCAATATTTATTCCAGAACAAATTCCTAAAAGAAATTTGGATTCTCAATTCACCACGTTAAAGCTAGTTGCCGTCAGATGTTAGCAATGTCACTAATCTTAAAATAGGAATTGGTCAGTGTGGTGTCTGTGCATTTGCATCTGTATGTCTTGATACACATGGGAGAGTTGCTGGGTTAAATGCTGAAGGGTCAGACAGGTCTCTCCTGGCCTTCAGAGAAAGAGTGATGCTGGCTGTAAATACACATCTGTAAAAAGCAAGTGGACGGTGCAACAGTTTTGGACATCATGTCCAGGGAAGTCAGAGAAAGGTCTGGCATATGGAATATGCAGCTGATAAATGCCACCCAGGCTATGACATCTTACACCATAAAGGCTAGCATGTGACAGGTCTGTCACTCCTCTGACATGCCAGCCATATGTCACAGAACTGTGCACTGTTAGTGCACCACGTTACTGCACTTGTTGATTGGGTTTGCAGTGTGCCTGGGCTATCTGATAGATTGATTTTCCATGGATAAACTTCCAGGGGAAGTCTAAGCTGTATATACTTTACAGATTCAGCTAAGGGACATTTATTCCTCATACAATGCACAATGGAAAGACAACAAAATTTATGCGGTAGTATAGTTCAAAGAATTAAGGAAAAACTCCAAGATGGAAGTTGATTGTGCCTGCTTTTTACAGGTGGAGATATGTAAATCTGCCTTCCATCACAACTGCAAGTAATGCTTCACAGCAGGAAGCTCTGCATCTTTTCTTCAGCTGCACAGATGTATGCAGACACCTCCTTGGGACAGAAACATTTATCGTTACAGTGTTCAAAGTCATACCCAAATAATAGTACTGCCTGTTATCTGTCATCAGGCATGGCAATAAGATGGGTTATCTCACTGTTTACTATTTTCTCTGCTAGTATTTTTTATGCTGCTGGCATCGTATTGTGTTCCCTTTTGAAGAAGCTCATCAAAGCTAACCTGATAAAACTCCCTCTGAAGCCTCTCTGTATGAACAGAGAGAGCAGGACTGGTGCCAGCATTTTCCCCTAATATATTTCATTCTAAGAAAAGAGAAAGGTGACTCACTGTAGAGAGCAGCTCTTGTTATTTTGACAGTTCTGCCTGGGCAGCTCCTTAAATTATTATTAAACTCCATGAACAATGATATAGGATATGAGAATTCTTCAGTTAACACTTTTGTTACGTTATAACTTCAGCCAATTTGTGTAATAAAAACATCCTTTGTGCTGAGAAATTCCCTGAAAACCTGTTCCTTTAAGTGAAGCCTTCTGTTAGTTAGAACCATTATTAGAGCTTTGTCTTTATCTGACCTAAAATGTTCATTTCTCTCTCCCATTCCCACTGCCTCATCTTCTCTGCAGAAATGTTTATATATTAGATTTAATCAATGTTAGGTCACAGGTGAAGTGACAGTGTAGCTTCTCTTAAAAATACTCAGAGACAATAACATCTAATAGCACTCGGTGATTTAATGAATAAAGTGTCACCAAAAAAGAAATTAAGAAAGAAGAGAAGGAAAAAAGGTAACATAAACAAAATTTTTTCAGTACAAGACTTAATTATAAATATTCAGGGTGTTCATATTGAAAAGCCCTGTACAAAAAGGGCAGAGCAGGGGAGTGGGGCAGGTTGGAGGTGGAGACACTATTTTAACTGCCATTACAGGGAAAGAAATACTTAATTTTAGGAGTTTTACTTTATTGGCATCTGGACAGATTCAAATGCTTTGTTGCTTTAACTTCTGCACAGTTGCTTAGACCAATGCAAGAGGAAGCATAAGCAGCATCGCAGCATCAAATCGAACCAGGGGTGAAAGTTTGCTTGGTGCTGGTGGAAATTGGTACACAAAGTGCAAATTATTTCACACAGGCCTTTGATTGTGAATGGGAAAACAAATAAACAAAAAATAGTCTAGTCTGTTCACCTTATCCACTCAGCTGTGTCTCAGACTTTGCTAAACTCCTGTAACAAAATCATAACTATGGTTACATTAATGGGAAAGTTTCATAAACTCATCAAAAAGTGAGATTTGCTTGTGGAACAGTTTCACAGCAGCTGGTCCAAATACCTCATTCATTGCTTCCGATAATTTAATGCCAGAAGAGACCATTCTTCATCTGATCTGCATAATCAAGACCTCAGACCTTCTCTCTGGCGTCCTTTAATTTTTAGAAATGGAGGCTATTTTAAAACTGGATTTAACAGCTCCTGGGATGGTGAACTCTTGTTGCAACAGCTGACTTATCCTTGGTAATAGTAGACAAAATAGAAAGAAAATCTCTAGATAGCATCATATCTTCCACATTTAATTCATTGAACAAGTGTGGGATGAAGCTGATAGTTACACAGTATTTTGCTGGTTCCAATTTGTTACTATCACGTTTGACCCAGGTAGTTAACAGTATATGCAGAAGTGATGAGATTCTGGCAGTTTTGCAACTCCTACTTAGTTGCATTCCAGCATCAATAGTTATTTTGTTAACAGAAGATTTCCCAAAGGTTTTGCCAAATATCTTGCCTTGAATGGCTAAACCCTACAAGCAGCTTTATTTAAATAAAAGCGGGCATAATAGGTTAAGTAAAAAATCAAAGAAACTGAATAGTTTAAGTAGATGTATAAAAACGCTGTGACAGAAAATCAAACTATAACTTCCTGCCTTTGCTTTCATATTGATTTCAAGGAAAGCAGCAGTGTTTTTTTCCTAGCTTTCTTGCTCATAAATTCTATATTTTCCTTAGTGATAAAACCTTGCTCCATTGAAAACAGGGTAGTTTTATGTATGGCAAATTTAAACCTGCAGAGAGAAATGGGCAGTTCCTTCCAGCATAGAATCATAGAGTCATTAAGGTTGGAAAAGACCTCCAAGATCATCTGATCCAACCACCACCCCACTACCAATGTCACCCACTAAGCCATGTCCCTAAGCACCACGTCCAACCTTTCCTTGAACACCCCCAGGGACGGTGACTCCACCACCTCCCTGGGCAACCCGTCCCAATGCCTGACTGCTCTTTCTGAGAAGAAATGTCTCCTCATTTCCAACCTGAACCTCCCCTGGTGCAATGTGAGGCCATTCCCTCTAGTCCTATCACTAGTTACCTGCGAGAAGAGGCCAACCCCCAGCTCCCCACAGCTTCCTTTCAGGCAGTTGCAGAGAGCAATGAGGTCTCCCCTGAGCCTCCTCTTCTCCAGACTGAACAACCCCAGCTCCCTCAGCTGCTCCTCACAGGACTTGTGCTCCAGGCCCTTCACCAGCTTCGTAGCCCTTCTCTGGACACGCTTCAGGGCCTCGATGTCCTTCTTGTAGTGAGGGGCCCAAAGCTGAACACAGTGCTCGAGGTGCGGCCTCACCAGAGCAGAGTACAGGGGGACGATCACCTCCCTGGTCCTGCTGGCTGCACTGTTCCTGATACAAGCCAGGATGCTGTTGGCCTTCTTGGCCACCTGGGCACACTGCTGGTTCATGTTCAGGGAAGCATAACATTTTATTTGGGAGCTCACATTTTCTTTGTTAACATAACTGATCCAAAGTCTTTCTGCCAAAGAATAACTATCTCCGATGGACAAGAGAACATGTGCACTTCACCTGCAATGCCTACATCAAAGACAATATTTACAAGGCACAAAACTGAAATGATTCACCAGTGAATGTCCTAGCCTTGCGTCAATCTGCAGTCAGTAGGTGCAGTGGTCCTGAGATGGAAGAGATGAGAGATTGTTAATGTCCTTTCTGGTAAGAAGGAGAGCATCCAAAAGGTTCACATGGACAGGAACAAATGTGCAATCAGTCTTAGTTCCCTAAAGAACTAGAATTGCACCCAGAAATATACATAAAATTAAGTCCCCTTCTCTTCTGTCTTGTTACTTCATCTCTGAATACTTTGCCGGCCCATTTACAATAATGACAGGCAGCTTTAATTCAGACATTACACTTGAAGTTGTTCTAATTATTGGTTTCTAATTACTGGATTTTTCCCTGGTACCTTCCTTTTGTGTGTGTGTGTGTTTGATTGTTTCCTGAAATGTATTCTAATAACACAACCCTGCTATAAAATCAGTGTTGACCTGCTAAGTAATTTTTTGTATTAATTGTTACAGGGTGGTTGTCCTACAGGCTCACTCTTTCTTCAGCAATCATGTCAACTGTTTTGCCATTAGTCCATTCATTGTAATGGGTGAGGGTTCTCCCTCACACAAATGGGGAAGACTTTAGGAAACCTAGTCATACACCTCTTTGTAGAGGCCTGCAGACATTTCTATTTTCTCTGCAACCACTACTCTTACTGTAAACACTGCTACCATTACTTCTTTGTAGCTACAGGTAATAACTGTCAAGAACGAGCATGGAATCCCCATTTCCATACCTACAAAAACAAACAAACAAACAAAACCCAGCAGAAAACAGCCTTGGTATCATAAAAACATGTTTCAAATAATATTAACAATCTTTAGTCTCAGGGCCTTGTCCAGCCTGGCCTTGAACACCTCCAGGGATGGGACGTCCACAGCCTCTTCGGGCAACCTGTGCCAGTGCCTCACCACCCTTTAAGTGAAAAATTTCCTCCTAACCTCTAACCTCTTTTAGTTTAAAACCATTCCCCCTTGTCTTATCATTACCTGATTAAGGAAAAAGTTGCTGTCTTTTTATAAGCCCCCTTTATGTATTGAAAAGCTGCAGTGAGGTCACCCCGGAGCCTTCTCTTCTTCAGGCTGAACTGCCCCAGCTCTCTCAGCCTTTCTTCACAGGAGAGCTATTTCCCAACTCTTTCTCTGCAGGGCTGCTCTCAATGAGTTCTTCTGCCAGTCTGTACTCCTGTCTGGGGTTGCCCTGACCCACGATTCACACAGTTGTGTGAATAAAGCTCTCCCTCCTCTAGAGACATATATAACTGCTCAAACATCTTTCTTTATTTTCCTTCTGGAATAGTTATGTTTGATTTATGATGTTCCAGTGAGGAGTAGTGAACATGTGATGAAGATGATTCTGGAGAGTCTGGATGAACAGCCAAAGTGTTTATGTCTTCAAAATAAAATCCTAAAAATTAAGCAAGCTAGCTAGCAAACCAAAAATTGAAGAATGTAGAAAGGAGAAACTAGTGTAATTATTTTCTATAAAGCAAATTCTAAAGAATTTCTCCAGGAACATCTGTGAAGTTTGGGGAATGATGAAACAATGATTTCATTATTCACAAGTACTATGCTGAATTTTATGTTCAACTTTAAATTGATAAGCCTTTTCTTTCTTTACATGTCTTAAAGTGTTGCTAACGTGAACTTAATGTCAAAAACTAATGATGAAGGGTTTTAAAAATGGGATCATTTAAGTCTGTGTTGAAGCACAAGCTTGATACTCAAAATTGCTGTGTTTGGCACTTCCTCTCCTAGCAATCCTCATCTTTACCCAACAAACAAGCATTATGACACTAATATTTTATCCCATGTACATAGTCACAGGCAATTGAAGTGTTCTCTCACCTGTATAGATTTTCTCCAACTGTGACTGCTTGAAATCTAGAGCAATGGCACACTCTTCACTTCAAATATTTTCACCTTATCACCCAGGGAACTGCATTTGAAACTTTTTTTATAAAAGACTGTGTTATAATCGAGGCCTTTTTATGCTTCCTCTCTCAGGGCCTGTGAATCATAACGAGATTGTGAACAAGGTGTATAACCCATGCTAATTCAGCAGGGTTTGTGTCACGATCTAGTGATGGTCTATATATATCAGACATTATAGTCAGTTAATAACTACTTGTTCCCATCTTCAGTGCAGATGTTATCCCTTTGTCACTGATGGTCAAGCAACATCTCAATGTAACATTAAGTAAACTTTTCAAATATCTTTAATTGCTCATACTTCAAAACGAAGGTACAGAGCAAGTGCCATGCAGGCATTCGTGCCTTCAGAGACCATTCTCACCATGGTGTGATAATCATGCTTACTTTCTTGCACAGCGCTAATTTCCCCCTTTCAGACTGCAGGCTTTGTAAGAAATTTAAATTACAAAGCAAAATATTCTTGAAAAGTGCATTAGCTGCATCAGCTAGAAATACAGAAAATGAATATATGATTTGTGTAAATTGTGGACTGTAAGTGCTTTCCAAATTAAGCTAATATATAAACATATTAATATGCTGCAACAAACATCCCTTTAGTGTGCCATGAAAAATGCTCTATAGCTACTGTATAAAATGCCCTTCTTTTAGTTGTGCCACTTGAAATTGGGAAATAGAGTTGATAAGGCTGGAGAACCCTCACTGAGGAATGAAACACCTGACCTTCATTTTGTTTTGTCACTTGTTATTTCTTGTTATCTGGTGTGGAACTATCAACCCTTGCATGAAAATCAAGAATTTGCATGCTATCCTTTACTCCGTTTTGCTAATTTGTTAAGCAGCAAAATTATATGTAAGGTCCTTTTTAAGGTGTTTCTAATGAAATCTCTTCATAATCATTGATGGACCTCTTCTGAAGTATTTATGATCTCCCATTTACTACTAAGGTGCAGACTTGCTGCTGGGCATCTGCCCACACAAAATTGGGCACTGCACACAAAACTGCCATCTTCCTGCACTTCATACTGTGAGGGCTAGATACTCTAGAGCTCATCAAGAGCCTCAGGTAATGGACAATATGTTGTTATCATATCCCATTAGATTCCCAACTGTTCAGGATCCTAGCAAGATGTCTAAACTCTACTGTACATCTTTGAACATACATGGGTTCACTTGTTCATCACCAAGCTACTTTTCTGACCCTACAGCCCTAGATCCTTCATTTCCCCCCCTGGTCCTTCTCTTGCTCTTACAAAATCTTCTCCTGCTCCAGTTGGGAAATAAAGATTTTACTAGTAAGGACAGTGACAGACAACATGGCTGGGATGAAACAAGGGCTCCAGATGTCCTCCAGGCATTCAGCCAGATGAAGAAATTGGCTGTGAAACAGCCTGGCTGCACAGAGGAATACCTGAGGAAATTTTCTCCTATGCCTATAGCTGGGCAGATGCAACAACTTTTATTAGGAAATGGTGACATTTAAGAAAGCTGTTTTCTTTCCAGGACAGAAAGGAAAATGAAATAACCATAATCTCCATCTGAGATCACTAGTCTGGACACACCAGAAAGTCCCATTTTACAATAAATAGAATTGTTTGGTTACTGTGTAAATAAATAAATAAATAAATAAATAAAATTAATAAATAAAAGAAGTGCAAATATGAAAAGCATCTAAAATAAAATCTGAAAGTTTTTTGAAAATTCAAGGTGATATATTTTTGTGGAATGTCAAAGTGATCCATTTTGATAGCATCAGAATATAAATCTGAATAAAAATAAAATAAAAAATAATAATAAAAAAATCATTTAATGCCTAACTGTAAATTTGACCAGGCTTATACAAAATTAACCCAAGTCAAGGTCCGTAACAAATTTTCTAGACCCAGCTTGTATTTAATGTTGCCTACATGGCCCCTGGTTCTGCCACAAAAAATATTAAAATATATATATTTCTATATATATGTCAGAAAGAAGCATGATGCTTTACTTTCACCTCTAGAGCAAGTACAGCTGTGGAAATGCTACAGCGGTTATTCTTTATTGTTCCAATGTATTGAGAAGCCATAGCTCTGCAGCTCAGCTTAGAATATTCATTTCCTTCACAGGTAGTTGTTTTTTTGTTAGGACTTGCAGTAATAAGGAATTACACATGGAATTAAAACAGTCGGATTTGTGTAGCTGCAGTAGATGGTCAGCATTGTGCTAGCCTGCAAAGGATTACACAGGGTAAGAACTTCTTTAATAAATTTGTTCTAAAGAAAAATCACAGTTGTATCATGCCTTCTGTGGTAAGTGGTATCAGACTTCTGCAACCATGGAGCTCTGCCTGCCAGTAAAATCTCTGCCCTCTGGGAGTCCTCTCTGTTGGCAAAAGTGCTGCCTAGCTATCTAGAGAATGAGTTGAACTCCCTGTAGATTTTAGCAAAGAAGACTGGTTTTCCAAAATTCTTATTCCCCAGCCATTGTTGTGAAGGGCTCAGTATTGGCTCCTTCTTCTGCCTTCGGAGCTCTAGGACTGCTTTTATCAACAGCCCAGATTACTGGAGATGATTAGGGATCAGAGGTGCTGCCAAGTGAAGGGACACTAGAGCAGCACTTCCATGGACTCTGTCATTAGAGCATGGTGTGTGTGGGGTGACTGTCCCATCTCCCAGGTAGTCATAGGGCACGTGGACTTTCTTTGGAATTGCTTTCACTTGTCACTTGATTTCATTGGAACAGTGAAGTTTGAAGCACAAAGTGAAATAATTTCTGTAGGAGAACTGGAGAAAGTCTTGTCCCTGGATGAGATGAGGGTCTGAGGATTCCTGTTTTTAATTTAGCCACCTGCAAGTCTTTACGTTTAATATGGAGGGAGAAAATAAACCTGTGGGCCCAAAAGATATGTTTTGGAAAATCATGAGTTATGCCAGTATTGGGAGAATAGGCTTCTCTATTAAAGACATTGTGCAATTCAACGTTAATACAGTGGTACTGCCTGAAGGTCCCTAGCAGAATAGATAGTATACATTATAAGATAACCTAAACGGGTATACCAGTCACATCAAAGTTGCTGTAGCCTGTTTCTGATGAGGTCTGTTCCTGTTTCTGATGGGGTCTGAGAGGAAATACCTGGAGAACAAGGTAAACATTTAGGGTAATTGCCCTGACTGATCTCAATCACCACTTTTAATAAAAGTTTCAGCCCCTATCCCTGCTAGATAGGAAGAATTCTATATGATGATTTCTCCTGCCCACACAAGAATAAATGTTTGAAGTTGCTCTCTATTGAATTTCAGTCATGTCTTAGTTATTTATTTATTATTCTTATCAAAATCTATGCCAAAAATATTTTGGTTAGTATGGGACTCCACTGAGTTGTCATGGAATGAACATAATGGTAAACAGTCTTTGTCTAAAATACATGAGTATACCATGTAGGTTTTTGGAAGATAAGATATCTATAAATTTGCATGCTGGGGGAGAGACATGATTGAATATCTAGGATGTGACATCTACAGATACCTGTGAATAAGTTTAAATGATGGACAGAAATTCTTTCTGGGGAAATGGGGGTTCCAAAATAGCTAAAAGAGCAAAATACAAACTATTAAATTGTGGTGAGGTTCGTGTTGCTAAATCACAAAGGATCAATACATTTCTACAATTACAGATAGTTTTAAATAACTTTTCCAACTTTTTTTTTACTTTTAATTATAAAATTTCTTGAATGTGGAGATGAAGTACAGTGATCATCTTATAATAATCAATTTGCTTTTAATTTCTGAACATTTTACAGACTGAATGTAATCTGAGCATTTTAAAGCTTTTCCTTTGGAACATGCTATCATTAAAATATCCTCTGTGGAGTCCGCTTTTATCAGGGAAATTATAGGGGCTATCATCCATCTGGCATTTCACAACTTGTGACCATATATTGCCCCATTCAGAATTAGCAGGAAGAATTTACAGGTATTATTTAAGGTAGTTCCTTAAGGCAAGTTGCTGTTTGATCAGGTAGATTAAGCATATAGCCAGATAAAAAGAAATTTCAGTCAAGTTAAAATAACAAAGTTTGTCTCTTAAAAATTCAGTAGCATGCACACCGTACAGTACTTACTGTCTGCTTTCTAATTGCCCTAGAAGAAACAGAATAAAATTTGAGTACAATTTCTTTTTGTGAAGGGTTTGTGAAGGTGTACAAAGAGAAAATCTACTCAAGTTTTTGCTTTTCTTTGACTATCTTCATAGCATATGAAGATATCATAGATATGAAGAATCTGCATTGAAAACAAGATGGCCTCTACTCTTTTCTGAGATCTTCAGCATTTTGTTTTGTTTTTGTAACTGAGTTACAAGCCTCTCTCAATAGTTTTTCACTCAATAATCTTGTCCCCTTAGATTGCTTTCTCCAGCCATCTGCTGAAACTTTGTGCTGCTTGACCTTGAAGAAATATATATCTGTAATTTCCATACCCGTGATACCTTGAAAGTCAGTCAAAATCCTGCACATTTCCGTATTAATTTTTCCATTATTGAATTTAGCACGCTCAACCCCACACCCTATGCAAGTCATACAGCATGCTGTCTGGAAAAGTACAATTCACACCTGAGTAGCAATTTGCATTTGTGGGTGAATAAAATGGGAGATTTTGCCTCTGTGGTGTACAGTAGGACAAACTCTTAGATTCATGTATTTTGCTACATGAACATAGATGTCCACTGCTTAAAAATGTCAGTGATGCAATCAAAACTGCTTTCTGGTTATGTGACCAAAATATATTGTATAGAGGTGCAGCATAAGTATATCAAATCACATAACCTTTGGCAATTCTATTTTATAAATAAGCATTTAATGGAAAGTGAGTTCCATTATGGTATGAAGTTTAACCTTGCAACTCTGACTTCTGCACACAGTGAAACATGAATTGTAGTGTTATTTTATTTCTCATTATCAGATTGCCAAGTTATAAAGTATTATCACTACAACCTCTGAAGTGAGCTGGTGTTTTATGTGAAACCATGAAGAAACTTCTATTCATAGAGCTCAACATATAGCTGTTATTTTCTGCCTTCTCTTAAATGATTGTTCTTAAAAAATGTCAGAATAAATATAGTACTGCCATCTAATATACATATTGGACCCTAGTCCACCTGCTCCCACCTAGAATGGGAAACCTTTTCGGATTAAGTTAAGTGTACAGGGCCATGTGGGAGGTGCAAAGCAGGATTTTAGTAACCAGTGGTGAATAGGAGGCAGCTGCAGGAGCAGCAAACAAACTGCAAGGAATAGGGATCCTGTTTACATGCAAATGCCTAATTAATTAATTAATTAGTAGGAATGCAGATGAAAAACTCAGAAAATTTATAATTTATATAAAAGATCTCTAAGGAAATTGTCAGCAACTCTTGAGTGCTTGATGCCTCCGTATATGGGTAACTGAGTATTATGTATAGCTACATGTATTTTAATACCCTTAAAGCATGAACTGATCTTTCTGATCACATCAGTACACTTTAGTGTAATTTGTTGAGACAGACACAAAAACATGCTTGATTACAAAGAATGCTTTGAAGACTCAATAATTGACTACTGAGTCAGGAATTATCCAAAAGGAGATCATAAAACAGCATGATGCGATATGCTAAGTGATTGCAAGGATGTTCGAGGAGGTAACTTTTAAATGACTTTGTAATCCCTCTAGGCCAATTCTGCCATCTTTACTCATGCTGGAGAGTGTTTTATTCCACTAATAGCCCATATCTGATCAGTGGGACTCTGCAAAATAAGACGCAACTCAGTGTGAACCAACATGACAAAATGGGTTCATGCTTTACTGGGTGTATATGTTTTATTAAGCAATTTGTAGTTGCTTGGGGAAATGATTTATTAGTACTGACTTTCTGGTAGCAAAAAATACAAATTAAACTTAAGTGTGTTTTTCAAGAACATATTTCTACCACTGGGACATTTTTTCATCATGAGCAATAGGAACACAGTCTGACTAGGTAACTGTATGATCTTCATCAGTCTGGTGTTTAAGGACTTAATAAGTATGAATGCGATGGAAAGAATGGAGTATTATTACCACTTGATAGACAAAGAGCTAAAACACACAGTAGAAATTTCCTGTTGAAATTATTGTAATCAGATCATACTAAAATTTTAAGAATTCATTTTTTTGTGTGCTACAGAGTTGGAAGCTTATTTGCCAAGAATAAACAAATTTAAAACAGTGACAGAGAGATGGCCAGTCGTTGTTTTGTATTAACGTATTGTATTAACTTTAAACTGACACAACAGTGTGAAGAAACATACCTTTGTGGTCTTCTGTGTTTTCTCTCCTCCTGTTAGCAGAAAATTATCTGCGAAGAGAACCCGTTGGTAGATGGATAGTTGGTGGGCTACTGCTCTTGCAAACAGAACCATACATGGGTGTAACTGCAACCAATTTAAGTTGCATGATCATGATTGGGATACATATCTATGTTGCATGTGAGTTGGGTTTAGTTCCTGAGTGATCATGACCAGTTGCCTTTAAATAAAATAAAATAAAAAAAGTGTAAATAAAAGAAAAGAAAAAAATGATACCTTGCACACTACGAATGTTAGGCACATGCAGTCCCAACTCTGGGGTCCAGCATTCCTCTTGCACAGTGTTTGGGCAGGACTTACCTCAGGGCATGATCTGGGCTGTAATGAACACACTGTGGCCTGTAGCTGCCTACTTCAAAATGCTGAGCTCAGAGATTTGCCTGAAGCCTCACTATTCTCTTAGGCTTGGGCCCATCATTCAGAGCTGTTGGATTTGATGGCAATGGGAGCCATAGAAGAAATGGAGATAAATAGACTGCATTAAGAGAATAAGCTTATAAAACTATGCCTTTATTCCTCCCTTAGCAAAGAGGTTCATTTCCAGTTAACAGGTAGAATTTATGCTGTTTTGTGAGGACTGAGAAGAAACCATTCAGCTATATAGCCATAGACATCTGCACCTACTTTAAATTCCCTAGGTGTTTCTACGTGGTGTCCAGCAGCCCTTTCAGAGTCTGTAAGTCTCCCTGAAGTCTTGTTCACAGCTGCTGTCTTGTGAAGACATCTTGATAACCAAAAAGATGATCAAAATGATGCTACAAACCCATGTTTATATTCACTCTCAAAATTTCCTGACTTTGTTGTACAGACCTCAGCTATTTTTTATTCCTCAAGATACCTTCGTCTCCTCTGAAAGTCATTTAAGTCCAAACTGTTTCTTTGACCTTTTATGTAAAAGACCGGAGTCATCCTGTCAGGAGATGAGACTAGCACAGTGCAAGTTCTTATCATGTGAGTGGTGCTGCAGCTGGTGAGTGAACACCTTGCCAAAGAGGACAGTTTACAATCTGTGTGTAGGCCAGTGTTTATTAGACAGCTCAGACGAATGTACAAACCCAAGCACGTTCTGATTTGCTCTTAAATAATTTGCGCAGAGGATACATACTAAACTTGATGAATAGAAAGAGACCGGATTCTGTGCTAAGCTTAATAAAGTAGCTAATTCGCTGTCAATGTTTTGACCAGTGCTATTGTAAAGTATTGCTGAGATTTTCTCTGGGCTAATATGTACCCACTGGAGAGATGTCATGTAGATAATTCAAATTACCTGCTTTTATTACAGAAGATCTTGAGAACAGTTTACTGACAGTGCCCTGCCAGCCATTTGAACAATGGGTGCCAGCTGAAGCCAGCTATTTAGAATGAAGGTCAGCCCTGAAAAGGCATAATTAACCTGCTGAGCTATAAGCATGTCACCAAGGCTCACCCCCCCGCCTCTGCTGCATAGAGAAATGAGACCTGAAAAAGATCTTTAAGCATCATTAAGTCCAATTACATTCTAAGTAGGACAGACTGTTAAAAGACTCTCTTACTCAAGCTTTTTACCGCTTAGCTCCTCTGTACGAGGATGTGTTACGTTCTGTTTCTCCAGCTCCCTAGCAGGATGTTTTGAAACATGGGAAGAAAAGCAAAGGTTGTTCTGCATAATACATGGTCATATCATTACTATAAATATTTTAAATGATGTTTACATTAGTAAGTAATCTGAATAATTAAAAAATATGGAAATTTAAACTCTTTAGAAGCAATAACTTTGCATGTAAGTTTTGTGAGAGATATTTTCATTCTTTATTTATTAAGCGGTAACAATTAAACCCAGCAAAATTTAGTTAGAAAGTAAAAGAGATGGCCTACAGCCGTTTTGTTCTAAAGCAGTTTGAACACGGTGACCTAGCATAGCTTTTACATGAAAGTGAACTTGCATAAACACTCCCTGTCAGTGGTAGCCAACAGAAATGTAGATTGAGCTATTACCTGTGGTGGACCAAAATTTGAAGCACTTCCATAACCCCAGGGAGTGGAAGATAATACTACTGTAAGCACACTCGTACGTTTATAGGATGGCTTCAAACATCAGCATGGGTGTCCTGATTTTGGCTGGGATAGAGTTAATTTTCTTCCTAGCAGCTGGTATGGTGCTGTGTTTTGAAGTTAGGATGAGAATAATGCCGATAACGCGCTGATGTTTTAGTCGTTGCAGAGTAGTGACTACACTAAGCCAAGGTCTCTTCTGAATCCTACCAGAAAGGAGGCTGGGTGTGCATGAAAAGCTGTGAGGGGACAGCTGACCCAAACTGTCCAAACGGACATTCTATACCATATGATATCAGGATGAACAATAAAAACTGTGGGGAGTTGGCCGGAGGGACTGCCATTACTTGGGGTCTGACTGGGTATCAGTCAGCTGGTGGTGAGCATTGCATTCGGCTTCATTGCCTTTATTTATCCTTTTTGTTGTTATTGCTTTTGTTTGTTTGTTTCTCCTTTTCTTTCCTTTTTTTTTTCCTTTCTTTCTTCTTAAACTGTCCTTATCTCAACCCGTAAGCTCTTGAACTTTTCAGTTTTCTCTCCCATCTCAGTGTGCAGAGGAGTGAGTGAACAGCTGTGTGGTGTTAGCTGTATGATGGGTTAGATCACAACTGGCCTTATGTCATCCAACATGGGGCTCAAAGGATTGAGATAATGACAGATCTGACCAGAGCATGTTAGAACTAATTTGTTATAAGCACTATATTTGTATAATAGCTGCCAGTCACCATTTTATGTGTTCACAGTGTTGATTTATTTGCTCTCAAGGTTGTTTTTCTTAACCTCTTTCTTTTTGTTTATCACCTCTGGGGGCTGGCCTAAGTTTGTTTATGGTTTTGTCTGTTTGTATATCGCATGTTCTCATGTTACACAACTGTGAACTTAATCTGGTTAAGTAATGCTCAGAGAGGTGGCGTCATCATCCCTGGGGGTGTTCAAGGACAGGTTGGACATGGTGCTTAGGGACATGGTTTAGTGGGTGACATTGGTGGTAGGGTGATGGTTGGACCAGATGACCTTGGAGGTCATTTCCAACCCTTATGATTCTATGATTCTATGAATTAGACAACGCAGGCTACTCCGATGTTGGGGGGCGGGTACTTTCTGCTTTTCCCACAGATGGAAAAAAGTAGTAAAAATGCAATTTGGGAGGGGGTGTGGGGTTGGCTTTTCAGAAGCCTATCCAGATGACAGATTGTGGGATGATCTTCCGAGAATACTAAATCATTATGTGCATAATGATGAGTTTTCAGTTCTTTCTGGCTTCACCTTACTAAAGACATATTAATTGCCTGCAATCCAGGTTGAAAAGCACTACATTTTTGGTGCCACTTTTAGATCTCTGATGCTTCTTAGGGGCGTACTTGATTGTTTGAGGCAAACTGCAATCCTGTGTCTGAAAAACATGTTCCTTTGCACAAGACCACACTGACTTCCTTTGACTCTCCTTGTGTATGTTTTAAAAGCTGAGCATTACCTTTATTTGTCAAGAGAGCCACAGTTTTCTTAAAGCCTGTTTGCACAGTGAAGTGCAGGCAATCACATGCAAACTCAGTCCGTGCTCTGAATTGGCAGGAAAATACCCTGTTTCAGGTTGAAAGCAGTTTTGTTACTGCAGCAGTTCTGTTGGGTTTATTGCTGTTGGTAGAGCCATGCTTTAGTATCACCTCATAAATGTATTCCAGCTGTCCTGTGCTGCTGTGGCTCAGGCTGTGGCAGAGCTTGAGCAAAGGATTTTGCATATGGCTGCAAGAACGAGAATCTTAGTGCAGCACCTTGAGTAACGGGACAGATTGTGAAGGTGGAGGGTCATGAAGGGCTGGTGTGACCCCAAAGTATTATGAATATCCTCTCTACAGAGGGCTTAGCACTCTGACAATTTTTGATGTCTGGCCTGATCCTTTCAGGTTCATATTTCTCTCTCTCTCTTCTCTCTCTATTTTTCTATAGCATCCTATTTAGCCTAGATCCTGGATTATGAAAAATTTACAAATATTTCAAATTAAGGGCTTTTGGTCCATCCCCAGGTACATGGTGCATATCGTTGGATATCTCCTGTAGCAGAGCAGCACTACCTCTGACTAATGGCAGATCAGTTCTTTTGTTTGAATAACTTGGCCCTCAGATCATCCAGGAAGGAAACTTGCGTCTGGAATGTATTGTTTGTACTCTTAAGCACTCTTAAGAGCACTCTTAACAATGAGAAGGAAAATGACAGGAACATACTGAAAGATAAGCAGGAGAAAGAAACAGTGTGAGCAAGTGAATCCAACAGTTGAGTTCGTTCCTCTAAGAAATAGCCATAAATATATTATTTCAAGGGAAATTTGACCTATGAAGTGAACCCCTTGTCCATTAGAGAGGTCTTCCTTTTAATCTTCCAGTCCAGGCACTCCATATTACCTACTTCATGTTACTCAACCAGTAGAAAGTCTGCTGTAGTGCAGTTTCTACTTGTGTCTCAATTTACACCCTTGGTAGTGGCTGTTGTATTCCATTAAAGTCCTTCCCACACCAGGAAGTTGGAGTTAAGGTAACTTCGTCTATACTTAAGCACATGCATAGTTTTAATTATGTGGATGAAACCAGTGATCTTAATGGGATTAAAAATGGAAGAGGATGTTTTGTAGCTGACAAGTATGTTACAAAGGAGAAGCTAATTTTAGAATTAGTTTGGGAAAGCAAGTAATTCTGTCGTATGGGTATGACAAACTCTAATTAGTAACTGTGAGGAATTAGAGGAGATTTGCAGAATAATAGTTCGCACATTGTTCATACTTTAAATAACAATTTGATCTGAGCATAATTATAAATAAGCTTTTGCTTCTTACTAATTTTCTACTTGATTACTAAAGCTATTGTTCAAATGCAGAACAGAATGAAACTATTAGAAATGGTTATACTCCGCAAATGAGGACAGAAATTATAAAGGAAATCTATATTAATGAATAAAAGGACATTGATCTATATACAAAAAAAAAAAAAGTGCCTTAATGAGATGAAATTATGCTCATTGCTTTCATTCATAACAAGGAATAAGTAAGTGAATCAATGAGCACCTATTGATGTGTTTGCAATTTTTTTTTCATGTGTCTGATTTGGATATTATTTTTCATCTATGATACTTGCTAAAATAGATTATTTGCAAATTGCTCCTTTGGGTTTGGTAATTGCAAATTATGTAAAACTCCTTAATATATAATTAATAAACTTCTGGCATAAAAGAAATTAAATATGCTCTAAATCCAAAGAAGAGGGTTTAGTTTTCTCTTTTCTTACAGACTTTGAAGATAAACCTTTAAAGTAGTTCATGAGTCATGAAATTTCTCATTCTCATGGCTGCGTGAGTGGAGTCAGTCCCAAATGGCTGGTCCCTCCATGTTAATTAAAGCAATATAGTTACATATTGCCTGAAGCACTGGGCATAATCAGGAAGAGTTGGGCAAATCTAAAAATTCCTTTCCATTCCATTGTAGATTATCAGCTGAAAGTGATCATACCGAAGTATCCCCTTGCAATTGCTATATTTGCAGTGAAAAGACATATTTTTTGTATTCTTTGTAGGGATGGTGTATTTTATTAAGACCCTGTTTAGTGCGTTCTTCGTAACCACAATAACTGGTTAACCGAAATGTGGGTACTTCTCTTTAGGTACTACAATAATACAATACAATATATTAGAATATAACATAATATAACATAATACAACATAATATGATGTAATCTCCTAGGTTAGAGTTTGTTACCTCCTAATTGCTATATAGTTCTTTACAGTTGATCATCTTAATCCTGCAGCTTAATGTTTTGCAAAGTATCTCATCAACATCCACACGGGCCAAGAATATAGCATGGTTTGTGCCCTTCCAGTTAAAGCCTTGAAATACTTATTTTCTTTTTACTTTTCATGACAGAAGTAGCTCTGGTAAGAAGTTACAGGATTCTGTGATGTTGCTGAAAATTCCATTGAAAGCAGAACCGAGCCATGCGCATTGGTGCATTTGGGGTGAATGGACATGGGCTTTGCCAGGGAGTGATGAAGTGACTTGAATCTTCAGTGTTGTAACTACAGTAGGGAAACAAACAAATAAACTAACAAACACACACACACACACAAATAAAACAAAACAAAAAAACAGAAACCAACTTCCAAATAAAATATAACCCAAATATTATTATGGTCTAGACTAGAGCATATAGGGAAATGGCTCAATTAAGTCACCCTTCAAAGCAGGCTGAAAATCACAGACTATAGGTAGAAATGACTAGTCTCCTACCACACAGTTTTACGTGCAGTTAAAACACCCCTTTAAAAAGATAGCAGCAGGAAGGAGAAAGGGCATAAAGCTCAACATATGCAGAAGAAAGTGGGGAAGGGGAAAAGGAAGTGGTTTTGACAAAACAGGAAATAAATCTTTTTTTTTTTTTCATTTGAAATTGCAGCTTTCGTTTGGAATTCCAGCCTAATCTAAACACTTTTACTACAACTTCCAATTAATCAAGTAACCAGTGCTCATCACTTCAGTGATGTTAGTCAGGTCTTCTTGGTGGAAATTCTTCACTCAGAGGGTGGTGAGGCACTAGAACAGCTTGTCCAGAGAGGTTGTGGATGCCCCATCTCTCAAGGTGTTCAAGACCAGGTCAGATGAGGCCCTGGGCAACCTGGCCTAGTGAGTGGCACCCTGCCCATGGCAGGGGGGTTGGAACTAGATGATCTTTAAATTCCTTTCCAACCTGAGCCATTCTATGATTCTAGGATTCTGAGTAATCTCCTTTTCCCTCTGAATGAGAATTTCATTCTAAGTGTTGCCTATGTGAATATGAGGAGAATATCATTCTTGCATTTCTAAGGAGGGTTTGGATTATATACTTTATCTCTTTCTGAAATACTTTCTAATTATTTTTTATTGTGACTACTTTTTTGTTTTGTTTTGTTTTCCTTTGATTGTTTACAGTTCATTTTGATTTTAATTTATATTGGATCTGTCCATCCGTTCCCTATTGTACCCTGTAAAAGGACAATTGGGCATCTTCTGACAGTCACTGAAGTGAGCTCTTAACTACAATTTGAAAATTTCATGAGACTAGTTGTTTAAGTGGAGAAGTTATTAGTGGATTTTAATTTTTTTTTTGGTCAAAGTTGAAAGAGAAGCAGTGAGAATATCAGGAATAAAATGTGGGCCACCTCAGTATTCATGTAATTTTTTAAAAATAAGATCAGTTGTTGCTTGGTGTGGACTAGTAAGCCAACAGAAATCTATCTACAGAACAGAAACAGCTATTTTTTAGATTTAGAAGTGCAGCGAAGTGGAATTATTTGGTTCACTTTGTAAATAACAAAACAAACAAACAACACAACTGAATGCCAAAGAATAAAAAAGAAGGGGGGTGGGGGGAATTATTTGTGCAATCAGACCTGCACCCTAACAGTGTTTGCCTAACTGCTGATTTGACTAGTTGTTCAGAAAAAAACAAAGATCCTAGACAACTGCTTCTGTCAGGCACTGGTCAATATATTTAATGCAGTTTGTTCCTTAAGAAGACTAGAACAATCAGTTTTGAATATCTTAAAACAGGCTCATATCCCTGCAACTGATTTAACCAAAAGTGCTGAACTCACCCTTAGTACTATTCCTTCAAATTCAGTGTTCATAAGAAAAAGTTTGTATAAATGGATGGTGAAGATTTTAGCAGTTCCTGAAAGGCTTAGAATCTGAAGTCATGCTGATTTTGAGAAAGTTATGAATATCTAAATGCCCAGCTCAGTGTGGAAAAATAACTAATGCTCCTAAATTACTCAAAGATATTTTGAAAATTCCTCCTTGCAAGCATGAGATTGGTGGAATGAGAAGTGAACAATTTCCTTCTCCAACACTTTTCTCTATGATTAATGTATTCTATATAATGTGCTATCAGACAAAATCCCTTTGAAGTATTAGTTTCATGTTCAGTTTTGTTTGGTCATTTATTCCCCTGGCAATTAACCGTGTGTAATGTATAATTACAAGCAGAAGAACAAATTGCTTAAAATGTGATAAGTAGCTTTGACTTGTTCCTGCTTATAAAAGAAGTAGCTGAAATAGCAATCAAGTTATACCCTTCCCCCAGCGAACTGCCATTGTTCTATCTGCATAAAATATCTAGGGGGAAAAAGAAAAATTGAAGGGTGTAATTGCAACAGTTATAACAAGCTAAAATGTCTTGTCACTGCAAACAGATTGTCTAAGGGTTGCAGTAGGAAGCATTAATATTTAAAGATATTCTTCAAGACATTTCCAAACAGCTCAATGTGAAACATCTTTGTCTACTTAACACATAAATATTTTAAGATAACAATATTTCGCACACATATAAAAACATCATAAGTCACTGCAGGGAAATCAAGAATAAACGGATTTCTACACTCAATAGCACTGACAAACTATTGGATTTCTAGGAGATATTTCAGGCATTTAAGAACTCACAACAGCTGTACCTAATTTAATTTCAAGGTCTAACATAGCCTTCACTTTTAAAAAAATCACTCTAGAAAGTCAGTCCAGATCAGAAATAACAAACCAAAGAGTGGTTTGGGGCATGTCTAGTTCCAGCTCCCCATGGCAGGGGAGTTGGAACTAGATGATCTTTGAGGTCCCTTCCAACCTGACCCATTCTATGATTCTGTGATATAACCCCCTTTTTTTTTTTTCATTGTTCAAAAAATGCCTCATATCCAGTTCTGGAATTTGAAATAGTCTTCATTGGCATTTTAATTAGAAGGTTGTGTTTATGTGGTTTAATATTAAAGAAACAATCTTCATTATTTTTACCTGTTGGATAACTATATTAGGTTATGCTTGCCTGAATTTTGTGTATATGACTTCTACTCTAAGAATAAACAATAATGAAATACAGGAGGTGGAGAATAGTACTTCAGGGACGAATATGGGACTAGTGAGTCATAAGCTGAATACAAATTAACTAACTTAATATTGGATGATATGGGGTATGAGAACAGCAATGAGAATGAACAGTTATATAGAAAATATGACCCAAGAGGGGAGATGGGAGGCATTGAAGTTGTCTGATCTAGATCAGAGAGAAAAATGGAAGAAAATACAGGCCTTCAGGTATTTTAAAAAAAAATTATGAAAGCAAGCAAATTTAAACTTTTTCTATGCTCATTCTGCAAAGTTCAAGGAATAGTATGCTCAAATTACAACACGAGAGGAGGGTAGGTATTAGGAAAGTATTTTCAGCTCTGAAATGTATTGCCTGTTCAGCATGTGATGGTTTGTGGCTCCTGTAATTGAAGGTGTTTAAAAACAATGTTAAAAAAAAAATAGAATACTCTTCTATACTTGAGATAGCCTTGGGAAAAAGGATGGTTCATGTGACTTCCAGACAACCTGTCAAGTCCTTTTATCATTTTTTTTTCCTGTGGTTTCACTGCCTAGAAATTCAGGCTTTATCTGTCTACCTACCTACCTACCTACCTATCTATCTATCTGTTTATTTTTAACCTGCCTGCATTGTTAATGCTCTTTGGGTGGTGTCTTCCATGGTTTGAAATGCCCTGCATTCATTCAGGAATATGGCCATAATATTATTCAGCTTCCATTTGTTCAGTACCAGCAAATATATGTTTATAAAAGAGTGGGTTGGATTTTTCAATATTTAGTTCCTCAGAATGCCTGGAAGATTTTCCCAGGACAGAAATAACATTTGGCAGATTTAGTGGAAATTCTCTGGGATAAGGGTAAATATTCGACATCTTCCCATAGGTAATGGAACTGATCTTGACAAGCTGTTTAGCACCAGTTCTCTAGATAATTTTGCTTCAGCTGAGGACAGAAGTTTAGAAAAATAAATTCTATCCCCTTCAAAAAAAAAAAAAAGTTTCCTTTATATTTATCTACTCAGTGTTGTGCCTGCTTTCTTTATTTTATTAATCAAAAGACAAATATCAACATCATTGTAATCCTATCTGAGCAGCTAATTATGGAATTTGCTACTGAAGGGCAAATAATTAACTAGCGCAGTACCATAACATTCTTGTCAATGTAGGAGAACCGACAAAGCTGTGGAAAGTAATGCACTCATCTACTTGAAAAAAGGGTAGGATAGGATAGGACAGGACAGGACAGGACAGGACAGAATAGAGTAGTTCAGTTGCAAGGAACATTCAAAGATCACTTAGACCAAATGCCTGACCTCTTCATGGCTAACCAAAAGTCAGAGCATATTATTGAGGGCATTATCCAAATGTCTCTTGACCACTGACAGGCATGGGGCATCTACCACCTCACTAGGAAGTCTGTTTTGACAGCCCTCACAGTGCAGAAATTTTTCTGACTGAGGTTAGACTAATAGGTATGTAGTTTCCTGGGTTTTCTCTCTTGCCCTTCTTGTAGATCAGTATACTGTGGGCTAGCTTCCATTTGAGAGTGGTCCAGCTAACGTTCGCTAACTCCTTCAGTACTCTGGGGTCAAGCCCGTCAGGCCTCATGGACTTACAAACATAGAGCTCATACAACTGCTGCCTTACTATTTCAGTGACCACAACTGGAAAATCACTGTTCCCCCAGTCATCGTCCTCCAACTCAGAGGACTGGGCAGCCCAAAATCTATCATAAATATTAAAAAATGAGGGGGGAAAAAAAAGGTATTAAATTCCTCTGCTTTTTTCTCATCCTTACTTATTACGTGACCATCTTCATCAAGTATCAGTCCAATGTTTTCCTTAGACCTCTTCTTGCTGTTGACATGCTTAAAAAAGGCTTGTCTCACACCACACAGGCCAACGACAACTCCAGCTGAGCTTTGACATTCCCTGTTTTCTCCCTTCAAGATGCAGTCTGCAGGTCTGTTCTCTCCCTGTGAAGCCAGCTCTTGCTTCCAGAGATCATATATTTTCTTTTTCTGCCCTAGTTCCAGGAGGACTTCCCAGTTTAGCCAATATGATCTTGCTTGACTTGCAACACAATGAGACTGCCTGAACCTGGGCTTTTAGAAGGTGGTTCTTAAAAGGTGACCAGCTCTCACGGACCCCTAAAATATCTAGATCAGATTCCCAGAATATTGTAGAAAGTCAGAGTCCACTTATATCTTAATCACTTCAGATTAAAATATTTCTTGGGTATGGACAGTCATTATTACTCAAAGTAAGGAAAGTAATGGTGGTTGTTATATGTGACAGTTACAGCTTCCATCTCAGAACAGCTTCAGAATGAGCAATCCCAAGAATTGCTGGGTCACTCCAGCCTGTGAGTCTCACCATATTTGAGGACCTGCTTGTTAGCAGCAGTGATAATGGGGCATGAAATGAATTGATTTATCAGGACTTAATTGTTTTACAGATGTCATCACACCACTTTCTCATGTATTTAATGTATTGTGTAAGCTTTACCTAGGAGAGGGGAAAAGGACAGAAGCTCTTGGGATCATGTGTATTGCCAGACATCTTCTGCAACACAGATTATGCAAACTGACTCTTTCACCTTACTTGACTCTTCAAAATTTCTGTTTCACTCGGTTCAGCTCATGTTATGCGTGGGAGAAGGTGGAACTACTAAGGAATGTTCTTATAAAAGCTCATTCTTCATTAATGGTCAGAATTAATATAGTAGAGATACCTAAAGGATATTATTTTGAGCACTTGAGTTTAGAGATTATTCAGTTTCTGTAATGGAGTCAATGCTGTTGACATTCTTTATACTATGTTGTGGACACTAATTCAATTTAAAACCACCAAACTCAATTACAGGCAATTAATTCTCACTGTTATTTCAGTAACAGAAGTATATGAATGTAATGAGAAAATACTGAGAAGCTCTGCCAGCCTAGGTATCCATTATCTGTTAAAGTGCATGTTAGTGTGGCAGTAACCGTCTGGATTTCCCTAGTTACCCCCATATGGCCTGCCTAAGTGTTCAAAAAAACTATTATCCTTGATTAGATTAGAAGCACAGATAATTCATTACTCTCCAGGAAGCCAGAAAATGCTAAGAGCTTGTAATTGCTCTCATAAAAGGAAGGATAAAATTACAGGCCACCATGAAAACAGTGAACAAGTGACCAAGTTCTCCTAACAGGAGTTTTCAGGGTTATACACTGTCAGGGAATACTAACAACAACCAGAGTTAGCTTTCTTTTCATGGAGCTCATCATGTATGCAGGAAGAGATGCCACTGATTATGCTTAGATGTCGCAAGAAGAAACTGCTTTCCACAAAATAAGAATGCCAAGAAACCTCACAAATAGATTTAGAAATGTTATTTAAAATTTGTTTACATTATGTGACGAGTGTGTCCAATGGCTAATTTAGATAGGATCTTTGATTTTTTTTTTTACTTACACTGGGATTAGCTCAGTCTTTCATTGTAGTATTGCAGTTTCTCCTTAAACTAGGCTGCAATTCCTTGAAGATAATATAACTACAAAAGTTACATTTTCTTTAAGTTTTATGAATTTTCCTAGTAATGAGATGCAGAAAGAACTTGACGCAGGTTTTACGAGTTGTGTGCAAACACAATTATGAGGCAATATCATGCAGCTTTATATGACCTTCCTGGTTCTTTCTTTCCTACAAGAAGCATGCAGAGAAAAAAAAAATAAAGAGCAGGCTGAGATGTTGTTGTGTAAGAAGCAGGTAGAATTGTTTGCCTGCATTAATCTGTGTGAGAATGAGGAAGGATTCTGCTGGTCAGTCAGTCCATGGGAATCCACGTCCCCTTGCTGGTAAGAAGGCTGACAGTATTCTTGGCTGCATTAGGCAACGTGTTGCTAGTAGATCAAGAGAGGTGATCCTTCCAGTCTACTCAGTGTTGGTGAGTGACTGTAGAAAGTGTACTGAAATGTATTATTTGAATTTTACCTTAGATTTTGACATCTCAGATTTTCCCTCATTTTTAAATATTCATCTGGTTGTTGTTGTGGTTTATTTTAAATGAATCCACTACAAAGCAAAAGGCATAGAATAACAAACACACCAGAAGGCCTAGTGTAATTATGCCTTTGTTGTATCACTGCATTTGCACAGATTTATGTAGTGAGGTATATAATAAAGCTGGTATTTTTCATTACTTTGAGGGTGCAAATATTAGCACTTGGGATGCTTTTTAAGAACAAAACCAACAAAAAAAAGTCAAAGTGACAGGTTGTAACTAATAACTTCTCTTCTGAGCTGGGAAAGAGGTTGTAGAGAGGTGGGATTCAGTCTCTTCTCCCAAGCAACAAGTGATAGGACCAAAGGAAGTAGCATTAAGTTGTGCCAGGGGAGGTTTAGGTTGGATATCAGGAAAAAAAAAATCATGACTGAATGGGTTGTGACTTGACATTGCTAGTTTAAAGGTTGGACTTGATGATCTTAGAGGTCTTTTCCAACCTAAATGATTCTATGATTCTATGAAAAAGTCTGGAATGAAATGGATTTGGGCACCTGTGAAAGGAATCAGAATATTTTGGAAATTATATTAAATTAAAGCTCTTAGAATTTGTGACTGAATTTGGAGCGCCCCGTGATACCACTTCTGAATTGCCAGCACCTTTCCCTATTTCTGAGGAAAGCAGAAGTTCATTTTATTTACATGCGATGCCAGATATGCTCCCACCTTCCTAATGGTAAGTATTTGTCCTTGTCTACATAGTGCTGACACAGGAAGGAGTGGAAGAACTTACTGTATGCACTTAAGTATTGTGCAGTGTGCTGGATAGGGAGAACATTAATGCTGTTTAAATAGATTACATCTCCAGGCTTATAGAGGAGTGAGTAAATTCACTCAGGACCTCTTAGAGTTTGCACTTGTGTATTTTGCCATCAGTTTATTATAACAACCATTTTAGAGACAAAAACATAGATGCTTGGCAGGACTTGCATTGTACTTAAAAGAAAAAAAAAATATATATATATATATATACATGTGTATTGGTTATTTTTAGTCCCAGGTCTGTTTAACTGTTAGACTACAGTGAGCTTCTGTCTGGTATAGGGTGCTGCCTACTTAGTGAAATATGACCTCAGATGTGACCTCAAATGTGGCTCTATGAGGCACGATTCTTTGTTACCCAAGCAACTAGATTTTCTTGTGTTGACTTAAATGGCATTTGTATTTGGCTTAAAATCAAGAGTCCTGGAGCAGTGGAGAAGGGAATTAGCTGAAACTCCTAAGAATGTGTTTTCCCCTGAAGCTAACCATAGCTGAAGCGGAAGATACAGAGCAGGAATTGGTGGTGTGTATCCTGCGGATCAGGATGTATTACAAGTACTAATGCAATTCATACAAAAAGCCCAAAAGGGGACATTTATAGTGCATAATTAATCAGTGTGCATTTAACCTTAACTCAGGACAGATATCCACTCCAATAATTGGTAGTTACACAATCATTTTTCAAAGAGCACAATGTAGCATAAGGGATCTTTTTTCCTGTCTTCTGATGGTGAGTGCTACTGTGGGAATGACAGGTGAACTGTCTTTCAAAGTCATTTATGCCAGCTATGAAGTGAATGAGCCAAAACTGTGAAATGAATTGAAACTTCTGTTGCAGCTGATCAGCCTTTCATTTATTATCGTCCTATTTGGGATAAAAGGTGTGGACTGAAAGAGAAAAGGAAGGAGATGATTAAAGAAATATAAGCAGAGAGTTTGTCTTGGTTTGTGCCAGCTATCACTTCTCACCTATTGGCCCTGGCAGTGGGAGTACCACACATAACCCGCCTTTGTTGTAGCAAAACAACACTGGAAATGGGGTTCTTGCAATTATTTTAAAGCTGAAGAAGAAAAAATCCCCCTGCAGTTTAAGGTGAATGAAAATTATTGAAGGGCTGAGTATCTAAAGGATGAATTAGGATGTTCTTTTTCATTGTATTTTAGCTCTGAAATTAAAGTATGCAGGACCCCTGTGTTATACTCTTAGGCCTGAAATTATGTGACATCATGAAACATGATGACAAAAATATTGCTTATTTATGTCACTATAAAGGTAAGTTTATAGTGGTACAATCATGACTACCATTTATACTACCTATGCTCAGCATTACTAATTGTATCACTATAAAGCTATTTTATGGTCATATAAACAGTACGAATAATGCTGTCAGGTATTGGTATTAATGCTGCAAATAAATGTACATATACCTTATCTAGACATCTTTTATGGTGCTAATATGCAAATATTAAGGGCAAGCTGACCATTTAATGTGTGATTCTGTGGCCAGATATTTTTATTAAAGGAGAATGAGAAAACAGAGTGCCCTTGCACTTGCCTCTGACTGAAACATTTATTACCACATTTGCTTTTCCTAAATGTCTGACTATCTCATCTCCAACTTGCAGCAAGCACATCTCTAAGGGCAGGTCAGACTCTGGGGACCTGCAAGCAGAAGAAGCTCAGTTTCTGGGTGAGAGTCTGGTATGCAATCACACAGCATATGTGGGACAACCAGGGGATCAGGCCCAGTCAGCATGGGTTCACGAAAGGCAAGTCCTGCCTGAGCAACCTCATCTCCTTCTATGACGGGGTGACCCACCTGGTGGATGAGGGAAAGGCTGTTGACGTAGTCTGCCTAGACTTCAGCAAGGCCTTTGACACAGTCTCCCACAGTGTCCTCCTGGAGAAGAGGGCAGCAGCTGCACTGTGCTCTGGTGAGGCCGCACCTCGAGCACTGTGTTCAGCTTTGGGCCCCTCACTACAAGAAGGACATTGAGGCCCTGGAGTGTGTCCAGACAAGGGCAACGAAGCTGGTGAAGGGCCTGGAACACAAATCATGTGAGGAGCAGCTGAGGGAACTGGGGTTGTTTAGTTTGGAGAAGAGGAGGCTCAGGGGAGACCTTATTGCTCTCTACAGCTACCTGAAAGGAAGGTGTGGGGAGCTGGGGGTCGGCCTCTTCTCACAGGAAACCAGTGATAGGACTAGAGGGAATGGCCTCAAGTTGCACCAGGGGAGGTTCAGGTTGGAAATGAGGAGACATTTCTTCTCACAAAGAGCAGTCAGGCATTGGGACGGGTTGCCCAAGGAAGTGGTGGAGTCACCGTCCCTGGGGGTGTTCAAGGAAAGGTTGGACATGGTGCTTAGGGACACGGTTTAGTGGGTGACATTGGTAGTGGGGTGATGGTTGGACCAGAAGATCTTGGAGGTCTTGTCTAACCTTAGTGATTCTACGATTATGTGGGTTCTCTTTATTCTGGTAGAGACAGTGGAAGTCTATCTGGGAGATATATAAGCCTAAAGGAAGTCTGATAGAAAGCACACTGTGTTTTTGTTGCTTCCTGACCATAGCAGAAAGCAGTAAATGAAAGAGCATCTTTGCGAGAATATTCTGCTCTGTTGCCAGACTCCTGTCTCATCTATTGCCTCGAGTATGTTTCCTGAGTAAGAAAAGATGTCAGACCTGTAATGGAATAATAAAAGGGAAATTCTTGACTCTTATACACTTCTACTGTTAATTTGCAGCTCTCATTTATAAATACAGGGTTTTTTGTGTTTTTTTTTTTTAAAGTATCTGAAGACCAAGATAGATTATATCTATTTGGTAGCCAAGGCAGTGAGGATTATTTTCTGCACCACTGCAAAGGATTATTTTCTGATTCAAGGGCTAGTAGGCTCATGGATGGATGTTACGCTTGCCCATGCAGAGTGATCACTTAAGCATTTTTTTTGTAGAGCATCAGGATTAAGGAGATTACAAAATAAACAAACAAGAAAGAAAGAAAGAAAGAAAGAAAGAAAGAAAGAAAAAGAAAAAAAAAAAGACAGACAGACAGACAAAGCAAAGCAAAAAACCTACCAAAAAGGTCTGTTACAGGTGTTGATTAATCTTGCAGGCACTCCAAAGTTCATCAAGTGTTTTAAGGCCTGAGACATACTGAGGAAAGCCTCATGATTCTTCCCCAGGACTCACAGATGGTCACCTGTCTTTTGAGAGCCTTTCCTCAGTTTCTCCCAGAGCCTCAGAAGTACTGCATGGGCAATTCATATTGAGTCTATTGTTTATATTATCTTTGTCTGAAGTAAGAACCCATACATTGACAGGAATATATGTAAACTGTGGATTTAAAAACTGAGTGACAGATACAACTTAAAATTTGCCTTATTTCTTGTATTTTTATGTTAGCCATCTTGATTTTTTTCTCTTCCTACCAGGTAGATTTTATTAAGACAATCAGTGTGAGTACATTTTAGTCACTTACAGAATCATGAAGCAGTTTTTGTTTAAGGAGTTCAGTTTTCTCCTCTGAAATTGTGTGATGCTTTGAGTTTAATATGATTTACCGTTGTTATGCCTGGTCTCTGTGTTTGAGGGTTTTGGTCTGGTTTGAATAAAATGAGTTTTTCAGTCTGAGTCCAGACTCTTTACCTTCCCGAACAGACAAGAAGCAAATGCTAATAAATTACCCTGTAGAGTTAAAAATTTGCATCTCATAGGAAAAAATAAGAAGGTGCAAATAATGTAAATATCTACTTGCCAATATACCTGACAACATCAAACTAATGCTTTGAAGACCAAGAGATGCAAACTAGAGTGAAACAACCAGGCTTGATAACATCAGATTGCACGAGATCAGAGGACATTAGGCAATTTGTGCACTGTGAATCCAGATTGATCTTTACAGTGACCCTTCAGTGGCATATGTTGCCAGACCTACTGCACACTGATGATTTGGAGGCTGTATTAGGAGACTTCGCTTCTAGTTCTGCTACTTGAGCTTTAGTGAAAACTATCGTTCTAAGGCTTGTAAAGCTATACACACAAAGAACTTATATGCTAGCAGAGCCAGTTTCCTAATTTTTTAAAAACCCAAAACACAGCACCATACCAACTACTAGGAGGAAAATTAACTCTATCCTAGACAAAACAAAGACATTTTCTGAAATATTGTGGTTTTGTTTGCTTTAAATGAGGTCTTTCTAGCTGCTTTAATTGTGAAGAAATCCTTGAAAATATGACCTGAAGGCAGCCAATACAATTATACATGCTTGAATATGCCAAGAGCCTGAAGCACTAGCTGTGAGCATAAATAGCCCCTTTCAGCTTCACATATTAACTCTGATGCTGGTGATGACACTTCAAATGTCAACAATGTTAGCTGTTTGCTTGTTCATTGAAGCACAGAAAAGAAGCAAGGGATGCAAAGATCTTCATGACCTACTCCAAGTGAGAACTTAAGACCTAAATGCTCAGCAGGATGTGAGGTCTACTGAAGGAAAGGAAAATATGAAAGAACACCCAGAGAAACCTTGTCACATCTTGAGCATTCAGTCAGTCTGTGCAGAACATCTTAGTTGGATTTCTTTGGGGATGTCCCATTATCTTAATTTGAGTAAGCAGACAAAGATAAAGCTGCACATTATTTTGTAATTCATCCCCTTGTCATCTGTTGCTGGTGTTTCAGTTTATGCCTCTTGTAGATACAGGCAAAAAAGGTGGCACTGAGCAAATACATTGCCACTGTGGTTTATCAATTTTTTTCTCAAAGTTTACATTTTTTCTCATTGTCAGATTCTTTTGGGTGCCAAATGCTTGAATAAGACTCCCAGGAAGGGGCCTATATAAGTAGCACACAGGACTATGAGTCTGTCTGCCAAGAGCCTGTATGCTTTTTGAGTAGAATCTTCCTAGGGAGACTGATCAGCGGCTGAGAGTTGAACAACTGTGTAAAAGTTACACTGGCCCACTCTGTTATTTGGCATGTTTTTGTGAAATGTTGGTTTTGTCATTAAAACATGCAGCATTTGCTTTTCTCCTTTGCTGAAGATGATGCATTTCAACTTTCACACAAAGAATAACCTTGTAAAGGTGAAGGAGAATGGGCTAGCAATAACATCCGCCAGCTCCCTCAGCACTCATGGACGCATCCCATATGGGCCCATAGATTTGTGGGTGTCAAGTTTTGCCCAGATCTCTGACCTGATCTTCTTCAAACAAAGAAAAGTCCGCCTTTCTCCAGATTTCCTCCCTTGTCTCTAGGATCTGAGGTTCCTGAGGGCTGGTCTTAGCAGTGAAGACTGAAGCAAAGAAGGCATTTGGTAATTCTGCCTTCTCTGTATCCCCTGGGATTCCTCCAGGTAGGTTCTCAAAGAGGCCAAATTTAGCTCTCCTGAAGTCCAGGCTAATGATCCTACTTTTTGCCCTTCTTCCTCCTTGCAAGATCCTGAACTCCACAATCTCACGGTCACTGCATCCAAGGCTGCCCCCAGCCTTCACATCTCCAACCAGCCCTCCTCTGTTTGTAAGCATAAGATCCAGCAGCACACCTCTCCTTGTTGGCTCCTCCAACACCTGTGTCTAAAAGTTATCCTCAGTGCTCTGCTGGAACCTCCTGGACTGTTTGTGCCTAGCTGTATGGTCTTTCCAGCAGACATCAGGGTGGTTGAAATCCCCCATGAGAACCAGGGCCTGTGAAAATAAAGCCTCTTTCATATGTACTAGATGAGGGCTAAGTACTTCTGAAGATAACATCTAAAAGAGTGGATCAGAAATCCCACAAACCCTAGCAGCTTCTGCAAGCAAAAAACTTGTATTTTCCCTCAGCTCTGCAGTATATTTTCTTCAAAACAGTGAGCAAAGAACCTTACACCAGCAAAGAGAAGGTAGCAGAAAATCACTTATCAGCTTGGCTTTAATATCCTTTTCTTTCTCTCGAATTGATTCTTATTCAAATGCACTAAAGAAATACAAGGGAAGACACTTTGTTTTCTACACAGGCACACGTCAAAGTCAGTTCCTTTCTTCTGCATGGGCAGCTCTAGGCCAACTGTTGCTTTTCTGTGTTGGGGATCAGTCAGTTACAGGCAACAAAGACATTCAACACAGCACATTTAGTTCTTCGTGCTGACTCAACTACCATGTTTTTCTCCTGCTGGTCCATCTGTCTGCTCCTCTGCATGGCTATTGATTAGAGGGATACTCGACTCTCTTTCTACTCTTTCAAGCACTCTCTTACTCTGTTCATTTTCACTCCTCTTGCTCACTCCTTTTTCTTTTTTTTCTTTTTTTGGGGTGGTGTCTTTTTTTTCTTTTACTCTGTCTTTGCTAGTAGTGTTGCTGGGGGATCTTCTGCTACTGCATCTGCTCCCAAAGCCAAGTATTGGATCTACTCTTCTAAGTGAACTGCAGTGAATCTCTTGGCTCTCAAAGAACCCCTGTGCAGTGAGAAAGAACTCACAGCAGCAGCTGAATTGTTTAGCAGAAAGTGGGAAAGGAGCTTACTTTTTTCTACTTAGCTGAAGAAATCCTGTACTAGTAGGGTTAGATACCACCTTGTGTGACAGAACCTTGCACATGGGTTTGAACTTCTGCAGCATATGGTCTAGACATATTTTTGTGTTGGATTATGAGGTCTGATTTCAAGAGAAAGGAGTGAGTTTGCATGGGTTCACATGGGATAGCTCCATCACAGTTTATCATTAGAGTACTTTCATATGAGGGTTGGTACTTACCATTCTCACTAACCCTGTACTTCCTATAGGAGTGAAAGAATTAGGCAAGAAAAAAAAAAAAAAGTCAACAGCAAAGTCTGCTGCCACAGACTCATAGACCAGCCAGAAGATCTAGCTTTCAGCTGATTACACCAAAGCATGCTGCTGTGGCAGCAGAATTAAGTCTGACAGCCATGCCAGACACTCTGTCTGGGCAGGATGCTTATACCCCTGCCAGTGGTAACGGAGGGAGTGGGAGCAAGTATTAATATCCACAAGGAGAGGGCTAAAGCAGAGTCATGTCAGTTGCACTCAGCATGTACAGTGAAGTCGACAGTTTGGTTATGTTCTTCTGAAATCAACATCACAGGGGTGAAACATTGCCAACTGAGAGCTAAAGATTAGTACAGAGGCTACAATCATTTCAGCACCACTTAGAATGAATATAGCACTTCTCAATTGACAACCAATTAATCTTTGCAGCATGTCTGTAGAGTACATACTAAAAATGCAGTCCTTTGCCTTGCTGAAATCAGTGAGAGCTTTATTTCTGACTTTACTGGAGCCTGACTTTCACCATAAAAATACAAATCTTTATCTCTGTTTTGTAGATGATTTACAATTCCCACCAGAGGGTGGGCATGAGTATAGGATACTGTTCTCGAGATGGATAGACATTTACAAATTTTCCAAATTATTTTAGGACTCCTACACAATTTTGTTCATATGTCCATAAAAAGAGGTCTTCATTACAACTTTCTCACATTTTCTTTTCTAACATATTAAAAAAAAAAAAAAACACAGATGAAATCTAGCATGTATATAGTCAGGTAGCAAGTATATAGATTCAATTCCTTTTTACTTTTCCCCTTGGACATATTGGTAAGATGCTGATAAAGGGGAAAAAATATATCTGTTCAAGCTGAGATTTGGTGATTGTTTACTTGAAGACAGGAAATAATCAGAATTCTAGTAACAGGGGAAAGAAGGGGATATGGAAAAGACAGGCATGTGCAGAAAGGAAAATGTCCTCTTTGGTTTCACCCCAACCAGTTGTTAACTTTAACAGGCTCTTGGATTCCCTTTTGCACAGATCAGTCTTTTCTAGCACAAATTGGAAAGACCTGATAAAGAATTTTGCAGATGTTTGTTGTTTTCTTGCATTTTCCTTGTAAACTCAAAGATTGGTAAAAAGATAAAAGTTATCTATCTCTGAGATATCCAATTTCTAACCTTTTGACCATTTCTCATCTGCTGATGTGCAAAAATATCTTACAAAGACAGCTGCAGCAGTGTAGCATATGTGGTTATTTTTACCTGAATCTCAAATTCAAAAGACTAAAGAAATTTCATCAGGCAGTGAAATTCTAGCAGTGAAAGAAAGACTGACATTTGCCTTTCCATCACTGTACCTGACAATGTGTACTTTTTATATTTGCCTGTGTGCTTATTTGCCGGTCCCAAAGACTTTCATGTTATACCACACTTCAGATTTTCAGATTCAGGAAGCTTCTTCTTTGATCTAGCACTTCTACAAATTAATTTTCTTCTGTCTAAAGCACAGTTGGGATTTCTCTGTCTCATGGAACTGGCAAATTCTCTAGCCCTTGTTTATGCTAATCATCTACATCATTATATTTATAGAAAGATATGTAGCTCAATTAAACAGAGATGCAAGAGATTTGTATTATATGGTTCCACCACAGATTTCCTCTATTCTTGGGCAGTAGCTATTAATCTTTTCATGTCCCTGTAAATTGGTGTGCATGGGTTTTTTCCTGCCTATTCTGTGGCTGCTTAATTAATATTTGGAAATAATTTTGAAGCTACTGAGACTATGGACTGTCAAAAGGACAGTATATATTTAATCATGAGGACAATGGAATATGTGGCAATGTGAGGAATTCCACGTATGAACTGCTGTTGCTCCCCAAGGACCGTGGTATCATGGCCAGAAAGACTACCCAGAAGTGCGTTTTTTCAGTGAAATGAGCAAAATCCCATATGCTGTGTGTCCTTGGCCTTTCAAATACTAGCCAACCACTTAAACAAACAGAGCATATGAGCCAAAAGAATCGATAAAAATGATTTTGAAGGCTGGAAACACAGATTTCAGTGATGAAACAGAGCATTTCATGCTCGGCTCATAGTGATTCTCTGGTTTTCTGTTCCTGTGATTCCACTGATTTTCATTGATTTGAGTTACAGCCATATAAAACTAGGGTAAAGCAGGAGGAAATCCAGTTCTTTGCAAAGAGGCTTCCATAATTAGAGAAAACAACCATACTTTTACCTGTGCTTAGGGTAAATTTTGAGCTTTTTTTCAAAAGGCTTTGTGTCCAAGACATGCTGTGTTGCTTGTTCACTTTTTATATTACTGTAACTCAAATCTTTTTTTTTTTTTCTTTTTCTGAAAACATACTGGTACAAAAATGATGCTTCGGAGCTTTAGAGCAACTAAGCTGCCAGTTCAGCATGGATTAACAGAGGGAAATGGACAATGCTAGCATTTTGTTGGTAAACACCATATTTCTGTCTGGCTCTTTTGCAAACATCTCTTAGTTCAGCAGTTATATCAATGACATCTGAGATGATCAAAAGTGTTTTGCTGACAAGGTCATTAAAATTTCAGTGTATTGTTTGACAATCAACAGAGGAGTATTCTGAACCACTTTCTTAAGTAGTGTGCTCAGCAGGGTTAAGAATGCAACTTCCACATCCTTAAATCTTTCTCAGGTTAAGGCTCTTTCCTTCTATTTGAATATATCTATTCAATTAGTTGATGAGATTTTGATTTCTTTCTTCTGCACTTTCCTTTTAATAGCAGTTTAATGTATAACTATTCATACAGTAACTGGCATTCTATCTGCCCCCCATCAAAATAGGCTAACTGCTGTCTGAGTACAAGTTTATTCTGAGAGTACAAGAAGAGAAATTGTAGGATCGTGCGTGTGGTTTAAAAAAAAAAAAACATTAGCATAACTGTGTTTGTTAGAGAGATTGGAGTGCTGGGTAATCATCAATGGCATGAAGTTCAACAAAGGAAAATGTTGGGTGCTGCACCTGCGTAAGAGTATTGTCGAAAGAGATGATTCTCCATCTATATTAAGCACTGGTGCAGCTTCAACTTGAATGTTGTGTGCAGTTCTTGGCTCCACAGTATTAAAAGGATGTTAAGGTCCTTGAAAGTGCCCTGAACTATTCTGTTCTATTTACATTTATTTCATTGCAAATGTTCTTCCTGTGCCACCCAAGACAGACTCAAGCACTGTTGGTCCAGAGTCCCTGATGATTGTTACAATGGATAAAACCTAAAAAACATTGTGGACCTGATTCTGTCCTCATGCCCACCCATTTCTGAAGACATGCCCATAAGACCTGCTAAGTTAGAGGACTTAATAAAATGTAGAGAATCCAATGTACAGTCTAGAGTCATTATGATGTGCAGTCACATGTTGGGCCTCCAGTCATGATCAGAGAATTTTCCCCTTGTGTTGAGACCTGGAATGAGGTATGGATGAATGTTTATTCTGAAGAACAGAATCTGACTGAAGGATCCCAGCACAGGAAGAACGCAAGAGATTTTTCACTCCAGCTTCTCAGCAATTTAATCAGCCTTTCTTCTCCCATGTTGTGCTGAATGAGACAAGCAGTAAGTCACATCAAGTTAGTGTATCATGTGCCATCCCAGGAACTGAGCAAGCTGCAGTCTATTGCAGTATATGTTTTTCATTTATTTAGTATGTTTTTCTTTTATTTAGATACTCTGTCATGTTGGTTTACATCCCCTCCCCTTCCCCCCCCCCCCCCCCGGGTCTTTTTATCCACTAAAGGGAAAGTCTCCTATATTTTCTTTTCTTAGTCTCCTGTATTTCATTTTCTTAGAACTTAGTCAAATAGCCCAAGTGGAAAATGGTGTGTTCAGCCGCTTCCAGGAAAGCAGGGCTCATCACACTTAATGGTTTCTTGGGAAGACAAACACCATCACACCAAACGCCCTTCCGCTTCCCCCTCCACAATTCCTACTTCTTTACCCAGCGTTTATTGCTGAGCATGTCATCATAAGGTATGGAATATTTCTTTGATCAGCTTGGGTCACCTGTCCTGGCTGCATCTCCTCATAGATTCTTGTGCGCCCCCAGCCTCCTTGTTGGCAGGGCAGCAAAAGAAGCAGAAAAGTCCTTGGCTCTGTGTAAGGGCTGCTCTGTGATAACTGAAAACATCAGTGTGTTATCACCACTGTTTTAATCAAAAATCCCAAACACAGCACTATGTGAGCCTATACAAAGAAAATTAACTCTATCCCAGCCAAAACCATGACAACAGAAAATATAACACTTCAGGGTTTTGTGCACGGCCACAGAGCTCGACTGATGATATTAAGTCATTCAAGGTCAATGTTCTGGTCTAGTACAGGGAAGGATCCAGTTTTCCCACACCTTGAAAGCTTCATTATTCTTTATGGATGTATAAAGGTTAGTATTTACTGAGAAATAATGGAAGAAGAGTCAATATGACTGTAAAGAGAGGGAGGGAAGGAGCTGAGCTCAAGGGATGAGCTCATGATTTCATTTGACACCAATTTCAGCAGAGCTGAGATTTCAACCCTCTGAGCTGGAAGGTCATGTTGTTCATGCCACAGACTGTTGGCAGAATCAGATCAATCTAAATTGGCTTCAGGGTAAGGCTCATATTAAAAGCTTGCAGAGTGACTGTCAACTTTACAAAGGAATTTTCATCTATCTATGGATATGTAAGTCAATGACTGCCCACAGCTAAAATCAATTTAATTAAAAACTGCGTGGATGCAGTCTACACAAACCATACTGGGGAGTGACAACACACATATTCTTAAACCATCATAACAGAATAGCAAGAACAAGCCATGCTGAAATTCAGTGGCAGTAGTATGTTATGGAGACAAAGAAGAAACAAAAGTGACATTTGGTTCAATAATTGTGCAGGTTGCAGATGGGTGAAGGCAATGTAGAGAGGAGTTTACTCCTGAATCTTCTCTTGCCATTTACTTTCCCCGACTCTAATTTCCCTCTTCATTTGCTCCATTCCATTCATAGCCTTCCTTGCCTCTGACCTACCACTTGCCTGCCTTTGCTAGGTTATCTCAAGCAGTGGTTATGTATGAGAAAATGTGACTGACTACATTGGTGGTGCCATCCCCACACGATATCCTGTCTTCTCTTCCAACCATCTGATATGAGAGTATTTTTGAAGTGTTTAAAAAATAAAAATAAAAAAATGACTTAGTACAGAATCACAGAACAGTTGAGGTCGGAAGGGACCTCTGGGGGTCATCTGGTCCAAACCCCCTGCTCAAGCAAGGTCACCTACAGCAGGTTGCCCAGGACCATGTGCAGACATCATGTGAAGATCTTCAAGGAGGGAGACTCCACAACCTCTCTGGGCAAGCTGTGCCAGTGCTCTATCACCTGCACAGTAAAGAAGTGCTTCCTGATGTTTAGATGGAATCTCCTGTGTTCCAGCTCGTAGCCATAGCCTCTTGTCCTGGCACTGGGCTAAACTGAAAATAACATGACTCTGTCCTCTTTGCACCTTCCCTTCAAGTATTTATACCCATTGCTGCGAACCGCCCTGAGCCTTCTCTTCTCCAGACGGAACAGTCCCATATCTCTCAGCCTTTCCTCTTAGGAGAGGTGCCCAGTCCCTTGATCATTTTGGAGGCTCTACTTTGGACTTTTTCCAGTGTGTCCATATGTATCTTGTACTGGGGAACCCAGAACTGGACACAGTATTGTGGTGGTTTTACCCAGCTGGGCAGCTAAACTCCACCACAACTACTCTCTCATTCCCCTTCCTCAAAGGAAAATGGGGAGAAAATGTGATGAAAAGGGCTCAAGGGCTGAGACAAGGACAGGGAGATCACTCAACAATTATCATCTCAGACAAAACAGACTCAGCATGGGGAGATTAATATAATGTATTGCCTACCCCTAGCAGACTAGAGCAGTGAGAAACTAAAAGCAAACTAAAAACACCTTCCCTCCATCCATCCTCTTCTATGTCCTTCCCCCAACCAGCACAGGGGAATGGGGATTGCGGTCAGTCAATAATGTTTTGTCTCCACTGCTCTTTCATGGTCACTCTCTTCGCCTGCTCCAGTGTGGAGTCCCTCCCATGGGATGCAGTTCTTCCTCAACTGATCTTACGTGGGCTGCAGTACTTCAAAAACTGCTTGAATATAGGTCCATGCCACGGGGTCCACCCATCAGGAGAAAACTGCTTCAACGTGGGACCCCACGGGCAGCAGCTCCTGCGTGGGCTCCTCTCCACGGGCTGCAGCTCCAGCCCGGGGCCTGCTCCTGCGGGGGCTCTCCATGGGCCGCAGCCTCCTCCAGGCCACATCCGCCTGCTCCACCGGGGGCTCCTCCACGGGCTGCAGCGTGGAGATCTGCTCTGCTGTAACACACCATGGGATGCAGGGGGACAAACCTATTCCACCATGGGCCTTTCCACAGGCTGCATGGGAACTTTTGCTCCAGTGCCTGGAGCTCCTCCTGCCCTCCTGCAGTGACCTTGGTGTCTGCAGGATTGTTTCTCACTCCTCTCTTCCTAGATGTTGTTACACTGCATTTTTTTCCCTTTCTTAAATCTGTTCTCACAGAGGTGCAAACAACGTCTCTTACTGGCTCAGCTCTGACCAGCAGCGGGTTCCTCTTAGAGCTGGCTGAAACTAGCTTTTGTCTAACATGGGGCATCTTCTGGACTCTTCTAACAAAAGCCACCCCTGCAGCCCCCTGCTACCAAACCCTTGCCACATAAACCCAATACAAGTACTCCAGGTGCATAGGTAGGAAGGATCACTTCTCTTGATTACCTGGTGATACTTTGCCTAATGCAGTCAAACATCAGGAGATGAATCAGAAGCGATATGCAAGCAATTTATAAAATACTGTCTTGAAAAAAGGGACCAAGAGACTTATTCTTACCCTTTTTTATACAATGAGAGTAACTGGTGTTAAATTGCAAGTGAATGTGAGTTACTTTTGAGTAAACAGGAGTGAGGAGAAAGTTTGCCTTATGGTCAAGATGCTTCATAATTTTTAGAGGACTTTTCCTATCTGTCTTTATGGGAGCTAGTACAAGTCTTTCTAAGACACATGGTTCTTCATTAACTATCCCTCTGTGCTGACCAGAAATTATATTTCCTTTGTTCTTCACTCCTCCTCAAACCTCCGTGCAGGACAATGTCAGCCACTTCCTGGAAAGCTTCATGGAAACTCTTCACCAAAAAACTCCATGTTTTCATAAAAATGGCCAGCAAACTGTCCTGTATGCTTCTGAACATAAGCAGTTTCTGACAAAATACAGGAAGAAGTCAGTGGCCTGTGGCTCTAGATGAAACTTTGGGCTTTACTGCAGCCAAAATGTGAAAATTAGAATGCAATCCAACTGGGGCTACTATAAAGTCCTCTACTTTAGGAGTCTCTGTTTATAACCTCTTTATTAACAGTTCTGGGACATTTCAGCTAGGATGACCCCAGTATCTCTTGTGTTCAGTGCTATGCAAAACTATTCTAAGTAGTAACATTTTTTTCCAACCAATTACACAATGACACCCTCTAGACTTATTTCATGTTTACCTCGTTTTCCCCCTCTTCTTCCATATTTATGCTCTCATTTATTGTCTATTGTGCCCAGCTTTTCTTATTTGTATTTTCCCTGAAGCTGAATGTTCTTTGGGGTGAAAACAGCTACTGCTATCTTCACTACAGTTCCTAACAAAATGGCCAGATCCACAGCAGTGCTAAATTTTATTCCTGGTGGCAATAGTAGGACTGGAAGCTACTTCAAAGGTTCAAAGGTTGTCTGCTACTCTGATGTCGCTCCTTGTAGGACCTGTATGTAACAACAAAAATAAGTACAAGTCCAGAGAGGTGTGGAGGCTGGGACAAAGTCCCATACCTGTTTCATGGCAGAGGGAGGCCAGAACATGCATCTGATATCCACTGATATCCCACTGTGAGTGGGATCCTCAGTAGACCTCTCTTTGTTGGAAATGACCGAGTCTTACATTTACCTTTTCTCTCAGATTAGCAGCAGAGCATTGTAGTTGCCTCCTGCTATGTTTAGCTTTGTGCTTCCAGCTCAAGTTGTGAAAGTCCTCTTTAAGGGCCATTTAACAGGTGTTCCTATGACAGATATTGACAGAAACTGAAGGGGAATTTCATAGTTTCAGTTTTTCATAGAGGTGAAACTGAAGAAGATAATTGGCTTTTGCCTTAAGTTTGTAGTATGGGTCCTAGTGTTTGATTCCCAAACAGACCACATTAATTTCTGGCTAGATGTTTTCACCCTCCCCAGAATATTAGATCTCATTTTGCCTAGTATGGCTCTCTCAGCCTAATCTGTTCCTCTCGTTATAAGAGCAGCAGGTGAGAAATTCATACAAGGAAAGATGAGAGGTAGCCCAGAACAGTGTTATATCTGAATTCTAAGACTGAAATGCTGAGAGCTCTGTTTTACATCTTTGTTCCTACCTACTCACTGACCTACACTACAGCAATTTTAACATTTCCCACTTAAGGTTTCCTGAAGTTCAGGAAAAAGTGCAATGTCTTTTTAAACTAACAGCATGCGGGTACACTAGATAGGTCCAAAAATGTTTGTCAGCCCTACCATGCAGGGAGGCAAGGCACATGGCTGGGTGCAGATCCTTTGCTGCTGATGGGCCTACAGGTTGTAGTACTTTGCGGCTCTTTAAGGAAACACAGTTAATCCTTGTGCTGGATTTTATACCCACCTCTTGTCCCTCTGCTGATCAGAGCTTTGTTTCCTTTTGCATTGGGTAGAGGGAAGGTATCTTACCCTGTGTGACTGTTGCTCTTCACAGCTGAGAAAAGTGTCAGTTCAGCATGTTCAAACAAAGGCAGAGGAGACCTATCAAAATGGCTATGTCTGAACACAAGGATGAAAGTAGAGGCTGGTGGGAATTAAATGTTTTGCAATCTTAAAACCATAAATCAAGAATATACAGACTTTTTCTTTTGTTACTGTGCAGTAAACCTCCAACACCTGAAGAAAAAGTACATTTTAAAGCCAGATTAAAGGGATGCACTAATTATTTAAGAGAGTAGCTTCATCTAGTAGCCAGTAACCTCCAAGCAGAGCAATTATCCTTTTTTTCCACCTTCTGCCCTACATGGACACAAATTGGGTCAGGGAGGAAAATGGGAACGGAGCGAAGGAGGGGCTATTTGTTTATATAACAGACTTGTATGTGCAGTTCTTTTGTTTTCTTCTGTCCTTCCCATGTGTGTATCAGCTTGAACTATTCCTTATTATTACCTTTGCTGTTTTGATACTTGGAGAGGAGCATTTTTATTAGCAATGATTAGATCTGTATGTCCTGCAAGTCTGCAGGGAGGGAGAAAACAAGGGTGCAGAAAGTGGGTGTGGAAAATAAAGGGGTAAGTCTATCCCAAGCAAAACATCAAAATCAGGCTAGACCTCCTTGTTTTTGAAAAGACATACTACAAACTCACAGATCTCATTATCGAATCAGGGGAGCAAGCACAGCTGCTCCTGTCAGCACAAAAGCCATCCACTTCAAATAGTCTGTGTGTGTGTGCAAGGCATGACAATTTTCTCTGACTCTCATCAAGGCCAGCCTCTGCTACTAACTTCTTTTGTTTCTACTGCAGAGTTGCAGCTCCACAAATAGATCCCTCTTGGGATCTGGGAGGCAACCAGGGCTTTGTATAACTGGAGAGTCAGGAGACCTGCCAGGCTTCTGTGACTACCTCTGTACAAGCAGACAGGAAACCTTAGAGAAATATTTTCCTATTCCCATGCCTCAGTTTCCCCATTTGAAAATAGGGAGAATAATACCAGTCTCCCTGATAGTCTTTGAGATGCATAAAGAGCTGAGTATCATTACACTTGCTGGCTATTACAACAAGATTTCACAGAGGTGAAGAGGCACAAAAGCATTAATAACCTTGCAATGCTGCCATCATATACTTAATTTTTGTTTTAAAATTCTGGCTCTCCTCAGTCCGCACAGTGAAGAACAATTGAAATTGTTCCAAGGAAACCCTCCAAAAATCAAAGCACCTAATACTAAAAGGAAGCAAAGAGAAAATAATATTATTTTTTTCAACATCCTCATTTACATAGAAATATTTTATGCATGCAAAAATGCGCATCCATACTTTTTTTAGATTTGTCTAAAATTCAGATGTTTAGAAAAGCTGTTGCTTATTATTGTTTCTCATATATGCTTTCAAGAGTGAATTACATTAACACTATTTCTCCCAGCCTGTAATAAATTTCCATTTCCTTTTTTGCTTTTTGTGTGTATGTGTGTGTGTAACTTAGACTAAAGGACTATAAATATATGTGTACTTATTATGCTGAATGAACTTATTCCTTAATAAAAGTCTTTGCTTTAAGATTTCTCTCATCTATCCATTAGATGTCAATATTGGATTTTGTAATTAAATTTATAGCTAGAGCATTTTCTTTTAGCTATCTGGAACAACAGTATTTTTTTTACGAAGGATACAATCTAACAGATCTGGAGAAGCAGTGGGTTTGAAAAGTTGACCTTTGTAATAAATCAGAATGTTATGAAATGATATCAGCCATGATATCAAATTGAGTTTAACGTCTTTATCTTATATGAGGTCAAATAACAGTGTGCCTGTGAATTTTGCATGTCTAAAGATACACAACTATTTAGAATCATAGAATCATAGAATCATTTAGGTTGGAAAAGACCTCCAAAATCATCAAGTCCAACCTTTAGCCTAGCACTGCCAAGTTCATGATTAAACCATGTAACTAAACTCTATATCTACACATTTTTTGAAGACCAGCAGGGATGGTGACTCAACTACCTCCCTGGGCAGCCTGTTCCAATACTTCACAACTCTTTTAGTGAAGAAATTTTTCCTCATAGCTAATCTAAATCTCCTCTGATGCTACTTGAGGCCATTTCCTTCTATCCTATTGCTTGTTGCTTGGAAGAAGAGACTGACCCCCACCTGGCTACAATCTCCTTCCAGGTAGTGGTACAGAGTGATAAGGTCTCCCCTGAGCCTGGTGGGCTTGTATGTCAGGCTTATCCTACAATTGAGAGGTGAATCATGCACATGACACAGCCAGACTAAAAGTCCAAGCTAATCAGTAAACGGCTGCCTCACTCTCATCCCTTAGCTTTCTACCAGATCTAAATCTGCAGTTGAGTACTGAGAACATCTGTGATTTAGCTTACATTAACAGAACCATAGGAGAATATTTGAAAGTATGTTCCTTGTTATTATTCATAGATATGATAAGATTGGGAAGCAAAACATATTTGAAAATGGCAGAATAGTCAAATTACTAGTTTATGGCTAAACACTCCGTCTTTCTGGTCTTCTTCATTCATTCTTCTGGCTTGCTCCTAAGTATGGCGTCATCCATGTAGGATAATGAATTAGCATATCCAACCAGGCAACCCCAGACAGCAGAGCACCAGCTTTTCTCGGTTGTTTACATGCTGGAGGAGCTTCTTAGGAATTAAGTGGGATGCTATCAGCTCAGGTGAGCTATAGAGGCTTCTTAAGTCTACTCAGAACATAGCCAACAGAGCTACTAGCTTGTCTTAATCCTAGCTTTTAAAAGAGAACTGTAACTGGTCCCTTATTTACTCCTGTGCAAAATAATAATAATAATAATAATAATAATAATAATAATGGTAGTAGATAATACTATTCTTTACTGAACTGTTTAGTTGAAGATACTTTTCAGTCTTGTGCATGATAGGTGCAGATAATCTACAATCCCCTTGTGGCTTTAGTCCGTATTTTTGGTTTTACGGTTCACACAGAGCCCAAGAAAATTACTGAAATAGTCCCTCATGATTCAGGTAATACTGAAGCTGCTGGAATGCTGGCATAGATAACTCTCAGACATCGTAGACAGGGCTAAGCAGTACCACACAATCCTCTTGATCATTCCAGCTTCCTTTCCAGTTCATTTAACCAAGTGAAAGCATCCGAACTGATCAGCCCAGGTCTCCCAGGGAAGCTAGGATTTGGAGAAGTGTAGTGTAGGTCTTCAGCACAGAAATGACCATCAATAAACAAACAACTCTGCTAACAAAGCAGGAGAGATGTCACCAGAAATTCAGAGTGCCTGTTAGGCTATGAGCAGTCTGAGCACACATATTTGGCATTCAGGTGGAAACTTGGCAGCTATATGACTTCCACCTTCTCAGTGCTATCCTGACTTAGGTGCATTCAAATACAGTCAGATAGTGTAGTAGGTGATTTGGGGAAAGGAAGTTAGATTTTTTACAGTTGGGATTATTACCAAAATTGGTTTGAATGGTTGGAGTTAAGTTAATGGGGCAGTGCTGATTTGTCCAAGCTATGAAAATAGTAGCAAGTAAGACTTACATGGCATCCCATCTCAAAGTCTCCCCATATGCTTTAACCAAAGAATAAACTTACTGATAAGTACATACAACACAGGTGATCACTCCAAGCACTTTTGAAAATGCAACTATTTCTGTAGGCCTGGTATTTTACCTTGTTTATCCAAGGAGTAATTTGTTACAATGAATACAGCAGTTCTTATTAATTCTCTTTATCCTTCTTGATATAGAAAAATTATCTAGAGCCAGAGATTTGGGTTGCTATTTTCACTCTACCATTTTTTATTATCCACATCTTAGTTTTCTTTAAGATTGGAGTTCGAAATCACAGATGCCTAACAGCAAGGTTTGGCCTGCTGCATTTTGGTATTAAGTAGAAAGATCAGCTGCTTTTTATTGCCTAATCATGCACAAATAAAAAGTAACAGGTAGCTGGTAGGAAGGGAAAGGTGTATTTGTCTTGCTATTTGTCAATCAGCAACATGCCCTGTGGCACAGTCAAGAGAAAGTATTTGATTTAGTCCTGATTTAGTCCTGACGTATTGTCCAAAGTATTAAATTACCATCTGTCTGAGGAATAGAAAAGTAAGCACATTTTCTAGGTACAGGGATCCAGCATACCACTGTTTTAATAACCTTGTTGTTACAGGGGCTGGATGGCTTATAGCTTTGGTGTCTAATCTGTGGGATTTTTATCCAGTGCTGCAAAATGTAAGCACTGCTTATATGCAAATGCTTGTAAGGCTTGATAGATTTCACTGAAATAAACAGTTTTGTGATCAACTTCAGGAAAAAGGTCTTGGTTTTACTGATAGATCCACATGAGAAGGCATCTATGATCATGCAGGAGAACACAGGAACTGGCAACTACAATAGTGCATTTTGTGGGCCTTGATTTTGATCCAGACTATCTGAACATCACCCGTGCTGCCCTTCGGACCATCAGGTGTCTGTATATGCATTCACTCCTGCTTAAGGCACAGAGGAAGCACCTGCTCTTGCAGGCAGCTTGTCAAAGCTGGGCAGCTGCTTCAGTCTACTCAGAGGTGACCAGCATTAGCAAGGCCTGGGAGGAGGTGAGATGTGAGTAGGCAAAATGCAAAGGAAGAACATAAGAAGGCCATAATAAATTGTTTCATGGGGATCTTGTGTGTACATTTGTGTTGGTATACAGCAGGGTGCTGGTACGCAGTGGTGTGGAGCAGTGGTGTGCAGAAAAACTCATATCTCTGTAGCTTTTAAATCTTCCTGCAGAGGAAAAGGATCTGGGGGTGTTGATCGACACTCACCTGAACATGAGCCAGCAGTGTGCCCAGGTGACCAAGAAGGCCAGCGGCATCCTGGCTTGTATCAGGAATAGTGCAGCCAGCAGGACCAGGGAGGTGATCGTCCCCCTGTACTCTGCTCTGGTGAGGCCGCACCTCGAGCACTGTGTTCAGCTTTGGGCCCCCCACTACAAGAAGGACATCGAGGCCCTGGAGCGTGTCCAGAGAAGGGCTACAAAGCTGGTGAAGGGCCTGGAGCACAAGTCCTGGGAGGAGCGGCTGAGGGAGCTGGGGTTGTTTAGTCTTGAGAAGAGGAGGCTCAGGGGAGACCTTATTGCTCTCTACAGCTACCTGAAAGGAAGGTGTGGGAAGCTGGGGGTCGGCCTCTTCTCGCAGGTAATTAGTGATAGGACTAGAGGGAATGGCCTCAAGTTGCACCAGGGGAGGTTTAGGTTGGAGATTAGGAGACATCTCCTCTCAGAAAGAGCAGTCAGGCATTGGAATGGCCTGCCCAGGGAGGTGGTGGAGTCACTATCCCTGGGGGTGTTTAAGGAAAGGGTAAAAGTGGTACTTAGGACGTGATTTAGTGGGTGATAGTGCTGGTAGGGGGATGGCTGGACCAGATGATCTTGGAGGTCTTTTCCAACCCTAGTGATTCTATGCTTCCTAGCCCAGCTGCATGGTTTGATGCCAGTATGCACATCAGAAGGCCAGGTATTCAATCCCAACACCAAGTCCTTAGCTGAGCTCTTGCAGAGGCTTTTGACAGATTTGTTGTTGTGAAATACATAGCCTGTTTCCTGCAAAAATATCTTTCTGCCACAGCTAAATACAGTCACAGTGATAATGGTGAGATACGGTTGAAGGTTCTGCAGGAAAAGGCAGATTGTTTTTTGTCCAGATGAAAAATATGTGCATGACACAAATGCCAGATCTACTTCAAGACTCTCAGGAAGAATAATTCTGCTGCATAGAAAGCTGACATGGCTCCACCTGCTGGTTTCAGGCCAGGAATGACATTGCTCATTTTTCTGGGCAAAATTCTGAAACATGCAATTGTTTTGCAAACAAAACCTGAAATAACTGAACAACAACAACAATAACAAAAAGCAAGCAAGCAGACAAGAAAGAAACAACCACCCTAAACAGAAAAAAATCCACTCAGGTCTTCCTTGAAACTAAATAATGAAAAGTTAACTAAGAAGAGAAAATTATTGATGTCCTGCCAGTTATGGATTGTGGAAGAAAATTGTATTATAACAGAAAGAATGAAGTATTTTGAATAAGCAACTGGTGTTTTATAGATCTAGGATTAAATTTAAATAAACTGTGGACATACAAGAATGCTGTTAAGTGGGGTGAGATAGCAGGCTTTCCAGCCACGAAGTGGTACTAAAATGAAAAAAAAAAAAAAAAAGACACGTCTTTTTCCTGAGACAGAACTAAATGAAATTCTTCAGCAGGCATTACTTAACCTCAGGGATGTAAGGAAGAAATGTAAGGGTAATTTATCTCTGAATGAATTCCTGTTTTGAAAGGCCTGGTTATCTGTAGTCAAAATTCCTTGTTAAAGATTCAGTGATGGAGTATTCTGGCTTTTGGATGCCTAAGTTAAACACATCCATTCTTGATTAGGATGTGAAGGCAACTTGTCTCTAGAACCTTATTACAATTTCTAGGACTTGTGAAAATGCTGATTGTGGTGATTGCTATCCAAATGCTTTTCAATTTGCTAATAAAATTGCGATAAGTTTCCACTAACACTGTTGCCATCTGTTCAGTATTGTGGTTGGACAGATGATGCTGGGAGTTGTACTTCTTGTTTCATTGTAACTCAGACATTTCTTTCAACAACTGACAAAGTTCAAACAACGTGTTTTTCATCTTCTTTCCCAGCTTCTGTGCGAAAAAAGAGAAAGACCAGTTCCTAGATTCAGGTCCTTGGTCTGTCACAGGTTCCTGTGGGATTTTATTGAGGAATCAGGGACTCCATATTCTCTGCTAGTGATGACCTGTGTTTGCTTTACATGGAAATTCCTGGGAAGCATTACCTGTGGCTGTGTGTCTCTGTGCGTGGCTGAAGCAGAGATACCACCAATAGCACATACTATAAAGACCATGGCAAGGCCAAGAGCAGCAACAGCATACATCAATGCCTTACATAACAACAAAGTGTCTTTGGGCTGTAACTGCAGCAAAAAGGAGCAGCTGTGCAGAAATGGGCACTTCTGGTTTGGCTAGCTCTGATTATGACCTTGCTGATTATAATAACTGGAGGACAGACTCCTTCTTTCTGAATGATTCCTTCCTTTCATTTTTGCTTTTAGACCTACAGGTGCTGTAAATTCATTTGTACATATATATGCCAGACATGAGGCCCAACTACATCATCGGTTCCATTTACATTTTATTTGGAGTAATTAATTGAGAATAATCCTTGTAAATGCATGGGAGAGGAGAGTACCCAACTTTATTTATTGTTAAAAGGCCTGTGGTAGCAACTGACAGTGATGGTTCCATTATTTTATTAGTAAGTCCGATGTACTGTGCTGCAGAGAAAGAAATAAATTTAGGATAACTATAAGGCCTCTCACTCACACTCTTATCCCTGTTGCCTGAGTCATGTGGTTTTGAGCTTAATAAATCTGCTTTGACTGCATTATTGTACAGCCCTCCAGTCGACTGGGAGTGCATCTGCCTTGAGGGAATTTAAATAAAGTGTTGCTATATGGCACTAGTGATTTTGAAGGACACTGTTTCACAGGTCCCTAACAACATAAATAAAAGCTTGAGTCTGCTATAAATGATCTGTGCACAGATCTCACTCTAGTACTAGAAAACTCCACGGCTCAGAGATCCACCACCCACCTTCCCAGCTGTGGCACACATGTGCTGTGATTCTGTGATTCTGTGAATAAAATTAAACTTGATACAAAGTTTTTGACCCAATGACTTAGGCGTAGACCTCTCTCTGTTTCAAAAGAACATTGTTGAATGTGTGGACATTGTTGAATATGTGGACATTTCAGAAGAACATTGTTGAATGTGGTGGAATTATTATTTGGTGTTCATTTACAAACTGGTTCTTATTTATTTCCTTACTTGCCCTTTGCTTCCATCCCCTACTCTGGAGAGATTCAAAAGTTTGGCTAGCTATAGTACAATCCCACTAGACATTTCTTCAATGCTGTGACTGCTTTTATGTAGAAACAAGCTCTGACTACTGACAAATGTTCATGTGTGAGCTTGGAGGAACTTGCCATCGTTCTAGTAATAACATGACCCTTTATTTAAATGTTTCTTTCATAGTACAGGTGACAATGACAGGTGCCAAAGTAAATACTTTGTATGAAGCATAACAATATATACTTGAGGTCCAAAGGGTTGTGAAATAAGTTGATATCACAGATCTGCCTGAAGGGTTGTGACTGCATGCAATGCCACCCCTTAAGAAAAATAAATAAATAGATAAAAACAAGGTGTGAAGTGCATAGAAATTAATTGAGAATGTAGCAAGCCTAACCAATTTTTTAATAAAGTTCATTGACCTCAATATGGAGTTAGTATGATGTATTCAAGTTATTGATTTCATGCTTTCACAGCAGTTCATAATGTGAAACAACTGCTCTGCTGGGTCACACAGTGGTGCAGTACTACACCTCTCATTCCTTTCTTCCATTCACTTCGTCCAGGAGGCTTGTCACTTGGGCAGCGTTTACATGTACAACATCTATAGCATGCTGTCTTCTATACCTGTGATTTAGCAGGATGACTGGCAGCAATCTTGAATTCAAGCTGTGTGAGTAACACCTTTACTTCACAATGCGATGCTTGATCTGATTTCTTTTGTAGCTTTGTCCTTGAGCTTGTATTTTCCCCTTTTTAATTTCCCTTCCCGTAAAACAACTTTTACACCTGCTGTCTGGGCATAACAGAAGCGTGTGAATTCCCCCTTTTCCTTTGAGGAGAGGGAGTGAGAGAGTTGTTGTGGTGGAGCTCAGCTGCCAGCTGGTTAAAACCACCACACCAGGTTATCACATCCTAAATAACAATAATTGTGTGTGTGTAAGCAACGAGCATGTATGTTGGGTGAGCATTGAATAACGCTCAAATGAATTTAATACACTTCTAAAGTAAACAAAAGGCAGCAAAGTCCTCTTCTTATTATTGTAGCTTCAAAACTGGTGTCTGTTTGGTCTGATGAAGCATGTAAGTCTCCATACATACACAAAAAAAAGGATAATTAAGCATAATTGCAGTTGATACAGAGTGTATGGTGAGAGGTGGGGGATAAACAGCTTGTGAATCAATAAACTGTGAAGCTGCGGGCTGAGTTATTTATTGATTTATGACCCATTTAGCTTCAAGTTTACTATATATCCAATGCAATTATGCCTTCTGGATTATACTTCATTTAAGGGGGAGGGAAAGTGTATTGTTTCAGCTGAGGAATCATTCTGTCTGCATTAATAATACATTTCAGTGTTAAATACTGCTGTGTTGCCAGACACATTCTGGTAGTAAGTGACATTCAGAATCTAATGTGCTGTCTGCTTGACTTCTGCATAAAAAACCCTAACAAGTCACACCACAAAAGAATTACTTACTGAACTTATCAGAATCCATCAAATCCTTTTACCGAGGTTGACCTGCACTGATACAAAACATCATGGAACGATATTATACCAACAGCAACCATGTATCTTGTGAGAGTTAGTAGCCTTTTCAATGTGTGAGCAATACAAAAGTCAGGACTTCAATTCTGATGAACACCAGACGAGTATGTGGCAAGCATCCTGCTTGCTGGGCCGTGTCTGAAGTGGAGGTGCTCATCTAAAGCACAGGGAAAACTTCCAACCAGCTTCACTGAGCAGCAAATGTTTTGTTTTTCTTCTTCTCTCTGTTTTTTCCCCTCAAATCCCATATATGCATAAAATCACTGATTCTCATGCAGGCCATTGATTTCAGTGAATATGTTGCCTTGAAGCAATAAAAAATGTATCCCCCTTCCTTCACAATCCTAAGACTTCATCTGTGTCATCTGTAACGCTTCATGTAGATTCATGACCTCCATCTGTGGCTCTCAACCTCGCCATTTCCTTTATTAGTAGCCTGAACCTACCAGTAGTCAAGAGTTTCCTTGCAAAGTGCTGAAAGCCACACACGTCTTTGTTGTGATTGCCTTCTCCCAAACCTGTAAAGTCTCCAAGATACTCAAAAGAATGACATACTCTTTATGGCAGATCAAAACATGAACACTCCATTGAAAATCCTGTCAGCATCACCAAAATATCTATTCAGTGGCGATACAGAAATTTACAGATGTTATCAGTTCAGCTTGTTTTCCAGTTGCTCTCTTGGATTTGCTCATTGAGAAGCTTCTGTTAAGTCTTCTTAATAGCAGAGACTTCATTCTCTTTAATTTCAAATTCAAAAAGATTATTTGAACACTATGAATCCATACACAGAAATCACTTGTGTCTGGCTCCTGGGAACATCAAGTCCCAGGAATGGAAAGTCCCTAGGACTTGACTCCCAAGTGTGGACATCAACTAGCCCCATTTTGTTTCATCTTTTTATCAAACTACAGACCCATTTCTGTTTCCAACAAGCAGGGGAGCAATAGTATCTGTGTAGAACATAATTGCACAACAGCTGTTGTTTTAAATCAAGAAGCTGCTATTTCAAAGTACGTGGAGTATCCAACTACCTAGTATTTGTAGAAATGGAAAGGCAAGGATGGTGACTTAGTTTACTGCTATCTGTAGGGTCTGATGTTGGCATGTAAGTTGATGTTGGGACCTAGGTTGGATGCACTTGGTCAGAGCTTAAAACGTCTTTAAAAGTAACTGCCTCTGAGAGACAGGGAGTATCTTTTAAAGCTCATCTGGTGATATCCAAGATAAGCTTGGTACAGTCAAAATGGTAGGTGGGATACCTGAGGGGGGGGTGGGGGAAGAAAAAAAAAAAAAAAGAAAAAAAAAAAGCTTATTATTGTTACTAATTTGTAAAGTTACATTATTTTCTGGTGTTGGAATGACTGTGTTGGGGAAGAGGAGGGCATAGGAATACAATAGTCAGTCTTTAAAACAACAACAACAAAAGAAAGCAGATGTACCAGCATTTTGCTTGTTTCTTTCCTTCTGTTATCATAGTCAACGAGTACATTTAAAAATGCTCCAGATATAGTTGCTGGCATGTTATAATGGGGAATTACAAGGTTTTTTTAGTTAAATGCAGAAAACTATTCTTCTACTTTTCACTGAGTAATGTCACTGACATTACCCTACAGGCATCAGGAAGGTGCTTTTTTCTCAAACATTTGGACCACAGATATTGAGGGGTGGGATGGAGAGGAAGATATTTAAGATGGTTAGCTTCACTCCCGCACCTGAGTCATGCTATCACTGGCTCCAAGTCACTGGGCTCCAAGCAGGGAAGTCAGTTGATGAGACTGGATCTGTCTAGTTCATTTTTTATGAATCAGGCAAAGGGTATTTATCCTTGAGGCTGCAGAGGAAGACACAAAACATGTTGATCTTTGACAAGGGGCATCTGAGGCTGCCTGTGTTAACACGAAATCTGTGCCACTGAAGCCAGGTGCTCTCCAGTGTTGCCTTGCTGCTTTAGCAAGGTGTCTAGTCCTGATTCAGGTTTTCATTTAAAATCTCGTTTTGAGAAGATATAGAGTCAGAGCTGTTAGTGGCACACCCATAGTCCTATAAAGAGTTTGTAAATTATTTCTGTTTTATTTTTCTTTTGCTTTTCTTATGTGCAGGGCAGAGGAGTCGTTACTGCCTGAATTATGATATGCTGACAACAGCCTATTACCCTGCATTTTAAACATGACATAATTATTCTAAGTTTAGTGGTGCTATTATGGTTAAATTATTTAGTTCAATGCCTGAAGTCAACAACATCTCCTCAATGCCATTAAAAAATGGGGTCTAACCCAAAAATAGCTTTATGGTGCCACAAATAAATAACATGCTGCAAGTTTTTCATGTCCGCAGAGACAGTAGTCTGAGAGTAGAAGATTTGTACGGGGGACAGAGGGAAGCTGAAACGTATGGAGCAGAGAATCAATTTAATTGGGCTTATTTACAGTTAGTATTTGCAGAAAATAATACGTTTTGAGGTTTTTGTTTTGTTTTGCTTTGTTTCCTGGTGCATTCAACCACTCTCAGTCTGGCTCACCAGGTTCAAAATACTGGGTTCAAATACAAGAAGTGTTCCTTTGGATAGCATGAACCAAGGTGCCAACTATAGCATTAGTTTATGTATTTTTTTTCGTCTTTTGATCAATGTTTTGGGAGATACAGTATGACTGTGCTATGGCTAAACCTGAAGGATCATGCAGTTCTATGGTTTATATCAACAGAAGTACATGTAGCAATGAAGTGATGATCAACAGCAGCATTTCAAACGCACCAAAATTTGTCTGAAATGTACTTTTCCCTGTGGATAAAATCACAGAATCACGGAATGGTTGAGGTTGGAAGGGACCTCCAGAGATCATCTAGTCCAACCCCCCTGCTCAAGCAGGATCACCTAGAGCACATTGTGCAGGATGGCATCCAGGCGGGCCTTGAATATCTCCAGAGGAGACTCCACAACTTTCCTGGGCAGCCTGTGCCAGTGCTCTGTCATCCAAACCATAAAGAAGGTTTTCTTCATATGGCAATGAAACCTCCTGTGGTTCAATTTATACCTTTCTGCCCTCATCCTATCACTGGCCACCACTGAGAAGAGTTTGGTCCCATCCTCTTTACATTATCCCCTCAGGTATTTGTAGAGGTTGATAAGATCCCCTCTTAATCTCCTCTTCTAGGCTAACCAGGCCCAGCTCGCTTAGTCCTTCCTCATAAGACAGATGCTCCAATCCCTTAATCATCTTAGTGGCTCTACTCTGGACCCTCTCTAGAAGATCTATGTCACTCTTGTACTGGGGAGATCCCAGATGCAAAATCCTAAGTCAGGCAGGCAGTTGAAAATGAAATCCCTCAAGGGAAAATGAGGAACCACAGTGGAGTCCAGGAACAGCATGATAAGGAATCTGAGTCTGACTACAAGTCAATCACTTTAGCTAATAAATATGGAGCATCATCATTCTTCTGTTGTCTATGATTCAAAGAAAAGCAGTCACAGCATCGTTCCTCTGTTACCTACAGAGTGTGGTGAAGCCTGACACTGCCTCTCTTCCCTGTTGTTTATGCAATAAAGGCACTGGGACAATCAGGCCTTCCCCCAACTCTTTCCTGGGCCCCTGTGGCATGAATAAACGAAGTGAAATGTAAACATAAGTGAAAAAGACCTGAATCTTGGAAAATTACTGACTAAAAGTAAGTTATTTCATGTTCCTATAAATAGTGATCCCAAGCAAGAAGTCTTCAAGCTCTTCAGGGACTTCAGTGAGCTGCATCCTCGATCTCCCTCTGAGCTGGGATTCCTGTCAGGGTATTCCTGAGTGGAAGTACATCTCAGAGCTGACTCCTCAAGGAACAAACTTATCTACTGATAAACGCTGTCGAGGGAATAGGGTAAGTAATTCACTCTAAGGGGGGATTTTGGAAGTGTGAAGCTGAATTTAGAACACACGCACACACAGGATCCTGCAGTAAGTCTCAGGTGAACTTTGACATTCTCGAACCTTTAAGCCACTATTTCTATTGTAGCAAGTTCTTAAGATCATTCTGTTAATTGACTAGTACTTAAACGCTGAATCAGTGCTGTTAGAAATCATAACCTAATCTTGTTATTTACTATAAAAGTATATAAAAATCTTTAATTACTACTACATTAGAGTTGTGTAAGATCTAACTCCACCACATGTCCCTAATGAATCTCAATATGGTTGAAAAAGTCAGGCTTGTAGATATTTAGGCACAACTACTATAGATATTTAGATATAGATATTTATATACTACTGTAGATATTTAGGCACTACTACCTAGTGCCTCTTCTGTGATCCTGGCCAGCCTAGGCTGTGATCTTCTGATGTGTGTAAAGTTGATCTGGTATATTGCTTTTCCAGGATCAGAACTGAATCGAAAGTTGTCTGAGAAATTAGATGTGCTGTATTAATATCTTGCTTTTTATATTGTAGTAGTATGAGAGCGTTATTACTTTAATCATGTAAAATTATTTGAGGACAATACCAATGTTTTCAAAAAATCACATAGGCATATATATGAGTGCCTGATCAACGGTTTCTGAGAACCCTAACTGCAACTTTCTAACCTCAGTTCTATACAATTAAGGAAAACGTTCTTATCCTTTTACTCATGTTTTGATGATGATGAATAATGATGATGCTTTATGAGTAATCCCTCTGAATTTGGTTGCTCTTTTATCACTAAAGGAAATGTATGTATTCTGTAGTATTTCTGAGTTAAGTTGAAAGAAGAAAGACACTTAAACCAATTTGCATGAACTTACTGTCTGAAAAGGTTGAATGCCTTTAACCTTCCATGCACGGAGCCGTTGTCCAAAACACTAATTAGGTGATGAAGTAAAATAATGTTGACAAACAAAACTGAAATCAGCTTGATTAAAATAGCCTCCTCGATGCTTCTTTCCCTTACACAGTTCTGAGATTGTCATTTCACGCACATCCCAGTCAGCATACATCATGGTGTGTACGTAGCCCAGATTTCTGGAAAAAGCTGTAAAAAGGAAAAGGAAAGCATCTTTCAGTGCTTCTTTATCTATCAAGAGAAAACAAAAACAAAAACAAAAGCAAAAAGCAGAAAGGCACAAGCTTATTCTGCTCCATTCTTCTCCCCCATTTTGGAAGTCACCTTGAAGAGATCAAAGTTGCAAACAACAGCACACATACTGATGTTATGTTTTTACAGAGACATTTTTACAGAGACAAGAGGGTGCTGTACTGCTCCATGACAGAAACCAAAACTAGCTCTGCAATGGCATGTAAGTCACCATCCATAAATTCAAGAGACCCAAAATTCCTAGATGTAACATTAGTAAAATTGGAGCAGAGGCAATCCCTAATAAACATACAACAGCCAGCCAGCTAGCCTCCACTGTACAGCTGGGCATTTAATAGGATGAAAGGACAAAAGGACATCAAATTGAAACTTCTACACACAAGTAAGTATGAAGGGCTAGAACGCGTTCCTCAACACAGCACAGTTAAAGGCTCTAATCAGGGAATATTAATAAAAGTTACGGTAGTTGAATTAGCATCATCCAGTTCTCAGACATGATAAAAAAGAATGAAAGGGTTTTGATTTCTGAAACAGACCAAGGAGTCCATGTGAAGGATGTAGAATAAAATAATAAATAAAATAAAATAAAATAAAATAAAATAAAATAAAATAAAATAAAATAAACACCATAGTTACCAATTCTTTTTATATGAAATCTGCCTTTTTCCAAGTCTGGTGTCCTCCTCCTCTGCTCAGATTTCTGACCTTCATCACTTTGCAGTCACTCTTCTCAAAATTGTTTCCTCTTTTTAGGTTCTCACCTATCCCACAGGTCACCCCACAAAATAAACTATTTTAGGAACCCACAGATTGAAAACCACTGCTCTGCAACCTGCTGTATTATTTTCCTAGCAGTTGTCTCCAGACTTGGTGTAATATGTAATCTTTCCCTTAATGCACTTAAAGAAATCTCCTGAATAGCAGGCTGAAGGGGGCTGCATACAAGCATAAGCTTTCACAGGAAAAAAAAATGGACAACAACAAAAAACAGCAAAGCACTAAAGCACTCAGGGCCAAGCAGCTCTCTTACCACTCGGAAGCTATGTCCATGTGTGTTTGTGAGGATACCACACCTTCTAAATCCAGTGTCATGTGAAGGAGTCCCCTGCCTCAGGACTAATTGCTGAAAGCATAACAGTGGTAAATGAAAAATGGGAATTGGTTCTTAGCATGGTAATCTGAGAATCAAGAGCTGGGCTACCAGTATATTTCACCTGGTCATTTTACATTATATGTTACTGTTGAGGGGTTAATAATTTGGCAGGTGCATGAACAAGGGAGGCAAATTGCTTCCATTTGCTGGGGGTAAACCAACTAAAACTCAACTAAGGGAGACACTAATGGGCCCTGAGAAGTATGAATGACAAAATTGAATGACGAAATTGTGTGAAAGGAGAACCAAACAAGGACAGGGTGTGGGCTGTAAAGAAAAGAAAGAAAAAGGAAAAGGGACTTGAATGACATTGGCAACTAAGATAAAAGAAAGGCCATGAAAAGCAAAGCTGTCAGATTAGGCTGCCACTTTCCCATCATAAAGACGCCTTATTAAAAAGTCACTTTAGGAAGTACTTCCCCTCCCTTTCCCTGCCACCTCTACTGCAACAACTATGTATTTTCCCCTGCATTTGCCACCCTTCGGCTCCTGTGATGTGGCTCTGTGTGGAGATGTGATAAATACAAGGTTGCTGAGTTGCTCAGTTTTTTGTGGTTGTTTCAGTTTTGCTTTTGCTTGAGGACCTGGAAAGAATCACAATTCATGTGACAAACTTATTCTTAAATGCAGCTTCTGAAAAAAAGAGGAAAAAAAAGCCCACAGTTTGGTCTTCAAAGCTATTGGATGGTTGAGGAAAAACAAAAGCGAACAAACAACAACAACAAAAACATACTGTGAGATTTACTTTGGAAAATCAAAGCTCCGATCTGATGTGCTTGGCAGCAGCATCCTCAATTAACAAACAAACCCCCTGTGTTACCAGCCATGTAGTTGGAGTGACGGCGTGAACAGTAAAACCACGTTCCCTCACAAGTGTGCTGTAAAGGTGGATTACAGAATATTCATTGTGTGCACCCATCCAATTCGGCAGTGATGTTGAACGTTGCAAAATTAGAAATTCTGTCCTGAGGGGAGGATTTGGAAGCTGTGACATAAATAAGAACCAGTGTGTATCGGGTAAATAAGAATCAGGCCACACCTGGAATGAAAAAGAAATCATGAAGAGCTCTCCATTCAGTAAGTGAAACAGAGATTCAGGGGGAGCCAAATATTATAGCACCATATTATTAGGTAGTGTCATAAAACTTGTGCAAATTAAGATATTACAGATAACTGTTAATTCAGGAATTTGCAAACTTTTAAGTGCTGAACTGTACAATGGAATGTCCCTTTAATGGAAAATCATGTCTACAATGCAGTATTGTACAGCATTCAATACCCCTTTGTATAAAACTGAGGGAGGCTCAGCCTTGTAGTTAATATCTGCTTGGGGGAAATTTACTGGTTTACAAAAAGAAAGTGCTCCAGTTACTAATCACAGCCATGAACTGAGCTCTCCCCGGAAAATATTCTGAATTATCATGGCTGCAACTAGGAGGAAAAAAGGTGACAATTTTTGAAAGTCATCAGGAGAAGCCACTAAAACACTTGGCTGAAGGATGTGCTATGCAATGGGAAGGGGTTTTGTTCTGAAGGACCTGTTACCTGGAGGTCACTTTCAGAGTCTTTTTCATCTCTTTCAATAGAGGTCTTGATTTAAAAATAAAAGAGAGAGAGAACAGTATGTCATTCCTTTTCTCAGACATGCCTCAGACATGCAGAGGGAGGTTCTGAGTGGTTTCCTAAGTACGTTGCTTGTACAATCATTTGATTTGACAACAGGCACGCTGTTCTTTTTTTGTAGTTTAGTTTAAATTCCACATTGTTTCAGAGGCATTTAAAACTGTTCGGTCTCTGTTTTGCTTCAAAATTACCTGTACATAATCAGAAAAAAATGTTTTTATTGTTTATAAAAAATTCAAGCCAATGATATGCCATCAGGAATCATGGAGATCCACCAAAAATTATTTCTTGCTGATAACCAGAGAAGCACTTGGAGATCCACTTCAGCTACAGCTGACATTTTACTCTCTTGAATTAGTGAAGCTGAAGAAATATTTTGCAGTTCCAATGAGGAATGCTGAAAGATAGAAGAAAGGTGTGGAGAAAGTTTTTCAGTGCTTGTGGGAACTGTTTATTTCTGGTACTTTTGCAAATCTATCTTTCCTTTCTTCAGGTGACCAGGAAACCTCAGTATTTGATAAAGCAGCATCTCTGGCAGCCACAATAAACTGTAAAGATTTAAAACTCAGCAGAGATGTTTCTTCAGGAAACTGTGGAGTCATAAAACCTTGTCTCCACTTCTCAAGGTGGGAGTAACAGACGTTGGTTCTTACTCATAAAGAAAGCTGTAAAGTAGGTGATTCTTTCAGATGCACTCTTTCTCCTGGCAGAGCTTTGCTAAGATATTCAAATTAAGTGCATCACCAAGACAGAATAATGGTTAAATATTGCCTCTGCTTGCTGTAGTTTCTCAACAGGGACAGAGTTGAAGCACCCAATTTAAATCTGATGATCTTTAATGTTTTCCCAGTATTTTCTGACTTGATCAAGGGCTGCTGTGGAACTTCGTAATGGGGAGAAGAACAGGGGAAGCACTGACATAGTAAAAACAAACAAACAAAAAAACAACCTCTTAATCTAGATTTGTATCCTTTTATGGGACAATGGAGAAGTATACTGGCTGGGGCTGGAATTTTAGAGATGTTTGAGTGCCTAAAGATGCAGAAAAATATAATAATAATGAAATTTTCAGGGAAACAGTTTTCCAACTGTGACTTTTTGGCTCTCAGCATCCACTGAAATCCCCTTTAGGAGCCAATCTGCATGTTTAAGTGCTCAGCTGCCTTAAATATCTAGTTTTTGGTGCCTAAACACAGAATAGCTATTTTCTATCTCCTTAAAGTAACCTGGTAAAAGAGAATGCATCCAGTATCCACGTATCCTCCCCAGCCCATCAAGATTTCTTAACTCCAATAAATTTTAGGAGAGTGAGAGGGGATTAATAATGCTGGGGAAAGGGAACTATGTAAATACCTATTAATCTCTCAAGTCCATGATGGTTTTGGCATTTGCCTTTGCTTTGGCATTAGATCAAATTTGGTTTTGAGAATCTGGCCTTCTGACGCCCTCAAATGGCAAGAAGACTTTGAGATGCACCTGTGTGCTTGATATGACTTTCCAGATGAAAATGTGAATTCTGACAAAGTGACAGGTGATGCCCACCACTGGACTAGAAAGACCTTTTATCCATGAAGCGACCAACTCAGTCGTATCCTCAAATTGGAAAAATCCAAAGTTCCATGCAACCATATGTGCCTATTCAAAAGTGGAGAATGATTCAAAATTGTTGAATTTTTTATTTCAGACAAATTAGTTATGTATAAATAACTGGATGCAGACCATAGGTAAATACTAGTGGCTGAGGATATCTGAAGGCACCTAACTCTTTTGCTGCTTTCATAGAATACAGGTGCACTAAAATATGTATATATTCATATGCACCTTCTGATATTTTTATGTCATTTTCATAGACTATAAATTTATCATGGCTGTGACATTGATGATGACAGCTGTCAGGCAATTCGGGGGAAAATCAAGCAGCTCTTAATTTCCTGTTATTTTCATGTTATAATAGTAGTTAGAACCTAAACAATAGACAATCCTGAAATAGAAATGCAGACTAGAAATAAATCTAATTTAACCCAAGTTTAACATAATTATAATATATGCTAGCATCAGGTAAGAAATACTATAGAAGGATCAGTGTTAATTGGAAATGAGATCCAAGCAAACAGAAAAAGAGAAATACCTGTATAGATTGTATATCCTCACCATAAGTGTTTTATTTTTGTATTTGATGGGTCATAAGGTATTTGATGTTTTATTGTGGTTCTGATTTATTGCATTCACTCTACAAACACTTGCATGAGCATTTATGAAGTACATTTCTCTGAAGTAGAGCCTTTTTATGTTTTTGTGGAAACATGTTTTCTCTCTGTTCATAGCTTTCAAGAGTTGTGGGTGCCTAGAGATCCTGTTGCCTTAGGCCAGTGTGTAGCTCACAAATTCTGAAAACCAGCTACAAAATGTAGCGGTTCAGGTGGGATTGTATACTGGTTTTATGCTCATGTTTCTCTGCTGAACTCAGCAGAGCTTCTAACTTTCACCAACGTTTACTGGAATGTGCTCAGTGCAGGCATCAGCTGAGTATTTCATCATTCAACTATTGCAGGCAGAACATAACTCCCCCCTCCACCACCACCACCCAAAAACAAACAAACAAACAAAAAAACATTACTTCAGACTATATAATAAAAGCAAAATATTATTCAGCAAGGCAATACATTTTAATTTTGCACACTGCATGTATGATGTACCCAAGATGTATATAAGCACCTGTCATAAAGAGAATTATTCCATTCAATTAGTGGTACCAGCTTAAAATTTTTGGTGTGCACAGCACACTCCCTACATATCTGCTTGCAGGAAATAGTGAGACATAGACTTTGTGTCGTATGCCACTGTCTACCAGAAAATGTCAGCAAGCCAGCTAGTGTTCTTGTCCATGAACCGATAAGGAAGTTTGTTGTGGTTTAGCCCGGCTGGCAGTCAAACACCACACAGCCGTTCGCTCACCCTCCCCCCTCCCTCTCCGGGATGGGGGAGAGAAACGGGAAAGTGAAGTCTGTGAGTTGAGATAAAGACAGTTTATTAAGACAGGGAAAAGAATAACAACAACAATAATAATAATAATAATATTATTAATAGTAATAATGTGTATGAAATAAGTGATGCACAATGCAATTGCTCACCACCCGTTGACCGATGCCCAGCCTATCCCCGAGCAGCCGGCCCCCCCCTCCACCCCGGCTAGCCACCCCTATATATTGTTCAGCATGACGTCAGATGGTATGGAATACCCCTTTGGCCAGTTTGGGTCAGCTGTCCTGGGTCTGTCCCCTCCCAGCTCCTGCTGCATCCCTAGCCTGCTCGCTAGCAGGACAGAGAGAGGCTGAAAAGTCCTTGGCTTGGTGTAAGCACTGCTCTACAACAATTAAAACATCAGCATGTTATCAGCGCTCTTCTCATTCTAATCCAAAACATAGCACCCTGCCAGCTACTAGGAGGAAAATTAACTCTGTCCTAACTGAAACCAGGACAAAGTTACAGTCTTATATTCACTATGTGGGGTCTGTCATTGAGGAATAAGGCAGAATATAGTGGAAAGATGAGAAGTTGCTCCTTATGCCCTCTGCCAAAGCCTACTTTATTTTCTGAGTAGCGCTGTCAGTCAGCATCTCTGGAATCCTTCTATCAGGGTCCATACCACTCCACTGACATTCAAGGAAAAATGGTAGCAGAAGTGATGTGGAGAGTGGGATTCCAAGAAGAAGCATGGCCTTCAGTTTGGTTACTTGCTTGCTTTGCTTTTAAGGTTGTTTTATTTTGCTTCGCTTTGCTTTGTTTTGTTTTAAATTTGTTTTGAAGGTAGTGATTCCTGTAAAACCTGTTGGGAGTTACTTGGATACCCTTTCAAATATGACACTTGTACAACTGGACAGTAAGGTGATTAAACTGCAAATATAAGGATTTAGTAAAGTGGATGTGGCTGGTCCTTCAGAGCAGAAGAAAAAGCAAAGTAAAATTATCCTGTTCACCCTTAAATCAATTTGACACTCACTCCTGCTTTGTAAGGACTGACTTACAATGTGCATTTTTATGCTGTCTGAAGCTGTTGCATTTTCCCTCGTTGTACCCAGTCACAGTCTGGTTCTCCTAGACTTATGTTACAATAGCTTGCTTCAATCATTCCCTTAGTCTCACAGCCACCCTAAGTGTTTCTTATGTTTTTAAAAATGTTTTCAATACATGGGGACTAATGTCCCATGTATGGGACAATGGGCCTCATCTTCATGCCTTGTCTTTCATCTCCAGATGCTTGGTTTCTTATTTTTACATCCCTTAGCATCTTCCATGGGGGTCTGTGCCATATTATCTCAATTCCTCTGGTAACATGTCACTTCTCAGCTTCAACAATCTGCTACCGCAACACAGAGCATTCTGGCCTATGAAGTACCATACATTTGCAAGGCTATCCTCATGCACATATCCATGACAAAACTGGTGGATTACCGGGAGATTAACTTAGACCTTCATCTGATGCCACTGGCTTAAAATTTGGCAACTTTTATTTCCAGTCTTGTAGTCCATTTACAGAGATGGTTGCAGTGAAATGGCTGCACTGGACAAGGTGGTTGTTGGGCTTTTAGGCATCTGGTCACCACAGCTGACACTTGGCAATCCCCTCACATTCAGTTTGATGACTACCAGGTTTATGGTGCTGGAGAAAACATCCTGTTGTGGCAGTGTACCCTCCCTGTCCCCTCCTTCCCCCCAACCTGACCTTTCAGCAGCTGTGATGAATGCACCTGATCGTGGCAGCCCAACCAGGCTCAAGGTGGATTCAGGGGAGACAGTTCCAAGGGCTAACAGAGCATGCATGCTATATATTGACTAGTAGTCAATCATTTTACCCCATAAATAAGGGACAGGCTGTTGAGCTCTCCTGTACTGAAGCAGGCTACATGCCAGGATCTTCCTCTTGAGCAGGGGTGCCTCTCAAGGTTACTCCTCCAGGTGGAGAGAGTCGTTGCCTGCAACAGATAGTCAGTAAGTGACTAAAAGCTAGCTTGTTAAAATTTTGCAAGTAATTTTCTAAGCATGCTGAAACTTTGTTGTCATGCCATCCTGTGGGGTGTGCTCTAGGTGATCCTGCTCGGCAGGGGGGTTAGACCAGATGATCTTCAGAGGTCCCTTCCAACCCTGGCCATTCTGTGATTCTGTAAGTGATATAAAGGATAGATTGTGAATATAATCCTTTACACATAAAACATAAAGTATGGGGTTGGGATTGGATCTGGTTGTATCTAGACTCCTCAGAGTTTGGACAGAAAAAAGAGGCTCCATTCTGAACCTTGTGACTTAACGTGAGCATTTCCTATACACTTGTAGTCTGATCCTGTCCTCTATGTGGTAAATTATCCAGTGACCTTGCCATCCCAAATCTTGTTAATGTCTCTTTTACTGTTAGAACTTTGATAAATTGCTGTCTCATTCACGATTAAGTCCTGCTAAATCAATATTTTCATCAATAAATATATTCTGCTTCCCTCTTACAAGTAAAGTGCATGGTTCTTTACACAACACTCGTAACACTCTTCACCCTAGAGGCTTTGTGCTTTATTTAACTATCAACAAAAATGTTAAGATGGCCTGCTTCCCCTGCTGTTACCATGCAGGCTGACCCTGGCCTATCTGTTGGGCTGCAGCTAGCAGGACTGTCACACACTCACCTTAGGCTTTCCTTCCAAGTTTTAAGAATCTGTTCGCGGCCACAGTACTGTCCTGCCATCACAGCACTTGTTCCCAATCTCCCAAATTCCCTCTTATCTTGAATTCTTCTCAGTGAAACTCACTCTTTGGTATGTTCTAAGAGCCCAAGTCCAGTATGAGGCCAAGTAAGAGAGTTTCCAGTCACTCCTTTGATTCTGTATCTTTCTGTTGTTAAATGAAGGAAATCTTTTAATTTTAGCACCAAAATGAGCTCTAATAATTGCATTTCAGGACTTACTATATTAAGAGTTAAAAGCAGTATTACTTTTAGTAGCAGTATTCTAACTAACATATGGGTGAATAATATAATTATAAATACCAACAAGCTGCAAGTTAGTATTTGAATTTTATACGGTTTTAATTACTCTTAGCATCCCTTAAAGCTAAAAATGTGCCTTTTTTTTTCTCCCCTCCACCCATCTTAATTTAGTTAGTTAACATGCTTTATTTATCTCTGTTTTCAGGTCACTTTTTCCTGAAACATACTGCAAAAATATTTTTTCCCTCCTAGTTATGGAAAGAGACTAAAATGATGTACGCGTTTTCTTTGAGGTTAGCCAGCATTTTTGTCATCAGCACACAGCTATTTTCTGATTTTTCTGTCTTAGAAATTCAGTTGCCAGTGTAGCCAGTTTTGCCTCTGATCTTCGATTTCCCATGTATCAGCAAGAATGCTTCCCCATCAACTGGTCCTTTGGCAAGGGACTGGAGATGTATGTTAACATAACACCTAAAATATCCCCTGGAGTCTTGTGCAGTATATAAGATGGTGCCTTGATTCACTGCTAACCTGAAGGTTGTGTTAGGAAGGAGGGATTCAACATGTGCCCCACACTGATTTGAGGGACATGAATAGCATTACTAGAACAAGTGTGTTTAGTTGATCAGCTGCGTCTGGGTGGGAGCAGTATCTACCCTTGCAATAGCAATAGTTTGGCAAGAGAGTGAAGGTGGCAGTGACAGATCAGCTCCTGAATGAGTCAAAAAGGAGCTTTTGGGCAGTGGAGTGGAAGGACACTCACTTAATGTGTCCTTGGAGCTCCAGGGTCAGGACTGTGGAATTTTTGAGGTTGTGTTTTAATGAAGATAAATGTCCCCTGTACTGCTGACTCGTCACTCTGAGAGGATGCTCTGCTTGGCTTCCATTCACTGCCTCTATGGCATCAGCCTTCTCCCTCTGGGGGAAAAAAAAATATGTGCCAAGATGTCCTTTAACAAGAAAGTCACATTCAGATCTCTCAATGTTTAATAACTTTGTGCTGAGGTTTAACTTGGCAGGTAGCTTGGCTACCACATAGCCATTCACTTACTCTGCCACAGTGGGATACAATCAAAAAAGATGGAAGTGTGAGAAGTCATTGTTTGTGAAAAGGACAGTTTATTGAAAAAATAAAATAAAATAAAATAAAATAAAATAAAATAAAATAAAATAAAATAAAAAATCAAGTGATGCACAATGCAATTGCTGGCCACCAGCCAACTGATGCCCAGGCAGTCTATGAGCAACAGCAGCACAGGCACCCTGGTCACGTCAGGACGGTGATGCCACCACCTCCCTGGGCAACCCATTCCAATGCCTGACTTCTCTTTCTGAGAAGAAATGTCTCCTCAATTCCAATGCGAACCTCCCCTCGGGCAACTTGAGGCCATTCCCTCTAGTCCTATCACTAGTTACCTGTGAGAAAAGGCTGACTCCCAGGTCCCCACACCTTCCTTTCAGGCAGTTGCAGAGAGCAATAAGGTCTCCCCCAAGCCTCCTTTTCTCCAGACTAAACAGCCCCAGTTCCCTCAGCCGCTCCTCACAGGACTTGTGTTCCAGGCCCTTCACCAGCTTCGTAGCCCTTCTCTGGACACGCTCCAGGGCCTCGATGTCCTTCTTGTAGTGAGGGGCCCAAAGCTGAGCACAGTGCTCGAGGTGCGGCCTCACCAGAGCAGAGCACAGGGGGACGATCACCTCCCTGGTCCTGCTGGCTGCACTATTCCTGATACAAGCCAGGATGCCGTTGGCCTTCTTGGCCACCATTTGTCTATCTGAGGATTTTCTGATAATTCTTTTACAGTACCTCATTCAGAATTATTTTCAGCAATTCTTAATTCATTACTATGCGTCTTCAGCACTGGAAATAGCTGTCTTTGCTAAGAAGTCCATCTTTTCCCTTGGAGAAGACTATTCTTTCAATAACTGCTGAGAAACAGTTTTAGAAGGGTTTTTATTTTATTCTTTTTTAATTTGTTTATTTCATCCTGGAATACAAATTTCAAATAACTTTTCTTCTCTTACTTAAAAAAATACATTCCGAATCTCATCCACCTTCAAGTCCATGATTTACACACTACCTAAATCTCTTCCCTTGTCAAAGTCTGCCCTTTTAAAATTGCAAACTGTTATCACAGGACTACTGTTGTTTATATTTCTTAAACAAAATCGACTCAGGATCACCTGATAGCTTCTTCAACCTGTTCTTGTGCAATAGCTTTATTTTTTACCAAAACAAAATTCAAATAACTTATTATAAATAAGTTATATAAATATATAAATATATAAATATATGTATATAATATATAAATATATAAATATAAAACCTATACTACATAGCTTAAAAAAGACACCTTAAAAGAATCTTTCCTATTGCCCTTCTTTGGAAGTGATCTTGACCTAAATCAATTCTGTTTTATTCCATTATTTTCTTTCCCACCTCCCTCTACCATTTCTTTATTCATTGCTGTCCAGCTGCTTGTATTTCTCTAGCAGTATTTAAAAACCAGACCCAGATATTTTACGAATGTCTCCTGACAGTTTCCTACCTATCTGATTTTCTTCCACCTCTCAGCCTCAATCTCAAAAGGATAGAATGTGAGGTGAAGACAGTCTGTTGAGAAGAACATATGCAAGATGAACTCTGTATGTGGATAAAAGGAAGATTGTTATATGCTAGTCATTCTCATTAGCTTGCAATATATACTTTAGGAGAAAAAATGTTCAAAAATTTCTTTCCTTCATATCCGCAAGTTCCATGAACATTCAAAAATAAAAAAATTTGGGAGGAAGTGTTTTGTTGCATCTTGGAAATGTCATTGTGCTTTATTACTCGTCATTGCATTAATACTTGTAAGAATCTAGACCCCGTGTATAAGGTGAGGAGATGGTTTCTCACCTCGAGAAGTTACATTCCATCAAAATAAACAAAACAAAACAAAAAAACATATCTATCCAGAAGGACAATCATTTTTTTTCTTTTTTCTTTTTTTTTTGTGTGTGTGTGAAAATAAATCATCACAATCTGCAGAGAACTTTGTTTTCCATAGAGTAGCATTTGTCACTTAACTTGACTGGAAGAAATGAGATGGTAAATCTGTTTGCAGCAAACCTTTCCTTTCCTAAAACTTACAGAGAAAAACTGAATCAAAGAGGCATGTAAAGAGTGCAAAGGCTGACTAATATAGTGGCACTTACTGTTCCTGCACTGCCAGTTTTTTTCAGAACAGCACATGCATTAAACAAGGCAAAATAAGGGTCTTCTCTCTGCTGAAGCTGCCCTGCCTGTCACAGTCAGCAGCTGAAATCTGCACCTAAGCAGTATGAACCCAGCAGAATCCATCTGCTGAACCATCTGTGGGACTGCTCACTAAAATTATAGCCCATCTGTCGTTTCACTGCCACTAAGTTTGCTTGACAGCCTCATCCTCTCTCCATTACCTTAATATTTTTCTTTCCGTGTAGTCCTTCTCTTCTCTCTCCCCATTTGTAATTTTAATATTTTATTTGTGTGTGTGTGTGTGTGTGTGTGTGTGTTTGTGTGTGTCTTGGGCTTTTTTTTTGGTTGTTTGCTTGTTTTGTTTTGTTTTGGTAAGGCATTCTCTTTTAAATCTCAGAAGTATAGAAAAGGAGATTGCATTCCCACTTAACCTTCATTCAGTCAGGAACTGCTTACTCAGGGCAGAATATAGGTCTGTTATGTGTACATCATCAGTGTTGGGGCAGTTCCTGGACCCACAAGGACCAGGCAGGACAACCAGAGGAGTCAAAATTGATGCCAGTGGCAGATGGAGATAGACTGTCTGCACATGGCTTGGAATTTGTGCCACAAATCTACCACAAAAACTCTAGGCCCATCTTTGTCTGTGTTGTACCAGCAGAACTCATTTCAGGCAAGAGATCTAAACTGTTTTACACTACCTAAGTCTCTCCCTCACATCTAATATTTCACATGAGATTACAAGAAATTTGGATTGTGGCTTGAACTTTCCTCACTCTTCAGGAAAGTATTTTTCATGTATTATTTACTTCTAATTTTGAAAATTCAACCTTCCTTTTAATGTCCTACTCTAAAACAAAAGTGAGAATGAGAGAAATATCCATTTATCTCTCTTCTATTATTTTTTTTGATTGTGGAAGTTACAGGTTTTTCACTGGAGGACAATCTTTGGCTCTGCATCAGCCATGACATAGTACTGCAATGGTGGGGATGAACAGAAGGAGAGGATGTATGCACAAAAAAAAGGCTGATTTTAGTGCAGCAAAAATAAGGAAAGATATACTCTTTTACTGTCCTCACAGTCCAACCAAGCAGATTTTCAGTATTTACTCTCAGTTTAGATGTTTGTCCAGGAGCAAAAGTAGAGGTTTGGTCCTGTGTGGAAGCATAGACAAAAGAGGAGAGAGATTTGGAAAGGGGACTAAAGTGCTTAGCAGACTCAGAGACCCCAAAAAAATCATCAATGTGTTGGAGGTTTCTGAGGCATCAGAACTGGCCTTGAATCAGCTTGGGTTGAGAAGGCAGTGCTGGTCACCCTGGTTACCACTAGTGGGAAATGAGAGTTAGGGAAGACCAGCATTTGCTCTCTCTTTTTGCAGTACCTACTTTATCTGTCTCTCTGCAGTGTAAACTATGATGGCCCTGTGATCATCTGTCTGTATAAGTAACTTATAGATCAGCAGGAGTTCATGCATGCATAACCCCATCTCCTGTGCAGTGCTAGAAGGATTTCTCAGAGGTAAAGGGAGCTTATTTGTATGTAACCATGATCCAAATGGGCTGTTTTGTTGTTCATCTGTCACATTCAGGTGTAGACTAGCTGCATCATGCTAAGCCATACCCCAAGGCTACCCTTATAGCCTACATCCACTGAGAAGAGATTTTAAGATCAGCTGTTAGGCTGCTGCTTTAAATCTGCCTTGTCTTGAACCTCCCTTTCTCTTCACTGCCTTTATCAGGACCTAGAAAGCTCGATCACTTAATTTAGGCACTTGAATTGCATGCATAAAATAAGGTGGTCTGAGACCCCTGCCCCTGTACCCACTTTTGCTTGTCTTTGGTCTGGACTTGAAGTGGTGACAAAATTAACTATCCCCGACACTAGATGTTGAAATAAATAATTTTCCTCTTAAAAAAAAAAAAAAAAAAAAAAAGAAAGAAAGAAAAAGGCAACAACCTGTGCCTTTAATTTCAGATTGCTTATTTTTTAGTTTCAACCTCCAACCACTGGATCTTGTTAGACTTTGATCTGCTAGATTTAAGGGTTTTCTCCTGTCAGATATCCTCTTGTATTGGAATTTATATACCTGCATTTGGGAACATGAGAGATTAAATCAGACCATAAGAAGCACTGAACATTGTTGCACTTTGGGAGAGGATGGGCTTGTAAAATACCCTGGCAAATGCGATCACTTTTCACAAAGAAAAAGCAAATAAAACCAATGTCCTCTCTTGGCAAACAGATCGGAGAAATAGCAGCAATGTGCAAGCCTGGAAAACAGTGATTTCTTGGCATCTTTGAAAAACTGGATTTTGGCCATTTTGTGCAGCTTTCACTTTTAAGGTGCTAGTTGGTTAGTAAAACATATGCCAGGTGAAAACCACTACCTTCAAGAAAGGAGTTAATGGAAACGTTCAGTAGGAAGGGAAGTTAAATGTTAAAAACAATTAGTGGAGGAACCCAGAAACACAATTAACTCAATGCATGGATGAAGTACATGAAAAAAAAAAAAAAAGTAGAAACACTGTGATACGTTTGGTCCCATAGATATAGTCCAATTTTCAGAGGAACTATTTGTGGTGTTTTCACCCAGCTGGGCAGCCTTCTACCACAACCACTATCTAGCTCCTCCTCCTCAAAGGGAAAGAAGGAGAAAATAGGATGGAAAGGGCTCAAGGGTTGAGATAAGGACAGGGAGATCACTTAACAATTACTGTCAGAGCCAAAACAGGATCAGCATAATGTAATATATTACCTATTATTAACAAGCTAGAGCAGTGAAAAACTAAACTAAAAACACCTTCCCTCCATCCACCCTCTTCTACATCCCTCCTCCTGAGTATTGCAGAAGAACAGGAAATGGGGACTGTGGTCAATCCACAACTCTTTGTCTCCACCGTGCCTTCATGGTCACTCTTTTTCCCTGCCCCAACATGGGGGGCAAAATAGATGATGTTTTCGTGGTCAGGGACACACAGTCTTTTCTCGGTAGTCCGTACTCAGCCTCATGGTCTCAACCCGCACCTGTTCAGAAAGCATTACCACAAAGGATATCTCCTTAGGGCAAAGTTGCATAGCCAAGGTCTACTTGCTTCCATAGGCTGGGGACAGGTGTTTTGTAGCTTGCTAGGTTAGGGTCTGGATAGAGTAGGATACAGTTTACACCAGAATACACCTGTACCTGCCCCAGGGTCTCAGTCTCCCCAGCCACAGGACAGAAGAGGAAGCAGGGTCCCATTGACAAGGGGTGGTTTCCTCTGGTTCCTGGCCTATGCACTATCCTGGAAACGGCCATTGCACACTTCCATGGCATCTCCTGTCCTTGACAGGTTAGAGTTTTTATGTTCCACTGACGTACAGAGTAAATAATTTTACTGGCAAGGAAGCGTTCCACTGACGTACAGAGTAAATAATTTTACTGGCAAGGAAGCTACAAAATATAATACTTAAGAAAGACTCACCAAGTGCTCTTTCATAGGGAGAACATTAAAATATCTTTTGGTCTCTGCAAGCAAAATGAAAATGGTCAGGTGAGTCTCTTGATGCTTTGGCTAACGTAGAAGCTGCCAGGATATTTACCTACATATGTTCAATCAGATGGCTCTGCTCAGAAAGGTGGAACAGAACTGTGTCTCTCTACAATACAAAGACGTGACATTCCGCAGCAAAGAAACACGATTGGACAGCAGGGCAGGACAGAAGTATGATTATGGCCAGGGGCTGCCAACTACAAAATGTCACATTGTCCCATTTTGGACATGCTGACTGCAGAAAGCAGGCATCCAGCAGGCATCTGGAGGATGACTGTGCAGAACAAAAAAAGATAAGCTCCCAAGAATGAGTGTCCCTTGCATAGAGAAGGTTTGGGTTTTCTGCTAGTGCCAGAAATGACCATTGTGATCATCCATTCTGAACTGTCTCTAATCTCTGCCTAGGAAAGAGTAAGCAGGTAAAAAAGGTATGCGAAGAGAGAAAGCTCCAGCCTTCTAATCATCTTTGTAGCCCTCCTCTGGACTCGCTGTAACAAGTCCACATCTTTCTTGTGCTGGGGGCTTCAAACCTGGATGCTGCACTCCAGGTGGGGTCTCACAAGGGCAGAGAAGAGGGGACAATCACCTCACTCGACCTGCAGGTCACACCTCTTTTAATGCAGCCCAGGATGCAGTTGTCTTTCTGGACTTAAAGCTCACACTGCTGGCTCTTGTTGAGCCTTTCGTCTACCCACAAGGGTGCACTCTATCCCACTGCCTATGTCATTGATAAAGATATTAAACAGTACCAGTCCCAGGACAGACCCCTGAGGGACAGCACTTGTCGCCAGCCTCCACTTGGACATAGAGCCACTGACCAACTACTCTCTGGGTGCGACCTTCAGGCCAACTCCTTATCCACTGAATGGTCCATCCATCAAATCCATCCCTCTCCAATATGGAGACCAGGACATCATGTGGGACCGTGTCAAAGGCCCTATGGAAGTCCAGGTAGATGACATCGGTCAGTCTTCCCTTGTCAACTGCTGCAGTCACTCCATTGTTAAAGGCCACCAGATTGGTCAGGCACGATTTACCCTTGGTGAAGCCATGCTGGCTATCTCAGATCACCTCTTTGTCTTGCATGTGCCTTGACACTGCTTCCAGAAGGATCTTTGCCTTGATCCTCCCAGGCACAGAGGTGAGGCTCATTGGTCTGTAGTTCCCTGGGTCCTCCTTTATTGCCTTTTTAAAAATGGGAGTGATGTTTCCCTTTTTCCAGTCACCAGGGACTTTGCCTGACTGCCAAGACTTTCCAAATATGATGGAGAAAGGCTTGGCGACTATATCAGCCAATTCCCTCACGACCCTGGGATGCATGTCGTCAGGCCCCATGATGATTGCAGGGCAAGTGCTGAACACATCAGCTCAGGAAGTGGAAGCAGCCTAGGTGGTGACAGACCTTGCTGAGACCTAGCTGTGTGGCCTTGCATGTCTGCTGTGCTGCCTCGTGGTACTAGAATTGGCATTTCTGCTTGACAATATACTGTGTAAACATTATTGTGCTCAGAGCTAGCTTAGGTATCCCTAACACACTGCTGCATAGACATGCTGTAAATTTAAGATCCATTTAGTTTTTCGTAGTGTTTTTGGTAGCTCAGGATACGAAACTGTTTTAGTAAATGAATCCATGCTCTAACTGCTACAGCCCAGGAAGACCTTCTTGTAGTTGTTTATTCTTGGCTGCTAGGCTTGCTCTAGGCTATTCCTTTGACACATAGCTGTAATGTGTAAAGCTCTCTGCATCTTTGTGGTTTTCAAAGTTAGTGTTTTGGGAAACACCCGTTGGAGGACCAATGCAGCAGGAATGAAATAATCCCGATGTCTGATAAAAACAAACAAACCACAGTTTAATATATATACTTACTATATATTTTATTATCTGCTTGTAGATGTTAAAATCTAAATGTGAGAATTTTCTTTATGAAGTGGTATTGCATCTAGCACAGCAGCACAGGGACTGTTTATTTAAGCATTTTCTGGTAGATGAAGAGGAATGTATCCCACACTGGAAGACTCAACTTGTTGTCCACCAAGATCCCTAGGTCCTTCTCTGCAGATCTACTTTCCAGCAGGTCAGCCCCTAGCCTGTACTGGCGCATGGGGTTATTTCTCCCTAGTGCACATTGCACTTGACTTTGTTGAATTTCAAGATATTAGTCCAGCCTGTTGAGATCCTTCCGAACGGCAGCGAAGCACTCTAGTACCTGTATCAGTCATTCCTCCCAGCTTTGTATCAGCAAAATTGCTGAGGAGGCACTCTATCCCTTCATCCAAGTCACTGATGAATAAGTTAAATAATACTGGAACTAGTGTTGAACCCTGGGGACACTGCTAGCTAACGGTCTCCAGTTTGACTCTGTGTCAAGTTTTCCCATCATAGAAGGCAACCAGGTTGCTTAAGCACAGTTTCCCCTTGGTGAATCCATGCTGACTACTCATGATCACCTTCTTGCCTTGCACATACTTAGAGATGGCTTCCAGGATGAGCTGTTCCATCACCTTTCTAGGGACTGAGGTACGGCTGGTTGGCCTGTTGTTTCCTACATCCTCCTTCATGCCCTTGTTTTATCTCTTGCTGAGCAGTGCCCACACAGAGTCAAGGTCTTTTCTGGTTCTCACATTGTCCTGCCAGCAAGTATGTTGCAGGTGCACAAGAAGCTGAGAGGGGACACAGCCAGGATAGCTGAGCCAAACTGACAAAAGGAATATTCTGTACCGTATGATGCCGTACTCAGCAATAAAAGCATGGGGAACGAAGGAGGGCCAAGGCATTCAAAGTTATGGTGTTTGTCTTCCCATGTAACTGTTATGCATGATGAAACCCTGCTTTCCTGGAAATGGCTGAACACCTGCTTGTGGATGGAAAGTGGTGAATTAACTGGGGGGACAGACCACTCTGCCCATCCAAGTAAAGATTGTGACTTTACAGACCATGGACTCACATGGGATATTGGAGGCCCAGGCACAAAAAACTGTTTTTCAGTTTCTGCTGGCAATAGGGATCCAATGAAAGTTTAAATAATTCTGCTGCATTCCTGAAAGAATATAATTGGTTTGGAAATCAAAAGTATTTCAGGGAATTTCTGAGCAGCCCTGCTTTGAAATGATAAGTTTCTGAAAGCTGCTTAAACAACAGAAATAAATAACCTCATACAATATGCCAGCTAATTTGTTTGACAACTTATGAAACAGGAATACGGAGGGCAATGTGGAAAAAAATGATTCACCAGAGAATATTTTCCTTCTGCAGAAGCATTCAAATAATGATAGATCCTAGTCAGAAGTGAAGTAGTCATAAAAAAAGTATTCACTGGATAATTCACTTGAAAGAAATAATGTGATCAGCTCTACTCCACAGCCATTGAAAACAAATTTGCTTAATAGCATATGACTGGGCTTTCTTCGGAAAATATATTGCTATAGAGTTAGCATGTACATTTTTTAAAGGAACTGGCATTGAGAAAAAGCATCCTTCAAGCACTTAATAAAAGAGATTTTTCTTTATGATTTTCATTCTAAATACATTACAAAAATAACCCTATCTGCTGCCAGATTTTGAATAACTGACTTTCAAAGCACAACAATGGTAGAGCTAATTTAATATACTGAGAGGAACATTGTCAGAGCAGCATGTGCCATCAGCCACACCGGTTTGGAAGTACCATTGTGTAAAAACTGCAATGTCATCAGATCGCAACATGAGAGTTTGGGACTGATGTAGGCTTTTTGCCACAGAAGAGATCTTTGTCATTCTTACCAATTCTGCAGCAAAAAGGTTCAGAGAAAGGATTTTGCTTTTGACTTTGCCAGTTGTGAGCAACACTAACCACAAAGCTCCCCCAAAACTTAGGTCAGCATTTGGATCCAACTGATTTTTGATCTGAAATAGAGAGTCGTTCCAAATGGTCCATGGTGTTCACTCGTGAATATTTTTCTTTCTCTATACTTGAACAAAATTGGGTCAATATGAAATTTTTATAAATGCTGATTTGTTAGCAGAAGCCTCTCTAGAGGGGATCCTGCCAGCAAAGAATGCAGTTTGTCATGCCTCTTGTTTGAAGTTTTTCGAGCAGAACAAAAATACACTTCTGTAATATTTAGAAACTGTTTATAGCTATCCAAATGTTGCTGATGGCAACTGGAGATGGTAAAAAGAAAAACAAGCAAATTCTCATGAACTTAAGTCCAGAGTAAATTTGTCCTAACTTTCCATCTAAACATTTCAAGATAAGAAATTCCTTCATCATTGATCACACCAATAACAGAGTGAGCAAATTGCCAGCAGAAATGTTTATAAGGAGAGATCTCCTTTTACACTTTGGAAATAAATTAGAAATACCAATGTTATGCAACTGATGAAGAAAATTCAAATGGAGGAGCCACTGCCCTCTTTCCTGATGTCTTTGTGTGTAGTCTCAGGAGAAAAGTGCATCAGCTTGCACGAGTTAGTACCCAAGAGTGAGTAAGCATGAGAGGATTGGTGTTTTAGGATTGTAGGCTTTTGGGGACATTTCAATAATTTATTTATTTATGGATATAAGCATTGATTAAGAGGTCTACATAAAGGACGTTAGAAAAAAATGTCAGTTCCAAGGTAGGCTTTTCTGTCTTTTGTGTTTGTTGTAAAGCACCCTGGGCTGTATTAAGACAGTTCCTTGAAAAAGAGTTCCTCTTTTACTTGCTTCTCCATTCTCACATTAACACAGGCTTATCAGACAAAGCAGCTTTTTTATCAGTTTGTACTAGGCAGCAGAAGAATTTGCTGGTTTGGGGCTCTGTATATACAGTGCAGTGGGGTTCATCTATCCCAATCTAATTTTCACTGGTGATACAGTACCCCACTAGTTAGTGAAGGAACCTCACTAGTTTAGTGATAGGAACCTCACACAGTGATTCTGCCTGTCTTCAGATATATATTTAAGAAATGTGGGGTAACTTGTTCTTGTGAGGTACTGATCTTTTTTTCTGCAATCAGAAGTGAGATTTTGCACAAGATGTTAAATTTCAGACAGCTGCAGCTGGATAACAACATATATCCCCTCCGAACAGCTGCTCCTGGTTCTGCTCCCAACCAGCTCAAGTATGCAGGTTCAGTTACTGCCCTTGTACCTATTTCTGCGTCAGTGGAAACAATTCCTCATTTATCTGCAAAGCAGGCTGTCTATGCAAAATAAATAATAATAATAATAATAAGATATAATAGTTGCTTCACCCCACCCCAAAATATTAAAAAGATGTTAATGTTCCAAAACAGTATGCCCACATTTGTTTAGAGAGTCATCTGTGGGGGCACGAGTCATTCGTTCACTTCTCTTTGTAGTGTTATTTATTTATATAGTATCCAGTTCTGAACTCTTTGAGGTCCTCTGCAAAATGTTTATATGTGTTTCAAATGGGTTTTATTACTGTCATCCTGGTCTTGAAATCCGCACCTGCTGCCCCAAGTAGACAGTTAATTCTCTAGTGGGCAACTTTATTTATTGCTAAAAGCCTGAGTTAATTTTATCTTACAAAAATATAAGATTTCATGCCTCCAAGGTATTTTTAAGCTAAAGTCTTTTGCTTATCAAACAGTTGCACAACTTCTGTAGCTAACGGTAGCATAAAGTGAAGGCCTTTAAAAAAATCAGAAGTGATTTATGCAAAATATTTTTCACTAATCTCTCCTCAAATACCAAATTTTTGAGAGACGCTTGATGAAAGTAAGCTCTTATTACCCACAAATATTTATACAACGTAAATACAGATATAAAGGCAGAAGTGGCAGGTCAATGATGAAACAGAAAGGTTTCTAGGCAAAAGTATTTACTCACGGGAAAAAGAATCCTGAAGCTGTATAGAAATAAATGACATGATAGAAACACAACACAGAAACTGTTAAGTATCTCTTTGAATTTCACAGAATCATAAAACAACTTGAGTTGGAAGGGACCTTAAAGATCATCCAGTTCCAACCTTCCTGACAGGGGCAAGGATGCCACCCACTAGATCAGGTTGCTCAGGGCCTCATCCAACCTGGCCTTGAACACCTCTGGGGATGGAGCATCCACAACCTCTCTGGGCAACCTGTTCCAGTGCTTCACCACCCCCTGAATAAAGAATTTCCTCCTAATACCCAATCTTAATCTTGCTTCTTTCAGTGTAAAACTGTTCCCCTAAACAGAAAGTGTTGATCTCACTGTCAGATATAGGATCTGATAGGGAAAAAAAAAAAAAAGCTAAAGCACTTTTATGAGTATAGACAGGTCTTGAGTTTCAGTAGATAAGGTTGGTGTAATCAATGTATCTGCAATGACTGCAGAAGAGCCTTGCTGATACACACAAGATGAGACCATTTAGGGAGCTGAACTCTGGGTACTGCATACACTATCACAGATATCAGGATTAGCTATGCAGGAATTGCACAAGAAAATATCCATAAGAGCTATAGTTGCTCACAGATGTCTTTTAATAATAATCAGACTCTCCAGCTATGAGTTGAGTCAGAACTTCTTTCCCAGCATGAGCTTGCATTTTGAGGATTTGAAGGCCTTTCTTCCTACTTCAGATATTTGGAGGGATTTTTAGTTCTCAGGCCAAAAAAAAATTTTCTTTCTTCTTCTGAGCCTTTGTCAAAGCCTTATAAACAGTATAACATTCATGCCACAGCTACTACAGATGCTGCTAGAATAGAAAGATTTTTATAACACGTCTTCCTTCCTTGATGTTTGCCTGCCCTCTATATTTAACTAAAATTTTTGTGGCAGATGCCTTGATAAATTCCTATTGCAGCCTCTTTCCTTTCTGATCCAGCATTAAAGCTTTTTTTTTTACAACACTTTGAAAATCTCCTCTCACAAATTAAAACATGCATTTTTTATAAAGCAACTTAGTATGCTAAATTATGCAGCCTCATTCTGCCTGAAGGCATCTGTCCAAGTCAAAATGAACCTTCGGAAGTTCATTATTTTCAGTCTTACGAGTGCTGTTCTTTACACTGATACAGATGCAGAAATCAAGGGGCAGAGAGTCAGAAGAAGGCCTCAGTTTTGGTCTGACGTGTTTTTTTAATCAAAAATTTGATTGGGCAGCTAGAAGACCCAAACTTGTCTTGGTGCAAAGCCCACCAGTATGCCCAGAGCTTAGATTCCAAGTTGATTTAGGCAGGAGCTGATCTTGAAATTGCAGGGTTCAAAATATCTTGTTGTTCCCAGAAAAAATGTTACGATCCTGTTAGTTGCTCAGTCAATATTTGAACCTGGCACTGTCATTTATTCATTGAGGATTTGTTCTCTTGATAAACAAGCACAAAGAGATACATGCATATGCAAATCAGGGTTTGGTGAAGCCATGATCTAAGAGTGGCCCCCTTTCTGTCATACTGAGCACGTGTTCAGTCTGTACTTCCTGGTCTAGTGGCAGGTATCCCTGCCCATGGCAGGGGGGTTGGCACTAGATGATCTTTCAGATTCCTTCCAACCCAATTGTTTTGTGATTCTTTGATTCTCATCATGGCCAGCTAAGCGGCTTATTCACTGAAACATCCTCCCAGAGAGGTAGTTTCCTATTGCAATGATCTCCAGGATGTTTCCTGTACTTGGGTCACAGCTGAACAATGTCCAGCACAACTTTTGGAAAAAAATGAAAATGAAATGAAATGAAACAAAACAAAACAAAATAAATAAAATAAAATAAAATAAAATAAAATAAAATAAAATAAAATAAAATAAAATAAAATAAAATAAAATAATAAAATATTTAGAGGCACTTTCCTAAAAGAATGTATCCCTTTTCTTTTCCTAACTCTTGTAATTATAGTCCTTCCATATTAATGCTTTTAGCAGATGCATTCAAGATGTTCATAAATCATCTAAGTAATAGCAAAGACTATTTTTAAAAGTAAAGCATTCCCCAAGTCTTCTCCTCCTCTGCCGAAACAATTATTTCTTCTTTAAGTAAAAGCAAAATTTTTGTCTTGAAGAAGAATTTATAAAAGAGGCACAAGGTTCCTAATACAAGAAGTATTCCCTGAATTCTTCTTAGGCAGTGCAGCACCCAAGAACATGGTTTCAGTATGATTTAAGTACATGTTGAATGGATTTTTTTACTTGAATGATGAATATACAGTTTATTTTTTCCTTAAAAAATGACTTCACTAATGAGTCACTAAATCCAGGAGGATTATGCATTTCTGTACAATGGAATGAAAAGAGTATTTAACATTTTCATGTTCAATGTGACTTATATTCCTTGGCTACATTCAGTAGTTAAGCATTATTTAATCCATTTTGCGGAAATTGTTTAAGCAAGTTTATAGATATGCAGTGTCATGTTAACTAGAGCATCTTATTGTGCATCAAGCACAACATTGCAGCCACGCAGTCAGAATGGAGGCTGAAAATCCTGGATTTTTTGTCCCTGACTGTAATTAGCAGCTGCACTGGACATTGTGGTCAAAACCAGAGCATGTGCTTCCTAGCACATTTACGACCTTGATTAGGAAGGCTTCAGAAGTAAACATGAAGGTCCACCACAGGGCTGCTTCTTTGTCACAGGTGCAGAGAAAGATGGGAGGAGATGCAAGGTATTTCTCAAACTTTCTCTATTTTTTTCCAGTGGTGATAAGGCTAGCCAAAAGATGGCAGTGCAAAACCTCCATGAGATAGGATAGTGAGAGAAAGAGAGGCAACTGAGAAGATGCAAGGGATGGTGCTTTTTCAAATTCCAGTCAGCACACTGTCATCTGCGTCCATTTCCGTGGTATCTGAACAGGTACCAGCTTCAGTTATTGCTCTCCAGGAACTGTCAGATGCCATCCTCTCCAGCCATTTGAAGGTGACACGCTAATGCAATTTTGGACTGTCCTCACCCAAGTCATACCTGGAACTCTGCAGAGTGACAAGCCCAGTGCATTCTTGCATATTTCTGAGCTAGGGAAACTTTTCTGTCCTGTCCCCCCCCTAAAAATGATAAACACAAAAAGTCTGGGTTTGTTACAGCATGTCACTGAGTCCTAGTTCAGGCTTTATAAAACTCACATTTCTAGAAGACTGCAAACAGCACCCTCGGCCAGTTGGAAGACGAATGCTGGCCAGCTAGCTTAAACCTAGACCACTCACTTTTACACTTCTGAAACTGTATCAGGTGAAACTATGTCTTTAGTAAAGACTGTCTTTCAGCAGTACAGACATACGACCCCTATTTTTACTGTTTTTACTGTTTATCTTACCAGTAATCTCCCTGCAAATTGTCTTTTCTGCTCCACAAACATAGGTTTTTTTTTGATAGCAAGTAAAAATGACATGTCTTACTGTCTCAGGATATTACTGAGAGCTACAGTAGTGCTGCCTGCCTGGCACTCCCTGTTATTGCACCAACTGCTTTGCCTTGTCGCAGTGTAACACCAACAGTGCAGAACCGTTTTATCAGTAGGAAGTGGATTTTTATAGTTGCAGGGAGCCTCCGGCACTGGGGACATGTATCATGGCTCAGTACCAGAGAGACAAAGCTGCATTTTATCACCGGAAGCTGCAGTTGTAGAACTGGATATGGGATACACTAGGTGTGAGTGGTTTGCAATCTTTGCCATTTTTCCATAAAAACTAACTGCCAACACTGATGTTACTGCAGCAAGGGTAATCCTGATAGTGAAATCCAGGGTAGTATATTAATGCTCTTTTTTGTCTCTAGTAGTAGGCATCAAATACAAAATTCCTCTTAGTTTGGAGCATTTTGTCCAGTTGTCTAAGTTCAGGGTTCCCACAAGGAAACCCAGAAGTCAGTGCACACATCCTCTGCTAGAGACAGAAGATGGCAAACCCTGCATTAATGAATGCTTCCTATTCGAGTCCTTTAATGTTGTAATTGTGTCCAAGACTTGGACTACAAAATAATGGTGATACCCATCACAGCCCATCTTAGTCTTCTGTAAGTTATGCACATCATCTGAAGAGATTATTTAGACTCACTCTGTTTTGCATAGAAATTTCCAGACAGTGGTTAATTCTGTGACTAAGTATGTAAAATAAAAGAGGTTCATCGCCCCTGGAGATTTTCTCCCTTTTAATTGGTTATGGAGGCCCTAATCTGTAGCTTTGAGAAACCTAAAACTTGGTGACTGTAGTCCTACCTAAAACACAGAAAGGTATAAATGTTCTGTACCTTGTAAACTTCTGATTCTGTACTTCAGGTTGGAGTTAATGCCATGAACTTCTTGAACTCTAGGAGAAGAACACTGCAGAAAGTTTGAGGTGAATGTAGGAAGTGTGATATTTACTTTATTACCTAATTTTCCCCCTGGTCCTTACCCAGTTCCATTTTCAACATCACAAACTGTGCTTTTGGGGCTTAGGTGTTTGCCAAAAGAGAAAGAGTGAGGGAAAGGGATCTTGTGAAGGTGTTTCAGGGTAGAATATTGATGGGCTAATTCTTCCCTCTTTGTGTTTTGTATATAATAGACATATGCTGACAGCATATCTTTTATTTGAACCAAATTCATAACAGTGAGAGAAGAATCTGTGGTGCAATCCTGTTACTTCATTCAGTTGTAGATTTGGAAAAAAAAAAAAAACTTCAGCATACCTTATATCCAGCAGGTAGATCTGATCTGCTTTAGGGATAAACATTTTATGCATAAAGAGGTTTCTGGAACAATTGCCATCATCTTTCTTTGACTTGTTGCTATTCAGAATTCAGATTTGCTTCCTGTTGTCTACAAAGCTCCGAAGTAGAGCTGGTAATAACTGCTATAGAGGAGACTGCATCTACCTTGTAAATACAGTTTCACATAATAGCCATGGAAACATTTGTGTGGCAATCAGCCACTTCATCTCCCTATAAAAATGCAATGAGCTTACAATCACTCATGCATGAAAATCTCTTTATCTAAGGCCTCCTATTAGAGTGCTTTTTTAAGAAAATGACTGGTACTATCAGCAGGTCCATTAATCACCTACAGGGAGTCAAGACTGCAGATAGTTGTAAGAGGAAACCACAAGTTTTCCAGTAAAAGCAACTTTATTAAAAAAATAATAATAAATACAGAAACAACTCCTCTGCTACTCGGAAGAACACATAAAAGTGCACATGGAGACAGAAGATCAAACAAGTCCAAGGCAGCTCCTTCCCCTAAAAGTGTTAATCTTAGGGGATAAATGTGGAGGGTTGTCCAAGGCCATCTTCACAGAGTGTGTTGGAGGAAGTAAACAAGTTACTAGATAGTTGTACTGTTCAGGGAGAACATGGAAAAACATGGTTGGTGGAAGTTTGGCTTAATGCGTTACATCAGCTTGGCATATCTGATTGGGCACAGGATATGAGAAGTCATTAAGCTGTTTTTTTCTCCACGGTGGTAGTGGAAGTCCTTTACTCATTAGGTACTCAAAGATTTTTGTTAGCATATAGAGCACATTTAGATTAAATAATATATCTCACAGTCATTAAGCTGAGTGTGAATTGGCTGATGGACAAAGGATCTGAGTAGTGTGTCTATTATAATTAACATAGGCATATAAAAAAGACACGGGAAAAAGAATATATCAAATTACAAGCTGGAGGAAGAGAAGTGAACTGCAGGTTACAGAACATATTTCTGTTTCATTCTTGACAACACTTGAAAAAGAAATTAAAAACACTTTTCCTTTAAGAATAAAAGCTAACAGCTGTTTTTTCCCCTCCTTCACATGGCTGATTTTTATGGAAAGTTACACATGCAGAGAAGAATAAACAGCATTTACGGTCTTTAATAAATAAATATTTGCCAGTGGAGTCAGATCACAACAGATTTACTTCTTGTAATGTAAATCTGCTGAAGAGAGTTTGGCTGTTAAGCCAGAGGATCAAAAGGTTAAGCAGTTTAAAGTCTTGAAAGTCCAATCATTAAACTTCTTAGAGCAGAATTTGTGGGTTAGATATAATTAAATAGAATTCTTTTTTTTTTTTTTTTTTGTGAGTGGGGGAAATACTTTAGATAAGCATGCTACTATAAACAATATTTATATCTCAAAAAATCTATGTGATATTCATTTGCTGTTCAGTTTAGCTGTTGACATGGTGTCTTGCCAGAATGGGTGGTTCTTCTCTATTGAGAAAATCCGAATTTTCCAGCTTCTGGGGTTTTTCAAGAACAGTTACAATTCCTAAACACTAGTATGGCTCCCATAGTTAGTTCTTTAAGTCAGTTATATTTCAGCATTCAGACATCATTATACCTTTATCAAAATCCATTTCCTATTTTTAAGATTGTTTAGAGTCATGAAGTCCAAGAATAAGTCATTGTGGTTCATTTGATTTTATTTTTTTTTTCCTCTCTGCTCTCTGTCAAAAAAACATTGATCTTTCATTTTTCAGTCTGGAAACATGTATGATCTGTGTTATCTTAGAGGCTTATAATGATGTGTATATACTTGTGGTTATGCATGCTACAATCATTTTTAAAAATGCCAATATTGACTTAATTTATACATATATATGTATTATATTGTACATATAGATATGTATATACAGTCATACACATATATTTATATGCATATTTATATACACTTGACTTTGAGGATATTTCTGAGTTTCAGGACTAAGAGACCATTAAGATAAACACCCATTCTACCGTTGAAATGTAGCTTGTGAGATACTAAGTTAGAAATTGATTTTTCTTAAGAGAGAAGGACACATAATGATGGGACTCAATGATCCTAATCTTTTAGAAAATGCCTGATGTTGACAGAATTGTCAAATGAAAAAAAAAATTTTAATGAAAATGAATGTGCCCTGTTAGCGTGAAAGGAAAGCCTATAAAAAACAATAATAATAAAAAAAAAGTTGAAAGATGAAATCAAAGTGAAAAGGCAAATTTGATCATTTTCCCGCCTTTTTTTTGTCACAGGTGCAATATAAATAACATATCAGATTGGCAAAATATTTCTTTGTGAGTTAAACTCCCTATCACTTCGTTTTAAAGGGAGAATTCTAAATAGGGCATGAAATTGTCTAGCTCCAGGGGAATTTATGTATGTGTTCACTACACATCACAGTGGATATAGTGCAAGAAAGACCAGGAGGGACTCATTTTCTTTGTACAGACAATAGTTTGGTACTTCATTTCACACATAATAAGTATTTACCTGGAAGGAGTAATAAGCACCTCTACACAAGTGTGAAAAATAAGTGTACGGATGGACTTAGTATATCCTAAATCATCACATATGGTTTGAATTGCTTTTTCTGTTTTTGAATTGTTTGGTTTGAATTGTTTGAAGAGTTTTCAAAGCCCTGGCTGGTGCTTTCTTTCACTATAATGACATCCTTCTCTGGAGACTTGGATGACAGCCTTTTGTTAGCTGGGAAGAGTACTGACACCCCCTGTGTGTTAATATTTAGAATTGTGTGATCACTTTACTATCATCAGCCTTATTAATTAGAGCAGCAGATGTTGCAAAGGAAGGTTTAGGAACAGTAGCAAATGGCACATATTTCGGTGGCACATGGGAAGAAGGAGCAGTAAATCCTTATGCAAGTAGATGCAATATATGACAGCTCACAGAGTGTGTGATGTAGTCAAAAATCTCATAAATATTAGGAGAAGGGATAATTTTGTTTTTCCTGGTCAGACCATAAAGCAGCGGTACGGTGTCTCATCTGGGCTAATAGTAATGTGTTGTGGAAGTATACAGTGCTTTACATAAGGTTATTTCACCAGAAGTCAGTGGAAATTTGGGCAAGGTGTGGAGCAGTGGAGGGGAAAGACTCTTAGGAGGGACTGTTACTGATGGGTATTTCTGTGACTGGTGTGTGTTTCTGAATCATGAAGTTGTAAGGCTGGAATTTTGTATTTTGTTTAGAGGCTTTGTGCAAACTCTGAAGTTTGAACAGAATAAGCCATTTAGTCCCCTCAGCTATTTGAGATCCATGTCTGGGATAAATATCTGCTGCTCCAGCAAGGTGTTGCCAGTTCTAGTGGCAGCACATCAGCTTTAGATCAAGCCACAGAACTACAGATTCACCGGGGGTAGCAGAGCCAATAGGGCATTATTTCTGTTTGCCTCTATGTCAAATGCGCTATCTGGTAGAACAAAAGCAACAAGTCTGACTTAGTCATGTGGGTTGTGAGTCCCATCCAAGGATTAGGTTTGTAAGACTGGAGATCTCTTAAATCCTGCTGCACATGACTCTCAGCTTTATCATCGGAAACACAATCTAAAGATAGGTATTTTTGTTCATTCATACACTGCAAACTGATTTCATCAGTTGGCTGCACTAAACAGGAAAGTGTCTTGGCTTTCCGATAAGTTTAATTTGCAGATGTTTCTCACGAGGTCTTCATGCATTCCTTGGGAAAGGCTATGACCCATCTCTTACTCATAATGCTACGTGCAATGACAGACATACTCAAAACAAAGAGTGTTCAGCTCACAATTCAAAGGAGGAAAATAGATCTACTTTTCCACCACCATCACAACCACCTCACTTCTTTTCCCCACCAATGTTTAATTCAATTATCTCAGCAAAGAATGAAAGAACCTATGACTTTGAGAGCATTATTTACAGATCTCTGGTGCCCAACGACAACCTTGTCTCTAACAGTTTCACACACATACGTTCCTCTTGAAACTAAGATTTAAAGGATTGGTGGTTTTGGTAAAAGTACTTATATAATTTAATTAAGCTTTATAATTTAATACAAATCATATACTGCGATGATTTCCATTCAATATTTTAACACAGATTTTCATTGTGAATAAGAGGAGGAGAGGAATAGCCACAGTTGCATTAGCATCATCAGCCAATCAGTTTGAGAACTGTGGGTGAAAAATGCATTGTTAATGCTTCAGAATTATTTTCCATCATTATTAAATTTTTGTGTAGCATTAGCCTCTTTTCTCCACAAATACATGCTGATAGTCTTCTAAGGAATAGACTTACAGACACGCCATACTTTGTCACAAATGGTCTCTTTTTAAGGGTTTCTTCTACTTAAAATATATGTTCTTACTCTTTCAAGAGAAACAATTCCTAGTTCCCATAGTAATTTCTTCTGGATACTCATCAAGTTCCATCAAAATTAGTTCCTACCTGGTTCTTAATAAGTAGCTTCGAATCACAGAATCACAGAATTGAAGGGGTTGGAAGGGACCTTGAAAGATCATCGGGTCCAACCCCCCTGCCAAAGCAGGTTCCCTAGAGCAGGCTGCCCAGGTAGGTGTCCAGACAGGCAAATGATTGCTTTATATTTGAGGAACGACTGTGTTTCAAGATAACTAGTCTTTATTACACTCTGAAATCCAGTAAAGCCTAAGCAGTATGGGAGCTATTTTCAGATTCTTAGTAATTTATGTCATATTTTTGAGCCTTTACTCTTAAATTCTTGTCACTTGTTACTCTTAAACTCTTGTCTGACATTTAAGGCTTCTAGCATCCCCCCAAATATTACTTCCAAGGTATTTTCCTCATTTGTCTCTTTATGCTGCATTGCGTAAGTGTCTGCGTCTTTTCAAGATCGTTTCTCACATTTGCTCAGTTCTGTCACCGTTTGTGTGTGTGTGTGTGAAGGTGAGAGAGGCTAGTGACACAAAACATCCAATTTGCTGCTTATCCTATCTAGCAGATTACAAATTTTCATGTGGTACTGTTCTTTCATTTTTCTGGTTCAGAGAAAGCAATGATTGCCTCCTGAATGACCTTGCACATACCTTCTTGTTTTCCTAGTGATGGACTCAAAAAAATTGGAACTTTCTTTAAAAAAAAAAATACAGTTTTTTTGGTGCTTTTCTAGAAAAAGAATGCCACTTAGTAAGGTCTGCATGTTTGAGGATTTGATTATATGTATTTTTAAAAAGACACAAACTCTTCCAAACTCATTAAATGATAAAAACCTTTCAAATAAATTCAAGTCAGTGCTAATTACTATACATCTCTACAGCAATTATTGAAAAGTGGAATAAAATATCAAGGTGAGTTTTTATAATGGTTATTGATAGATGATTAACAGGAAGTTTGTCATATTCTTCACGAGGTCTTTATTCAATTCACTAGAATTTAATGGAAATAACATTTTCAGAACTAAGTTTTATTTTATAGTAAGCAAAAGTATCACTCCCCAGAAATCAATTTGCCACAAAACAAAGCAGTACATTTTTCCACCAGAATGTAGTTGCTGGTGTACTTTAAGAATAAATAAAACATTGTTGATCTTTATAGTAGTAAGTGTATATTATAATTAGGGATGCAACATTTGGTGATGATATTTCAGTTCTCCCAGGGATTATTTTTTTTTGGTTAGGAAAGATCTAGCTATATCTGCTTTGCTGCTGCTGCCTATTCTCTCCTGACATAATTAAATGAAATTGTTAGACTATATGCTTTGCTAAATAAGTTTTTACAGTTCCAGTTTTCTCAGATAAACTACATACATTTTTTAAAAGTGTAGTCCCAATTCATCTGACACTGACTGCTGGGAAGCTAGCTCACACTGGGTATGAGGCGGAGTGTTGCCATTCCTGCTGTCAGGACCTCTAGAAGTAATCTGAAGCCCCAGTGACTTTCTCTTCATGGAGAGAGCACACAATTGGAAATCTTTCCATAGAGGTCTCAAAATAACTTGGCTGGCTAAGCCAGCTGTGCTTAGGAGTCTAACCTATCTATTCACTGCTTGAAGACTAAACATTTTGTAACCAGAATGTGTTTTCATGGTAGCACCTTGGTTTGAATTTACTTTTGAACGCTTAGGCTTCTTTCCAACAAAATGTTAGGACACAGTAGTGGCTGGACTGGGTTTGCTCCATCTCCCTGAGCATGCTGTCTCCAGCTATTGCTAAAAGCAGGTACCTGATGAAGAGTATAAGAAAAAAATGATCATATAGTGGTATTTCCTGGGTAGACTTTTGCTTGGCTTTACGTGTGGGTTGGATTGAAACACAAAATGGAGATCTTCAGAAAGCCTTTCCCAATTTGTGCTCCAGGTTTGGTAGCACATTCCTTACATCTCATTGCTAACTTCTTCAGCTCACCAGTTTCCAAATGTATTTTGTGCTCCCCCAGGGCTGAGCATTATTTTTATATATTTAAATGCCTTCGTTTTGAATGAACAGAAAAAGCTGTTGGTTGTCCTATAGCATAAATGTTTCACTGAGAAGGAAACACATTTAAGCTCTTCAAAACTTACTAAATAATTAATGTTTCAACTGTAGTAAAAATCAGAGCTAATTACCAATACCTGCTTAGTGAACTTTGTAGAGCTGAGCAGGGAATCAAGGTCATTTGCAGTTTCTTATTCTAGAAGGACTAACGATTATTTTATGGAAGGTTGGTACCCACTTTCAAATAAGAAGCTAAAATGCAGTCGTGGATAGTTTCAAAGCTTAACCTTATGTTCAGCCAGTGATAGCCTCTCCAGCTTTAGGACTGTCCTGCATTCCATAGGTCTGGGTTTTATAGTAGCTTTGGACTTGTTTTTTTCCCTCTGGGAAGTAAAAATCAGATCCATTGTCTCTTGAAGTCTCCAGAACAACTTAAGTGAGCTCACACAGACACAGAAACAACTGTAAGTGGCCACCAAAACCTGGCATATGTCTATGCATGAAGAATATGAGCTTTTGCAAGTAAGAGCTAGAATAATCTAGAATGTGTGGAGAAGAATGTGAAGGGAGGGCAGAGAGAACCTTTCAGGTGTTTATGAACATAAAATATTCCTTATTGAATCAGCACTGAGCAGTTTGGTACTAGTCACATGTACATTGGCAATTTCAGAGTTTTTATCCATGAGGCCCAGAGGAAATCAGTAAGGAATTCTCACTGCAAAGAGCCATGGAAGAATGGTCCTGAATTTTTAAAGCTGGAAGCATATCCAGAGATACCTGCAATGGATGATATTTTATAGGTGTGTTTATAAGTGAATCCTTCATGATGCATGTGTGTCAGGCACCTGATGCAAGTTCCTCATTATTTTTATTTTTCTGTTGACCTTATTGCCTGCAGAAAAATCTGGCGAAATGAAAGAGGTAGCTTATTTCTTGTGTCTAAAGAAATAGGTTTTAAGATGGTCCTTAATACAGTTCAGATATAGAAAACTTTTCAGTTATAAAAGCAGGACAGGAGTTCAGTGCAAACAGTCTCTCTGGGTAAACTGCTACAGCTACATCCCAAGACATGGGTGATACATTTCATCAGCTGGTGCTAAAAGTTTTAATGCTTCCTCTTGAAATATTCCCCATGGCATGCGATGAAGGGCCAGTAGAAAAAGAGGAAAGAGTTGTGAGTCCAGATGTCAGTGGATACAAGCAGGCTATTCTAGAAGTCCTTTTTTCAGGTAGACACAACAGCAGAGCCAGCATGCCTATATCTTAGTTGGTCCATCAGCTTTCCCCTTCCACAGGAAAGACATCCAGATAGGATGGCAGGATGGGCCATGTAGGATGTAGGTCATGGTGCTTTCTTTGTGGGAATATCAACATTGCGTGTTTAGAGCTATATAGTAGGGCGTTCTCTGGCGGAATAAACCATCTTATCCTGTCAGGGATTGTGTTACAACCCCAAATGATGCAGTTCTTCTTCCCCTTCTCTTGGACACAGGCAGTGCCTTGGCAATAAGCAGCTGCTGACAGAAGTACTGACTGCAGAGGTGTTATCTTGCTGAGCATGCAGGCACTCCCTTCCAGCAGGGTTGGTAGCATTTTCATCTGTGTTTTTTCTTCTAGTCTATCCACAGGATAGATGTTGTCATACCTCCAGGCCACATCCAACATTGGACTATAAGAAGGGTTAATATAAGAAGATACTATCAGCTGGAAAGGGACTCGGGTATTAAGTGTCCTGTGGAGCTGTTTAGGCACAGGACTTCTCCCTTACAGCGTTGCTTTATTTCTGCATGGTTTTCTCAAAGTTTAGTATGTGCTCCCTTTTCTGAACTCCTTATCTTTAGGTTTTAAGTCCTTTAATCTTGCTGGTGAAAACCCCTAAAAAACAGAATCAAGTTTCCCTTAACTTGGGATGGTGTTGAAACAAACTCTTTGTCAGAGCAGTACTGTTGATAAATAAGACTGTAGAGTAAACATGAGCTCCAATTTGACACTAGTTGTCCTGATGCATTTTGACAGTCCTCATCCTCCCTGACTGGCTTATTCAGTCAGCATTATTTTGAAAGGACTTCTTTAAAGATCCCGGTAATTGCAACCTTGTCCTTGAAAATAGCTAGCTAAAATAAACCCATGCATGACACAAGAACAATAATTTCTCTCTCTCTCTCTCTCTATATATATATATATTTATTTTTTTTTTGTCCAAAGGGAGATTAGCACTACCTCCATGTATGCAGGCAAGATTCTTTACAGGTTTGAAATTTGGAAAACTGCAGTTAATGTTAAACAACTAGCAGTGCTGATAACATTATCATTATTCCTATTGTTTAATACTCACATTATCACACAAGCAATAGGCATTGTGTTCAGGATTGCACAGAGATAGTACAGAAAGATTGTCAAAAGACAACTGTACAGGGATGAAAGGGGAAAAAAAAGGTGGGGAAGAAAGGGAAGAAGAGTATGCACAGCATTTATAATATTTCCAGTCTGCAACACAATGGAGCCTATTCAAATGAAAATTATATGAAAACTCTTACACTGTGATAGAGAAAGGATTGGAGGTCAGATTTTGATATCCCTAAATCAGAGTAAGAGTCTTGCAGCTCAGGGGCTTTCACAGAAGTTGAGGGAAGCTTTTGTGGAATATAATCCTGCTCAGTGTGGAAGAGGGCAACTATGTTTAGCTGCCTGGTGGCTGCTTGACTCACCAACCCGTGAGCTTTGGTCTCCCACCAAATTGCATACTTGTGGGAGGGAAACACAGCTTGTATCTCAACAACTCCTCCAAGACAGCTGACAATGTTGTTGGGAAAATGCTCCCATTTCAAGCTTCAACAATTTCGACCATGTGATAAATATGCATTTTCTCCCTCCTATTGTTGTCCAGTAAGCTGCTGGACTCTAGTGCTTGTCCTGGTTTCAGTTAGGACAGAGTTAATTTTCCTCCTAGTAGCTGGCAGGGTGCTATGTTTTGGATTAGGATGAGAAGAGCGCTGATAACATGCTGATGTTTCAATTGTTGCAGAGCAGTGCTTACACCAAGCCAAGGACTTTTCAGCTTCTCGTTCTGTCCTGCCAGCGAGCAGGCTAGGGGTGCAGCAGGAGCTAGGAGGGGACAGACCCAGGACAGCTGACCCCAACTGGCCAAAGGGGTATTCCATACCATCTGACGTCATGCTGAACAATATATAGGGGTGGCTAGCCGGGGTGGGGGGGCCAGCTGCTTGGGGATAGGCTGGGCATTGGTCAGCGGGTGGTGAGCAATAGCACTGTGCATCACTTGTTTCGTACACATTATTAGTAGTAGTACTATTATCATTATTATTATTATTATTATTATTTTCCTGTCTTAATAAACTGTCTTTATCTCAACTCACAGGCTTCACTTTCCCGTTTCACTCCCCCATCCCAGAGAGGGAGGGGGGAGGGTGAGCGAACGGCTGTGTGGTGTTTGGCTGCCAGCCGGGCTAAACCACAACAGTGCTCCAGTTTATCATCTGTGTGAGAATGGATGCTGTGTTTGTGCAGACAGATAAGCACTGTAACAAATAACTGAGTACTTTCATAAAAGAATGGGCCCTTACCTATCTGCACAAAAGTGGTGGATGTTGGAACTGTGGTCAGGACTTCTTTGATCAAGTGCTGCCTCTCTTCAGTAGGGGTTGAGTGAGGAACAACGTAGAATACAAGAGATGTATAGAGATACGAGAGGCTAGAGATACAAGAGGCAAACCTATTTTCCTTGAGTTTTTATTTGTTTATCCACATTTATAACCAATGAAGAGTAGAGGTCTGGTTATCACTCATTCAGTGAAGAATGCCCTGCTGAACAGGGAATTCTGTACTTCCATTTCTGACACAACTTCTCCCTCCCTAAACTCACTATGACGAAACAGAGTAATTTCTGGGAATGAAGGACCTGGTCAAAAAATGCAGTGATATCAGGTATAGGCTGAGGGCAGACGCTCTCCTCCAGCTTACTGCTCTTCGTTGTCTGCAAAAATGTAAATATAATTGTAAGAATATATTCCAAATACACTTCAACCAGAATATTTAGTGATTAAATTCTGGAGCTAATTGGATTATTAAATCATCAGTGTAGAACATGCGATTCCAGTTCCAATTTGCAGGTTTGAGTAACTATTTTTAGAGGAAATAAATGAAAGAACCGTAAGTTGTCTTCCTAGACAACTTCCTAGTGGTGGGTGAACACGATTTTTGTTTCAGTAGAAGGCTCCTTCTTCTGTTTCTCCCAGAACAGAAGAAAGTAACCCACCTTACACACTCTGTGCATGCCCTCCAGCATGAACTGCCACACCACTCCCTGGCTGACACACTGACATGAAGACACTATGGCTGTGATAATGGCATTAGCAGGCTATTGGAAAGGTTGGAAAAGGAGCTGTGAGATGCGGTGGAGGCCAATAAGCCTTTCTAGGTCATAAACAGGAGCTTGTGACCTGGCCTGAGCTGTGACACCCTTGTACAGAGCCAGAACAAAATGATGTCCCCTGTCTTTAAATTCTCAGCAGTCTAAATATTAGAAAATGAGGGAAAAAAATGGCAAGAGGAGAGAGAGGGAGAGGGAGCCCAGAGGCTGCTGAGGAGCAATAATTGTGAGTATCTCATCACAGAAGCTAACAGGCATAGCCTGCCTCTCTGTGGCAGAGACCTGCTTCCTCTCCCCAGCACCTTCCAACACAAAGCTTTCCATTCAGTACCAGTGCTGAATGGAAAGCATGCTGCCACTGCTCTCTCCTTTAATAAATAAACACATCTATGCAATGTCACAACAAATTAGGAACTACTTATTTGTGTTCATTGAGCAAGATGGAATCAATAATCAGCAAGGAGCTAGCACTGGATTCATTAAGGCAGCTCTCAAGGTCTCAGCAATAGGAATGATAACTGACCCACTACCTGGGTTTCCCTGGAAACAGGGTTAAACATTTCTCAGCTCAAGTGAAGATAATGGATAATACTCACTTTGCATTACACCTTCTTACCATCTAAAACAGCTGTGGTTTCTTCTAAATAATACATGAAATGCTGCTCAGTGTCCCTCACCTGGTAACAGTACTGTGCAGCCTTGTGGAAAGAAACTGAAATAAAAGCAGAGCAACACTCCTTATCTACTTAGTCTTTCATGCTTCTTTTTGCCTGTCTGAAGTACATCAGTCCATATAAATAGATTCACTATTAATTGAAACCTCTATATCTTATTTGGCCAACTGCACATTAGAAATTCAAAACTTTGCAAAACAGATCTATTTTCCTTTCTCTTGATTAGCAATTGTATAACACCAGAGCTTAATATTTATTAGAAATGGCCGATCAATCTTCCAAGTCTCCAGTCCTATGAATGTATCATATATTAACAGGAAGAATAATAAAAGTCAAACACAGTACCAGATGTGAAATATGGCAGTCCTGAGAAATGATAAAGGATAGATTTTTTCACTTTATTATTATTATTATTACATATATTTTTACTGGGAAAGCCACAAAACAGTCAAAGGATCTGCTGCCTTGTCACTGTTTGAGCTCTTAACTGGGGAATAAATCTCATCCCAAATATTTTTCAGTCCATGGCCTCGTAAGTATGAACTTGCCAACCTCATTCCTAGTGCAGCTACACTGACATCAACACTGTCACAATGATAAGGTTGTTTGTGTATATGCTGAAGGACTGGAACTTTAAAAGCTGAAACAATAAATTATTTCACAGCCTACAGTGATCTGCATTCATGATTATATTTCATACCTGGGAAACAAAAGCAGAGATCACTTTGGGCCTTCATTGATGGGTATTTATGAAGTTGCTTCCTTTATGCATGCAAGCACAGCGTGTTTGCTTGCATAGTGCTGAAGAGTAATCACATAATTCCTGTTTTTGGGGCTTTGGACCCAGATGCCCAAGGTTATTGAACTCAAGACCTGGGCATGAGCATGTGGGCACTGATTGAATGTGATCAAGTTACTGGATTTTAATAAATTGTCACCTAAAATCATTTTCGTAAGCCATTTGGTTGACTGTGTGTGATCACAATACTGTGCTGTAAGGGATGTGTGGGTATGTATCTGTGATGTATGTATAGATGAAGGATGCTGAGTACACTCGAGGAAAACTAAATTGTGATTTATTTAATTCCTATCTAGTCCATTAAATGCAGAGCCATCGTTCTTTGCTGTTGATTATAAGATCTTGGTTGGTTTTTAATATCTGATAACTTCTTGATGTCCTATTGACAGCAGTATCGTTCTCTGTTGCCTAGAAATGAAATCCCAGAGGTAATCATCACCTATAGTAATAATTGATGGACATTTGTTTGCAATTTTAGAAGAGTAACTAAAGACACAAAACGTGTTCTGTAGGTGGAATTCCCCTTTGGTTATCACATTAATTTAAAAAATGATTATAAAATTAATCAAGTTTTATATTACTATCTCATTAAGTTTTAGTAATAAAAGGAGATGAAGAAGGTGCTCAGCAGAAATGTGAGTACTTTTCTGGAAAGGTAATAATCCATCTGTCCTTGAAGTGTTGTTCCTAGTAAAAAAAATAATCTGAATACAATAACTGTAGCTATGGAGTGTCAATTGTTTTCTAAATTGTCCAAGACTTTTTTTTTTTCTGCAGTTTAGCTGTAGAAGTACATTTTAAACAACATTAGTGGAATGCAGCAAACAAAAAGTTTTGTTTTAAGCATATAAATTATTTCATTACAGTTTTGCAGATGTTAAAAATTAACCATGGAAGGCTGTGAAGTCAGATGGATGGAACACTTGAAAGAGTAAAGAAACCTGAGCTGTAGTCCCAGCAATTTACCACTGACTGACTCACTTAATCTTCATGTAAACCCTGAGGAAATAGCTCTTGATTTCAGGAGCTATTACCTGAAGCTTCCACATTCTTCAGTCTGGTTTGAAACAGGCAAAAAAACAAACATTATTGTCTAGGAACAATGCTCAGATGCATGTCTCGTCTTTTATTCCATAGTGGCATCTGAAAACCATAGGCCTAACTACTAGGCCCAGCTTCACTGATCCCGGAAGCAAGAACAGTGTAGTGGGGAAGGCACCAGGGGTTCACTGACAGGTCGCAGTGAAGACTGTGGATAACGGAGGGCTAGGAAGAATTGCGTATCTGAGGCAGCATGAAACTTGTTATTTTGAGAGAGGTATGTTGATTCATTTTGCTAGAATCCATCCAACAGGCCCAGCAGAAAGGGTTCCCAAAGAGGCACGTACTGAAATAATAGAAAAGATACTTGAAATGCTAAATGTCACCTGGCAGTGTGTACTTGGAGATCTCTCCTGGTAGGTAGCTCCCTTTAGGGATCCCATGCCTTGCAGTGGAAAGGTGCTTACTCTGCACGTTACTCTTTGCCTATCAATTGTAGCCATCATGTTAAAGAGAAAGGTTTTCCAGAAAGAAAGTGTAATGATTGTTCATTATTTTGCTTATTAGAAGAACATGTGATCAGGAAGTAAGCAGCAAATGGAGTGACATTGGAATCACCATCCCTGGGGGTGATTAAGGACAGATTGGATACGATATTTAGGAACATGGTTTAGTGAGTGATATTGGTGGTAGGGGGGTGGTTGGACTTGATGGTCTTGGAGGTCTTTTCCAACCTTAAAGATTCTATGACTCTATGATTCAATATGATCCTTCATGGCAGCTTTCACGGCTACACCTCCTGAGCAGTTAACAGTAAGCTCAAGAGTACCAGTCAGGAGTCAGGTATATTCTCAATCCAGCTGAACTATTTTATTCTGTTCAAAGTTTGGCGAAAAGGTCCATAGCTCCTGCAGCTGTCTGGTGCATCCTACTGGAGACCCTCTGGTAGCTTCAGATAACTTCAGAAGTAGGACATTTTGTATTAAATAAAAAGTGAAAATGAATGACCCAGTCAGAGCAGCGTCCCTAGTGTTGTTTAATTTCACATGCAAATTCAGGGGGACTGGAATTATGCGATGGTTATGGTCCCTTCAAACACTAGCCATTCTATATTTCAATGATTTTGAATTCTGTGTGTGGAATTTTACCTCACAGTCCATGCATTTGTGGCACATACTCAATGCCTAATTGTCCTAGATTTCTATCAGTCCTATACCAACTGGGCTACCAGATATCTGAAAAGTCCAGGACAGTACACCACAAGGATTGTAGGAGGATTAATATTAAAGCCCTGTAGTACTTCTCGGCAAAGCTCCACTCTGCAATGTGCTTTGGTAGTGTCTAGAAGCAGCAAAATTCATGCTTTGCACACTTCTCTGTTACACAAATAAATCCAGCAGACACCTGGGGAGTCTGACACTTTGTTCTCTCATGGGAAAACAGACAAGCAGATCAACGTATAAACATGTTCTGCTAATGCAGAGCCAAGGTATAAAACTAACATTTGTGTTATTCCTTTCTTAATTTTTGAAAATATTTGTGAAAAAGGAGAAAAACAAGTTTGTCTACTCTGTGAAAAATCACAGTGATAACAGATAAAAGGACAGGTAACATTCCAAGGGTAAAATTAATAATGACAAAAATGGAAGAACTAGTCCAGGGAAATAAATATTTTTTCTTTCCTTCAATATGGTACAAACTTGTTGAAACTAAAAATCCTTGTGAATTTGTAAAAATAAAAATTTATTTGTAAAAACGTATTTGTAAAAAAAAAAATTTAACTTGTCCAAATCATTTTAATACGTTCTTCAATGTTTTGCACTAATTTCCAAATTCTATAATTCATTTAGCATTTAGCATTTCAAGCTTTACAAATTTTCAAATCCATATTATTGTGACACATTATCAAGTATTATCAAACATTATCTACGCATTTTAACATAAATTGATAATCAATATAAATTGATTAAAGAGACAGTTTATCATTGTTAATAGAATCCTGAGGGGTGGAAAGCAGGGCTTGTGCCCAGTATGTCTTGCCATGGTGGATGTTTGGCATGGCCCAGGGGTTCATCATGGCCAGTATGGGTCAATTAACCTCCGCATTCATTTTGTTGCACATGCTGGAGGGAAGAGCCATGTGAAACTGACAGCACCTCTGAGTCCTGGGTCATCATTTCTGTGGGCTTTAGTACACAGTTTGCTCAAAAAGGGACCTTGAGTTATCATGCTGGGCAGGTAAGCAACCTATTTTGAAAGACAGCATTTTCAGCAGACAACATCAAAGAAATGGGACAAAGACACTGTACTGTTGGACCAGGTGGTTGTTGGTGAAACAGCACTTTTACAGAACGCTTTTATCAGTGCATAACGAAACAGTACCAAATAGTACTCCACTTTGAGCCTGACAGCTGTTTTATTATTTTTATTTATTTGTTTGTTTTTATTTCACTTTTTTTTCTCCCTGTGACGTTCCAACAGACTGGTTTCAGAGAAAAGCATCTGTTACCTTTGGTGCAGAGCTGGAGAGAAGTGAAGTGACTGCTATTCTCTGCTTTTGGTATAGATTTTCGTTAGTTTATTTGCCACTTTTATGAGTCTCAATAAAGGGCTTTCCACATCCCAGCTGCTCATGAATTTTCTATTTCTTCTGCTGGGAGAATAATTGAAATAAAATAAACCTACAATTTCAGCCTGACTGCAGAGGAAAATACACCGCAGAATTAGGATCTGCAGTCTCATGTAATGCCTGATGGTTTGCAATATCATTTTTCATTGTGAAGATTTTCATTGGGAAGATGCTGAAATGTTGGCGGGCCTGCCCAAAGTGAGGCCATTAAAACATTTTTATTTTATCAGATGAAGTTAACATACCAGCAGCAGCAAAAATTTCTATTTCTTTAAGTTGCAAGGAGAATAAGAAGATAGAAAAAGAAACAGGAAAAAACAACTGTGACATTTTCATTTCATTTTTGTTGTGTTTTTTTTTTCACATATCAAATACTTCACTCAGAATGAAAGTAAAAATATCAAATTGCTTCAGTTTTCCATGTAGAAACTGAAATGTACTTTTTATTTGAAATGCCTTTTACCTATACACAGAGAATTGTTAGCTGTGCTCAGGGTTTCACCTAGCTAATCAACTGTTGGCACTCATAGCTCTGAGTGTAAAGTTTTTGTGGCAGGAAAATATCATTTATACAGCACCTTGCACAACAGAGACTGTTCTCTATGCCTGGAATTGCTGAATGCGACAGCAAAAAAAAGAGTATAAATGTTAAAGTTGTTCACAGGAGATGTGTGAAGTATAGAACCTCATGAAAAGGGTATTACATCCTGACTCCGTTGTGTTCAGCTTTTTTGTCTTTCTCTCCCTCCCCACCCCTTCTCATTCCCCCCAGTCCCCCTCAACGCAGTTTACATCCAGGAAAACATTTTGGTCTCTTTAGCTGATTCTTAGCCCTACTTGCTGTACTAATCATGCCCTCCAGCAAGGAATATCAGGAAAAATTTGCCTATCAAGTTTCATTTTATCTTTTTGTACCTAAATTTCTTCTTATGAGAAGATCCTAGTGTCTGAGGCCACCGTGAGCCCAGAAATAGTATGAAATCCCATCAAGATTGGTAGATAAAAATCTAAGTAGACAGACAGAGCAAGCTTTTTAAATTTTAGATAGGAGAATAGTTCCTTTCATCTGCAAAGTTAGAAGAAATACTAGATTTTCAGATAAGAAGACAGACTTTTTTTTAAAAAATACTTCTGTTAGAAGAGGAGAGAAGTAGTCTAACCTTGCTGAAATTAATATTTTTCTAGTGATTAATTTTCCCTCATATTGAAATGACCTACAACAAGCTTTTGTTATTTTCAGGTAAAATGTTTGGATCTCAGGTTCTGGAATATTTAACTATGAATAATTTCCAGATCAAGTTCTGATCTGTTTTGACTAGTACAGGCAGCCTTAAACTTACCATCAAGATACAAATGAACAAACATTTCATTAAATATGAAGTGGTTTATGACAATACCTGTTCTCCCAAAATGGAACCACCTGAGCTTTTCTAATAGCTGGTGACATCCATTAGTGGTTCTCTCTGAAATTGAAAACATTTTCCATCTGTTCATAGACATTCATTACAAAGTAGTTAAGAGTCTGTGGGATCACAAAAGCACATTTTTGCAAATTACAAAGAATCAAAATGAGTTACTGAAGAGGCAGTAAGACTTTGTAATAAGCAACTTTTTTTTCAACTTTTTTACTTTTCTCAGACACTGAAGACATGCCATTAGTTGAAACCTGTTTGGCCTGTGCCCTTTCAGATCATGACATTTTGAAACTGTGTGCCATACATACTCTAGGAAGGTCTGACCCTGCTCTGCCAGCCTGCCAGGTTATGCTTCTCTAACAAAGGGCAGAAAGCAGTTTTACTCTTTGGCAGATATCATCACCAAGTTGAAGTGATTAAGAGAGATCAAAATGCAAGTAGGGCACATGCTAGGTGCATGGTACTGGAGGGCTCCCTGCCCAGTGACAGCGGTCCCGACCAACTGGAATAAGAACGTGTGTAGTGATGAACTGACTACCTGCTCTTACCTTGGAAACCAGGTAAAAAGACCACAAGGGGACACTACAAAAAGACAGTGCCTTTTCAAGACATGAGGGACCCTCCCCACTGTATCTTTGAAGACAACGGATCAACAGGACACTGCTGGATCCATGGTGGTGACTATCTCTTGCAATCTCTAAGACACCTTTGCGTATATGTCTGTACCTTTTCTATCACTGCTCCTTTCTTAACTCTCGTTTCTCTTTTGATATTTTTATACAGATGTAATAAACCATTGGACAACATCTGACCTCGTTTGTGTCTTAATCTTGCTGTGGGTGACTCATGAGCAGCACTCGAGCGATTAGAATGGGACACCAACCCAGCTATTTCCCATTTCAAGTTAGCCTAAATCAAAGACAACATCGCTTCAACAATTTTTCGCAGAAGGAAAATACAGGTAATTGGTATGCTTGAAAATCTGCTCTCCACTTTTACATGAAATATAGAGGAGCATATTCACTACCACTAACAGGCTGTCTGTTCTGGTATGCCATAATCCAAAACATTGTCATTAACTTTTTCAACAGCACAGCAATATTTCAGATATGATCATACATTCATGACTGAAGTGGGCTCACATATGAAACTGGTATGTCTATGGATAGCTCTTCTTTTAGCTTCCTTGCTCTGAGCTGTGGTTATGCAGGGTATGTTCTCATAAACCAAATTTACACTTACCAACTTGTTTGTGAGTGGACTTCCCAGAAGAAAGCCCTTTATGCTGTTAAAAACGTATCTGCTGTAGATACTCAGAGAAGAATAAAAGCATGATACAAATGGCTGATTTTTAACTGTTTTCATAAAGTCAGTGAAATCCGTAAATTGTAAGGAAAACAACTTTGTTAAAAGCATAAACAGCTTGTGTTTCTTTTTCTCCACCTCAACACTACTACCTAATATACCATGCTGAGTACAGTCCATTATCAAAGACATTTTCCCTAAATGTAACATAATTTTGCTATTGAAAACTTTAATTAAAGTTGGCTGTAAAAAGGCATTAAGAAAACATTTGCAAGTATCAATTTAATATTGTTTGTTAATAAACAAGTGGAAACAACTTGTTTTTATTTCACTCACAGTTTCTTAATTCATTCAGGGCACTGGGAGGTGAGTGAGGGATCTCCCTGTGATGGGCAGATGAAAGGTATCTCAGAATGCCAGAAGTGACCTGTCAGATGGCAGAGGGTTCCAAAGACCAGCAGGGATAACAAAACTATGCCTCTGTCCTTTTAACCTTTCTTTTAAGATCTTTTACTCCTTACTGATCTGTGGCCTCTCATTTACCAGCAGCCAGTGAGGCATCTGCATGACATACTTTCACTGTGTAGGTTAACTCCTCTTTCTGCCCTGTAAGTAAGTGCTATCATGCATCCCTGGTGATCTGCCTCATCCTTAGAAGCCACACTCAGTTTTCTGTATTTCTAACTGACATTGGGAGTCCTTCACTGTTATTGTAAAATAGCATTGCAGCACTCCTGCCATGCTCAGTGCTGGGCAACAAATGATGACAGCTGAGCCATCTTTTTTAAGTAATGCTTTAATGGCACTTTGCTTAGGCATCAGTGACACAAGCATGTGGAAGTTCAGGCCATGAAAAACATTTAAAATAATTCAGAATAAATAACAAAAAAAAAAAATCTGAAAGCTGATATACCTGCAAAATATCTTAAGATCTTTGCTCCAAATGGTGCTAGTCTTGTCCAGTCTAGGCTAGAATGATAGTCCTGCTGAGGTACAGCCCTACATTTGTGTCGTAGAATCATAGAATGGTGGGGGTTGGAAGGAACCTTAATGATCATCCAGTTCCAACCCCCCTGACATGGGCAGGGACACCTTCCCCAAAGCCCCATCCAACCTGGCCTTAAACACTTCCACGGAGGGGGCATCCACAACTTCCCTGGGCAACTTGTTCCAGTGCCTCACTATCCTCTGAGTAAAGAATTTCTCCTGAGTATCTAATCTACCTCTACCCTCTTTTAGATTAAATTCATTACCCCTTGTCCTATCACTACAGTCCCTGACAAAGAGTGACTAGAGGCTTTTGACTACAAAATGAAATTAGAAAGATCAGCAGTTCTACTGATCTTCAGAACATTAACACCAAGAATGGCAAGAGCACAAACCATAAGATCAATGAGAAATTAGTAAAAGCAATTAAGTCTATGGATAGCTCTACCATGAGCATTATTTTTCTAAAATAGCCAGGAGCAGAGTAGCATTCTTAAAGTGCATTCAATTAACATCTGTGATTGTGAAGAAAAACCTGTATTAGGATGGGGAAGAAAGAATTCTAATTTATTTGGGGCATGCTGTGGCCAGCTCTGTTTGAAAGTGATGTAAAATAAATGACAAATGTAATGTGTGGGTTTTTTTTAAGAAAGAAGAGTATTAACATTGTAAAAGAACAGGTTAATCATAAGGATTAATCATAAGGAGCCTTTTGGGCCTTAAATGACATAATGACAGCATCTGTCCCAGGCATGTACAGGTCTTAAGTGGACTCTCTGTGGGGCTGGTTTATCCAGACGTTCTGTCTGTGGCTTTGCAAAATGAGTGAAACAGAGACATAGGGTAGTGGAACAGTTTGGCTAGAGAAGCTGTGGATGCCCCATCCCTAGAATTGTTCAAGGCAGGGCTGGATGGGGCTTTGAGCAACCTGGGCTAGTGGGAGGTGTCCCTGCCCATGGCAGCTGGGTTGGAACTAGATGACTTTTAATGTCTCTTCCAACATAATCATTCTGATTCTATGATTTCATATACACTGTACAAAGAGAGGGTGGAAATTCATGTACTGCCCTGGATAAACCATTCTTTTCTGAGGCCAATAGCTATCCGTGTTTCACTATTCATTTCTTGACCTGAGAAGAGTCAGTGAACAGGAAGATAGAGCAGTGTATTCCTTTAGTGATGCAAAGTGAATGTGTTAGTGATTATCTAGCATCCCCATATTTTCCTTCACTGAAATACTTGTGTTTAGTGTCACTGGAATGGAGAACAAACTTAATTGCAACATCCAAAAGGATACTCAGAAAAGAGAATTTAAAAATTAGTTTAGAAAGCGACTGTTAGTGAAGACCTCTTCACAGGCATGTGAAGGTACGTATGCAGCCATACCTCAGAGATGCTTGCTAAGAGAGAAGAGCTGTATGTTCATAGGAGCAACAGGGAAGCTTATGCTTTGCAACTGCAGAAGGACAGCGCACATCATCTGCATGATGTGTTCATACAAAATAGAAGCTGCACTATTACGGTGTCCTCCATTACATTTACACTTTGGGAGGAAATTACGCACAAGTTCACAATAACTGCTATTTAAAAAAGCATTCAGGGTTCAGAGGGCAGTGGTGAATGCTCAGAGGGACATTATGAGGATCTAAATATATATCTTTCCCCATCTGTTCTTATTCATGATGGTTGGAAGAGTAAAGAGGGAATTGTACAGTGAGAGGAACAGGACAATTTTAGAATTGGTCTGCAGGAAAAAGGGGGAGCGTCATGACTGAAACGTATGGGAATCAGTGTAAGTACTTGAAGTCATTTAAACCTGTCTTAGGAAGCAACTCTTCTATCACTCAGCTGGGTCTCAGTAATGGTTCCTACATGCAGCATCTAACCCTGCTCTGATCCAAGGCACCTGGTGGCCATTCAAAACTGCATCAGCAAGGTGAAAGAAACAATAGTAGGCAGAAGTAAACCATAAAAATATTCAGAAGAACCAAAGATGTCACCAGTAGTTTATTGTACATCAAACTTGAATACTGGAGAGGTGAACAACAGCCAAAAAATACAGCTTTGTCCTTCAGTTTAACAAATAAGAACAACACAGAAGACTGGTCCAGCAATAACAGAATGTATACTCAAATATTTGTATTATCAATCCACTTACCTAATCCAGGATTAATTGGAAGAAAACACCTATTCAATGAGTAACAGCTTATATGGCCTTATATATCCTCTCCTATTATAGCCAGTTTTCCCCTTATATTGCCAGTTTTCTCCTCTTATTCGGACAAAGATTTGTCAGATGGTCCAGCACAATCTTGCTATAAAATCCTATTTTACAGTGATCAAGGAGTATAATTTAGACTCACACTGCAATGTTAAAATATCAGTCTTTACCACTCTTCTTATCTACCCATAGTATTTATGAAGAGCAGCCTAAAATCAGGCTCCTAAACCCACACGGTCACTTTAGTATGTGACATGATTATCAAACTTCATATAATATTAGAGAGTTCCCTTACTACTCATGAGTTATCTTCATGGGAACCCTAGGAAAGCTGTTTATAAGGAGGCAGGAAGAAGCAGCAGAAAAGGGGAGACCAAACAATTAGCATTGTAAATGTGGCTTCTTAATGGGTTTGTTTTATCACAGCAATGTAAGAGCCATTTTAAATTTAAAGCTGCATTTAGTTTCTGTTATAAGTTCAACATCATTTTCTGATTTTATTACATAAAGTGTCGATAACGTCGAGAATTAGATTTTAATCAAGAAAAGCTTGCTCCTGGGCACTAAATCTTGACTAATGCACCAACTCAAGAAAAAACTGAAGCATGTAATTTCATCCCTGCTTGGCAGTGAACATAAAGTCTTGCTTAATTTTAAGCCCATGAAAAGTCCCATTGGCTGTTTAATTAAGCATGTCTACAGCTGCTCTGCCTGCACAGATAATCCAGAAGAATACAGTACATAGATTCAGTAGTAAATAAAATGAAGCCAAGTATTAAAAACTGTAAAATTTACTAGTTTATTCTCTCCCGTTTGTCTTTCAAGTTGCACAAGAGGCATGTACTTCTGCAGTCATAACATGATTTGTCCAGAAGGAGTGCCAGTTTTGTACTAAGAATCTTCTTGTGTACAAGATGCTGTGCAAACATCAAACAAAAATAATCCTTCCCCAGGCAATTTGCAGTCCATTTTTATTTGATACTGTAATACCTGTCACAGATATCTCCTTATCTCAAAGCAACTGAATATATGAATGAGATGCCTATATGCTGGGAGCCCACTCCGAGTGTCCTACCTCTTCAGTGAAGGTGGAAGTAAGTTCATGTGTCTCACTCAAAGCAGCCCCAGTTCTTTCTAACGTAGCGGGAGACTTTTATACAGATACTCCTTGCAGGCAGCTGTTTGAAGAATTATAATATGTTGCTAATACACCAAGAGCTTCATTTTAATCCTGGTGAAATCAATGAAGGTCTTTCCTTGACTTCTTAAGATGCTTTAAAACTTTTGCTGACCAGAGGTTTCACTGGGGGCAAAATTATAGTGCTTATCCTAGATCCCTTTCAAAGCATTGCCGCACGAAAGCCTGCTGGTTGAAAGAAATGGCTTTTTAATATAACAAGCAATGAGTGATTCTCCAAAAACATAGAACTGGGAATAAAAAAAGAGTACCTTGTATGTTAATTAGCACATGAGAGAAAGTATCTTTCAGGCCTGTCTTTGTTGCACTTCAATATTTTTGTTAACAATACACGGTTTTGCAACAAAACCTGAATTTAAATGCCAGGCTGTATTCTTAGCATTGCTAAAAGCCCAGACACGAAGCTGAATTCACATACAGTGTCTTCCAAAACTGATTTTAAAAATTAACATGAAATTGCTAAGTACTGCCCAAATTAACATAAATCAGAGTTCGTTACATGGCATTAGGAGCCAATTTATTGCAATTATTTTGCCTGTTGCTAGAGAGAAGCATATGCCCAATTCCAGAAATAACAAGCGTTCTGAATCAGGGTCATAATTGTCATATTTGCATATGAAATACATTAATTGATCTCTTGTGCGTGTTAAAATTAAACCCACACTTTTTTGCTGCTAAATGTTCTTTCCAAAATTTGTTGTTGGAAGTACTGGGTAGAGAGAGATGTAATGCTTTAGAAGACTCCTTACTCCAAAGTACAGTAAGTTCCTAAGTAATTGAACTTGGTTTGTGTAGCTAACTGAGGACCTACCCATCCTCTGGTTCACAAAGTTGGAAGATATGTGGTCATACGTGTCAGAGAGGTCAAATACTCTTTTCTTACTGTTGGGAAGAATGGGTTAAAAGCAGAAGATGGCGAGGAGGATGGGATCAGAATGGCAGAATGGCAAGGAGGATTGTAAATACGCTCAAGTGACCTTGCAGCTGGGAATGTATAAAGTCTGAGGATAAGCAATGTAGAAAAACATATAAATTATGTCTGCTGCTCTTTGTGCTCTGTGTGTTTGACAAGTAGCACATCCGTGCATAGATAACGTAGGTGTTTGGTAGACTTGGAGGTGCCCTATCAGGTGTGCTTGAGCTCACGGCCTTGGTACAGAGAAGGTCAAAAAGCACAGTGAGAATCACAGCATGGTGGTAAAATCTGCGCCTGCGTGAACTCTTGATAAAAACAGGTGAAACCAGCAGGCTGGAGATCTCCTAGTATGGACACTGTGTGCCTCTGCTTGGGTGCTGCTTTGGGGATCCCCTGTTGGCTAAGTAATGAGAATAAATCTACTCTTTGCATTTTGTCTGCTGGTCTGTGGTTGTTCCTGCTGCCTGCCTGTGCTGACTCACACATGTACCCATGTCTTCTTGTTCTGGCAGCCTTCCAAGAGATGTCCTACAAGGGAGACTACAGCTGTATAAGTTAATTGGCAAATAGCGCAGTGTTTAGAAAAGTTGGCCCTTCCACAAAGGTTTCTGTTTCGTGGAAAAAGAGGAAAATAAATTCTGTTATCTGGTCACACAGAAAAAGAGTGACAGCACCATGCCCTTTAACCGCAGCTCCGAAGAGGCACTGCTCCAGTGCACATTTAAAGTGTTCAATAATCAGTAATCATTATTTTGATATTATGATATTTCAGTTTTTGCCTAGAACTTCCATATTTTCTGTGTAAATAAAAGGTGAAAAGAAAATCCTTATTTCATTCAAAGAAGAAATTTGTGTGGGAGAAAAATAACAATGCCCTCTCCACCCCACAAGTAATCTTGACCAATTCTGGACAAAGGCAGTGGGAAAATTCACATGGGAAAAAGAATCAGCTCTTTCTGAGCCAAGGAAAGACTATGGGGGAGAAGAAGGATGTGAAGTAACATGGTGGAAAAGTCTTTACAATGAGACAGATCATGGGCCTGACGTTAGAGAGCTGACTTTCTGACTCAGAGCCTGTGAATGTATAGGAGGGTAGAGATGAAAGATGGTGAGACGATCAGGGAGGTGATTAAATTAGCCAAGCTTGACATTGGAAATGGAGAGTGGGGGAACCCTGACATGGACAGGGATGGTGAAAAAATACCTGAGAGAACCAGAGAATGGTAAAGGAACGTGTCAGGAGAGGGTGAAAGACAGTGGAAAGAACACAAGAGGGATAATGAGGTGAGCTGCCCCATAATATTTCCTCATAGTTGATGCCAGTCATTTGAACATGAGGAATGTTTTCCCCTCTCCCTCTTACCTCTTGAAGAAAAAGGGCTGCCTCTCAAGCTGGTATCTGAGATAGCCTGGTGTAGACTTCTGGGCTGGTTGATGTTATTCCTGTCAAGTCCCACAGGTTGCTCTGTTCTGTACCTTCCTTTGTCATGCAGACATGCTTGATTCCTACAAGCCAGAAAGGATAGTTTGAAAATGTAGAACAAATATATATATTACTTTGCCCTGTTCTGCTACTGTGAGGGCAGATTTTCTGAAGTGCATACTCTAGGGTATAGAGTACCAGTACAAAACAGCCCTGCCTTCTTGCAAACAAGCCACATGTCTTTGTACATATTCTTTACTAAGTGAAGGCAGCATTTCTGTGTAGTATCTATGAGACTTGAGTGGCTCTTACCCTTAGCAAGAAAACCAGAAGCAAATTAGCAATGAGGATCTTGAACAAACAAGATCATTTTACCATCATGACAAAATAGTCCAGAAAGCCATAAAATTTGTCTCAGTTAGTGTGTAAATGATTGCAGTCCTTATAACAAGGAAAAGAGCTGTTGTGCTTACCTAGGGGTACAGAGAGTTACAGAGGGTAACTTCTCTGTAATAGTGTGTGTTATTAAAATCTTTGGAGATAATGTTATCAGGAGCAGCACACAATGCTACAACATTTATCATCTACCTGCTCTATTCATGTCAGTGTAGAGAACATAAAGGAAGACTCAGGCTGAAGCAAGTATTTGAGAGCTGGGAGATGTTAACCTGCAGAAAATGTGCTGATACCAGATACACTTAAGCAACTGCATGAAGAAAGTGACTCTGTACTTGCAACCATGTTATTCTGCATTTGTTACGAGTAAAATTATATAGTAATCTCCACACTGTCACTGAACTCAGTAGTGCACAGACGGCAGCCATCCCAAGCAGCAAGTGATGTGTTAGAGATGGCAGACCGATGCATTATTATTCCTGTTGAGGGGGTCCAAGTCTAAGAGATTAAGGATTATAATTACTAAAGCATTTTGATGTGACAATGACATCCAAAGTGATGTGTGAGCTTATGGGCTCACTGGCCAGTGTCTGGGAGAACTGGGCAGCTCTACCTGGGCAACACATCAGGTGGTGTGCTGAGAGCAGTGAGGCATCCACAGCCAGATGAAAGGACAAGCTGGAGGGAAGGAAACATCTGAAGCTCTAGAGCTAGGATGCTGAACTTTCCAGTGCTACCTTCATAAAGTCTGCAGCATGAGAGGCTCCTTGTTGGGTGTTAGATGAAGAGAAGCATTGCTTTCAGACCTGGTTTGGTCTAAGCTGGGAAGTACTGACAATGTGTGGACAAGAGATGTTCCTCCAGTGGTTTTAAAGACCAAGAAGGAGATGCTGAGTTTTGCAACCTGCTATCCAAGACTTTACAGAAAGTAGTGCTGCAAATGGTCCCCTCCATTCAGTGTAAATCTATGACTGAGTTGCTTCTTTTTTTGCATTGTTTCTCATGTTTTTATGGGTATGACTATGGGTAAGGCAGTGATGGTGTTCCCTTCAACTTGCAGCTGTGTCTCAGGATGCTGGCAGGCAGGGTTCCTGTGAAACATTTTGTTTTCCAGACAAGGGAAAGCTAATAACTTCAACATGCTGCTAAGGAAGCTTACAATTTGCCTTTGTTCCTGCTTAGCCCATGCTACAAATGCACTTTGAATAAACACCTACATGAAATCAAGGCACATTTAAGACAAGTCAATCTAAATTCTCATACTGGTTTGATAGCCTGAGGTTACTATTGTTAGATCACAGGATAATTCAAGGAAGTAGAGTCTGCCTCAGTTCTGGAGAGAAAAAAATAAGTAAATAAAAAGCAAAAGCCAAAAAGACAGAAAATGTGAGAACATCTGACAGTAAATGCCAAGGCAGTTCAGGGTCATGTTGCTATCCTGAGACCAGAGAGCAGGCTGTTTGGGAAGGGATGTTCTGTTACATCTAAAAGGACATAAATTAGCTCTGGTAGCAAAGTTAGCAATGGACATTGTGGTAATATTTCTCATTGTGCTGAGCTTTAAAAAGTGAATAATGAAGAAGTTGGAAATGAATTAATTTTAATACTTACTTATAAATTACCTAACCTAGAAGGGGACTTTGCTTTTCCTTACTTCTACCCAGCTAGATGGATATGATATAATTGTCATTTTACATCCATATTTATGTTCTCTATTGGCACAGTTTCACAGTTGTTTTCTCTCCCTTGCTAGGTGTATGAAATAAAGGACTGAGTACTCATCATATCAGTAAAAGCTCTGTCCTTCTCCTATTCAGCTTGGATTTATGCCAGGAAAAGGCTTCAAAGCTCAAGTTCCTCTTTCTGCAGGTTATTTTCTTCTACTTAGTTTCAGGCTGTAGCAGGTGGAATCTGCCTGGAAGAGTTATTAAGTGTGAATTATTCGGTGTATAGAAACAGGAGTTTCCCTTTCTTATTTCCCCAGCATCTGTATATGACCCTGCCTAATAGCGTTGCTACACACCTGGTGCTCAGGGAGCATGAAATCAAGGGCTAATGGCCAGGATGTGCACATTGCCTGCATCTGGGAAAACAGTCTTAGGTTTCTTCTGAAGACTAACATAACATGATAGTAACCAGGTGGGCTCACACCAGAGGTCCATCCCCGCTGCTCGGGGATGGAAGGGATGTCAGTCTGTGGGTGGTGAGCAATTGCACTGACTTGTGTTTATCTCATCCTGTGAACTCTTACTTTTTTCCTCCTGATTCTCTCCCCCATCCAATCTCGGGCATGCATTATTCTGGTAATTTGGTTGGTAATAGCACCTTTGTTTCCATTTCTTGTAGTGTACACTCCCTCAGATATGGTCACGACACACCACAGAGAATATTCTCCAGTAGCTTCTGGAGTCACTGCATCAGCTATGCCTGAGGTGCCAACCCAGAAGGACCCTCTGACAGCAGATGTCTTTCCTCAGGTCTCCAGCTGCAGGGAGTGCTTGGGGCCCCTCCAGGAAGCCTGTACTGACAGTCAGCAATGCTGCAGGAGGTGTCCATGATCTGTGTCATCAGGTAAGGGAGTTACAAGAGGTTGTCAGCAGGTTGCAAAGTATCCAAGAAGATGAGCAGGAGATATACAGGGTGTTAATGGAGACCCTACAGCTCCAGGAGTCCCAGCCTTGTACAGCAGGGGAGTTGTCAGAGGACTCCATGCCACATGAAGCAGTACATCATAACACTACAGAAGAGGGCTGGAAGCTGGTCACTTCTCATAGAAGGAGAAAGGCTCTTAGTCCTCCTGAAGTCTTGCCATTGAGGAACAGGTTCAGGGCCCTCCAGGCTGAGGAGGAGGTGGGCAAGGCTTAAGGGGAGGCAGCTGGGCCGACAGACCCTGTGTCTAGTGAGAACACCCAGAAGAAGCGGAGGGTGATTGTTGTGGGACTCCCTACTTCAGGGTAATAGAGGCATCTATCTGCCACCCTGACCTCTTGTCTAGAGAAGTTTGATGCCTGCCAGGGTCTCGGATAAGAGATGTCACGGAAAGACTGCAAAAGTCTGTCCGTGAGTCAGATAATTACCCTCTGCTGCTTTTCCATGTGGGCGCTACGGACACCAAGGGTAAATTAGAAACCATCAAGCAGGACTTTAGAGCTCTGGGCATGGTGATCAAGGGTCTGGGATCCCAGGTCATTTTTTCCTCAATACTTCCAGTGAGGGGGAAGGATGGGAGGAGGAGGAGACTGATATTCCAAGTTAACAACTGTCTGTGTTGCTGGTGTTGGCAACAGAGTTTTGGTTTCTCTGACCATGGAAGCCTGTTTGAAGACCAAGAACTGATGGGGAGAGATGGGATCCACCTCACTAAGAGGGGTATATGTGTCTTTGCAAACAGGATGGCCAACCTGCTAAAATGGCTTTAAACTGGGAAAGATGGGGGAAGGAGAGAGTTAGAGGGATGGGGTAGGCAGCAAAAAGCAGCTCAAGTCAGTATGCCTCCAGTGGGTGTATGCAGCCAGGGAAGTGAGTGCAGGACATGACTATCGAAGATACGTCTTTCACTCAAAGACTAATAATGCTAAGAGGGTCCACTGATAGATTTCAGTGAGTTTTGACCAGATATGCTAAATTTTTGCCACATATTTGCAAACTTTATTAGTAGTACCACTTAAATTAAAATCACGTCTTCTCAACAGGTTCTAGAATTGCAGAGGCAAGTAAAAGAGAGTCAGAGAAAATAAGGCAAAAAGAGATACTCTGACTTTTTCCATGTGGCACAGATGTTGCAAACAGCAGCTGCCAAACACAGTAACAGGCAGCTGCAATCATAAAATATTTTATGCTAGTAACATATGTCAATCTCTTCCAGATCTTTATGGATTTTAATATTTAATTAGTTTAGCAATTGATTATTCATTAGAGGAGAATTCAGAATTTCTATCCTGTGAGAAATTCCAATAATTCAACATGGATTTTTTTTGCCAAATTGAGGTGAATCACATGATAAAGAAAAAAATATATAAATATAAAACATATTAAAAGAAGCCATCCTTGTAGCTACTAACTCATGGTGTGGTATCTTTAACAAATAACATGAGGTAGTAGGAAAATGGCTATAGAAGTGTAGGTAAAGCTACCTCCACTGTCAGGCTGTCGGACAACAGTCAGACCCATATGCAGTGCCACGAGGTTGATATGAACAGGTATTAGCATCTGCTGTATTGGGATATAGCTAGCAGGAAGTACTTGGGTTTCGGCTGGCTACACAGGTCCAGATTCTTACCTAGGTGCACAGATGTAACTTACAGTGCATTGAATGATTAATTTCTGTGAGAGAATCTTTTCTGTTTGCACTGGAAAGGTGATGAGGAATGTTTGCTTCACATTGTCTGAATAAAAATAGGGATTTTTGCAAATTAATAGGTATTTATTTGGTATTCTGTGTTTAGGTTAATTCATTTATCACGTCAGGATATTGCATAAGGTTAAAGCCTTACTTGGAAATGATAACATCTTGTTCCTTGCTGTGTGAGATTTTGAGTGTCATTGGCCTCGGTGCTTTGCCCCTTGATCTCTAAACAAGAACCATGGCAAAGACATGCAGTGCCTGCAGCTCTAAATGGGTTCACCCAATCACAGCTGGCAGTGCTCCAGAAAGTCAGGTATTTGCAGAAAAAAAGACAGCACCACACATTTGTGTGTTGAAGTATTCAGCGGCTAGTACACTGGAGTACTCCTAGCAAACAATCATCATTGTATTTTAAATTTCCACTGAAATTTAGTTTCTTCCTCCCCCCATGCTCCCTCTTACCACAGAGAAGATATACTACTCTTTGAGAGAGAGAGGGAAATTAAATTACTTTAAGAAACAAGATTGATGGGCCCAAGGGGGAAAAAATAAATAAATAAATAAAATAAAGATTGGAATTCTCAGCTGTTCTCCAGGGTGATTAAATTCTAATTGCAGGAAGTGCCTCATGTTGAACCTGCAGGCTGCACCAGGATAGGTCTATAAGCTACAAAAGGAACACATGTAGTGTTAGCACATATATTTATTGCTTTAGGCAGCTCTGTATTGAGTGGGTACAACTGAATAATTGGAAGGGCTGACATTGTAATGATTCCTGCTTCCTCTCATTATTCCAAAACAATAGGAGACACCCCTGAGGTGAATGATGTATTGTTTCATTATAACACCAAGCAAGGAGTTGGCTGCTTTTCATCTGGTGCTTGTGGTGTTACTCATTTCGTTTATGGAAATGGTATCCTTAATTATTCACATTTACTAGGATTTCTGCCTACGGAGCTTGTTTTGCGCTCACATCTCTGAGCTACAACCTCCTGGAGCCAGATCTTAGTATGAGCTTGCCTGCAGTGAAATCTGCTCTGCTCTACCCATCAAAGCCAACCTGCCAGACTCTCAAATTAAGGCTACAACTTCCAATAGTGACTGGTGTTTCCGAGTGCCTGAAGTCCTGAGTTCAGGCACTAACCCTGCTTAAACGTTGTTCAGAGAAAAAGAGGTTAAGGAAACCAATTTCATGAGGAGTGGTATCAGAACAATGCTATGAACTGAAAATATCAGCCTGCTTTAATGCTCTCATTTCTGCTGTGATAAACATAGGATTCATCAAAGCAGCTGTCCGGCATGGTCATGATTTGCTCTAGAATGGTAAACATAGACACAGGGACAAACAAGGAGATGAACGCCTATTTTATTCTAGAGATATATCCTTTTGTAGCAGGTATATGCTTAATTTTGCAAAATAAATAAATAAATAATAATAATAATAATAATAATAACTACTATTGCTAATTCTGCGATCAGTGAAGCCAAACCTAAGGTTGCTGCCATGCTAGTTTGCCTACGAAAGTTCTAGGAAGCCTATTGGGTCATTCTTTATAGTACCCATTAATTTCTCTGGCTTTTTAAGGACATCTATTTATTTCCTCTGGTAGTTGCATGTACCAACCTTGGAATTAAATGGTCTCTGCTGAAAAAGGAGGGAAGTTGTTGAGTTTCTTTGCACAGTATAATTGATGTAGTTACTTAAACGGAAAAAGTGAGGGACATGGTTTTTTTTGGTTTGGTTTGGTTTTCTGTATGGGTAAGATTGTTGCAATACTTCTAGACTGGGTAGCATTAGAGCAAATACCTAAAGAAATTAACTTGTAAAGTCAGCTGTTTATAAAAACAATATTGTGAAACAAAACTAGATATAAATAATATAAATAATAAAATTGGATACACATGAAAATAATATGAATATATAAATATAGACAATATTGTGAAATAAAACCTGAAGTATGGTTGTATTATTTAAAACCTTCAATTACTCTTTGTGGGAATCATGACTGTTTAAAATGATTATACTGTAAGTGAAGAATAGGTTTGAGACCACCTGATGAAACTAAACAAGCACAAGTTCTATGGGGCCTGATGACATGTATCTCAGGATCCTGTGGGAATTGGCTGATGTAGTTGCCAAGCCATTCTCCATCATATTTGAAAAGTCCTGGCACTCAGAAGTCCCTGGTGACTGGAAAAAGGGAAACATCACTCCCATTTTTAAAAAGGGTAGAAAGGAGAACCAAGGGAACTACAGACTGGTGAGCCTCACCTCTGTGCCTGGGAAGATAATGGAAAAGATCAATATTTTTTTCACACTAAAAACTGGGATTTTCCCCTGGAATACATTTAAATTAAATGGTATTTCCAAAGATGGAAAAAAAGTCCACTGACATGGAGTCAGCACTTGTTTTATAATTCTGCCATTCCATTACTTATACTATTTGCACACCAATAGGTTATGATATTTAGCAGGTACATGTCCACTGAGAAGAGTTTGCATTATTACACCATTTCACAGTTTTTTGCACACTTAGTTTAAGACCTCAGAAATATCCCATTAAAATACATTTAAAAGATTTGAAAATGCTTTCATATTTCAATACTAAACATCTGAGGAAGTACCAGATAATTGGTTTGATTTTTAGTTTGAAAACTTTTCTGCAGATTCCTCAGAAATGAAATGGGCAAATGTCAGGAGATCTTTAGCAATAATGAGTACTCTGGAGAGTGCTTCTTTTTTTTTTCCTACCTTTTCTTTTCTACCATCTTCCCTTTCTATTTATTTTTTAAAATATTTGTGGGCTGACATTTAAGATTTTATCTGTTTGTCCTTTCTCTCTCAATCCTCTTTTTTTTTTTTTTTCCTGGCATCATTTCTTCAATTTCTGGTTTGATTGCTACTATTTTTTTAACTTTTGGGTACATTTTTGTGAGCTTTGAAGTATATTTTCTTCTAGTTTCTATTGCAAGAACTTCTCTACATTCTTTAATGTATATTGTATATGTATATATTATATGCATATGTATATGTATATATTATATGTATATATGTATATGTTAATGTATATAACGTATCACTGAACAGCAGCTGTTCATTCTACTTCCATTTCAAAAATTGTTTTCTGTATTGATCTTATATTGTCTTCAGGAATGACAATCCAACAGGTGGCTTTCCATCCACAATTAGATCCAGTTGTTCTCTTGAAAAAGCACAGCATAAAAGTCTTGTGTAATCTTTGTAGTTAAACTGAATGGATTTATGTTAATTTGGATTGATTCCAAGTTGCTTGTGAGACCAGCCATGTTTTGACCGTAGTGCAGTGTTTAGCACCTTTCCGTTTCCACAGTCTGGTTCCATTGCTGTGATCATTCTCTTTGCCTTGTATGCAAACAGAGTTTTTATTCATTGCTGCAGCCTTCAGTGTCACTTTGCTGTAGGACTCAGTGTTGGGTACTTCAGTGCTGGACATGCATACATGCTTGCCTCCTGAGCAGCCACATCCCTAGTTCATTACGGTAGGTTGGTTTGCTAATCTGACTGGTCAGAGAAATGCAGGTCACCAGCCCTCTTTCAGTCCCTGGCCTGGAGCACAGACTCATAAAAGTACTGTTGAGAAGGAATTCTGTATGTCTCTAGTTGCTCATCGTACCCTGAGCATAACTACAGACAGAGGTAGATCAGTAGGTCAGGACATTCATGGTGTTGTCTTGCCAAGGGCTGAAAACGTCCACAGGTGAAAAATATTTCAGATTATCTAAAATCTGGACAGTTCCAGGTAGCTGCCGTTCTTCAAGTGTAAGTTTCAGAGTTTGGTAAGAAAAAAGCAAAGTGTGGCACCACTTTGGATCATGGAGAACAAGTGCTCTTATGATTCCCTTATGTTCTTCAAGCACATATCTGATACAGCAGCTCTATTAGATTTTGTGGTCATCCCTTTGCTGTGAAGGTACCTTATTTCTGCCTATTGTCTGCACCCCAGAAAGGAACAGTGCTTAGCATTTAATTAAGAGAGTCTGTAATTATGAAACACTCAGTTTTATGCACATTTATATTTTTTAAGGATTGGCTTTGCATAGTGTTAAATATTTCTGTCTTGGAGATGATGTATTCAACGAATTCTGCAGTGACTGAAATGTCTACATTCAGCTCTGACTGATGAGTGAAGACTGATGGGAAATTCAGGATCCATTTGTTGTTCTGAAATGCCATGCAAGAATGATTTGAAACTCTTCTAGGAATAACGGTAAGAATGTAGATCATGCAAATGAATTGTGATTCCTAGCCTAAGTCTCTCCTTTTAATTTTTTCAAGGGGAAAATAAAATACAAAACAAACAAACAAAAATTAATTTTGCCCTAAATCCAGTTTCTGTGGCAGCAGTCTTTTTTGTTTTAAGTGGAGCTCTGATACTGTGTTCCTAGACCATTATGAATGTGTAAGACACCTATGTGCACACATGTACACACACAACTGCTTTCACGTTTTTTTTTCTTCAATTGCTGATCCAAATGAAATATATATATGTATATATATTATTTTTTTTGTCTTAGCAACACTAGGACAGCCTGGGAGGCAAGAATTTTGATTTGCAAATGTGGAGAGATTTTGAAATTATTATACATCAGACAGTGGTTGAGAGAGATTCAGGAGTATGTATATTCTTCTCCCTTGAGCAACCAGCAAGGGAAGGGCAGGTTCCTAACTAATTTACCTAGAAGGTGGCATCCTAGGTAAAAGTCCATAATTCCTCTTTTTGGTGCCAGATTTGATTCTGGGTCTCCATCATGCTGAGTCAATACCCATTCAGAATATTCAGGGTATACCTCTATGATGAGGCAAAATCTTTATTCTAAACGCCTGGACTTTCCAATGATTTTTTGTCAAGCTGAGAAAACTTCTTCTAGCAACAGTTTATCATATCTGATGAATCAAAAATTATTATCTGGCTTTTGATACACTGCCACTGATTCTTCACTTGGTCTCTGTAATGTAACATGAACAGACTATAGGCTATTTCTCATTTTATGCATACAGACTTTCCTCTCTTAACTTGAATCAAAGAAATGAGCTTTCCTAGAGCCTAAGGAAGAGATCACTTGATATATCTTTGTAACTGTTTCTCACTTAATTCACTGAAGATCTGTGACTTTGTATTTTGGTAAAACAACCTTTTTTGGTCATATTGCTTAAGATGTACTCTCTACCATATGGGAAACGTGAACATGGGCTACTCCCTTTGTTACTTTTCATAATAGTGCATTGTTTCTTGCTTAGTCTATAAGGAAAGAGAACTGGGATTTTTTTATTATTATTATTTTTCTGCTATTTCTTAAGGAACAGAAAGCATTGTGCTTATAAAAGAAATCAGTGGGGAATCTTCCTGAAAATTAATTACAAGGGTGACATAAGCCCTTCACTGCAGAGAAGAATATCAAAGGTGATAATGAGAACTTACTTTTTGTTGACCAGTATATAAAATAGATTACATCAAAGATGAACTCTCTAAAGTATAAATTGCTCCAGCAGATGGCTCTGTGGTTTACATAATGCATTAGCACATGGGAGGGATGCTTATTGGGCAAAGATGCAAAAGAGTGCAAGAGCAGTGAGATCGGCACATGGATAAAAAGGCCATGATGTCAGCCACATGGTGTTAAACAGCTTGATACGTTGCATAAAACCTGCTATTGCCCTTGACTGGATTATTGTATGTTCTTGCAAACAACATACTGAAGATGAGAGTAAGTATCTTGCCTGGTCCTTTAGGAGTTCAGATTTGAGTCTTACTTCCTCAGGAGGCTCTCTTTACTGCTGTGAGATATACCCTGTGTATGAAGAGCGTAGAAGGATGTGAAAATAAACTGTAGCATGCTGCCCAGTAGAGCATTGTTGGTGACCTTTGCAGGTGACATATCATCCAGGCCTCTTTATTCAGGAGAAACAGCTTGACAAGCTCTACCACCTTGTGTGGCAGGTTCAGATGCTTGAGGGCATATCAAGCTGCACTGGGTTGAGGCAGCAGATTGTAGCCCACTGGGTCTCTTACTGTAAATATGGCCTTACTTATCAGACAGAGGAGCTGCTGGTATCTGAACCCATCACGACATCTGCCTATTATTTAGGTTCCTCATTTGCATCTCAGTTGGACTGAGAAGATCTGGCTGCAAAGCCACTGCTGAGACTAGAAGGATTTGATTTTAATCTAAATCAAATAGGCTTTTTTTTTTTTTTCCTTCTGGTGAACTTTCAGTACTTTGGCACTTATTTTCTCACAATGATATGTGGCAAGAATTGTAGGGAACATTAGATACATGGGATTCTTCCCTATATTTTCTCTTTTATATATTAAAACTTTTCACCTTTTTCAGCACAGGGGTCCTTCAAGAGAAAGTACAGGTTACAAGACACCTAAACTACCATGTATATGAAGCTAGAACTATTAGTTTTGCTAATTTTACAGAAATCAAGATTTATCATTCTCCCTTGTAAAAATCCAAGGACTCTCTTTTTCTTAATACATCCTGGCATGATCAAGAAACATCCTTTTAATGTTTTTATTACAAGCCTTTTATTTTATCTGCTGACCTTTACACATCTTTATTGGTATTTTTTTTTGTTAATAAATATATTAAAGGGTGACACTTAATGAAGCGTAATGGGGGTCTCTGTCAATGCTAATTATCATCTTACATTACTATGAAAGCTTAAGCTTCCACTCACTGATACCCACCCCTGCCAAAATAAATAAATAAATAAATAAAAGTAAATAAAATAGAATAAAATACTATATTTCTTTCTTTAACTGTTAAGAAGGATACTAGATCTTTTCCTGTAATAGGATAGCTTCTGCATCAACTTGAATACAAGGTAACTCATTTATCTCCAGCAAGCCGCCCAAGCTTCCATTCTCCCTTCTTGTATTTCTGCAATGCTAAAACATTTCCATAGGGTCAATATATGATAGGAAATTGAAATACTAGCAGGAAGCCTGACAAGAACTCACGGTTATACACATCAACTTTAAATAAATAAATAAATTTCCTAATAAAACCTGCAAAGACAACTCTCACAGTCACTGATGATAGATCTCAAAAATAGAATGAACATTTTAGGTTGTTTTAAGGAATCTTTGCAGCCTTTTGTCAGAGCAAAACCACTCTTCAGACTGAAATGTCAACAGCAAAAAATACATTTCTAGATTAAAAAAAAAAAAAGCTACTCTTTGCTACCAATTATGTTAAAACACCTTTATACTTTTTTTTTTTTGGTGGAGGGGTTAACAAGGAGTTGCTTCCATATGCTGGAGACCAAAAATACCTCAAGAACAGATGCCAAAGGTCTCAAAGGTCTGACAGGTGCTGGGATCACTTGAGAAGCCTGGGTCTCCTGTCTTCCAGAACACTGGAAGGTATTTTAACAGCTTACTCCTGCAGAGAGGTCATGACAGATTATGTTCATTGAATATGTCTCATCCATGTTCCCTGTATGAAATCCAATGGGAATGAAGATGAAACAAAATCAGCATCCCCTTTAGGCTGGCATCCTCTTCCAGGGAATAGTAGTTGTAGCTATTCCAGAGGCAAACCTTTCCCTAGTGTATGGGTGATCAGTGCCATATATTGAGAAGAAATATCAGGCTCAGCAATCAGATTAAGGGCTACACAGATGTTGAAGGGCCTAGAGGGGAAGACGTACAAGGAGTGGCTGAGGTCACTTGGCCTGTTCAGCCTGGAAAGAGGAGGCTGAGGGGAGACCTCATGGCAACCTACAGCTTCCTCACGAGGGGCAGTGGAGGGGCAGGCGCCGATCTGTTCTCTTTAGTGACCAGTGACAGGACCCGAGGGAACGGTGTCAAGCTGTGACAGGGGAGGTTCAGGCTGGATATCAGGAAGAGGTTCTTCACTGAGAGGGCTGTCGCGCACTGGAACAGGCTCCCCAGGGACGTAGTCACGGCACCAAGCCTGTCAGAGTTTAAGGAGCATTTGGACTGTGCACTTAGTCATAGGTCTGAATTTTTGTGTAGACCTGTGTGGTGGCAGTGGTTGGACTCGATGATCCTTATGGGTCCCTTCCAACTAGGGATATTCTATGATTCTATGATTCCAATAGCCAGAAGCAGGCACATCTTCAGTCAGTTGAGTCTTCTCAGCATGTACCAGATGTATTTGGCCCCATGTGCTTTGGAGAAGAATGTTAGGAGTTGCATCTTATGAGAAAACACATTTGACTTGTTGGGGAACTGGAATTGAGAGGAAAAGAGAAAAGAAAGGACTTAGCTGGAAAAATACTGATTCTGGCACTGAGGAAATTCCTGCCTTGGGCTTACTGTGTGTGCTCAGGAACAGACGAAGAGAAGAACTGGAGCAGATAATAATTTTGTTCATTCTTTTTTTGCTCGCTCATCATTGTCATCCACTACATTTGTTCCATCCAACCTAAGAACCAAGACTGAGACTGTATTGCAGCAGGTATAGTGAAAACTTAGTATAAAAGTCAGTTAGAATCCAGAGATTTTTCAAACTGCAATGCTGAAGTGATCCTTTTCCCTGTCAAGATCCATTCGCAGAAAACTTGAAAAACTCAATCCTTTTCCACAGACTCCTTGGACCAGGCAGTGAGCGCGCTTTTTGCCAGTGATTTTTTGCTTCCCTTTTGTAGTTCCTACTAGATATGTCAGGAGTGAAGAAATGGTTTCCGTGGAAATACATGAGCATAGTATCTGGAAGTGAGATACATTTTTTTCTACCTGGGAATTTTCTAATCCCACTAGAGGAAGGATGGCTGGATAAAATATATTGCAAGGGAGTGACCCAGTCCTACTTGATGTTAAGGGATATTACAAGGTCATCTCATCTGGGACCTAGGAATTTCTTCTGCTCAGCAGCTGGATCCCAGCCCAGTGCTCCTGGAGACCCAGGAACCTTTCCATTCCAGGCTGATGAATGTAGCTTCTGTTTTTGCATTTACAAGTTCAAACAGTAGCAAAGCTGATCATATATCCAAGAGACATACGCAGACACAGAAGGCATTAATATGGCAACCTCTGAAATATCCTAAACCCTCAATTTTGTCATTTCCCCCTTCTTACCAGTTACAAAGTCCAGGTTGTCCCTCTTCAAAGATATGGGCCTCTTGAAGGCCCTGGATCTTGAAGGAGAGGTAGGTGAGGATGTGGTGGAAGGCCTGCCTATGAGGTCACATCAGAAGAGGCAGCTGACACCACTTCTCAGGACTGCCTCCAAAAGGAAAGAAAGAAGGGTAAGGTCGAGAGAGGTTCTCTTCCCCCTCTACTCTGCTCTAGTGAGACCACATCTAGAAAATTGCGTCCAGTTCTGGGCCCCTCAGTTCAAGAAGGACAGGGAACTGCTTGAGAGAGTCCAGCGCAGAGCCACAAGGATGATTAAGGGAATGGAGCATCTCCCTTACGAGGAAAGGTTGAGGGAGATGGGTCTCTTTAGCTTGGAGAAGAGGAGACTGAGGGGTGACCTTATTAACATTTATAAATATGTAAAGGGCAAGTGTCAGGAGGATGGAGCCAGGCTCTTCTCGGTGACATCCAATGATGGGGGCAATGGGTGCAAGCTGGAACATAGGAGGTTCCACTTAAATATGAGAAGAAACTTTTCATGGTGAGGGTGACAGAGCACTGGGACAGGCTGCCCAGGGGGCTTGTGGAGTCTCCTTCTCTGGTGACATTCAAAACCTGCCTGGACGCATTCCTGTGTGACCTGATCTAGGTGTTCCTGCTCCGGCAGGGGGATTGGACTAGATGATCTTTCAAGGTCCCTTCCAACCCAAGCCATTCTGATTCTATGATCTCTGCAGCAGTCTAAATTGACCAAGTTTGACTCTTCCTGCTTTCTCGATCTGGCTCAGAAGTGGTTCTGCCAAGTTTTCATGTTTGAAGGAATCTGAGGATGAAACCTTCAATATAGGCAACTGCTGCTAGAATTGTTTCACAGGTTACAGAATGAAAATACCCTTAGCCTGATACTCAGAAAATTAGTTCTTTGTAATCAGTCTTACTGATGAACAGGTTTTTATATCTAGCTATTGTTCATTTGCCCACTGCTAAATAGCTTGAAACATTTCAACTGCATATTTTTCCAGCTGTATTTTGAGTATGATATTGTTGAACTAAGCAGTTCATGCTGCACAAAAGAATAGTGTTTAGGCTGGTTTCTGTCCCTGTCTTAATTGGGGCCAGATTCTCACCAAGAAAAAAACAGCATAAATATTATTATTGGCTTTCCTACTATTTAACTCAGTTTTCCTGTAGCATAAACTGAAGGAGATTGCTTTTTTAACTAGTCTAGATTTTGGAATGCTGAGTAAACTGTAATTCTTTTCCCTATTTTTATTTATAAATTGTGTCTCCTAACAGCAATTCCACACCCTAGACAGAATATCTCTAAATGTATATTATATTTCCAAAGTTATTAAAGTCACTCAACCTTGCATTTTTATACCACAGTCCAAGGCATATTATCACTGTGTACTCCAGTAAAATGCTGAAGTGTCCCTCTTAGGCATTTGGCAGAATCATTAATGACTGGCTGTTGGAAGCTTTTCTGTGACTTAAGGACAGGCACAGCCAAAGAACTTCTCAGATTGTCAAATGTGACAGAGAGAAAAGCTTTCACAATTCATTCACAGTTGTTATCATGGGTTTGCAGAGGAGCAGAATATGGGGTCTACACCCTGATCAACTATACTAGGAAAGAACTAGGAATCAATTTCTGGCTTGTAGGGATGTAGTCTAGATGTATATTAGGGTAGAAAAGAAAAGGAAAACTTTTTTCCCCAATAATTCTGCTTACAAGTTGCTATACTGTTCCACAGTTCATCCTCATTCCTTGTTTTCAAGGACAGAATCATTGTTTCTTAAGGGCTCATCTGCACCTGCTGCTTATTTCACTACTTGAAGTCAATTTACAAAATTACAGTTGGTTACATTGGAAATAATTATGGTGTGAAAAATACAGTATTGTGACTTCAGTTATAGGCATAAGTAGCTGAAGCAGATGAACCGTTATGAAATATAGATAGTATTTTTATGCAAGGAGCCTAGAAAATATAGAGCAGGGAAAGAAGGAAGGAAGATAGGGAAGCAGAAGTGTTTCAAAGTAAATAGATTTTCAAAATTCAGCATGAATATCAAATTCATGCAAATATCAGTTACGCTTCATGCCTGACAGTTTTGCTCTAAGGAATATGTTCTTGCCATGCAGAAGAGTTGTTCATTTCCAACCACTATAAAAATAACAATGAGAAAATTAAATACAAACAATCGTAATAGCCATAGATTTGTTAAGAGATCACAACCATTACAACATCCTCAGGTCTTTATCCTTTCACTCATTTTCCAGAGGAGAATGAATCCATCCAAGACTCAAATGTCTCACTGTGACCTGGGTGAGTATCATCTCTGTGCTGGATGCAGCTGCTCAGCTCAGAAAGTTAAACTCCCCCCTGTTCTGTCTGTCATTTCCCTGTAAGACATCACTTTGCTAATACTATATTCCTGCTGATAATTCATATAAACTAAACCTCTGAGAATTTTACAGTACATAGAATACTTAATTAGCCCTCAACACGTTATTAAGCCTGACTCTGACAGTCTAATAAGCATTAGAAATAGCATATTTTATCAATGAACTATCCCATTACTTACACAAGAAGCTACTGATTAAGCGTACAATATGGTAATGTCATTGAAATGGAAATCTTTATACAGTAATGACTATATTGACTGGCTAATCAGTAATGACTGGCTATAGGCTCTTCAGAAGGGACAGGCAGCACAGAAGGGGTGGTGGTGTGGCTCTCTATATTAGAGAGTGTTTTGATGTTGAGGACCTTGAGGCTGGGAATGATAAGGTTGAGTCTCTTTGGGTTAGGATCAGAGGGAAGGCCAACAAGGCAAGCATCCTGGTGGGGGCCTGTTATAGACCACCGAACCAGGATGAGGAGATAGATGAGGAGTTCTACAGGCAGCTGGCAGAAGCCACGAATCGTCAGCGCTTGTTCTCGTGGGGGACTCAACTTCCCAGACATATCCTGGAAGCACAACACAGCCCAGAGAAAGCAGTCTTAAGAGGTTTCTGGAGAGCGTGGAAGATAGCTTCCTGATGCAGCTGGTTAGTGAGCCTACCAGGGGAGGTGCCCCGCTAGACCTTCTGTTCACAAACAGTGATGGACTGGTGGGAGATGTGGTGGTCGAGAGCTGTCTTGGGCAGAGTGACCACGAAATGGTTCAGTTCTCTATTCTTGGCGAAGTCAGGAAGGGGACCAGTAAAACCGCTGTCTTGGACTGCCGGAGGGCTGACTTTGAGCTGTTCAGGACACTGGTTGGCAGAGTCCCTTGGGAGGAGGTTCTGAAGGGCAGAGGAGTCCAGGAAGGCTGGGCACTCTTCAAGAAGGAAATCTTAATGGCTCAGGAGCGGTCTGTCCCCACGTGCCCAAAGACGAGCCGGCACGGAACTAGACCGGCCTGGCTGAACAGAGAGTCGTGGCTCGAGCTTAGGAGAAAAAGGAGGGTTTATAATCTTTGGAAAAGAGGGCGGGCTACTCAAGAGGACTATAAGGATGTTGCGAGGCTGTGCAGGGATAAAATTAGAAAGGCCAAAGCTCATCTGGAGCTCAATCTGGCTACTGCCGTTAAAGATAATAAAAAAAGTTTTTACAAATACATCAACACAAAAAGGAGGACTAAGGAGAATCTCCATCCTTTACTGGATGCGGGGGGAAACTTAGTTACAAAAGATGAGGAAAAGGCTGAGGTACTCAATGCCTTCTTTGCCTCAGTCTTTAGCGGCAAGACCAGTTGTTCTCTGGATACCCGGTACCCTGAGCTGGTGGAAGGGGATGGGGAGCAGGATGTGGCCCTCACTATCCACGAGGAAATGGTTGGCGACCTGCTACAGCACTTGGATGTACGCAAGTCGATGGGGCCGGATGGGATCCACCCGAGGATACTGAGCGAACTGGCAGAGGAGCTGGCCAAGCTGCTTTCCATCATTTATTGGCAGTCTTGGCTATCAGGAGAGGTCCCAGTCAACTGGCGGCTAGCAAATGTGACACCCATCTACAAGAAGGGCCGGAGGGTAGACCCGGGGAACTATAGGCCTGTTAGTTTGACCTCAGTGCCAGGGAAGCTCATGGAGCAGATTATCTTGAATGTCGTCACGCGGCACTTGAAGGGCAACCAGGCAATCAGGCCCAGTCAGCATGGGTTTATGAAAGGTAGGTCCTGCTTGACGAACCTGATCTCCTTCTATGACCAAGTGACGCACCTGGTGGATGAGGGGAAAGCTGTGGATGTGATCTACCTCAACTTCAGTAAGGCTTTTGACACCGTTTCCCACAACATTCTCCTCAAGAAACTGGCTGCTCGTGGCTTGGACTGGCGTACGCTTCGTTGGGTTAAAAACTGGCTGGATGGCCGGGCCCAAAGAGTTGTGGTGAATGGAGTTAAATCCAGTTGAAGGCCGGTTACTAGTGGTGTCCCCCAGGGCTCAGTGCTGGGGACGGTCCTCTTTAATATCTTTATCAATGACCTGGATGAGGGGATTGAGCGCACCCTCAGTAAGTTTGCAGATGACACCAAGTTAGGTGCATGTGTCGATCTGCTCGAGGGAAGAAGGGCTCTGCAGGAGGATCTGGATAGGCTGGACCGATGGGCTGAGGTCAACTGTATGAAGTTCAACAAGGCCAAGTGCCGGGTCCTGCACCTGGGGCACAACAACCCCAAGCAGCGCTACAGGCTGGGAGATGAGTGGTTGGAAAGCTGCCTGGCAGAGAAGGACCTGGGAATACTGGTTGATAGGCAGCTGAATATGAGCCAGCAGTGTGCCCAGGTGGCCAAGAAGGCCAACAGCATCCTGGCTTGTATAAGAAGCAGCGTGGCCAGCAGGGCTAGGGAGGTGATTGTCCCCCTGTACTCGGCTCTGGTGAGGCCGCACCTCGAGTACTGTGTTCAGTTTTGGGCCCCTCGCTACAAGAAGGACATGGAAGTGCTCGAGAGAGTCCAGAGAAGGGCAACGAAGCTGGTGAGGGGTCTGGAGAACAAGTCTTATGAGGAGCGGCTGAGGGAACTGGGGTTGTTTAGCCTGGAGAAGAGGAGGCTCAGGGGAGACCTCATCGCTCTCTATAGGTACCTTAAAGGAGGCTGTAGAGAGGTGGGGGTTGGTCTATTCTCCCACGTGCCTGGTGACAGGACGAGGGGGAATGGGCTAAAGTTGCGCCAGGGGAGGTTTAGGTTGGATATTAGGAAGAACTTCTTTACTGAAAGGGTTGTTAGGCATTGGAATGGACTGCCCAGGGAAGTGGTTGAGTCGCCATCCCTGGAGGTCTTTAAAAGACGTTTAGATGTAGTCCTTAGTGATATGGTTTAGTGGAGGTCTTGTTAGTGTTAGGACAGAGGTTGGACTAGATGATCTTGGAGGTCTCTTCCAACCTAGACGATTCTGTGATTCTGTGATTCTGTGACTAACATTGTATATTGGCTGCATTCTATAAAATATGTTTCAGTTTCTTTTTCTTTTTTCTTGACTACCTATAATCGCAGCTACTTCATAGTACGTTCTGGTACTTAGAACTAATTCTAGTTTCTCTAACTAAATATAAAGAAACAATCAATTCTTGAACTTAAAACACATAATAAACATTTCATTGTTCTCCTATTTTCAGGTAAGTTGTCAATTAATGTGGCATTACAATTTGCATGTTGCCTGAAGGATCAGTGACCTTGTCACCTGTGCTTGTTGCTGCTCTTGTCCACTACCCGAAAGCCTATCAAAGTGGAACATAGAGAAATAGCAAAAGGACCACTGTATTCTCCCATGGAATCCACTGTTACTGGATGTTGAGGAGCCTTTTCACACTGCTGTCCAAGGGAAATATCCCATTGACACTAATGGTAACTGGTAAACCATGGGACCAAAAAAGAAGGCATGTACTTAAAGGAATAAAGAAGATCTGGACTCCTCTGACTTTTGGAATGGTCTTGGGTGAGTCATTTCAAGCTTCCAGGTGAAACATTGGTTCTGTTAAGTTAATACAAGCATAGCTCTTTTCCCCTCTGCAATACAGAGAATAATAAAATTTCTCTTCCTTGCCTGGGTTACATAGAGTTCAAAGGGCTTTTCAAAAGGGAATTATCACTCAAAGCATCTCATCTCAGCGCTCACCTAGGGCCATCAATGCTTTTGAAGTACAAATAGCGGTGATTAAAAAACAGATAAACCTTGAGGTGCTAGAAAACAAAACAAACACCACAGTCCAACTAAATGGTCTTAGCATTCAGGCCTTGTCCGAGGGCTTCTTGAGAAAAATTGACTATAGGTGCAGTATTGTTTTCTAATTACAGTGTTTTTTTGTATGCCCCAGGAGGGTGCTAGGTGAACTCAGAGCAGCCAGAACAATACATCTTTTGTCTCCCAAAAATCCACTTAGTGTGAACCTACTTTTGCCATCACTTCTGCTCTCTCTAGTCAATGCAATCTGAAAATATTCTGAACACCTCCTCTTGCACAGACTGCTCTCCTGACTGATCTACTGTGCTTGCTTTCTGTAAAGGTAAATGTAGATTAAAGGAATAGCTGGAATCCAATCTTTACCTTCTTCAACATTTCAAGTAGATTTATTATCTTCCAACCCCTTCATTTGTCACTTTAATAAATACCTGAAAAGTTAATTCATTAATAGGAATAACCTGAAAGTTTCAGCTTCTTCATCTATTAGCCAGACAGCAATTGTAACTCAAGTAGCAATAAGAGATTGATGAAGAAAGAGTAAATGTCTGAATGACACAGTAAATGTTTTTGAACTCATTTCATCAATGGGTTTTAAGCTAATTAATCTTGCATTGTTAATAGCTGGAGATGGACTATCAAGTTTTGTGTTCTTTGGACATTTCAGCATGAGGCTATTTATGCTTTTTCATTGTGGAAGGGCAATGTGTGGTTAGAATAAGTAAAGTTTGTGAAGGAAATTAAAGTGAATAGATCATTTTGGATTTATTGGAAAAAAAGTGCTAGTTTAAGAAACAAAAAAAACCAGTAAGTTGGGTGGGAGGAAGAACATTCACTCTCTCACACTTCTTTGCTTATAAAAAGCATATAGAAGAAGCAGAAAAGTGAATTGTTTTTCTTCCCTTTGTTTCAAGCTGCAAGACTGAAAGCCATGGTGAATTGCATCATGCATGGAAGTGAAGGAAGGGAAGAGAGGAGAGAAAAAATATCTTTTGGGAAAAATACCGTGAGTTCAAAAACTTATGTTCTCCTCTCCTCTCTTGAAGCACTGGACTGAGAGCTACCTTTTCCAAAGTCCTTAGTAGCTGCAGTCCAGATTTGACTGCAGCTTAACAACGTGGGTCCTGCACTTGGGTCATAACAATCCATGCTTGGAGAGGAAAGGTGCCTGGAAGAAAAGGACCTTGGGGTGCAAATCCAAATGAGAGAGATTGTGACAGGGGAAGTGGTGATGAGAGACAAGGAGGATACAAAGAATTTAGAGCAGCATCAGGATTCAGCCTTATCACAGGGAGGACAAGAACTAGGAATCCAATCATGCAGGCCCCACTCCAGGAGGCAGTGAGCCCACAGGGCTTGCCAATCTTGGTAAAAAATCCTTTTTTATCCTCTGACTTTATAAATTGGAAAGAGTCAACAGGTTCTTATTGTGCAAATCCTGAAAAGGTATACAGAGTATTTCAAATAGACTGGAAAGATATGCAAGTCCTGTTGAATGCCATCCTCCACCCAGAAGAAAGGATATTAATCCTGGAAAAGGCTAATGAAGAAAATAGGAGGGTTAATGTAAGATAGGGTCCTGAGACAACAGGTGAATAATAACATGAATTGATGGAGTGGACTTACGCCAATCTTCCATTTTGCCTTTCTGCTTGGCCTAGTGGGGAGGGAGATGGAGATTGGGAGACCGGTTTCTGCATCTCATAAAACACGTCAGGATTTAAACTAACAGCAATTATTTGGGGCTGTTATTTTGGGCTCTAATCATCTCTGTTACCTACCTGGCTGTTACCATCGCTAGCTCATTTGGGCAGTCAGAAGACATTAATCAATGTTTTTAGTGACTTTGGTCACCTGAAGAGAAAACACGATACTGACATAATTTTACCATCTGTCAGACTCTATTAGCCAGGATGTAAAGAATCCTACTTATTTTCCTTCAGCCACTGAAACAGCCTTCAAGCTCTTCAAGCCATTTTTCCACTGCTAAACTTTTCCATTAAATACTGCAGCAGGAGTTGTCTCCACTCCATGTTTTATATAAAGAAGAACAACAACAAAAATGAAAAATATCTAAACCCACACCCTCATAGAAACACAACTAGCACAAAGAAGGCTTAATGAAAACCGAAAACCCACAGTAAATTAAACATTAATTGCCATGAATTGCTTCACCCATAGCGAAAACTACTGATGCAGTGGCATGTTTATTTCAAGAAGGATCATTAATGGGACTGATGGTGGTGGAGTGCAGAAAACATTGTCTTGCATAGCGTTTGAGAATTTAACTTGCCTCATTGTAAACACAGCCTTGATAAAAGCACTTACTGAGAATAGAACTAATACGCAGCAACACTTACATCCTGACATAGCATATTAGAATAGCGTGTGTTGTTTATGTGCTACAGGCTGGTTACAGCTGACTCTGTAACACTAATGGATTTTGCTTATCGGTTTGAGTTTCACTAACTTCTATTCCTGTCCTTGAATATGAATTAATTCTCTTCTGAAGTGTTCTTTGGGGAGTACAGTCACAAGTGTCTTGGCCCAGACTGCACTGATGGCCCTGAATGTTTATGACCAGCCTCACCTAGGGCCTTTGTCTACACCCTGCCCACAGTTACAGGGGCTTCTGTAATTGAGTTTAATCCTGGTCCCTCCCTCCTGCCCTGAATTGTGTTTGAGGAGGACTGGTCCCCGGACCCTTGACTTGGACCCTGACTTGTGGACTGATGTTGGACCTGCCTCAGGCTTTAGTTTCAACACCATGATTAAAAGCTGATATGCAAAATTCAGATAGAAGTTTAACACTTACTACGCTTTACTTATTTCTTATTTTCTTATTCTTATACTTTAACACTTATTCACATTACAGACTTTTACAAAGAAGAGAGTGGCATGTGCGTTTTGAAGGTAGATTGCTTCTAAATCATCACTTTTGGGTAGTTTCCCTTAAATAATAAGACTGTAGTATAAAGTACCCATTTACTGTTTTTTAGAGTACATATAAATGGCTGTCAGATTAAGGACAGTGAAAATTAAATATTCCATATGAAGTCTAGCCCACATTAAGAGAGCATAATTGGAAAACTATCTCAATTTTTTTCCTCATCATTTTTGCAATGAATAAAATTATTGCTATAATGTAAGAAAGCAATCCTTCGAAGTAGCTTAAATAATGTAAAACAGTGTTACTAAAGTTGGTTTGCTGTTCAGTGTGTTGTGATGCAAACAACTGCCATCATTTCATAGGAAGACAGGATGTTGCTCTGTGCTGGGAAATTCACATAATGAGTACTAGCAGTGGGAATGAGACCTGAACAGTCTCATCTTCAGCGGTCTGTACTGGGCCCTGACTAGACAGACCTTCAGTCAGCCCCCATAGAGCTGGTTTAGGTTTGATCTTCAACTGGTGACTATGGGTGTGCTGCTCTACGTCAGAAGTGGATCCTCCTGCTTGGTCTGATCCTTCAAACCATAATTAAAATCCATCCAATTCCACTGTTCCTACAAAATGACTAGGACACTTGTATTAATGGCTGATAAAGATTCACATTTCATGTTTCCTTGCTTAAATATCTTGCAGTCATTAAAGTGGAAAGAGCTCCAGATAGAATAGAATAGTTCGGGTGGAAGGGACCTTCGAAGATCATTGAGTCCAAGTGCCTGACCTCTTGAAAGCTAACCAAAAGTCAAAGCCTATTAATGAGGGTATTATGTCTTCAACAGTGACAGGCACAGGGCATCAATCACCTCTCTAGGAAGCCTGTTCCAGCAAAGTCCACCCTTACAGTAAAGAAATTTTTCCAGATGTTCAGTCTGAACCTCCACTGACACAGCTTTGGGCCAATCCCACACATCCTGTGAGCGGCACTTTGCACTTCCCCTCCTCAGAAAGCTGTAGAGAGCAATGAGGTTGCCTCTTAGCCTTCTTTTCTCCAGACTAGACAAACCAAGTGTCCTCAGCCTCTCGTCCTAGGAGAAGCCCATCCATCTGTTGCATCTCTCACTGGATGTCCTAGTGTTTCACAGAGAGGCACAAATGTCTCTTCCCTTGTTCACAGTGATGGGTGCGAAACGTGCACTTCAACAGCTGCTCTCCCACGTTCTGCCATTTATTCGTGTGTTGCTCATGCTGCAAAGTTCAATGAATGCACGAGAGCACGAGCTGCAAAAGTACACTAGAGGTCCCTCTGCACCCAAATATGAGCTAATGTGTCCTCACAAGAGAGGAAAGGGGCTCCATGCTGAGGTAAGTGAATAAAGGGGAAAAGAAAGGGATCGACATTTCTTTTCTTTCCCTTCCCTTCCCTTCCCTTCCCTTCCCTTCCCTTCCCTTCCCTTCCCTTCCCTTCCCCTTCCCCTTCCCTTCCCCTTCCCTTCCCCTTTCCACTACGTTTTCTTCCTGCCAAGCACACCACTGACTGCAGGTCAGAAAGGTTTGCCACTGCCTTTCCTCTGCTTTGCTGCCCAAGAGGCACCAGGGCTTGTACCACTCTGACCCCAAGGCATTTTTGCATCCCGCGGAGGATGTGCCAGCGAAGTGGCAGCAGACAGAGGCAGAGAACGTTGTCCCAAGCATGACGAGACACCCGGCAGCTCCGCTTTTCTCTCTTTCCCCCATTCTTGCAGGAAACCAACCCACCGGGCCCCCTCACGCAGCCCCTGTCAGGGCGGCCCCCAAAATGGCGGCGGCCCCGAGGAGCCGCCGGGCCAGCACCAGGGGGCCGGGGCCGAGCGGGGGGCCGGCGGCGCTGAGGGGCCGGCCGCCGCCGAGGGAGGAGTTTCCCCGGCCGCGGCTTAAGCCGGTGCCGGGGGAAGGCGGCGCCGTGCCGCGATGCCGTCCGCGGTGCTGCTGCTGGTGGCGGCGCTGCTGGCGCCCGCCCTCTCCGTCTCCGCGGCGGCGGCATCGGGGGGCTGCGGGCCGTGCGAGGCGGCGCGGTGCCCGGCGCTGCCGCCGCGGGGCTGCCCGCTGGGGCGGGTGCGGGACGCCTGCGGCTGCTGCTGGCAGTGCGGGCGCGGCGAGGGCGAGGCGTGCGGCGGCTTTGGCGGGGGGCGCTGCGCCGCCGGGCTCGAGTGCGTGAAGAGCCGCAAGCGCCGCAAGGCCAAGGGCGGCCCGGAGCCGGGCGCTGGCCCCGCTGCCCTCTCCGGCACCGCTGCCCCGGTGGGCGTGTGCCTGTGCAAGAGCCGCTACCCGGTGTGCGGCAGCGACGGGTTGACCTACGGCAGCGGCTGCCAGCTCCGAGCCGCCAGCCTGCGGGCACAGAGCCGCGGGGAGCCGGCCATCACCCAGCGCAGCAAGGGAGCCTGCGAGCAAGGTGCGGGGTCGCGGTAACGGGGCGGTGCGGGCAGCGCCTCTCGGGAGGAGGCGGCTTGTTTTTATCATCCGGCTTCTTCCAGCAGCTCTGTGACGGCTCAGGGCGCGGCCCGGGACCCTGAGTCCCTTGCCTGAATCCATCAGGAGAAACTAACAAGTGTTGCTTCGCAGCTGTGCCTAGCCACACCACTGGTGCGCAGTAAATAGAAATTAACATCAAGCACCTCGGTATGCGTAAGGATGCCCAAGGGATTGTCCTCCTCCTGTAGCTACCTGCTGCTTGAGATCAGACAGCCGCATCTGCTTCCTGAGGGCATCTCGTGCTGGGTAGTTTATGTGCTTGTAGATGGAGCTTTAGGAACGTGGCATGGTTTTGGCTGGGACAGAGCTTATTTCCTTCGCAGGGGCTATGTTCTGGATTTTTGATGAGAATAGTGGCGATAATACACTGATGTTTTTAGCTGTTGCAGAGCAGTGTTTGCATAGCACCAAGGACTTTTCTGCCCTGCCAGCAAGGAGACTGGGGGTGCACCAGAAGCTGACCCCAACTGGCCAAAGGGATATTCCATATCATATGGGATCATGCTGAACAATTATATGGGGTGGTTGGCCTGGGTGGGTGTGCCGCTGCTTGGGATCAAGCTGGACATCGGTCAGCAGGAGCTGGGCATTGGTCAGCAGGTGGTGAGCAATTACATTGTGCGTCACTTGCTTTATATATTCTTTTTATTATTATTATTTTCCCTTCATTTTCTGTCCTACTAGGCTGTGTTTATCTCAACCCATGACCTTTTACTTTTTTTTTTTTTGCTTCAATGCTCTCCCTCATCCCACTGGGGAATGGGGGAGAACGGCTGTGTGGTGCTTAGTGCCTACTGGGTTAAGCCACAACCATCCTTTTTGTAACCAGTGTGGGGCCCAAAGGGTTGAGACAACAACATATCTGACCAGGTCATCTTAAAACAAGACTGTTAAAAGCATTAGATCAGTTTAATAGTTGCAGATCACAATGTTGTGGGTTGTTTTTTTTTGCTTTTGGGTTTGTTGTGTTTGGTCTCAGAATTGCGTTGTGTAGCACATTACTTAGTGCATGTTTTCTGTGTTGTGCTGTTCACCTCTGGGGGCTGGTTTAATGTTATCATGTTGCTGTGCTCTGTAACGCTGGTTTATTAGACTGGGGGAAAGAATTGAAGCAGAAAAACCAAAAAAAATTTAGAAGCTCGTGGGTTGAGATAAAGACAGCTTAATAGGACAGAAAAGGAAGAGAAAATATAATAGTTATAAAACCACCTTAAATGGATTTGAGAAGGAGGCCCAGTCATGTGAAGCTGCCTAAATTTGGTGTAAGACTTCAGACAAGCCCCAAAAATACAAAGAAATGTAGTCAGTCTTCCTTGGTTTTCAGCTGGGGTGGAACCACAAAGCCCTGCTTTTCAGTCGTAGATACTTTGCCTGTGGCGTACGAGTTAGGATGCTGTGACAAAGGGGATGAGCCATCCAGAGCAGGATTTGGCAGAGGAAGTTTGCAAGCAGTGAGAAAGAGAAATGTTCTGATTGAACGGATATGAAAAGTCACAGAAATTCAGAGCCAATGTTATTGTCACTGGCTTACTTTGGTTTGCAATTAAAGCAGGTGGTGGCATTCCTCTGAATCACACATAGCAGTTTGTACTCGCAACATTTCTGATAGGGGTTGCATCCTAGCAGGAGCTCAGTTCTTCCCAAGCTTTTGCTTAGGGACAGTGCTCTAGAAAGAAATGGTTCTACTGTGGAGCTTGAGCCAGGCAGTTAGGGGAGTGGATTTTGCCAGGAAGCCAGGGGAGGCAGCATGACATACCAACCATTTACTGAACGTCTCAAGGGCAATATTTCAGCACCAGTACCGTTTTGGTAGAGGAGTAATTTTAGAAGCACAGTATGTGGAGGGTGACAACCTCCCCCTCCTCATTCTCTTTTTTTCCCACAACTCGAGCCAAGTATATCTTGAAAAGCAATGTTTCTGAAACTCCCAAGGAAAGTAGTAAAGGTTAGTTAAGGATTGGGTTGCTGCTTAAATGCCCTGTGTCACTTTTGACAAACCTTGTGCAAAACGTCAGATTTAGATGTTAGCTGGAAATACTGTGTTACAGTATTAACTCCTAGAGGGAACAATATACTGAGAATCAAAGCAAGTTAGCATGGGAGAAGACTGCTCTACTGCATACTCAGTAGAGCATTAGCACGGGTACATGGAACAAAGGTCTCACTGCCCATTTCTGCAGCAGAACAAATCTTTCCAGATGGGAGATCTACTTTTCTGGATTTCTTAAAGGAAAAAAAAAAAAAAGCATGCATTTCTAGCATGCAGTCTGTGGTCTATCAGGCTTGTGTCCTTTGGGGACAACAGAGAGCAGCCATTCAAGTCTGAGAAGAGGTCCAGAAAAGCATGTTTAGAGCAGCAGGTCCTGACTGTTCAGTTTTTGTTTTTTGTTTTGTTTTGTTTAGGTGTAACAGGGAGGGCTTGTTTTGGTTTAGCTTTGCTTGTTTGTACATCCTATTTGAAAGCTCGTCCTGGGCAGGAGGAAATGGAGAGCTGTGACTGCTGTTGGCCTTCATTGTCATCAGCAGGAAGGGAGGCAGCTGGAGATGGGGCATACAGCAGAAGAAAGGAATGCATCTGGGAATGATTAGATGCTCCTCTTCACCCACCCTAGCTCTGCAGCATGCTAAGAGGGGGCAGAAAGGCAGGAGACAGGACACAGATAGGTGCAAGTAGGTCTAATGCCGCCTTTTCTTCATTCATGCAACTGTTAGCCCAAATTTCACCTCCCAAGGAGGGTGGGAGTGAATCTTACCACAGCCTCTTCTTCTGCCTTAAAACACATGCTCTGAGACATGGTGATAAGCCACAGGCACTTAAATGGCTGGGGATCCTATTCCTACTTTAACTGAGAGAAGCATTACAGAGCAAACTTTTGTCTCTGTCATGTGGCCAATTTTTTTGCGTGATAAAGGTCAATTTGCACAGTAGTGTCCAACAAAATGTCCCAGAAGTTAAAATGCACAGGAAGTACCACTTGTATACTTACACTGGAATTCAGAGAGACTATTGGAGAGATTACAAAGCAACCTAGAAGAAAAGAACTAATTTTAGAGGAAATTACATAAGGCTTAACATGCAAAATAGTACTTAAGGGGCACACATTTTTTAATAGATTAATTTCCAGGGGGATAAAAAAAAGTTCATTAAAATGCTGTTTGATAAAGTCAACAAAATACAAGTCCAGCTGCGCTTTCTATATTGTTTATAGTGCCTGTCACATGGTTTCCTGTGCAATGCTCTGCAGTTTTTGCTTGCTAAGAGGTACTGTCCAACAACTGGGAACAACCTGGATGTTTCTTTGTTGTTAAATAGCATAAGCAATGAGCCATTCCTTGGCTTTACCTAATTTGCTTAGATCTTTCCTCGGGATTCTCTTTCTTCTGCTTGTTTTCCAGACCTCTCTAATCTGTTGCCTATGTCCTTTGTACAAAAACAAAGGGAACCGATATTGGTATTTCCAGAGCAGCCAAAAATTCCAACTGGAGGGCGAAGGAAGTTGCTTGAGAAGAGTTTGAAAGGATGGAAATAACCCGCTTCATACCGGTACTTGGCAGGTGCGAGGATCCAGCCAGCTTTTGCTGGGGTGGGTTGCACAAGGGCAGGACCACTGAGAAGGGCTGAAGAAGAGACATTCTTGATGGCTGGGGAGCCCACGGAGAGATTCCCAACTCTTTGATGCCGCACGGCTGCTCCCATTGCTGTGTAGTCAGGGCGTGCATTTGCTGGGGATGAGCAGCCAGTGACACCATGGTGCTCCTCGTGCTGTGCCCTCATGAGCACTCTCAGATGTCTCTGAGTTTGTCCCACTCTGTCAGGGAGCTGCTACCACACTTCTTCCTTACCCGTGCCCCTTTGTAACTAATCCCAGTCCTGAGGCCGTGCAGGAGATGAATGTGGTGAAGTTTTCCAGCATTGCCTTTAAATGGATTGGATTTATTTGCTCTTTGCTCTCTGCCCGTTCATATTAATAGCTACGCTGGGGTCTGCTGCCAGCTCTGGCAGTGAGGACAGGCCCACAGACAAACCAGAAGCCTGCCGGCGGGACAGGCACAGGAAATCAGGTGTGCTAACTCCAGTGTTCCCCATGGCGTGAGGATAGGCCTTGGTGCCAGCCAGGGAGCTGACCTCTGTGGCCACTCAGATGGCGTCACCCTGGCGTGCATGGATGCTAAGAAGAGACTTTCACAGAATTGGTGGCTTCTTTAAATTTTGACTGAATTTAATTTTTTAGTGCATGCACTATTCATGCATACCTGTTTACAGGTAGCCAAGGTCCAAGGCAGAATGACTGTGGTACCTAGTGTCACGCAAAGCCCCCTGCCACAAGAAATTAGAGTCGCATCACTCGGCTCAAGACAGGCAGAACAAACCCTCAAAGTACCAACTTCCATCAAAAAGATACAAGTTTTTTTTTGCTTGATGATCTTTCTGAGCTGATAAATACCAGGCACACGCTTCTTGCTCAAACAATGCAAGCAGGGACAGATCTTCCTGAGTTACCCTTATCATTAGCTACCAGCAGATACCTGCTTCAAGGAGCATGTTGTGACTGCTGGAAATACTGAAGGTGCCTTATTACAGCCCAAGGGCCTTGTGGTTTAAAATCCCTGATACTTGTTCCAACAGGGTTTGGGTCTCCAGGTTGCTTTGCCATGACTGTCAAAGCTTTGTCTTTATTTTACAATCCCTTCTCCATCCCACATAGAAGCCAATTTCCCATTCTTGCACAGACACAGTGTAACACAAAGCAGCTCTTGGTGGACATCAGAGAACAGTGTTTTACTGTCAGGAAATCGGTGCTGGTTTGTACCTAGCTACAAATACTTCATGGAGGTAGAAACTCGGGGCCTCTCTGGGTGGAGGGTAGGTATGCCAGCATACCAAGGAGCTTGCTTTATAATATTGATCTGAACATGGCTTGCATCTCAGTTTTCCCGTGGAAGTCCTTTCCCAGCATTGGGAACGTGCAGGGGTTTGGCCCATCCCACAGGCTGCAGCGCTTCCAAGGAAGTGCCTGCCCCCTCCTTCAGCCTCCACAGTGGTTTTGTTTAGATGTGTTTGAACACAGCTGGAAAGCTGTGCAGAGGAAAAGGATCTGGGGGTACTGATTGATGCTCACCTGAACATGAGCCAGCAGTGTGCCCAGGTGGCCAAGAAGTCCAAGGGCATCCTGGCTTGTATCAGGAATAGTGCAGCCAGCAGGAGCAGGGAGGTGATCGTCCCCCTGTGCTCTGTTCTGGTGAGACCGCACCTCGAGCACTGTGTTCAGCTTTGGGCCCCTCACTACAAAGAAGGACATCGAGGCCCTGGAGCGTGTCCAGAGAAGGGCTACGAAGCTGGTGAAGGGCCTGGAGCACAAGTCCTGTGAGGAGCAGCTGAGGAAGCTGGGGGTGTTTAGTCTGGAGAAGAGGAGGCTCAGGGGAGACCTTATTACTCTCTATAACTAGCTGAAAGGAAGCTGTGGGGAGCTGGGGGTCGGCCTCTTCTCGCAGGTAACTAGTGATAGGACTAGAGGGAATGGCCTCAAGTTGTGCCAGGGGAGGTTCAGATTGGGAATTAGGAGACATTCTTCTCTGAAAGAGCAGTCAGGCATTGGAAGGGGTTGCCCAGGGAGGTGGTGGAGTCACCGTCCCTGGGGGTGTTCAAGGAAAGGTTGGACGTGGTGCTTAGGGACATGGTTTAGTGGGTGACATTGGTGGTGGAGTGATGGTTGGACCAGATAATCTTGGAGGTCTTTTCCAACCTTAATGATTCTGTGATTCTACCTGGAGGGAAGATACCTTGGGTGAGCCAGCAGGCCTTTGTATAGGAAAATTTAGGCCAAGTAGGACCAGGAGAGAAATTCTTTTAAACCTGACTATAACCAGCACTAAAGAATGTATGGTTTGGGGATATCCCAGTCGGTGGAGCTGAGCTGTCCCCCAGAGGGGTGAGTTTTTGGCTTGCCAGAAGCCCAGGGAGCATCCCTCCTAGAAAGTTTCTGTTTGTTTTGTTTTGTTAGGGTGACTACTGCCAGCTCTGGGGCTCAGGAGAAGGTGGATGCAAGCTTTCTCTGCTGTCTACAGGACTTAAAAATGAGCTGACAGATGTAGGATCACGGCTGTCAGTTTCTTGTGGAGACTGACAGCACCAGGGGCAAATACATGGAACATAGTGCAGGGATGCAGTGGGGTTCGGTATGCCCCTTGCTTTTCCAGCACATGGGATTTTGAGTTTTCATGGCTGGAGTTTTATGCTTGTGTTTTTAAAAACCATCTACAACCTTGGGTTTTTCCACTGTTGTAGCGTAGGTCCTTAATTTCCCTTTAAAATGCATTTAGTTATGTGAAAAGTCTTCTGGTTCACTGGAGCTTAATACGGTTTGAGTTTTTATGGTTACTGTGCTAAGATCTTATCAGGGAAGCTGTTTAATATAGTACTCAACAGCTCAGAGCATGTTCACTGGCACGCTTCTAGGAAAGCACCAGTATACCTGGGACTCTGCAACACTTCCACTATCCAAGGAGATCCTGTATTTTTTACTTGTCTTCATTCACAGTCATTGTAGAAAATTAGAATTCACTAGGAAGGAATGACTTTGGATCAGCAAATTCCTCTCCATGTTTGTTTTTTCTGCTCTTGGAAAGGCATGCTGTGTTTAAAAAAAAAATTAAAAGGAATTTAATCCATTGTTGGGCTGAGGTTCATTGAGGCTCATACTAAATAGGAGATTATCAAGTAATAAGTCTAATCAGGTTGGACTTCTGAAAGCCCTGCTTGCTTTAGCATGAATAAATGCTGCCATGCCTAGTTTCCATGTCTCCCAGCTCTCACAGTGCAAGCTTTTCATACTCTTTCCTGCTTCACATCTCCCTAACAAAAAAGCTTTTGGAAGGAGGCAAGCCTGTATTTTGCTTTATGCAGAAGCCAGGTCCTTTCTGCTCTACAGCATGTCCTGCATCATCTTAGCATGCTGTATGGCACCAAAAAAGCTTAGCCTGTGGCTTGCAAGCCCTGATTACTGACAGGGGCATCCTCAACAGATGGTTAATGGAGCTGTCTCCTAGTTCTCCCATCTTGTTGCAGTGCACTGCCACAAACATACCCTAGTGCTTTTTGCAACTCTTTGCTATTGGCACGCTAAAGGGAGCAGCACTGGGTGGTGTGCTATGATGAAGCTGGGATGAATGAAATACTGGGCTGAGCACGTTCTCCTGTCCTTAGCAGACAGACACTGAGCTACTGTTTAGCCCTTATCTTGCCTTGCGTTAGCTTGCAGTCCTCCTGCCATAATGACAGCTTTCTCAGTAAAATAGCCAAGGTCACACAGAGAGAAGAGGGGAAGCCAAGGCCAGGAGGAGAGGGAGTAAAGAAGTTTCTTGATAGAGCTTGTCCAAACGGGTCTAGGATAAAAAACAAATACACATCAGGCCATGGCTGTGAAGCAGCAAAGGTGTTTGCAGAATGCTGATGTATGTTTGACACTGGGGACAGCACACGAGAGACTGACAAGAGAGGGGGAAAGGGTAAGGCAGTTGTTAGACATTGGCTTATGGCACTCTGTTAGCAAGGCCTGTTTCTTGTCTATTCAGAGGTCTTGGTCTTTCCCCTTCATGCAACAGGGAGCACAGGCACCTTTTGCTGTTTCCAGAGCCAAGTTTGGTTATAAGCTTGCAATTGGGCTTCAGAGTGACCTCAGCCACACTGGCCTACCCATTACTTCAGCTTCAAAATTTGCATTGCATTTAGGATGCTGAATGCAGCAAGGTACTGTACGTGGCATGAGGCATGCAGAATTGAAGCCATTTCTCTGAGTGTATCACTGGAGCCAGTGCAGCCCCATCATCCTGTTCGTTAGGTGAAAAATGGATTAAGGTTTTCTTCTTGGCAGTAATTCCACCCCCAACCCTTCTACCCTAGGTGTGAACTACTAAGCAGGACTGATATGGAGCCACATAAAGGTCATGCCCAGGGTCTCTATATTAGCATCATTGAATCATAGACTCGTTTAGGCTGGAAAAGACCTCTGAGATAATCAAGTCCAACCATTAACCTAGCACTGCCAAGTCTACCGCTAAACCATATCCCTAAGCACCACAGCCGCACATCTTCTGAATACCTCCAGGGATGCTGACTCAACCACTTCCCTGGGCAGCCTGTTCTAATGCCTCACAACCCTTTCAGTGAAGAAGTGTTTCTTCACCTCCCCTGGTACCACTCGAGGCCATTTCCTCTTGTGCCGTTGCTTGTTGCAATAATATTGTTCGTTGGAGAAGAGACCGACCTCCACCTCTTTACAGCCTCCTTTGAGGTAGTTGTATAGAGCAGTAAGGTATCTCCCCTGAGCTTCCTTTTTGTTATGCTAAGTAAGTCCAGTTCCCTCAGCTGCTCCTCACAAGACTTGTTCTCTAGACCCTTTGCAAACTTCATAGCCCTTCTTTGGACACACTCCAGCACTTCTGTTTCCTTTTTGTAGTGAGGGGCCCAAAGCTGAACACAGTGCTCAGGGTGTGGCCTCACCAGAGCAGAGTACAGGGGGATGATCACCTCCCTGCTCCTGCTGGCTGCACTACTTCTGATACAAACCAGGATGCTGTTGGCCTTCTTGGCTGTATCAGTCTGTGCTCCGTGCTGAGTCTGGTGGGATGGAAAGCAGGAGATCCATGGCAGGTGTTCCAGCCCCTGGGACACCTCAGTCTGTCACAGTGGCTGAGAATCATTGGGCTGATGAAGTCTGAGAGCAACTGAGAGGGAACGTGGGGAAGGGCAGACAGACACTGCTCATACTTCCCACCCGCTGTTGCCTCTCAGAGCTTTGCCTTGGGAAGGAGCGGCTAAGGGCCTCTAGGGTAGAATTAGCAGGCGCTGCTTACAGAAGGTTTCCCCTTCTCCATATAAAGCAATTTTGAAGGGAAAATACTTTCCCAGCGATTTAAGAGACTGTAGTGGGTCTGTAGCCAGGCTTGCCAGAGCCTGAGTAGGTGAAAACTGTCTAGCTTTTGCTTTGATTTGTTGTCTGAGTTTTTCCAGTCTGTGTTCTATCTGGGGCTGCAACAAGGCAGTGCGGCCCTCGGGAAGGCTGGCTGGGAACCAGGCTGACACCCACGCAAGCTTCAGCATGTAGTACACTTCTTGATATTTTTCTGGTCAGGACTTCATACACACGCCCCCGAGTGCCACAGCCTACCCAGTGGTGCTTAGTGCTGGGCCTGGTTTTGTCTGTAGTTACCTACCTGCAACCTCTTTGATTTTATCAAAGGAGTTGTTGCTTGCTGGTATATGATTTGTGTGTGCGTGCTTTAATGAAGCCTGGGTCCTTTAGTCTTAAAGAATTTGGATGTTTTGTTCAGAGGCAGAAGCATGCAGGAAGAGGGAGTGTCTCTGACTGGATTCCCTGCTGAGGCCCAGCCTGCCTGCACATGTGATCTCTGCTTTCTGACAAGATTGTTGGCACTTGCCATGGAAGACCAAGAATTGAAAAGGCTGAATTGCTCTGTGTTGAAAAGCATGTGATTTTTAAGGTGTTCCTGTGATGTTGTCATTCCTGGGAAAACAATTTTTGAGGCTTCTGTGTAGGCGTGGCGGCCTCACAGTCTGTTCTCCCTGAGCTCAGAGCAGCTTCTCGCGATGTGGGGCAGGGTGGTTTTGCCTCCACTGTGACCAGATGCTTCACCCTCCGTGGTTGTAGACATGTCTGTGTTCCCAAGGGGAAGGGCTGTGGGCCTGAACACCACAGAGAGATCAGCTAGGAGCAGCTAACCCCGAGCTGTGATGGACCATCCTTGCGGTGTGAGCAGGGGGCATGTGGGTGGGCTGGGAGCTGACAGGCAGCGGTCTGGCATCTCAGCGTGGTGAGCAGAGAAGAGGTACCTGGGACGAGTATGCTAACTGGTAGCCTCACAGAGGAAGTCACGGGCTCTGCCACATGCTGCTTTGGCAGAAAAGCAACTAAACAGTAACTCCTCTCTGACTGCTGACACAATACAGACTGTCGGCTCCTTGTGATCTGCAGGAAAAAACAAGCCTGCCATATTCAGGCTCCTCTCCCAGGTGAATGAGCACACTGTCTCTGTAAATAAGCCCCTTTCCTGGCCAGGGAGAGCTATTTGTCTTACAAACAGTGGGCGGAGCAGCTGGGAAGTGCCTGTGGAGAGCAGCTGATCTCTGTCAACAGTCTGCGGTGTCCTGTCAAAGCTTCTGCACATTCAGGGCAAGTACCACGAGGGAAACCCCAAACATCGTAGGGCCCCTGGGTCAGTCTCTGGCAGGGAGCAGAGACCGCTCAGCCAGGTTGATGTCTCTGTCATCTGGGGCTGGATTCTGCTCTTGGTGACCATTTTCATAAGCAGGTACAACCTGCAAGTAACCAGCCCAAAGGAAGCAGAGAAAGGTTCCCCTTTGTGGGCAGTGCTGCAACTAGAGCAGCACGACCTTTAGGATGCAGGATGTAAGATGAGAGCCAGAGAGGATTCTTGCTGTCTGAAATCAACTCTTTTGCTCTGTAAGGGGTAGGCTTGTTTCCAGTTCTACTGAACAACGCGTGGTGGCCTTGCTCCCTACACAAGGTCCCCTGAACGGGAGGGGTCACTTGCAAGGCGGAATGTGCACACATCATCTGAATTCCCAGGAAGGCTCAGGCATCTCCTGTTGTTGCAGGTTCCCACGTTCCCTGCCCATCTCCAGGGTAGAAGCTACTTGGGGGGGTTTGTGGGAGAGATCACGATGTTATGGGGGTCTAGCTACTGTTGTATTGCTGTGGTCTGTTGTGATTTTACTTAAAATTTGTTGGCCTTTCTCATTTATTTTTAGTGGAGGAAAAAGCCCAACTCTAGAGTTTTGGAAGTCTGGATTAAAGTAAAAGATCCCAGGGGACCGAACTGACTCTTCCCATGACACTTGCATCTTTCAGGATGTGTGTTCCGTCGTGGTCTCAGGGCTGCGTCAGATAGAGACAGAGGCCTGTGAACGTTTCCAGTTCATTTTGCAGCCAGATTCTCACATTCCTTGTTATTAGATCAAAAAGTACGTCCCGAGCGTGGTGCTGCCTCATAATGGCCAAATGCTCACCATGCTTTGGCTGCAGCCCCAAGCCAGCCAGAGCTTAGCTGTGAAGCTGTGCTGGTGATGCCCTTTTCCAGGGGAGATAAACAATTTTTCCTCACCCTAAATAGGAGCTGAAATGACTCCTCTCTTTTTCCCTGCCAGCTGCTGCTACAGAAAAATACTGGTATGACCTGGATTCACAGGGTGAGCCAATACTTGGTGCATCAGTTTGCCTTGCTGGCTCCTTTCCACTCCATGTCCATAATAAGTATGGCAGTGATACAGGGCCAGACTCAGTGTCAGCTGGATTTAGTGGTGTGGTGAATATTGCCAGTTTGCAGTCAGGGGAGAATTGAGACAGATCTGGTAAGAGCATAACAGTGCTTTAAAGTCTGCCAGGCTTTTAATATACAACTCAGGACCTCTCCTTTTCTGCAGTGGGAGATTGTGGCCATTTTTGGGCAGCTGTGTTTTTCCTGCCTCGTGGAGACCCCAAGCAATTGGTGATAAAGAGGAGGGTGTCCTAAGGGGATGAGCGTATTCCTTCCTGCCCCTTCCCCAGAAGGGCATCTTGCAGTTTGAGGAGCAGAAGCTTACAGCAACAGGCTACAATCACACATATCCCTGGGAGGTGCTTGCAGGGTGTGGGGGTGAGCTAAAGAGCCTAGAGACATCCAGGTACCACCGGAACTGCCAAGCACCTTATTGTTTAAGGGACATAGCATATTGTTTAAGGAAAACAATGGCAGAGCTCCTCAGGAAATGGCCATTCAGGGGCTGGAAAGCAGTGTGTGACCTGAAGTGGCCTGGTTATGAGAGCCTATAGCGTGAGCTAGACCAGTCCTTGCTGCTGTGCAGGGGTCTGGCAGTGCTTCACGCAGCGATGTGCTCCAGGGATAATTCCTCTGCACTGTGCTATGTTTATACAGCAGGGTGGTGTTGAGAGTGCAGGCTTGTGTGTGCTGCTGCCTGGAGGTGCAGCCCTGCTTTTGGCTGCTTGGAGCAATGATAACTCCAGCAAAAAAGTCCCTTGCGTGTTGGAAAGGGTACTGCGACTCCGGAATGCCACACCTGGCCACAAGAGTCAATGTCTGCAGCAGCACAACCAGCAACAGGTTAATACATGCAATGAAACACTGCTTAATTTAATTTCTCAGCAGATGGCATCAGTTCTGTACAAATGGGTTATAATATTTGTGAGGAGACCTGGTACCTGGCCCTTACTCATCATGAGGTGTGGTTTTAACTACCCCCCAGGGCTGCACAGATAGCTCCCGTGCTTCTGTGCTGCTCCCTCCTGATAAAATCAGGAGGAATGGGATATGTCTGTAAGGGAGGGCATGGGCTGCAGCCACCCAAGGCTCTTCGTGGCTTCCCACAAACAGGTTGTGTACAGTTACCCCTGAACGGGGAGGTCTTGGAAGAGAAGAGCAAACACTTCTCTGGGGTCACAGCAGCTGCTCAGCAATGGGGAGCCACCTTGGCATCCCTTGTGCTGAGACACAGGGATGGCTGATGTCTTCTGGCTGGTGTGGATCTGCCCCTTGATCCCCAGCAGCAAAAAAAAAAAGACCTCAGCTGTCTGCTAGAAGATGTCGGTGTGCTGGGATGCACCAGAAACCTGTTCCCCCAACATCTGCAGGAGGGCTGCAGAGTAGGGTACAGCTGAGATCGGTGCATGTTCAGGACCCCAGAAGGAGCCATGGTCTGTGAGCAAACATAGCCAGCAGCAACAGGCTGCGTCAGGGTCTCTTGTTTGCACTGGAAATGACTTGTCCTGGTGAAGTCTAATGGGAGCCTGTTTCCCATTACTGCCTACCTCTTTAGGGCAGAAGGGGAAAATCATCTACGTTCTTCAAGCTATCAATAAGTGGAAATAAACACTATGTCTTCCTTTGTTCTGCACTTCCTATGGTAGGAAATGAATAGCCACATTTTGCAAAGCAGCCGTGGTTCCTCTACTAAAGAGGGACTAATCAGAAATGCCATTCTTCCCTAAATGGAATAAGGGTTGTGTCTTTGACATTTTCGTGCCTGAAGGATAAACATCTCCAGCCAGATCTGCAAAACAGCTCTGCTCACATCTGGCTTTGGAAACAACTCCCTGGGGAAACTGGAGATCTGCATTCACCTGATCCCCTCCCAGATTCCCCATGAGGGCTCTGGCACCCTCCACAGCCAGCCTTCTCTGGTTGACTGTTGCACACAGATAGCATTGAATTCTGCTAGCCAACTGCTACAAACTTTTGCATACTAAAATCATGCCTGGGAAAAGGGTGTTGCAAAGCTGGCCAAGCTCTATGCAGCGAGGGAGAGTGATTGGGACCTCTCTGTCTCCTGGGGAGTGTTTGTATGGGGGAGTCCTCTCCTCCATGCTAGTTGTGTCGAAGTTGCACTTGGTGGCCACATGGTGAGCAAAGGCAGCAGCAGTTCATGAAGTCCTGCATGGTCCCCAAGATAGTAGAATACAAATGCTGCCTTACCTCTAACCTCGGATTTGCCTGACAAATCTGTTGGCCTTCCACTCCAGGGTTACAGCATTGGTGGATGGGGGAAGAGTAACTGATGTCATCTACCTGGACTTGTGCAAAGCATTTGGTGTTGTCCCCCGTGATATCCTTGTCTCTGAAGTGGAGAGACATGGATTTGATGGGTGGACCACTCAGTGGGTAAGGAATTGGCTTGACGTTCACACTCAAAGAGTTGTGGTCAATGGCTAAGTTGTGATCAGTGACAAGTGGTGTTCCTCAGGGGTCAGTATTGGGACCGGCACTATGTAACATCTTTGTTGGTGACGTGGACAGTGAAATTGAGTGCACCCTCAGCAAGTTTGCTGAGGTGGTACAAGCTGTGTGGTGCAGTCAACACGCAGGAGGGACGGGATGCCATCCAGAGGAAACTTAACAGGCTTGAGTGGTGGGCCTCTGTGAATCTCATGAGGCTCACGACCAAGTGCAAGGTCTCGGGATGGACTCTTTGTCAGGGAGTGTAGTGATAGAACAGGGAATAATGGCTGTAAACTAAAAGAGGGTAGATCTAGATGTAAGGAAGAAATTTTTTACTCAGGTTGGCAAGTCACTGGGACAGGCTGCCCAGAAGTTGTGGATATCTTATCCCTGCAAGTGTTTAAGGCCAGGCTTCATGGGGCTTTGAGCAAGCTGGTCTACTGGAAGGTGTCTCTGCCCATGGCAGGGTGGGAAGGTTGGAATAAGATGCTCTTTAAAGTACCTTCCAACCCAAACCATTCTGTGATTCTGTGATTCTCAGTCTTGCAAGTAACTGGACTGATGGCCTGAACTGCTCAGAACTGAACAGTTTAAGATTGGATGCAGCTTTGGTGAGAGAAGTGCTGTGACGTGAGTCCTGCATGCTTTGCTCATAGCAGGTGGCCCCCTCACCTCATCCTCAAAACCCATCAGAAATGACTGGCCCCACTTAAAAGGTCTTGCAGTCACCCAGTGCTTAGAAGTGTTTCTGCCTCTTTGCAGGACCCTCCATCGTGACCCCTCCTAAGGACATATGGAACGTGACAGGAGCACAGATCTACCTGAGCTGCGAAGTCATGGGCATTCCAACTCCTGTCCTCATCTGGAACAAGGTAAGAGCCTTGCTAGGACCTTTTTGGGTCTAGCAAAGTTGAGATAACTGGAACTGCCTGGTAAGTAACAGGACCAAGTCATAAGAAATCCTTCCCTAGAAACACCCGTCTTCGTTGAGTTCTCCCATCTGTGCAGTTCTGGCCAGCCCCAGCCATCTGGCTTTGCTTAATCTTTAGTCATCACTTTTTTAAACGTTTATTGACCCCAGTACGGAACAGGACTTGTGTTTTTCCTGGTAGCGCCTGGTATTCAGAGTATGTGGAGAATGTCCCTTGACCTGTTTTCACTCGCTGATTGCAGTGACGCTGAGGCAGCTGGACACAGCTCCCCCAGCATCAAGCACTGCTGCGACATTGGGCACTTATTTCCGATAGCTGGCAGCTCACTGGTAACACCCGGCTTAGGGCAGGAGCCGATCTTGAGCACAGAGGGTCTTAGCCACAGGACTGCGAGCCACTGCACAGCCTCTGTAGCCTCTTCAAATGCCAGAAGTTTGTGGACACTTCGGAGAGGTCTTAAAATTAAGCTGAAACAATACTACACTAAAAATGCTGTAGAGGAAAAAATAGATTGGCCCAAAGGTCACTATTCTGAGACAGCACGCCCTATTTGTAGGGTCCCAGAGGAAACTCTTGAGTTAGCATACAATCCAGCAGCATTTTCTGCTCCTTTACAAACAGATGTTGTATTTACACTGCCAGTGCTGCTTTGCTTTATGGCCTTGTTCAGCAGAGGTATCATTTCATGGGTTAAACTCTTCCTGTGGGAGCACACACGTGTTCTGTGAGACAAAGTCAGCGCAGCGCATGTTTGCATGCCCCAGTACCCAGCACTAGGCACACCAGAAAGCGGTGCTGCTCTACCCATTCCCACTGAGGCAAGGGGAATACAGTCCTAGAGCAGATGCTGGAGCTGCAATACACGGAGGATAAGGTGAAATGCCAGCACTAGAAAAACACTGCTGCTGCGCAAAATATATTCATAGAAAACTAGTGTTGGTCTTGTCTGTGTGCAGGCGTGGTCGTAACAAATTCTAACATAAATAAGCCTGCAAATCTTCAAACCTTTCTATCTTTCTGTTTAGATCATTAGGGGACAATATGGTGTCCAGAGAATGGAGCTTCTGCCTGGTGACCGGGAAAATCTGGCTATTCAGACCCGAGGTGGCCCTGAGAAACACGAAGTGACTGGCTGGGTACTGGTAAGTATCTCACGTATGCAGAGAGGCGCACAAACACTAGTATAGCACAGTTTGCAAACAACCCGTGAACAAAGAGCAATGCAGAAGGCATGTGGCAATGGACAGGGCATTTAGAAGAAAACAAACCTGTGGGAGTTAGACCTGAAGGGTAAGGGTAGTTGCTGCCTCCCATCTCACCTCTATCTAGCATGGAGTAGAAGCATGCATTCTATGATCAGAGAAAGTACGACTTAGATAAAAGATCTCCTTTCTGTATGCCATTACTTTACCGCTGCCAGTAGTGGGAAAGAAGCCCTCTCCACGACTAGGAAGTAATCAGTACAGAGGGCAGGGCACCCCTAAGAAAACTCACATCTGAGGAGATCTTACAGACTTAGCAACTCTCCTTGCCCCGATGAAGCACATCATCTGCCTCAGAAGAGCACAGTGCAGAAGCCAGCAGCTGTCATTCAAGAGGCTTCCTAAGGCAGAGGAGTTCCTGCAGTCTATTGAGCAAGTGCCGTGCTTCAGAGGGAAGCAGTAGGGAAGCCAGAGGGAGCTGCTGTGCCTCCCTGTAATGGAGTTGCATCCATTTGCAAGTCTGATGGCTCCCAGCTGCAGGGAAGCCAGCAGCTGGGGAGCACAGGTCAGGGGAGTGGCTCCTGCACCACTTGCCAAAGCAGGGGTGAAAACAGGGAGAGGGAACAGTCTGAGCCTGCAATCCTGCAGAACTAACAGACTGGATGCAGCATGTTCCAGGAAGGATTTGTCTTCCTGCCTCCATTTCCTTGTCAAGCGTGCAGTGCTCTGACACATCTCTGGACTAAGTAGGCACTAAAAGAAAAGGAGCGAGTGTTAGAACCCACTCAGTCTGGCCTAGCAAAGCAGAAGAAAGCTAGGCTGAATTCCAGGAGTGGCTTGTCCCAAACCTGACTGGAAAAAAACACCACAATCTGAACCAAACTATTTAGAGCAGACAGAAGAAATCATGCAGTGTGGTCTGTAAGGGTTAACTGATACTTCATCCATTCTGTTCATCTCATTATAGCTCAAGAAATTAACGAGTTATAATAGATCCCTTAAGACAGAAGTACCTCTGCCTTTTCATACTTACATACTGAGGGATGTTTCTTTCCCTAGATATCTCCTCTGAGCAAAGAAGATGAAGGAGAATATGAGTGTCATGCATCAAATGCCAAAGGAGAGGCAACAGCTTCTGCAAAAATCCATGTTGTGGAAACTCTGAATGACATAGCCCTGAACAAAGGTAGGTAGCCTGGCTAAATATTCAACAGCCTTCCCCTAACAGTTTAGTTAGTTATTTGATACAGAAGGACCACCTCTGTTTAATGCTTTCTGGAAAAAAAAAAAAAACATACTAGAAATATCAGATTAACATGCACTAGGTTTGGCAAAACACACTCAGGAAATCTCAGCTGCTAGGGTTCTCAAGGGATTGTCAAATAACCCCAAGAGCTCTAAGGTACTGGAGATCAAGATGCCATATGAAAAGCAGCTTTGGGTTGTTTTTTTACAAAGCAGCTTTCATTGGCTTTCCAGACCTTACTTTGTATCCTTACAATGTTCTTGGAAGGCTTTTCTAAACCTGCCCATCTCACCTAGGAGCAGGCTTGGCATAACCATCACCAAGACACACAGGAGAGACTTCAAGCACCCCCACGTCCTCTCTTGGACATAATTCTTAGTTTAAATTCTAGTGGCTTTATCAGGATGACAAAACTGGATCCTTGTATCTCGGAATAGCTGAAAGACTTCAGGAGAATATTAACAGCATCTGGCATTGAGATAACAGCATAAAATGAATCCCAGAATCACTCTCAGCGTAGAAACCTTTAGCATAGAGACTAGCTAAAAGCCTCTCTTTTCAAACATCACTCTTATGAATGAGAATGAAATTGAGTTTTACTGAGTTATACCATGAGCAGCAACACTTGTACAACAGTCATAGCCAACATGAGGCTCCTGCTTAACAAACGTACTTTCCTTTTATGACAAGGTCACTCATCTAGTAGAAGAAGGGAAAATAGTTCATGTAATCCTTTTGGATTTCAGTAAAGCTTTAATACTGTTTCTCACAGTAGCCTTCTGGACAAAATGTCCACCATCCAGCTACCCCAACTACCTAGTACAATGGGTGAACAGCTGGCTCATGAGGCAGGCTCAAAGGGTTGTAGTAAATTGGGTTACATCAGGCTGGCAGCTAGTCACTAGTAAGGTTCCCCAGGGCTCCATTTTAGGGTCAGTTTTCTTTAATGTTTCATAAATGACTTAAATGTAGGACTTGAAGGTATACTGAATAAGTTTGCAGACATCACTAAATTGGGAGGAGCTGCTGACTCAGTCAAGGTTAAAGAGGCCTTGCAGAGAGACCTTGACATGTTAGAGAGCTGGGCACTGGAACAGGCTTCCCAAGGATATCAATGGATTTCAAGAAGCATTTGGACAACACTCTCAAACATATGATTTAATCTTTGTGTGGTCCTGTGTAGAGCCAGGAGTTCTAATTCTATGCATACACCCTACAGCTGTTTCTTTTCAGCTATAGCAAAGATCTCAAGTATGCATGCTGTAGCTAAGCCATAAGCTGGCAATCGATAATAACTTAAGAGGAAGTTGGGAATAGTAACGGAGCACGCTGTCAGATATAACAGGCTTCTGCCTAGCTTCACTCTACATGCCTAGGGAGTTTCCAGGTGATGTCAGCACAGAGAAACACTATCTATTACCACCCCCCTTCCAGCTGGAGGCCTACAGTAGGGAGGGAAGGAAAGAAGGTCAGAACAGATTTATAAGGTCTCATGCTCAGCTAAGACATCAGAAAACTCACTCCTGTGCTACTGCCGAAGCTGTGGCATTACACCTTGATACAGGGTGCAGCATAACATGTTTTTGTTTTTCCACAGATGATGGTGCAGAGCTGTGATGTGAGGACTTTCACTTATGCACAGTTTTAAGTCAGTATTTTGGAAAGCCCCAACTTCTGACTTTTTCTAGCTCACTAATCATTCTCTTACTTCCTTTATTCTTTGATTACCAATTTGCTTGCACACTTCTTTTGCAGATATACAAATAAAGAGATTCACAAGTTTGACTACAAACTTTAATTCTATTTACAGGAAATAAACATGATTTTGAACAGCACGTGGCAGATGAGTAAAACTATTTTAAATGCGACCTAAAACCAAATGAAACAAAACCTAAACATTTCAGTCTCACATTTTTTGAAAAAATGACAAAAAAAACTTTTAAAGGCTAAACACTCATCATACGAGGTGCAATACTCATAGACATCAGTTCTTGGAAGAGGAGTTTGCAGGCGTAGGGCATTCGAACCAAAGATATCTGGGAAAAGATTTCAAAAGACTTGTGATGAGCACTTCTAAATCATCAGCTTCCGTCACACAAATAAGTACACAAATAATTTGTCACCTTTTTAGCTCAAAGGTGAATCTGAAAGCATTTAACAAGAATTGCTTAAAGACAGTACCAAAGCAAGAGGGAAGCTGAGACAATCTGCAGAGGCTACAAAACAACTATGCAGAATTCATTTTTTAGATATAAAAATTGCAGCCAAGGGATGGGTTCTAAAAAACAAAAGCCATTTAACAAGGCAACATGCATAGCAAAGCATGCATGTTGTGCAGTAACTACAGTTAAGATTTCCAGCACCCATCTCTTCAGTAACCCCAATGTCATGGTTAGAGGTGCAACAGTCAATTCCCAGCACACCACCGAGCCTAGTTAAGTCAACTATTTTTAATCTCTGCTGTCACTCTGCCTTGACATAACTCTGTAACCAAGCACATGCTGTCACTGTAAATAATAATTAAAAAAAGAACATATGCTATAAATAATACTTCTTTAAAAGTGCGATGCAAAAGACCTCCTATGGGAACCCTGCTCACAGGCATAAAATAGCTCCATGGGAACAATCACAAGAGCGACAACCGTAAATTCCTGCAATTCTGAGATTTACTGCTTATTCTAAAAATAAGCTCTCTGACTGTTTACTCTTAAGATCTCTGCACTGCAAAATATTTGAACAGCATTTCCTGCCGAGGGACAAGCCAACACTATAACATGAGTAAGGAAACATCCAAATCAACTAGGACACTACGAACACTTAAGTATTTAGGAAACTAAAACAGCAATTGTTCTGGTGTTTCTTAAAACATCCTGATTAAGCCCACACCTACCTGCGTTTTATTGCGGCATCCCCGGCATTCATAGGTGTGAGTCCTGGTGTTTGCGATTGCCATAATCCCACAGAGGTTACATACATGGACTTGATACGGGTCGGAAGCTTCAAACAATCTCTCTCTCAAGAACTGGGCTGCTCCATGAGCAATTTGGCAATCTCGTTCCATTTCTCCAAAACGAAGGCCACCATCACTGGAGACAAGAAAAAAAGATAAAAGAACTTGAGTTCACTGGCAAAATACATCAGTTGCTAGAAAATGTAACTTGACAGAAATAAACAGTAATATTCCAAGGTACAAGTAAATCTGTGCATTAATTTTCTTCTATCTCAGAAAAGTTCTCTTTGTTCAAACATGAACTGGCCACAGTTCCTGCCGGATGAACTCCTCTAGTGTGGGCTCCTCTACACAGAAAAATCAGTTAATTAGGCAGCTAATTTTTAGGGCTAAGGACTTGGGGGGAAAACCAAAACAAAACACTATACAGAAAATAAACATCCTTACCGAGATCTGCCTTCCATGGGCTGTCTGTTAAGTATCTGGATTGGCCCTCTTGCACGAGAATGGATTTTGTCATCTACCATGTGCTTCAACCGCTGATAATATGTCGGACCAATAAAGATCTGTGATGTGATTTTTCGACCAGTGAAGCCATTGTAGAGGACCTAAGGTAGTCAATACAATCACTGAAACATAAGCCTTACCGTCCAAACATATATTAAAAAGTTACTATGAAATCATATTTTGATTATACCTCATTTCCTCTTAGATGATAACCATAATCTGATAAAAGATTGGAAATCTTCTGCACGTTGACAGCATCATTAAATGGTGTAGCATCACCAATTTCTCCCTTGTTTGCCGACACCTACAGAGAAGAGATTTGCAGAAACTTGTAAGATTTCTCAAAAACTGATCAAACAACACATTTCAAACAATTTTAGCTCTTAATGCCAGAACCTGAGATTCAACACCCATGATAGCGCTGCATCCTGCTTTGTTTATCAGCTGCAAAATTCTATAGCTGAGATTTTCAAAAATATACAGTATCAATAATATCATTACTCCTTTTTCTAGGTTACAGGAAACATTTGGAATAAAAGCAACAGATTAGTATACTCATCTGACTCGCTGGACAAAATTTACAGGATTGTAGGTCCTCCAACAAACTTGCATGTGCTATTACATAAATGAAGAACTTTTTATTTAAAAAAAAACTGCATTAATAATTACCAGGCAGTAGTATCTTTAAAACAAACTTATTATATATATATATAATATATATGTGTGTGTATATATATATATATATATATATATATATATATATATATAAATTCATATTCCTTAGGCACACAGCATAAAACATTCTTCTTACCTTCCCCTGAAGACATTCAATCAAGTGACCAATGGTCATCCGGGAAGGGATGGCATGGGGGTTGATAATTATATCAGGTGTGATGCCTTCACAAGTGAAGGGCATATCCTACAGCAGAGAAACAGACAGTCAGTACTTCCCAAAATACCAGCTTTAAGAAAAGCAGTCCATAGATTCAAATTAAATCCTTTTAAGGCATTTCAAGGGCCCTGAAGTACTATGTAAGGAAGAGTTGTGTCCCATTCTGAATACAGTCTAGCTAAACTTAAGTCTATATATTGCACCCTAGTAGATATTCTACAGATGACTCACAGCAGTTACAATACTAAAAAGATCAAAGCTGAAATGTTAAGGAGGAAGAAAAGAAAAAAAAAAGAAAAATGAAATCACTACCTCTTGCCGGTACTGGATACCACAGGTTCCTTTCTGACCATGCCTGCTGGCAAATTTATCTCCTATTGTGGGATTCTTACAGAACGTACCTTAAAGCCACAAGAAAACATTAACTGGTAAATTAGATACAGAGCAAAAACGATTAAGTAGAAAACACATACATGTTGGTGCTCACCCTAATCTTGCAGAACTTGTATCCTTCCTGGTTAAGCGTTACCATGACCTGATCTACAATACCAGTCTCACTAGTTCGCAGAAAAGTGCTACAGTCTCTCTTTGTGAAGCGTCTGTTAGTGCTTTCCAGTTCATCTTCGTTTTCTGGTAGCGTTACTGTTTTGCCAATGATGACATCATCCCCAGACACACGCACCCCAGGTGCTATTAAGCCATCATCATCGAGTTTGTCATAGATTGCATGTCTCATACCTTGGGGGGAAGGAAAAAAAAAAAAAAGATCTCCACACGTTGTAACATATTGACTTTGATGTTTTATGGAAATTCAACCAGCCTGCTGCTAAAAAATGTCTAAAGCTGATGCATTTTGCTATTAACACAGACATTTTGGCTACTTTACACGTCCCAAAATAAAGACTGAATCAGTTCAACAACAACCTTCCCCACAAATGCTTAACAAACTCTGTCTCAATATACTTTTGTATCTTACCTTGGCAAGTTTCACGTGTAGGCTTCTCAAAAACTTCCTCTTGGTCATATCCTTTTTTGGACTCTTGCTCTTTGTAGGACCGATAAAACACAGATCTGAAACAAAGTTACAAAGCCTTCTCTGTAAAACAGTATAATTTTTCTTAATATGTACATCTCAATTTCATTAAAACCACCATTTTAACGCATATTGTGGCTACTGTTACTGAAAACAAATAACATTCACAAGCCAAACAACTTTAAAGTCCGGTTAATCTAACTGTCACTAAGGAGTGGGGAAAAAAAAAAGAAGGAAAGAAAAGAAAAAAAAAGTTTCAGATTAGCATCTTAGTGGTCACTTTTTGGACACTTCCAAAATACCTATTGATAACATGCTTATTTTTGATGAACTATGGAGATCTTCCAATCTGCCTGACATCTCAAAAGCAGTTACTATTCTTGAGGACAATTCATATCTTCATCGTATCAATCTCGTATGGCTTTTTTTCCTTAAATCTGCCATTTTGCAAGCACTTTCACTTCTGATACCTTGCAATGCCACACTCAATACTCAACTCAGAGTTTCGGTGGAAATGTTTCAATTTATATGAGCTTCTTTCTGGGCCTTTGAGGGTTTCTGTTTGCTACCTTATTTGCTAGCATACCAAAACCACAACCTTTAAGATAAATATTGTTCACATTTAATAGCTCCCATGAACACAGAAGGTTCTATAAAAGTTCCATATAAGCCTTAAAAATGTAATAGTCCCATACATATTCTACATTAGAAGGTAGCAGATGCAAGACAGCAGGCACACACTTCTTAGGTGCAACTCAGACAAAAGAAAATGAACAAAGCCAGAAACCAATTGACCAGTCAAGGTTATACAGCCACCTAAGAACTAGCAATAGCAATAACGCACAGACATATCAGTTGCAAGTTGTCTCAACAGCAGTTCCTACTAAGGAGAAGAACATGCCAATCCTCACCAGTTAGTAACTGTCATGCTACTAAATATTTTATTACAGTGCTGCAATATTGACATTAAGGAGTTCATGTGATTGGCAAGTCATGCAAAGACTCAGAATATCATTTAATTTAACCAGCACAAAAAGAGCAATTAACATAATAAATAAGACCACTCTGCCTTCCTGGCAAGTCAAACAAAGAATGAACTCACTGAGGTTTGCTAAGATACACATTCACCGTTTTTGTTCTGCTGCCTTTTAAGGATACCTTCCAGTTTAAGATGAACTTTTCTTGAGCCTCTGGACAACTCAGTACACTACTTATTTTCAAACAGTTCCAAAACTTTAAAAAAAAAAATATTCAAACCTGAAAAAGCCTCTATCAACAGCAGAACGGTTCATGATGACAGAGTCTTCCTGGTTATATCCTGTGTACGATGCAATGGCTACAATTGAATTGATACCTGTAATACATAGAGTGAATACTTTGAAAAGATGAACACGTAACAGACAGGCATTACTTACAACTAAAAATGAGCTGATTTCTCTAAATTAAAGCTCTCCTAGCCTCTTCTGATATTAAAATATCCACATCCCATGCGCAAAAACCATGCCGTGTCAGTAAATGCGGTTTTGGGTAGAGATTAAATTTTTTTATCAACTGAAGAGTGACCCCATGCGGAGAACCTATGTAGAAAATGCACCATCTCCAGTTAGATTTTAAACAGACTATATAGAAAAGGAGTTCTGGCTGCAACACTAGGAATGCTGTTTTGTGGGTTTTTTTTTTTTCAGTCTAGGTGTCTAAGTTAACATTTAACCTACCATACATTTTTAAATTACATAAATATGCTAATTATTTAGATATTTTCCACATGTTTATGACAGTTTAGACAAAAAAAATAGTAATTTTGTTTATTGAACATTAACTGACAACATACCTGCTGGTAACTCTCTAAAACGCAAGTACTCCATGGAGCGTGTTGTTACAAGGGGCTTCTGAGGATAATACAGAACATGTGCCAGCGTATCCATACGAACATGGAAGTTTGTAATGTAAACTCCCATAGCCTGTTTACCCATAGCAGACTGGTATGTGTTCCTAGGAGACTAAACAGACAAGGAAATACCCATATATGTTATGCACATATGCATTTGGGTTTTCTATTAACCTTAAAAGCAGAATGTCAGAATTGATGCACTGACCTGGTTGTGATCAGGGAAAGGAATGATAGATGCACATACTCCCAGGATCATTGATGGGTGAATCTCACAGTGTGTGTATGTTGAACAATATGCAACGCCTTTTTCTTGCAAATCATCTGGAGTCATTGCCAGCATCACAGTCTCTTCTTCCAGTGTATCAATGTACTCTACTACACCACTGGCCACGAGATCCTGCCAACTGAATAATCAATGTTTGAAATACTCAACTAACACACAAAATGGGTCTCTTCAGCACTAACAAGAACAAGGACTTCTCTGCCTTATTATTACTACCACTACACAAAAAGTCTCATAAAAAATGAATTAAATTGCCAGGCAGAGGAAGTGTCTTTGTGCTGCTTTAAACATTTCTCTCCCTTCAATCTGAGGGAGCTTGCAGCTACCAGGATGGAATATTAGACATTCAGTTGAATTTCAGAAAAACATCGCACCTGTAATTGTTGTATTCTCGTTCCTTCAGTTGGTCAATATGCCTTTTCTTCAACAGCAACTTCTGTTTTTCCACAATTAAAAGGGGTCGGCAAATTCTGCCTGCATCAGTATAAATGCGGATTTCTCGCTCACGAATATCCCTAATCATTGAGACCTGCACAAGAAAGCAGCACACTGAGAGTACAAAGTCTTAGTCTAGAATCAGAGCTACAGCACACAAAATAGGATAGCAAAGTTCCCAGAAGCAAAGGCCCTACAGGTGCCGTCAGCAGCACAGCAAACAAACTTTTAACACTCATACAAACAAAAGCATTTCAAGTGACTATTTTTAACTATTTACAGTAAGAGTATTTTTCAACTGGTTCCTCTTAACAACAAGAAAAAAGCAATGTGTGCAGAAACAGTTGCAAATTATGCTATGTGGAGCTTGCAAAGTAGTCTCAAAGTACTATCCTCCCGTATCTAAAAAGGTAACCCAAAGTCTAAAAGAAAAGGTTATACCTCTGATACAATGATATCCATCTGACGACGGAGCTTCCTTAGCGTATTCATGAGCTGCTCTGGATCTTTGTGTATTCCTACCCAGCAGCCATTAACGAAGATCTTAGTAGCACTAGAAAGAAGGGAGAAAAAAACAAACAAAAAACAACCCACAATTCTCTGAAGCTCTGTGCAGGTAATAAAAACTTTATATCTGTTTAAACAATTTCATTTGCACATACTCGGCTATTGCTGCTGGAGATATTTCTTCCAGGTTTTCCATACTCCACTCTTCCAAGAATTCCAAAATCGGAGATGGCTGAGACCCCACAGAAATGTAAGCCATAAGGGCTAAGTTCTTGACAAGTCCTACTGCATGACCCTAGTGAAAACACAAAAATTATTTTGCATTTCCAAACCAACAGACCCCCCTAAGCAGATCAGAGAACTTGAAGTTTCAAGTCCTCAAGGAACTATACACAAAACATACTCGTAATTTCTACCATTCAAGTACAGAGCTAGCTAAAAAGTTAAATATTCATGTCACTGCTTCAAATAAAATACAAGTGATCACTGCAAGCGCTATGGCCATAAAATGACTGTCAGATAAAAGCAGTTAGGCATGAGTAAGTACTGATTTAATTACCTCTGGAGTCTCAGCAGGGCAAACCATTCCCCACAGCGTATTGTGCAACTGTCTGGGCTTTGCCAGTTTACCATCTCTACCAATTGGAGAGTTCAGGCGTCTCAGATGGGAAAGCGTAGATGCAAAAGTCAGGCGGTTTAACACCTGGATGTAGCATGGAACTCAGTTAGTGAAAGCTTCCCAAGTGTGTTGTTCTGACAGGCATCATAATACATTAGAACAAAGGATCAACAGCATCTAGAAATGATGCATTTGACAAGAACCAAAATTGTACCTGAGATACTCCTGCTCTGGCCTGATGAGCTTTCTTCTGATCACCCCAGTTTCCAGTTGCCAATGAATATTTCAAACCATCTGAAATAATTCTCGTTTTAATGGCCAGTTCCAAGTTGAAATCTTTCCCTCTGTCAATAAACTTTTGTGCATATATTCTCACTTCCTTCAGCAAGTTCTTAAACATTCTGTAGAAGACGTCAAGAAACACAATTAAACAGTAATACAGCAATTCAGCCTACCCAGAACTGTCTGGAAAAAGTCACTGGCCTCCTTGACAGAAGCAAGTGATTTGTAACTAGGGGAGGAGAGGAAAAAACAACAACAAAACCCATCAAACTAATCTGCCTGTGAACATGCATAATACATACTTTAAAACAACCAATACTAGCCACCCACTATTAGAGGAAACTTACCCCAGTCCACAAACAAAGCCATAATCAGATACAGGCTGTGCTGCCCAAGACTGGCTATCAGACTCAACAGAATGGTCTGTTTTATTTAGAAGCATGGAACTGGCAATGGCTCTTCCATTAATTATCTCCAAAGAACAGATTAGATATTTACCCTCTGAACAAGAAAGCTAACAGTGGCCCAGCAAGATCCAGTCTTTTGTTGCCATAATGATCTCTGTCATCAAGCTCCCTCCTTCCCAGTGCTGCCAGCAACAATCGATGAACCATATACCTAAGAAAATAAGTTTATATCTTAAGCCAACAACAGACATTCACAACGAAGAACACATACTTTTATTAGTGAACTGTGTCCTGAAGGCTGCTCATTCTAGATGAAGTTAAAATACTGCTGGACCTAAGACAGGTCTCTTCAAGTATGTTACGTCCTTAGAGCCGAATGGCACACTAAGTTTAGATAACCAAAACAAAGTTAATATTTACATGATGATAGCGATACATCTTCTGCTACACGTCTACCCCATATCACACTACAGTCTATGTTTAAGCTAGTGAGACTGTGAACGGGACATGTTATTTGAAGTAAAACAACAGGTCTCCTGATGCTATCATTTATCTGTATACCAGTAAGTGGCGATCAGGAGGATGTACCAATAGTTTTAAACGATTCATTTACATTACATACAGCTTATAAATAGTTGTCAAACTCTACAACTTACTTATCAACCTCTGTATGTTGTCCATGCAATGAGATGTTAAAAGCACTTGGTCAGTATCATCACATCTAACTTTAAATCCAGGGTGTGTTGGAGGCTTGTTTTGTTCTCTCTCTTTTTATTTTTTTTTTGTTATTTTATCGTCATCATTTGCATTTTCTCAGCTAGGAAAACCTGTAAGTGCTCTAAAATTTACCACTGAGTATCCAGAACACTGAGATTAAAAACCAAACTCCTATTCAGAGTGCTTTCCCAATCATGCACATAGTATCTGTATCCAGTGACCAGCTGCAGCATGTGACAGTGCACTTGAGAATATACTAACATACCCCAGGAAATAGGCCTTCTTGGTTTCACAGAAGTCACTGACACCAACATGCGGAAGCATTTCTTTCTGCAAGACTTCTTTAGCATACTTGATTCTTTTTTCTTTGGTGACGCCTGGCTTTGCACCTCTCGATCCAATGAAGTTCAGAGCAACGTTTTGCTCCTGAATGACAAAAGCTTCATCCAGAGAAGGTTTGACCTAACACACAAAATACAGTAAAATCCTGAATCATACAGTGCCTGTTCGGGTTGATGGAAACTAAGCAGTAGCCTGCTGATGATTCTTCTCCGCAACTACTAATTACTGCTTTCTGACTTTACTATAGTAGTTCTTTCAAGAGCAGCAGAAAGCAATGGAGCACACAGAAAGCAAACAAAAACCAGTTTAAACTTCAGAAAACAGCTCTCATTCAATTACGTTCTAGGCCTGCTGCTGATGCGCATATAAATGGAGATTTTATAATTAAAGTCAGTGGCAGCAGGCTAAGAACCTACCTCTCCAAAAATATATTAGCTCTTTTCAATTTCCATTGCAATCCATTCACTTAAAGTACTCATTAGAATGGTTTAAATAGACAACTCTTTGCACTTCTAACAGACAACCCACAGAAATAAAGTAAGTAAATTACAATACGAAAACTAACAAAATACTCGATAATAAAAGACTAACCACACCTGGACATCACCTAACATTAAGCAAGAAAATAAGTTATTTAACATATTACCATTTCCATCATTTCTGGATCTTCAAAATCATAAATTATGTGCTCTAAAATATCCCTGTCAGACACAAACCCTAGTGCACGGAAGACGATTATGATGGGCACTTCTTGTTTGATATATGGCAAAGTTGCTACAATGCGCTGACCAATAGCACTCTTCTTTGCACCCTAAAAAGATGGGGGAAAACATACATTAGTCTAAAATGATCTTGCCTTTAAATAAAAAAACTCTCTCTGAACTTAGATGATGTATTATAAATGTATTTACTACAGGAAACCATGACTCCTCAGCAGACTAAGTGAAGATCTATTCGGAAACCTTACTGCAGAACTGACTTCTTTTAAGCTTTTTCTAACCTCAGAAGTCTGCAAAAACTTGAATGTTTTTCCTCATACAAAGGAATTTGAATAACACCATCTGCATCATTTCCTCCCTCCTGAGTATTTGCAAAGAGGAACCATATCTATCTTCAGTTTTCTTTCTGTCAGCTTAAGTCCAGCTTATCAAAGGTACACAAATCTCCATTCTCTTGATTACTGAAGTAGGTGCTCCCTCCTCCCCAGAAAGGATCGAACATTGAGTGATACTGAGGGACAATCGCTGAAGAGTGTCCCAGTTATGAAGCACTAGAGTGGTGTAAAGCTTCTATTAAAGTTGCTCTTAGAATGCTTGGAAGTTTCTAAATGTTCAGTGCAATGGCAAGCAAGTACCAACACTTTCTGCCTTTGAAATTATGTCACTTATAGCCACTGCACAGTGCCTGGACTTTGACAAGTGGCACAATTAGATGTTAAATATTAGTTAACATGCAGTCTGCAAAACTCATCTGAAACACTAGTTTGGCCCTCAGCATAGACAGGGTTGATACTCTTTTCCTTTGTCAAAAAGCAGGAAGTAGTTTGTTTGGATTTTCTAAAAACTCATTTACAGTAATTAATTGTAAGATTATTTTTTAACCCCATTCTACTCTGCCACAAAGAGAGTCTTCATTTCAATCCTCAAATTATTTATCCCAGAGATAGGCATAATCTGACAACGTTATATGAAAATGAGTTGTTTTACCTTCTCACAACTTAACATCAGAAGAAATGTCTTCTTAAAATTGCACAAGAAAGTGACATTAAGAGACAGGACAGTAACAAAACCCCTAGAACAATCTTCAGTGTAAGCCCTGGGGAAAGGGAGTATTACTGCTTAGGCTTACCTGCCCACCTCTGGCTAGCATGCTAACCCATATAGTACTTGTTGGTCGAGAGGAATTTTCCAGACAAGATCTACACTCTCCTGTGTAGGCATATTTTGAATCTTTCTTTGCAAACACATATACTGTGTTTGTAGCCATTTTTTTCTTGAGCGATCAGAACCTGTGTTAGAAACAAAAACAACACTAAATAACTCACAAAAGAGCATGTGAAAGTAACAAGCACAGGGTTTCTACCATTCCTTCATGTGCCTTACTTTTCAAAGCACTCCACAGCATGATTTCAATTTGCCAAACTCAGTTGGACTATATTCTCCATTTTAAAAGCACATTAAACAAAACATATACCTCGTTCAGATAGAATAACCAAAATAAAAGACTTGGAGAACACTTTTCTATGATGCACTCACCATATCTGCTAGCTGTGCTGAGACATTTGTGTTAGCTTTAGCCAAAATACTGATAAAGAAAGCTTTTCACTATCTGTTTCCAAGGCCAATGAACTACCCATGCAAATAAATTCAAATGCCAGCTCTGATAGTAAAAGCCAGATTTTTTTTTTTCCTCCAAGAACAAAAATAGATTTATTTTGGTGTGTTGCCCAGGCATCAGTTACAAAAAAAAAATACCAGTTTGGTGAGGCACAAGCATGGAGGGGATATGCTTTGCTAAAGCTGAATCCACAGCAATAGAGGGAAGAACTGAAAGGAATAGGTTTATCCTATTCTTAAGATGCATCTATACAGCTGTGAACAACCTGGAGCAAGTGAGGAAGTACCTTCCTCACACTGATGATGAGACATTTAAGAGTGCACGCTGCTCTGCAATGTTGAAAATGAATCCGTAGAAAGAAACACATCTCAAAGAAAAAGAGAAGGTGGCTCAAAAAGTCCTAGAAAAGGACAAAGTTCATACTAAGTGCACAAGTACCTGCAGAAACTGGAATGAAAGCGTTTATGTCCCTGGCAAAAGAGGTAGAAGTAAGTAACAGAACTTCCAGTGCTTATAAAGACAACTGTGCAGGGCATCATCCCTTACCTTTTCTGATCCATTAATGATAAAGTAGCCACCAGGATCAAGAGGGCATTCATTCAGTTCACAAAGATCACGGTCAGTTAAGCCATTTAACAAACAGTATGTTGATCGTAACATAATAGGAATTTTCCCTATAAAAGTTTTCTGATGTTGCGTCTGTAACTGATCTTCCCCTTCTTTAATAACTGTTTTAGTTATATCCACATACAAGGGGGCTGAATACCTACAGAATAAAAATACCATTGCATTATCAGTCAGTTATTACTCCGGCCTGTACAGAAGGCTAATGAATGCAGTTATTCAAGCCCTCACTTGTAATACTAAGCATTATTACCAAATCATCATCTGTATTTAACAACTAGGCATTGTAATTTAATAAGAGCAATAAAGAACATATCTTCAGAATTACTAAATTGAAAAAGATTATCAATTAACAATTGTCAGTCCTTCCTCGTGTTTTAATCAACACAGAGGTCTTTCTTACGTAAGGTTTCTCAGTCTGGCCTCATTGGGCATCATAGGTGATGGTGCTCCATCTCTTTCCCAATGAGTAGGTTTGGAAAGATAGATTTGTTCAAACTTCAGGAGATAGCGGGGCTGAAAAACAAGAAGACATTTATCTGTAATGGAAAAAACATCCATTTTGGTTATTCAAGAGCAGCCCTATAGCTTAATTCCCAATGTTGCTGCATATCCTCAGCTCAAGGTATAGAAATGATCCCTGTTTCGATGGCTAGGTGAACAAAACACTCAAAAAGATTCAATAATTTCTGAACACCTTGTTAATAAAAAACACAGAGGTAACTGAAGAGGTAAGAGAAGAATAAAGTATCAAAGTTGGTCTTCTTCATGTGAAATAGCTAACAAATTCAAAATCTGACAAGTCAGTGAACATATTAATAGAATATGCCTTATATATACTTAAATATTTATTGTGTATGTAGCTTTAGATAAAACTGCCGATTTTACAATGCAAACGGTGAATCTGCTTCAACACATAGAATAAGATAGCTCACATCAAATCTGTTTCCACACAAATCCTTTCACATGTTATAGTAAAATATGTTTTACAACAAGTCATGAAAGGACAGGCATCATCCAGCAATAAAACAATTCTCAGGATCTTCATTTTGCTCTGAGAGCCACTCATCCCTCAGAATCCTACTGCACTGAGATTTAGAGCATTCAGTTCACTTAAATCAAAAGCCTGCATTTATAATACAGGTGTAAAAGCTTTAAAACAATGCTCTGAACAAAGTGCTTTTGTGTAATTAGTAAGGGTAGCTGGAACTTGCACCCTCAGCAAGTTTGCAGATGACACCAAGCTGGGTGGTGCAGCTGATACACCAGAAGGAAGGGATGCCATCCAGAGGGACCTGGACAGGTTGGAGAAGTGGCCCACATGAACCTAATGAGGTTCAACCAGTCCAAGTGCAGGGTGCTGCACATGGGCCGGGGCAATCCCAGACATGAGCACAGACTGGGAGAAGAACTCACTGAGAGCAGCCCTGCAGAGAAGGACTTGGGGGTTCTGGTGGACGAAAAGCTCAACATGAGCCAGCAGTGCGCGCTTGCAGCCCAGAAGGCCAGCTGCAACCTGGGCTGCATCAGCAGAGAAGAGGCCAGCAGGTGGAGGGAGGGGATTGTCCACCTTTTCTTTGACCTTGTGAGGCCCCACTTGGAGTACAGAGTCCAGGTCTGGAGCCCCCAACACAAGAAGGATGTGGGGCTCCTAGAGTGGGTCCAGAGGAGGACCACTAAGATGACCAGAGGGCTGGAGCACCTCTCCTGTGAAGAGAGCCTGAGAGAGCTGGGGATGTTCAACCTAAAGAAGAGAAGGCTCTGGGTGACCCCATTGTGGCTTTTTGGTACTTAAAGGGAGCTTATAAAAAAGATGGAGAGCGACTCTTTGCTCAATCAGATAATGACAGGACAAGAAGGAATGGTTTTGAACTAAGAGAGGGGAGATTTAGATTAGAGGTTGGAAGAAAATTCTTCACTCAGAGGGCAGTGAGGCACTGGCACAGGTTGCCCAGAGAGGTTGTTCATGCCCCATCCCTGAAGGTGTTCAAGGCCAGGCTGGATGAGGCCCTGGGCAACCTGCTCTAGTGGGAGGCATCCCTGCCTAGATGATCTTTGAGGTCCCTTCCAACCTGAGCCATTCTATGAACTTAAGGAAAGCAAGCAACAGTTACTTTGTTCAAGCACTTCATGTGTGGTCTCAGTCCTGGTGCAAAAGCATGCCAAGGGCATTTGTCGAGTAGCCTCCTTGCATGCACGAGAACCTAGAGATGAGCTTTCTCTATTCACAAAGCATTCCTTCACAGAGTAAACTCCATGGGTATGGAAACAAACAAATCATTACACTTGCACGTATACAGGTTGAAATTGCCTTCAAAGTTTGAGTTCTTATTTCATAGTGTGCCCGGTTGCAGAACAGAAGCTAACCCAAATAAAATACAGCTGTGCTGCCACCCCACTTGTATACCTGCCTAGAAGCTAGCTAAGAACATCTTATTACGAAAACAAAACTTGAATTCCCTGCAAGCATCTATCTGTATCTCAGCTATAATGACTCTGCTGCAGCACGCTACAAAAGCAACACTTGCTGTAGCAGAGTAAGCTCCAGTACAGAGCAAAAACATCATCAAAAAACTCATCTTCTTAATGCAAGCAACTGTAGCCTTCCCACAACATATTTTCAAAGTCCTCATATCCAGCCCTCTCTCCAGAAAAACTATTAAAGACAAAGGTGCAAATTACACATTCTATTCATCATGTCCTACGCAGAACCACAGGAACGACCCATTCAGCACCTGAGCTAGGTGACTTAGTTTCCTCTATAGATTAAGCAGATCGTTATATTAATTGTGTTGTTTTGCTAAACTCTCAGACACACTCCACTAAATCCTTGTCAGTGACGCTTGCTCCCATCCTGAGCACCTTTATACAGTTACTGACAAGCTAAACTGCAGCAGCCAACTGTTCTTGGTCATTCTTCAACTCAACCAACAATTTACCTAGCAGGCGACAGTGATTCTATAGGAGAGGGAAGTTTGATACCACAGATAACAAAACTCTTGCATGTGTTTCTCAGCAGCATACTTGATTATCTAAAAACTTGGGCATGTTCCTTATGGAATCCAAGCAGTTCACACTTCCGTCCTCTTGGCTGCATAAGCAACATCCTAACTTGGATACATTTCAGTCTCTCAAGATGGAGGTTGAATAAAACCCACCTAAGCAAGGGAAAAATCACTTTGCATTGTAAAATCCCATCCCTGGCCTCCACTTACCGGTTCTTCCACTTCTCCTGTAGCATGCTGGGCTTCAGCTTGTAAATCAATTGGTGGAGCATCTTCAACAATTCTCTGCACAGACATCTGAATAAACTCATCAAAAGAATCCAACTGTTGCCTGACTAAACCCTTTTCGTCAAAATAAGAGCTAAAAAAAAAAGTGCACTAATTAAATTAAGATCTCATTTCATTCATGTACCTTATTTGTCAGCAAGTTTAAGACATATTTATAACAAAACCTTCAAATGCCATGAAATACAGTAAGAAAACACTTATTTCATGAGACATGAATTTCATTCATAGATGCTCAGAAACGTTAAACTCTCTTTCAGTGCTTTAAGACACAAACACTACAAAGTGACTGACTTGCTGCCACCTCTTGGCTAAGCCGTGTATGCACACTCTACCTTCAGTTAGGAAAGGAAACATGACGACAAACATCAGCAAAGGTGGCTGTAGCCAAAGTTTTCAACAACGTATGTAAATGTAAGCTCCTAATCAAGGTGACAATTCTCAGAACTTTTCTTAGCTCTGATACCCTCTATTCCAGCCACACTGAGATTCCCAGCTTCATTCCTCTCTGGATTTCCCCTAGCCTTTGTGTCACCTAGATTCAACCCAACACATCCTAACTGTAAAAATCAAAGCCTAAATACTAAGACCTGCATCCTAGCTTTTAATGATCATAGCTTAAACAAATCTGCTGCGTTAGCTCCTATACCTCAAACTCCTGAAGCCATCCAAGCAACCCACACCTGACAGGATTTCTCGAGAAAACTGGTAACAAACACCTTTGTACCAGTAACTTCAAGCTTCCCCCAAGAAGGGGAATAGCCATGGCTATTGTGCTGTTGCCAGTGAATCCTGTCAGCACAGCCTGCTATCACATAACGGGAAGGAGGAAAAGACCTCTAAGATCATCAGGTCCAACTGTTAACCCAGCACTGCCAAGCCTACCACTAAACTGTGTCCCTAAGCACCACAGCTACACATCTTTTGAGTATCTCCAGGGATGATGTATGAACCACTTCCCTGGGCTGCCTGTTCTAATGCCTCACAACCCTTTCAGTGAAGAAATGTTTGCTAACATCCAACCTACACCTCCCCTGGCGCAACCTGAGGCCATTTCTTGTCTCCTACTGCTCGTGGCTCTGGAGAAGAGACCAACCCTCACCCTGCTACAACCTCCTTTGAGGCAGTTGTAGAGAGCGATAAGGTCTCCCCTGAGCCTCCTTTTCTCTAGGCTGAATAGGCCCACTTCCCTCAGATGTTCCTCACAAGACTTGTTCTCTGGACCCTTTGCCAATTTCGTTGCCCATCTCTGGGCATGCAGCAGGGCATGAACCAAGCCAAGCACAGGGGGACAATCACCTCCCTGGTCCTGCTGGCTGCGCTATTCCTGACACAAGCCAGGATGCCGGTGGCCCTCTTGGCCACCTGGGCACACTGCTGGCCATGTTCAGCCAGCTATTGACCAACACCCGAGGTCCCTATCTGCCAGGCAGCTTTCCAACCACCGGGTGTCTGCAGGGCTCCTTAGTCCCCCAGAACAACCCCACTGTTTTTCTTGAGAGCTGTTCTAGTCTGAAAACACTAAAGCATACAATGTAACACAACTTGACCTGCAGCTGTTACACGTTGCTGGCTAGATTTTACCTTTTAGCACCAAGAGCACACACACACACACACACACGGAAGCATTAACACCTGAGAACTTCATCGAGTCACCTAATCACAATCCAGCACGCCTCTTGCCACAGGTCCGGGGTGATTTCATCGTCGTCTTCATCGTACTGCATATCTGCGGGAAGCACATACAGGTGAGCCCCCAGCCACCGCGCTGTCCCCGGCGGCGCAAGGACCCTTCCCCTCAGCGGCACCCGGAGGCCGCGGCGCCATGAGGGGGGGAAGGGGAGCTAAGCCCAAGGGGAGAGGAGGCCCCGAGGGGAGAGGAATGCCTATGGGGGCGGCCCGCCGCGCCCTCACCTTCGTCCGCGTCGTACATGGCGGCGGCAGGGGGGAGCCGCGGGCGGCGGCCGGGCGGGAACGGGGAGCGCGGCGGCCGCCTGAGCAGCGGCGGTCAGAGCGGAACGGCGGCGCCTGCGCTCGCTGTGACGGCAAGAGGGCCGCCCCCTGGGCTGGGAGACGCAGGCGCGGCCGCTCAGCCCTTCCCCTTCCCCTGCTCGGCAGCGCGGTGCCGCCATGCACCGCCCGGGCTGGGGGCTGCTGGCCCGCCTGGCCCGAGCCCGGCCCTGGTCGGTGGCGCAGCGTCGCGGGGCGGCGGTGAGGGACGAGGAGGAGCGGTTCGTCTTCCTCGAGTACGAGCCGCAGCCGGAGCTGGAGGCAGCGAGGAGCGAGGCGGTGGCAGCGGAGCACCGCCGAGGGCCGGCGGCGGGCAGGGAGCGGCGGGCGGGGGTCGCGGTGCCCCCGGGGCGTCCCGACCCGGCGGTGCCGCCGAGCGGGGTGAGCTGCTCGGGCTGCGGGGCCGAGCTGCAGTGCCGCGACGGAGCAGAGCCCGGCTTCGTGCCGGCGGACAAGTACCGGAGCCTGACGGAGGGCCCGGGAGGAGTCGCGGGGCTGCGGGGGGCCGTCTGCCAGCGCTGCTGGCTGCTGGCCCACCACGGCCGGGCGCTGCGGCTGCAGCTGCCCCCGGAGCAGCACCGGCAGGTCGTGAGCGCTGCCCTGCGCCGCCCGTCCAGGCACGGCCGCGGACCGCTGCTCCTCTACCTCCTGGACGTGCTCGAGCTGCCAGACCCGGTGCTGCCGCAGCTACCGGCGCTGCTGGGCCCCGACGTCCCCGCCGCCGGGCTGCTGGTGGTGGGCAACAAGGTGGACCTGCTGCCCGCCGACTCCCCCGGGCACCTGGGGCGGCTGCGGCAGCGGCTGGAGGCGGCCTGCGTCCAAGCCGGCCTGCGGAGAGGTCTGCTGGTGGACGTCCGCCTGGTGAGCGCCAGGACGGGCTTCGGCCTCGAGGGGCTGGTCAGCCGGCTGCAGCGCTCCTGGAAGTGCGCCGGGGACGTCTACCTGCTGGGAGCCACCAACTCGGGCAAGTCGACGCTCTTCAACGCCCTGCTGCGCTCCGACTACTGCAAGTCCCGCGCCCCCGACGTCGTCGACAGGGCCACCGTCTCGCCGTGGCCAGGTGAGGGGTGCCGCTGCCGCAGTGCCCCGTTGCGGTGGGCTGCGTTTGGGCTGTCTGGTTTTAGTCCTGCCGCCAGCGAGGCACTGTTCTGCAAGCTGGTCTGGGCCTCCCCATGTATGGCCCTGATAAAAGTCAACCAGCAGCATAGTTTTCTTGACCCAAATCTTGCTGCTGGTCAAATTCCAATCCCTTAATTTCATAGAAATTGGCCCTAGGACTGTGCTTTGGTGCTCAGGTGTCTAATTGACAATCTGCCGGGTGGCTGTTGTGTCTCAGATGACCCATGACTGTGCCAGCGTTAGCATTATTTTAATTTGTGAGAGTGCACGTGAGGGTAATTGTGGATTGCAGAGAGACCCCTTTCAACAGGAAAACAGATCTCAGTAGAATCATAGAATATCCCGAGTTGGAAGGGACCCACAAGGATCATCGAGTCCAATTCCTGGCACCACACAGGTCAACCCAAAAATTCAGACCTATGACTAAATGCACAGTCCAAACGCTTCTTAAGCTCTGACAGGCTTGGTGCCGTGACTGTATCCCTGGGGAGCCTGTTCCAGTGCGCGACAGCCCTCTCAGTGGAGAACCTCTTCCTGATATCCAGCCTGAACCTCCCCTGTCGCAGCCTGACACCATTCCCTCGGGTCCTGTCACTGGATAGCACTATCAAGCAGGTGGATACTTCATTTCAGCCACCCTGTCTGGGGAGGCTGTTACTTTACGGGAGCACCTGCTGATGCTTAGCTCTACCTCCAACTTTGTGTTAACTGGGTTTCACCCAGAAGTTGGAAAAGCAGTTTTTTATTCTTGTTCCTCAGAGCATAAATATGACAGGTAGTTGTGGGTCCAGATGTGCCTTTTTTTTTTCCAGGAACAACACTGAACCTATTGAAATTTCCAATTATTAATCCTACGTGTGACAGGATATTCCGAAGGCAGGAGAGGCTGAAAGAAGAGGCATTGAAAACAGAAGATCAGCTAAGCAGTGAAGAAAAACGGTACCTTAATCGCCTTAAAAAGCAAGGTTACTTAGTGGGTGAGTATTGTCCAAGTAAAGGTGTAACCCTTCTGTCCTGATGAAGATACTCACACAAGGGACTGTTAACCCCTTAATCTGCTGCAGAATGCAGCTGGTTTTGGAAAGTAGTTTCTTCCCACTCTGAAAGAACTTGTTTTCATTTAGTTGTGGGAGGAACATTGTATCTGTAGTAAATAAAAATAAATAAATAAATTGTATTCAAGTTATTTTGAGCAGATACTGTTTCCTGAGTAACAGATGCAAAGCATCTGGCTCTTCTCTTGGTAACATCAGTAGTATTTCTTTCAAAATTGTAGTAGCCATTGTAGCTATGGCAGAGGTTTCTTCTGTGCAGTGCACCTCCCATCAATAGGACACTTGCCAACCTGGTTTGGGTAGCGTGGTACTTTACAAGAATATTGCATTCTAGCCTGTGTCTTTCGTTCTGAGAGGAAGATGACAAATTCAATTTTTAATTATCATGTTAGGTTGCAGGCCATAGGGATTGTGTATCAATTTAGTATATATCCTGAAAAGGAGGGTTGCCAGAAGCTAGCTCTGACATGAATAATTCTGCGAGAATCAAAGACACAAAAAAGGGGAAGCGGCCTGATTTACTGGTAAAGGAAATTTTGGAGTATCTGTGATCTGGTCCCTGCTAATGTTTTGGGGCTTGAGGTGTGCTAATAAAGAATTATAGAAGGGATTTATTAGCCTTTTGGCTTTTGAACATGCACATTTCTAGCCACGTAACATCTTTATCACTTTTATATTGCTGCTGATAAGCAAGAGAAGGGGCAGATTTCCAATTGAAGGAAATGCAATTAATAAATTAATTGCAAGTAAGTGAAATGAAACCCTTTCATTTTAATCCAGGAAGAGTTGGAAGAACATTTCAACATCAGAAGTCTAGCCCTCTAATTGAGTTTGACCCTGACATGCTCTCATACAGCATAGATGAAGATCCCAGCCATTCACACAGGAAGCCTAAGGAGAGAGAAGAGTTCACGTACAATGAAGTGAAGGATGCTCGCTGGTGTTTTGACACTCCAGGGATTGTAAAGGAAAATTGTGTAGGTCCTCTCTGGTTCCATGTTTGAGGAGGTCACAGTTTGGGAGGACTGCTCTGCCTCTGTTACACACGTGGGAGAGTTTCTGCTGCAGTCCTGGAGTTCATTTGTTTTGGACGACTGTGAAAATGTGGTTTGTTCTTTGCCTGGGGAGTATCTGTGACGTTACTGCTGTTGTGTTTCTGAATGGTGCGTGCTGTGATCTGTAGGAACTGCGTGACTGTGTCAGCAATGTTCCTAATGAAGGGAAGTAAATGACACTGTTAAAGCAAGTTTCTACCAGTGTTGCTCAGGGAAGTTTGCAGTTTTTAGCTGTGCAAGCCTACTGAAAAATGCCTATTGAAAGGCAATAATGCCTATTGAAAGTGCAAGCCTATTGAAAAAACCTTAGGAGGGTTATCAGTGTTGTGTGACCAAACTAAATCTTTGAGAAAGACCTGAAGCATTCTCCTGGTGCCAGCAGGATCTGCAGTGTTCCTGTTAATAGCTCCAATATGTGAGGCCTTCCTCAGTGTTTCAATAGAGCAATGGCACTGAAGTCAGTGCTGATATAATGTATATGTACAAAAAAAAGTTGTATTTTGTTTTTCCGTTGCTTTGGTGTCTGTACAGAGCTGCAGGTCAGCTTTTTGGGAATGTTAAAAACTACAGGGAGATAGGAAAGGTCTGAAGAGAACAAAGTGCAAGAAAAACTGCTTGATATTTCACACTACATTCCCTTATTAAATTTTTGAGTACTTTATTTTCCATTGGAAATATTTACTTAAAGAAAAAAACAAAAGTCCCCCCCTTTGAGGAGGTAAGGTCTTAGCTTAGATTTTAACCTCATAAATTTCTCCAGCTGTAAGACCTTATTAAGAAGGTATGTCTCCCAAGATCATAAAACCATCAAACTGTAAATTGGATTTAATTTCCCATGACATTTCCTAGCCTCATACGTACAATTAGAGTGCAGTATAGAGCACTTCTTCTGTTCTGTCACTAAATCACTAGGGAACAATCAACATTTAAGAGGGCAAGCTTTGATGACTTTTCAGACCCCTAAGCGGTCATGCCTGCTACAGTGGTGAGCTGGTCTTTTAACTTCTCTGACTAGGATTGTGGACTGTAATGTTGGACAGTGCACCAAACACTTAATCCTATTAGACTCTGCAGCCCAGATAATTGGAGTCCAGGGACATACTGATTCTGATTTGGTTGATAGATAAGATTAGCCAAGCTACTGTAGGCTGTAAGTGTTTACAAATTAAGCGTTTTAAGGTCTTTAACACTACTGCTGGTTTTCTAGTAGATGTCTGTGAGATCATAACCCGCTTTACTGTGGCATTTAACTCTGTGATAGCTAGTTAGTGTCTGCTGTAAAGACAGGACTCCTGTCCTCTGGCTGGAGGACAACCAAGATGGTCTGTGTGACATTTTGGCAGGGGAAGCTTCCAGTTACAGACAGGTTTGTTTGTTTGATTTGTATTTTGGAAGGAGGTGGAACTGGGGAGGGGGCTCTTACCATATGATGGAATTATGTTTTTGTCCATATTCCTTGGAGGTTTGTTTTTAGCTGCTTCCTCATGCCTCCTTTCAAAGTCAAATTTCTGGAAAGCATAGCAAAGGCTATTGATAACGTAAATTGTCATTTAAGCATTGCCAATTACATCAGAAAACCTGCAGCTAGTAGGACAGAGGTTTTTGTTTTTCACAATTGGTGTTAAAAGCTGCCTTGGCTTTCAAACTAACGATTGTCTGCATGTGACCATAGGAAGAACACTAAGTGTTCTGGCTGCACCACAGCCCTTGTTAGTTTGGTCTTTTAACGCCTAAATAAGATTAATCCTTGTGGCCGGACTGCTAAAGACTTGTATTTGCATGACTGGCATGTCTGGGACAGAGCTAGCGGCATTTCCCCTCTGTCTCCTGTGTTAGACATTCTTCACACTGCTCTACTTGATCTATTTCCTCTACCAATATTAATCTGTTGTCACTGTTGAAATACCTTCAGTGTCTCATAGCTATACAATTTATTTTGCAGGTTTTGAATCTCCTGACAGAGAAAGAAGTAAAGCTGGTTATGCCAACAAAAGCCATCATTCCACGGACCTTCATTCTCAAGCCAGGAATGGTCTTGTTTTTAGCAGCTTTGGGACGTGTTGACTACTTGCAGGTAGGGGAAAAAAGGGTTTTTAAGAGCAGCTCCTTCATCTCATGTTGTAGTACCAAACAATAAAAGGCTGCTTGGATAGCTTCCCCAGCCCCTTTCTGAGCTGCCTTTGAGATGACAAAGCTGTTAATAAAGCACTGCAGAAAGTAAAAATGCCTTGGGATGGGGGGTTGCAGTTGAAAGGTGTGATATTTGTTACCAGTGTGCAATATTTTATATTGTGTAGCTGTAGTTGTTTTTGAATGCTGACAGACACCTTCAGGTTGAAGGGCTTCCCATGACATACAAAGGCACAAGGCAGTGAGGGAGGAGAGTAAGTGACAGAAATAACTGGGAAAAGAAGTGTTTCTCCTCATTTCTGTGTTTAGTGAAAGCTCTTTGCAAAGAGAAAAAAGCATGGACATTTTTCTTTCCTGACACAGAACTCTGAAGAATTTGTCTGAGGAAGCAAGTAAATGTACATGGATTTTAGTTTCTGAAAAAATACTTTTCAAACATGCTGTCTCTCTCCCGCACCCCTCCCAACTTCTTTGATTTATTACAAATCCCATGTGATACATCTTTACAGAGCAGTGTGGACCCGGCCTTCCCTCACCTTACCTGTGGAAGGGGCAGTTTCTTCCAGATGTGGATCTACCACTAATGATAGATAATGCCCTTCGCAGTGGTTTGCCCCATTTGGAGAAGGGGGTTGTGTACATGGCTATTCCATTGTTTCAGTCAACTTTCCAAGATCAACGTAGAAATGTTGGATCCTTACTTTGCTAAGGAAACTCTTGTCCTGCTGGAAGAAAAGCAGAAAGGTGAAGGTGACAGGGTGCTTGCTGTAAGTAGAAGTGTACCAGTGTAGCAGGAGAGCTCCAGCATGGGCAGAGAATCCAGAACATGAAATGCTGTGAGATCAGGACAGCCTGTGAGCATGGATGAAGCCAAAGCAGTTCTCGCACATGACGCAGAAGGAGAGGATAGGGCTGGCAGTTCAGACACAGGGTTACCACAGGGGTTGTTTTTGTCATGAGGGGTGTTAGAAATGCAAAGTGGTAGGAGAGGGAACACCAGACAAGAGATGTCACTCGCTTCTCTTGCTAAATAACCAATCCGAGTTTGTTTTGGGGAATTAAACTTGAGCAGACATCTCTTGGATGATTTGCTTGAGCTGATTGGGATGCAGTGGCAGGGGCTGTGGTGTTGGGGGTGCTTTGAGGTGAAGCTGTTGGTGCTCCTCTGTTTGCATAAACCATGGCTGCTCTGCAGTGACACAGGCAAGAACCATTGGTCAGGGAGGGGACAACAATCAGACAGGTTTTCAACACACAGAAAAGAAATGGAGCAAGAGAGCAGTTTGAAGACACTTTTCTGTTATCATAAGTAACGTCCTCTTCGTTTTATTTCAGGGAGAAAAACCTGCCTGGTTTTCTGTTGTGGCTTCTAACCTCTTGCCAGTCCACATTTCTACCCTGAGTAATGCAGATGCTGTCTATGAGAAGCATGCTGGCCAAGAGTTACTAAAGGTGAGGGAAGGAGCTGCTGTCCTGGGCTTTCGGTTGCAGGTGAAGCCTGGTGAAGCTCTGCTCTTTGCAAATGTGAAGTAGCTCGTATAGGGATATTCAAGTCAGCTTTTACTTGGATAACAAAGGTCTAATATCTTTATTCCCACTTGTGCGTTGCTTGCCAGTTCAAGGTGGCAGTACTGAAGCGTCTCTTAGCTGCTAAATCTTTTCTTGTTTTTAGGTTCCCATGGGTGGGAAAGAGCGAATGAAGGAGTTTCCCCCACTTGTCCCCCAGGACATTACACTGAAAGGAGTTGGTACCACTGAGGCAGTTGCAGATATCAAACTTTCCTCTGCAGGTAATTTAACATTTCTTCATTAGTTTGCTGTATGGGGTCTCTATCCTAGAAACATTACTGGGAAGTAGCCTAGCAAGGGCTCAAGCCCCGGTTTCTGCTAAGGGCAGGACTGTCACTAACACAAAACCAGGACAGCCATGACTTACAGCTGAGGCTCAGCAGCCTACAGGAATAGGGGTTGACAGCCATGCTTGTACAGGATGACTGCATTGATGCTCTGGCTGCCACAGAGGTACTACAGCATCAGGAATGGATGTGATCCTGCCCGCTGTCCAGGTGAGAGGGAAGGGGCCGCAGATCAGAAAGCTTTATTAATGTTTTGGTAGTCTCCACCATCCCTCCAAGTTGAGCAGGAAAGAGATGTACCTGGGAAGAGCAGGATGTGGCTTTAGGTGCTGCCTTCTACTGGAAAAGCTCTGGTATTACCTTTGAGCTTAGTTTCTCAAAGAAATCACACCTGGATAGCATGAGTTCTTAGCCAATAGAGGAGTGCTGAGTTGGTGTGAGAGCCCTTGTTCTGATACGGGTGACTCTTCTCACTGACTGCATTTTTTTTTTCTTGGCTCTGCAGGCTGGGTGACAGTGACAGCTCACAAGGAAGAGGAACTGCTGCTCCGAGCCTACGCTCCCAGGGGCACTGACCTGGTGGTGCGGGAGCCTCCACTTCTACCATATATCAGCAGCATCAGAGGGGCCCGGATTGCAGGTTCTGCTGCCTACAGGACCAAAAAGCCGCCTTCCCTGGTGGAAAATCTGAAAACCATGGAGAACAGTTAGCACTTTTCATCATCTGAGCAAGATAGAAGACAGAACAGCCTTTGGAGAACCTTGTTGCCTGTTGATGTTCAACTGACTGACCTGTTCTGACTGACCTGTGAGTATCAGGGAGCAACTCCTTTCCTTGTTCCCTCTTGAAATACAGGATGGAACTCATCTGCCAGCCCTGGGCTGACTTTGCTGCTCAAAGAGTAGGTCTTTTCTAGCAGACATGCTCTTGCTGATCAGAAACTATCACCTAGTTCTCATGGACTTTATGTTGCTTTCAAAGATGAGGGAGGTGGAGGGTGTGGAGAGGAGCAGGGAGTGCTCTGGTGTGGGTATGATGCTCTCAGGGGCTGGCAGTAGTTCAATATTACTGACCAAAAATCAGGCCCTCTCAGTCCTTCAATATCTGGGGCAGACTGGGGAGTGCGATGCCCTACTTCTGGACACAGGAAAAATGAATTAACAAAAAGCAGGTCTGCGCAGGTGCCTGACACAAACTTTCACGACTCACGGCTTGGATTTGGTTTCTGTAGCTTGTATAAAGATTTCTGAAACTGAGGGTGTATAATAAAAACCTTTTAGAGACTTCTTTGTCTCCTTTTGAAATCGCTGGCAAAGCACTCTTGCATGGGCATGTGTCCTGCTAACTACACAAAAGCACAAGCAAGATGGTTTGTGTTAGAGGAAAATGTATCATGCCACGTCTGACAGCCCGAGAGGGATGAGACTGCTGCAGCGAAGTCCTGCCAGGTTCAACCACTGGAGCAGCTGAAGCTGTGTTTACAGTAGACACACGCACGCAGAGCTGACATACTTACGTGTCTGGCCACACAGTTGGCAGACAGACACACAACGCTGAGGTGAACATAGCACCAGCAGACTCATCCTGCTCCCCTCTGGCTGAGTAGGCCATGTCACCTCCTGTCCTGTTAGTCCAGCTTGATCCTCACTAGTGATGATGATCTTGCACGCCTTCCTGCACCCTGTTTGTCACCACGGACAGATGCTCTGACCTGTGGTCTGACTCCAGTTCTCCAGGGAGAACTTGTGTTTCAGTTCGTGCCCGTTGCCTCTCATCCAGTCACTGGGCATGACTGAAAAGAACCTGGCTCTGTCCTCTTTGCACCCTCTCTTCAACTATTTATGTGATTCTGTGCCCCCCTGCCCCCATATGTCTTTTTCACTCCCCCCTTCACCAGCTTTGTTGCTCTTCTCTGAATGCATTCTCTGACCTCAGTATCCTCGTAGTGAGGGGTCCAGAACCAAACACAAGGTGTGGTCTCACCCACGCCAAGTACAGAGGGGACAATCACTTCCCTGGTCCTGCTGGCCACACTTTTTCTGATAATGGCATGAGCGAAAACAGAGGGAAATGCCTCACCTGCCAGCAACTCTTCATTTTGTTGGGTTATCACCCGGGGTCCTTGGCCATAAGGACTGCTGTGCGGGCATGGGGAAAGGCACAGCTCTGTCAGCTGAACTGGAGGTTAGGAGAAGGGTCTGGCTGCGGTCTGCTAAAACTAGCTCGACAAATACAAAACAGGCATCTCCTATAACGTTCCTCTGCTGCTGTAAGTCTGGGGAAAAACACGATATAGAAGACAAATACCAGATGCAGAAAGAGTAAACTGGAAGACCTTTCTCTGCTACAGCACTGGTCCTCAGCGCTGAAGCTGGACGTGAAAAATTGCAGGTGAGCTGTGTTTGGTGTAGCAGGTGCTAGAACTGCATCTAGGAGAAGAATCTTTCTGCCAACGTGAGGATGTGCAGGGGAGACCACGACTCCATGCTGTGTCATTTGGTGTTTCCTGAGACGTGCACGTGGGGCAGCACGAGGGCTGGAAGTCGTGGGGGTGTTCTGTGCTTTGGCAGAGCCCGTGCTGCACCTATCGACTCCACGGACCACGAGAGCAGCAGCCAGCTAGCAACAGCCCCAGCTAGGAACAAAAATGTGTGCTCCTGGCAAATGTTAAACCTCAGCGTGCAGGTTTAATGTGGAAGCAATTAGTGCCTTGATGAAAGCATAGGAATACTTTATATGAGCTCTGAGGGCTGGATTACACTGAGACCGAGGACCTACTCAGAAACACTTCTCAAAGGGATAGCTCGTGTCTATTTTATACCTATGCCAGACAGCCTGAGAGGCAAGACAATTTTTAACGTGTCTGTGGACAACAGCTAATTTAATCTTACCATGGGAGCCAAAAGCAAATGGAGCTTGAGTCTCTGTGCAAAAATGAGGTGTAAGGACAGGGCTGGGAAGGCTGAACCTTCTGGGAAGGTCTCATCTTCATGGATCAGTGTGCTGGGTGCAATGACTTATAAATACTCCAGAAAGGTGAGGAAATCTTCAAAGTGCATTATCAGCAGGACAGCTCAGTTGTCTGGAGTACTGAAATAGATAAATACATAAATAAATAAATAAAAAGCAGCTATGTACCATGGCCAGGTACCTCCAACCCAGGAAAAAAAGCTGCTGCTTTTCATGGCAAGAGAAGAACAAAATGCCATGCAAACGTCACCTTGAGATTTTTGCTCACTGTTAATGCTCCCAAAATAGCCCGTAATGTGGAAGAGGTGCACTGGGCCGGGAGCCCGATGGACCAGAAGTTTCAAGCATCTGCTTCCTGATGGTTTATTTTCATGTGATTCACGACTTGTAATTACCTGTAAACTCTTCGCTGGCAACTGATTTCACAGACCTTGTAGCCAAACTGCCGGTGCTTGTCCAGCATCATTCAGGACAGAGACCGAGGTACCTTGTGGGCATTGACTTGCCCTCTCCATCCCCCTGGTAGCAGAGTTGTGCCTATGACGGTGGGCTCACAGCAGCCTGAAACACCAGAGTGCTCTTGACCAGCTGCTCAAGGATGACAATGAGTTGGTGATAATGTCACATTTCACAGAGACTGGGTGCCCTGGTGTGGCTGTGGCCAGAAATTTTAATTAGTCTGTGCCCCACCTTCCCAACCTAGCCCCACCGTGCAGCACTAAATCAAGAAAGGGGGACGGGAACCTCAAACCATCAGGGTTACTCTGGACAGCTCTGAGCAGGGCTTGAAATGCTTTTTGGAAGGAATAGAGCATAAAGGGGAGGAAAAAGTGTAAGCTGTTTATAAAAAACAGGTTCTCCAGCTCAGCCTTCTTTTCAGTTTTGCTCCATGACTGCAGGGCTCAGGCATGCTGAAAAAACAGTGCAAAGAGCAAGGCTGGATTGGGGGCAGGCAAACGTGCTGTGCTGCACGTGTGTTAGACAGGAGCATGTGCTATGCTGCCAGTATGTGTACAGTGCTGCAGATACGTGCTGCAAGTGCTATTTACATATGAAAACAACACAAAGAAACAAAAAAATACCAAGCCAAAATCATGAGCTTTGTATTTCATCGAGTTCACATGCTGCCTTGGTACCACACAGCCGTGCACTTCTGGTGCACAACTTAGCATAAAGCAGCAAGTTTTCAGCCTAGTAGGTGTTCCCCTGTTTTCTGCAGCAGTGCAAGAAGCTGGTTGAAGGATGACCTGACTATAGGTGTAAGGGAAAATTGTTTCTCACATTGGCAACCTACTTGTGTTATTTCTGAGATTTCACCCGATTTTGTCTCTTTCTGGAGGGAAACAAGCATGAGCTGGCTGTGTAAAGGGCAGGGCCTCCTCTATTGATCCTCTCTGAAATAATAATTAACTCACACAGCACAGGCGGAGGAGAGGCACAGAAGTACCCTTTCATCTCTATGCCACACTCTCAAGCCATCTCTCTTGCAGCTCATAATTAGGATTGGGTACCACGCCTGTTCCCTGTCCTAACACGCCCCCCCTTTATGATAACCTACACACGTTATCTACAAGACTTTAAGCAGAGCAAGCCAAAACGTGCCCCTTACCTGGTCCCAACCCCTCCATCCTGCACCCTCCAAGGCCATGTCCTGTAGCAGCAGTGCCCCCTGCTCTTTGGTGCTTCAGCATTACCTGAAACCCAAATTTTCATTGACAGACTGACCACCACCCTTGGGGGAATGAGAGAAATTGTATATAAGAAAACGATCAATCAGTAAACATAAACACTCACTTCTTGTGCTTTGTGGAGCACCCCAAATTGTTCAAAGCTTCAGCAACTGCATATAAAACTATCCCCACGATTTAATCAAGCATCATTTGCCTTGGTTCCCATGGCAAAGAAGAAGATGCCTACTACTAACGTACCAGGTAAGCATGGCCAAGCCTTGGAAGACAAGTTAGCATCAGAGATGCAGGATACATCGGGCTCCACAGCTCTCAAGACATTTTCAGTATCCCTATACAGCCAGTACCATAGCCATGGAGAAGACAGGTGACCTCATTTTTATAAATCTACTATGAATTCCCCAAATCATCAGAACCACACATCCTTTGGGAACGCAAGAAGAACTGCCACCAGCATTAAACCTGAAATTCAGATCTGCAACTTCCATCAAGCTGTACTTCTCACACAGGCCCAGCATTACGTTTGAACCAAGTCTGTATCTCTCACTTCGTGCCTAGCTTTAATTGGAGTAGGCAGAGAAATGAATACAACATGATTAAATGGAAAAAGAACATATTTCTGGAGCCACAGTCCCTTTCTGCAGTCAAGACTGCACATGCATGCACTTGGCAGCTATATACTGGCTCCCCACATCATTCTGTCCTGATGTCTTGAAGAGATGCAATGATGCTTGCATTGCTGCTGCCTTCAGTTAAAAACATCTCTGGTAGCTATTAATAAGTAGTAGATAGAAGCTGCAAGTTCCTTAATAAAGTTTATTTAATCATAACTATGCTTAGGAAAATACACTTGTAAGGGTTAATATAATGCAATTTAGTTTAACTTTACACTACATTTTGGACAAAAGACTTATACATGTCTTAAGTAAAAACAGGATGTATGATCTGGCTTGTTTTACATCTATTAAAAACGTAGAAAAGGCTGTCATGCACTACAGTAGAAAGAGCATGAAAAAAAATTACCTTTGGTTTAAGTCAGAGAATACAAGTATTGCACTGTAAAAGCATCAAACATGGTGCAACCAAACATCATAAACACATTTCCGTGCCAGCTTACAAAAGTTTGTTAGCTAGTATAATTTTAGAGGGAGGAAATATATGTACACGTAAAATAATTCCATAAGCTATTTGGATTCTGTTAATATTGTACGTATGCCACATATCTACAGAACTGCCATTCAAGAAAACTTGAATTTGGTTAATACTTTTCAGCTACATCTGTTGAATCTAAGTCTGTTGAAATTAATGACGCTACCACATCTTAACTGGCCTGTCAGTTGTCAAACCTTCTTTTTTTCAAGTAACGAAGTTTCAGCCTAGATCATCAAAATCCAAAAACATTGGATTATGAATGCAATCCACTTCTGGATCATTTCTTAGGGCAGTTACTTTGAGTGTATGGATCCACACAGGCAAAAACCCCACACACCGCGTTGCTCAGCCAAGGACTGGCAGTGTAGAGCTATCCTTGCGCTAATCCCTCCAACCATGAATTGGAACACTCGTGTAGGTTACTATTATCGAGACAAAAGAAATTGCTAGTATTGGTCAAACTGACACAGAATAATTTAAGAATATTGAAAAAGACAAAAGTCATTGTTTAAAAAGGAGATACAGCAATGTAAAACCACCACATGTGGTAGGTTACCTAATTCATACACTCCACATCAAATATTCAATATTAGACATTTCTAACATTTTAGATACACGTGACACAGTAAAATCTTTGCTGCTTTAATGTAACATACTCCCAAATCTTGGCCTTCACCAAGCAGATAATTCCAACACAGCTACGTACCAACAGTAGGTATTTCAGGACATTGCTGGTAAGGGTCTCAAACAGACTTTTCTTCTTAATATTTCAATATTAAGATTATCTTGTGGTAAAAACACTGCTTAACAGAAGCACCGTTGTTTTCAAAGAGTTCTTGGTAGATCAAGCATTAAAACCTTGACCACTTCCCAGAAATGTGCTGAAGAGTATCTCAAAAAACCACACTTTTTTTTTTAATCTCATAGAGAGAGATTTCAAGTCAGTCTACACCATATTTTCCTTTAAAAATTAAAAAAAAAAATATCAGGCCAGTCCATAAGTTTATCTGAACATAGCTGAAGTCCTTGAAGTCTCTCAGAAGACGGCAAATGCCAAAGGGGAGCTATAAAATCTCTACACAGTACTGGAATTCCCAGCATCTGTTCACATTGCTCACAAATGGTGGCAACATTATATATGACTGGGGAAAAAAAAAAATATCTAAGACTATCACAGCTGGTTGTCTAGGAAAACAATTCATCTAGGTTTATTTTCTTAATGTTTAACATAAATATAGTTGCAACATGATCTTTAGTTGACACTGATTGTCACAGCCAAGGTAAGGATTGAATGCTATCTAAGCAAACAAAATATCACTATACAGCTTGTTTCTGCCATGAGGGATGTCCTCCCTCTCAAATCTTTGGCCTCCTATTATACCAATCTCTCCCAAAAGGAGAAGCAACGTAGTATTGTTGTTCTCTATTCATTCAAGAGGGTTTGTTTGGAGAGGAAGCTGACATGGGGACAGGCAGAGAAAAACGGGGTATGTTCCAGAACATTTTAGGTCATAAAACTCACTAATACTGATTGACCTCTTCTCTCCAAACACCTGCCTCCAAATTTGCTTCTTTGGAGTTGACAAGAAGCTACCCCCAACTGCTCCGGCTGAAAAGGGAGCTACAGGTGGTGTTCTGCAGCACAGATGAGACGGGAGTGTTTTGCTCTTTCCCTGCTTATTTGGATTTTGTTCACACTTTACTGCTATAAGCAGCAGGCATGCAATCTCTTGCATGTTTGTGTGCGCCAGAAGAGAAATCTGCTTAGAATTAAAAACTCCTGCAGTGGTAGTTCTTGCATACAGACCTAAGATCACAATCTTACGTGTTTCTCTCTCTGCATGGAAGCAGGATGGTTTTATTAAACGCAACTTGAATGAATAAGGAGCAGGAATTCCTACAGTTTTTAATACCAGGTTTGTTGCTTACCAGTTATCTTTATTTGTGTTTTTTTGTTTGTTTGTTTGTTTTTGGTGAGACATTAGATTTTGATGAACCATACTTACATCAGTGCTACTTTTTTTTTTTTCATGTTCATGAAGTTTGACTGCTGTCCATTGTGGAAATTAAAACAGGAAAAAAAGATCAACTGGACTTTGCAGAACTTGCAGACATTTCCACTGAGAGCACGTATTGCCCTGTCTGGTGATCCCAAATTATAAATTAGAATTTATTCTTCTGTATATGTATTAAAAATATCAGAAGTGACATTTTTATGAAAAAAAATGTAAAATAGTGTTTTGAAACTGCATTGGTATCCTTTTGCTCAACAGCTATACAATTTTAAAGCTAGTCAAAAATATATAGCCAAACAGTTCATAATTTCATGCACAATTAGCAATACCCCACGAAAACAATAAAAATATGCAGTAAAGAGCATCACAAAAAAAACTGGCCCATGGTAAGCAACGAATCTGAATGTTTTGAAATAAAAATGGCTACACAAACAAAACCAAACATGCATATATAAAGTGTACATGTACTGCACAAGCGCTATTTCTAAAGGATTAAACTGCATAGGTAAAAACAAAAACAATGTGCAATATTTTAAGCCTTTAAAGCACAGAAAAAAAGCAGAAAATTAAAAATAACAAATTTACTTCCCCACAGCAGAGCCAAGTATGCATCATAGTTAATAAGACATTAATCAAGACAGGTTCTCCAATCAAAAGTTGGAAGGACTAACCCCAAATTTTGGCTCACTGTTCACACTTAGGGGATCTGAAATGTACACTCACAATTATAATTATCTTCAACAGTCATGTTCATCGCTAGCCAACTTTGATTTGTTTTTACAAAGTGCTCTTTTATGTAATAGAAGCTATCGCCCTGGTAGAAAAAACATAGTAGAGTAGTTTTTACCACTTCGAACGTCCAGACACATTACGAAGAACTAAAACAAAGGCAGAGGAGAGGGGAAAGAGATGAGTTGGCTGCTAGAACAAAAAGCAACTGTCAGTGGCTCTATAAACATCCAACTTGTGTATGAGTTGCTACAGTCTTGTTCCTAAAATTCTATTTATAAAATAACTGCATAAGCTAACAGACTAGAAGCAGACAGACTTTACAGGACACAGCCTCATACACCCTACCTGCCTTCTCTAACGAAGAGATCCAACAGTTAATGAGTTCATTACATAAAAAGTTGTCAAAAATATTTTCAACTGAAAAATAAATCCCAACGCAGACTCTAAAGCAAACCATGCTTAAAAAAAAATAAATCTACAGTATCTGTACATGAGCTATATAAGATCTTACAAAAGATACACATACCCCGAACCCACAGCTATTTATTTCTACTCCTGCCCTTTTGTCGCCTTCTCGAGATAATATACATTGACCAAGTGGCGATTGAGGTGCTTGCTGTATTCGCCCTCCTTTCTAAACGAGCGGTCACAAAAAATACACACATAGTTCTCCCTGACCACTGTGCTGTCTGCAGCTCCCTGTGATGCCTTTGGACTCGCTTCCTCTTGCACAGAGTGAGCGCCATTTAACCCCGAATCATCGCTTCCTTCTGATATGTTGTCACTGATGTCGCTGCCTTCGTGGCTGTGGATACCCTCATCCTCCTCCATTTCCTGAGATTCATTCCCTGCTGCGTTATCCGGAGATGGTAAGGCCAGCGCTACTTTAGGGCTCTGCATGCACCCTTCTGGGGGCGCAGGTGCTGGCACGGCATCTCCTGTTGGCTCTGTCGCCGGCAGGTGCGTCTTAGTCAGGTCCATCGGGTCTGGGTTACTCACAGTTTCTGCCACGCAGGCTTCCTCTGGCTCCTTCTCAGGCTCCAGATCTGGTAATGCATCCATGGGCTCATCCAACGTGTGTTCAGAAGACGCTTCCTGAGGAGATTCTTCAGAGCAAGCGTTTTCCTCTGATTCCACCTTCCTCTCCCCTTTTTCACAAACGGCGTCTTTGCTCTCCTCTGCTGCAGCAGGCATGTCTTGATCCTTCACCTCACCTTCTGCGTTTGCATCCTGCTCTGGCAGACAAAGCTGTCCTGGGTCTTGTGCGCAACCTCCTTTAGCACTGACGCTCTCCCCCTCGCGAGCATGACCACCATCATCATCTGATGATGATGCTGTGCCAGCAGGATCTTGCTCCTTCACCCGGTCACTGCTCAGACTGTCAGGCTTCACACACCCATCTTCTTCTCTAAGAGGACACTTGTCTGGCATCTCCTCTTCCTCGATCTTCTCCTGATCAGGTCTACCGCTTTTCCTACTGTGCTTGTTTTTCAGAGCTTTCTTTTTTTTGTTTTTCTTAAGGCAAGAATTTTGCCTTTTAGGCTCCTCCTCTGGTGCGTCATTTTTTTGAGCTTCCTGGTAGTCTTTGGGCTTAGTTTCCACTTTCTTTTTCTTTTTTGTTACTGCTGAGATGTCATTTGCAGGCTCTTGCTTTGAGGAATTTACTTCTGCCTCTGCCTTTCTTTTGATCTTCTTTGTTTTACATGGTTTCTCAGTATTTTTCTCAGTTTTAATATCCACCTCCTTGTTTTCTGAAGCTGATTTCCGACTTCTGGTTGTCACCTGGCCTGCAGAAACACTGGTTGCTGGCTTCTTTTCCTTTGCTAAATTCTCTTTTTTCTCCACTTTCACAGTTTTCTCCGTTTTCTTTGTGGCTGACTCCCCTTTTGTTTGCTCCTTCTCCGCCTTGTCATTAACGCTCTCAGAAAAGTCAGCTTCGCTCTTTTTAGTCCGTAGCTTCACCTTGGAGACATCCATGGTGATGTCTGAACAATCGGGATGCCTGGATTTGATGTGATACTGCAGGTTGCATTTTTTAGATGCCGCGTAGTCACAAACAGGACAGAGAAACTGGCGCGGGTTGACGTGGAGCTCAACATGCTTTTTGAAATTGCTGCGGTCGGCCGTTTTGTAGTCACAGTGTGGGCAAGTCAGAGGCTTCGGCCCATTGTGAACCTGCCGTGCATGTCGAGTTACTTCATGCTGGTTTGAGGCCACGTAGCTGCACTGATCACATTTGAATGGCTTCTCACCTAAGGAAGGAAGGGCGGAAGGGAACGATGATGATTATTAAGCACGGGGGTGGAAAGGAAATGGCATTGTGCTAATACAGGCACAGAGATACGAAACTCAAAAAGGAAAGAAAAATTATCCATGCGCCTTTAAAATTAAATACTATCAACATAGGAAATCCACAAGTCACAAACACATCCACAAGACACCAAAAACGATATACAAAAAAAAAAAAGAAAGAGAGGAGGGGCAAAGATTGGGAGGAAAGGGATCCACAACCAAACAAGCGGTAACAACGTCACGGGTTCTGGCTATGCATACATACCGGCAGAGATCTCTCTACAGTAATATTAGCAAATGGAATCCATACCCAACTGGTCCATTGAATGCATTGTAGAAAAACGGAAATGTAACATTTGATGAATAGCAGTTTCACACAAACGTTTCAAAAAGTCCAACTTTACACAGATTTAGCATACTTCATGCTTGCATTGAAAAAGAAGTAAGGGAAAATAAGCTAGCAAAAACCAACGCCTGTGAAAGAAACACCCTGCTTAGATGATCTTTGCCTCTGATAGTTCAGTTTGCTGGAGTTTATGTTTCAAACATGATGTGCTGGCTGCGGGTTACTCTTGGCAAGGCAATCCTAGGCATTCTAAAGCCATCGTGTTACTCCTGAAATCCGCATTTACATTTCTGAAATTACTCTTGCATAAGTGTTTTCGAAATGCTAGGTTTAGTGCACGCTGCTGCAGCCGAACTGGCTTTCCATTTACACATCAAAGCATGCAGGAAAAACACTTTCAGCACAATAAATCAATACAAAAATACTTTGAGAATATTTGTACGTATGCAAATTCAGCTGAGGAACTCGGGATGCTCTCGAGCTCTAAACCAGCATCTCAAAACTGACCTGCAGAACTAATGCACGCCACTTCGAAGGTACACTGAAAAGCCACTCCAGGCCCTTATGCCCATGGCACAATAGTATTTCTACCATCCCTCCAACCCGCTGCCCCAACACTGCCCCTACTCATGTTGCTCCTCTGAAGCCCCGTGACTCAGGAGACCAGAGCAGCCTGCAATTAACGTGAAGTCGCTGTGACTGCGGTGTCCGTTTGTGTGTTAGCCACACAGACTGTAACAGGTTGCACTGCCTCCCTGGCAAGAAGGGTTGGTGACACTTGTTGAGGAGTCTAGAACATTTCATTTCTGCCTGCAGCATCTCTTTATTATTTAATGAAGGATTAGTTTGATTCAGCCCATCTTCTTTCCTTCCTCTCACCTCTTTCTCGACTCCCAGTGACCTTTTCCACAAGCTTAACCTTGAGGTGCTTCATTGGTCATACTTCTGCCAAGGACGGACCTTATTCACCTACGCTTCATGCATCAGCTTCACGTTATATACAGTGAGGACAAGATAGACCCGCTCTTACATGCGTTTGAACAAGCTGTTCCAACCGCACAGAGTGCTCAGAAATGTTGAAAAGCCATATCCAACAGGGTAACGCACACATTATACACAGAAGGCTTGAATCTGTCACCTCTACCAAATCCGAAGTTCTCATTGTGCAAGTGGAAGTGACATGCTAAGGCGGCTAAGATAGCTACAGTAATGCAGCAGACTATAAAGCACTGTACTTCACTGCCTTACACTTGAAGATAGTTAGAATCAGCACTGGTTTGCCCTAGAAGTCCAGCCTATGAACTGCAAGAATCTGGAAGTTGCTCAGAAGTTGCCACAGAAACGCCTGGACAAGGGGGCAAGGCAAGATGGGCAATAGAAGTTATGACGGCTGTTAATAAAAAACCCTGAGAGCAATGTCCTATGTGCAATCCCATTTCTGTCAGCACTTCTCATGCCCTCCTTCCCAGAGCTTCAACTCAATGACCAAGGGCAAATCCCACTCCTCGTCCCCTTTGGATTTCAGACTTTTTTGCACAGACAAGGGGAGAAGAGGATGCTCAGGAAATAGTTTCCAGGCTCAGTAAGTTTTGACCAAACCATTTGCAAATCCACATTTAGCCCAGAGGTTCAGTTTAAAAATGTGGGTTTTTGTTTGTTTGTTTGTTTGTTTTGTTTTGTTTTTGTTTCTGAAAGGATGTTTCAACTGAAAAATTCTCAAACCAAAATACTGGCACGTCATTTTTAAGCTGGCTATTTTCGGTGGGTCCAAACCCCCATCCCACAACAGTTAAAAATGCCTTCTGGTGTCAACTATCGAAATCGAAACAACCACTGTTCACCAGGCTTTTACTACTGTTTGCTAGGAATAGGAATTCGTCTAGGTTTGGTCAATTCAGATTTTAGCAAACCAAAAGCATCTACCTCAGCTATCCTAAGAGGGTCACTAAGTACACCTGTGCTCGCGTTTAGCATGACTACGGAGTAAGAGCTCAGAAAAAAATGCTGCTATTTTATTCAAAAAACAGAACAAAACAAAAAGATTCACAAGAGAGCAGGAGATAGTTTTTAACACCACAGCTTTGTGATCAATGATGGGAAATAAATGCTAGTGAAAATTGCTAATTCTGCCCTGTAGTGCCACAAGACTGAATCATCATTTGTAAAAAACTCCTGAGTTTGCTCATTTCTCCCCTGTGCCAGAAGTAGGCACTGTTTTGAATCTTTTTGTAATACTAAGCAAAAACTAAGGGTTTCCTCGGAGCTCCTCGATGCGATGAGATCACAGACATCACAGGGGAGATTCTCAGCTATTCACACCTTTCCCAGCTTCACTGATTTGAACTGAGTTATTGCAGCAGACAGAAGGCAAGAATTTGTTCCTACATCATTACAATGTTGTATTTACTACTAGACTAACTAAGACTACTATGGCAGTCCTATGAACCTCAGAATGCATCTTGGATAGTGAAGGGAAAGAAAAAAAATATGTTCCCCCATTATCACTTTTATTAATGGCAGTATTTTTTTAGCAGGTAAGGACAGCCTTCTCTGTTAAAACCAGTAGCTAAAGCTCAGGCCATACTGGATGAGATGACCGCCTCATCTCATCCAGAACCACCCCCTTTTCCTGAGCCATGCTGCTGCTGCTGCCACCGCCACCCCCTTACCAACCTGAGTGGGTGCGCATGTGCCTGGTTAAATGGGTCTTCTGAGAGCTGGAGTAGGGACACATAGCGCATTGATAGGGCCGCTCTCCTGCGAAAACAAAACAGAAGAAAACAAAAACACCAGAGATTAATCACTGAAACACAGCTGATTCCCGTACTTGGTTCCCAAACCATATATGCCAGGCTGTCACAGAACCCCCAGTTGCATTTCAAGACACATTATCTCTCAGAAAAGGGTCACGGCGAGAAGCATGTGCCTGAGCTGAGCCAGCAGATGTGTCATGCCTTATGAATGAGGGACGGTAATGACGGGACAGAATATTAGAGAGGGACACCCTGCTGTGGTCAGGCAGTAACCCCAGGCAAAAGGTGATAGGGACGGCCACCTTGAGGAAATCATAAGCCACCAGAGCTGATTTTTCTACAGTATTTTCTGTCATCAGTCCAAAGACACACAGAAGATATAGACCCTGTAAAAAGCCAGGTACATTTTTGCTTCCTCTAACACCTTACCTGAAACCTCCATGTTTAATGTGGATTAAGGGTGGAGAGAAACTACCCCCACATCTCAGAACTGCATTTTCCAGAATGCAAGTGCAAGAGACTGGGACATAACGACAATCTTTTATTGGCAAAGTGAAATTGTCTGGAACGTGGACAAGCACAATGCCTTGCTCAGCGAAACTATGCTGCTAGCACAGCAGCAGCACTTTGAAGACTCAAATTCCTCCACCTGCAGTTTTTGTTTCTGGAGAACTAATGGAAACTAGCCTGCCATAAATTAGGTCTCCACAAGAGAGTTAGCTTGTGTAACTACCAGTACACTTGAAAAATCCTTTTCAAGTGAAGACAAGCCCAAAATAAAGGCTGACAGTTTTAGAAATAACATCCATTAGGCAGGTCCAGATAAGTCCTAATTTTTTATTTTTATTTTTTGCCTCAAACTGCTAGCACATTCAAGAGATTTAGGCTGCTTTGTCTCCACTACAAGTTGTGAAAACAACTTTTTATTTTAGAGGAGATACGCCTAACAGGGGACGGCAGTAATGGTGGGAAGGGAAAAGGATATTCTCAGTTGTAATATTACTCAAGGCATACTCAGCATTACACCACAGCAGTTTGCTACATCAATCAAAGCATACAGCCAATGTCCTCCCCAAACCACTGAGATCCAGACATCAGCAAAAATCCTGTGCACAGCCTATGCGTTCGCTTTCAGAGCGTAGTTTTATCTGTAGCAGCAAAGACCTCCATCTGCTAGTATAGGCCGTGAGGCTCCGCTGCTGGTCTTTGCTGAATTAGCAGTAGGAGCAGTCTTTGTAATGCAGACAAATCCCCCCCCCCTTCCTTCCTCCCATTAAATCATTTGGATTATCACTCGTTTGTATCAGCAACTTAAACACAAATTCACCCCAACAATCATAGCCTCCTGCACCACGCAACCTCTTCCCCCCCCCCAAGATTTCCAGTTAAGACAAGGTTAAGTCATGTACAAGAGACGGGTAGGGCTTTTGTCATACAGAAATGGTTGTGGCTTTCAATGAGTCTTTATGCCTGGCTAGGTCACAAGGGCTGTTTTATAAAGTGCTATTCGCCAAATATTGTGATTTTACAAGCTCATTATATGCAAACAAGCCACCAAAAAACTCTCTACGAGACACTCAGAGAATAAACCCCGACCTGGCAAAAGCTGAAGCAGACACTCAGCTCTATGCAAATGAACAGGCAGAATGATGTCAGTGAACAAGTTCAAGATCACCTCCTTACTAAAGCTTTTCTTCCTGTGCTACTAAAAGCTCTGCTTGAAACAAAATTGCTTCCATCAAACTTCCAATCCAGTGTGGCAAACAAGAGAGATCTCCTATGGCAAACAAAATAAAAATACAGCAGTTCAAAGCTAGGCACCAAACACTGGGACTGCCTGAAGAAGGCACCTTTTTTATATAGCCCTGTAAATGACTTTCGGTTAAGTTTCCTAGAAATCGTTTCTGGTAAGTAAAATAGAAAAATAAAATAAAATAAAGCAAAATAAAATAAAATAAAATAAAATAAAATAAAATAAAACTAAACTAAACTAAACTACTGCATTCTGTCTTGCACTTAATACAGTTCCAGGATCAGTAGTAGGAAGTAGCTGAGGGGGGTAAATCAAGTCCAAACTTGCTCTAATATATCTAATGAGCACAAATGAGTCTAGGTGGCTCTGTCCCTGACACACACAGGCCTTTCTACCCCATCAGCAGAGGAAGGGATGGCCTTGAGTATCTCCAGACACCAGGCTCTTCCAGGTGTAGCTTTCCCAGCAGACAAGATTATGACCTCCTGCGGGATGCTTAAACCACCCTCTGCCCAAGGTCCCCCCTGTTTGTCAGCAGCCTATCCCACAGCTTTTAGTTTTTAGTCCAGGACGGATTCACACACACCCGCTTTTCCACAGAGATGCGAGCACAAGGCACGCAGATAACATCCACCTGCTTTCCTGAGGTCCCCAGACACAGAATAGATGCTTCCTCCGCCATGCACTGCCCTAGCTTGCAGCCCCCTTCCCTCCTCTGGCATTTGCGTGTGTCCTCATTAAGTCAATTCAGTTCACTACCCAGCAGAAAATAAACTTGGGGATGAAGAGAGGGATATTTTACTGACATTTTGGTAAGCTGAATCTATGAAAACAATGCACATTTACAAAGGAATCCACTTACTTGAAAGATTTTTAGTCAGGTGAGAACCGGCAGAAAGATCTGCATGTGCCAGCTTTTAAGTAAGAGCTAGCAAAGAGAGTAGCTACCAGAGTGAACTAAAAAGTGCTGAAACCATAATTATTCATTTTCAGCTTAATTAAAACAATGAAAGGACATGACAAACCAAACCAAAAAAAAAAAACAAAAAACTTTTTTAAAGGAGAAAAGGGGGATTGGACAATATTCTACATAGTTTAACTTGCCTTTTTCTTTTTTTTTTTAAATACAGCTCACCAGTAATGAAAACACAGCAGCACTTGTCTGCTGAAAACTCTCAACTTCAGGGAACTCTGCCTGCAGCTTTGGGAAATTAGGATTGTATTGAATAGTTTCCGTCACTGATTTTCTTAAGACTGCAGTTCTCAGAGCTTGCAGAAAGTTTCTCAGCTCTACAGTTGCTGCTATCACCCTCTACTGCCTTCTCCAACTGCAGTGATAAAACAAGGTGCTTCCTCAACAAGCACGCGTTCAGGGTTACTTCCCCTAAAACTCAATGAGGGCTTTCAGAGATCGGAGTGGGAACCTGGTGTCACACAAACACAAGCAGGGATGAATTTGAAGTCGAGACATATGTAGAACAGGCACCACAGCATGAGCTCACAGTTGGCAGTGAATTCCTGGGATGATTTATTTAGTTTTCTCCTACATTTTGTCATTTTCACCTGGTCTCTTTCCTGTTATCTCCCACAATACATATAATGAAAACACACTGGAGGACAAAAGGTACCATTTTCCTAACACCTCCTAAAATAACCTTTGTTTACTTGTTTAGGAAAAAATATCTAGACAAGACTGATCTCCTCTAAACAACAGCACACAGCTATTGTTAAGAGAATAGTATTAACATATCAAAAATCAAAAGAGACCCCCCCAGACCCTTTGTCAAAGCAGACACTAAGGCATGCTCGTGAACCCAAACCGCTCCACAGTGCTTCACCACACTTCGGCTCAGGCCCAGCTCCAAGGTCTCAAGTGTGCAGCCCTCCCCTTCCAGACAGCTGCAGAAAACTAAGCAGAAGCCTCGAAACCACTCATGTCAGCAGTGCGAAATGTAACTTCAAAGAAGCAATTCGACAGCGTTTTTGTTCACCTCCAGTAAAGGGAACCGAGTCAGGACATCACACAAGAAGCTAGTTAGCGAGTCTGCTCTCCGACAACCTGCAAGTAAAGTATGAATGGCCCCTCCCCACCCACAAAAGGCATCAGGAGGCAAAGCGATTGTACCTCGCTGCCCTAAGAAGAGGATGTGGCTGCAACATCCCCTCTCAGACTTGAGCCTTTAGTCAGAAAGGAGTCTCAAGTTTGGCTGCACTTCAGCACTTCCCATGTCAGGGGCTGCGGAGGCTCTCTGATACAAAGCAAGGTATTTCCTAATCAGCTGCAGCCCCAGCTCACACAGACAGCTGCACGACTGAAGGCCCTCTGAATCCATTTGGTATAAATCAGAGCAGAAAGGGGCCTCATACTTTTCCTGGAGATTACAAACTGACATTAGGAGAAGACATGAAAACAAGCCAAAGTCTCGCTTGAGGGTTCCCTGTAGGCCAACATTAGTATGCATCTACTTTTGGCTACTGCAGTGATGCAGATCTTAGAAAAAAGTAAGGGCCATTAAGGGAAATTTATTGCCTATGAACACTACTCAACATTTACTATGACTTTGTAGATAGGAGAGAGCACTTTCACACGTGTGCATCATCTTTCTTCTAGTTACAACTTAGTCAAGTTTCAGCTTGGTCTCAAGCCACAATTTTCAAAACCACCTATGTGATTTAGGCATCTTTGGTCAACCTGCTTGTTTTCTTCTCACAAAACATCAGGACTTTGCAGACCCTGGCAATCATCACACGCACACTTTGCCATGCCCTCTTCAAAAAAGCTGTTTACAATTAATAAAAAGGATGCTCTTTGTCTCCCTTTGGGCCCCTGACATTGAGAGATCTCAGGGCCTTCTTAAAATTGCAGACTGGAGCTCAAACCAAACCCCCATCTCACAGGCTACAACCTGGTAGCACCAAGTACAACAAGAGAGCACAGAGTCTTATGAGGGTGGAACAAACTCTGCAAAGAGAAGAATCATGGTTTGCATCATCCGTTCAGTTTCACAGTACTTACCAAGCTTACATCAAAAAAAGATCAAAGACTTACCTGTGTGAGTTCTAATATGTTGAATATAGTTGTTTTTCCTGTCTGAAAAATAGGAGCACTGCGAGCAGGTATACACTTTCCTAGGAAAGTGATTTCTTAGGTGTTTCTTCCAGTGATATTCACTGACAGTAGTATAAGTGCATATGGTACACTTGTAGACTCTCTCATTTTCTCCTGCTTTGTTGTGGTGCTTCAGGTGAGCCAGATAGTGATCATATCTGTTAGTGTTATAGCCACAACGATCACAACGGATCGGGCCCTTGGAGAAATCCACCTCTTCTGTGGTGCAAGAATCAGACTCCTTGACCTGGGCTTGCTTTTCTGCATTTTCTTCCACGAAGAACTTCTTAGCACTGTGAACCCTGATATGATGCACAAATTCTTCTTCAGACTCTGCCTCGTACTGGCAAGGCTTACAACGAAATGGCTTGCTCTTTAAGCTCTTACACTTGTCCTCTGTGCTTTCTGGAGTACCTGGTGCTTCCAACGGGGCCTCTTTGTCCACACTAGGAGTCTCAGGAGCAGGGCAAGCAACTGGACCTTCGTTTTCCACACTAGGCACTTCAAGAGAGCTTAGTTCCACACCTTCAGGTGCCTCACGGTCACTCTCTGCAGTCTGGGTATCTTCCATACCCTCTCCATCGCTATCTGAGAAGTTGCTGTCCCCCACCGTCGTCAGCTCTGCCATCTGCCTCTCTTCCCCCACCAGGTAATCGCAGCAGTTGCCGTTCACTTCTCCTGTCAAGGCCACATTCGCCAGCATAATAAGCTGAGGAGCTGCCAGCTCGGCTTTCGAGAGGTCGTGTAAGTCGTACATGTCGTTAGACAACGCCATGCCGATGTTAGCACTGCCGGGAAACAGACTGCTCCCACCGGACTGTCCCAGCACCTGAGTTGCCATAGCAGCAGTTCTGTGGGAAGAGAGAAAAGGCACACCTGTAGGCACCCGGCCTGCGAGAAGGCCTCGTGCTGTCCGGGCAGCACTTCAGCTAACGCCGGAAAGTGACACCGGAAAGTTAAGGCGGAGGAAAACCAAACAAAGCGGCCCACGAAGGCCTCGAAGGAGCTCCCTCCGCTCCCTCCCAGGAGCTCGAAACCGAGGAGCCCACGGCGGGGAGGGGCCGCCGGCGGCAGGCTCCCACCTCCCCGGCCCCGCGGGGCCCACACACGGCTCGGGGCGGCCGAGAGCCCCCGGGCCGGGCCGTGCCCGCCATGTCGGACACCCCCGGTGGGTGCCGGTCCCAACCCCCCCCCCGCCCGGCCCGAAGCACATCCGCCCCGGGAGGCAGCCGGGGGAGCCGTGCCCCCGCCGCAGCCCTCCCCCCCGTCCCTCCCTCCCTCCCTCCTTCCCTCCCAGCCAGGCATGCGGCCATTTTCTGCCTGCCCACACAAAGCGGCCCTCCCCGCGCCGATCGCCGCCGCCGCCGCCGCCGGGGGAGGGGGGGGGGGGGGGCCTCGCCGGGCACGGCCGCCCCCACCGGGCCGGGAGGCGAGGCGAGGGCTCCGCTTCCTCCTCCCCCCCCCCCGCGGCGGCCCGGCTGGGCTCCGCCGGGGCTGCCGCCGGGGAGCCGGGGCGAGCGGCTCGGCTCCGGCAAGGTCACCGCGGCCGATCGCAGCCGGTGCCCGGTGCGGCGAGAGGGCGAGCGGCGCCGCCGGGGCCTCCGCCCGGGGGCCCGCGGCCTGGGGCGGCGGCACTGCCTTCCGCCGCCGGGCCCCGGCGAGCGCCCCCGCGGCCGGCGCGGCGCAGGCGGCAGCCGCGGCTCCTTAGCCGTGGTGCTGATCCCCCCGCGGCCCGGCCGGGCCCGGCCGCCCCCGCCCGCCGATCAGCCCTGGACAGCGCCTCTCGGCTGTCCCGGCTCGGCTCGGCCCGGCTCGGCTCGCTCCCTCCCCACCCCCCGGGCCCGGGCGCTGCCGGTCCCCGCCGCACTCACCGGCGGCTCGAGGCCGCCCGGCCGCGGGGCTGCTGCGGGGCGCGGCGCGGAGCCGAGCGGGCGCTGCTGGCGGCGGCGGGAGGCGCCGCGCATTCCAGCACACAGCGCGCAGCGGCGGCGCCGCCCCGCCCCGCCCCGGCACGGCTCGGCACGGCACGGCGCGGCTCGGCTGGGCTCGGCACGGCTCGGGGGCGGCGCGGAGCCGCTGAGGTGGCTCGGGGGGGATCGGTGCTTTGCGGGCCTGGCGGGCAGAAAGGCCAAGGGGCTGCTGGGGGGTGGTAAAAGGAGCGAGGCCAGCAGGTCGAGGGAGGTGGTCCTCCCACTCTGCTCTGCCCTGGTCAGGCCTCACCTGGAGTGCTGTGTCCGGTTCTGGGCTCCCCGGTACGAAAAGACAGGCATCTCCTGGAGGGAGTCCAAGCAGGGGGCCACAAAGATGATACGGGGCCTGGAGCACCTTCCCTGTGAGGAAGGGCTGAGAGACCTGGGTCTGTTCAGCCTGGAGAAGACTGAGAGGGGAACTTAGCAATGTTTACAAACATCTTTTCAACCTCTTTTCAGCGGTTTGTGGGAACAGGACAAGGGGCAATGGCCACAAAATGGAGCCCAGGAAGTTCCGCAGCAACATGCGAAAGAACTTCTTCACGGTGAGGGTGACGGAGCGCTGGAACAGGCTGCCCAGGGAGTTTGTGGAGTCTCCTTCTCTGGATATCTTCAAGGCCCACATGGACACCTACCTGGGCAGCCTGCTCTAGGGAACCTGCTTTGGCAGGGGGGTTGGACCCGATGATCTTTCGAGGTCCCTTCCAACCCCTACAGTTCTGTGATTTTTTAAAACCTGGTCAAAAACCCGTTCGACAGGACAGGTCTTTACAACACAGAGTGCAGGAACAGCAGCTCATCTTGTCTGTATTGATGATGAATTTTGATACTAAATGAGCAGACATCGTACAAACCCAAACTCTTCTTAATGTTCCCTTCTTGTCTCAGGCAGTTACCCGGCTCTTATACATTTATACCTGAAAAGTCACCTTGGGCCTGAAATGGTTCAGATCGAACTGATCTGTAAATCTCAAATCTTTAAGCAGTAGAGTACTTAATGAGCAAACGTCACCGGGAGGCTACAAAAACCCTCTTCTTTTTCATCGCACCAACTTCTACGCATGGTTTGCTGCACCACTGCACGTTGAGCATAAAAAAGAGGGCAGAGTCCCCAGATGGCAGAAACTAGTAGAAACCCCTCAGGAAATGTCAAAAGCAAATGTCAGTTTTCCTAGATACAAAAATCATTGGAGAAGTCAAACTATGCCAGGACTCGCCGAAGAAGCATAAAGCTTTGTCGGGCATTTAAATAAGGTATCTAAAGAGCATCCCTGATCCATTCAGTTTTAGTCTTTATCCCAAGAGGAATTTCAGCTCAGCTGAGCCCAGTCGGCGCTGATACTCCCAGACCGCTTCACGCATGCCAAGCTGTGGAAAATTATTAAGCGTCTCCCACTGGTGGCTAAGGGATTTTGCACGCCGCTTGTTTCAATGCATTTTCTTTCGCTGGGTTTTGAAAACTGCTTTTTTTTCTAACCCTCGTCAGTAGATGGTATGATTGAACCAGTCCACTGAACGCTTTAAAGTAGGGTTGGAAGAGTTCAGCTTCAAAGCAACTGTACGGTGTTTAATTTAATCTCCTCTCAGCAGAATCTGGCAGTGCAACCTGATCCGGGCAGCCAGACATCATCCCCCCCCTTGTCTCCATCCCTTCCAGGGGCACTTCCAGCAGGCAGAAAGGTCTGCTTGTTCGGCCCTGTTTCACTGAAGTCACAGGGGCTTTGTACAGGTGCAGGGGAAAGCTGCGAGTACCAGGCAGCGGGGTCCAGACCACTGCTTGTTAACTCTTTGAGGGAAGACACGTGCTTATATCTCTTTTCAGAATCCAAGTCCACGTTAAGTACGTAAAAATAAAAATATTTATACAAATATGTAGGTTTTAGGACTCATTCTGAAAGTGTGATGAATACAGTTACAGATGGCGAGTGATAAAAAAACTCCCCCTTCTCTAAACAGACATTTGCAGTGTACGCAGAACATGCATTTCCACCCTCCTTGCTGATATACATGCAGCATGCATGCAATGCTACATTTCAGTTTAAAGCATGACTGTGTCAGGCATGAGCCAGCTCTCTGGATCTTTTTTTCAGTGTCTGATGAAAAGTTGTGAGGAAAATATAAAAATAGGATCTTTTATCACTTTTCTTTCTTTCTTTTCTTTCTTTTCTTTTCTTTTCTTTTCTTTTCTTTTCTTTTCTTTTCTTTTCTTTTCTTTTCTTTTCTTTTCTTTTCTTTTCTTTTTTCTTGCTTTTCCTTCCTTCCTCCCTCCCTCCCTTCCTTCCTTCTTTTCATTTTCTTTCTTTCTTTCTCTCTCTCTCTCTCCCCTCCTCCCTCCTTCCCTCCCTCCCTCCCTCCCTTCCTTCCTACAGTTGTTCTCTGGCAGTTACAGAAATGCCAACCATGCCTGCAAATCTTCCCAAATGGCCCTAGTTCTACTTACGTATTTCTGGTTCCTAAGGGCAAACTCATCTGAGCAACCCCTGCAACTACCTGACTGTCATTTTCTTCATCCAAAAGAGGAAGTCTGTAATGCAGTAAATGTTACGGATTTGTGGTTGTGATGGATGCTCTAAAATCTTAACCTTAGGTCCTTTGTAAATGCATCACACTTGAAACCTCCAAGTGTATTTCTCTTGTTTAACTGCTCTCAGAATAGTTTCTCCTGCTTTTAAGAGGAATGGTTGGGTGACAGGTATCTGATCTCCACTTTAGACAGAGAAACCTGAGCAAATAGTAGGACAGATTTACAACAAAACTTTGCCCTTCCAAAAGGCATTGATGTGACTGGCTCAGACTACTTAGCTCCCAAAAAATATAGCCCAACTTTTTGTCCAGCTTTCATAAGATACAGCTGTTCTCTACCCCTGTTCCCAGAGAACTTGCCTTATTTGCACATAGTACTTCGGTCAATGCTCTCCTTATTCCCAGACCAACACAAAAGATTTGTTCCCCAGTGAAAAGCTCCTTTGAGCTCTGAGTATTGCCCCTAAGTCAAGTCCGAGCCATTCACAAGCCCCCTTAACTCTAGTGGCTGCCCCATCAGATTTATAGATTAAAACTCAAGTTACACAGCTCACTAGCTGCTCCAGCAGTCAAGTGCTGTTAGTTCTCCAGCGCTTTCCAAAATCCCCACATGTGCACCCCAAGAAATCTTAGCGGCACACGGAAGTGGCTACAGCAAGTATTTTGTGGTTGGGATGCTTTCAGGCAGCTTGAATGTAGATAATTCTGCAGTGAATATGTACCCTGAAAGAAATGAGCCACATCAAATATTGTAATGTCTGCAGAAAAATCCAATAGTAAATAAAAACTTCTGCCAAAACAAGAAACTTTAAGATGGATTATTTCCATTCTGGATGAGCAGGGGAGCAGGAAGCTGGAGCTGGGTTTGTAATAGAAAACATACTTCAATATTAGCATCCATTATAAAAATAAAGGCACTGCATTTGTAACGGTTAAAGAATTTACTTGAGGTTCCTACAAAAACTTTGCTTCTTTGTGGATAATTTCAGAACTGGTACTGATGACACAGGTTCACTCCACGGAAGGGGTTTTTTGCACTGCTTTCCTTTTTTTTTTTTTTTTTTTAATGACCAGCTCCCTTAGGCTTCTCTTAAAACACCACTATTAATATTATCTTAATAGTATTTTAGTGTTCACTTGCACAAAGATCTCTTCATCTTATTAGAAACCAGTCTGACCAGACTTCTCAACCTTTATAATCTGCAAGTACACTGATCTGTTCTAGCTTCACCAGCGATTTAGCTCCTACTGAACTTCCAACAGTATATTCAGAGCATCACAACATATACAAAATCCGCAGTAATGTGTTCTGATAGGACTCTCTTTCATGGTCAATGGAGAAAAACCACTGCCACTCCATTTGCTTTGCTGTGCTTCATTTGCTACTCATATCACATCTTGTATGTGAAGGTCATAACGAGCCAAAATTTCAAGCCCTACGCAGCATCACTTGTGTTACAGAAATTCTGGCTTTAATCAGTTTGAAAAAGCTTTTTCTACAACTTTCAGAATATGCTGGTGTCATGGTGATAGTAATCTAATAAATCATTGTTTTCAAATAGTGAACTTTAAAACAAAATTCAGTGACTGCCCTTTATGTCTTTTGACTTCCAGACATCTGAAATAAAATGGCTGTTAAAAGAAAAAATGAGAATAAAACAAAGAGGTAGTTACACTTTAACTCCGTGTACTTTTCAAAGTAGCCTAAACCAGCTGTGTAGCCAGCACTGGCAGTCATGCTCTCCAGCTCATAGCCGCCTTTATGGAATCTCCTCCCTTGCTCCAACATGAAGGTTTCTCCATCCGTGTGGCAAACAGGATCAGGAAAAGAGAACATTAAAAATACCGTCCCCAAAAGCTCCTCCTTTGTCAGCAGTGTGAGTTTATCCCACCTCGAAGGGCTGGTTGAACATGCCACTTTAGCTCTTAGGACCTACACGCTCTTTTAAACAATGCAGTGGCAGTTTGTGTTAAAACTAGTTTACAAATTGGTATCCAGACCTTAGCTACTCTTTACTAGCTCTTTCAGAAAAGCCCACAGAACTGACTGCATTTCGCTGCCCTCCTGGACAGCGGTGGGTACTGTGAAGAGGAAAATTTATTAATTTCAGTGAAGCCATAATTTCATAGAGTATGAAATACCACGCTCAGATAAGACAAAGTCTCTTCAGATAAGCCTTTACTGAAAGTCACTTTCCTACTCACATGGCAACACACTTCTGTCCAAGCAATTAGGTTTAAGATATCTACATATTTTTGCATAGCACTTTTAAAACCTCCTTTGGCTACTACAGTGAGCCCATTACCAGCTGCTGTGGCTGTGATTTGACCAAGCAGTAAATCCAGTGTTCAGGCCGCCACTGCCGGATCTAAACCACCACAGTCACTTGACTCAAAACATTGTTTTGGCACAAGCTCGTTCTGTCAAGACCAATTTATTTCAAGATGTTCTAAAAGGTTAACTTTGTGCCCTCAGACTTCATGCTAGAGAGGGCATCTCCTGTGCGTGCCACGCACCTGGATCAGGTATTCCTTGTCCTCCTGCAGGAAGCACGAAGCCAGTCCAAAAGCACCAAAGCAGCGCTAACCCCAAAATGTAGGATCCGGCTGATTTGTTAGAAATGCGATCGTACACCCATCGTGTCCGATCTAGTTGAAACGTGTACTGCCAGCAGTAGGTGGCCGAACGTGAGCGATCACAGATTCATGGGCTGCAGCTGCAATTATGGCACACAGGCAGCTGGGGCCTTGCCTCCAGCACCGGGACAGGTCAATACGCACTGACGAGCAGCCTGTGCTGCTTAGCTAGGTGATCACCTTTAACAGCACAGAGCTAATTTAGATTAGGTGGACTTTGGCACAGTGTAGGGATTTTTTGGATATTGATGGTGGCCCTGACTGACGCTCTCGGTGCACGTGAGGTGCATAAGTGTTACCCTCAGATGGAAGAGCTGGAGCTGGGAGACAAAAGGAAATGCTTTCAAAAGCATCCCGGCATCCAGCAGCTCCCATTCATGTTTCTATGGGTTTCCAAAAGATTTCAGGCCACAGCAGAGAGCCAGCAAGGTGCCGAGTGCTGTAGACAAACTGCTCTCAAATTTGTAGCTGAAAACTTTGCAATTAGGTGTCAGAGACAGGCGCTACATGTAGGAATCGTAACACCTACACCGCAGTTCCCTGCTCCTAATTCCTACAAATAAAGTTGCCAGAGCAACTGCTCCAAGGGGAGGGCAACGTACGTGGGAGTTACAGTGCCACAACCTAAACACAAGTGCAGCTGCCACGTGTAAAACCATTTTTAATAGCCTTTCTAGTACAGAAGAGTTGGTGCTGGCGTAACTCAATCCTCTCTACAGCAGCTGTATTTGAAGCAGTGCAGCTTTTTGTCTTGGGTGATGGCAAAGCAGGGAACAGTGCCTCTGGTATTTGACAACATTTCTCTGGACGAGCAGTTGTTTCTTAAGCAATAGCCCTCTTTGTTGTTTACCCTGCCACTGGCTAATTGACAGCGACAGGGATTATGTTGGGAGGAGAGCATGTAATGGTGACATCAAAGCCAATTATTGGGTAAGAGGAACAATAACGGGGGAAGGCTTTATTCAGAAAGAATATGTTTATGTAGCGGGGCTTAGCCAGCTGACTGTGGGCCCTGTGCCTTGTTTTTGCCTTCATTCCCAGCTCAGGCCGCACGTCTGTTATCAATAACTTTCCTGCTGGGAAAAGTCTGGCTTATTCACATAAGGGTCAGGAATTCCACCTAACTTTCCTAACTGCCTCAGTTTTTAATCCACAGTCCTCTTCTCACAGGGCTTCCCGTGCCTACTGGCTTGGAATGGTTCTCAAACAGATTCGGTGTGTTCACCCCATCTGTAATTGCATGCTTTCTTCTTCCATCTCCTGCCTCATACCTTCGCCAGCACACCAGCCGCTGCCCGTCCCCTCCACCTACTGCGCTGCAAGCTCACACTGACAACCAGAAAATATTTCACCCCCAGTCTGACCCTGGAAGAGTTGTGCTTTTCTAGTACCGGGGTCAAAAAGGTCAGGAGTTGAACAGAAGTGAGGAGAAGGTACCCTAAATTATACTGCAATGCTGAAATTTTTTTTCCATTGAGAATGTGATCTCATTTTATCAGTTCAAGTAACTGTTTACTCCAAGCCCAGCTTTCCACCCTTTGCTGTTTGCACAAGTGCAACTATACTGGTGGAAAAAAAATGAAAACATAGCCTAGATAAACATATAAACTACGTGTCCTTTCCATTTCACCTTCGGCAGTTGCTTAATCAAGAGAAACCACATTTTAACAGCATGAAACGATCCTTAGGAATCAACACAGTGTATGAACACTTCTACGTAATTACACTCTTTTGTACACTTCCCTCGACTTTTACAGGCATTTCTAAAAGATGAACTCTTAGTGATGCTGTGGTTTCTAGCACTGGTGAAGCTGTTCAGAACAGAACAGCAGTTTACCAGCTGGACAAATTCCCTGATGATGGTTTTTGCCTGTATCCAAGGTAAGCTGTGGGGTTGCAGCACAGGTTCAATAGGGGTTTCACTGTTGCAGCCAGACTAGTCCGATACTAGCTAACGCCCAGATTTAAGCAAGGGCTAACATTTCTTTTGAATAAGGGAAATTTAGCACTGCGTGGAGAAAATGGCTCGTTGAAAGGTGTAATCTCGCCGATTGACCTGGATGGGCAGTTAAGTGTCAAAACCCGGTTATGAACGCATTCATTTTCTTTCTTCTGAGTATCTGTTCAGCTCATCTCAGCCTAACAAAACTCTGCCCACAAGGTAAGAAAAGAAACAGGAAAAAACACATCACATTCATCACAGCGCTGTAATCCCTGCCCCCACGCTCTGTTTGGGGGCCCATCAGGACGGGGATTGTGTTTTACTCAGGAGATACAGTGCCCAATACAATTGGTTTCCTCTCCCAGTCTGGGCCGGGGCCCTGAGGCGCTACTGCAAGTTCAGGGAAATAATGCTGCTCCTGTTAACTCTTCCCCTGCCAAACAGGCACCGTGCTCAGAGCATCTCATCTGGGACAGATGCGGTCATTTGTCCCCATTGGACTTCAGAGGCAAGGCAAGTCGTTAGGGAAAACAAGCTGGCACAGCAAAGAAAAAGCAAAATGCAAGCTCTATTGCGATCTAATGAAATATATTTCTTCCAATTCTCACCTGGCTTATAAAAGGAGACCACCATGAAAAAGCTGTGACAGCAATCCCATCCCAGGTGAAACTTTGCACTAGTGTAATGAGATTTTAGTTGTGAAGGCCTCGGAGGCTGGTGCTGTAGGCCTAAACATTCACATGACCAGCAATAGCATAGCACTGACTACAACTATATCTCTTGAAACACCAAGGGCATACTGTATACACAGTTTTTTGTTTACTTAGGACATGCAATAAAAATGGCACAGTTTTCAAAAACGTTGACTAGGCTTTTCCCTTGAATTTCAGTGGAAAATTAGGGCAATTATTGAGATGAAACGATTTGGGGATTTCTAAGCCAAAGCCACGTAATACGTGTCACTGATGTATTTACCTTCAACTCCATCCTACATTTCGGCCTATACAGTGCCCTGTGGTAATGAGCTTCATAAACCAAATGCCAGGCCTGCACTCTGAGGTGCACATAATCCCTGACCTGGTAAGATCAGGAAAACGCACGGTTATACCAACAGCCATGTTTCTGGGCAAGGGTGGAAAGGAAGAGAACAGCAGGGAGAGCCTGACCCTGCAGCTGAATTTATACGTTGCTCTTATAAGCCACGTGCGGACATGGGGGGTGCAATTCCTTTGCAGACGCAGGGCACAAGAATAACCTCCAGTACGTTGCCTGACTTTACCAGTGCACCCAACACGGTTTTTTCAAAGATCTCTCGTGCTTGCTGTTCCTCGTCTTTGCTTCATTTGCCATTCCAAAGAATTAAACATTCCTGTAGCTCAGCTGTCTTCCTGGCCCTCCGCAGACATGCTGCCCAGAGTTTACTGAATGTAATCTTCTCTCGCCCACATTCTCTTCTCTTGGAGGTCTGCCAAGTTTAGGCTAAGCAGTAGCACTCATTGCTCCATAGGGCCTATCAGGTGCTTGGGCAAACAAAGGATCACGGCAAACAGACGCCCCAATAGCATATCTCAGGCTAGAAATACTTACCAGTTCCTGTTTGGGATTCCTTTCTCTCCTGCTCTTTTCAGACTGAATGCTTTTGGAGACGGTTTGCATTGTATTTCTCTCTCTCGGCTGGTACAGAAGGGGAAAGTTCTGTTTCTCAGTTACACTCAGAGAAGCTCTGCAATATAAATTAGCAGCTATCCAAATCCTAATTTCTCTTTAGTTCACCTTATGCTGAATTGATAAAGGGCACACATTACTAACTTGGACAGAACTGTTTTCGAGGTTCAAATGTGGTTTTCCTTTCATGATTTATGTTTGCACTGTTTCATCTCTGTTGCTGTTACAGCCTAATCCCCGGCTACTTATTAAAAAGGAAAGAAATCCTCCACCTGTTATGAAGGAAAGCATGTAGAATTATCCAACCAAGTTTGCCAAGAAAGAATCAAACTGCATTGCAACCCACAGGGCCTGGCTGGTTTTGTAATAAGGAGGATGTGGGATTTGTTTACATAAGGAAAATTACACTTCACTGCTGACAGTAGGTGTCATCAGCAGGTGCTGAACAGGATCTCTGACTTGAAAGCAAAGGCAGAAGCAACTTTCTGAGCTACTTCAGCCTACTTTGAACAGATTTTGACCTCAATTTCTGAAACAGCACAGTTTGTCAGTTTATGCTAGTGACCACATGAATTTCTCTACTCATCCATCTTCATCTGTTATCGCTATGAGCACTCGATTATCAAAGATAATTGATATTGATCAATTGATAATCAAACAAGTTGATTATCAAACTACAGTGAGCTCTAACCTAACCAGATCTTTGTTGAACACCAAACCCGTTACAGATCTAAGTCTCCCATTCTTGATGAAGTGGTGCAAAACTCACTGGTAGCATTATTCAAATCCACTACAATAAAGCACTTCTCCTCCTGTGGGGAGGGGAAAAAAAAGAATGCTGATAAAGTATTCCCAGTGTGAAGATCAGCTCTGCAGTGTTGTCGCGCTTCAACATATTTCACCTACACTCATTACACTTTTTTTCCCCCCTCTCAACTATCATTTCTGTGTGTTAAACTAAATGTGATGAATTTACATTGCTAAAAGTTAAACCAAAAGGTGACTGGCAGATGGGTCACTCCCATTACTCAGTAGCAGAAAAAAGGTGTTTTGCATATTTCCAGTGCCTCCGCAATAAATACATCCCCACATGCTGATACAACGGTTCAAGCGGCCTATAGAAGATGGCTAGAACTAGAAGGGACCATAATCAGAAGATCCTGTACAAAGATAACAAAATAAGCAAAGACTGCAAGTGCCTCAGTACCAGAAGAGTCAAGGCAAATCCAGAAACAAACAAAATTCCCTGTGGAGTAACTCAGAGAACCAGAACCTGGTCTTAAAGGAGATTGACAGTATCGTTTTCACCAAATGTCACACTGGATGGCCTGAGGACTGAATTTAGCTATGGCTCTTACAGTCCTCAGATAAAAACATACATATCACTGATAATCACCCCTAGGACTTGTTCAGGAATGCAGGATGAACCTTTCAAGCCCAATAAGAATCCCGACACTGCCGCTATTAGAGCTACCTAGTATTTCCTGCTGTTGTGTGGGAAGGGAAGGCTCCATCTGTAATCCTGACTTTGGTATTGCAGGTGTAAACCTGCCATTTTTCATCATGCTTGTTTGCTGCCCTTTCCATTTCTGTTCTCAGTTCATTTCAGGACACATTCCAGTGGGGAAAAAAAATACAAATGTGGGGCCAAGTTCCCTTCCTTATGCTTGGTACTTATATTGTGGCATTTTCAGAAGCATCTGAAATCTTTAAAAAAAACAAACCTGGCCTGAAGCCACTATGTATGGCTGAGCTAGCACATCCTAGGCCAGCTACCTGGCTTACAAGTCTTAGTCATTCCCAAGGTACAATGGAGAGCATGTTTTCAGGTCTTCTATATGCTGCTAGTTCACCAGCCCTTAATCTGCTCCAGTTGCCATCCTTGACAAAAATCACTTATCTACCAGAAGGCTGAAAAAAGTTATTTTCAAAGCCATAATGACCACAAAGGTCAATTCACAGCCTGTCAGTTTAGTGTTTTGATTTCCTCTCAACCTATGACAGCCATTCCCAGCTCAATGTACTTTTTGCAAGTACTTGTCGCTTCATTACTGAAGAAACATTGACACATAGCATGAAAAAGAGTCAACTATGAGATAGAAGACAGTGGGAGATAAAGAAATAAAGGCACTTTAAAGGGAGTCCGCTGATTATTTTCAGTAGCCCTGTCAAAACACAGCTGCAATAGAAAAGATGTCAAAAAGTAAAAACTACTGTAGTCAGTCAGAATACTGGGAACACAAGAGAATCAGCTGCAGAAAAAGGTTTCAGCAAAATATGCTGAGGGATATTTGAGCTTCTCCCAAGCAGCCCTTTACGTTGGACCACCCTGGTACATATAGAAGAACAAGGGGCCTGAATGTTTCATTACATGCAGCATGAGACAACAGCACTGTCTGTTGGCACCGACTTCTTGTCGTTTTGCTTGTGTACTTTATAGACAGCTAAGCTACTTCTGTGTCAGAAACACTGGTTGATAGATACTCTGCAAAATATTCAGAACACCAAGTTGCTTTAGTAAGGAGGAAGAAATGCAACACAGCTGATGCTAAGCTCAGTCCCTGTGCACGAATACTGCATTTTCAGCTTTTAGGTGACTGCGCAGGCAGGCATTGCTTGCTACTTTATTCTAGCAATCATGCCTTGAAACAACTCCTAGTCCTAGTGCCGGAAAGTATGCCACCTAGCTTTATTTCTCTTTTGCAACTCTGTGATATGAAGTGATGATCATGGAACATTAAACAAAACTTAGAGGGCTTTTGTTTGTTTAACGCATACTTTGCACCAAAAGGAAGGAGAAAGTTGTAGAGCATGAGTCTGCTGAACTAGCTGAGATGTGACCTAGGAGCTGAGTCACAAGACAAAGTGGCATAGAGAAAGCTTATCTCTGTGTCTTTTTTCTTTCATCACATGCTTCAGAACAAGTCAGCTGTAAAACTGGGAGTTTCATGCCTGTAAAGAGCTTTAGTTTTGTGTGAAGGTATAAGGCATTTTAAGAGTATGAGCAGAAATATTCCTAAGTGCAAAGCAGAACTGCAATTACCACACAAAAGCAACTGAAAAACAGACAGTGCCAGCCCTGAAGGCCTCAGGATAGTGTTTAAAAGGAAGGAATACCCTCCACTCACTTGTTTTTATTGCTTTGACAAACAGAAGGGCAAAAATATCCAAAACCAGGTTCAGCAGACTACTGTAATTCAAGTTCATGCATCAAAACAGGTTTCATGCAGGATATAAATACAAACATTGTCTAAAGATGTATAGTACTTCATTATTTAGACCACTTCAAACTATCCAACCTGTAGAAGTCCAGTTTCATTGTTATGTAATTAGTTGGTGAGTGGAATATTGACTGTAATATGTTTCAACCTGTATATACTTACAAATAAGTAAGAACTCCACCACTGAAATTCATTACTATCCTTGGCTACAAAGATTTATCATATACTTCCCCTCACAAAACCAAGAACTTTCTAATAGCCTGGTTTCTAGGTTATTAGAACAGGCTGTTTATTAGGCTGTTTCCCCTTAATCCTCCAACAGCTCTCAGCAGCAAAACACTATCAGTTACCAATTTTATCACGATTGTGTTTTCATTGAGAGCACCACGCTTTTGTAACTTACGTTGGCTTCTTAAAGATTCTCATATGTATTTATATTGTTGCTTAAGCCAGACATTAAACTCGTACATTAACACTTCAGCCAATTATTTTTGCGTACACGAATGGACCCAGTCGCTTTCTCAAGGAGTAACGCTGAAGTCACTCACCTAGACTGAACATACCTGCTAAGCCTCCTCGGGGAGATGCAGCTTGTACCAATAAAGCAGGGCTGTGCTTTCGCTGGAATAGTTTACATCAGTTCCCACACACTGTATTATCTCAAGGGTGAAAGCTATGCTCCTCAGGCTGTTGCCAGCATAGAAGAGCTGTGTACACACATGCTTCTAAGCTGTGCTATGATAAAGGTACGGCCTCTGGAGAAAGTTTAGTGTTCAAGCTGCCCATTGTTCATTTCTGCCCAAATCCCGAGATTTTTTTTTCAAACAATTTCTTTCCCATGGTACTATCAATCATCTAAGAACTACATGACACTTCTCAGAGCCCCAAGAATATCATTACAGACCAAAGCAAGGCGTCCCTGCTTCCCACTAAAAAAAAGCACTGTCAAAGGAAGCGCATTCTAGAAAGTTTGTCCTATCAGACAGTGAATTTCCTTTCTCTGATTAGTCTCAAGGCCTGATACGCTCCAGAGATACCACCAGCTTTGGATTAAGAATGCTCTCTTTCCATTCACAACAATCACTTTTGGTTTATTGAGTCCTGGACAGGTCATCAAGCAGAGAAGTCAAGGGCTGAGATTTAAACTAGTCTATATCAGACATTTTCACAGCATTACTAACACCCACAGTAAAAAGAAGAGGGCGATGTAGGCAAAGCGTCCGCAGACATCTTTATTTAAATTACCTTAGTCCCCCAGAAAAAGGCCCAAATTACACATGATCTTGTCTCACTTCAACTTACTTATGCATTTTTTCATAATTTATAAAAAAATCCAGATTTCCATGGCCACTTGGATAAACTCTAAAGCATGGTGTGGCCTCATAACTGCAACTCTTGTCTCCAACCATCACACAGCACAGAGACAAATATTAATGTTATTCTCTCTATATATTTAATTTTGCCCTTTTTCACTACGGAAAACCCCATTAGACTGCCTGACAGCACTTACAGTAATATTCACATGAATTCTACACAGACAAACAACAGTAGTTTCAAAGAACAGCAACCCTTAGGTATCAGGTACATTACACATCAGGCATTTCAGATGCTGGACCACTAAAACCAAACCAAAACAACAAACCAACCAAACCCAGAACCACAAAAAATCTGGGTTAAATGAAATTGACCCCAGAACAGTAAACCACTTGCTCTGAAAATCTGCTAAGGCTACTATTGCATTAATCCATCAAGTATGTGCAACTGTAACTTTGTTCTTCTCAACATGGATGAGTTTATTTTGTATCTTATGAGAAAAAGCCATTGTGGTGAAACAGTGGATGTTCCAGCACCTGCAATACCCTAAACCAGAGTGAAGGTCCACATTTCCACGTGGGAAAGAGAGGGATTCTTTGTCTAGTTCTTTACACCTCTCTTCACAACTGCTTTTGAAGCCTACTGCTAATAAAAAAGGGGCTAGTACAGAGAAAGACAATTTAGTCCAATAACTTAGATGTAGTAGCGTCAAGGATTTCATCTTCGTTTTGTGCCCCCAAAGCCTGCAAAGAAGAAGAAAAAAGGCTCAGCTCCATTACGTACTTTCCACTGGGCCCTCTCCAGTTCTAAAAAGTCTAGAACTTGGGAGATGAGTTGAATATAAAGTACAACGTCAAGCAACAGCTGTGGACTGACTGGCCTGAAGAATGTTCTTTATAGTTTTTTTTTTTTTTTTTACACAAATCACATTTGCACATTTTCTAGAGAAGGGCATGTGTAGCACACAATGAAGGGGAAAGTCTTAAAATAATGAACCTTGCCAATAAAGAAAAACCCACTACTCGTTGGTACCACGCTCCCTGTAGGCCTGTGAAGGAGTTTCAAGCCCAGCAATGGTGCTCTCTTTCCGTAAGAAATAGAGATATGGTTACATGCTCATCTGTACCCAATTCCTGGCCAAAATAAAGGCAGGAATACTTGCTGAACCTCAACTAATATTCCATGCATTTTGGACAGGTCCAAGTTTCTTGAGTTTCGGGAGATTAAAAGGTCTCATGCCTTACCAGAAGCAGTTCTTGTTCCTGTACTGCTACCTTGTGTAGAATTGCTCGACTGCCCATACATTGGAGGTGCAGCTGGGGGATCTGTCCACATACTGAAATGCGATCGTGACTGTGCTCTGCTGAGGGAAACAGAGTAGGAAGACTTCATTAGTAACCTTATCAATAATTATGGTATTACCACTCCAAACAACAAGGGGAATGCATTTGAGGGAGAACTGTAAACAGGCATTTTTTTTTCAAACACAGAAGCTTCTCTATTTAAAAGAATTAACAGCAAGGATGACCTTAATATTTAAGTGCAGCTATTTGACAAATACAGGAAACTGCTTGGTCTCCGAGAAGTCCCTGCAGGTCATATTTTCTCTAGTGAAGACTACGACAGCAACAATTTCCACCCTTAAATAGCTTAAGAGTGATGCATTTTTAAAGTTTAAAAGTGTTTGGCAATGATCAGATGACCAGTAGATATTTACTCCAGCACTGAAACAGCTTTATTTGTATTATGTCTTTCCAAAAATGCAACTTATGACCTACAAGTCCTTTGAAAAAAATCACAACTCTTGGATTTCCATACATGGGACATTAGGAGACTGCAGATTAAAGGCTGTTTAGTTTGACTGCACTGAGTATCACACAAGAGCAACTGCCATCCATACTAAATTTAAGAGAGATGACACTAACACAAGACAAGCATAAAACCACCTGTAAACAGCTAATATTTTAATCTGTATTTTAAGGCAGTCTGTGGAGAGATTGTTTAAATGCTCATTTTAAAATTGCAGGCCACCAAGCCAGGTCTGAGTATGTACTTAGAGCAGAATGAAGAACCTTAGTCTTCCCAGTTCTTCTCCCTGAAAAGGACATTCAGAATATCTTCGCTGCTGGAGTTACAGATTGCACTTCTAAGTTGTTCTAGAAGGAGGGTTTTAGAGCTTGAATGAGACAAGTCTGAAAATTTACAAATAATATAAACGTAGTATGGGGTATACCCCCTGAAATCTTGAATACTTAAAATCTGACAGTATGCATATTTTACCTGTGACTGCCAGCCAAGTAGCCTAGCAAGCCTCCTGCTCCTAATCCAGTCCAAAATCCTGGTCCTGAATTGTTTTCATGACTGGACCAAGTCCCAGATCTCTCACCTCCTTGAACCAAATGGAAAAACAAAAACACATCAGTTAATGGCACCTAATTCTCCGGCCAGCTGTTGCAACAAAATTCTCCCATTAAACATAATGAAAAATTAGACACTGTGTTCCTCTTGATTTCAGAAGATTCTTGATTAAGTTTATCTTGAAAGGCCTCACAGTTTGAAAAGCAGGAAGAAACACAAACAAATAGTAAGAACAGTAGAGTTTTACATTAGCAATTAGCTTCCAGCCCATCTCATAGTCTTGATGTTTCCAAAACAGTGCAGAGTCCCTGCCTGCGGATTTTATAAGCAGACAGTTTAGATTAAAAATAACAGAGGAACTGAAGAAAAATTGATCTGCTCAAGGTCACACAGCGGGCAGACTAAGGCACAAAGTATTATAAAACTTAACAGTGACCCAATCACTTACACACACTGCATCTGACCTCACTGAAAACATCTGCTTGTTTTGAGTAAGAGTGGCTCAGTTTAGCCGCTAACATTCCTCCATATTGTTTCTGGTAATTCTAGTCTTGTACTCGGTATCAGAAGACATGATAAAAACTTTGCAGTGTGATTGCAGTTATTATGCATGAGTCACTAAGACTGACAAATACCTTGATAAAAATGAAAGCAAAGTGCACTGGGGGGAGGAGAGTCACAGGTTTTATATTTGAACTAAATAACATGGGGTTCTGTCTCTGAACCAGATGTCTTTCACTTATAATTAAGAGAAGGTGCAAAAACAAGGTAGAATAACTTCCTGGTCTAGAGAAAATCGGGGATGCAAAAATAAGCTCAACCACAGGTTTAACGCATAAGGAAGCATAAAAAGGCAAGAACTGAAAGCAATGTTAGAGTCCCTCTGAAATATGGCATGGGAGAAAAATCTCAACTTGAATCACCAGTTTAAGTCAGACTTCTACGTGTAATTTGATGTTGAATTTCATTTTCAATGATTTGGGAGAAAGAAGCTCTCGTTGGGATGATATACCTGTTAAACTACGCCGATACGGGATCCAAAATAATGCTTAATTTACGGTAAAGAACTACATTAATCAGGGAGATGAACAAACTCATTTGTCCAAAAGCACCACGGCTGAACACCAACTCAGAAAGCAATCGTCGCTGAAAAATCCAAGTAAACATTCAAGATGATGTCAAATCACTAACAGAGGAAAAGTCTAATTTAATTAAGATAGGCCAGCTAAACGAGTTTCACAGGACACATTCTGCATGCTAGGGGAATTTGAAATGAGGGAAATTAAGTATTAACAGCAATAAGTGAACTACACTGCTTTTCATAACCATCCAGATTTTCAAAGACAAATACATTCTTAATATGCAAAGCCATATGCACTCAGACACGCTTTCCTCTGCTGTCAAAACTGAAGGCAGATACTAATTAATCCCTACGTGCTTTTTAAGTTTTTCAGTTTTCAGAATCAATGAATAAATTTTCAAAGTCCTAGTCCTGCTAGATTTCAGATTCCTGTTCAGTAAAAGCACATTTGTGCAAGTAAATGACAAGGAACCGGACAGAAGTAATAAAGCAGCCCTTTATTCTGTTTCGACTGTGCCCAGTGGGACAGAACCCTGAAACTGCCACAGTAACACCAGAGGCAAGTGGCATGCACACACAAGGTCGCTAGTGCACGCACAGCACGAAAAAACTGCCCAAAGTCTGAAATAACCACACCAAAATCAATTTGCATAGCCACTAACTAGTAATAGTGAAGCACAACCCTTCTAATCTTCTGCAGCAGGTACATACGAAGCATTTCTGCTGCAAATGCCCTGCACAAGGGTATCTGAAAGAGCTATATTGGCAGCCCCTGTTGGCCAAGTGGTTTGAGCAAGCCTGGAAGAAACCAATGTTTGTTTTAACATTACTAAAGCATAAACTTTTGACCAAGTACATTTAATCCTTGCTATTTAATACTTGATTGGACCCCTCCTCTGTCTCACCAGAGACAGAGGGTTAAATGAGTGGGTCAGACACCAGATCAGTAACATTTCCTTGCCTTACATACTATGACTATCTATTTCAATCCATTATGTGACAGAAAAGTCATCTGTTTTCACGCTTCTTTTGATGTTGCCCAGGATACAGTTGGCTTTCTGGGCTACAAGCACACACTGCCCGAAAGACTCTTCTGTAGATTTTCAGAGAGCTTCTTTGGCATTACTTTTTTTCTGCCTTTACGATCTCATCTCATCTGGAAGAGAGAATGGTAATTACTCTTCCCCTGCTACAATCCTATGAAAAGGATGTTTGGAGAGCACTGCAAGTTGAATTTTCCCAGATTCAAAGAGCAGTTTGCTTCAGTCTGCCTTGAAAGCCCGTGAGAAACCAAGCTTATTTCCATTTTTGAACAAATAGCAGTTGAGTGTTGGCTGGAGGTTTGCAGCCAGTTAAACATAATACACTAACGATGTATTGGTTTCAAGCCTGTCCCACATGCACCTATTGCATATAACACAGTACAATCCTGCTTGCTTGCTAGCATTATAATGGCTTGGAGCCCCACCTGTGAAGCTGGGCTTAAAACCAGGAGGAGGAGGTGCCTGATGATTCTGCCAGGAAGGACGAGCGAATCCATCACCATCACCAGACATCTGCTGAGGCTGCTGGTTACTGAGGAAGAGCTTGTATACTCCAAAAGCAAGAACCAGAATAACAATTATAACAATTGCTCCGGCACCAGAATCAGAAGAATCCTTCCTTGACTGATAAAAGCCAGAACCGAAGCTTTCAGAGTTCTTCACTTTCCTTTCACCTTCCTCAGTCAGCTCTAACCTGAACAGCAAACTACAGGATCCTCTTAAGATGTAAGGATCATCTGGATAATCATAGCCTTCACAGCTCACTTCAATTTGTCCAAAGCGATAGGCGTTCTCCAAGTCTGCTTTGCACTGCCACTGGAAAAATAAACACAATATAAAATAGCAGCTACTTCTCCAGAGACGAGAATACCTGTCTGTTTTCCCAAACATGCTCAGAAATACAACTATCATTGCCAAGAAATCATTTAAAAGGCCAGAGTGTAAGGAATTTCTAAGTTCTCCTATTCTAAGGACTAGAACTTTGAAATTAATTTAGAACGATTTAAAAAAAACTTAAAAGTTAATATCTCATCATTCAGAGCAAAGAAGAGTTACAACTCTGCGAGATTTTCTGAACAGGTTTTTCAAGTGTGCCTTATTTAGGTGTAACATTTCTGAAAATAATCTGTATTCTGCATGACGAGGTGCACCATTAACAAACACCTGTCCAATGCAGACTGGAGAGCAGATACAAACATGGAAGACCATGGAAGTGTGAAAGGCAATGCACACGGTTATATTTGTGTTCAGACAGATATGAAAAGCAATTGGGACAGACATGATAAGGAATTCATATGTGATATTTAATAATCATATTGTCATTCTGTAAGTGAATATATACAGATTTGTCAGTCTCACAATTCTTTGAAGTATCTGAACTTAGGTGTCAACTCTAACTGTAACTGACATACTTTAAAAGAAGTAATTTCCAAATTAATAATTCAGGATAGCAGTGCCCACTGCCAATTCAAATTTGACTGTACTTTTACAATACCGTATCAATTTTAACAATAAACTTCAGCTTTGATTCCTGTTTATTCTATTGCCAGAAGCATAGGTAACAGATAAAAAAAAGGCTCTGTCTTGAAATACCTGACAAAAATATTAACGTGCAAGAAGAAGTCCTAGAAATCTGAACTAAAAGTTTTAAAAGGTAAAGCTGAAGTGCTGAAATATCTATAGTAATTTCTATTCCAAGTATGATTAATCATAGAATGGCTCGGGTTGGAAGGGACCTTAACGGTCATGCAGTTCCAAACCCCCTACCATGGACAGAGATGGCACCCACTAGATCAGGTTGCCAACAGCCCCATCCAGCCTGGCCTTGAACACCTCCTGGGATGGGGCATCCACAGCTTCTCTGGGCAACCTGTTCCAGTGCCTCACCACCCTCTGAATAAAGAATTACTCCTTCCTCTTTCAGAAGCTACCGAGTCAACACGAGAACTATTTCATTAAAGCTTAACGCCAACTTCAAACACTTACCTGCACGTCGTACCCATCCCAGCCTTTGTTGTAACACTGCACAACCTCAGGGACGCGGGAGCACCCGGCGCTGCCTCCCGTGCACTGCAACTGCGGGACGGCTGCCGTGCGCCGGGACGTGGTGTACTGACCCCTGTGCAGAGTGAGCGCCTGCACCTCCCTCAGCAGAACCCTGCCTGCAACGAGAAGCACGGCGATCAGCACGGAGCGCAGGCCCACCGTAGCCACGGGGCAACCGAAAACCCGCCCCCTTCCCCAGAAGCGGCTCCGCAGGCCTCACCCGGCTGGGCCCAGCCCCGCGCGGGGCCGGCGGCAGCGCCGAAGAGGAGCAGGAGGAGCGCGGCCCCAGCACCACCGGCCGCCATGGCGGCTCCCCGCTAACTGAGCTCTTCCGGGTCCGCGCGGCGCTGCTCATTGGCCGCCCGGCCGGAAGGAGCGGGGACCAGCCGGGGAGCACGCGCACTGCGCGCTTTCCGCGAAGCCTCGCCCTAGCAACGCGCGGCGCCTTCACTTCCGGGAAAGGGCGGGGCGCGCTCTGCGCATGCGCGCTGCCTCTCCCGGAAGCGGCTGCTGGGGCTCCGCCGGTGCGCTCCGCGGGCCATGGCCGGCATCAAAGGTGCGCGCGCGGGGGGGGGGGCGTTGCCATGGCAACCGCGGCGCGGGAACCCCGCGTGAGGGGCGGGGGGGGGGGGCCTGGCCCCGCCGCCGCCGCCGCCGCCGCCGCAGCCGCCGCCCCCGCCCCTGACGGGCTCCGGAGGTCCGGTTGTGCCCGTTTGAAGCCTACGGGCGGTGTTTTGTGTCGTTTATCCAGCCGTTTATCTGTTTTCGGTTTGTTTCTTTACAGCGCTGATCAGCCTGTCCTTTGGGGGAGCGGTCGGACTGATGTTCCTGATGCTGGGATGCGCCCTCCCCCAGTACAAGTAACGTAACGCTTGGGTTGTGTTTAACCTCGGGGTTCCCGTGCCGATACCTCCCCAGGCTGGGTCGTATCCACCAGGGAGGCTCTCGGCAAAGTCATCCTTCAGATAACGTAACAAATTTTCCCTTAATGTGTCTGAGGAATCTTGTCTAATTAAGCCACGAGCAACATAGGAAAGCATGGCCAAGTACGACGGCGTAATTTTTGTAATGTTGATTGCACTGACATTAAACAAAAAACGTATCAAAGGTTTTGGTGCTCCATGGCTCCTGAATATCAGCTGAGAGCAATACTCTGATGCTGTATGCACTGAAAGCTCACAGACAAAACGAGGTGAGGACTACACAAAGATAGCTCTGCAATTCTTGAGTAAAGCTGACAGGTTAAATTTAAGAGTTAAGATCATCTTCTGCTGGATTTAGGCTTGCTTAGCGAAGCCTTGCTTTACAAACATCCTCGTAATGAGGTCTCTGCTGAAGCAGCTCACAAACGTGCTGTGTTGGATTAATGTCATCTTGTTCCAAAGTAAAGGGTTTGCTTTGCCTGGGCTTTTGCCTTGTCTTTTCCAAATGTCCATATTAGATGCAGAAAGTACCTTATATTGATTTTCAGGAAGAGCAGGAAGTAAATTAACTTTTCTTCTCCTTTCTTTTTCAGCCAGTACTGGCCACTGTTTGTTCTGTTTTTTTACATCCTTTCTCCTATACCGTACTGCATAGCAAGAAGATTAGTAGATGACACAGATGCTACAAGTAACGCCTGCAAGGAGCTAGCCATATTTCTTACAACAGGCATTGTTGTCTCAGCATTTGGGCTACCTATAGTGTTTGCCAGAGCAGAACTGGTCAGTACTATTTCAATCTCTGAAAATACTCTTTGCTAGAAAACTTGTTGTTGTTTAAACTGAAGGTAGAGCTCTTGTGTACTAAGTGACTTTTATGAATACATACTTAAAATGCTTGCAGTGGAAGCAGAACAGGAATTCTTTCAGGGGAAAAAAAAACAACAATGGAAGCATGACAAAAAGTCATGTTTTCCAATTGCTTTACATGGTCATGGAATAAACCCTAACATCCTAGGATCCTATGTGTGATACAGAAAAAATGAGATAGAATATAGCATGAAAACTTAACAGGCAAGTAATCAAATGTACAAGTTACAGCATACCTTGAAGGTAATTTGTAGAATAGTTGGGTTAAAGAAGTATGAATAAACAGTGAATTTTTGTACTCACTGTGAAGGACATGTGATCTTGTTTGGTTTTTTTTAATCTTCTGAGTAATCATTGTATCCTTCCTGGTGTAGGACTTCCCACTAACATCCTGTAAAAGATGACCTTGTTTGCGTGAATTTCAATTTCAAAGAATACCAAATCAAAAAAAAAAAAAATGGGTGTACTTTCATAACATCTCTTTAGACAAGAACGTTTGAGATGGTCAGTTTGAATGCCTCACGGCCTTTGACTAATGCACTTAGTCTCCTTGGAAAACATTCAGCTCTGTTTTTTGTTGTTGTTGTTGTAACTTGGTTATCTGCTGACATTTTAAAGGCCTCCATCCTTGGCTGTCTGTTTAAAAACTATGGCTGGCAAGTGTAGCTGGTCTGCACGTATGTTTGATGCTGTTGCGTAGCCTTACTGTACTATTGCTGGATGTTAAGTAAAACATCTGTGCCTGCTAGCCAGCACTTAGAACTTAGACTAGAAAAACTTCAGTACTGCTTGGCTGACTATTATTAGGCAAAGCCTTTTTGGGTAAGCCTAACCAGCCTTCCCAGCATAACAAATAATGAGATACTGTCTTCTTTTATCGTGTATCTGTTGCTGAACTTTGTCTATAACATGACATTGAGAGATTGCTTTTTGTCTTGTTCAGTTCAGGATGTATCTAACTAAATTCCCCTTGTTTGCAGATTTACTGGGGCGCGTGTGCACTTGTTCTTACGGGGAATACAGTCATCTTTGCTACGATCCTAGGATTTTTCTTGGTCTTTGGCAGCAATGACGACTTCAGCTGGCAGCAGTGGTGAAAGGAAGATAAAGAACTATCACAGACATCTTGTCGTTCAGTGGCCATGCATACAAATGAGAGAATGGGCAATAAGAGAAGTAGTGTAGCAAGCCTCTCGAGTATTCTAGATACTCCTTTTTTTCTCCTTGTTCATTCTGAGTGTACTACTGTTTTCCTAATGGGTTTCTAGGTTTTTATGAAGTGAAGAGATGGTTGATTTCATTTTTACCTTTGGTATATTTTTAGGTGCTCTGTTTGTTTAAAATTTTCATTCTTGTTCTGCTCAGTGTGTATGTAAAGCTTTAAAGCTGGAACAAGAATGTTAAAAACAAGATTTCAAAGAAAATTTCAAGGCTTTTTGTTGTTTAGCATTAATACAGTGCTTCAAAATAACTTTTTTTAAATGGTGATTATATACAAGCTGAACTGACATAAGCAATTTTACACCACCATTGTCAATTACCAGTTATAAAGATTGTAGTTATATTTTACCAGAGGCAAGGGTGGGGGAGTACCAATAGCAGATTTTTCTTCTGCCCATACCTAAAACTGGGTGATGAATGTTGATAGCCTTCAGTTAAGGAAAAGGCTGAGAAGCAGGTAGAGTTCTTTGGGAAAAATCCTGAATTTAAGCACTGTTAGCACTTTACCTGCTTCTTTATCAATTTTTGTGTGGATGTGACATTCAAATTCTCTGTAAACGTGTTGATGCTATGACATACAAAACCAAATTGCGTTGTAGGGGAAGGGAAAAACGACGTTTAAATTCCATTTTTAAAATCTTTTTTTGAACTGTATTTATAAGTATTGTATGGTTTTGAGCTTTTATGTCAACTTTTTACCACAAAGAGGGTAAAATGTTCACTTACGGAACTACTGGTCTGAGTTAATTTGAAGCATGTACGAAACTTTTTCCTCATTCCCCTTTTTAATTTATTTTATACATAAATAGAATAAAGCTTTTCAAATGTAGATTAAAACTATGTTAAACTTGCCTAAGAATGATCTTGCCTAAGAATGATTCCCTCCACCCTTTTTTTTCCTTTGCACAATGCAGTTGAGCCATGACTTTTTTGGAAGTCACTGGCTGAACTGATTTCACTGACTGTTTTTAAGTTCTTATGCACTATGGGTTAATAAGATTTAATGTGTTGTCTGTAACTGTAGACTTGTGTTCTGTAAGTTTACACATGTAGCTTCAAATATTTCCGTCATTTCTGCATACCTCTCAATTGTCTGTATTTTTCATTTAAAGAAATCTGTCATTAGACATTCCATTGTGAGATAGCTGATGAGGGCCAGTTAAGCAGGTTTGGCTGTACCACATACAGTGATAAACCTCTAAACTACATTTTTATTCACTTCTTTAAAAGAGGTGTTTAATTTAAAAAATGTACTGTGCATAATTAAAAGGTGGTGATTGCTAAGATCTTACTTAACAGTGGAGTGGTATGAAAAGGCACAATATCAGGCCTTAGCTGTAATGTTTGTGCACAGATGTAAATGAAACACAAAGCTTGAATATTTGAAGTCAGACAGTAATAGTAGCTACTTACGTGATGTGCTTATGGAACTTATACCAGCAGGTAGGGGCAGTGGAGGTGTAGTTACCTACAAGTGCTGCTTCATTAATGTCCTCCTGTGCGTAAAATAAGAACTCAACGTTATCCACACTGGTAGAGGAACAAATGGTTGTCAAGACCATAGTGCAGAAGCCAGAAGGTAGCATTTCAGTTCTAAATAAGTGCTTCACCAAACTGCGATCATTCACAGATGCCTAAGAGCTGTAGAGCTACTCATTTCATGATAGTTTTCAGTGAGATGTCTGCACCCCTAGCCCCAAGATGATGGATTCTTCAGAAGATTTTCTAAACCAATGGTTATATTTGCACTCTTTACCCTTGTGAAGGAAGAACAATGAAGACTCGTACAAATCTGAATCTGTTACCAGCTCTTTTTTTTTTTTTTTTGTGGTCCGGAACTGTGGTAGTTGGTCCCCATCCCTTGCTCCCCAACTCCTGTGCTGCTAGCCTACTTCTCAATTTGATGCTACTCTGAAACACCAGGACACTGAATTGTGCGTGTATGCATCGGCTATGCATTTTGTATGTTAATTGTATTACAGTGTTACATTCTTTACCTTGCACACCGAGCACGCGCAGCGTGGCTCTGGTTTGAGCTAGACACTTGGGAGGTATGAACTTTCCGTGTAATAGGCATTGAGACAACATTGCCATCCTATAGAAGAGAATTTTGAACAATAAAAATTTTAAATAGCAATCCCAGTTCTGTACGTTTAATCAAAAATACTCTAATAAAAGAGTACTTTGTTTAAAGTATTATTTTGTTTATTTAATATAATTGTTGTTCCTATTGGGAAGAGATGTCACAAGGTTATTCAAGTCAGTCCTTCAGTGTGCTTGCTTCATTTACCTCAGATTATGGGCAATACCATTTTCTAAGGGTCTGGTTGGCGTGTGTGGCTATTATACCAAGACAGGGCTGGTATTTATGTATATTTTTGTTCAAACACATTCTTTATGAAATTTGGAGCCAGCCCCCGCGCTCCTGGCACCTGGAAGACGTTGGCAGACGGAGGAAGGGAGGGGAACCGTAAGCCGTAACCCCCCACCCCGCAACGGGGACCGACCGCCCCCAGATCCCTCAGCGAGGCGGCCGAGGCCCGGCCCTGCCCGCGGCTGCGGGGCGGAGCGCGGCGGGGCCCCGGTGCCGCCCCCGGGACGTGGCGGGGCGGCCTCACGGCCCTTCCTCTTCCGAGGGCAGGGCGGAGGGCTCCCGCTGACAAGATGGCGGCGGCGGCCAAGGCGGCTACCGCGGCGGCGGCGGCGGCGGCAGCGCTGTGGGGCGAGGTGAACCGCTGCGGGCAGAACGGCGACTTCGCCCGCGCCCTCAAGTCCGTTAATAAAAGTGAGTGCCGCCGCCATGGCGCCCTCAGGCGCGCGGCCGGTGCCCGGTGGGGCTCCTCAGGGAGTTTTGTTGGGCTAGGAGGGGGTGAGGAGCCGGGAGGGGGGGCTGAGGGTCCCGTGTCCTGCCCTGGTAGGTCTGAGATTTGGGGTCACGTAATAAAATCGTCAGAATTTCTCCTCGGTCTTTCTCTGTGTCTTTTTTTCTGGCAGGAAGTGTTAGCATGTAAGACGTGTGCTTGTCTAGAGTCGTGCTGTTCTTCTACGTCAGGCGCTTTTCTTCCTGCGTGTGCTTTATGTGGCACTGAGACAGGTTTTGGCACCGTGTTTTCTGTCTGGAAGTGAAGTGCTAATGAAAGGTTTGTTCAGGTGCACGCAGCTCCTTCGGTGCAGCTCTGTTCCAGGCATATTAGCAGAGCGGTCATTTCCAGTAAGTTCAGTGTTTATACCAGATTCTTTTACATTATCAGGGTTTCGTTCATGGCCTGAACAAAGGCAAGCCCTGCCAGGACCCTTTTAAAATGATGTGACTGTTTTCTTTAAAGATTTTTTTTCCAACTTTAACAATGTATGTCTCTTATAAAGCACTAATGTGTCTGATAACGAGTGAAATCATCATGTTTAAACTGTTTTATTTTCCAGTACTGCAGATTAGCAAAGACGATGTGACTGCACTTCATTGTAAAGTGGTGTGTCTTATCCAGAATGGGAGTTTTAAGGAAGCCCTCAGCGTAATCAATACCCACAGTAAAGTATTGTCCAGGTGAGTTGTGTCTTGCTGTGGCCTACAAAACATGAAACTCTTAAGTCCCTGAGAAGTTGCTTCAGCTGGAAGGAGTGATTGACAGCAAAATCAAGAGCAGGAGGTGCTCAGAGCCATTGGAATTGGGGTTCTCAGTGAGACACTGATTTCCTATGGGTGTGAGAGATGGTCTTGATCGGTTTGAGACAGCCTAATGGCTTGCTTTTTCTGTTGAAGAGATTGGTCGTGGAGGTAGCTGAAAACTAGAAAAGAGACAAATTATCCTTGTTGACATGGGTGAGCTCCATAGCTGGGACAAGGGAAGAAGACGTATTTCATGGGAGTGAAGAGAGGCAGGAGAAGCCCTTGCCAGTGGGAGCAAGCTGTTAGCTTTGCATGGCTTTCTCATCATACTGTTCCGCAGGGTCCTTTTCTTTGCCAGGCTGATAGCATTCAGCTTTTGAGGTGGTGCAAATGCTTTGTGTGCGTTCTCAAAAATCAGGACCTTGAAGACAACTTGCGTTTTAGAACAAGTCAAACTTCTGTATTCCCTTTTAAGTCACTAAGTAGATTTAATTCTCTTCCTAATAAAGATGCTCTTAGTGCAATGACTAAGATAAAAATTGCTACCCGAGAAGTGCCTGGCAGCAACACTTTTGTATTTCAGATGCTATTGTTAAGGAACTTCCCAGAGAAGTGCCTTTTAGTATCAGAGCAATGAAGCTCTTCCATGTTTATATAAGATAATAAATATTATTACCTTACTCACAAACTCCTCCTTTCCTGGGATGAAAGGGGTTTAATTTAAGTTTGTAGCTTGTTTTTTAGTATGTGATGGGGACAGGAGAAATTTCTCTGAATGTAACTGGCTTCAAGTTTTCTCTTCAGCTTGGCAGTACAGTGTGTCTCTCTGTCCTGCATAGCGGGGAAGGTGGTGGTTCTTGTTCTGTCCTGAAGTTGTCTTGTCCTTTACTCATTTTTTCACTCGTCCCACTCATTTGTTTTAATTCTTAATGCCATTTGTGTTTTTTTGTTTTTTTTTTCAGACTCCCCTAATACTCAGCTGGGCTGAGATTATTTTAAATAGGGAGAGAAATGGCTGGTCACAAATGTCAGTCACTGCATTTGTGGCACTAGTGATGAACTGAGGGAATTGCTGATTAATTTTCTTTTGGCTTAAGTGGTAGCTCAGGGGATAGCTGGAGCAGAGCACTCAAGGCTCTGCTTGCTTGATAATGTTTCCCTGCTGCTGTGAGCTTGGCTTTGAAGCCGATTTTATGCTGACATCAGCAAACACTTTTGCTGCAATTGCACTGTGCTGATATTTCAAAATAGGTTACTGTTAGCTTAATATCTAACAGCTAGGAGGAGCTGTGCTTTATACCACTTCCTTTCTCTCTCTGTGGGAGTTGATTATGTGTCTCTGACAGTTTGCAGTGACAATCTTCTGCTGTAGTGATATGCCTTCTCCTAGGGAAGGAGTCGCATAATGAAGCTTGCTGTTGTTTTGCCTTTAAACTTGATTCACATCACCAGTAGGAGGTCTGGGGAATTGCTGACTGTGTAAACATCTGATTTGAAATGACGTGTCAGGAGACACCAGAAAAAAAGGAGGCTCATCTTTAAGATGAAGTCTTGGTATTTCTTCTCTGGTGGATACGAAGTAGGTTAAAGATAGTTACAGCACTTGACAGATGAATTATTCAGTAATCTGGGATCATGCGCTCACCTCTGGTGCTTGGCTATTTGGGAACAGTGCCCAATTAGGGCTGCAAGCGTGTTCAGGTGGGTGAATGCTGTTGAATGAAGACTCCGTGTCTGCTATCAGCCTTTGTCTTGTCATTGCAGTGATGTTATTGCCTTCGAGAAGGCCTACTGTGAATACAGGTTGAATCGTATTGAAAATGCTCTCAAGACCATTCAGAGTGCCAGTCAGCAGACGGACAAACTGAAGGAGCTCTATGGACAAGTGGTAAGTACAAGCTTTTCTTCCTGGTGGCAGTTTCGTATGGATGCCTTGGCTCTCTAACGTGGGGCAACTATGGAGACAGAATTATCTTCTCTGTCTTAAAGGTATGGAGGGGTACAGTTTCCAGCTGTTCCAGTTTGCGCGAAGCCTCAGCTGTCTGTAGAAGACAGACTAATTTTCTGACTGCCACTGAGCCAAAGCACTACATTCGTGACTCCCTCTCCCTTCCTGGGTCTGGCCTGATATGGTTTTAGAAGCTGAGGGGATGAAGGGTGGAGGTCGACTGATCAATTTTTTTTTGTGGTTAAGCCCTCTTAATCTTCGCCATCAGATAGTTGTCCAGGAATGGTTTGTGGGACCTGATGTCTCAGGCGTTAGAGGTGAAGCAGAAGAGCTGTTTCTCCCAGGCTGATCAGAACAGTTTTGTGAAGACAGTTTTTGGCTGTCTTCTCTCAGTTGCATGAAAGGCTGTTCATTTAACTTTTCTTGTAGAGAGATTGATTAATCTGGAAAAAGGCTGTCTGAGAACAAAAGCTTATAAAATGCTGCTTCTAAAGAAGCTCCTTCAGGAGTTACAACTCTGCAGCCTTTATGTATATCTGCTCTTATTGCTTGAGTCCTAGCAAATAGAATTTGCCCATACAGGTAGATGCAAATGTTAGTAATGCTCAGCCTAAAATGTATGATGCTGTGCTGCTGCTGATCCATGAGGAGGGAGAAAGGAGGCTGCAGTTATTGGCATAAAAAAAGGCAGGGAAATGCTGTTCTGAAGGCTAACCCCCTCCTGTTCTCAGCTGTACAGGTTGGAGCGTTACGATGACTGTCTGGTTGCATACCGGGATCTCATACGCAACTCCCAGGATGAGTATGAGGAAGAGAGAAAAACCAACCTCTCTGCTGTTGTGGCAGCACAAAGCACATGGGAGAGAGTGATGCCAGTAAGTGTGTGCTTGTATGCGTGTAAGAGTGGCAGCCAGGGAATAAAGGATCTGGAGTCTTAGATCTCTAAAGGATGGAAATGCATTTCTGTCTCTTAATGACTTCTGTGTGTATTCAAGATCATCTAGTGTTTCCTCCTCTAGAGGAATAAATGCAGTTATTGTTCATCGGGCTAACAAGTTAGGCTTCATCTGTGATTTCTAAGAACCTTGTTAGTAGATGACATGGTAGAGTGGGTGCGTTTCCCTGAGCCTGCATTAGGCAGAGCACCTGTGACGACTAACATTTTCCTCTGTCTCATTATGCTCTTGTCCAGGGTAAAGCTAACTGCCTAGACCACCCTGTCATGATTGGGAATATTTTTGTTAACGAGTAGTGCAGATAGTGATGTTCTTGTTTTTCAGAAGTCTTTGTTTTGGAGATGTGCATGGCACGCTCAATTTTCTGTTCAGTGCTGCGGATCCTCTTCCTAGTTCTCTAGGGTAGTGGTTCTTACTCATCCTCTTCCAGCAGCATAAGCAGTCCCCAGGTCCAGGCTGGAGTTCAGTTGCCGCCTCGTTGATTGTGTCTGACTTCACTGTGCAGTATGAAGGAAGATCCTTTGCACTGTGACTTAAAATTTGCCAGTTGTATACCCTTTGAAAATTGCCTCTAAAGTATAGGTTTCTGTAGAAAACTTATTTTGCAAGGAATGTACGTGAAGACTATAGCTTGTCTGCAGCCTGTCGAATCTGTATAGATAGTTACTGTTTATGCTGTGATTGTTTGCCATGCTAGGAGGATCTGGGCCTTCGAGAAACTACTTACGAGCTGTGTTATAACAGCGCATGCGCGTTGATCGGGCAAGGAAAGCTGAACGAAGCCATGAAGAAACTACGGAAAGCAGAAGGTAAAATCACGGTGAGGTGTGAGAAGCTGCGTGTGATAGAAGTAGTTACTTGCTCTCTCGACACACTTAAACAGAGAGAAAGAGGTTTGGACCGTCAACTTAAAAACTGACCAAGAGCAGAATTTTTTGTAGGTGTCCAGATGGTTCTGGGCAGAAGTGGTGTTTTTGCAGAAGCGTTCCTCTGCAGCTCTTTTCCAGAGCCACGCTGCGTGTAGCATCTCCTGGCTCTTTTCCAGCCCCCTGATTGGGGTGGAATCCCTTTTCAGCAGTTTTTTTTTGAAGTGGGAAGCACATGTGAATGTGATTTCTTCTTGAAAATGTTTAGTCTATTCTGACTCCTGGTTTTATTAGTCTGTATGCATATGTGTGAGTTTGTATGTGTGTATATATATATAACACTGAGGAAAAAAAATGTCTTTCCAATCTGTTTGCTCTTGCACATGAATGTCAGTTCTATCCTGATTTTGATGATAGAATAGCAGCTCCCCCTTACAGCTGTTTTGAGCATGTGTAATTTTGGGGGGTTAGTGAATCCAAGTGCTGTTTATGATAGTCCTTTGGAGAGGAAGACAAGTGATTGGTTTGAAGGCTGGACCGTTCAGTGGATAAGGAACTGGCTTGAAGGCCTAACCCAGAGAGTGGTGGTCAGTGGCTCTTGTCCGGGTGGAGGCTAGTGACGAGTGCTGTCCCTCAGGGGTCTGCCCTGGGACCAGTGCTGTTTAATATCTTCATCAGTGACATAGACAGTGGGATCGAGTGCACCCTCAGCAAGTTTGCAGATGACACCAAGCTGGGTGGTGCAGCTGATACACCAGAAGGAAGGGATGCCATCCAGAGGGACCTGGACAGGCTGGAGAAGTGGGCCCACGTGAGCCACAAGAGGTTCAACCAGTCCAAGTGCAGGGTGCTGCACATGGGCCGGGGCAATCCCAGACATGAGCACAGACTGGGAGAAGAACTCGTTGAGAGCAGCCCTGCAGAGAAGGACTTGGGGGTTCTGGTGGATGAAAAGCTCAACATGAGCCAGCAGTGCGTGCTTGCAGCCCAGAAGGCCAGCTGCAACCTGGGCTGCATCAGCAGAGAAGTGGCCAGCAGGTGGAGGGAGGGGATTGTCCCCCTCTGCTCTGCCCTTGTGAGGCCCCACTTGGAGTACTGCATCCAGGTCTGGAGCCCCCAACACAAGAAGGATGTGGGGCTGTTAGAGAAGGTCCAGAGGAGGGCCACAAAGTTGATCAGAGGGCTGGAGCACCTCTCCTATGAAGAAGGGCCAAGAGAGCTGGGGATGTTCAGCCTGAAAGAGAGAAGGCTCTGGGGAGACCTCATTGCAGCTTCTCAGTACTTAAAAGAGGGGAGACTTAGATTAGATGTTCGGAGGAAATTCTTCACTCAGAGGGTGGTGAGGCACTGGAACAGGTTGCCCAGAGAGGTTGTGGATGCCCTATCCCTGGAGGTGTTCAAGGCCAAGTTGGACGAGGCCCTGGGCAACCTGATCTAGTGGGTGGCATCCCTGCCCATGGCGGGGGGGTGGGGTGTTGGAAGTGGATAGTCTTTAAGGTCCCTTCCAACCCAAGCTGTATGATTCTGTGTTTTGGTGAGATACATGAGAAAGTTAAGAAGTGAGTGATACTTGTACTGAAAGCTTTTCTAGTGATGCAGAAGTTTCAGGATCAGTATCTGCAAGGGATACATGAAAACAGTATGTACTCCCACATGCTTCTAGGCTGTTTTTTCCCCTAAGCGTTCTAAATTCTGTTCTTCCATTTGTTTTTGCTTCTAGAGCTGTGTCGCCAGTCACTCTCAGAAGACACTGTAAGTTGTTGGTGTTGTTCTGGAAAGTGTTTACTTTTCACCAGCATGAATGAGGGTGTGGTCATAAAATGTTAAAAAATAATTAAAAAAAATAGCCATATGACAGGCAAAGCTGCTAACGTGGTATTACCCAGCAAGACATGCCACCGCTGCTGGTACCAGCTGGTGAGGCTGGAGCAGCAGCAATCGTGGTTGTTGCAGAAGTGTAACACCACAAGTTGCTGCTGTGCTTCTTGCACGGTTGCACGTGCTGGTCCAGGCGGGATGGTTACAGGTTGTCTGGAACCTCCCCGTGACCTATCCGTGCTATGGGTGAACACGCTGACTGGGTGATGGGAAGCTTAGGTGACTTGCAGTCACTGGTTGGTTCAAGCAGGGGGTAAATTCAGTGCATAAACTAAGGGTATCTTCAGACTTAGAGTAGCAGGTGGAGCTTTCTTTTCTCTTGGTTCAACCCAGATGTGCTTGTATTTGTGCTGTGGCTTCACGTGTAGTGGCTGGGGTTCTTTGTTGCTAATGCTACTCAAGACAGCTCAAACATTTGCCTGCAGAATGCTGAAACAAGGGAAAGAGACTTCAGATTGCAGCTTTTTTTTCCCCCTCGATTTTCCTTCAGGATGTGACTGAGGAAGACACCGAGGCTGAACTGGCCATTATTCACGGTCAGATGGCGTATATCATGCAACTGCAGGGTCGTACAGAGGATGCCCTACAGCTCTACAATCAAATAATCAAGTTGAAGTAGGAGCTTTTCTAAAACTAGTATTCATTCTTCCATCTGTAGAGAGACCACTGTTTAATAGCAATGTGTTTTCTCCTTTTTTATCTGCAGGCCAACAGATGTAGGACTACTTGCTGTCATTGCAAATAACATCATCACAATTAACAAGGTATAGAATTACCGTGCTCCTTTCAGCGTGGCCCTTCCTTGTGGCTACTCAAGTTGTCTGTTTCTGTGAAGAGAGGGGGATAATCAGGGAAGACTTTTTCCCTAAACAGTAGTTAAATCACAGACACAGAGAACTTCTCTTGTTGAAGGAATGTATTGAAATCATGCTGTGTGATTTTTTTTTTCTTTTTTCCCCAGGACCAAAACGTTTTTGACTCAAAGAAAAAGGTCAAGCTGACCAATGCGGAAGGTGTTGAGCATAAACTCTCCAAGAAACAGCTCCAGGCGATTGAATTCAACAAAGCTTTGCTGGCGATGTACACTAACCAGGTAGGAGAAACTGATCTGAAGTAGTTGACTACAGACGTAGCACCATCCACAGGAGTTTGACTAGGCATAAATGGATGTGCAGCCAGTAGAAGATACAACCACTTGGCTTAGGCACATAGGTGGGGAAAAATCCCTAAAAAATAGAAGAGCCTGTTGTGTGGTGACTTGAGCGTTGCTGTAGGGAGTACAACGTGGAGATGACTAGGATGAGACGGAATGGGTTTGTGGGGTTCTTAGATGCATCTGAACTGCTACGAAGAGGTTTTGTTCTTGGCTCTCTGTACCTATTTCAGGGAAGCCATTGCTAGCAGCTGATCTAAGATACAACTGGTAGGTTAGTCCTAAATTAGGTGCTTGCAGAGGTTGAGCAAAGTATATTCTCTTCCCCCTCCTCAGGCGGATCAGTGTCGCAAGCTGTCAGCAAGCCTGCAGTCACAGAGCCCTGAGCATCTGCTCCCTGTGCTCATCCAGGCTGCCCAGCTGTGTCGTGAGAAGCAGCATGCAAAGGCCATAGGGCTTCTGCAGGTAAGTTAAGAGAAGTACTCCTTCGGTCTTGCTCCCTTTAAACTTGTTCTGTGTGTTCTCTTGCGTGCTCTTACCCTTTGTTTTGTCTCGTTTAAATACCCAGGGATATCTGACTGTGCTTATTATGGTTTAGTTTAACGCCTCTGGAAAGCATTTACACCCAAATGAGCCATGCTGCTTTTAAAGGGAGATAGTTCCCTTGCACCTCTGATATTTGTTAGAAAACTTCTTCTAGGGTAAGCAGTGGGCTCTGTGGCTCTACTCACAAGCAGTTTACAACAGCCTCCTTTTGGAAGGAATGAGCGGCCTGGGATTGAAATCTTGACAGGACACTGGGCCACTGGCACAGTTTGGGGTCCTCGTCTGCTGCATGCTGAAGCCTGCATGTACTGGAAAGCTTTCCTTGGCTCTTGCCAGCTTCCTGGGACTGAGCGTGAGGTCCAGTTCACCAGAGCAGCAGCCTGGTGCCCGTGCACATGCTGAGTTGTCCTGTCCTCTGATTCCCAGGACTTTGCAGAGCAGCACCCTGCCAACGCAGCTGAGATCAAACTGACGATGGCCCAGCTAAAAATTGCTCAAGGTATCCAGTGTCTTCCCTTCTTGCGAAACTGTCAATACGTAATAATGGTTTAAGGCTTGGGGGGAAATGGGCTTTAGGGCAATTTCTGTTGCAGTCACTCTTGTGGTAGGTGCAGAGCAGAGATGCTTTCAGTCAGGTATTCTATAGAGAGAGCTATGGCAGGATGGACCTTATAGCTTAGTGCCTGGATGTTAAAGCTCCACAGATCCCTCGCAGAGCTACCCACAATCTTTGTGAATGATAGGGCTGAAGCTGTTTTGAGGCAAGGGGTGTCTTGGGAGCAGAGTTGGGGCTTCTTGATGGTAACATTCCTGCGTAAAGTCAGAACTTTTTTGCAAAAGGTTGCCCCTGATCCCCCGTAGGATGTGGCAAGGGCAGGAAGGGGGTCCCCTGTGTGAAGGGGTGTCCTTCATTCCTGGAAATGAGGGAGATAGTTTTAAGAAGGGGATCGCTTTGTCCCCATTGTTTACCTTTGGCAGGAACCAGTGGAAGTTCACAGGCTAGTCCCTTGCCCTGTCCAGCAGCCAGGATGAAGTGTCAGTGTGGCACTAAGGGCATGTCCTTCCCTCTCTTACAGGCAGTGTCACCAAAGCCTGTATGATTCTGAGGAGCATAGAGGAACTGCAGCACAAGCCTGGTATGGTAAGTGAAACTCCTTGCTCTGGGTCACTTCTAGTTGTGTTTAGGGTGTCTGTACCTCATTTCTTCAGCAATGATTTTTTTTTTTATGGCTATTGGGGTAGAGACTAGGGGGGAGAAAAAAAGTTTCTAGTGAAATTGTGTCCAGTTGCAAGCAAAGGAAGTGTCAAGACAAGAAATTTCTTTCTGTGAATGCAGTCCTAAGCTTGTACTGTAGGAGAAGGATTGTCGGTGACATTTCTTTGGGAGGGACTCAGGTAGGAACATCTTGCCTGGGTATCCTGCCTGTCACCGTAGCTGCTTTTTAGGGACAGATCAAAAAGCTCACATTGACTCTGTCTTGAGGAAATCTTGTGAATTAAATGCTGGCTCTCTGTCTACAGAAAGCTTGTGTGAGGATCTGTTATAAGCTGCTCTTGAACGTTTGCAGGTGTCTGCGCTGGTGACAATGTATAGTCATGAAGAAGACATTGACAGTGCCATCGAGGTCTTCACACAGGCTATCCAGTGGTATCAGCAATTCCAGGCAAGTCAGTCCCGAGGAGGTAATGCAGTCTTTTCTAGGTAGTCCAAGCTCAGCTTTTCCCACTGATGCACAGCCTCAGCAGTTCATCCAGCTGGGGTTTTGGAGAGCTACGAGCTCCTGTTTTGTAAGCATTTGTTTTATCACTGCTGTATTATTTTAGATGTGTTGCAAAGAAGGAGAAGCAGATCCTTACTCTTCCTGTCAGATTAGGAGAGTGGGAGCTATGGGTGCCCAAATATAGCAGTCAGGCCTCCTCTCTGATTAGAAAGCACTGTGGATCAATGAGCAAGCTGCCTCATCCCATACAGTCTTGCCTCACGTTCTAGAGTGCAAAGATGGTCTGCTTTCTGTATGACAGTGCTAACTCAGTTCTCCCTGGCCAGGTCTCTGGGGCATTAAAGCCAGCTAGAGCTGGGCTCCGTGTTGTGAAATTAAAGACCTAATTACAGCTGCTCTGTCTTTCAGCCAGAGTCTCCTGTTCATTTGTCACTGATAAGGGAAGCTGCTAACTTCAAATTGAAGCATGGCAGGAAGAAGGAAGCAATCAGCGACTTGGAGGAGCTCTGGAAGTGAGTTGTGTGGTTGCTGAACAGGGAGGTCTGCCCACAGACCTCTGCAAGCTGCCTGGTGCCAGGTTGTTTTTGACAATGCTGGTTCACCAGTAGCCCTCTTATAGAGTTGCTTTTGTGCAGAGGTTCCAATGCAAAGCCATGTTTGTGAAGGTAGGGGATCATTCGTTCGGTCTGTAGCTGATGTTCACTTGAAAACCTGATTGACTTGTCCTGGAGGACTCTTACGTGCAGTGAAGGTTACTTTGGTGACTGGGACACGTGGTTTTTTTCTAGTGCTGCATAAACCATGGCTGTCTTAAGTTTTCTTTTTTTTTTTAATTCACTTGGTAGGATATGAGGGAGTTCTGTTAATTTGCCTTCGCAACTGGACCTTCAAGGGGTTTTGTCTTTCATTGCCTGCTTTGTGACAGTGTGATGATATCTGCTCCTCTCTCTGCATCAGTGATGTTTGGTGATGGTCTCTGTAGGAGACCACAGACTGGCATACCTGTCCCCACAGATAGCAGCCGTGCTCTGGTAGCGTGCAACAGGTGGTGATACCAGGCTTTGGGATGAGTGTATGACTTGATCCTTCTGTTTTTTCTTCTCCAAAGGCAAAACCCGAAAGATGTGCACACTCTGGCACAGCTCATCTCTGCCTACTCCCTTGTGGACCCTGAAAAAGCTAAAGTGTATCCTTTTGGTGCCAAGGCATTTATTTGGGCATTGCTTCCTTGGATTTCAGTTGTGTGGGGAATTTGGACTCGTTCTCACCTGAAGAAAGGCAAGGAACATCTCCAGTTGGGTATCCAGGGCAAGTTTTCTGGAGCTGCTTTATTTTCTAACTGGTGTGATTACTGTGAAATTCCAAGACCGTTTTGTCTTTGGCCTTCTCTCTGAGATGTAGTAATTTAAGACTGAGGAACCAAAAATAGGAGGTTCTCCATCTTTTCTGTTGCAGTCTTGGACCTGTGGTAGTAATGCAGGACTGTGCCCAACAGAATATGGCTAAACTCTCCCTGACCCAAAAATCAGGTTCCCATACAGCTTTTGCCATCTAGAACAGCTTTCAGAGTAAGTTGCTGCTTTTGTCCCCCACCTCAAAGAAGGGAAAAATGAGGCAGAGGGCAATTAAGCAGCTCACTCCAGCTTGGGCAGGGAGCTGGGGCTGGCCTTGTAGGTCTGCCTGGTATATTGCCATCAGGCTGAATTTGTTCGAGCTGACGTTTTCTTTTGGTACCTGAACAAAGATGGGTGTTTATCTCTGGTTGCTGCTTGCCAGTTGCATGTTACCTGTTCCGGTTTGCATCCCTGAACTCTTCCTTTGCAGTCTCAGCAAACATTTGCCTTCCTCGGACACCATGTCACTGAAAGTAGATGTTGATGCCCTGGAGAACTCCCATGGAGCGACTTATGTTCGGAAGAAAGCTGGCAAACTCACTGGAGACAACCAGCAGAAAGAGCAAGGGTAGCGTGCTGCTTTGGCTCTGGCACAGTCATTCTTTGGGATGGCACGAGAGCCACACCTGATGTGGCAGGGGTATTGGTGTAGCAGACGTGCTGGTGGAAGGGGAGCCTGTTGTGTAACTGCAGGGAGCCTCGGATAGCAGCAGACCAAGTTTTTAGAGAGATGGGGATGGTTTAGCTTCTTCCAGAACTAGCTTTTGGTTGATTTCTCTGCTGTGTCACAGTGGCTGTTTCCCTGCTTGCTTTTCAGACAAGGGGAGGTGAAGAAAAAGAAGAAGAAGAAGAAAGGTAAGTTGTACTTCCTAGATGTTGATAAGGTACAGATCCCAAGAGCTGGCCAGATTGTTTCTTCTGGTAGCTAACCCTGAGCTCCCTGGGAGCTGGAGCCCTTTGCTGGGACTAGTGAACTGAGGTGTTCGTGACTGATCGCTCATCCTGTGCGGGGCATCTCTCCACAGAAGCGAGAGCAGCTCCCTGGCAGGACATTTGCAATGTAATGTGTTGTGGGTTGCTGGGGTCTGTGTACTTCCTCTCTGCAGACAACCCCTGTGTGTCCCTTGTTGATGCCTCTCTAGCGTGTTGACCCCCATCTCACTTCCTGGCACTGGCTATTCTGCAGGAAAGCTGCCCAAGAACTACGACCCCAAGGTAACTCCTGACCCTGAGCGGTGGCTTCCAATGCGAGAACGTTCCTACTATCGTGGACGGAAGAAGGGGAAGAAGAAGGATCAGGTTGGCAAAGGAACTCAGGGTTCAACCACAGCTGGTTCCTCTGAACTGTAAGTACCCAATGCTGGGTTTGGTTTGGGGAATGACTCCTGGGTGGCTCGGAAGTGTGGCTTTGTGCTTTCCTGTGGCTCTGTCACCTCACCAGCCCTGGGTAGCACAACTGAAGCTGCGCTTTGTCACTTGAACCTTCTACCAGGTGCTCTTCCAGAAGTTCCCTATAATTAACTGAGAACCAAAATGATATGATAGGCGTGCTTGAAGGTGCCAAGGTGCAAATAAAATCCCGGAAGTCTTTTAATGTGCTTTTCTTAGCTTTGAAGACTAGATGAATTTTGCATGCCCCCTCTCAACCTATTTGCTTTTGTCTTTTGGTTACTGGAGAACCATTAGCCATTGTTTGGGAAAATACTGTACATTCCTCTAACCTGATCTTGATTTGAGCTGGAATCAGAGTTTTCCTTTATGTATGAGTCCTCACAGCAAGCTGGTGACTTACTAGCATCTGGGAGAAGGAAGTACGTTTAAAATAATAGCAACATAGGGAACTGATAGTTGTGGATGATACAGCTCTTCTTTATACAGCTCTCTCAAAATGGAAGCATGAAAAGCCTTTTGTGGTACCGTTAGTTTGAGCGGTGTTTGCAAAGAGAGCTGGCACAAAGGTGCCTTTGTCATTAAGGAGAAAAAAGGATGTTGGTCTGCAACTGCATGTCTGGGGGCCCTAAAAGGGTTTTCTTGCATTTGCATGAGTGTCAACTGTCTATTCAGAAGTTGAAAGCCTTGCTTTTGTTGTTGGGATTTCTGCTGTCTGATGAGAAGGTGATTGCCTGTCCTTCGAGAGAAGTTCCCATCATCCATCAACCCTTCTGTGTACACTGAAGCTCATTTAAGATGAGCAAGATCTCCTTGCTTGAGTGCTCTCACATCCATGGTGGTGTTGTAATGCTATTTTATATGATAGCTAAGCTACAATATCTTTTGCTCTCAGCTTCCTGCCCAGCTGTTGCTACAGTGCCATATCTTGCAGGTGTTTGTGAACCCACGTGGTGTATTTTTCTCTTGTCCTCCCTGTAGGGATGCCAGCAGGACTGCCAGCAGCCCACCTACCTCCCCTCGGCCCGGCAGTGCTGCAGCTGTATCGGCTGCAAGTAACGTCATCCCTCCCAGGCACCAGAAACCTGCTGGTGCCCCAGCCACCAAGAAGAAACAACAGCAGAAGAAAAAGAAAGGGGGTAAAAGCGGATGGTAAAAAGCAGGATGTGTAACCTCCCTCCCTCAGTAGGTGATGCTGGTTGCATAATAAAGGTCAAAAGCCAGTGGTGGTGAAAGACTCGTGGCATCCAAATCTCTCTGTGCTCTGGGAGGAGATGGGCTGGTATAGACACCATGATATGTCTGCTCACCAAGTTGTCTTCCTTACATTAGTTCCCACTGTGGCTCATCTTCCTCCAAAACCGTGTTAGTATGGAGCATAAATCAGAATAAGGAGCCCCACTGAGTATGTTTGGGGGGCTGCTATGCCTCCTGCTCTCAAGCAGGAGGCCTGGGGTGCTACATGCGGGAGCAGCTGTGGTACTGTCACAAGGGAACAAGGGTGGGTGAAAAGGACGATGGTCTTATTTGGTTCTCTCTTGTGCCTCTGGGGAACTGCATTCTGAACTGTAAATACACACAGAGCTTGTAGCTTATTTCTGGAATGAGATCTGTTCCATATGTGCAGCCCCAGGAGGTGCATGCTTCCCAGCTCCTGCTCCAACTCCTGTTTTAGTTGTTAGCAGCGATTACTTGCTGGGACAGCATACTGGATTTGCGAAGGCCTGTTTTTGAGAGTAGCAAGCTCCCTTGAAAGTTGGAGTAGTGATGCCTTGCATCTCTTCTCTCCAACGCTTTCACCAACTGCAAGTTAAAAGCTGGGTTGTTGGGCTTAACGTTTAGCTACATCCCCCAGTGAGGGTTAGGAAAGTCCTCTTTTCTTCATCAAGCTCTAACAGCCCTCTCTGCAGGTTGATTTTCATGTTTCCCCTTTCAAGACTGCAAATCTAACTTCTCTGCTGTTGCACCCCTCCCCTGTCATCCTTGCCACACAGTGCCCTGCATCCTGCGTAAAATGGTGCTGGTGGCATGGGACAGGGCTTCATACTGTAGCAGAGAGTTTCCTGGAGTTGTTAGGATAAGGAGAGAAAAAAATGATTTTCAAAATATTTAACTTTGCTTTGGGTTGTGTGCTGTATGTATGCCAGGCAGTTCTCCTGGACAACTGTGTGAAGGAACTAAACAGTTAAGAGCAGTCATTTTTTTTTATCAACAGCTAAGCAAAGAGCAGTCAAATGGGGAAGGAAACTCTGGCCTGGCTATGGCATCTGTCGATTCAGGCGGTAAGTATGGAGGGAACTGGCTGTTACCATAAAATTCAAATGCAGCCTGTAAAAAGAAATCTGTCCACGTTGCTTAACTTCCAGAGGTGTGGAATAACCAACAGCGTCTTGAAACATTAGATTTATGCTACTCTAGCATGTGCTAGTCAAAGCATTTAGCAGAGTTATCTGACAGTGTCTCTGCAAGCACTGTCCTCAGTGTTTTATCCTAGTTAGTCATTGACCACCAAACAGCACAGGCGCAGACGGTCTTGAAAAACAAGATTATACAGAAGATAATCAGAGGGGGAAGAGCAAGACTTAAGATAAAACATGGCAAAGCGTGTGGCGACTGACCTGGTGTCCCCTTTTCTGCTGCCCTACTACTGGGCACGGCAAAGTGAGAACTAGCTAAAGCAAAGCGTCTGGTTGCGATGGTTGCATTGAAGAAGCATTGCCCGTCTCCAATGGAGGCCGTCGGTGAGACGGAAGAAGTGCAGCTGCTCTCCTAGCACCCTACTGCTAGCCCCTCAAACACCTCTTGAAACTTGTGCTTTAGTCCGATGCTTGCAAAACCCTTTTTCCGGGCGTAGACTTGCAGCGGCTAGAAACAGCACCAGGGAGCGAGCCGTCAGCTGCGAGCCCAACAGGTAAAGCCTTCTGTATTGGAGGGATTTAAAACCCGTGCCGCTACCGCTCCGAGGGCGCAAGCATGCGCGCAGGGGCGAGCCGAGGACGCGCGTGTGTCTGTAGGGGGAGCCGTCTCCCCGCCGGCCCCAGCAGGCTGCGCTCCCCCGCGGCGGCCGGGCCGGCCATGGGCACCCGCCTGCGGCCCGCGGCGCTCTGCGCGGCCGCCCTGGCCATGGCGGGCGGCGCGGCCGTGGCGGCCTGGGCGTGGGCCCGCCTGCGGGGCCGGGCGCCGCCGCCCGCCGCCGAGCAGGTACCGGGGGCAGGCCGGGGCGGGGAGAGCCGGGCTCGTCGGCGGGAGAGACCCTGAAACCGGGGCCCCTTCCCTTCCCTTCCCCCGGTTGTGCGCCCACGTACCGCAGGGCGGCCGGGCGGCGGGCTGGCACGGGGGTCTGAGCGAGCCCTGAGGCACGGCGCCACGCAGCATGGCTCGTGTGTCGGAGGCCGTGTCACGACACCGCACGATGTGGCTCGTGTGTCGGAGGCCGTACCGCCAAATGCAGTTTGTTCCTCGTGCGTGCGAACGCGCAGCCTCACCCTGAGGCACGCTGCGCTTCGCAGGCCCCTCACATTCAGCGAACGATGTACTTCTGCCCCAGCGGCCCAGCAGGCATCCTTCCCTTCAGCCTAAAGCGGCTGCCTCTGTTCTCTCCGGACAGGCGTGGATGGATTCCTTGTTGTGACTCCTCCTTTTTTCCCCGGCCCCACTAAGCTTGGCGCTGCCCCGGGTGCCTGAGCGAGTGTGCCGCCTCTCGTTTCACAGGGTAAACGGCAAAGCAAGCAGATACTGGTGCTGGGCCTGGATGGCGCAGGGAAGACCAGCGTTCTCCACTCGCTGGCAACTAACCAGGTGAAGCGCAGCGTGGCTCCCACCGAGGGCTTCAATGCCATCTGTATCAACACCGAGGAGTCCCAGATGGAGTTTCTGGAGAGTGAGTGAACTTATTTTAGTACAGAACGTAGAAGAAGTTCCTATCCTGTGTGCTAGGGATCAGGCTTATATTTTAAAGCCTCGTATTTCCTCGTGCCTGCTCCGGTAACACAAAACTGTGATTATTTTTTCCTTGACGATTCTGCTTTCCCACCCTGCTCGTTTAAGAACATTGTATGCTGGTGTCAGAGGAGGTCTGTGCTCGTTCAGCTTGTCCTCCAGGGACTTTTGCTCAGAGACAGAGAAGGCTAACAAACCTGATTGTGTGAAACCGGCCCAAAGCAGAGGTGTCCCTGGTAAGGCCTGTGTTGTCTGCAGCTTCTGTTCATTGTTCTGTTCATCGTACAGCTTCTCCTTGGTGCTCATGCCTGACAAGGGCAAGTGTAGAGGAGGAGTAATAAGGTGAAAGAGGAGAACGTACAGAGCTTTTCTTTCTGCTTTTTCTTCAAAAACCTATCTAGGGGCCTTGGAGTCAGGTCAGTCCCTGGTATTGAGAAGCTGACATCCTAACCTCATCGGTGCTAGCTTTCTACAGGGACAGAGGCTGCCATTTAGTTCTTCCTGTTTCTGTGTTGTGCTGTGCCAGTTCTTGACTGGCTGAGTTGGCAGCTAGCCCAGGAACGCCTCACTACCTTTGTCAGCAAGCATAAAGCAGTTGTGTTGTTACTAGGCAGATGGTATTTAGGATGTGAGGATGAAGTCTCTAAGGCAGAGTGTCATTCCCAGTCCTACTGTGGAAGTCTCTGCACCATGCTAGGGAAACCACCTCTTCAGAGATGCTTACAGTCTGTGTCCCTCTCCGTGTTGGTATTAGACACTTGTATTTCCCACTGACTTCGCTGGGAATGAGGTGCTCTCCAAGCTAGAGAAACCCACAGTATTTCTGCTGCTGCCTGGAGGTTGCTTGGGCCCAGTGCAGTGCAGAATTGTTGTTTCTGAGTCATCCTTCCCTCTCTGGTCCAGGTTGGTAGTGACTGAGATGTGTTGGCTGCGATCTGACCCATGGGAGATGAAATGTCTCAAGCCAGTTTCAGCCAGGTAAATCCGCACATGGCGCTCTAATCTGTTATTTACCCAGTCTGTACCATTGCCTAGACCAGGGGTTAGCAGCCTGCACTGTGAACGTGTGGCTTATTATGATCTTCAGACGGTAGGGTTTTTATTTTGCTAGCCTGGACAGATAGAACAGTTCTTTTTCTTTGTACCGTCATGTAAATAAGTAGGTGGAATCTTGTCTCTTCAAGGGATAGGAGCTCCTGGCTTTTGCTGAGTTGCTACTGGTTTGGGAAAGAAAAAATGTTCACTATGAGGTTGCTGACCCCTGGTTTATGCTATGCATGAATGCACTGAACAAAAAGAATAGCGATGAGCATACAGAACATCACAGTACAGAGTCAGAGGTATCTGCCCCAAGTGTAATGTCAGTTACAGTCTGTTGGCTCCTTCCCACAGCGGCAGACTTGCATCTGCAGGCAGAACTGCACTGGGGCTCTTGAAGATGGGCACAAACACCCTAACAGAGAAATGGTGTTTCGCTTTGTGTGTTCTTGAAACTGCTAAATAATTTTAACTTAAGGCAAAATTGCTTTGAAACAACAGATTTACTAAGGGCAGTAAATTTGATAGGCTGGCTAGCAAGTCAGTTTTGAAAAGAGTTCCTAAATAAGACAGGAAACTATTATAGGGAAACCTAAATATATTGCTTTGGAAACTTGCTACAGTTGGAGTCAAGTCACCCCTGTCTCTTGAGCGTGGTGTTGTGCAAAGTACCTTCACGCACGCACACCCTCCCCGCCCTTGATTGCCTAGAAGTGATAGACCTGGAGAGCTGAAAATATACAGACGCACAGAATGGTTGGGGTTGGAAGGGACCTCTGAAGATCATCTGGTCCAACCCCCTGCCAAGCAGAATCACCTAGAGCACATTGCACGGGATGGCATCCAGGTAGGATTTGGATATCTCCAGAGAAGGAGACTCCACAACCTCTCTGGGCAGCCTGTCCCAGTGCTCTGTCACCTCACAGTAAAGAAGTGCCCTCTCATATTCAGATGGAATTTCCTGTGCTTCAGTTTGTGCCCGTTGCCTCTCATCCTGTCGCCTCCCTGAAATGCTTAGTATACTGTAAGCTATTCCTGCTTCTATTAAACTCAGCACCACCAATGTTCTCAGATGGGAACAGCAATCTCAGCCACATGGCTTCACCACAGAATTGTTATAAGCCCTGGTTTTGAAGGTGAATAGCTTTTTTCCATAGCCAACAGAAAAGAGTCTGGGTAGAATTGTATCCTGTGCAAAGATTTATCCCATCACCTAAGGACAGCTCAAAGAGTCTGCTGGAACTTGATTTTTATCTCTTCCTAAACACCTCTGGTGCTTTGACAATACGAAAGCTGTGGGAGTTTTGAATTAGTCCCTAGTGTAATACAAATCTGATGAGAGCCCTCCCCATGCCAGAATTAAATTTCTCTCTAGGAAATTGTAGGCCTGCTTTATATTAAGATGAGATGGGCATCCCTGTGAAATGGGGACATTCTCACGTTGTCCTTCTGGACACTGAACCTTTTTCCACTGTCCCTTCTGGCTTGAGAACAAGACCCATGGGGCAGAAAGCAACCGTAAAAACAAACAATCAAAAAACACAACTCAAGAGCTTGCAATGGAAAAATTTTTATTTTTTTCTGAGCACACCCATAAGCTTGCCTCAAGTGGGACTTGACTGGGGAAAATAAAGCTATTTCCATTCTCATGTGCAATAACACAAATTCCTTGGGTTTTCAACCCAGAGCCTACTGTCTGGACCTCTGGGAGCTGTGCTGCTTAGATTATTTGGTGAATCTTGTGTGGCTGTGTTCTCTTCCAGTTGGGGGCGGTGAATCTCTGCGTTCATACTGGAAGATGTACCTGCCCCAAGTGCTGTTGCTGATCTATGTCGTGGACTCAGCTGATCATGCTCGACTGCCTGTGGCGAAACAGCTGCTTCATCAACTGATCGAGAACAACTCCACCCTGCCAGTGGTGGTTCTGGCCAACAAGCAGGTAGGAGTTCCCTGCCCTTACTTGAGCTTGGGCTGGCAGCAGCTCTGAAAACAGCAAATAAAGCTTTTCAAAGAAGGCCACATGCTGGGGAGTTTTCTGGGGCACTGGTTGACAGCAAAGGAAAATAATCTGGCGTTGAGTTTTGGATCTGTAAGATGAAGGTCCTGTGCTCAGAGATGGTGCAAAACAAGCTGTGGGTGGAAATAATGGTGAAAACTGCTGTAGAGTTGCAAGGCTTGAGAGCAGCAAGGGAGACCGCAGTTGAACCTGGGATTAGGTTTCTGTTCTGAGTATCTGTCCCTGGGTACTGCTTTACCTAGTAGCCCCCACATAGCAAAGCACAATCGTTTGCTTTCACGTTGTCTGTTTAGTTGCTCCTATGGTTGCTTGCTGAAATGTAAGAGAAGAGGAGCTTTCTTCACAAGGCAGTGTTTTCTTCTATGATTCCTGTGAAAGTGTCAATGACTGATAACTGTAGTAGAACTGCGGTATGGTCAGATGACAGAACAACCCAAAGTCTTTAAGCACAGATTTATTTTTATTTTTGGAGCCATGTGCTTGGTTTGTTCTATGTTACCACCTAAATTTCTGGTAACTTAGATGTGTTACTAGCAGTCCTTTGTATTAGTCTTGTAAGTCTTGGCTTCATCAAACACAAACGCTACTGCTGATTCTCTAGGTCCCTGAGACAGAAGTGCTGGGGGCTGGGAAGGTAACGAGGGAATGACTGTTGTATATTTGCCCTGTTCTTGTAACTGTGTGGGGTGCTTGGGGTCTTGGACCAGTAATACTTTTTTTCTAGCTTGTACAGCTAGTCTTACGTTATTATTGGAAACACTGAAATAACTGGAAGCAGAGCTATACCATTATTTATTTGGGAAGAAATGAGGTTAAGGATAAACATTTTGGTTCCAAAGCATTTTAAGGCATGGGAACACGCTCTCATAAGGGTACATAGAAGAGCAGTGCCCCCAGATATTCTGAGACCCTTCCCCTCCCTGAGGAAAGGCTCAAAGCAGGACTGGTGCTGCCACCTCTTGCAACTAACAGGCTTGTTTTGGTTTTGTGTATCAGGACCTCGAAGGTGCATATTGCATCACAGATATCCACGATGCTCTGGCACTGTCTGATATCGGGGACAAGAGGAAGATGTTCTTGATTGGTACCCACGTAGCAGAGGATGGCTCAGAGATCTCCTCCAGCATGAAGGATGCCAAGGAGCTGATAGCAGAGCTGTTTTTGGAACTGCAGTGACAGCTCTTTTCCTTCAACGCAATACTTGCAGCTGTGGAAGATGAGGTGTTAGTGTATGGTCGGTTTGCTGCATGGCAGCTGAAATGTAGAAGTACCTTTTCCTTGTGGGTGTGGAATTCCTCTGAAAATGATGTCTAGTTGGTAAGAAAATCTATTTTATAGTGTTTTTAAAATACCTTTGGAAAATAATATTCGTAGCCTACTTGTAGGGGAAAGTGAAACTCTCAGACAGCAGAATTAGGGTTATATATAGCTTAGGCTGAGATGGCCTCTTGCCAGGTTGGAATTAACCATTGACTCTAATGAGACAAAGTTGTATCCAGTGAATTTAACCTGGCCTGATGTCTCAGGTTTAAATTGAATTATTTTTACTTCATAGGTAATGGATTTTACAGAACTCTGTTAGTAGAGTTGTTCTGTTAAAAATGAGACCACCTCTTGAGAGTGTCAGAAATTTAAAGTCCTGTAACAGAACTGCATTTTTGACAGTGATAATTTTTGTTGTTGCTCTGTAGGGGCTGACTTTCAGGGGAGTGACAGATTGGTAATTTCTGGAAATTGGGCTTGTTTACAGCTTCTTTAGTGGATAAGAAAGACAAGAAAATTAAAGCAATAAGACATTAAAATTTTCTTTGCTTACGGGGGGAAAAAAACAAAACAGTGCAATTTAAGGTAGTGACTGAAAGCATTTAAGTTAGGTTGGCACCAGAGGTTGGGGGAATCCATCAGTTTGAGTGGCTTATTTTGGTTCAGTCCAGATTGTGCTTGAGCAAGCAGTGTTATGGGTGAAAAATCTATCACTTTTAGAAAGTGACTTCTGTTAGCACAGCAGATGAGGAAGATGAGTTGGAAAGGAGTGTTACTTTCTCAGTGTCGGTGTCCTTGTAATTACACTCCAAACATGTGATTCAGGTTCCAGGCAGTACTGCAAAAGACACGTTTCGTAACCAAATGTATTATACAAATTTTTTTTCTAGTTTTGTCCTTTGTAACAGATGCATAAATCAGAAAATTTTACTCTTAACGACTGGTCTGGGTTTCATTTACTTCAACAAGGAATGACACAGCAGACCTTCATGGCTTTTCTTGGACAGCTACCTTTAAAGTCGTTCTTTTTGCAATTCTGTAAGGGATGGCCTGTCTCTGTGCAAACAGTCCCCTGCCAGCAGGGCTCAAGCTTCTGCAGGCAGCGGGATTTTCACTGAGCTCGAGGCAGAGGGAAGCCAGCGAGAGCTGGGGCTGAAGAACCCGCAGCAAGGCAGCACGACGAAGCAGATGGGCCTCACACCTCCGAGGCCTCCCAGCGGTGTGGAGGCAGGACAGGAGTGAAGGGAAGGCTGCTGCAGGCAGAGGGGCTGCGGAGGCTCCCTCACAGGCTTCCAGAAGAAGGGCAGCTCGGTGGACAGCCCTGCTATGCTGTCGAACGGTGTGGGGGACAGGTGTGGACAAGCTATCTGCCTCCCTTTGAGGCCGCTCTGCCGGCCCTCCCCGCGTCCATCCCCTCAGCCCTCGGGGTGTGGCGGGAAGGCGCCTCACGGCCCCTCAGGGCCGCCTGTGGCTCTTGCTGCAATCTGGGCTAGGGGCTGCCCGTAGTCTTCCTTGGTTTCCCCACACTTTCTGCACGTTGCCACATCTTTGTTTTCTCCCGTTCTCTCTCTTAAACTGTGACGGCTTGGGTTGTACTTCTGTGGAGTCCTGGTTTAGTACCGCTGCTGAGCCTCCCCCGAGGCTTTCATAACTTCCCCTTGAAATTACAGCTAAAGGGAGTAATAACTGGTGCTGGCAGTGCTTGGTCCTGTGGTCCCGAGAGCTGCTGGAGCCCTGCAGTGAGGAGCAGTTACCAGAGGAGTGGAGTGCTTCATGTGCAAGCACACTGCTATGCAACTGCACTGAGAAGGTACCAAGGATACCGTCAACAACACAAATAACTGCCGAGTTATCGTGAGGAGATGCGCAAACTTAGCTGCCTCGTCATTATTTCACACTGAAGAGCAGGCAGCCCGAGCTGCAGATGTTACCAAGTGTTTAAATTCACTTCTTGTCTTTCAAGTTTCTTGCCACTTGTCTACACATTCACACGACAGGTAAGAAACCCTCCCAGCCCTAGCTTCCTAATCCCTAGTGCCCAAGCCATGCCCCAGGCCTCCAGGGGATGGCTCAGTTGGGGATTTATGCTGGATCAGCAAGTCAATGTATTGGATGCTGCTGTGATAAATACACAGACAAAAGGATGCCTGGTTTTGTCTTTCCCCCTGCTCCTCAGTACAGACAATATCTGACTGTCTTGCCCCTTCAAAACAGAAGCTGTGAACTGAAATTGTAAGGGACTGGTTGTATCAGTTGAATGTTCATAAATCCTTGGGGCCTGATGGGATTCACTCCTGAGTACTGAAGGAGTCAGCGGATATTAAAACTGGACCTCTCAACAATTTATCAGAGGTCTTGGGAGTCTGGAGAGGTCCCTGCTGACTGGAAGCTAGTGAACATTACACCTATTGACAAGAAGGGCATGAAAGAAAACCCAGGAAACTACAGACCCATTAGTCTAACCTCAGTATGTAGAGAAGGTATGGATAGGATTATCCTGGAGGATATTGAAAGGCATGTAAAGAACAAAGCTATTATCGTGCATAGTCAACAACCCTTCATCAAGAGAAAGTTCTGCCTTAGTAATTAGATCTCCTACTATGGTAAGGCCATCCTCTTGATGGATGTGAAGGGAAGGCAGTGGATATAATCTTTCTGGATTTTATAAGGCTTTAAAAATAAATTTATATTTTTTATAATTTTATAAATTTATATTTTTATAGGGCCTTTGATACCGTCCCTCACGGCATCCTTCCGGACAAATTGTCCAGCTGTGAGATGAACAGGTTCACACTATGCTGGGTGATGAACTGAATGAACGGCGGAGCTCAAAGGGTTGTAGTGAATGGAGCTACGTTTCGCTGGTGGACGGTCACTAGTGGTGCTCCCCAGGGCTCAATTCTAGGTTCGGTTCTGTTCAACATTTTAATCAATGATCTGGATGCAGGAGTTGAACGCATCCTTAGCCAGTTTGCTGATGATACTAAACTGGGAGGTGGTGTTGACTCCCTAGAGGGATGAGAGAGTCCTTGCAGAGGGGTCTAGATTGGAAAATCATCAACAGCATCCAGTTCAACAAAGGAAAATGCTGCGTTCTGCACCTGGGGTGAAGTAATGCCAGGCATGAGTACAGCCTGGGAGACGAGTGGCCGGAGAGCAGCTCAGCAGAAAGGGACTAGTGCTGGGAGGTTCAGACTGAACGTTAGGAAATCTTTTTTTACTGTGAGGGTTGTGAAACACTGGAACAGGCTTCCTAGTGTGCTGGTTGATGCTCCAAGCCTGTCAGTGTTCAAGAGGCATTTGGATAATGCCCTCAATAATTATGCTTTAATTTTAGTTTAGTGGTGAGGCAGCTGGGACTCAATTATCATTTTAGGTTCTTTTCAGCTGAACTATTCTAATTCTAATTTGCTTTACAAGGGATTGATTTCATAGGCAGTTGGGACCTTTTAAGCAATGAGACTGACTGACCTCAGGCAGCAGAAGGAAGGTATTTCTGTGTCTGGCTGCAGCAAGGCCTCATTTCCCCTGCTGGAAAGCAAAAGCAGGACCAAATGTCAAAGGCTGCCCTGGGCCTCTCCCTTCGTCAGAGAGATTGCTTAATTCCCTCAGGTTGCAGAACTGCTGAAGATGCATGTGTGGGGATATCTGTCTACTGGTGCTGAGTTTGGATGTGACTGTGTAGTGGATCTGTGCTGTCTGTGGAGGAAAACTGATGAGCCTCTGGAGAGCCGCTTGGCTGAAGCTGCTGAAACTGGTTTTGAGCTCCTGAGATGACTGCTGCCTTCCTGAGCATGTCCCATCTTGACCTGGAGGCAGGGGGCCAACATCCCACAGGCAGTTCCCACCGAGATCCCAGGGAGCTGTGTTGGCGAGCGGTGGTTAGGTGTGACAGCGAGATAAATCAGGAGGCATCTTGCGAGGGAGTGTGAAGTGAGGATGCCCTGGCAGCAGCCCGCCAGCACAAGGTCTTCGTGGTGCTCTCTGGTAAGTATTTGCCAGCGCTGTGTCCCACTAGAGGTTTCAGTACCATCGCAGGAACCACAGGGGGGTCCCCAAAGCACTGACCATTGTCTATCAGCAGACAGTTGGAAGTGTGCTGTCTCCATGGTACCTTTTAGTAACCAGTGGAACCGTTGATACCAGCTCTTTCTGTTTGTCTGGGCTGGCAGACTGTCCATCTCCTACATGCTGGGGTTGCGTGGCAAGCTATGAACCAGAGAAGTACTTTCCCTCTTTCCTCATCGTGTCCCAGAAGGTTTGTATTGTCTGCAGGGAAGACAGGTGGGCAAGTTTGTGTCTCTGCAGTCTGAGAGAGAGCACAAAAATCCATAGCCTGGTGAGATCACCAGGTTAAACGGATGGAAGGTTGCTTGGAGAGAGGTCCCTGAAACACACTCTTGCAAGGGGTGGAGGTAAAGACATGGGTATTCGAGAGAGCATTATGGCTTTGAGTACAGCAGTAGTTGTTTTATGCTTTGTTGGTTTAACTGGATGTTTAAGGACACGTCTGTCCATTTCTGCACTTTTGACAGGATACAAGAACTCGCAGAACCCAAGAAAGTGCCTTGTGCAAACAGTCCCAGGTAAGAATGCACCCAGAGAGTCTGGCCTGAGGACCGGGGACTGACAGGGCCTCAGCCCCTGGGGACTCACTGGCTTTGTCATGCTACTGCTTCCCTCTCAAAAGCACTCGTGACTCCAAGAACACCAAACTACTCAGTTTGCTCTTCTCGTTTTCAATCAAAAAAAACTGGGCTTAACTTTTGCTGCCCCATCCGAGGCATCCATCTGTGTGGTGCTCAGACGTTGTAAGGCAGGGGATGGTTGTGGTGCAAGGGGGCTCAACCCCCTTAGAGCCACAGGCTGGTGTATCCTGGGGGACGCAGCACAGCTTTAGGAACGGAGATGTTGTCTGTATTACGGGGCCAAGCTATGGCTCAACAAGCTGAACCACGCTGAACTGCCATGGGTGTCACTGTGCTCCAGAAAGGCTCCACAAACCTGTTATACTGCTGTCCCCTGTTGTGACTGCTCTGGTACCCTCTCCCACCATGGGAGAGTTCATACTGTCCGTTCTCCATGGGGGATGAGCAACTCCAAATTTGCCCTGGGCATGGGAGACTAACCAGTAACGTACTGGAAAACCTCACCCACTTTCCATGGCACACCCTGACCGTAACGTTATTATTGTTTCTACTGTCATACCTGTGGTGTGGCTAGGTGGTAATGGTGAGGCAAGAAAAATGCAATCATGAAACTCCTGCAGGGGTTTCAGAGATGGAACGAAATGACCCTTTTTGCATATCCACTGGGAGCTGTGAAAACAGATGTGTTACTTGAAGCCTCTTTTCTTTTTTGAATTGACAGCAACCCACCTGCACAGCATTAGGAAATTCAGTGCTGAAGAAGGTGAGTGCTCAGGGAAAGGCAGCAGCACTTTACAGCTGTGGGGAGCCATAGGGACTGTGGGTGTGTCCCATCCTAGGCAGGGAAGAATGATCCTGCTAAGGACATTTCACATTTGTACATATTTCTAAAGGCACATTTCACACCCTTGGTGTTCTTGCTAGGCTTGTGTGGGGAAACCAAGAAACAATCCGGACCCTCTCAAGGGAAGCTGCAACAGCTCGGCCATCCCCAAGAACAGTGGCACTAGCCAAACCCAAGCAAGACTTTGGCAAGCACCATGGCAGGTCAGTGATGCAGGAGCACATTCTGGGGAAGGCTGCAGCTCAGATGCTGCTCTCTCAACAAGGGGATGTTCCTAGGGAAAGGGATGGTGCCATCTCCTTGCCTGCCTGGGCTGCACCATGGGCAGTTCCATGCTACTGAGACCCACCACGCTGTGCTGGTGATTGGAGCAGGGGCTGTCTGCAGCAGGGAAGAAAGTGCTATGGGAACATAGCCACCCTGAGTGCTTGACTTCCAAAATGAAGAGGAACTGAAGAGTGCTAAGTTTTGGTGTCCTTTTATTTCCTCTTCCTGGTTGAGGAAAGGGCTTTTGCAGCATGGGGTGGTTGCTGGTTTGACTAGAGCTGGGGGTTTGGTTGGGCTGTACCAGTAGTGAGCCTTGAGCTCAGTTTCCAAGCATGCGGGGGCATTTTGCTCTGCTGTAACCCGCCTCCCACCCATCCCCCCCCCCCCCCCCAAAAAAAAAAAAAAAACCAACAATGTGGGGCATGGGCCACCAGCTCTCTTTATGGCAGCCCTGGGTGTTTTGCTGTCTGTGAGGCTGATGTAGTCACTTCTTGGGCTGCAGAGTGGGACTTGTCCTCTATCCAGGGGATGGGAGGACAGGCTGGGGGACTGCTTAGGCAGTAGGTTCTTCTTCTGCAGCTTGTCTGGTGCCAGATACAGCTGTGGATGGGACCACGTCCCATCTGTGCGTGATCAGTGGCCATGCACCTAGGTACACTGAGCTGCAGGTTGGTCGTTCTTGGATGCTAGAAGCACCTGTGAGGACCTTCCTCCCCATTCTCCCACAGGTTTCCAAGTTTGCTCTGCAGGCCATTGCAAGCCCTCGGACCCTAGAGCTGGCTCGGGCAAAAAGACTGAACCCTGACTATGTGCCCCCGCGGGATGCTCAGTGGCCAGTGACAAAGGCCGCGAAACAGGCAGTGGCCACACCGAGGCTTGTGGAACTGGCCCAGCCTCGTAAAAGGTAGGCACTGCTCCCCTGCCATGGGGAATGCTCAGTTGTCAGCCCCTTTAGTGCAGGCTGTGGCACCTTGTTGAGTTGGGTTTGACACACGTAATTAAGCCCTGTTTGTCAGCTTCCAAAAGACATGGATTTTACATGGTTGGATGTGTCAGTGCTACAGGAATTCTAGTTTCAAAAGCATCTTTGAGGTTGAAGGAGAACTAAAAAAAGAAGGAATAAGAACTTTTTAATACTAGTAGGAATTACTGATTGTAACATCTCAATTATTAATTGCAATTAAAAAAAAAAAAAAATCAACCAGCTGACACAGGGTAAAGTGCAGCACATTCCTTTTGCCCAGCATGGTGTAGCTGGCCTCAGCCCAGGCCGTAGGAAGTCCTGGGTGGGATGTTTCACAGAGGGTGAGGGCACGCTCGGCAGCTGTGATAGATAGCTTCAGTGGGAAATGGGGTTCCTCCTCTCGCTGGTGTCCCAATGACAGCAGTGGAGGCAACACTGCTTTTTTCCTCCTTTGATAGGGACGGGCAAGACTTGGGTGGAGATGTGTCAGCAGGAAGCTTTGAGAGCCTGGTGTGACCTGCTCTCTGTCCTCACTCCCTCAGGCCTCCTATGCACTTGGCTCAGTTCAACCCAGATGCCTTCACGGTGAAGGAGAGTGCTAAGAAGGCAACTTGTTCCGCTCGGATCCACGATCTGGCTCGTCCGATTAAGCGCTAAGCTTCCTCAGAAACACACTGCTGCTCTTGCTGGCTGCCCCCATCACCCCTTGGAAGATCACCTACTTCGGGTTTTGCTGCAGCTGGAAAACCTCACGGACACGCAGTGCAGAGGCAGCACCCAGCAAGAGTGCTTTCTTACAAGCAGCTCCCTGTTACTGGGATTATCTGGGGAGTTAAATAAAATAGTCATTCCTTAAGAACAAAATGTTTACTGGGGCAAAGAGCAAAATTCGACCTAATGTGGGAAGCCTCTTTCCCTAGGGAGGATTGTGTCAGGGGTTTATCACTCTTGTTTTGCCCTAAAAGTCAAAGAAGTAATGAAATAACTGTTGGGGGAGGCCAGCATAGGAACTGTTCCTTCACATAAGTGTAGCAAACCAAAGCTGATGCCGTGCAGGGTGATGCAACGCAGCTCCTGACCTTGGGTTTCAAAATGTTTGCTGAAGTTCAGAGATCTTAGTGGCACTCAAAGTTATGTGCTTGTGACAGAAATAGGGTCACGGGGTAATGGTGTGAGTTATTTTTTAGCCCATGTAGTTATTTTTTTAGCCCATGTACTGTCCTGCACTACTTACTACCACCAGCCTCTGCCACCCCAAGGCCTGGGCTGTGTGGGCTGCTGTGGATGGGCTGTGGGTGCCCTAGAAGAGGAGGTTGCCCACCTCTTCAGGCTGTCCCTGTGGCAACAGAGAAAACCCACGGTGGCTGCTTGAGGCTGCCCTAGAGAAGTGTTGTCATCCCAGACGGGTTTGTCTTCTACCACTGGGGCAGGGAGCATAGGCAGGGACATAACACAGCTCCTCTCACCAAAAATCTTTGGTTTTTATTTACACATTGGACAAAGAAAAGACCAGTTCTCTCCCTTTGGTGGCATGTAACAAAAATACATTCATCTTGTCTTGATCTGATTATGATGTGGATATTTGGTTTGTCAATATCCAAACTCCTTGAGCATCTTAAGCTAACCAAGACCTCACAAACAACACATCACATTTTCCAACTGCCCTCCTCTCAGGATCTTCTGCATACTAAATCCTAAAGAAAATAAATCTTTCTTCCCGCCTCCTGTGCTTGAACCTTTCATAGCAGCTTTTCCATCAGCCCAGGACAAGGGCATGAGATGGCCTGGCCTGTGCAGCTCTATTAATGGATAAGAATCATTAAACTGGTTATGCAACCATCAGAAGCTGTATACACATATACATACATATTATATATATATAGCATTTTTTCTATAAATAAAAATTATGTTAAATACCAGGGTATTATTTTGTATCTCAAAACTTTTTGCAACAGGAAACCCACTCTGAACATCTTCACCATCATTTACAGCAGGCATGGAGAGCGGAGCAGCATCCTCTAGTCCCTGACAGAGCCGCTTTCTGAGGGCAGCCCTTCAGACTTCCTCCACTGTGCCAGGCGCTGCTTGAACCATTTCTGGAGGGGAAGAACAAAACAAAACACAACTGAGTGCACTGGGCTGAGTGCTCCTGGGTGCGTCAGAGGCAGCAGGACAGCCCCGTGTTCAGCTCTGGTGAGGCCACACCTCGAGCACTGTGTTCAGCTTTGGGCCCCTCACTACAAGAAGGACATCGAGGCCCTGGAGCGTGTCCAGAGAAGGGCTACGAAGCTGGTGGAGGGCCTGGAGCACAAGTCCTGTGAGGAGCGGCTGAGGGAAGTGGGGGTGTTTGGTCTGGAGAAGAGGAGGCTCAGGGGAGACCTCATTGCTCTCTGCAACTACCTGAAAGGAAGCTGTGGGGAGCAGGGGGTCGGCCTCTTCTCACAGGGAACCAGTGATAGGACTAGAGGGAATGGCCTCACGTTGCACCAGGGGAGGTTCAGGCTGGAAGTGAGGAGACATTTCTTCTCTGAAAGAGCAGTCAGGCATTGGGACGGGTTGCCCAGGGAGGTGGTGGAGTCACCGTCCCTGGGGGTGTTCAAGGAGAGGTTGGACGTGGTGCTTAGGGACATGGTTTAGTGGGTGACAGTGGTGGTAAGGGGACGGTTGGACCAGATGATCTTGGAGGTCTTTTCCAACCTTTATGATTCTATGATTCTCTCCTGACCAAACGGTCTTATCAGCTATGTGTGCACTTCTTTCAAGCCTTGCTCATTCCAGACCTTGACAACCTGGATGAGTTCTCATTTTATTGCTGTGAGTCCAGGTTTTTCTTGCAAACAGAGTAAGAGATTGGCTAAGCAGCTGCTGAATGGCATCTGTTTAAGTGGCTGGAGCATTGAAGCAATCACCACAGGTCCAAAAATGACAGAACCAAAAGTTAACCTGCTTCAGAAAGGACGAGAGGGAAACATAGTGGCTCTCTGCAGACTTAAGGACAAATAGATTTTTTAAATGGGTTGAAAATTATCTTAGTCTTCAAGTAGTATGAATGGCTACGTTATTCTATAGTGACTTGGCATCCCTAAGCCAGCTCCAAGATCGGCTGATGCCACTTCAACACAGCTGCAATTTGAAATGCTGGATAAAATGGGGGTAGATAAAGGAAGCCACACTAGCTCCATAAGAAGAGAGGCATAACTCGTGTGTGCTGGAAGCACAGCTCGGGCTTGTCGTTGGGAATGTGCCTATGACTTCTACAACTTGCTTTGTTGCTGCTCGTTTTGTTGCTATATTTGTTCATGGCTATTTCTGAAGCTATTACAGTCACCAATGACACAACTGTGGTGTGCAGTAGAAGTGTCTCTCTTGCACTAATGCTGCCTTGGACCACATCCAGCCAGATGATTGCCCATCTGATCTCCTCCCAAGAATTTCACTTCCTGTCCTAAACCACCGTGTCCCGTTGACTCAGTACCTCTTTGCATTTCGTTTTTACTGGTATTAAAGCGGTTGCTATATCTGGCTGGTAAAGCACTCCAGCTGCCAGGAGGGGTGATTCTGCGTCATACACAATGCAGGCACTTTGCAGCTCACCACCCCCATCTTCATCCCGTCCCTAACATGACCTTTATCTCCAGATATCCAGGGGCACTCTGGATTTGTGGAAAAAGAAAGGCTGATTTTAAGACATCTTCAGAGGGGTTCTGGGCATATGTGGCTTGAGTATACAACTTGCTCAAGGGGGAATAAAATGCAATGACATTTCTAAGGTGTTTCAGGGCTGCTGCCTCGAAACATCTGTACACCTGGTGCTAGACAAAAATATCTGCCTGTCACCAAAGGCCAGTAGAGGAGGGTATCTCCTTTTTCAGTCCAGCCTGGGATGATCAGTTACACTCAGCGTCCTTCCCTGCGACAGATTAAATGCTGGCATTGTCTGCTTGACTCTCATATTCCTGGGCTTTGCTAAGGGAGAGCCAGACTTGGCAGCTTGCTCCAAAATGCTGCTAACATTTTATCTGTTTGATTTCTTTTCTATAACCCTGAAATGCACCATGGGGCTAGGAGTTTATAAAACATCTGCATCAAAACCAGAGCTGCACTGCAATCTACAGGCTGGAAGGAGCTCTTTTCCTTTGACTCCCAGCTCAGCCTGCAGGTAGCCAGATGCGAGTCCCCGACAGGGACAGCCTGTCTGTGCGGATGAACATTTGGAGGCCTCTGTGTCTCCTGGAGAGGCTGACAGACCCGCCCAATATCTGCGCTCAGGGATGCTGAGCTAATGAATTGCAGTGATGGGAAGCGTGCACAGCCCGAGTGTGTCCCACAGCACATCCTGCAGGCGTTGCATCTATCCTGTTTTAAAATGATTGTAGTTTCTTCCAGCTACAAAGCCAGCAGTCATGTGGGCACTTGGGACTGTCAGAAACGGGCTGGATGGAAAGGACAGCACGCACAGGTGTAAATTAATGGCCCTAGAGCCAGTGACACACAGCAGATGCCCTTGCTCTGGCTACAGGGAGCACTAGCTTGGCCTCTTGGTCCGGGCTGGGGCTGGGGCTCGGGGGCAAAGGGACCACAAGGCACCCAGTGGGGCACCAGGCTGCTATGTGGAAAGCCGCGGCTGTGGGCCAAAGGGGCTGTAATTACAGGGGAAGGGGCTTCGGAGATGCAGGGGCAGGGTAGGCAGGAGGCTTGTGGAGAGCTTGTGGGGCGCAGAGGCATGCAAGGGAAGCAGAGCTGGTGTTAAGGTGGGGGCAAGGGGTGCACACTCACCAGGGTCTGCTCCTCGGAAAGCCCAGTTTCAGCTGCAATGAGGCACAGCGTGGTGGGGTCGGGATGCTTGTTCACCTTGCAGAAGTTGTACTCCAGGATCTCCAGCTGCTCCTCGGTGGGAGTCACTGGCTTTTCTGCGTCCATTTCCTTCTGGGCTATGGGGCCAGGCACTGCAGAGAGAGGCCAGGGTTATTGCCAAGACCGAGTGGACAAGAGGTCCGTACTTGCTGAGCTCCACCTCAGGCATCCCAATCACCACCAGCTCCCTCTTCCCCAGCGGCCTCTGGCTGTGGCAGGGCACAACTCCCTTCCCAAAGGTCTCAGCTGGGAGCCCTGTCCCCTGCCAGCAGCACCTGCCTCAGTTTCCTGGCTGTGGAAGCAACACTCCCAGCCGAGCTGCCTCACCATCCCGAGCTGGCAGGAACTGCAGCCTCTCCTCTGCCGAGCAACCTCTGTTGGTTGCTGTATTTATAGCCAGCGTGACTCCCGCAGAGATGATTCCTGTTTACGGCCGTATTTAGGCTTGGGCGTCACTCGGGAGTGATGTCACAGCAACGAGCATGTTGGGGGGGGGGGGGGGGGGGTTACTTTCAAGTTAACAGTTAAAAAAAAAAAACATTATTTATCTTTTTATCTTTTGGGACAGGGGACGGCGTCTGGCATCCGGCCTAGTGATTTTTTGTTTTTTCTTTTCTCCCCAGCCACCAGGCAAAATTGTGCAGGGGACTCACGAGTCAAAGGATGCAGGATCTGTTAGGAGCACAGGCTTGGGCGCAGCAATCACTCTGTTTTCCCTCCTGGTCCTCTTCCCAGCAGCATGGCCGGACAAAACTGGAGACGAGCAAGTGAGCTGCTTTGTTTTTACTAATATTTAATGCTATTGTGCATGGGGATACACAGTTAGTCACGTTGTTCCTGAGTATCCCTGGACTGTTTGTTTTTCAGTGTTCAAGTAAGGGGTCAGTCTTTGGAGGACCATACCACATGTGTCTGTGCCCGAGCAGTCACAAAATTTGCCAAACTTTGCACAAATTTCTGGCAGGCTTGGCACAAAAGCACAAGCAAAATGAGTCACATCTCAGGTGAGTCCCACGCCCCTCTTCTGCAGGGCTCCAGGTTTGCTCCCAGGTGGTGGCAGAGGGTCAAGCCTGCCAATGCGGTCAGCTAAAACAAGAGGACACATAAGTCTCTTGACAGTGAACTGCCTCGGTGTTTCCGAAACCAAACTGTGGGTGGTGGCAGGGGAGGAGCTGGATTCAGATATGTGGCTTTTCTTGATCTGTTCTGCTTTCTGAGTCACTCAGCCGGTGTCTGTCGGGTGGGCTGGCTGGTGTTGCTGGCTCCCCAGTGCTGCCAGGAGCCCTTGGCCTGCTGTGGGTCTCCTCTGGACCACCTGCCTCTATGTCACAATCCAGCTTCTCCTTCTCTTTCTCTCTGGGGATGTAGCCTAAATGCCTCCATCATACTGCACCCCTACTGTGCAGCATTACACCTGACTGTTATCCCAGCTGAAGGATTGCCACAACCCACCCTGTAGCCTGGGGTGTACAGAATGCCTCAGGGCTCTCACTTTCTGGCAGCACTGCTGGGATAGGGCTAAGGTCCAAAACTGCTTTGCAGCTTGCAGGGAGCCAGCTGTCCTGTTCACAAGGGGCTGGGGAGATCCTCGAGCTTTACCCCAAAAACTAAATGCTCCGCTGAGCCTCATCTGCAAGAAGTTGCTTTGACTAATAACAGGATCTCCTGGCATTCACATAGGGTTAGAAAGACCAGAGTTGCTTATGAAACAGCCCACTCTTCTTCTCGAGTCACTTGGTAAATACTGATTGTAACACAGTGGTTGCATAAGGTCAGAGCTCCTTTCAGTGCGATGGAGTGTGCTGGAAAACGGCATCGTTCACCACCAGGAAGAGACCAGGACGAGATCACCCCTCGCACCCAGGCACCGCAGGCTGAGCTTCCCTCCTCTGCAGCGTACTGCAGCCACCGGCCTGTCGCAGCAGCTGGCTGGGCTCTCCTGCCACGGACTCGGTTCAGAGGTGTCCGTACAGGGAGAGGTCAGGCATCACACATCTAGCCTGGGCTCCCAGCAGCAGCAGGGCCCAGTGGTTCATAAATCATCGTCTGCAGCCTGCTCCATTAACGTGCATTAAGGCGTGTGCATGGATTTGCATAGGAAACACGTGCCTCGTAACTCTCCCGTTTCATCTTCGTGGCTGCTTCTATTTCTGATAATCCCCAGGTTCCTGAGGCGTTTTCCCATAGGGCACAGATCTTCCACCTGCTGGCAACTCGGGGTGCCCTGGCACACGGAATAGGATACCTGATGTTGTTTTTTTTCTTATCCCCTCTCTACCCTTGCTCTGGAGGGAGGACATTTGCTGCTTCTTGAGGCTGTGAGATGGCTTTCAGGAAAAGGTCAACATCCTGCAGGTCCTGGAGGGCTCTGCGGGTCTTCTCACATTGCTCCCCTGGGGGCCAGAGGTTTTCAGAGGCCACATGCCACGTGTGGCACCCTGCACAACACCTTTTGGTTGCTAAAAACAGGCAGTATGTGACAGGACTGGAGTACACCAAGAGTTCCTAAATATCCTCGTTGGCCTCACCTGGACTCCTAGACCCATTTAAGCCCAGGCCCTGGCTTGGAGCCTGGCCTTCAGGCTGTACAGGACCATTCCCTTGTCCAGGAAAGATGTTTTTCTTGCCTACATTTCTTAAAACCTGGCAGAAATATGGAGAATTGTGACTGTTTTGCTCATCTGCTGAAAAGCACCACTGCTAGCTTTTTTTTCTGCCTATTTTTTTTTGCAGGCTTTAGGAAAAGTGGCCTTTTCTAGCAGAAAGGATGCAAGCTAACTATGCATCTCTCAGAAAAGCTGGGGTACTGTGGTGTTTGTTGAGATCTGTGAACAGTCCCATGCCTAACGTTGTCCTCCCTCGGCACCACAGGCTTGAGTTTGGTGGCAGAGGGTGACACACCCAGGCAGAAATGGTGGTTCCAGAAACACAGTGAAACCAAAGCACCAAAACAAAAAGTGTCTGCAGCTACAGAGCCCTGGGGAAGTCACACTTCTTTCTGACCATCTTGGTTTTAGGAAAGGCAATGTGACAGCAGCCACCAGCTGAAGCTTGCAAGGGATCTGCCATTGCAGATGGCTATAACCAGCACTGCTGTGTGCATGGAGACCATGCAGGGAGCACCTGGTTGTCTTAGCATGGCTGGTGGGTTATTTAAATGTCCCTCCACATCCACCTTGTAAGGAACTGACAACAAGCAATGGCCACAGGTTGCAGCAGGGGAAAATGTTATTACACCCTGGGGGTACTGGCTGGGAACCCAGCTCTGGCCTGAGATAGGGGAGGGCATCAACCCTCTGCCTCGCAGGGGGGCAGCTCAACACTGCTGGTGCTTGTCAGCACCTACTGTCCTGGCAGAAAGCAGCCACTTTTCCAGAAAAGAGATGATCTCTGTTTGCTCAGCTTTGCTTTTTTTTGAAAGACATGCACAATAGCTGTCTGGCTGCACAGCTTTCCAACCTTTTACTGCACCTGAAGCCCCTGGAAAACTCTCTGGTCAGAAGCTCCTGCACAGCTGATGGGACCCCGTGGCCCCTTCCCCAGTGCTCTCCCCACCGTTAGGGCTGAGAAGGGACTGGAAGCATCTGTTTTTAGCTTGCAACTATTTCCTGCCACTGCAGGGATCAAAACAGCGAGCCGTTCTCAATGCAAACAGGCTGTCCTGTCCTCTCTCGCTCTGCAAAGCTGTGTCCTGTCCCGAGCTTTGCTCAGCTTTGCTGAGCCAGGGCATGGTCGTGGATAACATCAGCCAGCACGGCACACAGGATGAGGTGGGGCTGAGGCTTTAAAAATAAACCAGACCCCACCATAAGGAAAAAACACCTGTCATGCATCCTGTAAGCCTCCCATTCAGCCTTTTCGAAGATAATATCGGATAGGAACAGCACGAACAGTGCAGCAGCTGCTGTAGCTGAGATAGGTCCCCGTGGTACACCTAGCCTGGGCTCTCTGCCTGCCTGTGTGCCCCTCTCGTGCCCCAGCCACAGGGCTTTCCCATTACAGCCCTGCTGGGTACTGCTCCAACCTCCCCAGCAAGTCGCTCACCCCGTCCCCCAACCCGTCCCCAACTGCGAGTTGCCCCAGCACCCCCAGCTCAAAGCTCACACTTACCTGGAGCTGGCAGGCACCAAAAGCGTGTAAAAGAAAAAAGAAACCCGCAAGTCCTTGGGTGACTGCTTAAGTAGCTGCGTGTGCGTGTGACAGGCGGGGGCCTGAAAAACCTGCCGCAAATCGCAGGAGCTCCTAGGATCTGCAGCTACTCTCTGGGCTGGTAATTCAGGTTTGGCATCTGCTCTCCTTGGCAGAGCTCAACACATGGTTCTGTATGCTCCGGGGCTCTGGGGATGGGTGGCACAGGGAGACGTCCAGGCTTGTCACCGCTGTGCTGGGGGACTGTGCCCTGCGGCGGCTGCTGGGACCTCGTGCCCAGGGGCTGCTTCCTGCGGGTTTACAGGAAGGGTGAACACAGGCTGCAGCAGCGGAAATGGTGCTCACAAATTCATCTGTTTCAGCTGCTCCTGCTTGCCTCCATGGGTCCTGCACAACTGCACCCTTGGCCAGACTGCGCCCAGCTCCCTGCTGTGGGCAGCCCCGCTTCTGGCTTTGCTGATGGAGCGTGGCAGCAGAGTCACTGTTGTGCAGGGTTTTATTCTCATCTTACTTTAGTTCCCCACAAATGGTTTGTCCAGGCTTGATGTTCCTGGCTTTAGTACGCGCTGTGATTCTGCCAGGCTGGGGAGGGGCTGGATCAGGTCCTGGATCTAAGCTGCTGCCGCAGCCCAGGTGCCCCTGTGGGCACAGGGCAGGGGTCTGGCTGGGGATAGGAAGGGGCAGGACACCCCCTTTTCCCAGGGAACTGTCTTCCTGATGGAAGGTCAGGGGGAAAAAGAAAAATCTTGGGGCTTGGGAAGGAGTTGATTTTCTCTCAGCTCACAGACAGCTGGAAGTGGATGCTGGAAAATCAGAGAGGAGGGAGAAAGGACTGACAAGAATCACAGTGAAACACAAATATGTGTTTCAGTGGCTGAGCTTATCTGACAGAGCAAAGGAAAACTGGCACTGCATGCAGAAAGCTGTCTAGCTGGCTGGAGCCTGGGGCAGAGGGGCAGGGCTCTCTGGACAAACCCAGGCAAAAACAACAACAACAACAAAGCAACTGCCATGTGTTTAGCAATGAGCCGAAACTGTCCTGAACTTTGAGTGGTTTTGTAGTGTGAGGGGACACGTGGGCTAAGGCATGGGTATTGCAAAGGCATGGGTATTGCAAAGAGATCTGTGCCAAAGGGCTGAAAGACCAGCGCCAGTTTTCCTAGTGGGATGATGCTGACCAAGCAAGAGTGCTTTTGCTGCAGTTACACTGTCTGATAAACCAAGCGATGCTGTTCAGTTGCTGCTAGAGGAGGTTTTGGGGAGAAGACTTGATTCTGCATGCCTCAGGCAGGCACCCAGCCAAGGGGATATGTGGTGTGTATCTGTGGTGCTAAGCAACAGCAGCACGGCTTGCAATGTGTGGAGGAAAGCAGGTTGGAAGAAACATCTGGTGTGACACCTGGGTGGCTGGAGAAATGGGGATGTGGTCAGGTTGCAGGCCCCTGCTGCAAGATACAGCCCTAGAGTTTGACCCCAATGTGCGAGGTGCAGGCAGAGACCTCGCAATGTGTGATGCCACACGCTTGCAGTAGCTGTGGTGGGTATCGCTACCTGCTTCTGCTCAGCCCTGCCACCTGCTCTTGGTCTCTTGTGGCAACAGGACAGCTGAGAGGATAGCCCAGCCCACAGAGGTTTGCTCATGTTTTTATGCTGTCTGTTATTTCCACGCATGTGCCTCAAACATTGCCAAATAGGAGTACCTGGTCCTCAGGAACAGGAAGAACTCCTCTCTTCCCTCGTTTATTACTGTCAACAGAGAGAAAATCTCTAATGTGGAAAAAGAACCCACAACAACAACAAAAACAAACAAACAAACAAACAAAAAACCCACACCATTTTACTTAGCCTCTGAATCCAGCCCAGACTTGCACTAGGAGTACTGGCAGCAAAATGTTTCAGGCTGAGACAAGCTGCTGAAATGCTGGGAGTCCTGCAGCGACAGCGTGAAAGTCACGTCCCGAATCTGTCTGTGTCCGGATGGCAAATGCTAATGCTTTTCTGATCCTGAAATCTTTAAGGATTTCTCTTCCTGGCAGGAGATCAGAGTTCTGCTGGGGTTTGTGCCTGACCTGTTAAGAAGATATCTTGGCCCCAGAGGAAGTCCCTTTGGCAGGAGAGTAAAAGGAACAATATGAAGGGTGCCTCTAGGCCCATTGTGGAGTCTCCCTTCCTTCAGGGGAAAAAGGCAGCTAGTGTGATGCACACTTGACAATTTTGCATGACACTGTGGCATTGCAAGGAGGATTTGGCATTTGCAGCATATGTTTGGCATCCCACTCATCTGGACTCAGCTCACAGAGGCCTGGGTATCATCCAGGCACTTGCACTACGGCAGCATGTTGGCTGGAGACACTTTGTTGGGGCAATTATACACGTAGCTCATGGCTGTCCTGGCCCAAATGTCCATCTAAAGCAGTGAGGAGGCGGGATGGAAAGAAGATTAAGAGGAGAGAGGAGAAGTGACCTGTCAAACCATCAGGAGAAGAAAGGGGTATAATTCAGGTTTCTTGAATGTCTGACTCGCCTCTTTGGCATGAACATGTCTTTCCTGAATTTTGTCACGTTTTCTTTCTTGTAAATGAGGGTTAGTACCAGCATCTCTTTTCTGGGCATTGAGCAGAATTTTTTTTTTTTTTCCTAAGTATGCAAGTTAAAAAATGTGTGCTTTCCGGAAACTCCCTCCACCCCCTGAAAACCAACCATAAGAAAAAGACCCAAACCTTCCCTTTTCCCTGTAACATACCAATGCCCAGGGAAGCTGCAAAAGACATCTTCTGCTTTCTTTTCCTCTTGTTTTGTTTTGTTTTATAATGTGTTGGGGTTTTCTGGCTACACAGCTTTACAGAATTTGTTTGCTTCCATTCAGTTATAGCAGAATTTCCTAACCAGTCAGTACTGACTCAAAGGATAACTCTTGCAGTTGGTGAGCTGCTCTGTAGGGAGCAGCTAACAATTGCCTTTGCTCGAAACACAAGAACTTCACTGAATCGTTGATCTTTTGATCAAAAAGCTGGCAAAACAGCAGCAAGAGATGCACAGAATGACCGTACTGAAAAAGCCTTTCCCCAGAGAAAGGATGTTTATAAGGCAATGCTGTGTCCCTATGGCCATGCCTTCCAGGCTGTCTCCTTGCTATAGCTCTGAAGGACACCGGTCAGCTCACTATACAATTCCACCCCGACCAAAGAGGGGCTTCCCAGGAGCTTTTGGCTCAGATGTAAAGTGCTCAAAGCTGAGCTGGAATGCCTCTTTAGTGCATTTTCCTTTTTGTTTTAGTAGGCAAGGTTCAGCCCGTCTCTCCTCAGCATCAGAACTGATTCAGGCCAGACAGATACAAATCAGATGTGACTTTCAGTGGAATCAGTGCCTTTTCTTTGTCTACTGGCTACAGCCACGCAGATGGAAACTGGGATGTTTTAGTGTTCCTCCAGTTGTGCCAATAATTCTCAGAGAACAGTGTCATCTCATTGGCATTTCCATGTGCAATCTCTGCCTGGGGTACAGTCTTTCTCCATCCTTTCCTCCCTCTTACTAACCAGATTGTTTTGAAGTGACTAAAATAGGCTCTGATACTTGCAGTTCCTTGCCAGGAGGCTTTTCAACAGCCCTGCATCGCTTGTAGGCAGAGCATGCCCTAGCATGCAGAGAGCCAGTTGGGCATCACATGTGTGAGCTGCCTCTTTTACCCAGCCCAGGAAAACACTGGCTACAGTACTTGTGATTATAAAAGCAGGGAAGAGGCAGGAGGAGACAAGCAGATCTGCTCTTTACTCCTGGAGTGCCAGAGGAATGTGAAGAGTAGCGTGTGCCCTTCCAGAGGTTCAGATGGCTGTACATTTTTTAGGAAAGAAGTCAGGGAACTGGGAGGCCTGCAGAAACCTGTCCTAGTCAGAACCTCTAGGCCAAAGCTGTCAGGTTTCCAAAGTCCCAACTCACTTAAATACAGGACGATGAAAGGACTTTATTTCTCACTGGAGCAGGGTCATGAAGGGCTGGATGACTGCCCCTCACTATGGGTGTTTGTTTCAGGGCTGCGGCAGCTGCCTGGCCTCCTTGTCCTCCTTGTGATGGCAGTGACGTGCAGCCAGCAGCATCCTGGTTTCTGTCAGACCGGTCTGAGCAGGTAGCCTTGGGCCACCACAGGCTACCACCTTGCAGGTAGCCTTGGGCCACCACCTGCAGAGAGATGACCACCAGCTGCTGTGGTGTCATTACAGGCCTGAACGCTGGGGTGGGTGACCGTGATGTCTCCATGTGACACATCCATGGTGGCTTGCGGCACCCTTGGCGTCCATGTGGCACTTAGAGATGACCAAAGACTCCCTAGCTGGCAAGGAGGCTGCAGCTATCATCTCTGCAGCACCACGTGGCTGTTCCCTCCTTGCCTGACCAGCCTAGCATGGCCCCTGCCCCCAGCTAGCAGCCTCTCCTGACATGGGGACGCAGGGACTCTGTGGGGTCCTGGGCCAGCTCAGTCTGTGCCAGGGTGGTCAGGGAACCCATACTGTTTCTTCTGGTGGCTACAGGGGAGGCTGAGACACAGGATCTGAGGCACAGCCTCATACCCAAAGTCTAAGATCCCTGACTACTGGCAGAGCATGTATGATAATTGTTGAGTGATCTCCCTGTCCTTATCTCAACCCTTGAGCCCTTTTCATCGTATTTTCTCCCCCTTTTTCCCTTTGAAGAGGGGGAGTGAGAGAGTGGCTGTGGTGGAGCTCGGCTGCCCACCTAACACCTCCACGAAGGCTCAGGCCGAGTCCCCGGCATGGGTGTCTGCTAGACTCTCACTGGAGCCCCAGACTCACGACCAGCCCCACACCAGAGGAGCAGAGAGCACAAGGATGGCCCTGCTCTCAGGGTCCCACAGTCCCACTGCCCCCTCCCCCTCTGCCAGGGCCCTTGCATGGTGTCAGCTCAGGCACTGCCCAGCCAGGCCTCAGGGAGAGACTGCTCCATTTGCTCACTTGTGGGCTGGGGACTCTGTGGGGCCAAAATGATGTTGTGTCCAACCCCAGCACCAGCTCCGTGGAGCTGCAGAGAACCAAGAACTTTGATGAAAAAGAGGATATGTCCCTCCTGGGGACACTGGGTTGCTTTTCTTTCCCTGCTCTGGAGGGCCACCTCAGACACGTGTGAGCAGCTGCTGTGAGCTGCTTGCTGCCTCTCCCTGCTCTGCACCTCTAGGCTGTATGTGCAGGTATTAACTCCACGCAGCTTTCTCTCTGACGAACACATTTCTAGAGGGCTGTTCTTGGGAGCCATGGCTCAAGGCTCAGCTCCCCACTGCAATGGTCAGGCACAGCTCTCCTGGTCTTGCCCACTGCCCTGCCTTGGCTTCAGCGATGTCTCTGAAGGTGGATCCCACCTCCTAAACCCTCTTCAGCTAGTGCCAACATGCTATCACTGGTAATCTATGAAAAAGCAACATTTTTCATGCCCCTTGTCAGCAGCAGCTTCCTTATGCTTCCTCAGCTATGAAGTGTAGGACATTCAAGAGCTTCTCACTATTCATGCCTCTAACCTCCCTTTTTAACCATTACTTCCAAGGGCTAATGCTTTTTTAAAACAATTACAGAGTAAATCTTAGTCCAAAGATCCTCATTTTGTCCATTTTTCCTTTGTATCTGTGCTGATTTCAGAGACCAGAATGTGGTCCTACCAAAAAACATTTATTTTTCTGAATCTGTTCAGTCTCTTTTAAGTCCTGAGCAACTTTTCACCAGTATCTTTTCAGCTGGGGGCTGCAGAGTCAGTTTCACCTTCACAGGTGAACTTCACTGACCACGCTGCCCAGGCCTCTCACTGCCATCTGCTGTACAGCACTGCGTATGTCCCACAGTTTCTCCATCAAGTGACCAAAGACAGGCTTAAGGGACTTCCTTTTCTTTAGTGCTGGGTCTTTCATTAGCTACAATAAAGCAAAATGTCCATTAGTGTGAGGATATACGCCAGTCCAAATACAGCACATCAATAGCAACATGCTTAGACTCCAGATAAGAACATGTTGGGGCTTATTGCAGTTTCTCCCAATAGCACATTGCTTTCTGCAGGAAAGGAGAGTTCACAGTGACATTAATTCAGTGTGACTGGCAGTAACAGCAATTGTGGGACGAGAGGTTTGCAGGAGAGCAGAAATGAGATCAAATCCCATGTCACCTATGTAAACCAGGAGTCCTTATGGAAGAATTTGGACACACATATAACACAGCAGGATTCATTTGCCTCGCATCACCATGCTTATTTAACAAGAAGGTTATGCTACTGCCAAAAGTGCTGATGGCTACAAAGGACAGACTTTGTCACCCTGCCTCTGTCCTTAAGGTCCGTAGCTCTGTAGAGGTCAGAACTGTAAGTCTACATGAGTGAAAAGATCTGAAAGGAAATCAGCAAGTGGTTCTGCTGCCTCGGGTATTAGCATGAGTTAGGGGAAAATGTCTCCTCTACATTAGAGAAATCCTTCCTCTCAGCACTAATTCAGTGTGCAGTCTGTATCAGCAAGAGTGCAACCACAGAAATAAAGGAGAAGATTTTTCCCATCTATTGGGCCTGGGTGAGAGCAAATCTGGGTATGGGTCCAATTTAGGCTCCCCAGAAAGACATTAACAATGGAGTGAGTTCAGTGCAGGGCCACCGAGATGCTTGAGGGACCAAAGCACAGGATAAACAAGGTAAGGCTGGGAGACCTGGATGTAACAGAGGGCAAAATGCAGAGCAGGGAGTCTGCTGGGGTTAGAACCTATAGACTCATGGGATGAGTGGGTTGTACACTGGAAGTGGCCATGAGACAACGCTGTTTTCTCCTGCAGCTGTCTCCCCTTGTGCAAGCACAGGACTTAGACACCTCAGCTGCAGCCCTGTTTAACCGTTGTGGGGGAATAGCTGTGAGTGGCTGTGCCATAGCTCTCTGCTTCCAGACCTTACCAGTCCCCTGAGAGGCGTGTGTCACCAGCTGCACTGAGCTATAGAGCTTCCCCACTGATCCTGGAGCTTGCCCGGCCAAAGGTGCTACATCCAGAGTTCCTGCTGCCTAAAGTGGTAAGGTTCAGCCCTTCTGGGGAGGGTGTGTGTCTCTGTGGGCTGCTGTGAATGAGCTCTGTCTCCGCACATCCCTCCTCCCAATCTGAACCTCTGTAGGTGCCGGCATGGGTTACGAATGCTGTAGCCTTGTACAGAGCATCGTCAAGGTTACAGCGCCTTGCAGAGCCCCGGGTTGAAAAGCAGAGAAACTGCCCACAGAGGCTGTGGAGTCTCCTTCTCTGGAGATATTCAAAACCCGCCTAGATGCCATGCTATGCAATGTGCAGGTGATCCTGCCTGGCAGGGGGGTTGGACTAGATGATCTTCAGAGGTCCCTTCCAACCTCAACCATTCAGTTGAGCAGGCAGCGTGCTCAGGTGGCCAAGAAGGCCAATGGCATCCTGGTCTGCAATATTGTGGTCAGTAGGACTAGGGAAGTCTTTGGACTAGGGATTGTCCAGGACTAGGGGTCATTCCCTTGTACGCGGTACTGGTGACACCATACCTTGAATATTGTGTTCAGTTTTGAGCTCCTCACTATGAGAATTATATTGAGTTGCTTGAGCATGTATAGAGAAGAGGGTCTGAAGAAATCGGGATTGTTTAGTCTGGAGAAGAGGTGGCTGAGGGGAGACATCATTGCTCTCCACAGCTATCTGAAAGAAGGTGGGTGTTGTACTCTTTTCTCAGGTGACAAGTGGTAGGATGCAAGGAAATGGCCTCAAGCTGTGCCAAGGGGAAATTTAGATTGGATATTAGGAATAATTTCTTCATGTTGGTTAAGCATTGGATCAGGCTGCACAGGGAAGTGGTGGATTCACCATCCCTGAAAGTATTTAAAAGACGTGTGGACATGGCATTTAGGGACATGGTTTAGTGGTAGACTTAGTAGCGTTATGTTGTTGGTTGGACTTGATGATCTTAAGGGTCTTTTCCAACCTAAATGGTTCTACGATTCTATGACTAGCCATCTGAAATGACTGTCTTCAGTCTCAGAGGTACAGGAAAGCCTCCAGATCAGAAACCGCAGGCCTGAAACTGAGCTGACAGAACCCAGGATGCTGTGAGCAGTCCGTGACTCACACAAGGTTTCTCCAGGCAAGGTATATGGCCACCTGTGTGTGCCCACCCTCAGGTCACACAGACTGATAGGGTCACATAAGGCAGGGCACTGAGAGCAGAGATAGTCCCTTAGTCCTGAGTGCCCCAAATGGCCTCCTCCTGTTAGGTCTCCTCACAGAGAGCACTGGTCTTTCCGTGTATCTCCTCCCAAGACTTGGACTCCTAAGGAGGATTGCCTGCCAGCATGTGCATAAAGGACATGCTGTTGGACACTTACTGTCCCTAGTTGAGAGGGTAGCAAACAAAGATCAATATATAAACAAATAAAAATATGAATTTCCCTGTCTTTCTTAAAGCTGTGAGGCAGCGATCGGACAAGAGGGAATGGACTCAAATTGCACCAGGAGAGGTTCTGGTTGGAAATTAGGAGAAATTATGAACAGAAAAAAAAAAAAAAAAAAGATCTGTAATTTACAGGTGACTCAAATACATCTTGCTGCAGAAGTTGGACATATGCCTGGGCAGCACACATATCTTGCCCTAGGATTTTATGGCTTGTCCCTTTCCCTGATCCCAAGTATTTCTGTCAGCGATTTATCAGGTATGTCCTGGGGAAGCCTGTGGTCATGCTTCAAACCAGCAAGCAGTTAAAGCAGAGGATCCAGTATTGCAACCTATATTATCCTTCCCTCATTGCCTTTTCTCCACAGCGTTGCTGCATTTCATTGTCATCACTACGAAGCAGTAAATACACCAGTGACGTTACGCGAATAACGCAACCTTTGGCTGCTGTGCAGTGTGTGTGGCAAGCCAGCATTCCTCAAGAAAGCAAGTCCTCCTCCCTGCGTCTTGTCTTGTCTCTTACCCTACTTGGCCAACAAAAGGCCTCGTGTGACCTGGCAGACAACTGAATGAGGGAATTGATTACTCTTAAAAAAGACCCAGATCTTTTCCCTTAGCTGCTGTATCCCAGGGAAATACCCATTCACCCAGCTGGCTCACTAGACAGCTGACAGATGCTGGCACTAGCATGTGGAGGTTGGGCTAAATGCTTTAGGGCTAAATGTGATTCGGTCGGCTTGGGACTTCTGTTTTCCAGCTGGGTATTTTTAAAGCTTCTGTCACAGCCTTGCTAGCTAAAGCATGAGTGATCCCATGTACTTCTTCTGCATAAAGTGAACCACTTCACTGCAGAGCAAAGAGGACAACAAAATGAAACAATGCTGAACTCTTCATTTGGCATGTAGGCAAAAATCCTGGCGGGGCCAGAGTACAAGTTCCTACCCTTTCATTATTGCCTTTGGTTTGGTGTCTATCTACCTCCACTGTTACATCCTCAGGACCCACAAAAAGAAAAATCAAATCGAGTGTCTGTATGTCAGAATTGGCAGATTCTCTGCTAACAGCTGCACAGTGCATCAGCAGAGCAGTGGCGGTGGGAAAAAATCTCAGGAATGTGCTTAAGACTATTTTTCATTGCTTCTTTCAGTGCCCGGAGATCAAACATACTCAGAGTAGCAGAATGGAGCAGAGCCCAGAGCTGTGAGAATGCGCATTCACTGGATTGTTGAGTGGACAAAAAAAAATCAGTGTTCCTGAAAGACTGAGATCATCCCCTCTCCGTGTTTTTCTTGTGCATCACTGAGTATCTCTTTGGTTTTCTATTATTTCGATCCTTTCAACCTTAACAGGACAAGAGAATGAAATATGCACATATGTATGGATTTCCTACTTTTTTTTTTTTTAAACTATATTTTAAGTTTTGGACCACTTTTCTTCCAACTGTTCATTTGCACTACCTGACAGTAAACCTTCAGTGAGAGAGACTTCTTCTAGATCAGGGAACTAACACATGGTGAAAAGGAGGAAGGAAATCCCTTTCTCACAGCCCAAAGACTGACTGCCAGCAAATTACCAGAAAAGCAACTCTGGCAACATTCCCCTGGCTACTTGATACAGGAACATCTCATCTGCTTGTAAGGTAAAAATCAATTCTTTTCATGATGACTGAAATTGTATACAAGAACCCTGTTCTAGCGCATTATTCCATAAATGTGTCTTCTGGCTCACTGGTGCATTGCAGAGTCTAAAAGCACTGTCAAGAGATGATGTAACTTAATAGAATTAACTGTGAAGAGTAGGCAAATGTTTGTTTCCCTCCTCATCAGCCCAAACACCTGGTTTTCATTTCAGAGCTTAAAAAAACTTTTTTTTTTTTTTTTTTTTTTTTTAAGGGCACCTTAAGGGCATCCTTCTTCCTCTGTGTAGAAATGGAGGAATTCCCAATATTACGCAGCTTTTCCCCCCTTTGGGCTCAACCAGATCATAAAAGAAAAGGTGCTACTAAGAGTTTACAGACCCTTATAGTACAAACTTAGGAAATCTTTACTTTGGCTGATCCAGACAGATGAGTTGCTTTGCTGTCTTCTCCTATTTGACTCTGACATGAGTATTATCTAGCTCTCAACAGATGACAATACATATAATTGTTTTAAATGTTGATTACAGTTGCAAAGCTACCTAACTTCCAAAAACAGAAATTGCCATATTGTCCCGAGAGCTCTTAGATAAACTTAATCACTGAACTGATTTCCCATTCACAATCACATCTTTACCACTTTGTATTTTCTAGCTGTGTTTATGTCTCCTAGCTTAAGCTTAGGGAAGGCAGGCACATTGTAGGGCAAGCATATTGATAAATTTACAGAACACCAACTTCTGCATTTAAAAAATCCCCAGGAGAGCTCTGACTCACATGTAAGTGCAAAGCTGATTTTCCTTTATTCACACAGAGAAAAAAAAAAAGATATTTGGAACTTTCAAAAGATTATTGGAAGGTAAGACTGTGCATGCGGATAGCTATCACAGAGCAGCCCCAAAGGTTCATAAAGGATCCACTCCTCACTTTTAGAGATGACTTTCAATTACAGATGAAGGGTGAAGGCTCAGTTCAGCTTCCCCTTTAAGGACATCTGCAGCTTCCCGAGTATCCAAAATATCTGAAGCTGGGCATGGAAGATAAGACAAAGGATTTCCAGGAAAGTCAGACCGTTCCAGGGCACAGTTTGAGGCTTGCTGAAATATTCTACAGCACCCATAAGGACACCAGACAATTACAAGACAAGTTTAACATCTCAGTCTGCTCTAGAAAGCATCACAGTAGGATTTTTCAGTACCTTTGCCTCTCTTACTGGTAAACAGGAACAGACTAAAGTAAGTAGGTACAGTTTTAGGTCAACTTTAAACGCTTCTGTATATAACGTCAAGGAAAAAAAAAACAACACATCTGTGTAAATGTTAAAATAAAACAAGTGTACCAGAATCTTACAAAATTTCTCACTGATAGATAAAAAAGCACTTCAAAAAGAGTAATTTTTTCTTAATGTAAAGGTGAGACTCAGTTAGAGGAAAATGACTTTTTCTAAGGTTATTTAATTAAGAATGCTTTAACCAGAAACCTATGCTGCTTCCATAAATGTTTTGTAAATGCAACTTTCAAAAATTGCTATGTGACCAGCACCAAAAGTCATGAAGCTAAGACAGAACTCAATGCAATCGTAACCATGTCAGTGAATGCCACAGATATCTGCCCACCGAATAGAGCTATTACAAAATACTACACTGTAGTCTCTTGCAGCAAACATCCTTGGATTCGATGATCAGGAAAAAAAAACAAGTTTATTCTGCCAAGTAAAATGAGTTTGACTACGTACCAGGACTGTAATGACACTAATAATACAGATGAAAATAAACAGCTTCTAACAGAATATTTATGTGTACAAACAAAAGTTATTAATAGACTTCTGCTACACCTCTACCAAGAACGTAAAATAAAATGAGATTTGAAAGAAAAAAAATGCTGCCACCTAGTGAGCAATATTAAAACCCACAAGTTCATGCCTTTCATTCTGACTAGTCTCCCATGGGATTCAGACTGTGGTTCTCACCCTTCAACTCTTGTTCATCATCCAGTGCAACCCAGGACAAACACAATCACTGTTTAGCAGTACAGGCTAACAAAATACTGGTAATGAAAGGGAAAAGAGATGTCCTTGTTGGGTTACCGCTAATGGCCAGCACATTTGGATATATGTTTTCCAGTAGACAAGTTTTCAACTGCTAGCAATATTGTTTTGAGCCTTAAATGTTTCATTGAAAGCATCGTGGGTTTGATGCATTTTTATCACACCCAAGCGAACCTCGGGACATCAGTCCTGAAAGAATCTGCTAGGAATTCAAGGAGAGACGCTTTCCATCTTGTTCAAATAAGTGTTGTACAGCTTCTGGCTGAGAAAACCTGCAAACCCACAAAATAGTGCCTGAAGAAAAGTGTCTGAACGTTTCCAAACCCACCACAACTAAGTTGGGAGCTGCAATCTAGCTCTTCCTGAAAACACACCCACATTGTGTGCTGGGTAACAGTGCATGAAGCCTAGTGAACATTTTGGTTACACATTTCCTGAACATTTTTTTTTTTAGGGGGAGGGGATTGGAGGGCAGTTGAGGGTATTTCCACAGGAGGAAGAGTCAGGAATTTAATCAATAAGAAAGCCATTGTTTTAGATCATTGAGGAACAATACCATTCATATCCATCTGACATTTCTCTGGAGTCAGGCATGTTCCTTCATGGTCTACTTCCATCAGGCTTTGAATCAGATCTCTGATCTAAGGAAAAAAATCAAGAAACTGAAATATTTGATTGAAATATTTTATTTTAATGTGCAGAATATGAAAAACAGATGGCAGGGGCAGATTTGGTGAGTTCACATACTCTTGCACTGCTGAATTATCTCTTTTAATGCAGAAAAATAGGAAGATTTAAAAGCACCTCTAAGGTTTTATCTTTAAGCATTCCTATGCTGGAAGCAGTGCTCTAATGTAATTATAACTGTCAGCCTAACATGCTATTTTTTGTTTGGATTTCTTTTGTTTAGTGGTGTTTGTTTATGTCTGAGTTTTGCAAAAAAAAATGCAATGCTATACACACTTTCTTCAAATACTGAAGGGACATTTCTACAGCTAAGAAGACTGGAGTTGTTAAAGTTCCTTTGCAAGCACAGTTATTTATCAAATAACCATCATGCCATGAGTGAGATCACTCTGTCAGCGATTGTTCTTTGCACTGATGGAATGAAGACAGGCATGTGCTGTAATGTAAGGCTGAGTCTGGCCCTTTGAAAGGAATGCAGGACAATAGCATTGCTGTTTTCAAAGCACAAGTCACCAGGCTGTGACCCCTCACCAGGCAGGAGGCACACCGTGCACCTCTGCCCAGGGAGGCCTGACAAAGGCCTTGGCTGGAGGCAGGACGAGAGCAGGCCTTGACCAGAGGTAGAGGGACTGCCAAACAACCCAAATGCCATCCGTTCAGAGGTGCTTAGCAGAGAGGCAGGGAGCTCTATGTGCTCGTTTGCACGACAAGGGGTCTGTGGCAGAACTGAACCCCAGTGTTTGTCCTGCAGGCAGCGGGAGGCCTGCCAGACCCGCTTCATGCTGCACCCTTTTACACCAGCCTTCATGTTCCCCTGTAATTTTCGCTGTCACTTCTACTGCAGGAAGCGACTCCAGTTCAGGTTATCAACATACTATGGCTATGAGGTTTAAATACACTAACAGTACCTTGTTTAAACAGGCAAAGCTATTTATTAAGACAGACTACATAGAAGGTACATTCAAAGTATTGTTTCTATTTGAACTGGCTTTGTCCCTCCCATTTTCTTCATGAGGTGCCATCTGACATATCAGCATGTTCCCCTCTTGTAAATTTGGACATCCTTTTTATTTTCACTGCAAGCAAAACAAAATTATTTTAGAGGAGAAGCACCGTAACAGAGACATTTTATAAAGTGGACTCTCCCATGTGCCCAGTTAAATGTAGCGATGGCTTTAATTGAATCACTTACAGCAAACCTTACTGCAGAGTAACTGATGAAAAGATTTATGAGTCAGACACACAGAACAAATAACTTACCAGAGACAGTCTCACTTCAGGCTAATAAGAAGGCCTATAAGAACACAGTAAATCTAACCGCAAGTCTGAGATGTATCAAACCACCTGACAAAGCTTACCATGAGGTCTGAAGTGTCCATTAAAAAGCAGTAATGCAAGTCAAATTCACAGTGCTCGAAGTGGGAACCAGGTCTAACACTGACAGAATGTCTCCCTTGCATTTGGGAGTTCAGTGTACATCCTGTGCATTTCTGCAGCCCAGACTTGCTGAATTTTGCATGTCTGGTTCTTGGAATGATGGAATCTTCTTAAAGGAAATTTTAGCAAAGTCTCTGCTAGTTTGGGAACATTTTTTTTTTAACAAGTCCAATAAATGGTAGTTTGCAGTGCTCCAATTGCAAATCTCTGTTTACCAAGTAAGTGTGGATGCAAGAAGAAAGTGATATAATGCAGACTGCCCTAGATCTTCAGTTTGTCTCTCTATCTTAATAGAATCAAGCTATTTTACTCCTCATGAAATTCAAGTGGTTTGTGATTACCCAAAGGTCAGGAAAATCTGTACTAATTAGGGATCTTTTAACCAGAAGGTAGAGGAGCAACTTGGGAATATAAAAGAAAAAAAAAAATCAATCCCAGGAGATGCAAAACCTCTCCTGCAGTACCGTAATGCTTTTCAGGACCTGGGGCTTTCCAGGTGCTCACACAGTCTTGCTAAAAAAGCCCATGGGTGGTACTGCCTTGGCCATCAGGGAAGTAAGTCCTTTAATGGGCTTAAACAGGGACTGGAAATGACTTGCCACATGACTGCTAAGAATCACCTAAGTTAATTTAGAGCTGAGTGGTTTGTAATTCACTATGGGATATGCCCATGTATCTATTTCTACATCACCAGATTATTCTATTTATCTTGGCAGCTACTGGTCATGCCGCTTGCTAAGAAGAGCAGAAAGACCTCTCTGTTCTCTCCTCTTGAGTTACGGACTGTACCCTACACTCCTTGAAGTGAAATGACCATTGCTTACGACCAAGAACCATTTTTCAAAGCTGAAATCATTCCAGTAAGACCAAGTGTTCTCTCCTTGTGCTCATGCCAAGTAAAACACTTCAAAACAAAGCTCTCTGGGCTGCACTAGAAAGACAATGAGTAGGCCAACTACTGAATTATGAAAGAAAAAAAAAATCAAGATAGTATCTGACCACCTTGTGTCCCTTTAGATGAAAATACTTTTCTGATCATGTAATAAGCCAGCAAAAGAGATGGCTAAGACAAAACCCACGTTGTGTAAGCGTCTGAAATCCTATGTTGCATATTTCACACAAAACATGCACATTTATTATAAGACATAAGCCCCATCAACAACTACTTAAGGAATGGAGTGGAAACAAGTAGCAAATTTGCCTAGAGATCCCTTTGTGCTGTGTGCAGCGCTGTATTCAGGAATTCAGCATGCACGCCCCTGGAGCTGAGGGATCATGCCTAAAAAAAACAGTATCCTAGAAATGGATAAAAAAAGACTGGATCTCAAAACCCATCATTCTATTCTGAAAAAGGATCGAATATCCTTTATCAGCTCAGATAGCTGCTTTTCTGACATGCTCTTAAAAATATCCTGCAAAGGACTGCAAAGTTTATTAATAAATATGCTCGACAACTTAACTTTTCCTTATGTCTAGGCTTCCTTTCCACCTACTTAACTGTTTTGCAAATTAAATCAACAACAACCCATCCCAGCACGTGGTGACCACCACGCAGTGGTCAGCTGCTATTTGGTCTCTTTGCCAGCCTTGGAGGCCCTGTTTTCATTTGTCCACAGCATGCAGCTCTTCCTTATGTCTTGAATTTTTAGCATTTCTGATGCTTTCCTCCTGACCCCTGGGAATTCTGATACTGCCCTGCACAGATCATTGTATCACATGTAATTTTGCAAATTTTTATTGTCTTTATTTCGGTATCCAATTCATTACACAAATATTAAATTATGTACTGCAGCTAAAGGAAATCCCATTTAATAGCATTTTCCAGTTTGATTACTGCTGTTAAACTCCAGCATTTCAAACTGCTCTCTCTTCATCCTTTAATTTTGGTTGAAAAACTATTTGTCTTCTTATGTGAATGTCAAGTGGAGCTATGTAAAATGCCTTGTTAATGTCAAGGAGTAGCACTTCTGATTTCTTCTACTCTGCTAGGCCAGTTATCTTGCCAAAAACCCTAAATCTTATGAATTTGATTGGATTATTTCTGACAAATCTGTATCAGATTTGCTTACACTTTTTTTCCTGTCTGACTATCTACATGTAAATCACTTATTAACTTACTCCGTTATCATTTTAGGTAGCAAAGATGAGCAGGTTCTTAACAATGTAACATGACAGCACCTCTTTTCTCCCCTTTTCACAGGTAGCACTACGTATGCCCTTTGATTTGCTGGGGTTTCCAAACTTTTCCCAAACTGTAGGTTTAACAATTGGTTTGCCAATTTTCTTTCAATTTTGTCATTTGCTTGGGTAGTTTGTGAAGTACTCTAGTGAAAATGTTACCAACGTAAACATGATATTTAGTAGCAATGTGGCACTGGGTGAACGCTACAGGCAACATCCCTCCCCATCTCCCCGTCTCCCATGATGCCCCTCCTTAAGAATTACAAAAAATAATATTCAGTACTCCCAGATGATGCAATCCAAGCATTTCATGGCTATTGACATTTGAGAAAATGCTAAAATTGCAATTAACAGACTGTGAATGACTCGAAGCCACTAATTGTTCAGTTAATTGGGATGTGAGGGTGCATGTTTTACTTGTAAAGGAAGCCAATGTGAAAGAAAGGTTAGAATTACCTGTTTGAAAGGCAGAGCACACACTCATTTGAGTAGGTCTCTCCATCGGTCCCACAAACCGGATTGTAGTCCTTTGGACATCCAGGCACACCATACATGTCGCATGCAGGCTGGAGAATACAGATACACAGCAAGTCATACACTAGCTGAAATGGGTTTCTCTAGTCCTCCCAGTTCAGCAGGATAATTTCTGAGAGCTTCCAAAGGATACTGGCATATTCACGCACAGAAACGAGAGCTCAACAAGGGGTGGCACAGCATTATAAAGTGCCACGTTATCTGTCATGCTTGTATGGGAAATTATCACTTGGCTTCTGCTGCCTAGCACAGATTGATCTGCAAGTGTGTGGCTGTGTCAGGGCATATTGACAAGTCGGCGGCGTGCTACAAGATGCAGCTCCTTCCGATGTCTTGTGTCAGAAGTGGGCAATGGACATCCCAGGAAGGATGTCGACAGACCTAACTGATAGGAGATGGGAATTAAGAAGTGATCTCTCCATGGCAGGCGTGCTGCAGCCCTGTAACAGGCAGACTGGCTGGTGCAGGTGCCTCAGGGTGCTCTGCAGAGCATCTCCTGGGGTCACAGCCCCTGACAGGCACAGCCTTTCTGCAAGGAGGTCCTGAGTGGGGGTACCGGAGGGGTAGCCTGGCTTGGCAGGGTGCTGAGGCTTCCCCCTCAGTGCCTGGGATTTAGGGGGTAGCGGCTGCAGTGCCCCGGGAGGCACACGGAGGTCTGCAGGGTCTCCCTTCCCAGGGTTAGGGTTAGGGTTAGGGTTAGGATTGGGGTTAGGGTTAGGGTTAGGGTTAGGGTTAGGGTTAGGGTTAGGGTTAGGGTTAGGGACCGGGGGGGTCTCTGGGTCCTCTCCCGCGGTCCCCAGCACGGAGCAAGCTGCACCCACCGGCACACTCGCAGCGGCGCCGGGACGCGACAGGAGCCCTGCGGAGAGAGAAGCCGCCGTTAACGGCGCCCGAGTCCCGCCGAGATTCCCCCCGTCCCGGATCCCTCCCCCCCAGAGGCTGGGACAAGCCTGTCTGGTCCCCACGCCCCTGGCCGCTATCTGCCCCCGGTGCCGCTCCCCACATCCAGCCCGGTACCGCCCGGTTCCACCCGCGGCATCCCCCCGGGAACGGCTCCTGGCCGGTGCCCGGTGCCCGGTACCGGCTCGGGCTTTCCCCTTCCCTGCCTCCGGTCATCGTGCGGGACCCTCCCCGCTCCCACGTCCCCGCAACGGAGAGCTCGCCGCCGCCCCGTGTCGGTACCGGCGAGGAGAGCCGGCAGCAGGACGAGCACCGGCAGCGCCGCCGCCATCTCCGCCAACGCCAACGGCAACGGAACGGGGGCGCGGCGGGGCGGGGGCGCGCGGCCGGGCACCGGCACGGACCGGGGGGGACTGGGGAAAAACCGGGGCTGGGAGAGCTGCGGGGGCTTGGCACGCCGCCCCGGCAGCACGGGGTGTCTCGGCAGTCCTAAGAGCATCGTCTGCTGGATAACATGGGCTGGCTCCGCGGAACCCAGGGGTCGGCTTCGCGTAGCATGGAGGGTGCTGGCCCTGGAGTCGGTTTTATGCGGTTGCCGAAAGTCTGGGCTCCTTGTGAAACGGGCTGCGGTTGTGTATATGAGCTGGGGCACAGAACCCAATGATAGTTGATGAACCCGATAATATTTGCTTTGTATAGAACCCAATAATATTTGACGAACCCAATAATATTTGACGAACCCAATAATATTTGATTTATATGGAACCCAATAATATTTGTCGAACCCAATAATATTTGATTTATATAGAACCCAATAATATTTGATGAACCCAATAATATCTGATTTATATAGAACCCAATGATATTTGATGAAACCGATAATATTTGACGAACCCAATAATATTTGATTTATATAGAACCCGATAATATTTGATTTATATAGAACCCAATAATATTTGATGAACCCAATAATATTTGATTTATATGGAACCCAATAATATTTGACGAACCCAATAATATCTGATGAACCCAATAATATCTGATTTATATAGAACCGAATAATATTTGATGAAACCGATACTATTTGATTTATACAGAACCCAGTAATATTTGCTGTGTCTCATATGGGTACATACCACGCTTCACACATCCTTCCCGTCCCTGTGTTGGCCTCCAAGATATCCCAACCATGGCTTTTCTTTATCTGTGTGCCCCCACAGGGCATCATAGTGAGATTATGTTGTTATCTGACGAATATGTTATCTTTCCTCCAGGTGACCTCTGCAAGCTAATTGAGGTATTTGATTTGTCAGGACACACCTTTGACATTGATACCTGACACAAGAGATGTTTGTTGCCAAATCAACTTTTAGCTTGGCTATTTTAAGCAAGATGCCTAACCAGAATGTTTCACGGCTGGTGGAGCATTTAATGGGGTATTTCTCTGTGCCTGTCTCCTTCCCCAGCCCTGCCCAAGTTTTTGCCCCAGCTTTGCCTGCTAAGCTGTTTGAGAAGGCAGCATCGTTCTGTTACCATGTTATTTTCCAGATGGTTGCTGGATTTGCCTTCCCTGGGGAATCTTTAACTCCTGGAAAGGTTTTACGTGGGAGAAGTGTAGTCCCAAACCTGGGAAAAAATATCAACATCAGGGAGTTTAATACTGGAAAGTTTAGGCTTGGGTGGGTTGCCTTGCTTCTTGAAGGTGTGTTTTTAAAGGAAAAGGTACTAGCAGAATGAAATAAAAACAAGGGGATTGTCTAGGTAGGAGTACAAAATTCTTGGAGAGAGATGTTTTTGGGACAGGATCCCATGAAAAGCATTCGAGTTAGTGTATTAACATCTACTTTGGGCATTTCCCAGTGCCTCCAGAGAGTAAGACCGTTGAGCCTACTAAGAAAATACATTCTTTCATGAAGATGGGACAAGTGGAGAGCTATTTTGGACCCTTGTTTAGTGAAATCAGGTCTCTGCTCACAGGGAGTCAGTCTGCCCAAGGACATGATTATCGACTTTGCTTGAGGATGTGAGCAGCATGGGCTTGTTGTCAGTGCAAGGTAAGTAGAGGCTAGGAGGCACCAGTTCTCAGTGTAAAATTATTTCACAATTTTGAAATAAGCAAATCTACCACCCCATCCACTTAAAACAGATATAGGGAGAGGTCTTAGTCTGCTATGGTGCCAGAAGGGCTGGGATTAAGGCATCAGATTTCCTGCTACCTTAGACTGTAAGATTCAGCTCTGTGGTGTGGAATATGCTCTTTGCCACAGGTGACGGGTAAATGGCAAAAAAATTGTAAATGGTAAAATTTATAAATGAAAAAAAAATAGAATTGCAGAGCAAGAAACCATAAGGGGCTTTAATAGCACAAAAATTCCCACTGGAACAGGTTCCTGCTGGCTGCTGCAGGCTAGAAGAGGACACAAAAGTCTGGCTGTGCATTTGCTCCAGCTTGCCTTTGTCTCGGCCATCATTGCTGGGCTCTCTCAAAAGGAGGCTGGTGAGAAGGATGCTACAGTCACCCATAATGTGTATTTAATGTCCTCTTGCAGCCCCCAGTTAAAGGGGGAGGATGTTTTTCTCTACTGAAGCAGCAGGGTGGTGCAGCTGGCTTGCCTGAGCTGCTTCAGGCAGTGCTGGGACACAACACAGCTGTACCGACACCAGATATGTGAGTCTCTTGCCACAAGTACAGGAGCATGCCTATCCCTCTGAGTAAATACAGGGGTAAAAACAAATGACAACCTGGAAGCAGCGTAGCACAACACAAGGGGAAGTGCTGAAAGCCTCTTCCCAGAGTCACTAGAGGGCCCATGCTCTTGGTGAGATTAGGAACACCCTGGAAATAGTTTGGCGCTGGTTAGTTGACCATTTCTGCCAGCTTAAACCTGGCACAGAAGCAGGACAGAGAAGGACGCAGGGGTGAGAGCTGAGTTTTCTGACCATTTTAGTCTCCCTGACAAGTGTTCTGATAACCTTTTGGTGTAAGCCTGGGTTTGTGGTGCAGAGGGAACTAATGCCAGCTGACAAGCTGACTCCCTGACCAGGTCCAGACTGCTAGCTGTGGCATCATGTCTAATTTTGGCAGATTGTTCCAGGCTGTTCTCGTAAGGGCTATGCTCAAAGATTTACAGAAGGATGTAGATGAAGCCCCTCATCTCATCAAATTCCCTCACCATACTGTCAGTGGCATTCCTACCTCCAAACCCATAAAATATTGCTCTGGGGGTCCTGTCTGTCACACGCACACCATGAATCATTCAGTTCTGTGCTTCTGCATTTGCAATCCCATGTAGCTTGAAGACAGGATCCAGGCCTCAGGGATTCAATTATGTGCTTGCCACTCAGGCTCTCATTCCTTGATCCCTCTATGCCCATTCATTTCACTCTGTCCTGCGCTGCTCTTTGCTGTATCAGCCCCAGATGGGCAATTTATTCTCTCCTTTTTCCCACGTGAACCCCATCTATCACCTGCCTGCCTTTGAAATTAATTTACTGGCTGGCCAGCTGCCCACGTTTTGTCCCTGGCTCCCTCTCATCTGCGTGTAACATGGTGGGGTGCTGCCTGGAGGGGAGTGAGCTCCTTGTGGTGTCTGCATTTACTGCCTCATACCATGGCCCCAAGGAGTGTTTCCCTCCTGTGGGCAGTGCTGCTGGATAGGAGCTCTGCAAATGTTGCAGGATGGGAGGGAAGGAGCTGTTGTGAGTTACCCACATGCTCCTGGGATATCTGTTCATGCCAACAGTCACCATCATTACACAAAGCAGCAGCCTCCTGCTTGATGGAGAAATATGTATGTATGGTTGTCATAAGCTTGAAAAAGGTGTTTAGTAATCCTTGGAGCCTCCAGAAAGCTCTTGAAAGGGTGTTCTGGTGTTCAGAAACCACCATAGTCTTCCTCTTTTCACTCTTCTAGTTCTTTCTGCTGCTGTTTTTGACATCTGTCTAGTTAATCTGTCACGGACAGATTTACAGGTGCTGGCTTAGACTTCTGCTCTCTGTCTGCCTGCCAGTGTTAAGGATGCATGGCTGATCTGGACAACACGTCCCACTGGAGGGAAAATGCACTTCAGTTTAGCGTTTTGCCCTGGGATCAAAACCACTTTGAAGGCAGGTGACTGGTCCCAGTGGCATTTCTTATGTCAAAAGTTACCTCAAAGAGCAGAAACTTGCAAGACAGGCTGTAAGATCCTCTCACTGCAGAAGCTGTAAAGGACACAGTGTTAAGGGAACCTGCCTGGAAGGCTGTTCACCTATTTTGGGTGCTATAGCTAAACCCCATGGATGATCTGCAGTAACAGTGAAGTTGGTGGATCAGCAGAAACTGTTTACAGACATCAAAGGGCAGAGATTGTCCACAGAAGTGGGAGCAAAGCTGCTACTGAATCGGTGCAATGCACAGAAGTAAATTGATCCAGCAACATAAGTCTTATTTCTGTATAGGACAAGACTTTGCAAACTCAAAGGCAGATGCCTATGCCTTTAATGTCCAGCTATTTCTCACAAAGTGGGTGGAGAGGAGGTGGAAAGGAAGACAGGCGGTAGGATGAGCATCTCCATTTTCCCTGTACTTTGTTTATGCAGCACTTTGCTCTGAGCGTGTTTTATGGCAGGATATATTCTCTCAGACCCCATAACTGAAGGTATCCGTATCGTGGGAAAACCCACCCAACGTACTTTAAGATTTTCAGGAGCGAGAATGAACTGCAGATAAGAATTTCAGAGTTGGCTCATATCTTGCAGTCAGGGTCAGTTAGGCTAGTCAGAATAAAAGTTATCTGAACTGCTCTGTAGTTCAACATGAGGGGTCAAGGCTCCTCAGCTGTTATTTGAAGTATCATGGATTTGGATTAATTCCATGCCCACTAACAATGTGAGTTTAGAATCTGCAAGACCTTTTTATGCTTTTGTATATCAGTGCTCTCAGGATCCCCTGAGTTCAGACTTCTGTGATTTTTGGGGAACTCTTTCACTGGCTCACTTAATTCAAATTTTCCCTGCTGTGAATAGCCAGATCTCACGTATTTCTTAGGGCTCCCTAACTTGCAAGACTCTGCTGGTTTCTTTGCAAGAGATATTAATAACTTGAAGGGGTGGGAAGGGTATCAGCACTTCGACTATGTGCAAGAGCAACACTTGCTGACCAAATGAATTGATCAGGCGGAGACATCAAGATTTGGCTATAACTGTCTAAAGAGGCCAGGATTGTTTGGAGATGTGAGGTTGGTTTTCCCCACTCCTGTTCTGGGTTTGTCCTTGTACCATGTGGTGGCAGTCTTGCTCACAGTACATCCTCCTGCTTGCATGACTGTTTCTGTTTGCAGCACGGAAAAGCTCAATGGACCATATATGCTATCAGCTGGATAATATCCTACTGTAATGTACTGTGTTCATCCCCACAGCATCAGCAATGCACAACTGCTTCCTTTCCTAGCCATGCTGGAGACATTTATAATTCAGTATGAAAAAAAACATTCCACTGGCCTGGGTGCTCCAACATACATAGTCAGGGCAGCACAAGTGACTGAGGGGAGGATGTGACAATGGGGCATGTGGCACATCACCTGGCCTTTCAGACCTCTTCCTGGCAACCTCAGAGGTGCTAGAAGCTGTGAGCGAGGCTTGGTAGCAGGTAGCAAGTGTCATTGCTTGCAGATCCCCTCCCCTTTCCCCCCGCTAATTCATGCAGGGCTCATATATGTGCCTCTCTCTGAGCCCCATTTTGAAGATCTGGGATCTCTTCTTCTCTGGTTACGGCTTTTACTGTGCTGGTGGTTGTGTGGAGAAAGGAGATAGGTAGTATTTATTCTGATGAAGCTGCAGTGTTGTGTTTGGTGGGGCTTTCCAGCAGCAATGGCTTAGCAGGTTGTGTGCAGTGCGTCACCAAGCACTAGTAACAGCAGGAAACAGGGGGAGATAAATGCTCCAGAAATTGTTCAGCTTCTCCTGTTGGCAACCAGGCACAGGGACATGGTTTACTGTAGTGGTAGGAAGTATCTAAACTGGAAGGTTACCTGACATGGTCTGGGGACATGGCTCATTTATGGTTTCTGTCTTGAATCCTCAAGCATTGCTGTCACCAGCTGAGGTGGAGACTTCCTGACAGACACATACGATGCTGAAAGGAGAACTTTTTACCTGTCAATTTGTCTATTCAGCAAGAATCAAGCTTGAATTTCTTGCTGGTAAGTGAGACCATGCAAACTCTTTACCCTGCTGCATCCATCCGTGGGAGATGCTCACTGTTTTCCTGTGGTTCCTGATCGTTTCTTGCACATTGCTTTGGTTATCCACCAGACCCTGGAATTTAACCCTCATTTCTGAGGTCATCCCTAAGGAGTCTAACTGAAGTGCCTGGAGGAGAGGCAAGGTCCTTAAAGCAAGTTGTGAGAGGCAAGGAGCGAGCGACACTCTTTGAGTTTGTGTGGAAATGCTGAGCTGAAACCAGCCATAATGCCTCCTAAAAAAATCCTTCAACCCTGGGTCAGGCCTGAGATGTTTGGGGTGGTCAGGGTGACCTCTGTGTTAGAGGGGTTTAGGGATGTGGGTTCTCTCTGTTTTGGGAATGGTGGTTTTGGATAAACAGGACATGGCCAAGGGATACCTCTGAAAGTGGCAATGAAAGGACACATCCTAGCCACTCAGCTCTACTTTCCCCTGATTGCTCCCAGCTCTGAGCCTGAGCAGATAGTGACCAGGGGCAAGGGGCTGCATACACCATGTGAAGGGAGCCAAGAAGGTCTGGGGACAGCCCCAAGCTCTGCGATCCTCCCAGAACAGTTTGGGAAAGAAAGACCTCTTGTAGTCAGAGTAATCCTTGTGCATGTGCAACCATCCTCAAAGTTGAAATGATGCTCTCTTCTCTTCAGTGTTTTTTTTCAGTTCCTTCTCCTCCTGCCCATTTGTGTGGTGACCACACCTGACACAGACAAGAGCACACCTCTGCAGTTTCTAGGAGGTATCAGCAAGCCTTTCCATGGGCAGCTGGGAACCAGATACAGAGTAGAAAGATGCAATGTAAGCACAGTGGGAATTTGGGCCTAGGACAGCTTAGACACTGATTTGAGTAACTCAAAATGCAGCAAGAGCTAGAAGGGCTCTTGCTCTATGCTCTTTCACCTCCAGATCTGGAGCACCCAACTAACCCAGAGCACTGCTGAGAATTAGAGCTTTGTCTAGAAGTTTTGGAGAAATTCAAAATTTTGTCTCTGAAACAAAGTGAAGCTGCAGCCTTGTGTCGTTCTGGTGTAGCAGGACAGTAGATATCTACTCAGTTGCAGCTCTGCCCAGCCTGGGGAGCATGAAGAGAGGTAGGGTTCATATCAAAATATGTTCTCCCCAAGGAAAGAAAGTGATGTGAGTCAACTGTGTCTGCTCCTCGGTTATATTATCCTCTTAGAAAAATGAGTAAGCAAATCATGAACATTTGCAGCAGTGGATGAAAGAGATTCTGCATGGTGTGGGAAGGGAGGTGGACAGGAAGGCCAGGCAGCAGATAATTTGTCTAAGGGGCAAGGAGAATGAAGGGAGTTACTCACCATTTTTACAGTTGCTGCAAGCTAATTAAGAGATTGAAGTAATTCTGCAAACTTCTGCATACATCATGGAAAGCAGCTAATTAATTAACAGTGCAAATCATAATCATTAAGGAATTAATCTTTCATGAACTTAATTGGGAATGGTGAGTGTACATGGGAGGATGACTTTTGGAGTATGAATTACAGTTATTTCTTTCCAAATCACTGCTAGTTAATGACGAAAGAGAGCAATATTCTGAGCAAACAATGCAGAAGGGAACACGGGCTGTGTAACGATCACAGCTACGAGTGGTAATTGATTTGTGTGTTGGTAAGGCTCACAAATTGGAGTGGTATTTGGTGTGATGGTTCTGTTCCTAGAGACCACCATTTGCTTAGGGTAATGAAGGGTTACATTGTCCTTGAGCTGGACCACGAGACTTCCCTATCTGGGACTACCCTAAGGGGCATGTTCTTGCTAAATCTAGATTTAAAAACTCCAAGTGATGTTTCCCAGGGTTTTTGGATACACTTGTGGCTTTCCAGACTATTACAAGCGTATCTTTCATTTTACGCCTGTGTTTGGGATCCAATTCCCACTGGCTGACCCCCTTCTCCTCCCCTCTGCCATACAGAGGTCGTTCCTGCACCAGGGCGTTGTGAGCGTGTCAGGGTGCTCCCAGTACAGAAAGCCCTGCCTGTGCTTTGGAGAGCTTTCTGCCTTAGATAATCGTCTCTGTTTCCTCTAAGTTCTAGCACGGGGGTCTTGGCTTTAGACTGCATGCTGCTAATAATCGTTCTTAAACCAGGCAGTCGTACAGAGTGCGAATTGGGTAAGCCTAAAGACGTGTTCAGGGTGGGGGGAGAGGCAGATCTTACTGAGATTTACCCTGGGTAGCACATGCCAGTGGAGTCACACTAATGGAAAAATGTGGGAACATTTTTTATATATAAAAATATATTTTTCTTATATAAAAATATATTTTATTATATAAAATTATATTTTTATATAAAAATATTTTTTTATTTCTGGTTAGGGAGTCTGACATAAGGGTCCTCCACAGACCAGGAAGCTACAAATTGGAACAAAAACTAATTAACAACCTCCCTTATTGAAACATGACTTAAACTATATAGTTAGATACCCATTGCTATGATAACGCAGCTCTTCTAGGAGCAACATTGTTCATTAAAGCCTTTAACAATCTTATTCTCCTTGTTTATTTATTTTTAGTGGATTTAAAGTGTTTTATTCATTTTTATTTTTATGTTCTGGACATAGATAACAGCCTATGTCAGAAGCTAACACAGTCTAAGAATAAAGGATGCTTACAAATATCACTCTCCTCTGAAAACATTTCCTTCCGGATGCTATACACCCGTAGTTAGGCTGTACGTCTGCACAGACATCTGTTTGCATTCTCCCCTTCCAGCAGAGTAGGAAGTGTGTCTTTCAGGTGGAATTGCTAGGAGGCACAGGATATTTTCACGCTTTGCTCTTCCAGGCTTTCTTTGACATTCCCAGTCCCTTCTGTGAGTTCCAGTAAACAATAGCCTAGCCAGTCCTCTTTGGTATGCAGGCACTTGGTTCTTGTGCAGTGCAGTAAGGAAGACAGCAGTGGAGGCAGTGGAATCAACCTTTTGTATAATGGGTGGTGAACTGGAAAGAAAACAAGCTAGTCATGGACCTTGCTTACCAGATTTGGTGCAGAATGTCCAGCACAAACCAAAGGATGTGGTCTTATGAATTAGGAATTAGAGTCCTTTCAGACTGAGTGTTTTACTTTGCTTTGGTAAAGGGCACATCTATAAAGTTCAGACTTCCTTCTGGCATGAGTGCTTGGACTGTTTCAATGTTTCCCCACAAAACTTGTGCCTTTTCTAGGGTTCCATGTGATATTGGAGAGCATGCAACAGTCCATGCCCTGCATGATGACTGGGAACCAGACAAATGCCAACTCAACTGTTCTTCAAGCAGGAGACCCATGCAGAATGAAGCAAAGTAGCTTTTTTTTTTTAAAAAAAAATATATATATATTTCTCCTATATACGTATTTCATAGTATATACATATATACATCTACATATATATATATTCATATGTATACACATACATATCTCATATTTCTCATATATGAGAGCAGGTTGTATTAATATGGGCTTTAGGCTCCTAAATGCCTTTGTGAATTTGGGCTTCAGATATTAGGGAGAACGAAATATTCATGGCTTGATGGAGTAAACCAGTCCCATGTATTCTTTATGGATTTTACTGAAAGAAATAAGTGAGCAAGTATGTGCTTATCAAGAACATTGCTAGGCTAATTTATTACAGTTTCATGAAACTAATTAAAGAGGAACAAGACAAGGATGAAAATGAGGTCACAATTAAGGCTGAAACAATAAATCACTGCATTCAGCAATGTAATATAGAAAAAAAAAAACCACACACACACGCAAAACCCCACACTGAGCTGAAGTATGAGTTTGGCACCAGAAAGAACTAAATCTTTGTGTGAATTCTGTTCAGAAGAAGATAATGTAGACTAAGCTCTGTTTGAGCCAAAAAGTACAACTCATTTCCTTGTGGATTAGTGCATTGGGCTTTGCTGGGGAGAACCTGATGCATCATGAGCACAAGTCTCTGTAGGATCCAGGCACCAGGTCTGGTTTTAGCCCGTTGCTGGATGGTGTTGCTTAGTGTAGCATCTCTCTGCCCAATATTCTTCCCATAATGAAGGAAACAACATGACTGCTCAGAGCTGCTCCCTTTTAACATGCTCTCCTTGAACATCTCTGTGCTTACATGGTTTTATGTTGGTCCTTATTTCCCTCTTTCAGGTATGTACAAATATAAAAAGTTTTTTTTTCTTCCTTTTCTTTTTTTTCCCCCTACACCCTTCGGACAAAGGCAATTGCCAAATCAAGCTGAACAGAAGTTTTAAGTAATAGTCTTTTTAATAGCCTATATTTACTGACAAACCGGGATATGCACATGCTCAAGAATAAGAAATCGGACCTGCCAGGGTCCTTTCATCAAAGCAAAAGAGAAGATAGACATGCTTTATCTCTGCGGTTCCTTCCCCTGTGCTGTGATCAGATGGAGAAGTACTGTCCTAGGACAACTTCTCCAAATGACACGAACCTTTCTTTTCTCTTTCTCTGAATAGCTTGCCTGAGGAAGGGAGAGACATGCAAATTCAGATGTTGCCCAAGCTTTTGCCTTTGCATAGTTTCATATTTACCTGGCAACCTCTAAATTTAGCCATATAGGAACGGCTAATGAAATTGCAATATTTTAATCCTGCCTTTTCTCCATCACATGTAGAATTTACCTTTATTTCTGCTGTAAATTCTATTTACATTTTAAATAGGCAGTGAGACGGTGGACAATGGAGTAAAGGAACAGACCACAAAAACTAGAAGGAAATGAAAGAGAAAAGAGATCCTGCATGGTGTGGAAGAGCAGAATTTGTTACTATTATGTGTACTGCCTGCTGCATAATAACAAACGAGGTCACTATTCTTGCGAAGCAAGTTGACTTTTCACATAGAACACATGGAGGGTTGACTTCTGTGCTGAATGCAAAGGCTAGCTTCAGAGAGCTTTCTCGAACCTCCCCATACCACATCCTGCTCCCCTCTAATGAAAAAAAATTATTGCACTACTTAGGAAAAAAAAAAAAACCAAACACCTCTTAAACAGTGTAGAAATAAAGATGCTTTGTGTCTCTGCGGTACAGATGATTGCACCCTACTGTAGGCAAGGCAAAGACGTTACTTAAAGCACTGCAGCCTATGCTGTTAGGGTGGGCTGTTGTACTGAATTCTGCTACTTCCTTTTCTCTTCTATATCTTTGGGCTCTGTTAAGGCTCCTCCAGCCCCTGGGTATGTGCCTCTTCCAGGCACGCATGGATCTGGCTTGACCAAGTAGAGTTGGCTTGGACCCTTCTGATTAAATTGTTTTCCCAGGCTTTGAGTCGACTTGCTAGGATTGCTCCAGCTCCATTTTGATCCTGGGAGCCTCCCATACAAACCTACTTCTGAATTTCCCATGAAGAACTGATGGAGGAGCAGACTTCTTCCCTCCCTTTCACAGCTGGTATTTTTTGCTGAGGGGTGTCTGCGTGTGTTTGTACGTGGTGGCTGCCTTATCTCCTGAAATAGAATAATAAATGTGTCAATCCATAGACGGAGACAGGCAGGGAATAGCCCTGCTGCTGTCTCTTTGTCCTATATACTGCTCACTGCATTAATTAAACTTCATGCAGGAAAAATAATATGTTAACAGTACTAAAACAGCACTAATAGATGACCTGGCCAATTTCTTTAGTAGCAAAGTATAAATTTTAAGTGTTTCTCTTCATTAAGAGATCTTCAAGATTGCAATGCTGTAGATTACTGTTCCAGGACACTTGAGATTATGCCCTAACAGCAGATTTCACATTGAAATGAGGGACAATTTAGTACTTACATGAACTTGCAACTTTAAATGGTTATGTACTACACATAGTGACTAGCTACTGCTCTTGCTTCATCATTCCCAGGCTGACACTATAATGGCAAGCTGTCATTTTCCTGGCTGTTGGCAGCAGGATAGAGTGCTTAGGAGTGTGCCTTTGTGGTGCTGACAGCTGTGAAGCACAGGAACAAGGCTAAAAACAAACCAAATTTGAACTGTAACCATGCTGTACTTAACAGAACTGGAAACTTGGTTTTCTTCAGCAATGTTTGCAGCTGACTCACCTTCAAATGTGATTTTTGTTCAAACAGAAACCCAGCTATTTCCTGAATTTTAAGCTGAAATATCTACATGGTATCATAGAAGGGAATTAGTCTGACATCGCTAAATTCCAAACCCAAGCACACCTTTAAAGATGTGAAATTGCCAGAGAAAATGCAAAACTTTCTCTAAAATATTTGCGGTTAATTGTCTCTTACTGTTGGAACATCTCAGACTTTTTTTTTTCTAATGCTCCTGAGATTGAAATGGGGAGAAAAAAAGAAAAAAGAAAAAAAGAAACAAATGAAAATGAAGGCTCCAAGGTTTGGTGCTTTAAGAAAAATGTCACTCTTGGGTGAAATTGCAAGTGTCAGCAAAACTGTCAAGGACTGGTGGAATCCATAACATCCATAATTAGTGTTGCATTAAGTGGATGCTGATCTCAGCTCCAGTCCTTAAAGTGAAAGTAACTCCTTTGATTTCAGTAGAGTTACTGAAGATTATTCTAACTATAAATGAGATCATACTCACAGAGAAGCAGTAATATTTGTCACTTATATATCTTATTAGAATGAGAGAGATCTCTGAAATAACATTGTCCAGAAGAAGAACTATCCAGGCGTTTATTCCCATTTATTCATCCTCTGCAGGCAAATGTACAAACAAGACAGAAATAAAGACAGTGAACGAACTGCAAGAAAGTGTCAGAGCATAATCTCAGGAAGACTGCTAGGGAATTCCCAAACAGAGGTGCATCTTAAAGTGCTGTGATTCTTGCAGTTCTTGCAGCTGGCATGATTTTTAAACTACTTCCCTTGCTCTGCTGGCCGCTCATCTAATGTAGGCCAGGATGGGGTTTGCTTTATTTGCAATGAAAGCACACTGCCAATTTATCACCCCAGGGTCTTTCCAGTCAGGGCTGCTGGTGGTAGGAGGGCTCAGAGCTTCTAGTTCACTGCTCTCACCCCTCCACTGGGCTCAGCTGCCCTGGACTTGTGGCCAACAGCTTTCCAAGGAGATTTCTGCCCATTCGCATGGGGCACATCTTTTCAGCTCATCAGCATTAAGTACCGTCCATGCTCAAACCCTTGCCCTGTGGGAATCACTCTGAAGATCAGAGACATCAGGGAGAGTGCACAAATAAAGTTTTCTTTTTTTCTAAAAAGAAAATTGGCCTTTTCTAAGGGAAAATTTTGAGGCTTCCTTTTTAAACTGTATATAGAATAAGCCTTGGAGCTAGAAAAATGTTTCTTTTGCCTTTTTTTTTTTTTTTTTCTTTCACCGCAGATATTAAGACTGATTCAGTGGTGTCAGAATAGGGCCAGGGTCACTGAGTTGTTTGCAACACAAACTAAAGTTTAAGGTAGTTGAATTTAATTTTTAATGTATCTGAGCAACGTTGTAATGAGACTCCTGTGTAAGAAATGTCAGTGTGCAACATTAAAAGGTGAGAAAAACCCTGGTATACACACTTTTAGCATTCTTCTCTACCCACACCTTTCAGGACATCAACTAGAAGAGTACCTTGTTTTCAGGTGTGGATCTCATCTTGAATGCTCAGATTTGGCAGCAGTAGAGCAGTCAGGCTGAGTGTTTGCAGTTGAGTTAAATGTCAGTGTGGTGAGATTTTGGATGCTGAGGATAGATATATAGCACTTTGTTTCCACCTAAACATTGCAGTAGATGCCTAAATCCATTGCCCAGTGTAACTGTTAGTGTCTTTTGCAGGGTTCATCTGTCCAGATTGAGATCTCCAGTACCATGCTATTTCTGTGCTGGCAGGAGCTGAGAGCACATAATAGTGCAGACCAGTGGTGTGACGTGTTTTCAGCACTTGCATTATCATGCAGCATCTTCTTGTCTGAGGAGGACAGGTAAATCAGGTGACGTGATGCTCACCTCTAGCAGCAATTTTCCTTTATGTATCTCATCTATGGCATCTTCTATTTATCTTCCTTACAGATAGAATAGCCCTTGGAGCGCATGGCACATACCCACCTCTCTAAGACCTCTTTGTGCTTATCAGGAACTCTCTTTCCACTTGAGATCCCCACACAGCTGTTACGCTGCTGTCTTCTGGTGTGAAAAGAGAAATCCTCCAGCTGGAGAAGCAAATCACCTGCTCACTTGCTTCTTTTCTGTATCATCTTCTGGAGGCCGAAGGCATAGCAGGGAGGAGGACAACTAGCTCTGCAGGCTGCTTATGAGTGCTGCCTGTTTTTGTGGCATGAGGCCAGCTGGGTTGCCCTTTGGTGGTGTGGGACTGTAAAATGGATCGGATGGTGTGTGGTCTCCATGCTCGAGTGCTCAGGGTGCTGGCTCAGAGGAGTAATGGAGCACTCTCTGAGACACGCGCTCTCCTCCCATTGATTCAGCAGGCTGTTCTCTTCTGTCTGTCTGAGCTTGCGGGCTTTTTGAGGCCAAGGCAGGATGAATGAAACTCTGGTAATTACTACAACATGAATTCAGAAGGATCCTATTGGTAGGGTTCATCAGCAACTCATTAATTAAACTGTTGCCATGGTGCCAGTTGCCCTGGTAGCATGAAATCCTTTCTCCTCCCTTTCCCCTCCTCCTCTGCAGTTCACAGGATTCTCATTCATATTCTTGTGCTTAACATGAATGAAGCCAGAGAGCACGGGGCTAGGGGAAGAGGCACTTGTGGAGAGAAGATGCCTTTTTCCCCACTGTGACTACCCCCTCATGGGCCTGAATAATCACTCAGCTCTTCCCCTGTGTTTTTCTTTCCTTGGAAACACAAATTCTGCCTCATACACATCCTGTCTTTTTTTTTTTTTTTGGTTGCTTACAGCTCAAATCCCAATTACCCTGAGCACCTGTGTTATTCTGGGTTCTTGGAATGAGTTCCTGTGATTGACAGCGGTGCAAGTAAAGGGCTGGGCGCTTTATCTGCAGCCTAATTGCAAAGGCTTGGCAGTTTTCTAGAGGTAAGCCTTTGCCTGTGTGGGTTTTCTCTGCTTGATTAAATCACAATATTTCCTCTGTCTCTGAAGCCAGAAAGGACCATTAACTCTTCCAGGCTGTCCACCTTCATAGGACACAGCAGTGACTCCCCCCATGTCTTCTGCTTTGTGCCTGAAAGCTTCTGGCTGAGCTGTGATTTCCTTGCCAGAAGATGCCTCATCTTAGTATAAACGTTGATAATGATGGAGAACGCTGCACTCTGTGGCAACCTGTCCATCCAGGTGTCTAACCACTCCTTGTTGCCAAGAATCAGCCCCCCCAACATGCATGGTAGGTCTTGTATGACATTACTTCTCTCTTTCATGTTTTTTTGCCTGTGGGTGTTTTCTCACAGAATCTAGCAGCTCCCTTCTTCAGAGATGAAATCCCATCTCATCTCTGTGGATGTAGATGGATGGTTGATGATTTGCCCTCAGCCCACCATTCTGGCCATGTCTGGCTGTAAATATTTGCAGAAGAAATGCATCCATAGGAAGACATGGTTGTATTCATTCTGTAAGTGTGTTTTTCTGGTTCAAAGTGTTTGAAGTAATAATGATAGGGCTGTATTTCAGCATCTAAGAACAATGTTTTCATAGCACAAAACTGAGAGTGTATGGTATGTATGAGTGTGAGGAAGTACAGCCAGCTGGGATGGTGTCAGAGGAACACACATGATTAAAGAGTCAAACCTGACCTTGTCCTTGTAGCTGCTGGGAGTGATCACTGGTGTGTGCTGTCCTTTGAGCTCTGTTCTGGGGAAAGACACAGTTGTTACGGACCAAAATCACACCTGCTGTGCAAGAACAAGTAGGTAGTTTGGACGACTAGGGTTCTGAGGTCCATCTTTCTCCCTAGCTCTGTTTTATTTAACAGTCTAGACATTGCATTAGAAGTAGGGATGAAATTTATCCCATGGGCTAGATTATTCCCTGTCTGCCTGCTACGAGGTGTCACCCAACTTCGTCCAAAGTCTCTGGCAATGGCAATGTTTTGAAGGAGGGCAGTGAAGCAGATGGGGCTAGGGCCTGAGCAAAAATGAAAATTCAAAGGTCCCTGATTTGGCCCTACCTAGAAATGTGAAAAAGTGCTAAGTCTGTAATATCAGTTCTGTTTTCTCCAGGCATTATATGTTCTGCTTCACTCCCTGCCCATTCAGATGAATGTAAAACCCTTGTGAAAGTGCCATGAAAGCTGGAACCCCTGGCACAGGACAGCACCTTCTTCCCTGGTAGCTCAGAGCCAGCACGTGTGACTGCACTGGTGTTACTGTGGAGCTTCTTGAGCACAAATACACAGACAAATAGAGACAGACCAACTGCCCATTGCAGTCTGTTGCCAAAATAATTTCAGCCCATCTGAGGACAAAGCAAGAAGGACCCCACTTTTCTCATTGCCTCTAAATTACTGTGTGAGTAAGAAATGCTTGTATCTGCGGGGAAAAGCTGCCTGTCCTAGAGATGAGAAACCTGGTGCAGCCTGGCCTATCTCTTTGTGGGCTATTACTTGGTTTCTCACTGTGGTTTTCCTTCCCCTCGAGTTTTCTGCACTAATTTTGTAATAACAGTTAGTGCTGGGTTTCATAAACAGACATACAACATGCAATTAGAGTTTGCTTTGTGTGAAATAAAGTAGCTGTGAGTCATATCCAGACAAGTGAATTATCTGTGATTATTCAGCCAAGAAGGGAGACAGTGGTGTGCAGAGGAATGTGCTATGTATCCTTATTAACATTTTGCTATATACCATGGCAGGGCTGGCTCCTTGGGATGTCTGCATACAAACAGCAACACGACTGACTCCTCAGAGGCCATGTTCCTCTGCTACTAAGACTTATGCATCATGCTTGGTCTTTCTCTGTTCCTAAAAAGAATAAAAGGGGGGTTACTTGGTAGACACAAGCGTCTTTAGGAGTCTGAAGTTAAATGAAGCAAATCATGTATGTGGGGAGGAACACGTATGAAAGAAGTCCCTTGAGGGAAGATAGCAAAAAATAGGTTTTCAGCAGTGCCCTTGGTTGATGTGCCTGATGAATCTATTCCTTTTTGTCCTCTGGGAATGAAAAGATGTCCCAGGAAGGGGCCTTGGGGTGCAGAAGGAACTGGGAAGCCTTTTGGGGTGAGAAGTTGCAAGCTCAGTGAACCAAGGTGTTTTCTGCAGTGGCATCACAGCACATTTCTTATTTATTGCCAGGTAGGAGACTTACAGGCTGTGACTCTGCAGTGAGGAAAGCACAGACACGCGAGCCATTTCCTGATGGCAGCCAGGGAGAGAGAGTGACGAGGTGTGGGCAATGTGGGCAGGGAGCATGCAGGTTGCCCGCTTCACACAGTTGCATACTTGTCACAGGAGGGGTGATTCTGAAACCAGTGGTGCTTCTTCAAGGGCAGGGTCACTTTCAGGGAGGGAGTAGGTAAGAGTTGCTAAACAGCATCTTCCCCGTCCCCAGCGCATAGCTTCAACTGCCCAAGGAAGCTTGTTTGCCATCCATTGCAGGGAATCTGTTGACCCTTCCTCATCCAGTTGCAAACGCCTTCATCTACAAAATGACAAGGAGAAATGCTTAATCCTCCACGATGAATCTAACAGATGCTTCTCCCAGGAAATGAACTAAAGGTTGCAGCTTTGCTTGAGTGACTGTGAGTCAGGTATGAGTCATTCCTCCCTTGAAGGGCATATGGATGTGCTTTGCTGATAAACACACAAAGAGCACAGAGCCTGGGGTGAAAGGTTATCACAGGAAGAAGGAACTAAAAACAAAAAGAAACAAAAACAAACAAATAAAAAAACAAAACAACACAACCCCCCCGCCTCTGAGATCGTATCGGTATACTCCAAACTGTCTTCTGTTGACAGCACAGTGCATTAGCTGGAGGTTTTAAAGACATTGTCTCTTCCCTCTGCACTTCCACTGCGTAGTAACTTGTAAAAAGTGGACAGGAACCTTCTGTTTTAATGGTATTTGGATATTTCTACCATATAGATAGTTCATGTTGAATCTGATCACTGCAAGATGCCTTGAGCCCAGGGAACTGGCAGTTGTGGATAAAGGACATCTGCAGCTGTTTTTGCACACTAGAGCCAGGTGGTCTGAGTATAGATTAACAAACCACTGAATGTGACAGCACAGAGTACTTGAAACCCCAGTAATTAATCTGTGTAAAAAAAAAAAAAAAAAGTCATTTGCAGGGGATAACTTCATACTGGATGGCTTTCCAACTAGCAGTGAGCATAAATGAATGAAATCAGTACAGAAATTGCTGGCCAAAATTACCTAACTTTGTGATATGCCAATAAGAAAAAGGGTTTGCAATAGTTGTGTTGGGTGTAAAACTGGTTCCTGGAGCAGACTGCAACTGTTTTCAGATGATCCTGTTAGCTCAGTGATAATCCCTGATCCCATCAGACATCAGAGGCTGGAAAGCTGGCTGCAGCAGCAACAAATTAGCATTAATTGTGCTTCATCTGATGGAGCAAATCCTACCCGAGTGCATCCAGACACCAATTTTCATACGCAGCCATTCTGACCATTTTACTGTCAAGCTGTTTCTTAATGATGTACATTTATTTATGGCAAAGTGCCTACGAAAAGCAGTCTAGCATCCTACCTTAGGAGGCCAGTGGAGTGTGATCTGTAGGAACAGCTCAAATCTTTTGCTAGGCTGACTGCAAGGAGAGGACAGATGTGCTTGTTAGCACACAAGTCCATTCCCAGGTCAGGAATGGAAGCTGCTGCTGCTTCCAGATTAAAGCAGCTCAGGACCAATTCCTCTGGGTTCAACTTAATTATGCTAATCATTAGAGGGATAAGAGTGGGTGACTCGCAGGATTGAAGAAATAGCTACCCTTTTTGGGAAAAGAGAGTAACTTGTAATTAATGTGAATGGAAAATGGAGAGTTTAATTTGGGCAGAGAGAGGACGAGGTGGTGGGGAAGATTAAGATTAAAATTAAAATCTCTGACTCAAGTCTGTGGTGTTAGATGTCTGGGAAGGTTATGATTTTTAGATTTTGGGCTCATAAAGAGCTTACACTTTGCCATGCGGTAGGAAAGTCCAAGGAGATGCTGTTTCTCCTGGCTGCTGACCATTCCAAGCTGTTGCTGGTGGATGCTTGGAGTACCGGTGTTCCTTTTTGTATGTATTCCTATTGCAGGAGACCTCCTCCTTGTCCCAAGTCTGAGAGAGGAAAGTCTGGGACCAGCCAGACTGTATATTTTTTTGCATGGGTATGTAGAACAGAGTTAATTTTTTCACATTCGTCATCACAACAACCAGGGGGATTACAGGTTTGGACCACCTCATAGCCAACGTGTTGGGCGTACCCTTGGCCTACACAATTCCTCCTGTATCAGCGGTTCAGAAAGTGCCTTTCACCCACTTAACAGCATTTTGTGCCTAGCATAGCTAATGGGTCCAAACCTCCAGAAAATGGGAGTCCGCTCAGAAAGTTACCACTGCTGGAAGGTTAGCCCTGTTGTCCTGCTCCATGGAGGAGGTGGGAGATGCTTTTGGGGGTTTCAAATCTTCATGGCCATGACATTGGTATGAAGGAATAGCACAGAGAAGAGCCTGTTCTGGCTCAAGTATCTCTTCCAGGAATGGTGACTCTGTTGAATAAGTCTTAACTTAAGAGCTGAACCATTTACTGTGTCCCTTGAAAGTCATTTTACCATGTCAATGACCTTGACTGGTTTTTCCTAAAGGGCAGGGGAGAGCACATCTTTCTTAGAGCAATGGCTGTTGCTGGATAAATGACATGGTTTTGGTTCTTCCTCAGGTCTGAAATAGAATCAGCAGACTTTAAAGGTAAGCCCTTTAAAGTAAATTAAAATCCACTTAATATTTAATTACTTTTGTATCAGTGAGGTCATCTCTGAAAGAAAAAGGTATTTGATACCTGTGAAATAGAGGATGGAAGAAAGAGTGGAATGAGGTATTTCTGAAGGGAGCAAGACTTCAGTGTGTCCTTCTGATGAAGAGGGCTTTAGTGACTGCAGCTTTCCCTGCCTGGGAGGGAAAAACATCAGTAGGCCAGGATCGGAAGCATAATGTGTTGGCCTGCTCTGCTTTCTCCTCCAAACTTTGCTGTCACAGAATGGCTTTGACAAAGCAGCAGCAAGGCATACTGGAAATCTTCCTCAGAAATAGAAAAGTCAAGTTGCATTCCAGTCAAAAAACAGCTTCCCAAGGCTGGTGACGTACTTCAAGATAGTGAATAAGTGACCCAACAACAATATCTGCTTTTCCCTCTGGCAGGCTTCAGCACCTTGGGAGATGGCTCCGCTGAGTCATTCAGAAAGCAGTTTTCAAAACATGGCTTCTTGGCCTGGATCTAGACAACTTCTTTCTCTGTGAATTTGGCCCAGTTTCACTGATCAATGAAGGCGGGGTAGGAAACCTGCCCTTCTCCTGCTGCACTGCTCTCATGTGGCAGCCAGCTCAGATCTCATGGCAAAGGCACCTCCCGCTCTTTAGTGTCCAATTAATTCTGAAAAGTCCAACAATTGCTAAAAAAAACTGGGATCTCATTTTTGCAAGTCTCTCCAATGGGATCTTCGTCTCCTGTGCTCTACAGTAGCGAGCCATGTAAGATAGTTAATAAATATAAACATGAAACAGAAGAGATTGCTGGTTTAGATCTTTTCCATTAAATATTTGGTTTTCAATACATGAAAGTTGGAGCACAGTGCAATGTAAATACAGCTTCATGTTTTAAATATAAAAGTTCTGTCCTAGGATGGGCCCTAAGTTACCTGGCAAGTCGTAACAGGTAAGAGGTGTCTCTGTGCTTGTCTGGTTATAGGGAGGTAAGGTGCTGGCAGCATGGCACCTTGCACGACCCTTTTTGTGCAGGTGAATTAGGAGTCGTATATCTAATTTCAAGCCAGAGGGTATTCTAGTATCTGTCTTGCAGGTGCTGAGATGGTTTTTTTTGCTTGGGCATAGCTCAGGCAAAGCCACTGGGGATGTTAGAGCTGTGAGAGGACTGTGTCAGAGGACAGCCAGAGCAAGACCACCTTTCCTCTGAGAGCTCACTTTGGAACCAGGACTCTCAATCTGTGTGAGACTTTTAGTGCTGGCACCATTGCAATCTCCCCCACAACCTGTGATTGGGGAAAAAACACCTGAGTGGGAAAAAAAGAGAATTTTATTTGCACAGCTCTGGGCAGGGCTTGCTCTGCCCTGAAGCAGAGATCTGTGCTGGAGGGAGCATCCAGCTCCTCGAGGTTGTCCCCGTGAATTGCCATCACTTTGGCATGGTTGGTGAAGCAGAGAGGAAACAGGAGAGCCCCTGTGGGAGCTGTTGAGGTGGAAAGGGGTACACTGCTACTGCTTCCCATCTGATCTGTAGTGGCAGAAGCAGGCTCTTGAGCCTCAGTGTGAACCGATGTGTGAAGCATTTCATCCCTCGCCAGCTTCCCAGGAAGTCAATTGTTGTTCCTCCCTTTACAGGCAGCCTCTACAACCAAGGGACTGGGGAGCAAATAGGAGTTGGGGCCTGGGCACCTGTTTCACAGGACATTGGGTCAGATCTGCGAGGCTGGCTACTGGCTCATCTCTGTTCCTGGCTGATGACAGCTGACAGCTGTGGAAGACAGAGGGGGAAAGGAGGAGACAGGCTTGATGTGAAAAAAAAAAGGAATTGGGACTGTAAAAACACACCGATGATGGTTTTTCTAGTAGAATTCCAATTCCAAATCTACATGCGCTGAATTGGTGTTTAGCAAACCCCACTTGCCAGGCCAAATTAGCAGCCTCATTTGTTGCTAGTAGCAGCTCTTTAAAACTCTTAAAGAGGGGCTCCTTTTAAAATGTGGCATAAATAGGATGTTTTTTCAACAGTAGCATTTCCTTGCTTGAGTGCTGCAGTAATTTTTTTACCCTTTGGTCTCCCACAGCTGGTATACCAAAAGAAAATGATAGCACAAAACCCAGCCAAGCTCCTTGGAAATGTAAATAGACCGGAAACACTGATGTCCTCTTAACACAGCATCAATCACTGCTGGGTGCTGGAAGTGGCAGCACATTCATTATGGTCTACGTAACCATCACAAGCAGCAGATGGAGCAGGTTTAAGACCTAACAGTGGAGTTTTGGAGGTATGCATGATTCTCTGCAGAAAATGGAGCACAGATGGAATCTGTCTTGACCTACTCACTCAGTAACTGCAAATTCCTTATGTTTTCAGAGCAGCTCTCTATTTATCAACAGGCTTTGCGATGAGGTTTGGAGACCATGCATGTAGTCCCTACTCATGCTGGTCTCTATTGACTGTTAGCTGAGCGTCCTGTGCATTTGCAGTGAAGTAGCAGACAGTAAACCAAGGCAGGCTGTTAACTTCCACTGGCCTTTTCTCAAGAAAAATTAACCCATTTACCTTTTTTAAGCGGGCTGTTTCCAAAAATAGCAGGTTTTGGAGACACTTCTGCAGGTAAACCATTGCTTCTGGTGCTCAGCACCACATTCTTCAGCCACAAGAAAAGAATCAGATCAATCCATACTGGAAAATTCCTATACCACGGAGCCTTCTCCCAGGATATAGAGGAAACTTAGAAAGCATGATGGGCAGTGCTAGGGCCTCTGTTTGAATGATGGTGGTGTGAGATGCTTTGACCTGGTGATGAAGTGTAGGGTGGCTTTTAGCTATTGTATGTTCTGACCAATAAATACTGTCCCTACCAAAGAAAGAGTAAGATGAACTCTGCTTCTAGCTTCAAGGCAAAGGGAGCAATTGTTTTAAAGAAAAAGCTGTCAAATTGAAGGAATATAATAAATACTGTGCTGTACTCCTTGTTTCAGTTACGAGCCTTGCAGGGTGGTTCTTATTAGGAGACATTTGCAGATGTAATTTTTTGGGTGTGCCATCTTTGTCTGAAGGGAACAAGCAACAGTCACTCTCCAGCTGATGGACCTTTTTCAGAGGTCTCCCTCTTGAGGAGCTGTCTCTTACCACCTCCTCTTCCCCACTGACTATCACGGGAGCCTGTGAGAACACATAAAAGAAATGCCTGTGTTGTAGGTGTCTAAAGGAATGCAAGATAAATCCCACTTGCAGAGTCCTGATGGGACCTTGTCATGTATCCAAGTCTGGTGGGCTTCGTGTGTCTTCAGCTCTAACTAAATGAGAACAAAATGAGTCGCTCCTTTCATTTCTCCTTGTGCACTCGGACTTCAGTGAGGTCTCTGGTGGATGTGTACCTGAAAGACGCGATCAATGGAAGCTATTAACTCAATCAACACATTAATTCATACATCAGCAAATCCATTTTTTTTTCAGTAGTGCATCACCAGTCTATATAGACATTTGGGCAGAACATCTTTCTTCATTCTTCTTGTCCTTTGAGTCCTGATTGTTATGTCTGTGTGGACAGCTCTGTTAAGTATTTCCCAGGAGACACCAAGATCTTTAATTCTGGGTTTCTCTTGGCCATGTCTACATGGCACATGCCTGACTGCATTTCTCTGTTGATCAGTGATGTAATATGTGATCCTAATGGACACAGGAGGCTGGAAGACTGTGTTGAAAGTTATATTGAGGCTGTAGTTATACCAGCAACACTGTTTTCAGAGCTTGTTTTGCTGAACAACTCTAGGGATGAAGTTCGGCCTATGCTCAGAGGAATAACACATTGTTATATTATCCTGACTGCGTGATGTAGGAGCATGCCTATTCTTTGATGGCCTTGTGGGATGCTTGTTTCTCGGCCAATTGCTATGGGAAAGCTTGCTTTTTCCAAGTACACCAGGTGGTTATGCGAGTCATTGCTTTTCAGGTTACTGTCTTTTTCATGCAAAGGGGTATGTGATACAGCTGCCCAGAGGAACTGCCAAGGAGTCACTGTCACTGAGGGTTCTTACATGGTAGAATTGATTAATAGCTGTGCTGGCAGTAAAACAACTGAAGAATCAATCCAGCCTGTGTAGAGCCACAGCTTAGAGTAGTGAAAGACATCTTGCAAGTGTAGGAGGATATTCACGCCACCTTTGTCTTTTAAGATGCTTATCCCACCCAGGAAGGGTGGTTGGGAGCTGTTATATATCCTTCTCTTTTTTGTTAACTACATAGCTGAGGAGTCTCTAACTTAGGGAATAGTTTGACAAGTCTTGCCACCAGAAACTTTATAGGCTTCTTTTCCCCTGAGAATGTCCTCCTCTTCCTCTCTATCTCCTTTCAAATCACTGTAGTCTGGGAAACTGATTCCACTTAAAATTAACCTTTTTTCGTCCACCCTGCTTTTTTACTTCCCTGAACCTGCTTATTGAATGATCACACAAATATCAGGGTAGACGCAATGAAAGTGGTGGTCAGAACTAGGTGGCAGAGCAGTGGCCTCAGTTGCCAAAAAAACAAGAGTTGAGCTAGGCCATAAAACCCCAAATGTTACAAGATGAGACAGGTTAGAAAGGATGGAGGGCTACCCTTGCCCCCAAAATTAAGAAGGATGATAGGAAAAAGAAGGTCATGCCTGCAGTATTCACTGTTTGGTAGAAGTGCTAAAGGATCTTCAGCCAAGTACACAGTCAAGGATGGCAGTTGCTCTACACCAGCATGTGGCATTACATTAACAGCAGGCTGTTGTGAGCCCTGTGAGGTTCTGGCACGTCTTATGCAGCTTTACAACTTTCCTACCATCACCAGCATGCACACACTGGGTGAATGCTTCTTGTGCAAGGATAAATAAGCTCCACCTTAACTAAGAAACAATCTCAGTTGAAATTTAGAAGAGGTGAGAGCATTCCCCACTTTGTGTTGTGCAAGATGGTCCCCAGGGAGACATGCCTTCAGTGTCCATCATATGGCTCCTGTGTGTGGGAATCTGGCATCCAACAGCACTGGGGAGGCTGTTTACTTCCATCCGGCCTAGTTTCTGTGCAAAATCCAGTGACAATTTAGGAAAAAACAAGACATCCTTTATGATAGATAATGTAATTCCATGAGCACAGTGTTGGAGGGAAGTTAACAGCTGTGTTCAGGACTCCATACCTGCAATTGAGTTAGTAGGACAAAGGGTGACACCACCACCATCAAGGGAAACAGACGTGTCTTTTCGGATTTTCCTGTCACAGGGACTAATCCATCCTACGTGGTTTACTGAAAGCATCTGGGCAAGCCTACCTGATACCCTTCAGGGATTTAACAATCTGTGGTAGAGACTGAGCTAGGTCTGACCCAGATGCACCCTTTGTCCCAGTTCTCCTCAATTTTTCTATGCCAAGCAAGGGTGGCTGCTGGCCTGTAAGGTAGATGCCCTCCCAGAGCTCCTCTCTTGTTTTGCAGTACAGCTCTCCCAGGTACAGGGTGGGAGCAGGGTAGAAGATAGACCTTGGATGTAGATACAATTAGTTATAGAGGATGTAAAACAAGCAGCACTATTTAGTTTCTGTCCAGAGCGGAAAATACACCCTCTAAACTTCACCTTTCCACGCAGTGTTGCAGTCAAGGCTATTGTATTTATTATTATTATTTTCTTCCTGGTTGTTAGAAGACATGATTTCATTGTTGTTATATTTAATCTGCTAGTTCTGAAGCTTTAGGATGCTACCTGCCGACCCTCTACTTCAATTCAAATCATACCTTTTTCTTGGTATCATTCATATCACAGCAAGAAGCCTGCTTCTGAGAACAACAATGGTGTATTATGCATACTTTGACTTCTTGGCTGATGCGAGATAAAAAAGAGGGGAAGGTGAATCATCTTCTCTGAAGCACTGATGAATACACACGAGGCTTTCAGATCACAGCTCTGTGTGGTACAATGAGTGAGTGGAGAAAGGGAAATAATAGGGGATTCAGACAAATCAAGAAAAGCAAAGTGACCGTATATGCCGGTAAAAGGGTGTCTTTTTCCACTCTCTTGCTGGACTGTCCTGGTAGTACTGGAGCATTATCATGGTGTTTTTTCTTTTTTTTTCTTTCTTTTTTTCTTTCATTTTTTCTTTCTTTTTTATTTTTAATTTTTTTTATTCTGTCTCATGGTGGATTCAGTGAAAAAAGGGGATTGGTGTGGTGCAAAGATGGAGGCCTTTGTCTAGCCAAGTGGTCACTCACTAAGGTTGTGCTCACTGCACAACAAAGTGGGTGAATGCATGGAGAGGATCAAGAAAGAACTTTGAGAGAGTCCCTGAATATACCACAGCATTTACAGCTTGGGGGACATCTTGAAATATCAGAGTTTCATATCGTTATTTTTAAAGACATACGATTTTCCTTCCTTAAATGTTAAAGGAATGGGGAAGATCCTCTTTTTTTTTCTTTATCCACTCTTTCCTTTGCTTCTCTTGCCTCAAACCTCAGGGAAATATGTTTGCTTGGAGACTTTTATTAAGCCCAAAAAAACTGAGAGGGTGGAAAGCTCTCTATTTCTTTATTTTCCTTCATTTGTAGGGCCCATAAAGACAAAAGAAGGTAGTGCTTCAAATTATTAATTAATTAATTTATTTATTTTTAATGTTGCTGTCCTGCAAGACATTTTCTTCACGCCTGAGAGCAAGTTTTTTTAAAATTTATGGAGGAAACAGAGCATTCAGAAAACAAATCTACACTTCTCTGAGTGCCAGACCATGTCTCTGAGGTAAGAATCCTGAACGACATGAGGAACTTCTTTAGCACTAAAATGGTGCCAAATCTGCCCATTTTAGTGAGAAATCCAGAAACTGATCTGAACATGGTGTCTCCATGTTCTGTCAGGGGTGAGACAATACATGCCAGAAAGTTTCTGCAGCTAACAGGGACATGTCCAATGAAAAACAGACATTGAAAAATAATGATAGGAAATAAAGTCTGCATACTATATAATAATGTGGGTAGTGAACCACTGCCATGAGAAGAGAGGGAGACATCTTTCTGGTCTAATTTGTCTCATCTCAGCTTCCTCAGATTTTTATTGCACAGTATGAAGCAGGTTATTTTTAGGGAGAGAGAGAATGACCAATGACTTTATATGACATCAGATTTCACTGCATGGCTGTTGAAGCACTTGCTGTGGAAGAAATGTAACAGGTTCTCAACCAATGTGGAGACTAAACTATTTGTTTATGCGTACATAAATAAAATATTGTGAAAGCACTGGGTGCACCAGAATAAATTATTCTGTCATTTGCAGCACTGTAAAGACAATGGATGGGAGTGATCTTCCTCCCGACATAAAAAGTGCAGAAGAAGGTGTGAAGCTCTTACCCTCGCCGTTGAAACAAGTCCCAGAAGAACTGATGTCATTTTATTTGGAACAGCTGCTATCTGCCTGTACTGTGTGGAGAGCCATATTTCGGCTGAGTCACCAAGGCCCGCCACACCCTGCTCTGTAGCACTTGCTCTCCATAGCGATTTAATAACTCACATTTACTGCAGAACTGTTATTCATATCTCATTAGATTTTGTGGGAGCTTCAGCAGTAAGCAACGTACATTGTCATGGTTCACAAAGCTGTTGTGATACTTGCCAACCAAGAGGAAATTGCATTTTCCCCTGCTGTAAAGCAGCTACGGAGATGGAAGCTATGAAATTAGTCAGCCTTAACATGCATTAATCAAGGAAGGGAAGTTGAAGATGCCCGTGGAGAAAGATGGGCTGAGAGGCTCGGCCTAGAGGCTGGGCCTAGATACTGGGCCTGTCTTGGGTATGAGCAGTAGGCAAGATTCTAAGTGGCCAGTCTGGAGAGACCATGCTGTCATGAGAGCAGGTGAAACCAGGAGAATGATGAGGACAGCACCATTAGGAGCAGCAGGAGAGGGAAATCTGGAAATAGCAGGTCTAACAGAGGCTCTCCTTAGCCACCTGGGATTTCAGACTTTGTTTTGTGCTCTGTGGGACGGGTAGAATATGAGCACTGGAAGGGACACATTTGGCTCTGCATGTTTACTACTCTAACGTTGTCCCTGTAAATGTGGCAGGTGACTGGTCTGCATGGCTTGTGTTCCCTGTAAGTGTGGGTCTGCAGGTGCCAGACTGCAGGCAAACCTCCTTTGCACAGGAAGATGCTATATCCTCCTTCCGTGCAAGTAATGTTTTGCTTTCTTATGGGGTAGCTCTGACACCAAGACACAGAGACTTTCTACATATGTCATTGTGCAGGAAGAAAGAAGAACCAGGAGAGAAAAGCTGATGTATGCTTCCTCTGGGAAAAGTCCAGAGGTTTACTATTGCTGTGTTGGAAGAGGAGGCACACAAAGGAATCACAAGCCAGCACATGGACTGCCAGGAGCACTGGACTCCAAGCATGGCAAGAAAGAAGTTATTTCCTGTAACTTTCCTGTAAAACAAACAAACAAAACAACAAAAACACACCACCACCACCAAAAATGAAACAAAACAAAACACCACAACAATAAAAAAATAGCTTCATCCTTTTCAGCTTTTTTTTGTTCAATTTGTTATTCAGCCCCACCCCCTAATCCTCACTCCAGTTTATAGGTAGAGTTGTGATATTTCTTCTCCTGTGTATTAAGATCCCTGCGTGGAAGATGATTGTCTCTGGTGCTGAATACAGCTTTTGGGGGTTGATACAAGACTGATTCCATTCACGAAACTTGAAGTGACTTTGCTCTAGCAATATGAAATGGGAGTACAGCTCACCTTGCAGATGGTTGCCTAAAATATTAAACAGTGATTCACCATTACTCACTGTCTCATCAGCTCATAAATTTAAAATAACTCCCCTTTCCTTTCTTTTTATTTAAGGAAAAATAAAAGAAGTAAAGGTGTATTATGTATAACTCTGCAAAATTGATCATACAGAAAGGTCTGCTTAATAAACTTCTTACTGACTTCTGCCTCTTGACATTAGTTGAGAACTGAAGCAGTGGGAGGGGAAAGATTTAACATATAAACACATTTATGTATTTATAGAGAAAATAAGGATGGTGACATCTCTGGCAAAATAAGGGAGTGGAAATGTCCATTTGGAAATGTCCAGTGGAATTGTCCATTATACTACTTTGGAGGATAAAAATAACAGCTGGACACTGTGATCACAGGCAAAAGAAAATAAGGAAGTGATGTGTTTTTTTTTTTTTTTTTTTTTTCCTGGTGTTGCTATTAGGTATCATTAGACATTGCCCAGGTAACAATTCATAAAAAATCCTCTACTAAAATCCTCATAGACTTCTGCCTGTAAGCCAAGCAGGTTCTTTTTTCCTACAGCAAGCCTCTTTCCCCTCAGCTGGACACTACTTACTACCTCTGTGGGCAACACGAGCTCCAGCCCGTAGGCACTAGTCCCACAAGTTTCCTCCCCCTTTTCTTTCCTTTGAATGTTCAGTATTCTGCTTGCAAGCCCTGTTTCTTAGGTAGGTTGGGATCTAAGTGGGAAAGCAGATGTGACTCAGGATGCACAGTCTTGGACCAACGGGACAGTGGTGGGTTGGTCCCTTCTTTCTTCTTTTATTGATTTAACTAACCCTGAAAGCTTGTCCTCCTTAGGGAAATGGTGAATCTGATCCAAAAACTCTGGAGAGACAAAGCCAAAAGGAAAGAGAGCCCCCCAACTTGTGCCCACTTTAGTGTCTTCATGATGCTGGTTCCTGTCTCGTATAGGAATGAAGCCAGAGCTCATTCAGAGAATACGCTCTGGTCCACTAGGCTTCTAATGAGTAATGAAATTATGCCACTATGTAGTTGTCTTCGTTGCATTATATCTCAGTTGCTGTCTTGTGGCTTGCCAGTAAATCAAGTCTTTAATGATAGAGTCTCAACATCGACTGCTATATCATCATAACAGCAAGCTCATTCTTCAGTAGGGGGTGGGCTTGTCAGGTGCCTTGGCAAAGGAGGGAGGAAACTGGTCCCCTGGAAACCCTGTGAGCAGGATTTGACTCACACTGCAGAGTCTTCATTGTGCAGCCTGGGCCTCACAAATAAACATGATGTGTAGGCATTGAAGAGCTAGAAAAACACCACAGTGCTGAAGCTCAGACTCTCTAGGGCCTCTTTTCTAGCTTTGCAGCTTGCTATGGTCTTTAATATCACTTGTGTCTACCCCTAGCTCCTCTTTGCAAGACATTACTGTGCTGTGTCGGGCTTGTTTGGATGAGTAAGCACTGCCATAAATTTCCAGAGAAGCTGTCATGCTGTTGTGCTCACGGTAGCTGAATCTTTCCTGTGGTGCCTCTCACTGGTTGAGGTGCTGGTGACTTGCAAGGTGCCTAAGCTTGTCACAATCATGCAGCCAAGGAGTTTAGGCACAGAACATCAGGGGTAGAAGAAGGCAGGCAGTGGTAGCGCAAAGCTGCCTACTTCTGCCTTGCCCCAGGTTCTTGCTACCTGTAAGATGCCATGGATACAAATTTGAGAACCACTGCAGATGTTGCCTGAGGGAAAAGTGCCTGGAGAGTGGTGTATTTGTATTTGGGTGGTGGATGCTGAGTATGACAGGAAAGGCAGATGGTCCTTCCCTTCTTTACGCTCTCACCTCTGCCCTTAGACACTGGCAGCGCCAGAACAGCCTGTCTTTATTTTGGTGACTTGGCCTCTGTTGTCCTGATGAAGATTGAGTCCTGTTTGATTCTTTCTGTCCCTTCAGGGTTCCTGTGAAGATTTCCTGCTTTGTCCCATTAAGGGGACCAAAATGCTTAGGGATATGTCTGTTTCCCAGACAACTACACTCAATGATTTCATCAATTAATCAAGAGGAAACTAAGGAAGAGAATGAGAAGCAGATGCTCTGAACAGGACAGGGCTATGAATGATTGATGCCATTTAAGAGACAGGGAGGATTTACTCCAAGAGAGACCCCAGCCTGGGGCTGAAGTGATTTCCTATGTGAGAGCTGGTTACTGCAAAATGGTGGCAGGGAGCCAGGAACAGCTCCCAAATGGATGTCCAGTCCAGCATTTAGAAAATCACAAGGCATGTTGCAAAAGTATAACCAGGTTGACTAACAAGGGCACAGAAAGACTCAAGGAGAGGTGGAGCAGAATTAATATGCTGGTTTTCCCTACCACATGTGGCAGTTCTCCTGTTGAACCAAAGAAAAATAGATTTCTGATGCTCCCCAGCCAAAGTTAAGGGTAGGTGTGATCTTTTCAAGATGTTCATTTCCTTCTGCATTTATGTCATGACTCTTCATATGTCTATATGTTGCAGTCCAAGCAGACACATCTAACAGCCAGTATTGCTTTAAAGTACTGTCTGCATGTGCAACCCAGCAAAGGGAGAGACTAGAATTCTTCTGCAGGTTCATAGTCAAATTAAAGGCTATAGAGGTCTTAAAATATATCAGTGCTTTGTTCAAGCCTTGTTGAAAATCATAGAATCGTTTGGATTGGAAATGACCTTCAAGATCATCAAGTCCAACCATCAACCTGACCTTCTGAGTCCCATAACTAAACCATGTCCCTTAGTGCCACATCCACACATCTCTTAAATACCTTCAGGGACTCCACCACTTCCCTGGCAGCCTGTTCCAATGCTTGACCACCACCTCCATGAAGAAATTCTTCCTAATATCCGATCTAAACCTCCCCTGGCACAATGGCAAGAAGAGGAAGTCAAGTAAAGATTCTTCAGGTGTTGGCATTTTCTCTCAACTCAATTAGAATAAAAATGAAAAAATCTTGCAGAATCTCCCCAGACAACAAAGTCAAAACTGTCTTGGCTTGATAGAAGTTTGTTTTAGTAACTCTGAATCCATTTTTTTTCTTTTGCTTTTAAAACAATTTTGTATTTCATTTTTTTTTTCTTCATGGATTTTTTTCTTTATAACTTTTTATTTCTTCCATTTCCCTTCACATTTAATAATCCACCTTTTGTCTCTGGTAGGTGCAATTAACTGGAAGACAGCAGTGTAAGAATCCTTTTTTCTATATTTTTTTTTTCTGTATGTATTCAAATGAAACTGTATTCTTCCCTTGGCACTTTTATTTAAGTGAGTGCTGCAACAGTTTATTTATAAATCAGCAAGGAAAAAAAATCTCTTGCTGTAATAACTTGTTTCTTTTACCTTGATAATAAATTCTTCCTGGGTATGACTAGCTGATGTAATTTTTCTGTTGCTCCTTGTAATGAACATTGAGGTGATATATTTCACGTGTCTGGAGTGCATCTTTTGGTTAGAACAGACATCAGGTTTCCGTTTGTAAAAGCAAATGAAAAGATTCTCTCAATAGCAAAGCTGAAATGGGTATTAATTGCATTAAAAAAAATCAATAAGTAAAAGAACAAGATTCAGACAAAGTGTTCATAAGGAGAAAAGCTAATCAGAACTGTCAGAGCCAGATGACATCTGTCATCTTTACTGGGATGGATTTGCTGTCTGAATGATATCAGCCACTCTTCCTTTCTGGCTTCTCCCTTTTTGAAACACTCAAAAAACATCGAATGCACTTTCTGGCTTGCGTTATGGGTACCTGAAATATAAGACGTTTCAGTCTCAGCTTTCTAACAGTTAATTCATTTTAGGCATTTCCTTTGGTAAGGAGTGGGAAATGGTATTTCACACAAACGAATTGGATTTAACAGCCTTTCCAAAGCAAAGTAAGACCTGTTGGTCCTTCCAGATGCAATTTTCCCTTGAACTTGCTCAGAAGACACATAAGTGATTATTCCAGGTTTCTAGGCTTAGCAGGGACATGCATATTTCTCCATCTGTTGTGTCAAGATGGTGGTCCATGATGGTTGAACATTGCGGGTGTCTCAAGTTCTATGACTTCCCACCTCTGCTGCAGCTGTACAAAGAAGCATTTTTCCTAGTTCCAAAATTATCATCGTCCCTTTTGCAGGAAATAAAATGTTTCTTTGTTTTTTTATTCTGGGCCTAATATGAAAAACTCGTGAGAAACTAGTAGCTGTAGCAATGGAAATGGGCCCAAAGTCTGCAGTTCTGTGCTAAGAAAAAAAAAAAAAGAAGAATCTAAGCACTCAATTTACCCATCCCAAAGCAAATGTAAACCACAGCACCCCAGGGATGAGAATGAAACAGGGGCCAAGTGCCTTCCTTGGAGGAACACTGCATGGAGGCACAATGCAGAAAATTGACGTGCATAGTTTTGCTCTCTGATGCTTAACATGATTAGATTGTCAGAGGAAACTCCTGTCATCTCAGCATAAATCTGAAGCACCTCACGGCCAGCAGTGGACTCGCTTGGATTGATCCTGGTATAATCAAGGTCAGAAATAGATCAGAGGAATGCGCCTGTGTACACACAGGTACCTACCACTCGTATGACTAGAAATACTGCCAGAAGGCTGCCAAACTGCTGAATTAAATAAACTTCAAGATATCTTTGATTTCCCAATGAAAGTGATGCAATGTGTCTCTTTTTAATTTAATTTAATTTAATTTAATTTAATTTTATTTTATTTTATTTTATTTTATTATTTTATTTTCTTTACTATGTGGTCCTTAAAAATATGGATCCGGTTGTTGTGGTCAGACGCTAAATGGCTTTTAAAAATAAAGATCAGTGGTACTAGCCTTTTTTTTTTTTTTTTTTTTAAATCACAGGGCCTTGCCTTTGAGGTATGCTAGGTTGTACTTACTTGTGAAAAGCCAGGAAAAGCAAGGCTGAGAGAGCAATTACAGAGGCTGCATTTTGAACACTTGGGTGTGCACTGTCACCTGGGGAAGCCTTTTGCTGTGGTTCTGCACAGTGCTAATGAGCTGGGTAGCACTGTGTCTTCCTCCCCATGAAAGAGTGGTAGTAGCCCAGGTGCAGAAAGGTGCATAGAGATTTCCTTGACACTTTAATTTAAAGGACCTTGTCTGCGGGATTAAGCTCGAAGCAAAGCATTATTCACTCAAGCAACAGTGTCCTTGGTGTCTGCATGGCCCAGGCTTTACCTTTTGTGGAAAGCTGAAGCTCAGGTGAGTTGCCTATTTCACAGGAAGAGGTGAGGCAAAATGTTGCTTTAAAAAAATTTCTGACATCTTCAGGACTGCTCCTGTTTTTAAGCAGAATGTGACAACTGGTAGAAGGAAGCCAGCCCACAGTCTGGCTTTCCTAGCTCTAGCTAGAGGTTGCATTGACCAAAGCTTTAATTTTTCTAGTCAAAACCTCCTGCTGTAAATACATCAAGCACTGGGGTAGCCTGAAAGCAAGGAACTCCTCTGCTTAGCTCAGGTTCCAGTTGCCCCTGTGTTTTGGTAGAAAGAGCATCTTGATTTTGAATGTTTCAGGAAGAGTAAGGAACAGAAGGAACTGAAGCGCTGTTGGTGGTCATGGACACACAATTGGTCTTGGAACTGCTGTCACTAGTTCGAAGGAGCAATTTTCCCCTGACTCATGCTGAAAGGGAGTGATGGCTGGGGCAGATACTTTCCCAGTCATGGTCTACATTTTCTCCTTTCCAGGCACTGGTGGGCAGAGAGGTGGGCTAAGCCTGTTTCACTGTCTGACACCAGTTTGAGTAGGCAGTTATCTGCTAGTATGATTATGCTTCAGGGACAGAAAAGGGAAATCCCTGTTCTCTGGTACTTAGGTCCTGGCAACGAAGGTCTGCTGTCTTCTTGGGAAATGTGTCTGTTTATCTTTTTGCAAGCTTTCTCTTCTTTTCCATGGAAAATCCTCTCATTCAGCTGTGTCTTTCAGCAAGTGGAAAAGTAGAGTGATTTTGTCTGCATAGGAGATACTTGTTAGATGGGCAATTGGTGCTTACAAGAGTGGGACTAGCTTAGGAAGGCAGTTAAATATCAGTGCTTTTTAGCTTGGCTTTCCTAATTAGATCTGCTCCACATTGTGAGCTCAGTTGTCAGACAATCCCCATCCTGGCTGTGGTCCTGACTGCCCCATCCTGCAGCAGTGCTTAGCCATGATTCACGTGAAACAACAGGGCAGGGAGTGCTCCCAGGGTGTATTGAAAGAGTAGAGAGTTTAGTTATACGGATGTGAGCTCTACTATACTGCTTGCCCTCTAGGCCAGTGAGCCTTTGCACAGGTTATCCAGCAGCCTGGATAAAGCTCCTGGGACTTCAGCCCACTGTTGGGACCTATTCGAGATGAGATGCCTTTGAGTCACACCACAGAGTCAGCACGGCATCACCTCCTCCATCACGAGAGCACAAGCAACATTTCCCGTATGCTGCAGGTTTTGTGGAGGGATCTCTTTCAGCTGGCAAGTGGAGAGTTGTGAGTGCTAGTGAGAAGGGTCCCATGTGCTATCCTCCAGCAACCCACCTTGGTGTTTGAGTCAGAATGACTTTTCTCTTTCCCTTTCTGAGTCACTGCCACAGCCCATTTCTGGTGTCTGCTTTAGAAAGAGAGTGGGTTGATGGGTGTGCATTAACGAGGCCATAGCTGACACTGAGGGGTACACACCAGGATGCTTTCTGTAACTGGATTAGTTCCACTGAGCTGTACGTGGTGACACTTTTGTATACTTTGCTCAGAATCAGGCTGAAGCCAAAGTCCAACACTGCTTAGATTCACTGAGCCCAGAGAGTCGGGTAAGAGTTGAGACTGCCACCAGTGTTGGGGTTGTTTCAGGTCCCTGGTCATCTCCTTGATGGGCTGAGTTCTTCCCTCCTGGAGGTGCCTGGCTGTATTGGGCTTACGTGGCAAGGTTTTGGTAGTGGGGGGTTGCAGGGGTGGTCTCTGTGAGAAGATTCCAGAAGCTGCCCCATGTTATATAAGGGCCAGTTTCATCCAGCTCCGAAGGGACCCAGTGCTGCCCAGAGCCGAGCCAATAAGCGATGTTGGTTTGTGCGTGTGTGAAAGCAGATTTAAGAATGGGAAAAAAAAAATGCTGTGCATTTTTTTTAGGAGGGACCCAACACTGAAGCAGGGGCAGAGAGTGACCATGAAGGAGTGGCAGAGATGAAGTGTTGTGGACTGACCGCAGCCCCCATTCCCTTGAGCCGCTTGGGCGGGAGGACATAGAAGAGGGTGGATGGGGGGAAGGTGTTTTTAGTTTGTCTTTAGTTTCTCACTGTTCTAGTCTGTTAGTGATAGGCAATAAATTATATTAATCTCCCTGTGGTGAGTCTGCTTTGCCCATGACGATAATTGGTGAGTAAGCTTCCTGTCCTTATCTCAACCCTTGAGCCCTTTCCATCATATTTTCTCCCCCTTTTTCTTTGAGGAGGGGGAGTGAGAGGTCAGTTGTGGTGGAGTTCAGCTGTACAGTAGGGTAAAAAACACCCTCTGCTCCCCCTTTGTGAGGAAGCTGCAGACCACAAAGAGGTCTCGCCTCAGTCTCCTCTTCTGTAGGCCGAAAAAAACAAATGACTTTGGCCACTCCTCATACATCTTGCCCCCTTCACTATCTTTGTAGCCCTCCTTTGGACACATTCTAATAATTTAATGTCCTTCTTATATTGTGGCACCCAAAACTTCACATGGTACTTGAGGTGACGCTGTACCAGCCCTGAGTAGAGCGGGACAATCCCTTCCCTTGACCAGTTAGCAACGCTGTGCTTAATGCACCCCAGGGTACAGTTGGCCCATTTGACTGCCAAGGTACACTGTTGACTCATCTTCGTCTTGCCATCAACCAAAACCATTCCATGGGGCAGCTCCCCAGCCTCTTATTCCCCAGTCTGTACATATACCTGGGATTACCCCATACCAGGTGCAGAATCCAGCATTTGCTCTTGTCAAATTTCATATGGTTGATGGTTATCCAGCACTCTAATTTGTCAAGATCTCCCTGCAAGACCTCTCCACCCTTGAGGGATTCAACAACTCCTCATAATTTAGAATCAGTTGCAAATTTACTTAGCATACATTCAAGTCCTGCATCCAGATCATTTATAAAAACATTAAAGAGAACTGACCCTAAAATAGAGCCCTGGATAACCCCACCAGTGATTGGCCACCAGCCTGATATAACTCCATTTACTATAACCCTTTGAGCTCCACCCATCAGCCAATTGTTCACCCATTGTATTTGATAGGACAAGGGGTAATGGTTTTAAGCTAAATGAGGGTAGGTTTAGACTAGATATTAGGAAGAAATTCTTCACTATGAGGGTGTTGAGGCCCTGGCACAGGTTGCCCAGAGAATTTTTGGATGCCCCATCCCTGGAAGCGTTCAAGGCCAGGCTGGATGGGGCTTTGAGCAACCTGGTCTGGTGGGAGGTGTCCCTGCCCATGTCAGGGGGGGCTGTCATTAGATAATCTTTAAAGTCCCTTTCAACTCAAACCATTTTATGATTCTATGATTCTATGTATTTGTTCAGAAGGATACTGTGAGAGACAGTATTGAATGCTTTGCTAAAATCCAAAAAAAAATGGGCCGTAAGGAAGGAGGAAATCACGTATGTTCAATATCAAAGGCATGCAATAGAAATGCAGCATGCCAAGGTAAAAGCTCTGTCCCCCTGTGCAAAATATTTCCCCTCATAATTAAATCTCCTGCAGCCTACAAGCTCCACATAGTCCCAGCAGTTAGCTTCAGATGATGTATGAGATGAGCCATACCAACCCACCCACTCTACACATCTCTGCTTGCTCTGTGCTGGTGGGCTGCTCCAGATAATAGCACAGCCAGATGCAGTGAGAAAAACAAGGAATTGGTCCCACCACTGTTAAATTAATTATTTACATGATTATTTTTTGACATCTGCTCCCTCTCTTTCCCTTTGTGTTTCGTAAATGTGGGAAAGATTTCTCAGTCCACCTGGGTCCTACTGTGTTGGAAGATGGTGCCTTGGTGAACATGTGTCTCACAACTCATTCCAGGAAAGGCGAGCCAGGTCATGTGCTGAGGGTCTGGAAATGGTGTCTGAACCAGTCATTCACCTTCCCTATCAGAGCTTCTTATCTTTGCAAGAGACCAAGGCCTTCACCTGCCAGTTACCTTGCATTTTGGAGCACCAAATGCACACCACAGTGCATGCAAGGCCAGATAATCTGTCCTGACTTTGGGAAGCAATATTGCATTTTGCAAATTATCCCTTTCATTTTAATGAGGAACAGTGTTTTTTTTCTGAGGAGGACAATAGCATCCTGTCTCCTGTAGGAGAAACCTGGAAACAGACAAAGCCTCTTTTGGCCAGTACTTGCCCCAAGAAATTCAATTTATTTTTTCAGAGGTCTTGCTACAGTTTCATCCATGGCTCTGGCTCTGCTTTCTCACTGTCTTCTCTAGTAGCTTCTGCATTTTCTTCTGCCTCCTTCAAGTGTACAGAGCATTTGCAATAATCCCTGTGAATCCCTCTGTGCCATGCTGGTCATGTTTTTGAGTGAGCTCACATGGACATCGATTTTAGATGAAAGGTCCAGCCTGTGGTTCATTTTGCACCATGTTGTCTCTGGTCCTTGTGACCTTACTGACACACATCTGAATGAAGTCCAAGAACACTTTCCAGTGTCAGACAGTCTAACTCTATCCACAATAATAATATTTAGACTCTTTTCATCATCCCCATTTGCTGCCATTCTTAGGATCAAAGCTCCTGTAAGCACTTGAAAGCCGTGTTACTCCAAAATTCTCTCTGTATGTGCACATGTATTTTGCAGGGTGGTTTCAATAGGATGAGGCTAAAAAGTTCATGCTTGCTAGAGTCTGTTGGTGAGTCCATGCAGATTTAAAGTCATCTTCTCTACTCAGTTCCTAATGAAAGTTTGCTTCTTGCAGGATGTAAACAGCATAACAGATGCTTCTGCAAATTTAAGGTGATTAGTTGCCCAGGCAGTTTAAGGTAGTTCTTTTCTTTTGTAGACACCTATTATTTCCTTGGTCAAGCAAAAAGATTGTTATTCTCTGTGGGAATGAAAAAAAATAAATAAAAAAAAAAGAGATTACCTCTCAGAGAAAGGTTTGGGGAAAGAATATGAAAGAAGTAAGCTTTGGAAATCTACCCCGATCTTCCTTTTTGGGTGACTCCAATGGAACTTAACCCCTTCCTGACACAGGGGATTTTTCCCCATTTACAACAGCATTAAACTTCCATTTGTTCCTCTGTTTTGTGAGTGGCAGAAGGAATGTGGTGTAGCATACCTATATCTCTCTGCTGTTAGTTGCTTAGTTCCAAATTTGTTGAGATTTATTGCAATGAGGTACTGTTTTCATACTTCCTTATTTTAAGCAGGAGCTAATCAACAACAAAGTACCATTTCTGAAGGTTCTGATACGACTGTGAAGACCATAAAGACTGATACCTTGCAGAGAATGAATCATCTGCCCAGCTTATATATCCATCCTGCATTGAGATTAATCCCATCTGGAAAGAGCTACATCAACTCACTCAGCTTGGATGCATACATTCCAAATGATCTATCAGACATGTGGTAGGGGGTTTGTAAGTAAATATAGTGTTACAGAATAATAGCTGTCATGCTGGCACAGCAGTCTAGGCTTTGGTTTTCCTGTTTTCTTTTTATTTTGAGGACTCCACCAGCACCAGAGCTAAAGCAAGCATGGGTGGGAACAATTTCCCTAAGGAGACTGAAGACCTCAGTAGCAGAGTTAGTGTCCAGAAACAGTGAAGTCTAGCCTTAGGTCTGCCCTAAAGAACAGGAGTCAGGCATGGTTACACAGACAGCAAGGCAGAGGCTTTGCAAAGCAGTGTCCCAACTCACAATACTCAGGCAAGGCAGGCCGAGATGACAGCCAGGTTAAGCCAAGAATAGAGACCATCAGGCAAGTTCCTGGTGAACTTATGGTTCATGGCAAGTTCGTGGTGACCAGATCATTCACCTCAGGAAATCCACCTGCAGCTGAGACGCCACTTCTCACACACAAGAGCAGAACCACAGGACAACCACAACACAGCTCGGATGGGAACTGAAGGCCCGGAGCTGGACTTCAGTGGAGCTGTTGGGTGTGTGTGTGTGTGCACTCAGGACACCTGAAAGTCAGGAGACCTGACTCACGGTCCTGGTCCTGGGCAACTGGACCTTACTGCTGAATTAACAAACCAGTCAGCTTGAAAATCTGAAAGAGAGCCCGTTACTGATCTTTTGCGTATCCAGTAAATGCAGAAAAACACGGGATGCTAAAAAGGTGCTAACAAGCACTACTATAAAGGTTGGAGCATATACATGATTTTTTTGCCAAGGAGAGCGCTCTTCCTGAGAGGCTTGTGATGGATGTTCAAAGCTAAAAAGACCTGTGACAAAAGAGGGGACCTGCAAAAAGATAAAAGTATTCAGCTTTTCCCTGCCATATACCCTAGGCAGGCCCTGCAGCCAACATGTGGAGTCTTTGCACTATACCTGTCTTGCTGCACGTGCTTGAGACATGAGCTCATGCCTGTTCATGCCATGGTCTGTGCATTTTTTAACTGTATTTCTGGGATCTGAGTCATAGTGCCCTCACTTAGGTATAGAGTAGTAGCAAAAACAGTGGTGAATGAACAGGGTCGATAATAACATTTGCCTAAGGTGCTTGGTGCACTTTGCTCCCAGATAGCTGTTGAAGGAAAACACCCTGTCTGCCACGGCCATGCGATGGCTCTGCAGCATTGTGAGGTTTAACATCTGACAACAGCTAGCACCTCTGGCAAGCTGTAGGTTTCACCCAGTCATTGCTTAACCTCCCCTTAATGTGCTTCTGTTTGGATGCTAATCATGGGGAAAGCAATTTAGGGGAAGGAAGCAGGGGTGGATCCCATGATGTGCAAAGGGATTCAAAGGAAAACACGTGCCATTGTTGATACTCGCACAGCTTTAGAGGTGGCTCCTGGTGTCACTAGATGCTTTCTTATCTAGACATGGGTTTCCTCTATTCTACCCAGCAGACTCTTCTCTGTGATGCCCTCTATTAGATGAGTCAAAGCGTACCATTCACTTTGATGCAACGATACAAGTATAAGCTGCTTCGTGCTTAATGTGGGGTCCCTTTGCTTCCATTTATGATGAATTAACATTTCCTTCTGTGCTGTGATTGGTAGCACTAAGCATACAGCAGGTAGATGCTAATTTTGTCAGCAAAATTGGTCAGAGAGAGTGATAAGAGAGGAAATATTGAATCATTGAAGGGCTCAAATGTACTGGCTCAGGTACTGACATGTTATTATCATGACTGCAGCTTTATCCGTGCTTACTCATCTGCCTGGCATGAGGTCCATTTGAATCTGCAGAGACACACTGTGACATGAATCTGTCTTTCCTTTAAGCTTCCCTGCAAGCTCTAGGCTCAAATGTGCTGGCAAAGAGGTAGCTCAGTCATGATCTCCAAACACCGTGAACCCTCTTAGCATTTCTGGTTGATCCAATAGACGGAGGTAAAAGTAATGGCTGGAACTGGATGTGAGACAGGTTAAGAAAAGACAGGAGATACCAAACTTTATTACCTGGGAAGGAAGTTAAACTATGGGACAGATTGTTCAGTAGATTCTCCAAAATCCATGCATCAAGAGCAGGCATCACTTTCAACATGATCCCATCTGATGAGATTTGTCTGAAGGAGCACTTTGTTATGAGAGAAGACAATGGGGTTTGAACAATTAGCAAAAATGGGGAAAAAAATACTATCACCTGGTAGTTCTGGCTGGCCAAGGACCTCTGTAATACTCTGTAATACGAAGGTGAATAAGTTGTTGTGGTGGAGTCCCTAGCATTTGACCTTAACATTTCTTTGTACTGCTACTGTTTGGTCCCCTTCTGGCTTTCCAAATTGTTGTATTAGGCATTCCAGTTTTCATAGCCATGCCCACACATTGGCATGGTTTTGATTGTGTAATAGTGTCTTTGACAGAAAGAAAAGGCTTTGTTCCAGGACAGACAAATCCTCCGGCTCAGTCAGGACCACTTAGTGATAATAAACAACTTAAACAACTTCACTCTTGTGTACAAGAGCTGATAGTGAACCAGGTCCAAGTCCAGTGCCTCCAAACTCATCTCCAAGACACTTTGAATTGCTGCAGAACTGCAAAGTGTTTTTTTTTGTTTGTTTTTTTGTTTTTAATTAAACAGGAGAGAAAGTCTCCCTCCTTCATTTTTCTTCCCCTTTCTCATCCAGAAGTAAAAAGTTTCAAGAGGACAAAAAGAGCATTCTAAGGGGGAAGAGGTACCGCATGCTGCTCTCAGTGTTAGGAAAATAGTATTGAGTCACACAGATAGTTTTAGATGCTTCTAAATACACTGTGTTCTCAGCTTTCAGTCTTTCCAGATATAATCTTGTCTGCTGCCCCTAATTCTGTGCACGTGGTATACTTCATTTCCTTCCGTGTTACTAAGAGAAACTCTGTCACTCACATGAGACGCACATGTAAGTGAGTGATATCACCTTGATAATGCACAAAACCATTCCAACACAGAGGCATCAACTGCACTGAGAGGCACTTTTCAGAAAATAAAAACTAAAGAGTACTTTCATTTTTACAATATTAACTAAAGAGAGTGGAGGGGGACAGAGTTGTTCCTAGTCCTGTTCTATGAGTTAGTCTTTTCCTTTTTCTGCTTGATTCAGGGAGCTCTAGGAAGCTGTTGCATGCTGGTAATTAAAAAGAAAGCAATTTCTACTTGATTGAATCTGATGCCCAAGTCTCAAAGAGAAGGAAGAAGCTGTAATGCACAGGGAGCTACCTTTAGAATGCCCTTCTAAGTGTTGCAGGAATCATAGCACAGATGAGACTCTTGTTAAAGCTAAATGTGTCATTAAAAAAAAAAAAAAAAAAAGAAGAAGAGGAAGAAGAAAGAGGGTAGTTATCAGTGGTTTGCTGTCAAATGATAAGGGCTTTACAGATACACCTGCAGGGAATGCATTCCAGTACAGTTGCCGTTTGACATTTCTGTTAATGATCTGAAAAAAGGACTGGGAGGAATGCTATTTAATTTGCAGTGGCAGAACACAAATGCTGTGACAGGAAGGATTAGAAGTTCGGCATGATCCGACAAACTGGAGAGAAGGTCTGAAATCAACAGGATAAAATCTGATAAAAGACAGGTGTAGCACTTTTCACTACAGAAAAATAAGTCAAATTCCCAATGCCAAGCTAGGTGGATGGATTTAAAGACCTTGTGAGAGTGCCGTCTATGATTTTTTTAATGGAAAATAATTGTCTGAACAGTACTACAGAAAAGCATCTGTGGGTTGAAGAGGAAAAAAGACCAAATATAAGCTGTCAGAGTGATCTTATAAAAATCAAGGCAGGACTTGGAAATGCACTGACAGCATTGCTGACTGTCTTATAGCTGGTGTTTCTGAACAGGCAGAAGAAGAAGAAACAGTGATTCAGGAGGAAGAATTTTCCCTCCTGAGATTAGAGGATGATGGGGTTTCTTTGGCTAACAGGGGTTGGACTAAATATAATAAGGATGTCATCATGTCTCCAATCCCGTGAAATAAAATCATATAAAATCCAATGAAGTAAATCTATATTTCTATGAGTTATTAGAAAATAAATGCAAACCTGCATCTTTGACAGCACATATAATTAATTATTCACAGGAACTACATGACAGTATATTCTGAAGGAGTCTTTCCAGTGGACTTTTTGAGTCAAGACCAAGCAGTCCTTATCAGAGGAAGTGTTCCAGCTCAAGATTCTAGCCCACTTGGAGGAATTTCTGTCCCATGAAAAAGTTCATGCTAATTGAATTAAAGTGCACCCTCTTCTAATCAGAACCTAGAGCAGGGGTAAAAACTGCATTCACCTTTCTTGGCACACCAAACTCTTCTGTTGAGAAGAAGGGCAGTTTTGTGGTACTTCGGCTGCCAGGGTGTTTTTTTGATCATGCAGACTTTTCCTGTATCACTGTGCTAAAGAAAATGTTTCCAAACAAACACCATTAGCTGTTGGCATTGCACAGATAGAACAATGAGAAGGATCAGGAATTGCTGTAACATCCTGATTTGTGCATTTTGTGCAAAAGATGTATTACAAGCCTGCTACTTTCTGATTTATTTACCTGGCCATGGAGAATTTGCCATTTTTTGATTGCAGCAATAAACATTTAAAAAAATAAAATAAAATAAAAACAACATAAAGCTCCACAAACTTCCTTTGCATAAGCTGCAAAAGAGCAAAATGGAAACTTATGTTCTGCAGAGGTCGAGCACTATGAACTGACACCTTCCTTGAGAATCAGATCTGAGAGGCCATTAGGGGTAGTGCGGGAGCAGTAAGATGAGATTAGTGACATCAGCTCTCCCATTGTTTTTTTTTTTTAATTATTAGGTTTTTTTCAAAGTTTTTTTCTTTTTCTAGAAGCCAAGTGACTAAGAAACCATCTACTTACTTTAGGGCTCTCCTTGCCTGTTCTAAGATGTGATTGCTTGTCTTGAGCTAGTGACATTGATATTTTTCAAGAAATGGTGTCTTGTCTAAATTAGAAACTCTATATTGAAATGCCACCATTTTTCATGAAGGTCTTGCCATCAAAAGCATTGCAGCATTGTCCTAACAAGACCACCTTTCGAAAGTGTAGAGAAATGCTGCAGAGTGGAGTCCATCCCTGTGTTTCTTTGGTGGTTTGATAGAAGCCAGTTCCTTTGATGGTGTAAATTCCTTCCCACTGAGCCATTCCCACAGAGTATCCTGATATTCAAAAGCCCTTTGGACAAGGTCCTGGGAAAGTGGCTCTAAATAGTGCTGCTTGAGCAGGGGTTTGGACAAGAAGGACCCCAGAGGTCATTTCTTACTTCAACCACTCTGTGATTCTGTGATCCTAAAGAGGTCTTAACAAGTGCCACATGGCTTGATTTAAGGCATGCTTTTGAGGGTCTGAGGAGGCCTTTATGCATATGTACTTATCCCCTTACATCTTTGGAGTTTCCCTTTTGGTGCTGGTACTATCTTGAGATTAATTTTGCCTGATTTTTGGTGTAGTTTAAATAGCTGGTTTCATATCTGAACTACACAGGCCAGCTCTAAATTCAGTCCTTGGCGTGCTATTGTGGCATGGCAAAACCCATACAGGGCACCTCCCGTCTTCCTCTAGCATTTTAGGGAGGTGAGGGCATTTTATGTGGCTCTCCCTGATTGCCACAAGAGGGCTCTGGGAGAGCAGCCCAGCTGCCCTCAAGAATTAGACGTGCCCTCCGGTTTGGACCTTTAAGTCAGACCTTTCAGTTACATAATCACAAAACCCTGTAGAAAGGCAGCTGGGACGAGGTTGGCCAGGACCAATATGTTGTTAAGGGTCTGGAATAGCCCACCAGTTTTAAACCTGCTACATGTCCACACAGATGTTGGTTTTTAAGACAGGAGTAGAATTAGAACTGAGACAGACAGGGAGTTCAACAGCAGTGTTAGTGTCTGCAAGCACAGAAAACCTAGCAGAGACCACCCAGAATGAATACTGCCTTTCTAGGCCTTATGCTATTTGTGCTACAGCAGTTTCCCTGCAGATCCTCACTTCCATACCTTGGCCATGGATTGGGAATTTTCTTGATGTTCACAACCTGGACAGCAATGCCACTGCTGGACTTTGAGTGTTTTGATGTATTTTCTGCTTGAAGCTGATTTCACAGAACAGCCGGGAACTTAAGTAAATGGCTGGGAAATTACGTGCTCTTTGCTGCACACCATGTTGTGATGAATTCATTCAGCATTTTCTTAAATGTGACAGATGGCTACAAACGTGGGCCCAGAATGAGGCAGACTCACTACTGATGTAGGCTGGAGGGGAGAGGAGGAATTCCCCTCACAGTGAAAGTTTCTCTTTGCTCTGCGGACTTAAATTATTCTCAGACCTTTTTAACGGATGTATTTGGGGGAAATACCAATCAAATAGGATGTGGATGCAGAGTTGCATAAGAAAAGCTCTCCTGTCATGTCATATGTGTAAAGCTATGGGAGGGTGGCAGGAGGAAAAAAAGGAACAAGTCTTGCACATAAGACATACTATAGTCTGGATCTGGGTTTTCAGATATCAGAGGGTGTTTGGAGCAGAAGAGGAGCAGAGAAGCAACAGACCATGTCTCAGGAAAGACTGGCATCTCAACAAGATCAGCAACAGAACGAAGCCTGTTTTAGTTGCCACAGAAGGCTGATGGGAAGCTTTCCGTTGAGTAACCCTGCTTGTTTTTGTTGCCTATTGATTAAAATTTGAAAGGTGGAAGGGAGCCAGATTCATGACTCAGAAAACTAACCACAAAAACACCATCTATCCTGGAGCTGGGACCTTCCTCTTCAGCAGGATGGCCTCTGGAATGCCTTGTTAAGGTGCAGGTTGGTGAGAAGAAGGGACAGGTTTGAGTCTTCAGCATTTCAGTATCCTGTGTCATTCTGGGAGCTGTGTTAAATTGCTCCCTTCTCTCTCTTCAGAGGTTTTCCTGTGGCTAATTAATTACAGAGAGCATTCAGAGGTCTTTGTGGGTAGTTTGTCAACTCTGCTCTATGAGTCAAGAGGAGCACAACTAAGCGAGGCCTGGAATTTGGGCTGGGCTCCATGAGGCATTCCCAAATTTGGTAGCTTAGCTGGGTTTGTCCAGGATATTTTTCATCCTCTCTGTACGGATAGTCTATTTTGCTTTCAAGGCAGTGCATGGCATGGAGCATGCAGTAAGCAAAGAGAGTGGTAACAGCCATCACAGAGTCCCAGAGACTTTGAGTTGTTTCCATATGCAATGAATGGATGCAATATTGCTATATCTTTCCTCTGATTTGCTCTTGATGAGGTAGAGAGGAGCAATGCACAGAAAGAGGAAGACGTATGAGGAGCAGCTGAGGTCCCTTGGTTTGTTCAGCCCAGAGCAGAGCAGGCTGAGGGGAGGCCTCATGGCGGCCTGCAGCTCCCTCATGAGGGGAGTGGAGGGGCAGGCGCTGAGCTCTGCTCTCTGGGGACAGCGACAGGACCCGAGGGAACGGCATGGGGCTGCGTCCACTTCTGAGCCCACTTCTCCAAGAAGGGTTTCTTCCTGCTTCTATACACTATTCTGGTTCAGGCTCATGGCATTACTAATGTGGAAATTCAAAACAGTGTTTGGCTTGCAGAGGTTTGTTCATAACTTGCCAAGTGTCCCCTGGGGATAGGTTGTCTTATGTGGAGAACCTCGGGTCTGTCGGCAGGCACAGGTAGTTTCAACAGAAACCGGTCTTATTTGTGGCTTGTTATTATGCAGTGAGCTGGAAGAAATGATGGGTGACTTCGGTGACCAGTCAAACAACCTAAATAAGAAATGCACCGACATTCAGATGAAGCTGAGGGTCCACTGGCTGATACACACGTAGCAAATACTGGGCTGGACACAAAGGTTTCTAAGTAATTTACAAGCAGTTAATTGGTGAAATTATGCCAGAAAGAATTCAACAAACCCCATTCTATGTCTCCCTGATTACTTGAACTGTACCGGCTGTTATATGCAATTGCTTTCTAACCCTGCTTATACCACTGTGTAAATCCAGCTATGTAAAACAGTTTTAAAAAGGAAAGGTAAAGATTCATAAGAAATCCAGAAGAAATAGCCCATCTATGAAGGCAGAAGGACTTCTAGCTTGAGAATGCAAATGCGGTGGTCACAACGGGAAGATGAGCACAAGACTTAACAGCAAGGGCTGGTGACACTGGTTCACATGGGTTGGTGGCTGTTATTTGACTGTACAACTACAGAAGCTCACGTCTGAACCATGAACCTGCCACCAAATTTCCTTTCAAGGATGATTTTCAAAAGCCTTTGTATTGAATGACTTTGTCAGAGGGATATTCCACCAATGGCCTCGTACTTTTAGATGCTTTTCCTAAGCTGACAAGAATACTGAATGGCAACTTCAGCTTCTAAAACCCCATATGTTAAGGGAAGGTCGTGAACAAGTGTTGGGCTTACTTTTCCTGGGGCGTAATTATTACAGATACTTAAGTAGCAGAGTGGTTGCACAATAGCTTAATTATTATGTTTGGATGAAGCTTGTTCATTGTAAGAGTCATATTCTGTGGCTCTACTTTCTCTTCAAGGTGTAATTTGAACAGTCATTGCTGAGATGCATGGGGGGTCAACACGCATTAATGTTTCCTATCTGATCCATGTGGTTTATAAACGGATATTCTTCACCCTCCCTTTCAAGGTAGAGTGCTTTGTGAACTCCTGGCCTACGGAAACAGTCTGTTGTGTAAAGTGTCAATTCTTTGAAGTAGAAAGAATGCAGACTAAGGTACATGTGCAATGGAGATGTGGTGATTCCTCTTACAGGCACATTTTTTTTTCTTCCTCTTTGGATCTGAAACATATGTGCATCTGCACTACCAAAGCTGATTGGTATCCAAATTGTTAGGGGGTCAAGAGGAAATTTTCAGATGAATCTGAGCAAGATTTTGGGACAGTGCGCTGCATGTGGTACCCAGTGTTACACCTAAGTCCACAAAGTCCCTTTTTTTTTCTTTTCTTTGAAAGCCTGAAAGAAAATGATGGAAAAATAAAAATAAGAGAGAGAGAGAGAAAGAAAAGAGGTGGCTTCAGTTTCACATAAACCCCATGATGCAGATATAGGAGTCATTCTATCTGGCTTCAGAGGTCTGCAGTCTAAGGTTGTTGCTTGTCACCAACATAACTAATGGTGAGAAGGGGGCATTGTAGGAAGTGGTGTCTAAAATTAATTCCCTCTGTCTGAGGGCTTGCCTCACCCCAACGGCAAACCAGGGAGGGGAGGTCAAGGGGACCCCATCAAGGGGAGGGTCTTTACAGTCCTTGTCCTTTCTCATCATGGTCTTTGGTAAAATTAAATATATAAACCAAGGATCCTCACTCCCTTTTCAATCCCCTAACTGAGCACTAGGGGTGAAGCAACATCTGAAGATTCTGGAAGAGGATATCTGAAAAAGGAAGACTGTCAGGAGGTTTCTCATTCAACCATTCATGTGTGGAGAGCAACTAGCCAGAAATATGTCATGGGAGATAAGAAATTTGGGGAGAGGGATTAGTAAACAAAAGAGAAAAGAGAATGAAAATGAGTTGTGACCAACACTGCCTAATACAGGTACCCATGGCTGGGATGCTTATATTGGACCTCAGGGACTTATTCCAGGTTCCCTCAGTCACGTCAGTTCTGTCAGCCATAAACAGACTCCTTCAGTCATCTCCAAGGATCGTTCAAAATAGCTTTATACCTACAGGTTTTGTTGTTTTCTCTGGAGTCTACCCATGTTCAGTATCCCCAAATGGTCCATTTCTTAAGACCAGAGATGGGAGTGCTTCCTTTTGGGGCTCCCTCACTGGTAACATGTCTTCTGGATTCTTCTGCATGGCATAGGCCTGAATCAAATGTTACTGTCTCACCTCCTCATCTCATTCTGTAAGCTTAGCTGGCTCTTCTCCAGATATTTTTTTTTCTGGCTCAATGAATAAACAAAGCCACCCAGTTTAAATGACTGTGTTACAATTTTTATCTGAGCAAGAGAACATTTTCCAGTAGGTACAGCCACGTGCACAAGAGTAAGGACCAGTGGCAATTAACAAGTGCGAGGAGAGAATACTGGGTCATGTTGAGGCAGGTTTTTCATTAATTGTATAGGGACAACAATTAGAAGAGGCAGGAGACTCATTAGGTACACTAATCCCCCAGAGTAGGCAGTGGATTGCAGAACAGCCATCCAGTCCAAATGATTGCTCATAGTTTATGGTGTGCCTGAAATACAGGTGAAAAGACCTCACCCTCCTCAGAGTGGCAGTTCATATGGGTGAATGTCAGCAATGGGACAGGGAGAAGCACTGTGGATTCTCTGCCTCTTCCAGTCATAACCCTTAGCTTCTGCAAAGCGAAGAGATCCTGATGCAGACTGCTTTCAGTGCTTCGGTGGTGATTCGTTTCCCTTCCCTCTTCTCCTAGACCCCAGCTCTTTGTTCTGTGGTGGCATGCACAAATGCAGGGCTAGCAAATCTCCCAAGCACAGCACACGCAGTCAGCTGAGGAGAAGCACAAAATGTAGCAGGAGATGCTGTGGGATTTGGGTGTGCTTAACATGGGGAGGAGAAAAGCGTGTGTAGGGGTTGAATCCAGCTGCTGTCTGCCTCTACCAAATGGGGGAGTTACAGTGAAGATAGCCTGCTCTCCTCCACAACGAACAAGCATAGTTCCTTCAGCCTCTATCCTCATATGCCATGTGCCCTTGACCTTCTTGGTGTCCTCTGATGGACTTGTTCCAGGTTACTGATACCTCTCTGCACTGGAGGATCTCAAAACTGGACACAGCCCTCCTGATGCACCCTCCTCAATGTGAAGCAGAGAGGAATAATCATTTCTCTCATTCTGCTGGCTGTGCTTTTGCTAATCCAAGCCATGATATGGTTGGGCTTCATCGTCTTGAAGGCACAGTGCTGACTGCTGTCCAACTTGTCTACCAGGGCCCTCACGTCTTTTTCTCCAGAGCTGCTCCCAGTCAGTCAGCCTCCAATCAGTCTGCCATGGTACGTGGAATTGCTTCATCCCAGCTGCAAGGAGTCTGCACTTGGTGAAACTTCTTGAGACTCCTTCTGGCACAGCACTCCAGCCCACTGCAGCCCCTATGAATGACAGCCCTGCCTGCCAGTGTATCAGCTGCTTCCCCCGGTTTGGGGCAATCCATGAAATTGGTGAGGATGTGCTCTGTCTCATAACCCAGCTGATGAACCATGTGGCTCATATATTGCCAGCCTTCACAAGATCTAGAAGAGTTAATAAATGCCTTTAGAACAGACAAGGTTTTCCACATAGAAGGAAATAAATTTCTATCTTCTGGAGATATTTTAAATAAAATAATAGCTTTTCTCAGAGCCACAGAATCCTGGGACCTCAATGTTTCAGAGGTTAAAGTGAATACCTTGAGACCTCATTACATGTTAATACTTAGGCTTATGGTTTAACTACATGCCTTTTGGTGTTTTTTAACTTTGTAGTCACTTGTTCTTTGTGGGATCACTATATATCCCTAATAAATTGAGCATAGGCTACAGGCATGTGCAGTAGGGTTACAGGAAGGTGAAAGCTGTTTACTGTGACTCTGCCCTTCCCAGAACTGGTTCCTGTAATTTTCACAGGACAGTCTGTTTTTTGTTCTTCATAGAAGAGCTCTCTGGGAAGTCAGTGCGCTGTTTTGAAGCTTCAGTTGTCTGGAATCTTCAGTCTCCTTTTGTCCTGAATGGAGGCTGATACCCCAAATGGGCATGTTCATATCCCATAAGGTGTTCATATCTTGCGAGAGCAAGAGGTTGGCTCATCATGTAGCCGGTGAGATGTATGCCCCTCATTGCCCCTACCAAGGACAATCTGAAAGGAAACGCTTTTGCATGTATTGAGATATGCTATCAGTGGCTGAGGCAGTGGCTGTGATTAGGATTGACACATGAAAAAGGTAAACAGAACTAGTGCTTTAAAGGAACTTGTGAAACACCTTGCTTGAATGTCGCATTGACCGCAGCTAAGTATGGAGGATGGTGCTGTACTTATAGGTGTTAGCAAACTCTCCAAGTACCTAACTGGTATGTCTTGCCCAGATTTAGACCATCACATCTGGAGTCAGGAAAGAACTTCAAATCAAATTGGCTAACAAAATCAAGGTTGGGCTAGTTGCTGTTTTGCCTTCTATAGTAGGAATATGATCTCTTTTCTAGGCACACATGGAAATTTCTCTCACTGAATCCATTTCCTTTGCAGGCACCAAGGACATTGGTAACAACCTCGAGCCCTCTTGCTGTCTTCCTAGAGCAAATTTTTTGTTGCTTTGCAATAATACCAATTATTATTGGTAGAGCTGGCTATATTAAGCTGGCTATAGAACATTGGTGCAATAGACCATGGAGTGCACAGCTTGTGTCCCTATCAGGACTGAACGCCTACTGGATGGCTGCCTCTGACTGCAGGAGGCTGGACTAGACGACCTGAGAGCTCCTGCTGCATGTTATACATCGACCAAGCAGAACATGTAACTGTAATGGATGAGTGCTGCTCTTCTGAACAGTTTCATCAGGAAAAGTGTCTTAGGGAGTCCTCAAGACCAAGGTACCAAGATCCACTGACCAGTCCTTGCTGAACAGCTGTAATAGGAACAAGAAGTGCTGTTTGTCCTCTTTTTATAAACACATAACCTGTTAGCAAAGTTTTGTCTTAGGCTCTAGGCTGTTTCCTGGCTGTTTGCTGCCATGATGACTGGAATGAAAACATTAATGGCTGTCAGAACAGATTTTCTCACAGATTTGATCCAGTTGGAAAAATAAATAAATAAAATGCTGGCACATGTGTAAGTTCCCTGTGCATCAGGAACAGAAACAGATATGCCACCAAGCTCTGAGACCAACTTTTCCCAGGCTGTCTACACATTCTCACTGCCACAGAAAAAGCATGGATGCTTCTCTGAAAGGCAAGCAGGCATACAGCAGGCTCTGTCTTGTGTAATACCTAATAGAAAGTCTGAGCCACCTCCCAAAGCATGAGTGTCATGTCTCCCCACCTTTGATAAAACACTGTTGACAAATAGCAGGTTTGCCATAATTAGAAGCATAATAACTAGGAAGTGCAACACAGAACCAATTCAGACATCTAACTCTCTCCAGCTGCTATTATAGCTGATGTCTCAGGCAATCAGTTGCAAACAGGTATTATTTTCTAATTGAATCCACAGCTCCCTACATGTGAGATATGAATGAATGAGGTAAACACACGTGCAGCCAGCAAAACACAGCTGGCTGTCATCCCTTCAGTGCCTCTAACACGGCCCTCATTCATCCTGGAAGCTGTGAGGACCTTGCTACAGTTTTCCAGAGGCCTCAGGGTCCAACACAGATAGAGAAATTGCATCTGCTTTGCTTGTGACATTTTGATTAAGGGCCTACTTAATGCTGCTTAGATATTGTGCAGGTGCAGGGGACTTTCTAACACACACCCAGAGAGATTTACTGGGGCAATATCTGCAAGCTATGCAAAACAGCCGAGCTAGAAAATATGAAATAGCTATTCCAACGAAATAAATCACTCTATCTGCTTTATCTGGTCTTGTCTGCAGCTGTGGTTCTGGTGGAGGCTGCCCTGTCTTGCCAAACCCTGTCAAAAAGGAGCTTGCATGAGACATGACAGTGTGAGAGTCTGAGACCAACTACTTTGGAAAGATTGGGAGCACCAGACTGACCTTTCTCAGTTAGAGTGCCCTGGATGTACCCCACAAAATTATGGCAGTGCATTCTGTTCATGTGAACAGATAGAAGTGATTTATTAGATCCTGGTAGACTTGTGATGCTTGTATGGAGGCAGGGCTGTAGGGTTAGTGTCCTCTCTCCCCCAAGTAGCTCATCCCTTCTGGGAGTGGTTCAGAGCAAAGGTGCTATGTCTCTGGTACCCATCAGCAGAATACAGTGATGTCGGACCACAACATAAGGAAGGATTGGCCAGAACATGGGGAAGGATGGAGAATACATTGGAAGCACATGGCAGGGCTGCTCCTTAGAAGATTTCATGTATCGTGTGTTTTTCTTCTGACAAGTACTTACTTGAGATATTAAATGATGGAGGGCTCTCCATACTTCCCAGCTATTCCACTACCTTGTTTAGAAAAAGTTTGACTTTGTTTATAGCCTACATTTCTCTGGTGTCCATGACCAACCTCTAGATCCTGTTTTGTGTTTGCCTATAAATTAGAAAACTCTGTCAGAAGCCTTGTGTCCATATGGATGCAGGTAGAGGCATGAGGTCTTTTTCTAAGGTAAACAGAAGAGACTCCTCCACCTCCCAGTGGGAGACAGGCTATCCAGAATGCATCATACTGTTCTTGCCACTTTCCAATTGAATGCTTTCTGTGAGTCAGCACGCAGTGTGACTCAATGTAAGTATACATAGGGTGAAGCAGCCATGAACTAAATTCAGTGCTTGCTAAAGAATGTGCAGGTGTTATTCTGGGGATCAACAAACCTTCTAATGATGATACTGAATGGATTCTGTCCAGAAAGGTGTGCTGTGCTGAAGGGGTGTGGGAGGAGGGCTGAGGAGCAGTGCAGCAGGATTTTCAAAGAAGTGATGCCATGGAGGGACAACTTCACAGGATTGAGAGCAGAGGAAGAGAATAGCTACTAGACGAGGATGTGAGTCCGTGGGTAACCCTAACTGGAATAGCTGCATGCTGTGGAGGCAACAAGCAGTACAAAAACTTGCCCCTCCGAGTTGTCCTCTTCAGTTCAGATGTGAGGTGCTGCCATTGCTCTGAAACAGTCAGAGACACCTAGAGGCAGACCAGCTCCCATGGTAGGATAGGGCCTGGCAGGTTTTTTTTTTTTTTTTTGAAGTGAGAGCACAAGGTCCCCCATGAACAGGAAGCAGGGCCAGACAAATCCAAAGGAAAGCTCTCCTCGTTTTAAGAGAAGCAGGTCGGGGTAGAGAAAGATGTACTGAAATGGCTGGGATGGTGAGATACTGATACAAAGGGCCTGATGCAATCACTTCAGCACAATTCCTGTTCCTTCTGGCTTGTGCAAGTGTTTCCTCAATGCATGAGACACGCATTCAGAGGGCGACACCACTCCTTTCTCTACCCTTCCCATGCCCAGGAGCACTTCTGACCGTGAGAAAGTTCTGACATGCAAAGACTCCTGTAGCAACGCCTTGCTTGCTGTCAGCTGAAAGCAAGTGACACCCTTTCTAATGACTAGTTTCAGAAAGAAAGCAAATACACATGGATGCGTTCACCTGTCCCAGGTGATCATTGCTGTCTTCCACAGGTGGTATTACTGGGGCTATTCAGCATATGCTTTATCACCAAGATGACTCCACCTGGGAAATCAAACAGGTCTTAGGATCACTTATTCTGGCAGATGCTGTTCTGAATATTGTGCATCCGGATACTGCTTGTCCAGTTAGGAGTGCAGGAGTACTTCCTGGAGACTTTCTGTTCATGGGTACTTCTCACATACATTTAGGTGCACAGTCCCTCCAAGATCCAGTGGGGATTCATTCACCAAAAGGGTGAGGCAAAAGTAGTTCCAAACTTTCCTTTGTTCATACTTTTGTAGGTTGTTACCCCACAAGCTGGAACCAACGCACTGGCTGAAGACCCTATTGCTGCCTATGTTTCCTCTCTCCTGCTGTAAATGCTCTCTTCATGGTAAACTTTGTCTGGCAGAAGGTTACAGGGAGACGTGTTGAACGCCTGAAGGTGGTTTGGGAGCCTGGCTTGCAGCACTCAGAGGGAGTGTCTGCCACCACTGATAGCGTTTCCAAACAAGGGAGCAAAAAGCCACCCACATGGGTCACGGAGACTACACCGCATACCCTCCCTTTTGCCCAGCCCCAGCAGGGCCCTGTGGTTCCTCACATGTCACCCTTCGTGCTGAGAAGGCTGACAAGACCTGCCAGGCTCTTAGGACCAAGCAACACTTGCCTGATCTCCTAGAGGATCTCTTTCCTCCTCTCCAGGCCTCTCTGCTTACTCAGTTCCTGCCAGCAAGACCACCAGCCTCAGGGCCGGGGTGGGGAGGTGTGTGTGGGGGCAAGCAAGTCTCCATTTCATCCCGTCACTTCATTTCCATCCCGAGGGGTTTGGGCATGTCTGAATGGACTGCCACGGTGCCAGACACCGTGACAGCAGGGACCACCACAAGGATATTGGCCTAGCCACAGCAGGGCCAACTTAGGCCCTCCTACTGCTTAGGAGCTGGTTGCTAGTGGGCCGGCAGCGTGGGAAATTGTAGGACAGGACTTTGTCTTTTGGGCTCCTGTAGTGCTGGGCTCTCGGCTTCCTTGGCATGGGGGATATTGCTGGCCCAGCTGCATCAAGAGCTTGGCTAACAGCAACCCTTGGAAGCTTGTCTGACAGGTGACAGGCAGGAATAGAGGAGGATAACAGCAGAGTGAACAGCTGAGGGTGTGAAGAGGATTGGAAAGAGCATTTCCTGGGTCTTTCATCCAGGGAAAGCCAGGCGCCTGACTCCTCATTCCCTCACACTAGGATCAGTTGAGTTTTGCCTGTTCAGTACCTTCTGATTCTTTGGAATTTTCCTGCTTCCCCCATTTCCAGTGCCATGCTGTCATGTTAATTGGGAGTGGTTCCTGAAGGCTGAGGGACAGCAAGTGCCACTCCTGTCTTCAGGAAGAGCAAGAAGGAAGATATGGGGAACGACAGGCTGGGCAGCCTCACCTCAACTAATCCTAAACTAAAAATGGAAATCGTATTTAGACACATGGACAGGAAGGTGATTGTAAGTAGTCGCCATGGATTTCTGAAGGGGAAATCAAGTTTAACTGACTCAGGAGGTTTCTAATGAAGTGCAGGCCACAGCATGGTGCCATACCAGCCATGCCATACGATTTATGCGTCTTTGGGTGGCAGGCTGGACCCACCAGGGTCTGTAGTGCTAGGAGACCAAGGGATGAAGTCTGAGAAGATGGGATCCTGTGGATCCAGCCTCCCTGATCAGAAGAGGTTGAACCTTTCTGGTGTCCTGGGAATCTGTAAAATCCTGCCATGTGCATGAAGAGTTCAGGGGAAATTTTACTGGACAACTTTTAGGAGCCGAATTTCTGGCTCTGTGCTGCCCTGCCAACAGCATGGTGACACTGACTACTGCTTGCCTGCAGATCCAAGGGACATAAATGGCACATTTTTTGATTTTCTGGCTTTCAGTGCCTGAATCTAGTCAGAACAAGGATACTGTCACCTGTCCTGGATATTGCACTGGCAAGGCGTGATAGCCACACAGACATGATACCTCTCTGCTTCGTCCAGAGAACGTGTATGTTACCCAAAGGCAGAGATGTGGCCGTGACTGCCAAGAAGTACGATCGCGTGGTAACCCATTTTGGAGATTTGATGAAAATTCTGTGAACTAAAAATATTTCAGACTTCTCAGTGAATATACATTTTTCAAAGAAAATGAGTTGTCCTCTGCAGATACCTGTGGTGTCATCAGCACACACAAACACACCCATGCACACAGATAGTGAATGGGCATTCATCAGAGAGACACAATTTTAGATTCACAGGGGCATATTTAAGCACTGGAAAATAAAATAAATGACTATTAAGAGCAACTTCCTATAGCCCTATTAACTCTGCAGGAAATATCTGTCCTTTCTGACAGAATTATGCTTTTATTTTAGTGCTCAAACCAGCTTGCTAACACAATGATTTTGTTTCCAGTGCTCATTTCCATGATAATTTTAGGGCTGGAGGTTTGCTGCTTAGAGTTAATCATCTGTCCCATTCAAGTGGAAGCTTCCCCATCCTTTGGGGAAGGAGATACTACCATATCTCTGGATCCTGATTCAGGGCTGCCCTGCTCTCCTGGGGCAGATTTTTTTCCTCCTATCCCATCAGCGTGTGCCTTACTTCTTGCCTCTGCCCAGTTCTCAGCTGACTTTGTTTTGGAAAAAGAAGAGGCAAGCAAGCAGGCAGATCACCACCGAAATCTGGTCAGCAGCGTGAAGAGCTGAACCTCAGACACATTAAATCCTCCATTTGTATCTGGGCATGCTGCATTTTTCCCATTTGGACAGCTCTGTATGTAGGCTGATTTTTCTAATACGTGAATCATCTAGGCATGCTCATTAAAAATGAGGTCATTTAATTGAAATGCTAAATACGGCCTCAGATTCAATTTCTATTTTTACCGCATCTGTGTTTAGGACAAATAGCATTTTTCCCGTTCTTGAAAGTGAGCAGAAGGCTGCTCAGGGCAGGTACTGCATGGGAATTTTTCTATCACTTAACAGAGTGAGTGCTGATGGAAAATTCATCACTCAGGTTTTGTGTAACCTCTCGACTATACAGTGCTCTGTTTTTTTCAACACTTCAAGTCTGGGTTTCACTTTTGGCTGTAGAAGAAACCAAATGATATTAAAACAAACAAACAAACAAATGAACGAACAAACAAACAGGAGAGCATCTCAAGCCACATACAATTTTGTACACTCAAGCCTGCCTGTTCCAGTGGCCAGGACATATCTGGCACTTACACCAGAGGAAATGGCAACCAAGGAGTCCTGCAAAACTCATGTCAGGAAAGGAAGTTGGGGACAGTGAAAACACAGTGTCCTCTGTATGGAGAGAATCTGCTCTGCCATCAGAAATGAGTGTATGCTGCTCATGTTGTACTCTGGGCACAGCAGAAGGTGCCGTGGACCCCAGAGGTGCTGTCCAGCTGGGCAGAGAGCACCAGCCAGATGGGCTCTGCTCCCAGGCAGCTTCTCTGGAGGAGTGGATCAAAGCTACATCAGTCTCAGGCATGCTTGTTGGCTGGGTGGGACGAGTGTCTGTTGACTCTGGAGAAAGAACAAAGAGAAGACTGGTAAAAGCAATGGACATCTAACACAGAGTGTGAGATTAATGGGGATAAAAGCATCCTATTGGACTGAACATTTCAAGTCCAGATCCTCAGCATTTTATTTAGACCTCTTAGAGGCTCTGTCTAGATCACTGTCAGGATCAAGACCCTCATATCAGCTACTGAGCAGGAAAGACCAAAACTACCCTCTAGGAGAAGATGGTAAAGTGGGTTTTGATGCCTCCAAATAGAAATAGATTTTGCATCCAACAGCAGGAGAGCCTGGAAGATCAAACCCAGACAGCTCACCTAGGCAATGATATTGGAGGAATCACATGCCAAATGTTGAAGGTGTTCTTGCATGTGACTTAGTGCCCAGAGCAGGTACAACTTTCTCCTCCTTCTGAAACCAAACCAAGCTCTGTTGCTGAGATAAAACCTGAGTGTCTCATCAATATTCTTCTGTGTGACAGAGTGCAGATAGATAATGGAGGGGGATGGGGGAATGTGCACTTCTCTCCTTTCTGGGCCTGCAGGTTGCTTCCCTTTAACCTGGCTAGTTCCTTCTGCTCCTCTCAACAGGGATCTCTTGGAAAAGGTGTTTAAGAGAAGAAGCTAAGTAAAGAGGTCCCTTGAAAGGTAGAAATGCCGAAGTGTTGTAGGTGCCTTTCCAGGTCTTAGAAGCAATGTATGGACAAAAGATTTTGTCATACCATACCTGAAGTCTTGTGCAGAGGCCACGATGAGCCTTCTTTTTTGACAAGAGCCACTAAAACTTTGGATCCTGATGCATGTCTTTTCCTTGTCCCCTGCTCTATGCATATTTGCCCTATATGTGTATACCCTATATATAAATCCTGCTGCTGTGATCACAAGTGTCTGCAAGTGTGCAGCTGCAGATGAACAGCAAATCCAGCCCTGCTGCAGGTAACAGGGATTTCCACCCCAGCAACAGCAGCATTATTAATTCCTCAGATCAGATTGGCTCAGGATTAATTACACAACCATGATAACATGCACAGCTCTATAAAATTGTTAGTCATTCATTTGCATTTTAGCTTCTGGGGAGAAAATGTCAACAGGAGGCAGGGATGGTGCCTTCAAATCAGAGGGGCAGTTCAGGCAAAGTGGCATACATCTCTTGTCTGCCTCCTCACATTAGCAATAGATCTTGCTGCTGAGGACTCTTCCATAGGGCTCACAGATATGCCCCAAGATAAAAAGAAAAGTGTTTTTTTGTTTGTTTGTTTGTGTTTTTTTTTTTCTTCTTTTGTTTTTTTCTTCCTTTTTTTTTTTTTTCTTGATTCTGTTCTGGATCCAAGCTTACATTTGTATGTCTGGGAAGAACAATATATTTTCGAGGCAATTGATCAGTTTGGGCAGTTTGGAGCTGAACAACCCTGTGGGCCTGATTCAGACAAATGCTATGCGTGTGCATAGCTCAATTTCTAAAATGCTTCCTTTTGTGGTCCTATTGTCTAAGTCAGATTTTGCAGCAGCAATTAGCTTGTGGAATGAGTGTATCCAGGATTTGATCACCAAAATATTTATAGATATAAGAGGGGACAGTCTTTGAGCCATGAAGTCAATCAAATAACTATGAAACACTTTATCAAGAGTGATCCGTTTGGAGGGAAGCCTGACTGCTGGACCACATGTCTGGGACCATACAGAGGATCTTAGCAGGCCACTGCACTTGCAGCCTCTTTAGCCATAGCCATAACATCAGTCAAAGCCCTCATATCCAATGTTTTCTGATGGCAGCTTGAAAGATGCATGGTAGGTGGTCTGAAATCAATGGCAAAGATTATTACTAAATCTTTTTGAAGGCTAAACCTCACACCTTATTGGTGCCACTAGCTACAAACAAACCCTGGACAGTGACTGCAATGCATTGCACGGTATTAATGTACTAAGTGCAAGGCTGAGCTGCTGCAATACTTCGTCCTGTCCTGATGAGGTTATGAGTAGTATGAGGTAAAGAAAGACCTACCTCAGAAGAAGGTTTGTCCATGCAACTAAATGCCTACCCACCTTGGAAAGGTGGTTTTTTGGTGTATCTTTTTCAGATCAGCCTGGCTGAAGGTGTTCTCTCTCTCTCTCTTAGTGGTATGGTTTAGTGGAGGACTTGTTAGTGTTAGGTCAGAGGTTAGACTAGGTGATCTTGGAGGTCTCTTCCAACCTAGATGATTCTGTGATTCCTTTTCTTTCTTTCTTTCTCTTTCTTTCTTTCTTTCTTTCTTTCTTTCTTTCTTTCTTTCTTTTTCTTTCTTTCTTTCTTTCTTTTTCTTCCTTCCTTCCTTCCTTCCTTCTCTCTCTCTTTCTCTCTCTCTTTCTCTCTTTCTCTCTTTCTTCCTTTCTTGTTATGACCACCAGTAGCCTTCATTACATATATTGATGTTCACTGTATCCCTTGCCTTGTCTCCAGCTGGTTTCTCCATCTTTTCAATATCTCATAAGCTGCTGCAGCAAATTTAAGTCCTAATCCATTTGCGCAATTCAGGAGGATTTACCATGTCACCAAAGGTGATCTATCCATCAAATGAACATCTGAGGCCTGCTGGGGACAAGTCCAAGTGACTTGCTTGTTGACCTTTTTTTTTTTTAATTTCTCTTCATTGTGGAGGAAAGAATGGACCATTACTGCTGAATGTATCTATGGTAGCTCCCAAAATCTGCGCGTTGCAGTGGCAAGAAACTTCTGTGGTGTTTTCTAACTAGCTGCATTAGGTATGCAGCAGCTACTCTGTGTTTTCTCCATGCTGCACGTGGCTGGTCTGACCTACCTGTTAAATCTGATACACCCAAGGTACTTTACCGGAGTGCAAGGATAAATGAATTTTGTAGCTCGGGTTTTGGTGTTTTTACATTTTGGTTTTAATGATTCAGTTGTTTATCCAGTTGGTTTGCAAATGTCATGCTGACTAAGCTGTGTCACAGGTGGGATGAGCTATGCAAAGGAGAATGGGAGATGTTTAATTTTGGGATTTTCTCTTCCTGTTCCCTGGCTAGGCCAGTGTGCTCATCTTGTCCTGAACTCCCACTTATCTTTTACAGAAGTTTAAAAGCAGAGCTTTGGAAAGTGCTCTCACTCATCGGAGTGAGAGCAAATGAAAATTCTCACATGAGAACAACCCTCAGCCTCTACTTTTCCTGAGGTTGGAGCAGTTACTCTCACTGGAGAGATGAGGAAAGTCAGGTGAAGAGAAACAGTCTGACTTACCTGAAATCACCCAGCAAGCCAGAGAGCTTGTCCTCAAACAAGCCAAGTCTTCTCATTTCATCCAGCCCTGGTTATTTGTATTGGTGTCTGAGCCAGAGTAACGTAGGCCAGTGGTAAAGATAGCCCAGCTGTAGCCAGGGAGGCCAATTTAATTGCATTAATAAGAAACCATCAAATAAATGCTTTCTATTGGTCTGTAGAATGCTAAATTAGCCATCTTGGCTTGTGTTCCCTGGCAGGTCAATGTAGCTTGTCACTCGAGTAATGCTTCCAGCCTGGGTCGTGTCCATATACTCTGACTGCACTGTGGTGGTGCTTAATTGTGATGTGCTAAAGGCTGTCCTCCTCTATCATCAAAAGTCCTTGTCCCAGCCCCAAAGGCTCAAATACCTTACACCGATGTGAAGTTCTCCGGGAAACATCAAGTCCTAGTGGCTCCACAGATGCTCAGTAAATCTCGACCTGATCTAAAGGTCCAGATTTGCTAAAGGTCTCACATCAGATGGGTAATACCAAACATTCAGTGTCTCAAAGCAGGACAGCTGGGCTCCTGTTGTGGCTGATACAGGAGAGCAGATATCTCCACCAGATGGGATGATGGTGATTCATCTGAACTGTCTTAGAAAGGAGGAATCACTGTCTGGCAGTGGCTGGCTCTCTCCCTTGCCTATGACACATGAGATGACAAGGGCAGCCTGGACCTACAATGTCACCCGTTCCTGCAGATGGACCTTCACTGGTCTCCTGGGACAGAGGCTGAACTGTGTGCTTTGCTGTCCTGGGAGACAGCAGCAGCCTGCAGGTCCCAGCCCTGACTTATTTACGAGTGCTACCTAGAGGAGATCTCTGACCTTGCTGAGTTTTCCATCTTAGAATATAGGATAGCTCATCCCAGGGTTTGAAGTGGAGGCAGGATAAAATCAGAGGGGAACTGATCCCTACATCAACTGCTCATGAGATGGAGTCTCTATCTTTTAGAACCCTTACCAGAGCCTGAACATCTCTAGACAAGGCTAGCTGTCCCTCCATCACATGCCAGTGATTTCTGTGCCTCACTGGGGGAACAGGAGGGGTCCTGAGCTCTCTGAACAAAGGATATCCTTCTCAAAATACTGGTTATTTGCCAGTGATAGGTATTGTCTAGCAACAGCTGACATTTAATGTCAAGGTTGAGCCACTGCCTGCTTAGGGAACAAGGAGCTGAGCCACTTGCCCCACTATCTCATCATGAGGTTCTTTTATGGTCTTTTATAGCATCAACCAGATTAAAGAGAAACAGCCCCATCATTTTGATGAACAATATTCCAGTGACTGGCATGCCAAATATATCTATCACTACCATTCGATTATTTTCCCTTGGGCAGGGACAAATCTGGCAGCAAAGACCTCTGAAAGGTTGGTTTCCTCATTTCCGTGCATACAGGCACACCAGAGCCCAGCAGTCTGCATATAGGCCTGGCACTGGTGTGTTCAAGAGAGTTGTGGATATATACCCACAGCCATGCGTGCTGCAATGTCTCAGAGTGGCTGAAATCTCCGGTGCTTTCTGAAGGCCATGATGAGGCAAAGCCAAAGGAAAATTAAACTTTGGTATCATACAGAGGGTCAGCAGCACAGGGAGAAGGAACACAAGGAAAAAGAGAGTCTTGTATTGCACTTTGTGCTAGTCTAGATCGCTGATAGAAAACAAACTAAATGTTACGGCACTCGGAAAAGAGTGCTTATTTCATATCTTAGGTGACTCTTTAATAACATTACCAGCAAACCAATGCAATAAGAAAACTAGAAGCCACATCCAAGGACTGGTGATGTGTTTGTATCATCTCTTGATTGTGGTGCAGAGCAGGGCGCTGCAGCTTTCTGTAAACCCAGGTTCCCTCCAACTTTCCCTTGGTTCACCTCTGCTCCATTGCCTTAGGGTGAATTCTTTGGAAGGACAATTTGACCTGCACTGTTTTTCTGCATGCAAAAAGTACATCTATCTCCTCAGGTCAGAACAGACCCTTGCATGGCAAGGAGAAAGGTTTTGAGGTTACAAAGACACCTTGTGCATCGAGATTAAAAAAGGGCAGGATGGTTCTGTCAGGCTTCAAATTAGGGTTTGCTTTTAAAGGGAGGAGTTTACATGGGATACTTCATCCTTTGAAGAGTGCAGTACACAAGGCCACAGCATCATGCAGGAGTATGAGAGCCATTTAGATCTTCTCAATTCTCCCCTCTTCCCAGAACCTTTAAATTGCTTGCACGTATCAATTAAGTACACCTCACACACCCTGTGAGGCAACTAAAAGCTATTTTACTTATTTTATTATGGATGGGGAAACAAGCATGTAGAAAGGCCTAAAGACACGTGGCTTCAAAGCCTGTTGCAGAACACAGGGTTCACCTGTAATTTCGGTGTTCTCTGAATCGCATTACTCAGCTGTTGCTTCTCCAGGTGAGATCGCTCATTCCAGGACCTTCCTACTGCAAAACTGGCTGTCTCTGGGGAGTGAATGCTCTAGGTCTTTCTTACTTGGCTTTGGCTGAGCTAAGAAAGAGCTCTGCAGGGTCTCAGTCACCCACACACTGTCTGCTTTTCTCTGTCAGACTGCATGCACTGGCCAAGTGTTCTGTTTCGAGGGGGTCGAATGAACCAGTGTTTTAAGTAGGGGCAGAATAATCAATGATACTGATTAATTCTGGGTCTAGTGGGGGTTGCATATTAGCAATAAACTGGAAATGCCAATTAGGCTGTGTTCTAGCTCGGTTGATGTGGAATGATTTAATTAACCCAGACCTGCATTTGAGCATCGACCATTAGCATCTAGTATTAAAAACTCTCTGAACTGTATGAGCTCTAGCAGCCACCTTAAGGAAGTAATTCAGTGTCTATTCAGGAGACTTAATTGTGCCATTATTGTGCCTATGTATGGTGCTGAGTGCCATTTAACCATTGACCATGCTAGTTATTAATTGCTAGGCCCAAGTGAATAAGTCTGAAAGCTCACTACCCTGCTCTCCATGGCTGAATACCACATTCAAGACCAATGCAAACCTGATTAAGGCATGCAATGGATAAGCTGGGATCTGCAGGCAAAACTTGTTGTTTTACTGGAGAGGCAGAAAGTATTAAGAACTGGCATGAGCCAGACGGGAGCGGTGCATGAGGTAACCCAAAAAGCTTTCCAGCCCAAGGGCTTTTTGGAGAAGGAGGCTAGCACTTAAAATAGCTAATGCATATGAATTTCAACACCAACACAGACTATCCACAGGGAGATGGAAGCAGCCAGAGCACCCCTGCTGAACACGAGTGGTGAAGCTCAGGTTGTGGCATGGGCTGTGGGTAACAGGGGGGAGTGGGGTGCAGTGCCTTGGTGCTACTGGAGATGCTGGGTTGTGGAGGGGCAGCGGTGACTGACAGCCTCCCAGCTTGGGGATCTGACCCAGCAGGTAGTGGAGAAGCATGAGCTGGAGCTCGTTTGTATATGAGAGAAGGCTTGCGTTTAGCAGGCTCCTGCAAAAACAGGTATATTCACATGTGCCTCTGCTGGCCTGGACATCTTCCACACGAATACAACTTTCTTCCCCAGATAACATTACCTCTCTTTTGATTTTGCTGGAAGGAAGCAGATGGCGACTTTGCAGTTCTCTCTCTGAGCCCCAGCAGCCTGTTTCCAGCTGTGTTTTGATCAGGTTTTTATATTCGTTACCGTGTTTCCTGGGGGGGGGGGGCAGTTCTCGTGCATACAGGCACGCCATTCACATCTCACTCACAGGATGCTCACTGCACTGCCAGCAACTCGGGGCTGCTAAATCTCTCTTAAAAAAGTCTTGTGTCTCCCTTTGGCTTGTCTTTGTGATCGCATCCTACTCCTGCTACAAACAGGGACACATTGAGTGGAGGGTTTCAGCCTGAAATACTAAAGTATAAAGGGAGAGGCACAGAAGTGTGGGAAGCAGGGAAATAAGGCACAAAGAAAAATTATGACCGTATTTTCAGGTGAACCCTATTGTCTCATGGCAGAGCCATATATCACTGAATCCACTGATTCCCTTTCATTGCAATTCCAGCAGTGATATTTAATGGTGGAGCTAGAAGTCATCTCTAAAGGGAGATTCAGGGGCTTGATGTGATTCCCAAAATGAAGACCAGGGAAAAGTGTACTGCTTGCTCACTTAATTGACTTTCGGTAGAAATTTTTATTCTCCACCACTGAAAAAACATGATCTTTTTTTAACACCTATTACATTTGTGTAGGATTTCCTTGACGCCTTTCTTTTTTTAAAGCCTGAATTTTGTTCTCCTTTATGCTGATGTAAATCCAGGCCAGCTTCTTTAATGCTCTTAGACTTGGCTGAATGTAGCATGCTGTATGTCAGTGACTCTGGACATGCCTGCACTCTCCTGCAAATATTTTGTTATGTACTTTCAGGGTCTGAAATGAGGAATGGGTTTTATCTTTGCAGGTTGCCTGACGACTACACTGCAAGACTTGTTTCCTAGATGCAAACCTCAGCAGCAGGGTACGGTGTTAGTCTGCAGCTGGAAGGGAGACCCAGTCAGCAGCTTAGATGTCCTGCTCTGGAGCACAAGGGAGCTTAATAGGATGGCTGTGGCCTGACTCTGCCACAGACTGCTCTCAGGGAAGAGAAAAGGACCTGAAAAGACCTGGCACTGCTTATTTTACTAGGCTACAAGTAGCTGCAATGTGTGCTGAGATGACCAAATGCAGGTGTATATGAGAAAAACGGTGTTTGAAGCTGTAGTTCCCATTTAAAAAAATAAATAAATAAAAGGAAGAAGAAAAACTGCACTAAACAGCTTGCAATTTGTCAGGAGAGCTCATGGGAAGAGTTGAATAAACAACCCCCCGACTTCCAAACAAATACAGTCTCCCACTTTTTCCAGGGTGGACCAAATAGCTGTCACGCCGCCCCAAATCGTGGCGCAGGGCCAGGGCCCTGGCGAGTGCCAAATATTGTAAGCATTTGTGGAGGAGTGAGAGCACCTTGGTTGGGAGAATCACCTCCTCGCATGGGAGCCAGGGTGCGGCTGATCCTGGCATGGCCGCAGCCAGGAGGGATAGGCCTCGGCCCTCCCTTGCTCAGCGTGAGGCCCTCCCAGGTAAAGCTCCTGCACCCAAAACGTGCCCAAAAACCAGGAGGTGAACCTTGGGCTGGCTCTGGGAGGGTTCCCCCGCTCCTTGCTCTGAAGCCCTGGTGTGTGGGGTAGTGATCACGGCAGAGGCTGGGTGCCTGTCACGTGTGGGACACGGGCACCTCAACCTCCAGCCGTCCCCTGCCAGCACTGGGCTGGGCAGCCAGCCTCACCTCCCGGCCTGCCTGCAGAGCACGGATTAGCGCACAGGCACCAGTAATTAGGGCCATGTGCACTGAGAACATAAACAGGCCATTTCATCAGCTTCCAGCACCTAGCCCCCAGCCTGCGCCGCGGTCAGATGCCCTGGAAGCTGTTTACTGAGGCGCCTGCCCTCCTTCTGCCACATTTCGCAGCCTGTGGGCAGGAACTGCGTGACTTGTTTGCTGGTGCTGATCGCTCCCGGTGTTTGTCAAGCACTACGGAAAGCAGAAAGGCAGTGTCACTGTCCTGCTGCAGGGGGCTGTGTGCCTATTTGGGGTACACTGCCGGCTGTGCGTGCACGTGGATCTCCTGCAGCCATCAGCACCCGATTAGGGGAGGTTTTAAAGCACAACACCAAATCGCCTCCATTCAGCACAAATGGAGCTGGCGCTCTAAATAATCCTCGTACCCTTAGGATCCGAATAAGCCCAGCCTTCCCCTTTAGCTGCGGTTTCTGCCCTCAGGGAAAGATGCCCTGAGAGGAAGCTGCAAAATAAGGCTGGAGGCTGAGATAGCTGGGCCCAGCCGGGAGTGCAGAGGGCCCTTGGGCGTACCCTGTGTCAGGACCAGCCTGAGGAAGGAGCTGAAAAGACCTGTGGGACTCGAACACCTGAGACAGAGCTGGTCTTGTAGCCTCAGACTGGCCCTTGTGGGAACTGCCCCACTTCAGTGAGTTTCTCCTAAGGATTTCTCTGTGCCTTCAACCAGGGACTGGCTGCGGCTGGCAGAGCCAAGGCTTGGGCTTTTTCGGCAACTGAGATACTGCACATATCAAAGAGAGTCAAAGAGAGTCAGACAGTTATAACAGGAGGTAGAAGAACAACCCCTGCCTCACTGGCCTGAAAATAGAGGGGAAAGCAAGTCCTGATCTGGTTGCAAGGCAAGTCCCCTGCTTTTACATCCCCCTTTTGAGATGTAATGGCTAGGAAAATAGGAAATACAATGCCTTGGACATGGAAAGTGCAATTTGGATGGACAGTTAACTGTCAGGAATTTTTCTTGGGTGGTGGAAAAAAATCCCTACATCACCATGCACAAAGCAGAGCGAGCACAAGTTTATTTATGCTGCTGCCCAGGGCTGTTTCTGTGCCTGGGATGCCATTTCTGCTTTCTGCCACTACCCTGTGTTTCTCAGCTAACCTTTTTAGCTGTGGCAGTGCTGCTCCTTGGTTTGGAAAAGGAAAGGCCGTACTGGACAGAGCAGCGAGGAGGTGAGCAGACAGCTGGTGGGCACAGCCATCCGAGCATCTCTGAGAGATGCTTGTCCTTCAGGCTGCACAAATGTCCTGACTCACGACAGCACCTTTCCACAGACAGGAGCGATGCAAATTAGGAGCAGCCTGCTGAAACCCATTAGCAGGCGAGCAGAAGAGGCAGCCCCATCTGCTGTTTATTCCTTTCGACTTCCCAGGGGGGAAACCTAACCATGGAGTAACAGTTTCACAGACTCTGACCTCAGGCTTATCTCGGAGCTGCTGGGTGTCCAACCTCCCTGCAGCAGTGAGGAGATCAGGCAGGGCCCCCCCGGACCTCCTCACTGCAGCCTGGAGAGGGCCAATGTCGATGGTGGCCCAGGCACTAACGTTGTTTTCTGCCTTCAAGGGAAGCCCGGGGCTGAAAAGCTGTTTCCCTCTTTCCAGGTTATTCCAAGCAGGTGGAACCCAAAGCATTGCAGCTCCATGGCTCTGCATACGTGTATCCTAGAATCAGAAGCTCTGCAGTCAGCCCTGACAAGACAAAAGTGGGTCAGGTGGAAATGCAGGAGACCAGTGACTCATCTTTTGGTTGACTGAGCGATTTGTGGGGGAAAAATATTTTTCCGCCTCTAGGAAATGTGGACGCCTCCAGGAAACGGAGAACATTTCCAGCCCTTTCTTTTCTCTGACCCTAGCCTTAACATCTCTTCCACCAACAAAATGGTAATGCTAGAGATCCACCCCTCAATGTCAAAGAGCAGCAGCCCTTACGAGCATCTGAGGGCCCAAATAAACCAGCACGGCTGAATATTTGTTTGAGCTGACACCGGGCTGCATGAGTGGGTGTCTGGGCTTAAGCGCATGCATGTCTGCATCATCTCACTGCTTGGGATACTGGGGAATTGAAGAGACAGTGCAACAGGGATAATAAATGGCTTGTCCTGGAGGTTGCAGGCCTAACGGAAGGCAGAGAGGGGCCACGCTGGGCTGGCACTGCCCTGGAGAGCATTTCATGAGCTGCAGGCATGCAGGGCATTGGAGGGAGATGCTGCCCTGACACCCTGACATCTGCCTCTGTGCATGGAGAGGGGGAGGGCCCGAAGCCAAGAAACTACATCCTCTTGTTAATGATATTTGCTCGTTACGTTGTGCAAGCAGTGGCCATTCATGAGCCTGGGCAGCCTTCCCTGCCGGGGCTTTGTTTCTCCCAGCCGGTGACCACAGCAGCTAGCCAACATCCCCACCAGCACCTGTTATCGCAGCACAAAACTTCCTGCTGAGTAACGGGTGATGCAAGGTGGCACGGCTTCTAGGGAAAAAAAAAAAAAAAAAAAAAAAAGGACAAAGGAGATTTTCCTGCTAAGATTCAAACTAAGGCAGGGATACCCTCAGAAGGCAGGACTGCAGCCAGCATTGCTGGGCAGTGAAGAAGCAGGAAGATGTTGTGGTGCTTAGATGAGGCTGAAGAGGGTTTGTCGCAGGCAGCACTTCCCCTTGGCTTTGTGATGATGGCTAAAAGACAAGTCTGATGTGCTTCAAACAGATGCAGTGGTGTAGTGGGCCTCCTCTGCTTCCCCCTATCAGCCCTGGGCCCCCCCTTTGCTGGGGGGTGGCCTTCAGAGAAAGGGATGTGGCCACCACCCACTTCTTCCTTTCTAAGCGGGTAGGAATTAGCAGTAATGCAAGATGCATTTCTCCTGTGTCAGAGAAAGGGAAATGGGCTAACACGAAGCCCGTCTGTGCCGGCTAAGTGTGCCTTTGCTCACCGTGCAACAGCCACCAGCAATGCTGAGATGTGTGTGCCCCAAAACACCCTCACCACAAATCAGTGAGACTGTCACAATAAATAAATAAACAAATAAATAAATAAATAAAAATCATGTGCATTACCAATTCATACATATAACTAAAAATTCGTGTGTAGAACTAAAACAGCAGTACCAGTTCCTTTCCCCATGAGAACACAGCCATGGGCACACGTTCACCAGTGTTTGCTGTATGTCCTGGCTGCACTTCCCCGGAGAGGAAGGATACTCTTCCCTGATAGTATTGTTATTTCCAGGCTCCTCACAGTCCCTAGTGCTTTGTCGTAGCTTTTTTTTTCCTTTTTTTTTTTTTTTTTCCCAACAGGCTCTATGAAGGAAATTCAGAAAAACTGTGCTTTAAGTGGACTCTTCCTCCGTTGCACATTCGTGATGGACAGGACAGGACAGGATAAGGCAGGACGACTCAGTGACACAGGGTGGGTTTCCTTAGCTGTCCATCAGCAAAGCTGACAGGGACGTGTGTAACACCCAGGGAAGGGTGAAAAATTATCACAGCAGATTTCATGGGAATTGGAAAACTCAGCTTTTCCCTGAGACCTGTGTAGTTTTTCACAAGCACACAGAAACGGGGCAGCCAGCACCCACATCAGGAAGCAAAAACATGTCCTTGCCAATTATTTGCTCTCCAAATAAAGGGCAGGCAGGTTGTCCCTTGGCCCAGCAGGTCTGCAGGAGGTGTATGTGGACCTCAACATTTTTCTGTAAAGCTGTCGCATGGCCACATTTACAGAAACCTTCCCTGGGGATGAAGTGACCTGTTGCAAACCCAAACAAATGCCACCTCTGCCGGGATGGACAGCTCTGAAAAGCCCTTCCATCAGGAATTTCCCTTTTCTCTTTTATCATATACTATGCTCCTAGCCCCGGGAGGAGTCTTGAGTTGGACAGAAGCCAGCACACCACACAGGGAGGGTGCAGGGACCACAGTGGGTTGCAATCGGCCCTCTGGCTTTGACATCAGTGGAGGATCCCAAGGACTGATCCCGATTAATGAGGTTCCCTTAGTGTGGAGGTAACTCAGCTGAGGTCCTTGCTTCTGGGTAAATTGTTTTGGTTTCCCTTCTTCAAACGAAGCCGCCTGGTGGCATCACTGATGCTGGCAGATGGGCCTGCCCCTCACCCAGAAGAATCCTGCGAGCCCCTGTTTCCATTGTGGTGGTCTCAGGGCTACCTTTGTGAGAAACTGCCGGGCCGTTGTTTTAAGGCACCATTTGAAAGCAGTGCTGCTGTGGTTTAACCCCGCAGGCAGCTCAGCACCACGCTGCCGTTCACTCAGCTCACCCCCCTCCCCGTTGGATGAGGGAGAGAACTGGGGAAAAAATTCCTGTCCTGGGTCTGTCCCCTCCCAGCTCCTTGTGCACCCGCAGCCTCCTCACTGGCAGGGTGGTATGAAAGGCAGAAAAGTCCTCGGCTTAGTGTAAGCACTGCTCTGGAACAACTAAAACATCAGCGTGGTATCAACATTGTTCTCATCCTAAACCCAAAACACAGCACCATGCCAGCTGCTAGGAGGAAAACTAACTCTATCTTAGCCAACACCAGGACAAATGCACTGAGGATGTGGTTTTCCACACCTTTCCCAGGGGGCTGGTGGTTCCTCCTTTTTTTTCTTTTCCTTCCTCTTTCCTGCACTTTGCCACCATTTCCCTGACCTTTGGAGAGCCCCTCGGGCTCTGCTGTTGGCCTCCCTTCCTCCTCCCCTTTGCATTTCCCTATGTTAGGGTTTCCTTGTGCTCAGCATCACTACTCACCGCGCTCTCCCTCAGCCATTGAGTAGTAGTTGCACCAAGGATGCTGAAAGAGTTAGAGGAAATATTTCATTTTTTAAAATAAAACAAGAAAAAAAAAAAAAAAAAGATCTTACCCAGGGAAAGTACCCCCCGGAGGACCAGGTTGAACAGCTCTCCTGTAGCTTCCCCCTGCTGAAATGCCGGGGTGAAAATGGATGTTTCTGTGGATTTCTCCTGCCCTGGGACCATGCTGCCTCGCAGCAGAGAAGGGTTTTGGTGTAGGGCTGGGGGAGCGTGGTGCCATGGTGCCCACCCTTACAGTGCCTCCGCCTGGGGCAGTGAGTGGTTTTCATCTGGCATGGCTGAAATCGCCTTTCTTCGTAAGTCTGGCAGTACCTGGTGCCAAGGGAGGCAGGCTGTTCGTGCTGGCCTCTGCTATCTGCCAGCTGTCCTGGCAAAACAGATGGCTGGGGCTGTGTCGCTGGAGCCGTGCGCTAGGGACGTGTGGCAGTGATGCTGAAAATAGGCAAGAACAGACCCAAGGACCAACATTTGCAATGCATACACATCTCTGTGTGCACGTGGCTTCACTCACACGTATATTTTGCTTCATATAAGCTTGCAACGATATGTAAAGCTTGCTAGAGACTTCCTATTCATTCCTTTTTCCATTTGGAGGTGACCATTTTTCACTTCTCCCTTTACTGTCATCATCCGCCAGCGAATGTGTGTTGGCAGAGGCCACCAGCACAAACGTGCACAGGTTATGTCTTAGGTCTTACATGCCATGAGCTCACCACGCTGGAGTTCAGAATATGACAGGGTTTGAAGAATTATCAACCTGGAGAGCGCTCACACATCACGGGAGGACTTCCAGAAATTGCTTCCGTCCCCTGAGAAGAGCGTGGTGCTACCCAGCATCTTTCTCAGAAGATGATGTGCCAACAAAATTATTAGGTGATATTTTACATTAATTAGTGAGCAGCACTCTCTGGAAGCTGAGTAGAGACCTGTCTGTGCATCCTTTGTGTGATAACCCAAACAGGCTGCAAAAAAAGGGCAATATTTTTCTGAATCAGTTTGGCAAAATTAAACTTTGTTCTGGTCAGTTAATTCAGGGCAAGTTTCCCAAAGAAAGCAGCACGTGAAATGCTAGTTTTCTGCTCCCACGGCTGGAGGGAGAGAGGCATGAAATGCCCGTCTCTTCCAGGACAGAAGCAAGGAGGAGCAGCAAAGCAAGGAAGTGGTGAGTTCAAAGCCAGCCCGAGGAAGTGGCTCTTGCCCAAGGAAGCGGAGGAACTCCTTGCTGCAGGATGCTGCGGACGCTGAGCATTTGCATGAGTTCAAAAAGCACCTCGGTCTATTCATGGAGGAAACATCTACGGCAGATTGTTAGGGACAGAGATCCCAGTGCTGGCTCAGGAAGTCCCCTGGGCACAAATTGCCTGGGACTGGAGGAGTCACCTGGGAAGTGCTGGCTCGCTTGCCCTGGTTTGTGCTGTTCCCAAGGTGTCTGCTGCTAAGTGCATTTGCAACCAGGTCATTGGCGTAGGTGGACTTTTTGTACCCCTACATTATGGTTGGAGCTCAAGCATCCCTTCAGGGCTCCCAGTGCTGTTGGGTTGGCCAGGACATGTACTGAAGTCATCTGTTTAGCAGACAGTCCTGCTCTATCTGCTGTTCCTGTTCCAAAACAAGGGGCAGAAGGAGAATGCTCCTCAAGGAGATTTTCGGGGTCTTAAGCTCTTGCCAGCCACGCTTTGGCACATGACTATCTGTGTGCATGCCAAATGCTGCAGAAGTTGATTTTGGCCACAAAGCATCTGGCAGTGGCGTGAAAGCCCAAGGCCTTCTTCCCTCTGTGCCTCTGAAGCTACAAGGGACTTGCCATGACTGCAGAGGCAGCAGGGTCAGGCCTTTCTCATCTCAGGTCTTTTTTTACAAGGTATTATCATCGCAGAGGAAATCGCTGAGATGCAAACCACAGGAGTCTGAGAGAGCTGTCGAGCCTGGTTTTACATTCCTCTGCAGGGACAGACCCTTGCCAGCAAAGATTTCCCATCCACCTCCCCTCCCGGAGAAGGCCCAACTTCAACGTCCAGTGGGGGTGCTGGGGGCAAAGCCGACGAAGCCCTCCACAGACACAAGGATCTGACGCATTTTGTGGGTGACTCAATGCCTGATGTGCTCCGACAGGAGGTGAATCAGCCACAGGGCTCTGCTGGGGGCGCAGAGGAAATCTTGACAGCAGCTGCAGTCACATCTGAGCCCCCGGGCCATCCATGCTTGACCCTATGGCTGCTTCACCTCTGGTGAGGAACAGCGGGGCGTGACAGGCCAGGGCCACGTGTCCCCTCCAGATTTCTGTGAAAAGCTCAGTGGGAGCTGAAATCATCTCTGAGGTAGGGAAGGGAGATTAGCCAGAGGCACAAAGGAGGCCCACAGAATTTCTCCTCTTGCCATGGCCTCCCATGAATGGCTGGGATGCTCAGGTCTCCAAGGTCTCCATGGGTGCCAGCAGAGTTGCCCTGAGAGGGATCTTGGCAGAAGCAGTGGTATCCAATTATTTGCAGAGCCGAGGCTGGAAGGTGATGGAGAAAAAAAAAACGACCTAGCTTTAAACTTGAACCTGATTTGGGATTTTGTCTGGTCGTAATTATAATGACTGCTTCTTTGCGCTTCAGGAGTCATTTCTGGGTTTGAAACTGTTTTTTATATGTGGCTGTAATTATCTTGAGAGGGATCCCAGGCAAGGATCGGGCCATGCCCACCAGGTTAGACCCACACAGACATGTCTATGTTAGATTCAGTTTGGCCATTTTGACCCAAGACAACTTGACAGCAACTTGACAATTAATTGAGCGTTAATATTAGGGAGGAATATACAGAAACAGGGCCAGTGCACGCCATTTGGATTCCGGGTGCTCTTGCATCCTCTGAACATTTCTGGCTCGGCAGTCTCCCTATGTCTAATAACTCTTAATCAGCTTTGCTTCGAGGCATTTATCCTACTGGTGTTGAATCTCTCTAGGCACACACAGGATCCTGCAGCTAGGCATTCCTCTGGTGAACACCGCGCGTGATCTGGCACTTTTGGGATCCGAAATGGGTGTAAGGGATAAGCCACGTGCACCCAGTGTGCCTCTACGAGGAACACTGACAAGCAGGCACAAAAATCACCTGTCCCTCGGTATAATTTGAAGGGGAGTCCCGCTTACTGCTGACATACAATGACATGCATTTTCACTGCTGCTTCAAAACTCAGCTATGGACCACTGTTATATTCGTAGAAATTAGTGCAAGATTTGTCATTCATAGTCTGACTGTATGAGACTGACACGATGTATAAATAGGTTGCAGCCACACTTATATAACAGTGTCTTATTTCTGATCCCAAGCCGACGGGAAAAAATGTCTCTTCCCTAACTCCTTCTTCCCAGCAACAAGCACTACTCAAAGCCCAGCTTCAGCCCTGCCGTAGAGGCCCAACGCTCAACCAAACACCGGGAGATTTAAGTGAGGCATTTCTCTTTCAATTTGCAAACAGCGATGTCCCTAAAGGAGGCATCTGCTGGGATCTGCACGCCTGTGATTAAATACTGAACTGGGGCCAGCGAGCTTTCAGGAGTGAGCTCTGGCTTCACCGCCACATGTGATCGATCCAACGGGCGTTAGAGGCAAAAAGTCACAGGTTGTGTTAAAGATTAAATGCCACCACGTGCCTTACTGGTTTCCACCGTAATAATTTCCAAAGCCGGTCCCTTACACTGAATCTGTCTTGCAGCACACTGAGAGGAGGGGATCAGCTTGCTCTTCTGTGGCTCTGCTGCGACGCCCAATTCTGCAGCCGAAGATATCAGCTTAATCCCTGAGGGAAGCCCTTGAAATTTTGGGATTTTCCCTTATGCTTGTTTTATCCACCTCGCTTCTACACCTGTTTTATAATCCATGGTCATCATAACATGAATACAGACCGTGTGCAGCCTGATGTCTGGAATGTGACCAGCGTCGGGGCTTTTGGAGAAGGCAGGCGAGCAGAAGGAGGTGGGCACAGGGCACTGATGGGTTCTGACAGCTGGCACAGCACGACGGATGCACCAAAAAATGACTAAAAGTCAAGGACAGGTCGTGCCAACTCCTGTGTCAGGAAGTAGCTTACTGGTGTGGATTGCCCTTGTCCACCAAGACTGTAGAAATGTTCAGCAGTGAACATTTCATTTCCAGCAGTGAATATTTCATTTCCAGCCCAACCAGAGCTGGAGTGACATGTTAGATCTGCTGGCCCTCACCCAGTATCTGGTCCTTGGAAATGCCCCCAGCAGCCAACCCCTAAACACTGCAGTGTGTCCCCCCCTGCACCTTTCCACCAAACCAACCAGACCCTAAAAAAAGGGCATGGGCATTTTGAGGAGGCAATTACAGTTCCCACGAACAGCAATTAGTTCTGATGTGGACCTCCCCACCCCCAAGCAGCCTGAATTAAGAGCCTCAGCTAATCATCTAGCAGGAGCTATATCCTCTGAAAATCCCGCTCCAGTTCATTGACTCTGCTGGATTAGAGCTCTTATTTTTCATCCGATGTGGTTTGAGTCACTTTGACTTTTGCAGGAAGGGAGGCGGCGGTGGCAAAAGACAAGGTAGAGAGAGAGTGAACCAAACCAGAAGCAGTAGATGGTTTGGACCACTTTGCATCCGGCTAATTTGAGTGTGTCCTGCCCCGATCAGATTTGCATAGGCAAAAACCAGCTGCAGCCATGTGAGTATATGGAACACCCATGGCTCTTCTAAGAAAGGGCTCCTTTGCTTTCAGCGGTAAAGCCTTCCTTTTCCATCCCCTCATCTATACGGATTAGGAGCCCAGTTATTAGTCTCCTACCTAGCTGATTTACAGCTGATTTCTCCACGAATATAAACCCTCACTCTTTCACCTACTGCAGGGCAAGAGCAAGAATACTTACACTTCGTGAGATAAAATCTGTAGGGCGGTTCACTGGATTATGAACATAGGCCTTGTCAGAGAGCAGAGAAAGCAGACTTGGCAGGACTTCTTGCATTTTTCACGTGCTGTCAGAGGCTTTTGGGTTGTTGTTCAGGGCTTTGCAGTTTAAGTTTTCCTTCTAACATCTAACCTAAATCTCCCCTCTTTCAATTTAAAACCACTCCGCCTTGTCCTGTCATTATCTGCCCGAGCAAAAAGTTGCTTTCCATCCATTTTATAAGCTTCCTTTAAGTACTGAAATGCTGCGGTGGGGTCACCCTGGAGCCTTCTCTTCTTCAGGCTGAACAGCCCCAGATCTCTCAACCTTTCTGCTTTGTGACTCTGGGTTTAAAATAAAAGCATGGCCAGGGTGCATGTCACGGGCTTAGCAAGCCCATGGGAAGGCAGTGCAGGAGGCATGCAGGTGGGGCCAAGTCATGACCTGCATCCAGGTACTCCCCTCACTTCCAGGTTGTCTCGTGCTTGGCAAGAGGGAGCTGAGGGAGAGGAGAACAGTGGAAATGAACATTATCCCCTCCTCCGCCTTCTCATCTGACATTGCATAATTTTCCCTTTAGCCTCCCTAGACAGGTTCATTGCAATTCCCCTACATTAATATGCAAGCATGCCCTAAAGAAAAAGAGAACATGAACGTATTAACGTGACTCTGTTAACTCTTTCACTGCTGCACTGCCCTTCACTGAGGGGAGGAAGCTTTCCCCAGATGAAAAAATAGTGAGGGAGATGTCAAGAAGAGCACAGCAAGGTGCTGCGTAGGGACAAAAGGGAGCAAAGTCCCTGCTGCATTCCAGCAAGGCTAGGTTTTGTGGGTGAGCACAGCCTTGCAAGTTGTAGGATCTCAATTCCTCCTTTCTTTTGTACCACAGACTTTCTGAGCACAACAGGGCAAATCACTCAGCCCTTCAGCTAACAGCTGGGAGCTGCTGAGGGGTGATGGCAGCTTCCTTACGCTGCAGCTTCTGCCACGCGCTGAGGGAAGCAGGCGCACAGATCGGTGCTTTCTCCGTACAGCTGGCAGCTTGTCTGACCAGGAGGAAGGAGGGAACCAGGCTCTCGGGAAAACTGCATCTTGACAAAATACCAGCCTGTCTTCAAGCCCAGGTGGCACCAAGGCAGGCACATCTGCCGGGGAGCTGAGACACAGGGAGGAAAGCAGCATGCCAGCACCCCACACGTGTGCAGTGGAGCCAGGAGCCAGGGGAGGAGAGCCAGGAAAGCCGGGAGGAGCCCAGAGGGCTTACTGGACTCAGCAGCTTGCCAGCTGCCCCCAGCAGCCCTTGGCCACCTGGGGGAATCGTGTTTCAACGTTTCTCTGGGCATTTAGATAGCCAAACAAATTGGTATCTATTGGCTGGCAAATTTACAGCCTGGCTCTAATTTGGTTTTCACTTCCACAGTGAGCTGAGGTGTAAATTCCTTTTCCTTAATTCAAGGTACACATTGACATTTAATCATCCAAATACGTGCCTCTTTGACAATTCATTTCCCTCCAGCCTCCTTCCACAATTGCCTCTCCTGGCCAGGGCTCTATAAAAGATGATTCTTTGAATCCGTTGTGAAGGAAATGAATGTCTCTTGTGCTCCCTCCTTGTCCCTCTCCCTCCTCCCCCACCCCACCCCTTCTCTCTTGTTGTTTGTTTTCCAGCAGGATATATTTCAGTTTGCATTATAGAGATGCCATTTGCCAGGAACATTAGCTTTCACACTTCCCCAAGATTGCAAAGTCAGGAAATGAAGCTGTGTAGACCTCTCTCTCCCCCAACACCTCCCTTTCCTCAGGTAATCACATTGCTTCTTTTGCCTTGTGGTTTCTGCCTTGCAAGCTTTTCTGATGGCTCTTGGTTGTCCCGTTGTAGTGCCTCCATGGACAAAGTTAACTAGATTTCCTTCTGAGCTAATTGTGGCAAGGGAGGTCCCTGCAGTGGTGGATCCTGGCTGGGTGGCATTGACTTGGCATGGTTTTGGCACTCTACCTTTGGGTGCGCTACCACAGCATCACTGCCATACATGACCAACAAGGAGAACGACTGTGAGGATGCCTGGTGTAGGTGCACGATGGCATTCCCAGCAGCCTGGCCGGGTGCATTTTATCTTCCAGTAAGTCTGAGCTGGGAACCTGCCACCTCCTTAAAGACATAAAGAGATGAACAGCTGGGAGTGGAATGAAAACACGTGGAAGCACTTGGAAGTCATCAGAGGCATGGGCACATGCATGTATATCCATACTCCATCCTGAAATAGTATCTTCCATCAGTGCTCATGAAAACAGCCAGGGACAGGTAGCTGAATTTCTTCCTTCTTCTGCTGATGTCAGTGTTCCCTTCCTCTCCCACCTCAGACCAGTTTGGTCCACATAGGAAAAACCAGGATGTCAGGCCCTGGCTCCAAGGACATATTCTCTGTGCCCTTGGTCGGGTAATTTTAGTATCAAAGCAGGAGTTAATAGTGCAGAAGGCATTGAAGACAGCAGTCTAGCTTATCGCATGGGAGTGGTTGACATCTGCCCGAGAGGAGCGAAGAAAAAGGCATATCTTGGCATTAGCTCTCGAATAAAAGGTCCTGAGACATCTTCACCAGTCCAACTTGAGTTCGGGTCACATTGGTATGAGAGTGTGATTTTGAATTAGGTTGAAATCACATTCTCATTTTGATCTCATTGATAGCAGTACTTGAAGGAAGAAAGCATGTCCCTGGCCTCTTGCTGGCAAGTCAGTGTCTGGCTTACTTCAGCAGAAACGGGTTTCTTCTTTCCTTGTGTCTGATTTACGTTGGAGTAGAGCAAACTAACCTTCCATCCCTACTGTGTTAGGTAACAGGTTCAAATACGTTCAAGAAGGGGGTGTATCACATAAAGGGCAGCCATGCGTGCCCCACAGCCAGCTTGGTTTGGCTCGCCTGGAGAAGGGTTGGCGCAGCACATGAAAGCCACGAGTGCAACGAGCAGGCTGACACATATGTAGGGGAGAACCTGGCAGAGGTCAGAGAACAGACTGTAAGGGAGAGGCAGATCCAGGCCATAGGACTGGCACCAGCTTCAGGCCTTCAACGTGCACGGTAGGCCGGATCCCTCCCAGGAAGGCACGCACAGCAAGGTGTTACCTTGCCTTACCCAAATAAAGAGCTAATGTGCATGCAGAGGAGGGGAATTCAACCCGCCTGTTCAAATGCTGCCCTCTGTGGAAAGCAATGACTGGGGCAGATGGGCTTGGATAAACCCTTAACCTTTCTCTCACCATTTCCAGGTCCATGTAGTGGCAGATGAGCACCTTCTGGCGCTCTCTGAAACAGACTCATCAGGGACTGGTAGTGCCTGTTTTCAGGAAATGACCCAGTCACAGTTACTGACATGGGGTTCTGCATCAAAGCTTTGGTTTGAAAGCAGCCCAAAAGAGGAATTCTGGATTAAATGACTGGCGGTGTTTGGGTGGTGGTTATGGGAAGGTCCTCCGGGCGTCACTTCAGGGCTGCGAATTTGCTCCTGTATTTTAGCCTAGTGTAGGTCTCCTCCACGTCAGGAATCAAAACAGAGAGCCTTCCAGCGGACTGAGTGCTGTAGTATTTTTACGCAGCTAACGAGCCGTCGTTTTCTGACAAAGGAAAGCGTGGCGGCGGCAGACATTTACTCAGAGGGACCCCGCGGAGCTTTCGGAAGGGTTGATGCGCCCTGCATTGCCGGCCGGCCAGGCATGAACGAGAGCCACGGAACAAAGAAGCGCGCGCGCGTGTGTGGGTGTGGGTGTGGGTGTGTGAGTGTGAGTGTGCGTGTGTGTGTGTGCGTGCACATACGAGCGCCCAGCGGGCTGTGTGCGCGCACGTGTGAGCGCACGTGCCCGCGGTGTGTGTGTGTAAAGGGGGGGGGGGGGAGAAAGGAGGGTGGGAGACCAGGCGGGGGTCCCTGCGGGGGGGTCCAAGCAGGGCTCCCGCGGGCTGCCCCCTGGCCCCCTTCCCGCCCGCCGCCCTTCCCCATTCACAAAAAACCCCGGGAGGGAAGATGGCCGGCGCGGGGGGGGGGCCTTTTTTTCCTTTTTTTTTTTTTTTTTTTTTTTTTTTTTTTATGAATGGAGGCGGTGACGTCGTCCGCGCCCACCCCATTCACGCGCGTTCCGTCCATTCAGGCGCCCGGCGCGGCACGGCGGGGCGGGGCGGGGCGGGGGGGTAGTAAAGGTGCCGCCGTGCCGGGGGGGGTGCGGGGACAGCGCCGCCGCCGCCGCCGCCATGGTGGCCACCGAGGGGCTGCGGGAGATGGAGGGCAGCGCCCTGCGGCGCCTGGTGGGCCGCGACGAGGCGAGCCCCGGGCCCGGTGGAGGTGGCCCCGGCGGCCCCTCCGGCGGCCCCGGGCGGTGCCTGGTGCTGGACTGCCGCCCCTTCCTGGCGCACAGCGCCGGCCACATCCGCGGGGCGCTCAACGTGCGCTGCAACACGATCGTGCGGCGGCGGGCCAAGGGGGCCGTGAGCCTGGAGCAGATCCTGCCGGCCGAGGGCGAGGTGCGGGCGCGGCTGCGCGCCGGGCTGTACGCCGCCGTGGTGGTGTACGACGAGCGCAGCCCCCGCGCCGAGGCCCTGCGCGACGACAGCACCGTGGCGCTGGTGGTGCGCGCCCTCCGTCGCGACTCGGCGCGCGCCGACATCCGCCTGCTCGCAGGTACCGGGGGAGGGGCGTCAAAAGGGGGGGGCCCCGCTTCTCAGCCCCCCCGCCGCTCGCCCCCCTGGCCCGGGGGTCCCCGAGCGTCCCCGGGGCGAGCCCCCGCTCCCCGAGCTGCCAGGACCGCGGGGGTGGCGGCTGGAGGGCGCGGCCGGCCCGGCGGTGGGGTCCCGGGGCGGCTGGAGGCGCGGCCGCCGCCCGCTGGGGTGGGCGGCTCGGGGGAGGCGCGGGGTGAGGCGGCAAGGGCCGAGAGAGCCCCGTGCTGCTGCCCGGGGCTGATGCTCTCAGTCCTGGGGGCGAGGGGCAAAATCCATGGGCGCAAGGTGCAGCAAATGGAAGAGGGAGGATCTCCCCCTCGTTGTGCGAGTTCACCCCCGGCTTGATGGTACAGAGAAGATACTTGCTCCTACACACACAAAAACCCACCAAAAATCAAAAACCCGCTGTCATGCCAATGCCCCCTTGCAGTGGGGAGACCCCTGGTGTTGCCTCTGTGCTCCTTTTGCTACTGCAGCTACAATGGGGGCTTCTTCCCCCTCTTCCTCAATGCTCTCAGCATCAGCATGTATTAAATGAGGTGCTGTGAACAGTTGGAGTTGCTGGTCCTGAGGGTTGCCATAAGATTATTTAGGGGAGGAGGGTGCTCAGCTGGGTTCCTGGATGAGCTCTGTGTTTTGTTTTGTATTTTATTTTAAATTTATCTTTTTTACAACCTTAGAGTTACTTTATTCCCTGGTTTACTTACAGCAGGGGTGAGAACGCATATACACAGAGCAGCAGATCCATTAAGAGGGTTGATAGATGGAGGAGCTAACATTTCTGTTGTGCTAGCTACAGTAAAAACGGCAGGAGCTGTTCTAAGGCTGTGATACGATGTGCTGCTGAGGGAGTGCCTGCACAGCGAGTGCTCACTGGGGAACGCACTTTTGGGTGCTCTGCCATGAGCTGTCACAGTACTGGGAGCTGTGCGTGTGGCAGGAAATGCCGTTCTTCACGGGTGGCCTGGGTCAGTTGAAGGCTTCTGATGCCTCTATTGTTCTTGAGTGAGGTTGTTTGGGGTTAGCGATCCTGTATTTCTAAGAAGAAAAACAAACAAAATAACAACAACAAAACGTCACTTTGAGGAACAGGCTCTTAGAAGCTCTGTCCTAGCACTTGAAACCTCCTGCTCACATGGAACGACTTGAATGATCCAGCTTGCTCTGATTTTGTAATACCCATGTTAACCTAGCATTGTGTGTGTCTAAATGCAAATTTATTGGGTTCAGGGCACAGAAAACCCAGATCGGTTGTATTTAAGCCAGGTTTCTGCTAGGTTCCCTGATAAACAGCCCAGCTAGGTGTTGTTTGATGATGGGCACCTGTGCTGTGTGGTCCCTGGGGAGGGGATCCTGCGGAGGCCTGCAGACCCTTTTGCACGTACAGCCGGGCATCTCGTGGTAAGAGGTGATAATGGGGAACAGCCCAAAGGGAACTGCACAGCACTGGATGGAGCTGCTGAACGTGGTGCTTCACTGATTGGGCTTTTAGAAAGAGATGAGAAACATTCAGGAGAAACCCTTGACTTGTTGTGTTGAAGGGGTCACGTTGCCTATCCAAGGAGGAAGCTCATTTTCCCACGTGACCTTGGGCAGCTGCTCCATCTTCGGATGGTGTGACGGCCACGAGAGTGGGATCTGATAGATCCAGGAGAGGGTATCTGTAATGGACACTTGTTTTTTGGGTGCTCCTCCAAGTCTAACCAACAGGACTGCAAAGCACTGTCAGTTTCTGGAAACGCAGCCACTGCAAACTGCCCCACTCATAGGAGTGGGTCAGTGCACGTTTAATGGTGTATATGCATTTTTCTGCTTTAAGGGACCAAAATCCTTCCTTGTGGAGGGGAAGGAGGCCATAAAGGACATCGAGGTGCCGGATTGGTCTCTAGCTGCCAGAGGATTCCTGGGTGGCTTTGCTGGATATGCTTGCATCTAGCTGGGAGCTAATATTCTCATTCCTGTTGGTCTTTCGAAGATCCAGCCTTGATCAGTGCACTCTTACAGCTAAGGTGTGGTAAGGAATATGTGTCCTTCTACATGTGCTCTGGCAAGCTCAAATCTGCAAGCACAGACCCCGCAGTTGGGGGTGTCTTCAGCATCTATCCTGGAGCACGGGGCTTTGTCCAGCTAGATTCCTGCGGTGATAGTACAATACCCAATTTCTCTTGGTTTTTAGGGTCAAGATCAGACTCTACAAGGATGTCAGGGTTGTTGATTTGATTTGAATGACAGCAGGATATTTCCCCAGAGGTGTTTATCTGCAGCCAATACCGCAGTTTCCCTGTCCCAGGAAGCCAACAGGTGGCAGCTCTGTTTTGCCTGCCCATTAGGAAGATCAGAGGTCACCCCTGCTTATCTCCTTGGCAGTGGGTCAAAGCAGCAAGATGCTCTTTCACTTGCACTCCTCGGGAGGCAGTGGACATCTCTCTCTGGAGAGCAGCTGTGCTGTGGTGTTAGCATTGCCATACCCAGATGGTGCCAGAGCTTCCCTTGCCTGTTTTTTTGCTGGCTCTGGGACGGAGGGTTTGGCTGGGACAGCAGAAAACCTTGATTTTGGGAGGGTTTTGTGGCAGAACTACCACTTCTGAGAAAGTAGAAAATTGAACGGTCTGTAGTGTGGGAAGCCACTGAGGTCAGGATGCTGGCAGCAAGTCTCTCCATTGTCTTTGAGAGCATTGTCCTTGGTTTGAGGATTAGGATGCCTGTCTGTAGGGGGGCTAAACCCTGGGGCGTAGACTTCGGGCAGCCAGGAGCCTTGAAGAGCCGTGGCCCACTGGAACAGCTGGGCTCCAGGGATTCCCCCCTACCTGCCAGGAGCCCGGTTGCTCACCCTGGGGCAGGAGGCCATGATGCATCACTGTAGCATCATCTAGTGGTGAAGGGCATGCTGAGGTGCATCAGCTCCAGCTGTACCGTTCGGTGGTGCTGTGAACGCGGCCTTAACACTTCTGCTCTCTCTTCTTGCAGGGGGTTATGAGCGTTTTGCCTCAGAGTATCCTGAGTTCTGTGCCAAAACCAAGACCCTGAGCAGTATTTCACCCCTCAGCAGCGCCGAGCCCCTGGATTTGGGCTTCAGTTCCTGTGGGACTCCCCTTCACGACCAGGTAGGTCCAGAAACCCCACGTGCAGTGGGTTTGCCCGCTCCCTGGTTGCCTTCCTTCATGGCAGTCGGGTCCTGCTTCAGCCTCCCTGCCCTTCCCCAGCCGAGACCCACTCGTGGCAGCAAGCTGCTCGCCTCTCCTCCCCTGGGAACACGTGGCGGTGCTCCCGATGCCAGCCATTCTGTGCTCCCTGGAGAGCAGACAAGTCCAGACCCCACTGATCCTCGGGGTGGAGCTGAGGTGGGTTTAACAGCTCTGAAAAGGCAGCACGTGCTGCTTCTGAAAACTGGGCCCTGCTGAGGACGTTGGATCAGGTGCCAGCTTCCTGCGTTGCTCTGGGCCTACAAAGCCATCCGGTGTTGTGTCCAGCCCACCGCTGTCCTGTGCTCACGTGTTGTTTTCCTCGCCAACAGGGTGGCCCCGTAGAAATCCTTCCCTTCCTCTACCTTGGCAGCGCCTACCACGCTGCGCGGCGGGACATGCTCGACGCGCTGGGCATCACGGCGCTGCTGAACGTCTCCTCCGACTGCCCCAACCACTTCGAGGGGCACTACCAGTACAAGTGCATCCCCGTGGAGGACAACCACAAAGCCGACATCAGCTCGTGGTTCATGGAGGCCATCGAGTACATCGGTGAGTGCCTGCTCGGAGCAGCTGTGTCCGTGTGGTTTTCCACCCAGCAGGGAGAGGCCACGGTGGGGTTTCTGCCTCAGGGACCTGGAGTTTTTGGCTCAGAGGCCAGGCCAGTCGCTCCATCGGTGGGAGGTCTGCTGTCACCTGCATGTTGGCCAGGGGCTGGGCTCGTTCGAAGGGTGTCAGCCTGACGTCTCCCTCTTGCCCTGCAGACTCGGTGAAGGAGTGCTGCGGCCGGGTCCTCGTCCACTGCCAGGCCGGCATCTCCCGCTCGGCCACCATCTGCTTGGCTTACCTGATGATGAAGAAGCGCGTCAAGCTGGAAGAGGCCTTCGAATTCGTCAAGCAGCGCCGCAGCATCATCTCCCCCAACTTCAGCTTCATGGGGCAGCTGCTGCAGTTTGAGTCACAGGTGTTGGCCACCTCCTGCGCAGTGGAAGCTGCCAGCCCCTCGGGGACATTGCGGGAGCGGGGCAAGGCCACCTCCACCCCCAACTCCCAGTTTGTCTTCAGCTTCCCTGTCTCTGTCGGCGTCCACGCCACCCCCAGCAGCCTCCCGTACCTGCACAGCCCCATCACGATGTCACCCAGCTGTTAGCTCAGGGTCCGAGGCCAGCCAGGCAGATCGGGGAGGCGTGGGGAGGGCAGGCGAGCAGGGAGCCCTGCAACGTTAAGCAATAGTGCTGGACACTGCCATTCACCCCGGACTCGATGTCTTTTTCATAGAGAAATTTCTTACCTCATCTCATCTTTTATTGCTTTTTATGTCTTGAAAGCATGGAAGTTGTGAAAGCCACAAACCCTGACATTGGCCAGGCGCAGTTTTGGGGGAGGAAAAAAATAGTACACTGGGTTTCCTGAAGTGCCTGGTCTTCATCTCTTTCCATCCCTGTTCTACTGTATGAAAAACACACCTCCCTTTCCATCCCATTTCTACCCCTACCTTATTTGGGTTTTCCATCTGGGTTGAAAAGGGAGCATACATTATTTCTATTGCACAGGACTCTTCTCCTTGCACGGAGGCACAGGTGCATGTGGTAGGTGTTGCTTACCTGAGTTAGAGCAACAAGCGCTGCTGCTGCTGCAGGCAGGGCTTCAGGGTGAGCACGAGCGGTGACACAGGAGTGCCTGCAGTCAGCCTCACCTCTGACAGCGCCTGGAAGAGGCACTGCAAGAGCTGGCAGGCAAACCGAGTCGCTGTCTGAGCCCATTCCTGGGGGAAGAGCAGTCTCTGTGGCTAGGAGTCCAGAGTCTTCCAAGAGAGCATGGAAGGGGAGATGCAGTGCTAAGTGATGCGTGGTTTTTGTTGTTGTTTTGGTTTTGGTTTTTTGGCCACTGTGTCTCTGTGGGTCTCTGGTTCCCATACAAATTGTGCCAAGCCTCCTGTAGTTTAAAGCAGAGAAAGAAGGGGTAAGGGCAGCAACCCAGGCTGTTGATTACTCTGATTGCTGTCCTCCATCTCTTGTTTTCAAGATTTCCCCACTCCATGACCAGTGCATGCCACAGGCCAGGCTCTTTGCACAGCATTCATCCACCTGAGCTGGACTGTAGGGTCTCAGTCACCTGTGCACCTCTGCTTGTGGCCCAAGCCCAGGAAATGCCTCGTCTTCAACCCACATGTAGCCTTACCTCTTTCCCCCTCAGCCCAATCCAACGTAAGATGCCTGTGTGGCTGGTGTACATATGTATGGTTTTGTTCCTTTTATTTTATAATTATTATTTTTGTTTTTTAGAAATCAACTTTTTATTTATTGCCTGAGGAAGGGAGAAAACAAATTGTTTGGAGAAAATAATAATAAAACAGTTTTCAACAGTTGTGTCTGGAGCGGGTTTGTCCGAAGGCCACTAGGAGCGCCTCTTCCCAGAACAGCAGTTTGTGCAAACACTCAGCTTTTACAGAGCAGCTGTTAAAAATGTATTTATTGAGTTTTAAACTATTACAAGTATTGCAGATCAGACATTTAGCCAAGCACATTTATAATTCAAACTCAGTTGTTACAACGATGTTACCTAAGGTCCACCATGTAGATAGGCTGAGAACCTGCCCGTTGTCTTCTTTTTAGAGAGAGGGTAAAGGAGGAAATAAATAAATGATATCCCAGCTCCAGGTAATTGGTAACCAAGAGAGGAAATAAAAAAGGCTAGTTATGAAGACAAGCTATATAAAAAAGTCTAAAAACTCAACCCCCAGGTACACTGCTGTTTGGGTTGGCAGAAGGAGCGATGAAGATGCGTAAGCTCACAGGACTGTGGCAAGGGAAAAACAAAGAAAATACTTCAATTTCCAAAGCTGAAGCAAGTAGTGCAGATGTTAAGAAGAAACAGTGTCAAAATTACCTTGTAATAGAGATCTCTAATCAAGCTACATTAGTAACCAACTTAATGGAACCAACACTAGAAATTGCCACCAAGAGGTTCAGTAAGATAGAACTAGATATATCACAGCCAGTCGAATAATATGCCATCAGGTTTTATGCGCTAACAGGAATGCATGTGTTTCTTGTTTCCTACCGACTCAAGGGCTCATTTACCTTCCTCCAGGAGTTTCAAGCAGCATATGCTGTCCTCTGATTCTCTAGGTTTTGTATCTAATATGTGTTCAGATTGGTGGGGACACTGCCACTCTGTCTCTGTGCTCTGAAAGCTCAGGAGAGCATGCTCCTAACTATGCCAAAGGCACCGCCTCTGACCATCAGTGGGTTCAAGTCTGCCAAGGTTCCCAAGTCACTCGCTACCTGTGAGTGAACTGAACCCACGCTTTGCCACGTCTTACCCAGGAGGGTTGCAGCATAACCTAAAATGACCGAAACGTGCATGGGATACACATCCTTCTGGATATCTGAGCTAGATTTTCAGAGCAGCATGGAAAGGGAGAATCGTAGAATCCCATTAAAAATAAATTCACATGCTTCCTGACCTTCAGCTTCTGTGAATGATTAGCAATGTTAAACCTAATTGGCCTATTTTGAGGTTGGGACCCATCCTTTTTTCACACCTTATGGAAAAATCTGTCCCTGGATAATTTCTCTTCATAGTCCCTCATGGAAATTCTAGGTGGTGCATGTGCATACAGGAGGTGTTCCTTCACAGAAGGGATGCAGGAGACTTTCTGAGAAGATTTGGTGCTATCTAAGCAGACAGGCTGTGCAGTGGCACAACATGTCAGCATCCCTCAGCACTTCACACATTCATGGGGAGCAGGTATCTCCTCTGCTTATGGCTTTAACGAACAGTTAGAACAGGCTGGTTTCCAGAGCCAAAGCACCCTTCTCAAGAAGCTATTCAGATTCATATACAATACCTATTCTGTGCCCACTGCCCACCAAAGACAGCAACGCAGAACATTTTGGGAGGCTTTCTTATTGTTCCAGTGTAAAATTTTGCTTTGGGGTATTCCATTATCAAAGTATAGAATTTTGCAGGCAACATAAATTCCTGCTGCATAATGGAGTGGAATTTGATCACATCACATGCAAACATTCAAAACACAAGAAGTCAGAAAAAAAAAACAATTCTCATTCCTTGGACTAGAGAACAATAGTGGCTGCAAAACTATGAAACCAGTACAATGGAGTTTCATGGAGCTGGGATCACAATAAGATTGGCTTATGGATGGAAGGATGAGAAAATAAGATACAATTTGCTAAGGGACTGTATTCTGTTTTTAATTCCAACAGCATTTTTATTGACAGCATTCAGACTGCAATGTCACTGCACCAGGTACCTAATGCCTCTGCCTCATTGAAACAGTTTCAGCAACGGAGAGCAAGAACCTCCTGTCCTCGCTACATGGTGAAGTATTTTTCTGTTTTGCCTACAGAAGTCCTGTCACAAACTGTACAGATGTTTCTAAGCATTTCCCCAACAGGACACGGATACATCAACTAGGCAACTGTCTCCTTCCCCAGCATACACCAGATGATGTCCCATGGGTAACAGCTTTTCCTGGAGTCAGTGGGAGGTGCCCAGCCTCCCAAGCCTATGAGATGGCTCAGCCCAGTGTGTTCTTGCATCCTCAGTTCCTACTGTGACTCTCCGCTGGTGACCCAATGCTGCAAAGGAGCACCCCCATATCAGTGGACTGCCCTTTTCAGGAAGGGATGGGGCAACCTGCCACACCCCATTCTCTAGAAGAAGGAGGCTTCAAGTTAATTCCCTTGGCTAAAGCAGCAGCAGCAACATCTGCGCTGTAAAAGTCTGCCAGCTGCAGCTCTACCATCAAAACCACGATCAGGTTTTTCATGGGGAACTTTAATACCAATAGGCAGATCCTCACTTTGTTTTAAACTGTAGAAGGAACTACAACAAGGTACACCAGCAGAGGCACACGCTGCTCCTGCGCAGTCTTCTATGACACACAGTCTCATCAGACCTGGTTTTCCTCTGTGTCTGGCCACAAACAGAAAGGAGATCATGCCATTACAAAACAAAAGCCACTGCAAAATGATTTCCTCACGCAGCACCTTTACTCTGCACAGAACACCAGATACGTAACACTGGCAGTTCAAAAATACTGAACAACATATTTTTATCCTCTAGAAGCTGAAGGCTCCTGAAGAAATCCAGATGTAGTTCAATTAGCACACGGGAAGCAACAAACAAGAACAAAATCTGGTATGAGCATGGTGGGTTTTTTGTTTTTAGGTTTGTTCTTGTTTTTCAAAGATGTAAAGCTTTGAACTTCCACACCCACATTAACCGTTTTGCTCACTTAAGCAGCACAATTTTTTACCATTTAAAACTATGTCTAATGGGGATGGTGAGCAACACTCACTCACACCACTATCTGAAACCCTAGTGTAGATAGGCACATCCCCCCACTCCATTATTAACTAAATTAAAAACAAACCCCAAACTTAAATGATGAATACAAATCTTCAAAGCCTAGTGGTGATCTTTCCAACCCTAACACTATTAAACAAGTAGCCAAAATACAAGCATCCGATTTTATCAATGATATTTGATTTAAAAGGACATCTAGGCTAGAGCCTGGCTTGGACTTCAAAGCTACATATTTCATCAGGTCACAAAATGAAGTGGAAACCATAAATCCAGTGCCAGCTCAATAAAAATAAAATCCAAAGCTCAAGATCTGCTAGTGTATTGCTATTTCTAAGGTTTTCTTTATAGATATTACAAACAGACAATGTGCAGGTAGCCAAACTGCATCAGATGACTAATTTTACAATGGGTGAAATTCCTCTATGAGGATAACCTGCTGCAACATTAATGTCTTAATGCTAAAAATGAAAACTTTGTGTCTTAAAGCTGAAAGTGAAAAGCTCTTCAGGTTTAAGTCTGTTTTGTCCAAACACATCAGCAAATCCCACTTGCAGGGAGCACGTTTTTGTAAACTAAAAGCACACTATTCTGTCATTTCCTTGCTTAAGGGGCGATAAAGCCTGAATGCATGAACTGGATCATCAGTTATTCAGCAGTGCTGGTTGACAGGGAAATGTACACCCTGTTCAAAGGAACATTTTATCTCCAGTCATTATGTGCCCAACACTGAAACACATGACATTGGTTGTTTAAAACAACAACAACAAAACAACCAAAAAACAAACTACCATGGCTTGATTTTCAACCTTCTCTGAAGTTGTAAAAACAACTTAAAAAAAGAAATTGATCTCCACTTTTGGTAAATCCATATCCTTCATGAGGGAGACTTATGAAGTTGTTTGGTGCTCTGCTATGCAATGATTAAAAATAACTTTCTCCTACCCAACAAAATAAACCTGGGAACTTGCATGGAAGGGGATTAGGATGAATAAATCCTAGCTTTGCTCTCTCATAAACCTGTAAACAAATCCACTTGCTAACTGATTATTATTACAAGTTTGTTCTCATCAAAATGTAAAAGCCATGTTTTTAAAAAAAATTGTAAATCACGAGTTGTTCAACTCTGGTGTCACACAGATGTGACGCTAAACTACTGTAACGCTCTCCCTTACTAGTCTGAAACCCAGTTACTAGGTCTCAGTAAAGAGAGGAATGAGACCCAGACACATTCTTGTACATGCAACCTTCTGACTTTTCACCCATCTTCCAGCAAAACCATATGCCACTGTAACTGGGGAACATTTCACGAACCGCACGTACTTAATAGCAGCCTTGTGAAATGTTCTTTTAGAGATATCAGGGGAGGGCACTGACCTGCTATATGAAGTTCTTTCAAGTACAAGAGCTGTTTTTTTACACTTCCAAACACTTCCTATGGGTCACCCCTGGAAATTTACGCAAAGCAGCAAATTGACACAATTTGTTTCCATTCCAAAGTTCCACTCACTCATTAGTACTGTTTGCTCAGAGATGTGCAAAAAACCCTATATTGAAGAACTGGACCTAGCCCCTTCTCAGATGAAATTCATATTACATTTTTAATGGTTTTAGTCAACTTGACTTTGTGCAAAATATCTTTAAGAAGGTTCTGGCTCAACTTCAGAATACAAAAGGAAAATAAATAGTTGACTAACATCTCTTGAAAACATAAAATGAGTGCTGCATGCTGAAAAGAAAATTACGGGCTTAATGCAATTTATCTGCAAATAAAATAACCAAAACAGTAGTGTCTGAAATTTTAACATGTGAGATGGCTGTGAAAAAGACTTCTGTTTGCACAATGTTTCCAAAGTCTAGATCAAAACAACATTATTTTACACATGGTAACTGCAGAGACTAGGAGCCTGAGATATATTATTAAAAGGCAGTCTCTTGTAAACCTTCCTCAAAAGGAACAGTAGCAGTTGAGTATGCAAGAGTTACTCATACCATATTCATCAAGACAGCAATGCTTTATAAAAGACATACAGCTTATCTGCAGGTTAAGAATTTTATGATACTGATATTGTGAAACACACATCCACCCAGTCCAAGACTGAACTCATATCCTTCTTCACCGATCTGTAGCTACTAGGTCTTTTGCTCTGCTGCTGTTGCTGTCTGTGAGGGAGCTTCTGGTTTCACAATCTGGTACGTAATAAGATATTCCGGGTATGCCTGAAAATAAATCAAGAAAAAATATTGTTTATGCAAGGGTACACTCAGCAACTTCACATTCTGGATTTCATTAAACAATGACCTACGTGGAAGAACGATGCAAGAATCAGCTCTATGTTCAAAGAGCAAAAAAGAAAAAGGTGATTTCAAACCCAGACAGCACTTAGTGCTGAGAACAGTGGGAACTGCTTGATGCGGTTAATACCTTAGTTAATGTACTACTAGAAATAAAGATTTAAATATTTCAGAACCTTCATGAAATGCAGCAAGGGCAAATGTGAAGTCTTGCACCTGGGATGGACTGAGCTCAGGGAGCACCTTCAGTTGCTTGCAAATAAAATAAACCACAAGCCCAGAGAGGGGGCTGGGACTGCCTCAACTTTGTCCTTCAGGATTCTCCCTACTGAGAGAATTTTCTTGTCCTTCCACACTGGGTTTGTGTACGACAAAATGGAAATATGAATATGAAAAGACACGTGTGATCCCAGCATGCCGCCTTCCCCCCTCAGAGCGATGGAGCAGCAGCGAGGGTCATAGAATCATAGAATATCCCGAGTTGGAAGGAACCCACAAGGATCATCGAGTCCAACTCCTGGCACCACAGAGGTCTACCCAAAAATTCAGACCTATGACTAAGAGCACAGTCCAAACGCTTCTTAAACTCCGACAGGCTTGGTGCCATGACTGTATCCCTGGGGAGCCTGTTCCAGTGCGCGACAGCCCTCTCAGTGGAGAACCTCTTCCTTATAGACAGCCTGAACCTCCCCTGTCACAGCTTGACACCATTCCCTCGGGTCCTGTCACTGGTCACTAAAGAGAATAGGGTCCCACTGCCCTGCGCCAACATGGATGTGTCAGCTGTTTTGCCTCTTCACTTAGGTGATCCAACAGTTTTTATTTTTTTCCCCCAGACAGCTTTCCCGCCAAGCAGCCACTCCTCGCCAAAGCGCACAGGCGAAGCCTGGCTGCCGTGCCTCTGGCGGGTGCTCGGGAGGACGTTCCTCATGCCCCCGAGCACCGGCAGGTCACTGAGGCATGGCACCACACCTCATGGCAGCCGCTCGAGGGCTGAACTGAGCCCGAGGACCTCCGGATGCCCCTCACAGGGCACTTCCCCGCCACCTCAGTGCCGGCGGCAGGACACCCCTCCCCGCTGTCCCCTCAGAGCCGTAGCACCACCGCCTCACCGCGCCCCGCCAGCCCCGTGCCCCTCCACCGGCACTACGGAACTTTTTCTTTTTTTTTTTTTTACTGCTGTTAAAGATAACAAAAAATGTTTTTATAAACACATAAACACAAACAGGAGGAGGACTAAGGAGAATCTCCATCCTCTACTGGATGCGGGCGGGAAACTTAGTGATGAGAGATGAGGAAAAGGCTGAGGTGCTTAATGCCTTCTTTGCCTCAGTCTTTAGCAGCAAGACCAGTTTTTCTCTAGATACCCGGTACCCTGAGCTGGTGGAAGGGGATGGGGAGCAGGATGTGGCCCTTGTAATCCACGAGGAAATGGTTGGTGACCTGCTACAGCACTTGGATGCATACAAGTCGATGGGGCCGGATGGGATCCACCCGAGGGTGCTGAGCGAACTGGCAGAAGAGCTGACCAAGCCCCTTTCCATCATTTATCAGCAGTCCTGGCTATATGGGGAGGTCCCAGTCAACTGGTGGCTAGCAAATGTGACGCCCATCTACAAGAGGGGCCAGAGGGTAGAACCGGTAAACCATAGGCCTGCCAGTCTGACTTTGGTACCAGGGAAGCTCATGGAGCAGATGATCTTGGGTGTCATCACGCGGCACTTACAAGGCAACCAGGCGATCAGGCCCAGTCCGCATGGGTTTATGAAAGGCAGGTCCTGCTTGATGAACCTGATCTCCTTCTATGACAAAGTGACACACTTAGTGGATGAGGGAAAGGCTGTGGATGTGATCTACCTCGACTTCAGTAAGGCTTTCGACACTGTTTTCCACAGCATTCTCCTCAAGAAACTGGCTGCTCGTGGCTTGGACTGGCGTACGCTTTGTTGGGTTAGAAACTGGCTGGGTAGCCGGGCCCAAAGAGTCATGGTGAATGGAGTTAAATCCAGTTGGAGGCTGGTCACTAGTGGAGTCCCCCAGGGCTCAGTACTGGGGCCAGTCCTCTTTAATATCTTTATCGATGATCTGGAGGAGGGGATCGAGTGCACCCTCAGTAAGTTTGCAGATGACACCAAGTTAGGTGCGTGTGTCAATCTGCTTGAGGGTAGGAAGGCTCTGCAGGAGGATCTGGATAGGCTGGACCGATGGGCTGAGGCCAACTATATGAAGTTCAACAAGGCCAAGTGCCGGGTCCTGTACCTGGGGCACAACGACCCCAAGCAGAGCTACAGGCTGGGAGATGAGTGGCTGGAAAGCTGCCTGGCAGAGAAGGACCTGGGAGTATTGGTTGATAGTCGGCTGAATATGAGCCAGCAGTGTGCTCAGGTGGCCAAGAAGGCCAACAGCATCCTGGCTTGCATAAGAAACAGTGTGGCCACTAGGACTAGGGAAGTGATTGTCCCCCTGTACTCAGCTCTGGTGAGGCCACACCTCGAGTACTGTGTTCAGCTTTGGGCCCCTCGCTACAAGAAGGACATGGAGGTGCTCAAGAGAGTCCAGAGAAGGGCAACGAAGCTGGTGAGGGGTCTGGAGAACAAGTCTTACGAGGAGCGGCTGAGGGAACTGGGGTTGTTTAGCCTGGAGAAGAGGAGGCTCAGGGGAGACCTCATCGCTCTCTATAGGTACCTTAAAGGAGGCTGTAGAGAGGTGGGGGTTGGTCTATTCTCCCACGTGCCTGGTGACAGGACGAGGGGGAATGGGCTAAAATTGCACCAGGGGAGGTTTAGGTTGGATATTAGGAAGAACTTCTTTACTGAAAGGGTTGTTAGGCATTGGAATAGGCTGCCCAGGGAAGTGGTTCAGTAACCATCCCTGGAGGCCTTTAAAAGATGTTTAGATGTAGCCCTTAGTGATATGGTTTAGTGGAGGACTTGTTAGTGTTCGGTCAGAGGTTGAACTAGGTGATCTTGGAGGTCTCTTCTAACCTAGATGATTCTGTGATTCTGCGACTAATTCCATGTAACCTTTCTGGAAGGTAGCATGGGGAATAAACAAGAGGAGTTAGAGATGTGTGCATAGCCTGAGGGCTATGACCTCATTGGCATTACAGAGACATGGTGGGATGGCTCACATGACTGGAGCGTTGAAATGGAAGGCTACAGGCTCCTTAGGGAGGACAGGCAGGGGAGAAGAAGAGGGGAAATTGCCCTTTATGTCAGTGAGCAGCTGGAGTGCATGGAGCTCTGCCTGGGGATGGATGAGGAGCTGACAGAGAGCTTATGGGTTGGGATTACAGGGAGGGCAGGGACATGTGACATTTTATGGTTGGACCAGATGCCCTTGGAGGTCTTTTCCAACCTTAACAATTCTATGATTGTGGAGGACTGCTACAGGCCACCTGATCAAGAAGGCCATGCAGATGAGGCCCTCTATAGGCAGCTAGAAGCAGCCTCATGTTCACAAGCCCTGGTCCTCATGGGGGATTTCAACCACCCTGGTATCTGCTGGAGGGACAGCACAGCAGGGAATAGGCTATCCAGAAGGTTCCTGGAATGAATTGATGATAACTTCCTTCGTCAAGTGATAGACGAGACAATGAGGAGAGGTGCAATGCTAGACCTTATTCATACCAACAAGGAGGAGCTGGTGTGGAATGTGAAGCTCAAAGACAGCCAAGGCTGCAGTGATTATGAAATGGTGCAGGATCCTGAAGGCAGTGAGGAAGGAGCACAGCAGCTCACTGCCCTGGACTTCAGGAGAGCAGACATTGGCCTCTTCAAGGATCTGCTTGGTAGAGTACCATGGGACAAAGCCCTGGAGGGAAGAGGGGCCCAAGAAAGCTGGTTACTATTCAAGGATCACCTCCTACAAGCTCAGGAGTGATGCATTGCAACAAAGAGGATGTCAAGCAAAAATACCAGGAGGCCTGTGTGGATGAACATGGAGCTGCTGGCCAAACTCGAGAAGAAAAAGGAGGCCTACAGAGGGTGGAAGCAAGGACAGATAGCCTGGGAGGGATACAGAGACATTGTCTGAGAAGCCGCGGATCAAATTAGGAAAGCTAAAGCCCTATTAGAATTAAATTTGGCCACGCACATCAAGGGCAACAAGAAAGGCTTCTGTAGGTATATCAGTGATAAAAGGAAAACTAGGGAAACTGTGGGCCCTCTATGAAAGGAAATGGGAGACCTGGATACCTGGGATAAAGAGAAGGCTGAGGTACTCAATGACTTTTTTTGCCTCAGTCTTCACTAGCAAGAGCTCTGGGAGAATGACGAACCACCCACTGTAGGAGAAGATCTAGTTCAAGACCATCTAAGGTATAAAGCCCATTGGACATGGTGAGATCCATCTGTGGTCCTGAGGGAACTGGCAGATGTAGTTGCTAAGCCACTACTCATCACATTTGAGAAGTCACGGCAGTCCAGGGAAATTCACAGTGGCTGGAAAAGGGGAAACATAACCCCCTTTTTAAAAAGGGAAAAAAGGAAGACCTGGGGAACTACAGGCCAGTTGGTCTCACCTCTGTGCCTGGCAAGATCATGGAGCAGATCCTCCTGGAAACTAGGCTAAGGCACATGGAAAATAAGGAGGTGACTGGTGACAGCCAACATGGCTTCACTAAGGGTGAATCGTGCCTGACAAATCTGGTGGCCTTCTATGATGGGGTTACAGCATTGGTGGATAGGGGAAGAGCAAATGGCATCATCTACCTGGACTTGCACAAAGCATCTGACACTGTTCCCCCATGGTATCCTTGTCTCTAAATTGGAGTGATACATATTTGATGGATGGACCACTTCGTGGGTGAGGAATTGGCTGGATGGTCGCACTCAAAGAGTTGAGGTCAACGGCTCAATGTCCAGGTAGAGATCAGTGATGAGTGGTGTTCCTCAGGGGTCAGTATTGGGATCGGTATTGTTTAATATCTTTGTTGGAGACATGGACAGAGGGATTGAGTGCACCCTCAGCAAGTTGCTGATGACACCAAGCTGTTTGGTGTGGTCAACAAGCTGGAGGGAAGGGATGCCATCCAGAGGGACCTGGACAGGCTTGAGAGGTGGGCCCATGCAAACCTCATGAAGTTCAACAAGGCCAAATACAAGGTCCTGCACCTGGGTCACAGCAATCCCAAGCACAAATACAGGCTGGGCTGTGAATGTATTGAGAGCAGCTCTCAGGAGAAGGACCTGGGGGTATCGGTTGATGAGAAGCTCAACAAAGAAGAAGCCAGCAATGTGCGCTTGCAGCCCAGAAAGCCAACTGCATTTTGGGCTGCATCAACAGAAGTGTGACCAGGAGGTCAAGGAAGGTGATTTTCCCTTTCTACTCTGTTCTCATGACACCCCGTTTGGAGTACTGCATTCAGCTGTGGGGCCCCCAGCACACAAATGGCATTGATCTTTAGAACAAGTCCAGAGGAGGGCCACAAAGATGATCAAAAGGCTGGAAATAAACTCTGAAATAAAAAGTATTGGCAAGATTGGCTGTTTTAGGAGCTGTTGAGTCCAGAGGAGGGTTAAGGGGCTAGAGCACCTCTCCTACGATGATCAAGGGTCTGGAGCACCTCTCCTACAAAGACAGGTTGAGGGAGTTGGGGATGTTCAGCCTGGAGAAGAGAAGGCTCTGGGGAGACCTTTTAGCAGCCTGACAGTACCTAAAGGGGACCTACAGGAAAGCTGGGGAGGGACTCTTTGTCAGGGAGCTGAGTGATAGGACAAGGGGTAATGGCTTTAAACTAAAAGAAGGTAGATCTAGGTTAGATGTAAGGAACAAATTCTTTACTCTGAGGGTGGTGAGATTGCCCAGAGAAGTTATGGATGCTCCATTGCTGCAAGTGTTTAAGGTCAGGCTGGATGGGGCTTTGAGCAACCTGATCTAGTGGAAGGTGTCCCTGCCCATGGCAGGAGGGTTGGAATTAGATGATCATTAAGGTCGCTTCCAACCCAAACTACTCTATGATTCTATGATCTTATGATCTACAGGTAAAAAGCCCAGAATACTCAATATCTGTAAGAGCCCCAGAAATGCACGTGTTCTTGCTACTGCAGTAATGCCAGTTTAATACAATGGAAGACTCAGTGCCCACTGGAGAAAATTATATCTCTTAGCAGAATCTATCAGTGCTGCAGAGGAGGAATTAGGCCATTCTACCTGATGTAAATCAGAGCAGCTCAGTGGAAAGGCGTAGCAACTGCTTTGATACAGCTCACTGCTTACTTTTTGCATTTAAGTGAAAAAATCCTATCAATCAAAGTAACGCAACACATCCAGCATAGAAATAAATCACATCCCTTCTCCAACTTGAAGATCTTTGCACTTTCACAAACCCAGTCCTTGCTAACTCACCTACCTGTTCTCCTCTATAGATAACGTATTCAGCATATGCAAGTCCATTCACACTTGGCCTGCCAATAACAGAATGGTGTCCTGGAGGGGCATGAGCCATTTTCATTGTACTGAACTGAAGGAAGGATTTCCCAAGGGTCACTCTACAGAAGAGCATTTGTCTAAAAAGAAACAAGAAAACACTGCATTAAAATATCTTACTGGGAGATGTATCCTTCCAGAGTGATTTCAGACTTTTACTTTGTTGCAATTAATTTCTCAAGTGTTTTTGTAGAAACTATTTTAGAAGCCAGTTCTAAGGCTGTATCATAAAAACTATTTCTTGACATGTAGAAAGGAAAACACACACTTTGTCTAGTCGTATGCAGGCTTGCTCTAGTTCATTTTCTATATAGCTGTTGCAAGAAGCTGAAATTCTGTGTTCAAACCAGTAGGATGAGGACAGGTGTGTCAAAGAGCACATTGACCTACTTCAGTACAAAATAAAACAAAGCTGTGATTAAGTCCTGTTCACCACCTCCAAAATTATCTGATCCACTTTGCACTGCTTTTTTCTTCTGAGAGTGCCTGGACTTTAATTGCTCTTTTTGCCTGAGTCTTCATTTCCAAAATTGGTATTTCAAGTCTCCTTCCTGAGCCGCAATTCACTTTGATTTACACTCACTTTGACCTTTCTGTGGGACTTGCTGCATTTACACCTTTTTTTTTTTTTTTTTTTTTCCCCGGCCTTGACAAATGGAAAGCTGCGTTTTTCCTGCCATGACCTAGCTCAAGTGGCTATTCTTCCCCTGCAATTCATCCTGTGTCAGGATCATAAAAAACCGGACAGCCAGAGTTACCTATAGGGAACCCTGCTGGAGACATACCTGTGGCAGATGTAACAGGACCTGTCTTTGTGTGTGGGACAGCCTGTGCCTCCCCCTATCCCGTACACATACTGGTTGCTTTTTGAGGAGTTCTCTGCAAAGTAAATTCCAGCTCCAAACATTCCTCCAATGTATGCATGTCTTTCATCAAATCCTTTATGAATTATTGCATTAATAAAAGGAGACCCTAGAATACACAAAAGGATGTGTTACCACACAATATTTGTTAAGTAGTAATACTGGACTCTATGTCAAGAGGAGCTTTTTCTGCCTCAAACAGACCATTAAATACCGGAAGGTGTACCCAGTCAGCTGGAAGGAGGCGATACCCAGCAGGATGCAGTGATGTGTGGGATTTACTGTTATATACCAAAATACCACATGTGACTCATGTCTTACTCATTTTACAGACCTCATTAAGTGACTTCCCCGCCCCACTTCAAATTTTAGCACAATTTATCTTGTCAATGCACATCTTCTCCATCAGTCAGTACTCACTAAGATGAGGCAAGTTTATCAGGACAATCATACACAAAAACAGTTTCCTGCACAGAATTATAGAAGGGTCTAGGGCAGGAGGACTCTCAGGCAGTTGTCATTTGCAGGCACTTCTAGATGCTTCTAGAGAACACGTTGCTCAAACTCATGGTTGGTTTTGATTCCTTTCCCAGACAGCGGCCTGGAGTGCCAGGGTAAAATGTTCTTTACTGTGTGGTGCTCCTCTCTTTTAGATGATACCATCTTTCTCTCAGCAATGTATCATCCTCCCAGTAGTTACCAGCAGCTTTAATGGAAATGACTGAGATACTGCTTTTGAAATATATATTTTTTTTTTGGTATGCAGTGTGCCTTTTGGGATTGCAGTAACCACACAGACTACCTCTACCACCCCTCACCCTTGCATTATTAATGTAGAAATACAATTACCGTACAGGATGGTAAACAGCCACATTAACATTGCCTGTTGGTTCTTGTATGTTTCTGCCTTTTTTTTTTCTTTTAATACCAGCACATACAAATAGATATCACTTCATTACCATGAAACAACATGCGCTCGTTGTGATGGTTGTGATTCTCCTCTGAGACCTCCTTCTGTCTGTGACAGAATCTCTCCCGCAACTTCTTATTCACGACTTTTTGGATCTGCAGTGGTACAACAGGTCTAAGCATACCATTTAAATGAAACGAAATACAGTTTCACAGAGTTTGCAGAAATTCTACAGGGAAACTCTCAGTAAGATACATGAACAGTATGAAAAAAACCCAACATCTGTTCTGCATATAAGGCTAAAATTTTAAACCCAAGTCAGCAACGCATGCTTAGATGTTCAATCTATTGTGAATTGCAGCTTAAGTTGTCAGGTTCAAGGAAGGCTTTTGGGCTTCACCCCTCAGAGCATGTAATACCACCAAGAACTACAGAACGCCTGCGATTCTTCCCTCCCTGCTTTGGCCTCTGTTGAACTGAGATAGCTTTTTGAGGCTGGCTGTCTGGTTTAGGTTTAATGTTCATGAAATGAAAACTCTTGAGGAAAAGAGAAGTGTGAATATTGGAAACTATATTTCAAGATGTTCAATTTATCTTGAAATATAGTTTGAGTCACATGCTCTAATATCACTGTGGTTTTTGTAAAGGACTGGGAGCAGGGTGGAAAGAGCTTGTTTCAAAGTCAGGATGTATGATCTCCTGTGCTAAGTTGCAAAAGCTCTGTACAAGCTCACTTTTCAAACAGCTATGTAGCAAGGATTTCCTGGAACTTGGGAGCTTTCTGTTCTGACTTCCCCTCACTTCCCCCCAAAGCACAGCAAAAAGAAAAAAAAAAAAAAAAAAGAAAAACGGAATCCAAGAGTGTACTTTCCCCTTCGAAAGCTTACACTCCATTTTCTGACATATCAGTGCTTGCAAACAGGTATTTTTCTAGTTGGCAGGGGCAAGGAAGGATGTGCTGTGATCCAAAGTAGCACAAGGATGATAGGAACTCTTAGTAAAAAGTCACATTCATCCTTTCCCCCTACCCCAAAACATACTTTAAAAAGGAAATAAAAGATAGCCTGGGAAAAGATCCGTGCTGCAAAGTCAAATACAGAAGTGATAGACTAAAATTAAATCAGGCTGTGAAACATAAGTCAGGTTCTTCAGCATTTTTATCTTCAGTATCATTTCCTCAGACTCCTTTAACAGCACAAGGACACTTCTTCCTCACTCCATGTGCCAAGCACACAATCAGTCATTTTAGTACTCGGTGCTTGCTTCAACTCTTTATCTGAATATTATATTAACAAAGAACTTCAAATATAAAAGGATGACCCAATTCTGTGTGCCTGCATAAGTTCCAACTTATTTTACTAAATAGAATTATGAGGCTTTGAAACTTACCCTGATGACATTGTACCTGTTGAAGATCCCGCCAGCATTTCCACCATCCCTGTGCTCCCGGATTGTGCTTTGCATCTACATAAATAAACATAACTGAATGTTTGGCACACAACACTTGCTAGCAAGGCAAAATAGTCATGCAGTATCTTAATATGTCACTGGCAGCAACAGACTATCTTGGTTGAAAACGAGCTAAAAGGTGTCAAAAAAAGACATCAATTTAAAACTGAGATACACCCTTATTTCTCAGGCAGTCAACACACTACACAATTCCACAATATTGTCTGAGAAGTTGGATGTTTCTATTAAAAAGATTGTATAATTGTAATCTAGATAGGAAAGAGAAGAATACTGGCACTTCCTATCAAAATCAGATACAAATGGAAACCTAATCTAAACCTCCTTTAGATTAGAAAACAATTAAAAAGTAATGCACATACAAGATGATCATTTTGAAGTAATACCAAATGTTTCTACTGTACAGTGTTCTACTGTTTATGTTCTAGTGTTAATATACATTGTTTCTAGTGTACATTCTGTATTTCTTAGTGGTAGGAAAAGGCTTGCAGTGTAAATTTTCTTATGTCAATAGCAGCTCCTGAGAATTTCAACAGTTTTAATTTTTTTTTCCAGAGGTATTTATAGCTACAGTGACAACCTTTAGTAACAACTCAAATAAACATCCCAATTTACTCTGGTAAACACATGACACTTTCTGCCAGACATGTTTACACTAAAAATCTGCACAGACTCCAGACTGCAGAGTTACTAATGAAAAATATTCCATGGTAAGATGGCAGCAACCCTGAGTATCCAGACTTTTTAAAAAAACTCCAAACTCTTCCGTGCTACAATGTAGGAACAGTACACATAAACAGTGAATGCACAATAAAACGTTTCCTTCAAACACAACTCTTCAGAAATTCTCTTTTGTGTTATGCTTTTTCTTTCAAAATGGTATCTGCTTTTACTTAAATAAAAGTGCGCGGGGGGGGGAGGGGGGGGAGATAAAATTATAGTCAACTCTCAATTATCCAAGAGATGTTTATCTGTGTTACAGATTAGGTAAACCACTGAGACAAGAGAAAAAAAGCTGATTCAGATGCAGACACAGCCTGAGCATAGAGAATTCCTACAAGCTTGTGAGGCCTTCATCTCCCACAGTCTTCACTCACGGCCTGCCTTTCTCTGGCAAACTGTGGAAACCTTAGCTATGAGATGACACCCAAAACACAACATGAACAAAGCAAAATTATGATAGCAGTAAGTGAGCAACCACACCGCTTATTAAAAAAAAAAGGCAAGAAACAGCAAAAAAAAATCCATAATCAGTATAAATTAAAACAAACAAACAAAAATGCTCTAAACTCCAAGTCAGATCTATGCAATTCACCAAAGCATATTTTATCACTTTCAACATGCTTTAGCTCTAAGGATTAGGTGAAGAGAAAAATTCCACCAAGAAAGATATTTGCAATACCTCCTCTTCAACGGACTGATACTCCTTGTCGTCAGGAGCAAGGTCAAGGAGAATGGTCCCCTGACTCACACAGTGGAAAGTTAAATAAGGATTGGTGCCTACAAAGAGAAGAAATTAGAGTAAAAATCAACAGGAGAAAACAATACTAGACTTCTTTCTATTCATCATCATCATTTTTCTGCTTATATAACCCCAGTATAGCAGGAAATGCAAAATAAGCATAAAGCAGAAACATAACCCTGAAAAGATAAAGCACTTTTGCTAGCAGCAAAAAAAACTAGTCTTAAAACAGAGAAGGAAAATGCACGTCTGATAACTAGATTTTCCTCTGTGCTTTCAAGAGAAGCACCTGAGAAGTGTGGGGCAGCAAAGAACTCCATCAAGCCCACGCTTCAGGATACAGCCAGCCTGTGGGGTAGGTATGTAGGGCAATTCAACCCAAAAGTTCCCTCCTCGGTCAAACAGGATCCCCGCAAATGGTCACAGCTTCCACAGCTCCCTCAGGGGTGTCCATTCTCTGGGAAGGCAAGCAGTCACTCCATCCTTTATCAACCCAATACACTCTTTATCTGTCACAAGCCACCAAACCATCAGGCTTATCAGCAAGTACATTTTTCCCAAACCCAGATTCTTTCACTTCCTGGTACTGACGCCTACATTTACAGAAGATGACTGCTGGAAGCCTGTTCTATGTTACAATTACACTAACAAGTGAAAACGTCATATTTACCTTGCTGGCCTCCTAGAAGTCTCTCCACACCTTTTATCAATTTGTGGCGGTGTCCATAGGCATTAATCCCTATTTCTTTAAGCTCCTCGTGTCCCATGTCTGCCAACACATCCAGGGTTATCTGGAAAGGTGAAAGACCACAAAAATCACCTGCCTGATTCCCAAGGCTAAAGACACATCAGTTCAGAAAACAGAGTGTATTCATGCTTCAACCAAGACAGTGTATATATATTATGTATATATATATATATGTATATTATGTTTTACTGCTCTCCTTATTGCTGCCACCTTCTGGCAAGCCTCTCCCTATCACAGGACCATACGCAGCAGCTACAGCCCAAATTTTTGTAGAACTTTAACTTCTCTTACAGCAATTAACAAGAGATGGTTTTCACAGGAGCTTGTTAAAAACATTTTTGCTTATGTAGAAACAGGATGCATGGAGGTGCTACGACAAGTCAAATCATGAGAATATTTCTGAAGCATTCAAGGTCTCACCTTCTTGTGTAGTTCAAAATTTTCACTACACATACAGAAACAAGTATTCTATATGTTTACTAATAAATGTTAAATGTGTTTCGCATCAGTATGCTATGGTGTATACTGTTACTGTGTGTATATATATTCACATGTGCATTAAGCCAGTGAGTCTGCCATGCTAAGTCATGCTCAAGTATTCCACTACTCTGGGAAATAGTGTTGTGAGGACAGGCATGACTATTCTGTTGTAATATACAACTACATCCACATGGTGTTAAATGTCAAGGTCATGGAGATTACTGGTGGAAGCAGAAAGGTAATAAAATGTGTTGTCAGATAAACTTTTTTTTTTTAAGTTAAAAAGAGCAGGAAATAATCACTAGGTGTAATACGTGTTTTTTATTGCTATAAAGCAATTCTGTGCCAAGGTGATTCTGTGAAACACAAAGATTTAACGTGAAGGAGATAACTGTATAAAGTCTGCTTCCAAATTTACACATTAAACTGGGATTGGAAGCTCAGCAGATAATGGGAACCCATACAACTTGGTTCAAAAGCAGGTAGATTGTCAGCACAACTGGACTTGCAGACATCAACACTACAAACTGAGTATCACTAATCCACAGGAAAGCAATTCAAGCAAGGAATTACAGCTACCCTGAGCATCTGTCCAATTGAGCAGAAACACCTCTAATGAGACTGCTGTAGAAAAGCCTTTGAAGACATTCATCACATGCACAACATTAAAAAAAATATACAGAAAACACACAGGTATTAGACAGTACCAGCACAGACCCAATATGGATATTTGGCTAGAGCCAAGTTGAGGTGCACACGAAGGTAGTGCAGTGCTTGGGATGATAAGCTTACTTTCACCAGAAAGAAAAACCTACAAGAGGAGCTAAACAGTTTCAAAATGATGAATCTGATTTACATTGTTAAATCTTATTAGCAGGGCAAGATCTTAAAAACAGGTTAGGAGTAAAGGAAGCAAAAGTAGGACAAAAGCAGCATGGCAAGAGAAAGGTGTGAAAAATAACAAAACAAACAGAATGCAGGTTGTTTTGAGGTTGGTTTGCTTCTGAAAAGAACCAGTTCCAAGCTGAAGCATAGGCCCTTTTCTTTAAACGTAAGAAAAAGTATTATAACAACATGTTCACTTTGGGGAGATACCTCTGTAAGATTTCATGGAAACATTTGGAGATTTTTCTGTAACACATTACATTTCAAATATTTGTTTCCTGACCCATCACGAAAGATTAGCAGCAGAGGCCTGAGAAAAAACACACCATCAAATCCAGTCTCCTGCACTTGTACCTTTCACTTCCACCAGTGTCCGTCCATCTTGTTCACACAAAAAATCTACTGAACTGTAACACATTAAATCTAAGAAACAGTACATAAGAATAGGCCTCAAATATCTTAAAGCAATGTAAGCTTGAGAAACTGGCAGTCATCACTTTTTTAAGAAAGTGAAAACTGCTGATACCTGAATCAAACAGCCTCAGAGATTTTCATCTCTACTTCATTGAAAAGCATTTGCCCATTCTTTTTAAATTAGGGACAAGGTTTATCAGCTTAGTCTATCTTTAAAACACAAAAAACACTTGCCACTTACCTGTTCTGTCTCAAAGATGTCCCGAAGGTGTTCAAGACCCAGGCTTTTCAGGAACTGGGTGATGTTCATGTCAAGACCAGAAACTGTAATAAGAAAAACAAGTCACTTTAGCCCAAGCGTCTGAATTTAAATAAACAAACAAATAAACCATCACTTTTTTCTTAAAATTCCAGTCTGATTTTTTGTACAATCAACTTTTCTATGTCAATAAGAAATAAATCACTTCCATCGTGTGAAACCTCTGTGCAAAGCTCATCACTATTCCCTCCACCAGAATGAAATATTAAAAAGCACAAATGATCTGTGGCAGAGGTACATATTGCAAGGAGAAGGAAAGGAAGACTGGGTGTATTTTTGCTATATGTAATCAGCCAGATCATGTATTCTAGATTACTAATCAAAAGGTTTAAAAAAGCCTTAATGAAATCCCCCAGCTTTCACAATCGTAATTCTGTCATCAAACTAATTTTCATTGGATTTTCTGGATAAAATCAACAACATACATCTGGGGACCTAATAAGATCTGCCTTTGTACTCAGACCTAATCACCAACAGCAAACAGATGACGTTCCTGAAGGAGCACACGAAAACAGAACAAGCATCAGACATTTTACAGCGTGGACAACAGTTCAGGCGGTGAAGTATTTTCTGGCCAATCAGAAATACTTTTCAGATAGAGCAAGAGCTGTTGTGAATCTAAACTACTGTACTTCTGGCAATGCAAAGTTGTCCAGCAGCAAATGCACCTTCTCCCTCCTTCCTTTCAGTTCCTGCCGCTCCATCGCCAGCATTTGATGTCCCTCCTACTGCTAGTTCTGCCAGTGGCCCAGTGAGGTTATCTATACTGCTGGCAGCAGAGAGGCAGGATGGTGTAGATGCCGGTGAGATCAGGGAGGCACTAACAACAGTAGCTTGAGGCTTAAAGCACGTAGGCAAAGCTTCTGGAGGCATCGCATCTATCAGCAAAGCTCGGATATCATCAGCCTGAAAAACACAAAATCATTCAACGTGAGGTGCTGTTATACCACAGGTCACTGACCTCTGCAAAGAGTTTGTTCTTCTTCTTTTTTTTTTTTTCAAATTGATCACTCTGTTCCCCCAGTTAAAAATAAAATTGCCAATTTTTGTAACATGGGAATTCATGGTTGCAAGAACATTCTGATTCATTGCTCAGACATGTGAATTGAGTTCTCCATTTCTAAATCTCTGTAAGAAAGTTCATCTAATTTCCCTTCTGACAGAGTGACTTCACAGGTGTTAAAGCCAGGAATAGCAATGCAGCAACTTCATCGGAAATCCTCTGCAACCTAGGCCATGCAATGCCACCTCAATTTCTCTGCTGGTCTCAATTACTAGTGGAGCATTTTGCACTGGATTGAAATTTCAATGGAAAAACTCCACCATTCCCATAGTATATTATAGCAATGCATTATTTGCTATAATAACCTCTTACAGTGTTTAAACAAACAAACAAACAAACAAAAGACAGGGGCTACAGGACAAGTATAAACCTGGCTAAAATTGGATTGCAAAATGTCTTTGTTGACTAAATTAAGCTGGACCCTCATTCTTCAAGAATTTCCTCTTTGCAGGTTCTCATAGAACATGATTAAGAATACCTTCACTTTCCCACAGAGAAATCAAATAGGTTTCCTGTATCTCTCGTCACAAAGCAGGTTTCCCAGAGCTCAGATTATTCTGGAGGATTTATCTTGAACTCTGCCTAAGTGAATCAACATCCTTTAAAAGATTCTTGCACCAGAACTGGCCACAGCATCCAGTTTGGTTGCAGTATCAATTCCATTAAGCATGTTTAAGCTGGGACATACATATTCACACAACCTTACTAGGCTTTCTAACCAGCTGCCACTGCCACCACTTTCAGGTGCCAGTTTTAGAAAAGGTTTGACAGCCACCCACTAATCTTAGGATGTTGTTTTGGACTTCTTCAAAAAAGAGAACTGAGGTAATATGCAGGCACTGAACATAACCATCCTCTAAATGACCCCATTCTGCCTCATCTCATTTTCCTTCTGGGTTCAAAGAAATAATTACAAACAGTACACAGACTGACTATCACTGGGGACATTTCAGATAGCTTTACTTCTGCCAATGAGAAGACAGATCCCAGGAGTGAATTTGAAAGCAGAGGGAAACCTTAAATCTCAAACCATGTTAAAGTCTCAGCTAAAGAAAACAGACTGGACCTGTGGGTAAAAGAAATCACAAACACACACATCCTGGAAATGTTCATTCCCTTCTACCTCAACACAGTGAAAACTGAGGACCACTGATGCCATGGAGGCACAGAAATACATTTAATATGCAGAGCAAATCTGCCAGAGTAGTCTGCAGCTAGCACTCCAACGAGAACTTACTGTAGCCAGGTCTAGTGGTGTCTGACCCTCTTGATTCTTCATGGTTGGATCTGCTCCATGAGCTAACAGCAGAGCACAAAGCTGCGTCCTTCCTTTTTGTGCTGCTTCATGCAGTGGTGTGAATGCCCACTTATCTGTTGCATTTACACATGTATTGTATTTGATCAATAACGCTGCAATATCCACATGCTAGAAAACACAAGAACACCTTAATCAACATGACACTGATAAAACATATGGGATCAAGCAAAGGCACAGAATTAAATTTGTGCCAAATCACCCAAAGTACATGCTAAGTAGTACATGCCAGCTGCAGGATCAGACCTGATACATTATCCAGCATAACATCTGTAGACTTAGCTTTCAAAACATTTGTAGAGATTTGAACTGGAAACATAAATTTATGGTGCTGCAACATTTGTGATACAACACTAGAAGCTCTAAACACCAATGTGTTATACTGCTGAGCCACCACGCAGATGTTTGCATGCAGAGCTTTATTGAACCGTCTTTCTTGCAGGACCTTGAACCCATCCAAGGCAACACAAACTTGTTCTTTCTCCAATCATATTTTGTGAGAGAAATGTAATTGATAAAACTCACTATGTTGTAAGGGGACAGCTATTTTACAGGCGCTATAAAAGTAATGATCTTACAACCTCACGCTTCCATCAATATCCATCTCTGAAGTTTCCTGTGTTGGAATAAGAAAATAGAAAACTGGAGAATATTTTTTTTTTCTCTCTTTGACCACTAAAATTACTTGTGGAATATAGCTTAGAAATAAAAAAGCAGGTAGTCAGAGTGAGTAGGTAGGAGCATGAAACATGCAACTTGTAAGCAGAAGCACAAATGCTTTTGCCAATGGATTTCATTCTCCCTCTCAACAGCAATTAAGTGCCTCTCAGCAGCTCTAGGAAAAAGCTTGCTTCTCTGAATAACTGTGGTTTGAAAAGACTGCCGACGTTATTTTTCCTGTCTTCCAGACTTTTAAAGCAATTGCTGTTCCTGTGTCTTCTCTGCCACATGACATGAAACCCTACTGAAGGACATGCTGAATGAAGCACCAGGTGGGAGAACTGAAGAGAAAATACTTTATGAGGAAAAGGTTTGGTCTGTGAAACCTGCCAGCAATGAACATCTGAAACCAGTTCTCTTCTCCTCTCTACCTCCCATTAGAGAGATCTGAGTGGGCTGATGACAGCTCAGAAGTGTGGGGCACCACAGGAAAAGCATACAGAAGAGCATCAAAACAGCCTCATTCACTTCTCCTACAAAAAGCAAGGCAACCAAATGAGATTGGCATTATGATTTTTTTTTATGACTGTCAGCTTGAATCAATCTAATATTGCCATGTGCCAGTAAGGAACATTTTACCTTCACTTAGAACATGTGCTTTGGTTTGCTGGGCTCTAAAAGAGCACAATCTTCACATCAGAATATATCTCTACATCTAAGCAATGTCCTGGGCATTTAGTACTTACGGTAGATGCTGATGAACAATATTGCTTGGTATTAGGACCCAGCAGTATAAAAGCATTCTGTATGGCATTTCTAAACCAGTATTTGGAACTTTTTGCTTTTTAGGACACTGGAAGCCCAGACTGACATAGAGAATCAATGCAAATGATGCAGGCTGTATTTTATCGATACATTCTGCTTAGAAACAAGGTGAACACTGCACTTCTTTTTTCCACGTGGCTCTCCAAAGAAAGTGAATTGTGGATCCATTAAGATCACCTCTACAACATTTTGCTCTTCTTGTGCCACAGCCATGAAGAAATGGAAAAGCATATCATTAGACCATCAAAACCACTGGTTTTTGAGCTTCATGTCCTCTCTCTAACCATAAGCATGCTCCTGGGATCTTCTCATGCACCATCTCTGTAGAACTGCTTGCAAGACGTTTCTTTCTCACCTCATCCACAGTTAACGTCTGTTTACAAGCAATCTATCAGGCACCTGTGCAAGTGGTACAGGTACAGATGGAGAAAGAGGGCCTGCCTCATCCATAATGGTTTGAATCACCTATTGCAGCCCCACTGTAGCAGATATGTGCCCCAGGGCAACAGTCATACTGCAAACTTGGTAGCAGCCTTTTAACAGTTCAGCATTGTCTATTTTGGAAGCTGACCCTCCTTCTATCATAGATTGATAGCACCCCTGGGTTGTGCTACACAGCAGCTTCCATGCTGTAGACTCATAGCCTGTCCTGCTTGGCAGTAGCTCCCTGCCAGAGACCAGCTGTAACAGACTTTCACTTCCCTGCCATCACCTGGATATGATCCCCTTTCCTTTCAGCACCAGCTTGAGATCTTACCTGTTTCAGCAGTCACCCCAAATTTAACGCTTTTCAATGCTTTACATCCGCTTGTTTGCATAAAGGTTACCTTCTAGCGATCTTTCCAAACTGCTAAACCTGAATCTGTACTGTTAGAAGGTAACCTAGTTAGATCTATAGGACTGCAAACGGGATTCACAATAGCAACTTAGCCCAACAAGTATTTGATGCCATCAGAGGCTGAATTTGTTCACAGCAAGACAACTGCAAAATAACCAGCTTTGAATATATTTTTTTATGAGTTCTCTGTTGGTCTGCGCACAAGCAAAAGTACCTGTACCTACCCCATAGGATGCTGCATTATGTAGGGGTATTAATCCTCCTTTGTCCTGGGCATTAACATCAGCACCATGCTCAAGAAGGTATTCAGCGACTTCCAAATTGTTGTAACCAGCTGCAGAAAGGACACAAGAAAAGAAACCGAGTATTAGGAGAGCTAAACCAAACAAAAATCTCCCTCCTTGGAGATCTTCAAAAGCCACCTGGACATGCTCCTGGACAACCTGCTCTAGGTGTTCCTGCTTGAGCAGAGAGGTTTGAGCAGATTACTTCCAGAGGTCCCTTCCAATCTTAATCATTCTCTGATTCTGTGAAAGCTGGTAAGTCACCCACCTGCAAGATGTAGCGGAGTTGAATTTCTTCCCTGGGTGTCTCTGCAATTGATATTTTCTTGAGTACACAGCTTCTGCACTCGTGCCAGGCACCCTTTCTTGGCAGCGTCAAGCAAAGCAGCATCTCCTCGCAGTAAGTCCTGGATATCTGTGTCTCCTTCTTTCACCAAATCTAGAGGAGTGTTCCCGTCTCGATTCTTTTTTGTTGGATCAGCTCCATGCTGCAAAGAGCAAAGTGGAATACTACTGTCACAACCATGAGCAGCACATGTAAGCATATCATTATTTTGTGGCACTGGATAGGAAGTGAGGGATTTTGCCAATCTGCCATTATGAAGTAGCAACTGCTTATGTTCGTATGTATACAGTTCTATACAATAAATTCAGGAGCTAAAGCCTAATGTGTTGGTCTGCAGCACACCTGTATGAATCTCAGGTCCACAGGCAGGAATGGGAGTGCTCTGTGAGAGCTGCCAATGTCCTTCTTGCAACTGAAGTAGCTTCAAGAACACACCCTGCATATAGTCATATCCCAATGCCACAAAAGATGCTAAAGAAAAGCTTCACACTGCAAATACCTGTTGGTATTTGCCCTGCTGGTAATACCTGCTGGTATTTTACCTGTTGGTATCAGCCCTGCCCTACTCCTTCAAACTGGTTTGCACGTGTGTTTCCTCAGTATGCCATCCTCACCTTGTGAAGTCAGGCCATGTCACTATATTTAGTGACACATTGCTATCGAAAGGCACTTGTTTGAGATAGTAAATAGAAAAATACTCATTTCTACACTTTCTGTTATGTAACAGCGCCATCTTAAGCAGTTTACAGGTCCTGCAAAGCAGTAAAGAGAACATTTAGGGGGGACAGTGAAGAAAGTGGATTTGGAAGACTGTTGGAGTATACCTGCACTAGTAGAACACGCCAACCAGTCACTGATAAGAACACCGTACTGGGTCACGGGGCAAGGAGGGGAAAAAACATGTACAGCATATGGCATGAGTCATGTCTATGTACAATTTTGTGGGAGGACAGCTCTGTTCTTGTTCACTGCCAGCAGCAGTGGGAAAAATAAATACAGATAAGGCAGGGGCTGGTGTTGTAGTTCTCTGTCTGGCTCCTTCAGAATAATCAAGCACAGTGGTCTATCCACCAGCAGCAAGTCTACCCTGCCATTTCTCACTGGTGATGCTGGCAAAGATGTGCTAATACGATCCACAGAGAATGACTGCGGATGAGGAGAGCAGAAGGAATCAACTGCCTTGTATTTACAAGGATTACAGCAATGTTCAGGGTGAAAAGGGTAAGCAGCAAGGGACAGAAAGGGACAGTATTGATTACACAGAACTCCACATTTCTAGTGCTTTTGGGAAAAGAACTTTTTTTTTCCACAAAACCTTTTAAAAACTGCAATAACTTCTCCCAGATTCAAGCTTAGATCCCTTAATTTTAAATACATCAAAAATGGAACTATTGAGATACTTTCCAGAATAAATATCTAAGTGAAGACGTAGTATCTTCTCAGACTCCTTCAAAGGCAAAGATGCAAACGAAGGCGTTATTTTAAAGCAAGGTGTTGAAAAAGAAAGTCTGTCCAGAAATGTCTGTATGTTATTGTTTCATTCTTTAAGCAACACAGGACAGAAAGAGCACAAGTCAGGAGAAGTCAACCTGAACATCCACAGCTCAGCAGAACCGACAGCACTGCCAGCTGGCATGAGACACACAGCAATAAAAGCCCTGAGTAAACTGCAGTGTAAGCATGAACACCCAGAGCCTTTACAAAACTGTGTCATCTTAAGGGCACATTAGCTCTCGTGCAAGAGTGATTTCTAAAAGCAGTATTTCACCATTTCTTTATTTCCTGTGTACATTCATTCGAGACCCTTCAAGGTGAACATAAAAGATGGCTATGTTCCCAATGAAATGGTATGAAAACTCCAGAGACCTCCAGTGCCTATGAAGCAACACTATGCTTGACAGATTATGAATGCTCCTATAGCTTGAGCTAACTTTGGTGTTCAGGTGGTACTACCAGGGCCATCACTGTGCCTACTCCATAGGTATTTCTGAATACCTTCTGGTTTCCACTGCAGATGTGTTTCACACTGATGTGCTTTCCCTCCAAATGTTTTTTGGGTAATCAAATGAATTAATTGATGAGATGGGTGAGAAATAGTGGGTCTCTGCAGCAGTAAAAGAAAAAGCAGTGCAAGGGGAAGAACCTTTTAAGACTACCCATATTCTTATTCATATTTTAAATGCTGAACTTCAGAGAGAAATGAAATCACAGGGCTAAACCAGGCAAGAGCATTGGTAAGAAAACCCCCTCTAGAACCTTCTTTTACCATCTCAAGATAGGTTACGACCTTATGTTAAAAAATCTCTCAAATTCATGGGAACATGTTCGCATTATCTCATGTGTTTTACAGCTTCTGCTGATTACAATGAATCCACAGTACATTAATCTTCATTTCCTCCAGAAGCTTGACAGATTATACATTAACAATTTAAAATCTTTTATATGTCAAGCACCACGTAAAACCCACCTTCATTTATTGCTACGTAACACACTCTTGCATAACTATTTACAAAGTTTCACTTAAATGCATGAACTGTTCCAGAAAGGGACAAATAGGGTAAGGGTTTGTGTATTTTTTTTAAACAAATTCATTTTTTTCCAGTTTGAGAGTCTTGTCATACTTTGCTAATAGTAGCAGCAAGCCATGCTAGAGCAAGTTAATAAACCTTCTAGAAAAAGTAACCATTCTGATGATTCTTTGTAAGTGAACAGACATTGCACAAACTATCTGACAATTGTACAATGAAAATACTGAAAGAACCATAAAGAACTCACTGAATGCAATTAACTTTGATTCTGATCTCCAGCAAAAAACAAAACATACACACATTTAAAGACATATTTGAGAACTCCAGATCACATACTTTTAATAGCAGTTTGCAGATTTCATATTTTCCTTTTGCAGCTGCTTCATGTAGAGGAGTGAATTTCCACAGGTCTGCTACATTGACAGAAGCACCATGCCTCACTAAGAGTTCAGCCACTTCGTAGTGTCCATAAGAACAGGCATTATGCAGGGGTACTAAGCCACTAATCAAAGAGAAAGTTTTTTTAATAGCTACAGACAATAAAATCCAACATGCAATCATACAAAATTTCAATAGATAAAATACCCACTCCCACTGGACAGTAATCTGCATCTTTCAGTCTCCAATTTTCATGGCTTTATTTCCTTGCTATTAAAATATCAATGAAATGAACATAATCATCCTTCTTCACATCCCATACAGGAGACTTCTAAATGCTTAACAAGCACCGATGTTGCTAGCGCTACAAGCAACTTCAATGCTGTTAACAGCAGCAAAAAAACTAAATTGCAAGAATCATTACATTCTGATTTTGAATATTAGAGTGTAAATTTCAGAAGAAGTATACAGCTATACAACAGATTTGAAGTACAGTTATTAGTACTATATTAGCACAGCTGATATCACAGAAAGATGCCCAAATATTACTTTCAAGGGAGAGCCTAAAAATTCAGTATTGGAAATGTTTTAGCCTGCCCTGAAGCCCAACATATTGGAATGAAAGATCAAACACAATCACACTATTCTACATGATCAATTTGTGAATAATGAAAAAAGTGTAGATGATTTATCTTGTTTAACTGAATAAATAACTAGTTAATAATAAAAGCTAACTAACAGAATTAGATAAACGACCCTGGTATTTTATCTCAGGCAATTCAAAACTAATTTATCACCTGAAATAACTGAGAGGATGCTTTTAAGCACAGCAAAAGTCTCTGAAATGGACAAAAGGGGGAAGAGAAGGATCAAGGATTACATCGGCCAGATATGTGCTTGACTGTGGCTTTCCCAGAAAGTTAAATGTAACTTTAACAGTCCACAGTCTCCCTACAACGAACTTCAGGAACAATGAGGAATAAGAAGAAAAAAAGAAAACTTTTCAAGAGAAAAAAATATGATGGTTGCTGAAATCTGAACCCAAATGAACAGAGGGGGTAGAAATCTCACACTAACTGAAAACATTGGAGCACATAATGGAATGAAAATGTACCCTTTATCTTTGGCATGCACATCTGCCCCATGATGCAACAGATACTCCACCACTGATACACGGTTATATCCTGCAGCAAAGTGCAGTGGTGTCGAATGACGGCCTTCCAAATCTCTACAATTCACATTCTGAGGGCTGCAAAGTTGCTGGAAGACAAAAGAAGAAACCAACATCTACTACCGAACTAAAAAAGAAACAAAACAAAGCAAAACACCAAACCAAAAACACAAAAAAAAACACACAAAAAAACCAAAGTAACTAGAAAATACACAAAAAGAACTAGCCCCCATCAAATACCCTAACAGAAAATTTGGTCCATTTATCTGTATATACCATTTTTTAGAAGTTAAGTTTCAGGAAATTTCTTTCCATATAAACAGAACTAAAAATAGAGCTTCTCTAAATGTATGGCTGAAAGTACTTTTCTAACAAATAGGTCTGAAATGATGGAAGCAGTATGAAGACATTCGTAACATATTAGAAGGGTAAAAATGAATTATCAAGTGCCAGATAAGTTTCTCCAGACAAGCCATGTAAGCCCATGTAAGTTTCTCCAGACAAGCCACCATTTCCATCTCATGCTGTCTTCATAAAACTAGAAATATTGAATTTGACAGTCAAAAGAGCTGCTGGTGCTCAAAACAGGTGCTGTTTGGATATTAATGTGTATTAATATTGATGCATTGAAGTTCAAGGTGAGACTGTGTGCAGAATGGTCTATCTGCAGGCTATTTTGCCCATTGATCAAGTATGAAAGATAAGATCAAACCTTCCTGTGACGCTGGCATTCCATGGCATGACTGTTAATCTTCTTCAGATAAGGATGGCTTAAAACATTAAGTCTGTTACCTGCTAACTTGTTTGCTTGCCTTGTGATTGAATCACACACCTAAGGCTTGTTTCTACTAAATCGTGATTCTCAGGCTCACAGGGTCCTTATCAAGGAATTATGGCTGCATGAGTGATAATTCTCAGAGAATTCACAACTCAGAGAAACACCTCAGCACATCTCAATGCCCAGCTTATCAGAAAAAATATTAAGAGATCTTCCTTCACATTTTTTATGATTTATCATCCACTGGGCACGACGTCCACAACCCTTGTCACAGAGGCTTTCATGAGCCTTGCACAACAATAAAATGAAAAATTAATAGGAGTTGCTCAAACCTACCTTCACAGTTTCCAAATCTCCAGCTTTGGATGCTTCTAACAACCGATAATCCACGTCAGAAGTACGCACAGGTGTACTTTCTACATACAGAAAAAGATGTTTTAGGGTTATTAAGTTATATTAACTTGTGCTCAATTTTTTCAAGCTAGGAAGACGTCTGCTGGCATCTGTAAAAATGCTACAGGAGTAGTGAAGTTCAAGTTCATATTGCCTAAATAGCTGAATAAGGAGCCTTAGTTTCAGTGTAAACCAGTCAGATTTAGGCTCTAAAGCTGACATCATTCTGTCAAATGGAATTTCAATGTGTTGCTAATCCCATGTATGGTAAGAATGACATTTCTGCATTCAAAAAGCTGATGTGTTCACTGGGACGGATTCAAAGTTTTGATGGAGTTCAAAAGCACCTTCTCATCTACTTCAGCAAACTGCAAGAGGCCCCACTGCACACCCAGAATTAAACGTGCTCATTTCAGCACCTGAATTAATACCTTCGCACTCTGTACTTGCTACGAAGCTGGTGAGGGGCCTGGAACCAAAGACCAGAAATTCTCTTTAGGAAGTGGTTACGCTGTTAGAAAAAATCCCCGAACTGTTAACCCTGGGATCTTTTATAAGAGAACTATAAACATCATACCCTCTAATTACTGATCGCATAAATACTTAGGTTGTTTTTATATCTGATGCAAGTGCCTTTATCTCACAGGACCCTGTTCCCACTCTGGAAAACACAAGTAACATTCTGCTTTTGACTGCTAAAGTATGGAGTACCCAAAGGGTAGCTGATGAGAGGAAAAAGGGTTCTCATGTTTGTCAATATTTTAGTTTCCTTGGAACTTGTTATTAAAAAAAATTAAAAAAATGACCTGACTTCCTTTAATACTCCCATACAACAGCATGATATAAATCCACAAAATATTTTATCCCCATTTTGCACAAAATCTTTGAATTGAGCAGCTGTGAGTTTGTTTCCTAAAAAAGCATCACACAGAACAACGTAGATGTGTGCATAGAATGGCAGAAGGGAGGGATGAACAAACTATATTAAGTCTCTTGCATGGAAAAAGAAATAAGATCCACAGCTTTAAAAGAAAGGGAGAAGCTGAAGTTCAAGTATCCAAGCCTTAATTTTTACCTACCACTTAGTATCTGTTGCACTGCTTCGTTTCCCATCTGTGCTGCTGTGAAGCCTTGTAAAGAGATGATGGAGGGATCAGAGCCATAATTCAGCAGGAGCCGGCAGGTTTGCAAGTGACCTGCTAAAGCAGCCCTGTGCAATGCTGTTTGACCAAGTGTGTCCAGTGCATTCATCTGAAAAATCAGCAACAATATAAAACATTATTAGAATTAAAAGCCTGCACCTGTCCATGCCCTTAATAAGAAGAGCAGTAACAGGAACTTCTTGGCACACAAGTTTATCTGTGCTGCAACTAAACGCAACCAAATGACAAAACATTTTACAAAACATTTGACAATGACAAACATAAATACTCCAATGCAAAGATAATTTTCTGCAGATGCTTTCTTGTCTTTTAAAAAAACAGGTTATTTGTTTGCATGGCTATTACAAAACACAGGATTCCCAAAACCATACTTGAAATAGCGATCAAGCTCTTGACAAATTTGACAAAGATTAACCTTGTGCAAAAACAACTCTCACAGAAGACGAGAAAGAGGTAAATAATTAACTAAACAATTCAAAGATCATCCACCTTTGAAGATACTATCATCTGTCATCCTCAGAAGACGAATTAACACTCACTACCAAGAATTAAAACAAAGATATCAGATTAAGAATTCTAAGGGTGTGGGGGAGAGGGGTGGTGAAAGAAGATGTATACACAGTCCGTTGTTTGTAATTTTACAGAAATATTAAGTTAAAGTGGATAGAAATCTATCCAATATAAGAGTATATAAGCAGACAAAATGGAGTAATAATAATGGAAACCTATCTATCAAGATCTAACAGAGAATCTAAATAACTGGCAGCATTGCCATGGGCTCAGTATCAGAGAAAGGAAGAGAATAATAGTTTTAAGAAGAAGGAAAAAAATATATAGAAAATAACCTTTCAAGAAGATACTTTGTACCTAGCAACCATTCATGACAAACTTAAATGCAGATGTCCAACAGCTTTTTTTCCTTTTTTTTTTTTTAATCACTATGAAGTATAGAACTACTCTGTATTCTCTGCAGTAACTGAGAACCTGTTATCTGTTTCCAAGCTTACAGACTGCAGGCTGTGAACTGCATGCATAATAGACTCTGTCACTGTAAAAAACAACGTTTTTACCTTTTACCTTCTCAAAATCTTTGTGATGGCAGCAGTCAAGGGTTTTTCTAGGTTTTCTCACCTAAAATGCAGCCTGCAAATTCTACTACCTTTCCATGAAAGACAGTGAAAAAACATTCTGGTTAAGACTGTATTTCCATGAAATTAAATCTGGGGGGAGGCAACTACATAGCTAATATCTATTACCTGAGAGTGTTAAAAATATATAAATACCTGCAATACAGCAATATCAAGCCATAGGAAATAACAAAGAGCTACCACATAAATAAAGTGGTCTGTGATTTGATATTGTCTGAAAATCTTTTATACCTCTGAACAATTCCACAGGCTGGTGAGGTAGGAATTTCTTAGATCACAAACCCCTCTCACAGTGAGATTGATTAGGAGAACAGTTCTGCTTTCCTCTGACCATGCTCAGCTCATGACACTCTCATGGGATTCCCCTAAAAGTTTTGTTTTAAATAAAAACTCTTTGCTTAGCAAGACACCCACACCATACCAACTGTGACCTGGGAAAATGTTAATATTGTCTTATGCAGGTCTCCTTTCACCTCCAAATAACTATCTTTGCCAACAATCAACTCTTGGGGCAGAAAAACTGCAGCCACTTGAAGACATGCCTGTTCACTTCTGGGACAAAGAGGGCTGCAGCTGACCAAGAGGAATGCAGACACCAAACTAAGTTGTTCTTTCCCTCAGGAAAGAGAATTAGACTTTGCAGGGCAATTTCAATGGTAGTACCTCCACTTTGATGCAGATCTGCTCTCACCAATCATGCAGCACTTGTCTAAAATGAACCCAAGAATGTATTGCACTAAGGCTGAATGCAGCAGGATTTATTTCCAATGAAAATCAATTTGAATATTTAAAACAACCTGACAATCAGGAGATGCCAATATAAATCTAATTCCTGAAAGAAATACAAATAGAGATTAAACTCTCCTTAAAATCATACCTGTTAAGACATCTGTCTGGATTAACAACTGTTCAATACTAGGTCTAAAAACATACACCCTTTCAAATTCAAAGTTAAAGTTTAAATTCTGACAAAATATCAAATATCCAAGCTGCACTGCCTTACTGCATGCTGAGAAGACAAATCATTCAAGCTGCACTAAGTAAACAAATGAGAAATATTCAACTGGTCCTCCTTATAAGCAGCCTGAAATGAAAAGGTTGTAGATCTTAATTACTTTACAGGCAAATCTGCAAGGAGTTAAAAATAACAGATTTGACGGCTTTTATTCCACATCACACCGTCTCTGTATCTGGTTTCTTCACCTTTTAGTATATAAACAGTCAGTCCATTACTCAAACTAAAACATAAAAGCAGAACACAGTTCTCAAATTAAAAGTGTGTTAAAGTAAGGCTTTTCATGGACAGATACCACCCTATATGGCATTTCCCATGCACAATCCCTTCTGTTACTTCATTTTCCTCATCCTGGATATATATTCAGTCGAGAAATCAAAATGGTCATGTATCATGAGACACTGAAGAGAATTTTCCTCCCTGCAATGCTGCTGTCTCAAAGAGCTACAGCGATATTCACAGAGTAGAATCACACAGTCGCTAGGTTGGAAGACATCTAAGATCATCAAGTCCAACCGTTAACCCAGTGCTGCCAAGCCTACCGCTAAACCACGTCCCTAAGCACCACAGCTACACGTTTTTTAAAAACGTCCAGGGATGGTGACTCAACCCAGAGCAGCCTGTTCCAATGCTTCACAATCCTGGCAGTGAAGAATTATTTTTTTTCTAATTTCAAACCTAAACCTTCCCTGGTGCAACTTGAGGCCATTTCCTCTTGTCCTGTCACTTGGTGCTCGGGAGACCAATCCCCCACCCTGCTACGACCTCCTTTGAGGTAGTTGTAGGTAACAAAAAGGTCTCCTCCAAGCCTCCTTTTCTCTAGGCTAAACAACCCCAGTTCCCTCAGCTGTTCCTCTAAGACCTGTTCTCTGGACCCTGCACCAGCTTCATTGCCCTTCTCTGCGCACGCTCGAGCACCTCGATGTCCTTCTTGTAGTGAGGGGCCCAAAGCTGAATACAGTACTCGAGGTGTGGCCTCACCAGAGCTGAGTACAAGGGGACAATCACTTCCCTGGTCCTGCTGGCCACACCATTTCTGATACAAGCCAGGATGCTGTTTGACTTTCTTGGCCACCTGAGCACACTAATGGCTCGTATTCAGCTGGCTATTGACCAACACCCCAGGTCCTTTTCTGCTAGTCAGCTTTCCAGCCACTCTTCCCACGGCCTGTGGTATTGCATTGGGTTGTTGTGCCCCAAGTGCAGGACCTGGCATTAGCATTGTTGAACCTCATACAGTTGGCCTTGGCGCATCAATCCGACCTATCCAGATCTCTCTGCAGAGCCTTCCTACCCTCAAGCAGATCAGCACTCCCACCCAACTTGGTGTCATCTGCAGACTTACTGAGGGTGCGCTCGATCCCTTCATCCAAGATCATTAATAAAGATACTGAATAGAACTGGGGCCAGTACTGAGCCCTGGAGGATACCACTTTTGACTGTTTGCCATCTGGATTTAGCTCTGTTCACCACAACTCCTTGGGCCCAGCCACTCAAACAGTTCTTCACCCAGCAAAGCGCATGTCTGTCTAAGCCATGAGCAGCCAGTTTCTTGAGGAGAATGCTGTGGGAAACGGTGTCAAAAGCTTTACTAAAGTCTAGGTAGACAAAATCCACAGCCTCTCCCTCATCCACTAAGTGGGTCACCTTGTCATATAAGGAGATCAGGTTAGCTAAGCGGGACCTGCCTTTCATAAACCCATGCTGACCAGGCCTGATCACCTGGTTGTCCTGTGTCTGCCCTGTGATGGCACTCAAGATGATCTGCTCCATAACCTTTCCCTGGCACCAAAGTCAGACTGGCAGGCCTTTAGTTCCCTGGGTCCTCCTTCTGGCCCTTCTTGTAGATGAGTGTCACATTTGCTAGCTTCCAGTCAACTGGGACCTCCCCATATAGCCAGGACTGCTGGTAAATGATGGAAAGTGTCTTGGTGAGCACCCTCTGTACCCTTGTGTGGATCGCATCTGGTCCCACAGACTTGCCTTCATTTATGTGGTGTAGCAGGTCACTAACCACTTCCTCTCACATTATGGGGTCTTCATTCTGTTCCCTGCCCCTATATTCCAAGTCAGGGGGCTGGGCGCTCAGAGAACAACTGGTCTTACTATTAAAGACTGAAGCAAAGAAAGCATTAAGCAACTCAACCTTTTCTTCATCCTTTGTCACTATGTTTCACCTCACATCCAATACAGGATGGAGATTTCCTTAGTTTTCCTTTTGTTGCTAACCCCCCTATTTGCTTTTCCAAGAATCAAAAACTCTTATTAATTTGTGATCACTATGCCCAAGACAACCATCAACCTTCACATCTAACACAAGCCCTTCTATGTTTGCAAGCAAAAGGTCCAGAGAGGTGCCTTCCCCAGTTGGCTCACTCAGCAGCTGTGTCAGGAAATTATCTTCCACACATTTCAGAAGCCTCCTAAATTTTCCTCTCTGCTATATTGTACTTCAAACAGACATCTGGTAAGTTGAAGTCCCCCACGAGAACAAGATCTAGCAATTGTGATACTTCTTCCAGCTGCTTATAGAATATTTCATCTGCCTCTTCATCCTGCTTGGATAGTCCCTAACAGACATCCACCATGGCATCTGCCATGTTGGCCTTCCCCCTGACTGGGAATCAGAGGTCTGTCCTGGGACCAGTGCTGTTTAATATTTTTATCAATGACATAGACAGTGGGATTGAATGCACCCTCAGCAAGTTTGAAATCTTGGAAGGAAATCATGGAATAATTTACGTTGGAAGAGACCCTTAAGACCATCAGGTCCAACCATCAAATTAATACTATCAAGTCTACCACTAAACTATGTCCCTGAGCAGCACGTTCACAATTATATTATACAGTGAGGTTATTCAAAAACATTTGATTCTGTTGCATGGGTCTAGGTAGATGGCAAATATTTCCAGAGTCAGGGTCTTGAAACTTGCTACTCCAACACACAGAAATAATTATATTATGTAAAGATCCATAAAGCTAGATCCTTCTAGCAGAGCAGAATGAAGCCATTTCTGCTACCAACATAGAGACAGACTCTATCTTCTGTCATGCAAACATAACTTTAAAGCAGCTTGTTCTCTCTTGGAGAAGAATGGTTTCAACAGTAACTTTTAGAAATACAATAAACCAAATAGCATCCATGACATTTCTACATTTGCCCAAGATATTAGTGAACTTGCATTCTTGCAGGTCCTTTTTTTTTATTATTTTTTATTTTTACAACAATCATTCCAGTTTAGAAGACTTTAATCCCTGTTTTCTGTACCACTAGAAAGCCCGATGTCTTTCTGAACATATTAATTTTCCCATGTATCTGTAAGTTCAGGCAAGGAGCTGGCTGTAAGATATATCCAACCATCCAGCAATATAACAAAACAGGATGGAAGCCACTTTTTCATTAGTTCACCACCTTAATTTTTTTTTTTTTTTTTTAAACAAAGCACCACCTTCAAAGATACTGTCATGGCACTTGAAGATTCATTAAAAATGAGTAATCTAAACACCTAAAGCCTATATTCAGTTACTTGGAGAGAAGACTTAATTTTTAAATGGGGTTCCTGAATATCCTGTAATGATTTAGGATAAACACCCTTCATGGTTAACATGAGAAGCACAAGACATACATAAGAAAACGCAACAACTATCACAAAAACTAAAACTGTATTTAACCAATATAACATTCCCTCTTGCCTTCTGCCATAAATTACATGCATTTAAGCATATTTACCTTTGCTCCATGTTTATGCAGAACTTCCATGACATCGTTATGGGCTTTCTCAGCTGCAACATGCAAAGGTGTCATGAAACTAGACAAAAAAAAAAAAAAGATATTAGTTTTATGCTCCTGGTATGACTGAGTCCTTTGAAAAAAGTTGAAAATTTCAGAAACCTACTCTTTGTTTTTCTCATTAACATTCGCTCCTTTCCTGAGCAATAATTCTGTAACTTGCTTCCGCTTGGGATGCACAGCAGCCACAGCACAGTGCTGCAAAAAAGTAAATATAAAGTACTATTTCAACTACACAGATGAAAAAGAGCTTTGAGATCAAAGACTTCATCTCTTAATTATTCTGCTAAACATCAGACTACAGAATTTACAAACAAAACATATCATATTTCTTCCTGAACATTTAACATACCAAACAAAATACGAGCAAGTGAATAATGTTAAATTATTCTCATCAGAAAAAAACAATTTTCATTTTACTGCTATTTGTCACCGAAAAAGCAGTAAATTCCCGAATGCATTAACAAGATATCAGGACAAGTATAGCATGCAATACCCAAAGGAGGTTAAGGGAAAGGGCTTTAAACATCTTAGCCTTCTTCAGAGGGATACCAAAGGGTTCCATTAAGATTCCACTGCTTTATTTTATCAAGCCTTTGAAAATTGTTTCTTCTTCTGTTTCAGTGTGTACTGAACATGCTTAACCTAACAGCAAGTCTGTTATGCAGCCAGTTACAAATTATGTAACAAATATGCAAAAAGCTCTTGGAATAGTTCCATATAATGAATATAAGAATATGGAAAAAAGGCTCTATATGGAACATATCAGAATATGTTCCATACAGAGCTTTTCAACCCCAGCAAAAACCTAACTGGTCAACAATAAAATAGGCTAATGGGGGAAAAAAGCAGAAGAGAAGTGAAATATGGACAGGTATGCTCTGGCCAGAAGGTTTCTGTGATCTACGAGGAAAAAAGAAAAAAAAAGTGCTAAAAATTATATGGTGTTATTTCTGTAATGGTGAAATATTTTTAATATATAAAGTGTTTGATAGCAAATCCTCTATCTCAGATGATGAATACATTTTCATAATGTAGAAATAAACCCACTGAACTAGCACTACCATCACATTTATTGTAAAAGACGAGGATTGACTTTATAATCTCACCAGTGCAGTCTCATGTGACTGTGGCTGCTTAAAATTGATGATCTCCAAAGCAAGTGTCTTTTTCACTTTGGCTAGATCTGCCTCTCTTGCTGCTTGCAGTAAAGAATGTCCTTTGAATTCATCTATTGGAGAAAGAGATGCATTGAATATTCAGTAACAAGTTACCTTTACAGATGTTACTTGAGAAAGGTACCTATAACCAGTTAAGAGGTAATAAGAGTTATTTCTGTACATCTTCAGATAGTGGCTTACCTGGTATGCATAGTAACATGAAAAGAACATGGTTTCCTGAAACCAAAAGGGTATTCCAAAGAAGCAGTGCAGTGACTCCCTGAGTAAAATTCTTAGTTTTTCTCCGTCTTATCCCCCACCCACTTCATATTAAATGCATATGTGACCTCTCAATTATCTATGTATGTGTTCAAGCAAGCACACAGCTACTGCAGGTTTTTTTTCTGCAGAAAAAAAAAGCATTACAGTTGGTTTTCCAAAATGCTACTGTATTTACAACTACAAGTAATTCAAGGTAAAGACTGAACATATTGTTTAAACACAACCGTTAAACTATTGGTGTTAAAGAAAGTTAGCCAGCTAAGCATTTGAAGCCAGTCTGCTCCGAAGATTTTGATAGTAGTTATATCTTTGCAAATGCAGAGAGGTAATTTTGTTATTTTCTGTGCCACACCTTGATCATTTCAGGAACTAGTCCATTTTAGTTAAAAAGTATTTTCAACTTGAAAAAGATGAAAAGTGTTTACCATAAAATGTACAAATGTGAGATAGGCTATCAAGGATGAGGTCTGAACTTGGGAATGAGAAACAAGAAGATGGATAAGCCCATCCCCATCCAGAAACTAAAAATACAGAAATAAAACAAAGTTTAAATATATTTTTGCTTTTTAGTTTAAAAAATGGTAAATTAACTTGCTTAAAGCCAGAAGCACAATGTCCTAAGCCAGCCTGGAACAGAGTAGAGAAGTAGCTGGAAAATATTAACCCCCTCCTCTTTTGTCCTAGAGGAAAGCTTTCTGCTGCACATGTTTTCATTTCTGTGTTATCACCTTCACAGAATAGTGACAAACAACAACCTGTGATTTTGAGCAGTGCAAGATCACATTCTTAGTCTGCCAGGGGATTCTGCTATATTCAACAGACAAAACCAAAAGCTTACAATTGAGGCAATGTATAAGCGAGTTCAGAATTTATACTTTGGGAAGATGTTTTCTGCAACTTCATTATGTTTTGTTTCTATACTTGTCTCATTTAACTATCTTTACAGTTTATAACAACGAGAAAACAAACCCCCAAAAGAGGGCAAATAAAGGCAGACAAATTTCAATTGGAGCTGAGGCTTTTTTTTTTTTTGTAAACAGCATTAGGACTGCAAACACTACAAAAAAAAAAAGGTGCTGGAATTTCCATCTCTTCAAGCTTGCACATCGAAGCTATATGTCTTCTAGAAGTCACTCTAGCCTGTTCACGTAGAGGCTCCTATGTGACTTGATTAGACTTTTAGCATAAAAATCACCCACAGTCACTGATTCAGCAGTGCCTCCTTGCCTTACACATTTTAAATCTGAAAAAAAAAAGTAGACATCATCATGAATGGCCTATCAGAGTTATCTACTTACTTAAAGTGAGGAGCACGTCTGTATTTCTTCTGCTGCTCTGCATCTATCCTTGCTTTATGAAGAAGCTGCCTTGAAAGGAAAGCATCCCTTTATATTAACCAACAACTGTTTTAAGTCTGAAAACACTTACAGGTCAGCCTCTCTCTCAGTTCAGGTGTTGGAGCCATATCGACTGCGCTCTTGCCATGGCAGTTGACTAATGTGGGATCCGCACCATGACTCAGCAAGAGGGAACAGACTTCTACACGGTTCTTGGAAGCAGCCTCATGCAAGGGTGTAAATTGCCAGAGGTCCATAGCATTAACACAGGCACCATGCTAGCACAGGAAAAAAAGCCTTTTATTAGTAGGAAATCACCCTCAACAACAAAAAAAAAGCACATGAATTTTCATTTCATTACAAAAACTAGTTTTGTTCTTTCATATATGAATACACACACAAAAGTGAATTATAAAAATACCTATACACATAAAAAAAAACATGAATCCTCAACAAAATGGGAATTTCTATATGAACTAATTTTTAAGTACAGCAGATTTTTCCAGAGTGGGGAAAAAAAAAAAAAAAGAAACTCTACTATCTCTCTAAAGAAATAAGGTAGGGAAAAAACACATAGATCTGAAGTCGTAGGCTTCTGAAATTACATACAAGATGTTTGAAATCTGATACTAAAGAAAAAGAGTCTTCCTTTTCAACTCTGGCATGAACAATCCACCTAACACATCTAAATTTACAGTAATTACTTTCCATCCTTCTGCTTACCTTAAGTAGCAGCTCTGTAACCTCATAGTGTCCATATGAACATGCATTGTGAAGAGGCACAAGACCACTGTATGAAAGAAGGCAAATGACAAATTTATTCAAGCAGCATTGCTGAAGAAGGTATTATTTTCTCTTTACTGAGAGGTGAACAGAAAACAAAATAAAACCTAATCATTAACATCTTTAAAAATTAAGATTCAAAAACTACTGGAAAAACCTTGCATTCCCAAACAACACATTATTTGTGGGTGACATTAAAGCATTTTTTCCTAGCAAGCCACAGATGTTTAATCTACCAATAAGATTAGCATTAATTGCCTTTGAAATGATCTTTCTTGAAAACACTAAGGGGGGAAAAACTCCCATTCCACATTCAATTTGCTTAGTAGAAGTCAGTGTTCTATTTCTGCCTAGATGTGCGCTCCTGTTTATATAAAATGCTGTGTGGAAGTCAGAACTCTTCAGATAGTACTAACCTAACTCCTGGGTATATTATGAAAATGTACAAATATCCGTAGACAGCAGACAAATTGCTGCTCCAAACTGTGGGACGACCTGATTTCACTGCATTTTTTACAGTCAAATTATAAGATGATCTATGTATTTTTTTTATAGTTACACTACAGGAGGTCATACTCAAAAATGATACTAGTGAAGAAAATGACAAAGATGACATTACAAGCACAAGATATGTAATAAAAGAGCCACACACTCAAAACGGAGATGCGAAGGGGACAATTATTACAGAGAACTAAATAATATTAATTTAAGCCAAACAAGCTAGGCTAGTTACGGCTTAACAAATCAGAATGTATAATACACTGCAAACAATAATTAACCCTTCACCATTTATGAAAAATGTTGTGTATGTTTCCCAGAATTGCAAAATTAGCAAAAAGAGCATTGGGAAAGTGAGTACTACACTAGTTTGCTTACTTACAAATTTTGAAAACAAAAAAATGAGCAAAACCAAACCAAACCAACAACCAAAAAAAAGAAAAAACACCAAATCATGTGATGCCACTAAAAAGGAGAAAGAGAGAGCTCACTGAGCTGTCACACATACCTTAGAGTGTCTGAATTGTTTACATGTTTAATACAGAGTACATGTACAGTTTTTCTTTTCTTTCCCTTTATTCTTCTCCCCTACTTGAGGTCTACTTAACTACTTTTCACACAGCAATACTTTCCAAGTAGATCATTCCAACCGCATTAAAACATCTACACTGGAATTTTCTACCAAGTGACACTTAAATTTCTTAACGTGTGAAATGCCTAAAACTCGCTTAACAATTTTGGATTGTATTCCATGCAGCTTTGCTGTGGTTTTGTGACTTACATAATGTGTTATGATGTATTTTACAATTCTGATCAAAAAAAGTCACTAAGGGTGAATGTACAGTCAACAGTGCTACAATCAGTATTTCAGTCTTCCAGAGTTTAAGTAAGCTTACGACTGACTGGTTTGGGGAAAAAAAGAAAAAAAAAAAGATCTTAATTTAAAATCTCCTTTAAAACTAGAGAAGGAAGGGGTATAGGAAATGCCTCAAGTATGTTGATGGCTAGAGAGCACTCTCATTAATATCTCACCTCTATAAACTCTGATATGCATGTCTTTAACCAGGAGCCCCATGTCTATAATGTTAGAAGTAAGCTTTCCTATGAGACCATTGTAAGAATTCACCTTAGAATACAGAAATGTACAGCTAACAACGTGTAACACATAGTTCAAGATTTCTGAATGCTGCACAATTTTTGTTGTAATCTACTTAACTAGCGTGCTGGCTGCAAAAAAAATGGAATAGTTTAGCTTCTGCTATATCTTGGTTTTTGTTGGCTATGTCAACCAAGGCAGGTCTCCAAGGGCCTCTAGTTGTGAGCCTCTGAGTATCACTGATGTTACTTGCAATTACATCCATACACATGCAATAAGGTAACAAGATTACAGAGAAATTTTACAATGCACATTTTTTTCATTAATCTCAAGCATCTTCTCCCTATCCCCTCTCCTAAAATAATGGTGAAATTCCATGATTTCACAGGGAAGACACATGGACACAAGGAATAAGGATTGGAAAAAATTAAAGGTGTAGAAGAAAACTTAAAACAAGTGCAGTCATGATTAATCTGTTATTGGGACTGTAACAAAAGTTTACTTATCATTAAACACATTCATATTTTTGAAGCAGATGTCACATTCTTAACCAACTATTTGAGATTATGCTGCAACATCAAGCAAAGAAGTAATTTCTCATCTTGATTAACAGAAAAGCACTGCTGCAAACAGATAATAAATCAATTCATTTTACATACCCTTTGTCCTTTGCATGAACATCTGCACCGTGCTGAAGCAGAAGTTGGACTATTCGTACTCTGTTATAGCCTGCTGCTAGGTGTAAAGGCGTCGACTGCAAAGGAAAACAAAACAAGATGAAGAATGGGAGACACACATATTTCTGCACTTCACTTCCTACCATTTCATACTCTTTGTTTCTCTTACATATTTGATCAGGGTAGGTTACACTTTCCTTCTGCAATTAGCCAAGTCAAGAAATACAAAGCACACGCACACTCCTCCTGTTGTCAAACCAAACCCCTTCCTGGAGGTGGGGAAGAATCTATGTATCACTTAAGGCAATAGAAAATTTATCAGACGAAGTTATTTAAAATGATAGCCCAACCTTGCTCTTTTTTTTTTTCTTTAATCCTATGTGTCTGGTTTTTATTATTTTTCAATGCTATAATTTATTTATACATTTTTTCAAACAGTTTCATGAACAAATTTATGCAGTTCAGGCTGCATACTCACAGGTTACAAAACTGCTTGTATATAAGTCTTGTTGCAGTAAGCGCACAAGAATCAGACTGCAGAACAAAACTAATGCACTTATGCCCTAGCAGGAACATTTGTCTTCAGCTCTGCACCAAACAAGTGTAAGTACCTTGTTGGTGTTCTGTGCTATGCTATAATAAGACACACACAGAGCAAACTGCATGCAGTTTGCAGTTTCCTGCAAAATACATCCTCAGCAGTAATGCCCTAATGGCATACCTAGTAACAAAATAATAATAGCACCTTTCTCCATAGCTAATTAGTATTAGCAGCAGTAATAAAAATGACAAGAAAAAATCCCCTCAAAGTTCAATTATTGTAAAAGCTTTTTATAATGAAGCAAATTTTGTGTGCTGTCTCACTCTGAAGGAACTTATTTCTTCCACGAATGGCTGACAGTTTGCTCCCTCCCAAGGCTGAGAAGCAGAGGAGTTTGAAGGGATCTTTGTTGCTATTTATTTTGTGACACACAACAAACAATGCACTTCTATCCCAGTAAAACCCCATACCTAAAAAAACTTGAACAGACAGCAAGACTTATGTATCTCACAGTATTAAGCCAAGTACAGCTTTACTGCAGGCATTAAGACATCATTATACAGTATTACAGGTGAGACATCACATTCTTGCTATTATTAAGGTTTAAAAAAAAAAATCAAGACAAACAGTCTCATCTGTAAGCAGCAGCAAGTGCTATATATTCATAAATGGAATAGATTTCCAGGAATTAATACCCATTTAGTAAGACCAAAACTAGGAATAGACTGAATTATGTTTCACTAGAGTCTCAACACACAGTTTATTACTACAGTCTGGAGCTACTTTGTCTCAGAAACAGTACCTACTTGGGCACCTGTGTGCAAAGCGATGACACAGACTGTACTGTCAGTAAAGACAGCACAGGGTGTCTCCAAGAAAAATGTCCAGGTAACGCAGCTTATTTGAGAAAGCAGTTCTGCGATTTTCTATGAGACTCACCTTCAGAATTGCCCACACCCTCTGTTTGCCACAAATGGACATCAAAATAAGCAGCTCTAACATTCTTCACCTCCTTAAAGTGTCTCCGTAGTTCAAAAAACCACCCCCAACCAAACTAGCCAAATCTTTAAGTCAATTTGTATTTGTTAGGATCTATTATTCTGTTCCAGAAAGGCTTCTATTACTGAATTAACAATTTGGGATGATCCAAAAGGTATTAAGTTCTTTCAAATCTGCCCCCATTATAAAACAGCTGGCTCCTGCACATCATAAATACTAATGAAAATGTGGATAAAGGTTACGCCACTGTTGACATTAGAAAAATACTTCAGGTGCTATTTATTTTGACAATTGCCTTGGTTTGGCTACTAAATCCAGTTTGTCAACTGAATTAATAACTCAGAAAATCTGAAAATGATCTGAAATGGACTGCTGAAAAGTCAGTCTCTTGAAAGGTCTGATCGCCAAAAGAAACTGGAGAAAATGCTAAATCTTGGAACGAGGTGCAGACCACTGCAGGATCCTTTAACCTCACTAGGATTAAAGTAGCTGCATCCATTCTGATCTGCATACTACTTCTAAAACAACGCTGGCAGACTTACAAGACGCTGCTTTACTCGTATTGAGCATTATTAATAAGGATGTTCTCAATAAGGATGTGTCAGCCCTGGAATCTTGTTGAGTGATTAAAATTTAAAGATAAAACGTGACTCAAGCTGGAACCGTGTATTTTGTATTTCTAGGATTATTAAACCTACTTTTGCAAAATAACTTCATTAGAGAAAAAAGCCAGAATATTTTTAGCTTGTAGCTGTAAGACTAACAACGCAAGCAAAGCAAAGCAATGACATCGCGAATCTTCTGACAACTTATATCCCTGCCTTTCGGAAATGCAAGCTACTTCCTTCTCCTTGAGCAAGGTCACACAGACACCACAGTCTCATGAATGAACCATGTCTCCCCCAACACACCAGGAATTATTTAGCTGCAGCCAAACACCTGATGTTTGGCTTGCTTGCCTTCTGATCCACTGCAGCTGCAATGAAGCTGTGTGCCATGCTGCAGCCACCTCTACAAAAAAGAGCTAACTAACACTCCTCTCTTCACTCTTAACTGGAGATGGGGCTGAAATCTCTTCCAGTCAATTTATGAAACACTGTTGAAGTCAGCACTGTAGTCAGGTCTAGCGAATCAAAATCCACAAGCCTTGCTCGACAGTTGCTCTTTAGGTTGGTTTAAAGGCTCTTAAAAACGTTGCACTTCCATATGCTTCAGGAAGGAGGATGTACCTACCTTAGTCATTTTTAAGGACTTTTCCTTTCTCATGAGAAAGAACATTCATTGATATCACACTCAATATATATTATGTTTAATATAGATTTACTAATTTAAAATACTAATCCAGTGCTACCAGCTTGCACACTAACCACAGGAATTAAGTACCTAAAACATAACGTCATGCTATGTGAACTAGTCATCACACGGGGATTACTAGTCCTCCCCACCCCAGAAGTGAATGATGTTCATAAAGAGACTGCTGTTTAAAATCAGTGCACTTTTTCTAGAGCACTAGAAAAGTAGGAACTAGTTATCACTAACAGTATTACTGTATACTGCACCTGTAAGGTATATCAACACAATCATTTAATATTAAGGAAAGAGATTTAATTGAGCTATCAATTAACCCCTCCTCCCATGTCTTGCAGTACTTGGCAAGAGACTTCCTAACAAGAATCCCTAGAGGGCATTTACCTTCTAAGACTCATATTCACAATTACCAAGCCAATCACATTGTCTTGTAATTAAAAAGAGAGCAAATCTACTTTTAGTAAGTAAAATAAGACTCTCATGTAAGATGCTCACATTATTCGAAATTTTTATGGCATCTGTAATTGAGTGCAGGTACCGTGCATTTCAAATAAGATCCCTGTACGCAAAATAGCAAACACAGTCAGCCTGTATACCTACAATTTATATTAAAGCTTTTTTTTTTTCCTGCAGCCTTTTTGAACGTGTGTTGTAAAGGCATTTTTAGATTTAAGCAACGTACATACAATAGTTTGATATTCTCATTGAGCCTTTGGTGTTTTCACACTGTTTTATTACCAACAGCTGATTTAAGGACCTTATGGTCAAGGTCAGCTACCTTTGGACTTGCTGTCCCCCTGTATCAAACAAAAGGGGCACCAAGGGATTGTCAGATCTGCAGGCTGCTGAGTTATTTCTACTAAAATCAGAACATTGGTTTCAACAAATCATCCGCAGGCAACATGGGAGCGCTGGCTCTAAGCACCACCCATATCCCTACCTATCATGCTAAAGAGTCTTCAGTAGCTCTTAGAGGTGGTAACATGCCCACAGCCTCAGAACAAAACATGCATTTTCAGATTCAGAGTAATTTTGGATTGCCAATTTTATGGGTAACTTGAAGCTGAAGGATTTTACGTAAGGTTCTTATATCATGTATTACCTGCTTGTTCCATAACAGCTAGCGGAGCTGCTGTAAGAACTAATAACGCCTGTTCTTGCCTGCTCTTGCTCTCCGCCACTAGAATCTCTACATTATCTGATAACAATCTTAATTAGCGTGTTTCTCTCATTCACAAGTTGTCATCCTGAAGGCTATTAAAATCAACAAACAAGAATCTTCTTATATACGTCTTGCCCTGCATCTAATTTACAATAAGATGAAGTGATTTAAAATTATCATCACTTAATTTCATCTTCAATGAGAAAGGCATTTTCACTATAAAAAGGCAATACCATCTATCAGACGTCCCCAAGACCAGCTCTGGTCTTGACATATAATGGCTATACCCATGTTCAGAAGGTCCCCAAATGGACGTTCACCAGTAAGAGTGGTTCTTGACAGACAAACAAGTACAACTTTGATTATATACCCTTTGATTAGACACCTAAGGACAACCATATGTTTACTGACAACTCTTGACAAAAGGCATCCAAAAAAAAAAGAGAAGAGGGGGAAGGAGGAATCAAATAATGATCACCATACACTTTACTATATATGACTTTCTTATCTTGTCTCTAATCTACCTTCAGGTTTGGTAACTTGGAAAACGCAGGTATGTAGCAAATCCCCATTTAACTTCTACCAAACAGAACACCTTTATTCAAATCAGACTGCATGGCCAGCAGAGAACAGCAGCAATAAAAATAACATTTTTAGCTTTTGCAGTTTGTCTTACAAGCTCCCTCAAAATGGTGCTTCACCTCCTCTGAACTGAGAGATAAGTAGAAAGGTTTCTAATCACAGAATGCACCTTTGTTTCACAGTCTGCATAAAACTGACTGCTCTGAAAGATGTCCTGAGGCCTGTCAAGATGACTACCTGAATCAGGCATACTAAGCAAAAACCTTCATGGCAGGCAAACAACTCTCTCTCTTCACTGGGTTAGAATTTATGATGCATTCTTTCTTTAAAGTCACAACAGTCTGCATCTGCTTCATGGTGCTATCTCAAAGACTTCTCTAAAATGAACTGCATCAATCATGAGTGTGTATCAGGAACATATTCCAGATGCAAGCGAAATACCTCCTGTCACTAATTTATAATCTGATTAATGGGATGAGAAAACAAGTTGCAACAACATCATAGTCTAGAAGAGACATTCCTGAGCTTTTCCAGGATGGCAATGATCGGAGTTTTCCTTCCCTGCTTAGATACCCCCTTGCAAAGTGTGTCTTCCATTTTAATATTGCAACATCGTGCCCATCTGTGGTAGTTTTATGCAGCTGGACTACACCACAACTGCTTTTTCCCCCTCTTTCTTAGATCTGCTCCCACAGAGGCGCAAACATCACCACTCACTGGCTCGGCTCTGGGCAGTGGTGGGTCCCTTTGGAGCCCGCTGAAAGTGGCCCTTATCTAACATGGGGCAGCTTCGGGGCTTTTCTCACAGGGGCCACCCCAGCAGCCCCCCTGCTACCAAAATTGTGCCACATAAACCCAATGCACCATCTTACACCTTCATTTTTAGGCTTGGTTGTAAGCTTTCTTGGGAAAATATCTCACTGACATTTGTTTGCGTGGCATGAAAACTGGAATTATTATCACATACAAACAAGTCCCTCCCTTATAGAAACATATATTTTGAAATAATTATTTAATATTTATGTTAAAATGCTCTTCCACACTAGGTACTATGGGGAAAAAAAGCCCTTAACCTCAGCAAGAGAACGATGCTCTTGTTGAGCAAGGAAGGAGGTGTGCTTCTGTTTACCAGCCACATGGCATGTAAGCTTCAGCCATCCAACCTGTCAAATTGTGCAACTTCCCTGGTCATTTTATAGTGGTACCATGTTCTTCAATTTCATGATTGACAGTTAAGTTCTTAAGGACATACATATAGATGCTGCTCCAGGAAAACAAGTTATGTCAGCCTGCTAACTATAGATAAGCTAGCTACAATAAGTTTAAACTCTGGAGATTAATAAGCACAAAAATGAAGAACTTAAACTACTTTTATGTTTTTTAAAAAAAAGGATTAAGGAAGACATTTCTCACTCAGCTGTGTTTCCAGTGGTAATTTAACTGCTTCATCTTCAGAACACAAACAGTAGTACTAGACTGTTGAACAGAACAGATTTAATACAGTAAAATTCAGAATACCATTATGTTGAAAATTTTACATGACCACACGAAAATGAACTGAATGACTCATCAGTTCAGAATCTGCAAGTCACATAGTATCTTGATTTAGAACTCACTCTTTCTGGCATATCATTTTCTCTTTGAAAAACAGTGATCCACCGTTTTGAGCCAACAGAAGAAGAACAAAGAAAGACGTCCACATTATAAAGAGATTATTTTCTGAAACAATATCTTCAGAAATGTATTCAGGCATGTACCACTTGGGCTCTGGTACAAAGCCCAGAGGAGGACAGGTATTATGAATGGCATGCCTTTTAGAATGCGTATCAGCTACAAAGCATTGCTTTGTGGATCACAGGTTCAGAAAACATTCCTCTACATACTCTGGAATGTTATTTTCAAATTAGTGTTGGAGACTTCCAGGCCGCATAAATATTGATAAAGTAGATTAAGAAATAACAACACACAACAAAGTGAAACAGAAATATTTTTTATTAATCTCTAGTGAGTATTTAAATATGTTCCTATTTAAGTATGTTCCTTCTCAGAGGGCTGTAACCTCCAAACTACTGATTCCTAAATGTTTCTGTAGTAGATCTGACCTTTGAGGGACAATACAACAAGGTTCTGTCCGTATCTCTGAACTTCGTGGCTGTGTGACAAGACTTGGAATTAGTTCTATGCAGTAACATGGAGGCACTGTTGTACTGCAGGTTTGGAAAAGTATCGACAAGTAAGGGGCATATATAAGAGCTTTTTCAATCACAGATTCCTGGGGTTGAGAAGAACCGAAAAGATGAGAAGCGTCATATTGCACAGGGGTAAACACAAGAAATAACGAGTTTCTCTGCCTCTTAGAGGTCAACAGAAGGAAGAAATGGATGCTTTCATTTCACTGGTAAGGAACTCCAGCTAGCATTGAAACAGCACCAAAGAGAAGGTTGGAAGTTGAGGCAAGCAAGGTATTACTTCAGAGAAAAAGAATCAAAGTCAAACCTCAAAGAGCATCATTACCTACAAGAAAGATACCAGGACTAAATGAGAGGCCATAAGAAAATGAGATAGCATGAGACACAAGTCAGCAATCATGTTCAGAATGAACTTAAAAGCTTACTCAGATCCACAAGAAAAAGTAGACATAAAGATATGGATCTCAGCTTCCCAAAGTTTAATTAAGAGTCTTCCCTAACACCTCCATACTAAGTTGGTGCCACTACTTTCAGAGTGAGCATTCAAAGATCTGACCTAAAAGCAGAGACCAAGAGGGTGATGGTAAAGGGCTGGGAAAAACGCTTAAATCTTTGCATGGGATCTACCACCCCGACCTCTGATCATCTGATTTCACAAACAGCAGGTCCCATAAAAGGTGCACTAGTGATCCTTATGATGTCATCATAAATAAGAATTAAAAAGCAAAAGCCTGCAGCTCCTGAAACTGTCCTGTATTTCCATGTATCTGAACCTACCATGCATTTGCTAAACCAGGATGTGTCCGAAAAGCTGAGCAACATTCTTCATAAACCCGCAGTATTCTCAGAAAACCGTTCCTTAGGTGAATCTGTTCCATTTCTACGTGCAAATGAACGTTTAGCTGGGAACGGAACTGCATTACGAAAAAGAAATTCAGAAGCATCTACAGTGAATCAGCATTTGCAGTTTTCCCAGATTCAGAAGCTCAGAATATATCTCTGGCAGCACCCAGTGACAAAAAACAGCAAAACACGCAGAGAGGATTTTGAAACGGATTATCACAGAAGTAGAGGAGCATACATTTTTTTTCTTCTGTGGTAGATGCTGGTAACTGAGGGAATAGTGGCTTGCTGAGCTACAGAAGGATGAAACAACAGTAAAGAACCACTCTCTTCTCCTAAAGGAACACTGCTAATGATAATTAACTCTGAAGAGAGATGTAAACTCCAAAAGATATGGCAGAATTCTACATGGGAATTACTTACAGTATCATTGTATCCAGGATGGCCATTTTTGTTGCTTCTTTTCATCATATAGAATCTGTTAGAAATGTAAGTCAAAAAGGGACAACTCTGAGGTGATGTGCTGAGGCATGACTGGCTGTTGCCAAGGTAGAGATAAAAAGAAACTGCCCCTGCAATGTTACTTACTGGAGTCTTTAGAGGTTATTCAAACATCTAGTACTCGAACGAGCAGCTAGGGAACAAACTCATCCGGGCTGGTGGACCAAACACACAGGCATGAAGAATTCTGTCATGTCAACAGCTGGAACTTTCTTGTAAATCACACCCTGGAAGATGTGATTTAAGTTTAGTGCACTGGGAAGAACAGGTGCTATTACTACTGGCCTGCGTTACAGGGCAAGGATAGCCAAGTTTCTGCAGAGTTTTTGAAAGTCCCTTAGTGCCAGTCAGTACAGTTCACAGCCTTAGTCTTCCGCTGGTTTTACTTGGGTGGGCAGCCAAGCTCCACCACAACCGCCCTCTCGCTCCACCTCCTCAAAGAGAAAGGGGGAGAAAATATGATGAAAAGGGCTCAAGGGGTGAGATAAGGATGGGGAGATCGTTGTGACGGGCAAAACAGACTCAGAGTAGGGAGATTAGAGAAATTTATTGCCTACTACTAACAAACTAGAGAAGTGAGAAACAAAGGAAAGAAACCAAAAACACCTTTCCCCCATCCACCCTCTTCCACCTTGTGATTATAAACATTTCAGCCTTAAGTTTAGAATATTTTCCGTATTAATAAGAAAGAAAAAATTCTCCGAATGTTATCTTGACTGCTCTCTCTGCTAACATGACATTCAAGCCAGCACTTCGCTCATTTTTATTGAATGTGGGGTGAGAACAAGCTCTGTTAAGAACAATACTTGTAAGTTAATTGCATTTCACTTCCACTTCTCAGAGTTTAAAAAAAACCTCACATTTTGGAATCAAATTAAAATAAGAAGTCTAAAATAATTCACAAAATTAGATACAAAAAATGTTCTTTTTTTGCATTAGTGATTATTCACAAGTTTTAGAGTTTAATGCATTTATAATCCAGTCAAGTAGATTTCATTTTTCCTTTGCAGAACTAATACAGCCTTCCAAAATACAGGAAAAAGAGAATATCTTGTACTTCCTAATACGCTTTGAAATTGAGAAGTTATGGCTATTAGAAATAGAATATTCTAAAGAATTCCATCTGTAAGAAGTATCTTTTATAAGCAGAAGTGTATTACATTAATTAGAGGAGACTAACCAAATAACCTCAATTTTCTTGTCTATCACTGACACATTCATCATAAATTACAATGCCTTATTTTGGCATATTTCTTCCCTTTTATTGTTCATCTCCTACCTGCTTCATCAACTTACATAACCATTTCTAAAACCATTGTGTAAATACATCTCTCCTTGCACATACGTGTTTGAAGTTCTTTTCATTTAGCATTGAACCCACCACTCTAAATCCATATAACCTGTGAAGTCAGTGATGGGGTTACATTAGCAACTGGTAACTGATGTGCTGAGAGAAAACAGTGAGGCAGCAAGAGCAGGCAACACAAGGGCTTTGGGTAACTTCAATTACTGCCATATCACAGAATCACAGAATCACAGAATCGTCTAGGTTGGAAGAGACCTCCAAGATCATCTAGTCCAACCTCTGACCTAACACTAACAAGTCCTCCACTAAACCATATCACTAAGGGCTACATCTAAACGTCTTTTAAAGACCTCCAGGGATGGCGACTCAACCACCTCCCTGGGCAGCCCATTCCAATGCCTAACAACCCTTTCGGTAAAGAAGTTCTTCCTAATATCCAACCTAAACCTCCCCTGGCGCAACTTTAGCCCATTCCCCCTCGTCCTGTCACCAGGCACGTGGGAGAATAGACCAACCCCCACCTCGCTACAGCCTCCTTTAAGGTACCCGTAGAGAGCGATGAGGTCTCCCCTGAGCCTCCTCTTCTCCAGGCTAAACAACCCCAGTTCCCTCAGCCGCTCCTCATAAGACTTGTTCTCCAGACCCCTCACCAGCTTCGTTGCCCTTCTCTGGACTCTCTCGAGCACCTCCATGTCCTTCTTGTAGCGAGGGGCCCAAAACTGAACACGGTACTCGAGGTGTGGCCTCACCAGAGCCGAGTACAGGGGGACAATCACCTCCTTAGACCTGCTGGCCACACTGCTTCTTATGCAAGCCAGGATGCTGTTGGCCTTCTTGGCCACCTGAGCACACTGCTGGCTCATATTCAGCCGACTATCAACCAATACTCCCAGGTCCTTCTCCGCCAGGCAGCTTTCCAGCCACTCATCTCCCAGCCTGTAGCGCTGCTTGGGGTTGTTGCGCCCCAGGTGCAGGACCCGGCACTTGGCCTTGTTGAACTTCATACAGTTGACCTCAGCCCATCGGTCCAGCCTATCCAGATCTTCCTGCAGAGCCTTCTTTCCCTCGGGCAGATCGACACACGCACCTAACTTGGTGTCATCTGCAAACTTACTGAGGGTGCACTCGATCCCCTCATCCAGGTCATCGATAAAGATATTAAAGAGGACCGGCCCCAGCACTGAGCCCTGGGGGACTCCACTAGTAACCAGCCTCCAACTGGATTTGGCTCCATTCACCACAACTCTTTGGGCCCGGCCATCCAGCCAGTTTTTAACCCAACAAAGCGTACGCCAGTCCAAGCCACGAGCAGCCAGTTTCTCGAGGAGAATGTTGTGGGAAACGGTGTCAAAAGCCTTACTGAAGTCAAGGTAGACCACATCCACAGCCTTCCCCTCATCCACCAAGCGCGTCACTTGGTCATAGAAGGAGATCAGGTTCGTCAAGCAGGACCTGCCTTTCATAAACCCATGCTGACTGGGCCTGATCGCCTGCTTGCCCTGTAAGTGCCGCGTGATGACACTCAAGATAATCTGCTCCATGAGCTTCCCTGGCACCGAGGTCAAACTAACAGGCCTATAGTTCCCCGGGTCTAGCCTCCGGCCCTTCTTGTAGATGGACGTCACGTTTGCTAGCCGCCAGTCAACTGGAACCTCCCCTGATAGCCAGGACTGCCGATAGATAATGGAAAGCGGCTTGGCCAGCTCCTCCGCCAGTTCGCTCAGTACCCTCGGGTGGATCCCATCCGGCCCCATTGACTTGCGTACATCCAAGTGTCGTAGCAGGTCGCCAACCATTTCCTCGTGGATAGTGAGGGCCACATCCTGCTCCCCATCCCCTTCCACCAGCTCAGGGTACCAGGTATCCAGAGAACAACCGGTCTTGCCACTAAAGACTAAGGCAAAGAAAGCATTGAGCACCTCAGCCTTTTCCTCATCTTTTGTAACTAAGTTTCCCCCCGCATCCAGTAAAGGATGGAGATTCTGATTCTATAGACCAGGCCAGTATCACACATAAATACGCAACAGAGATGAAATGTTTGGAGGTTATCAGTGATTGTTTTACCAAGATGGCTGTTTCACTCAGATGGCTAGGACAGCCATCTGAGTAAATGCAACCACTGAGCTGGTACCAGTTAACGAACAGGAGCTGGGTCAAAAACCTGCAAGAGAAGTTGCTATGTAACACTGACTATAACACACTTACATTCAACTCACCTACAGGGGAAAGGATTGATAAAAATAATGGAGCATGACCACACTAACCTTCAGAAAGGGAAGCTATGAAAAATTAGGAAGTTTGGTAAATAGAAACTAAAAGCCGTAACTAAGAGAATTAAGTCTTTACAAAGAGCAAGAAGACTACTAACAGAAACCACGCTAGAACCAGTGCTAATGCACCTTCTGTTGGGAAGTGCTTGACAAAGTGAAAGAAGCCAGTGTGATTAAACAGCAACTCAAAAGCGATTACTAGAATTAAGAAGGCACTATTCAAAAAGCTGAATTCAGAAGCTAAAGAAAAATCAGAAGGATCACAAAATCCAGCAGATTATAGGTAAAAATACAATTAGGCAGGCAAAGATGATTTGAGCAACAACTAGTGAAAGGAATTCAAACTATCATTAGTTTGAATTCTTCTTCGAAAAAAACCTTCTTCCGACCCACCAGAAGCACAAAAACCTCCAGACAGTCTGGTGGGGGCAAGATGATACTAGGGTAAGAAATGAGAGATCCTACAGGCAAGTTATTGTGGAGGAACTAAAGGAACTCTGCATGGCATACATCTTAGAAGAAACATAGGTAATTGTCACACCAGAGCCCTGGTGAGTAAGCAAGTGCGTATTTGGGAGCATAGTGAAGCTTGGAAAAGGATTTCTGTGAAACTGAATTAAGCATAAAAGAGGTAACAATACCCATGATGAAAAAAAAAATCAACAAATTGCTAGGATGGGATTGCATTCACCCAAGAGAGCACTGAAGAATTAAATGGGTGAATTACTAGTGGTACACAACCTTCACTTAAGATTGTCTTGGTACATAAAGTTGCAAAAATGATTCCAGTCATTAAAAGATTTTTTGGGGGAACTACAGCCTGTAACATTGGCACCTGTACCACAAAAAATATAGTAACAGCTAGAATTAGTGGACAGATGGATAGACATGATAAAAAGAGTCAACACAAATACTGTTAATGGAAGTTCCACCTGACAAACCTCTTTGGAGTTTTCTGAAGTGGTCAGTAAGCATCTGCATGCAGATAAACAAAGTGATACAGCCTACGTGGGCACTCAACAGGTTTTTAACACAATCCTCACTGATGGTTTTAAGGAAGATGGTGACAGGTCCTGGGACAGGTGCCTGGTAACGTGCAGAGATGGGAAACGAGGATAAAAGTAAGTAGTAAGTCTGACAACAGAGGAAGACAACATATTCTAATATCAGGTTCAAAAGAGAAAAACAATGAGAAAGCAGAATCATTTACTTCTCAGTAACTCTCAAGATCACAATGCAAGGACTTTGAGAGGGAACTAACACCAAGAATAGAAATGGCACCTACAGCATTTACTATAGTCATCCACATACAGAAATCAAATGCATACAGTCCACAGACCGAACCTCCAAATTTCAACTCAAACATTAACTTCAGCAAGCTCTTGGAAGGGAAGGACTCAACTCTCAAAATCATAATAGAAGAAACATGATTGCTATTCAATTTCTGGATGCTTGTGAGCAGACAGAGCCAAATCCAGATTGAAGCATTTAGTTAAGGTACATAAAATATTAAACGGCTCTTTCCAAATCTGCCTATCTGACTTGTTTTCTCTAAACAGTAGGTGAATAATAGCATAAAGCAAGAAGCTGTCCCTTGTGGGAAGCTAATCATCAAGGGGAAATAGTTCAGGAATAAGAAAGAGCACACTTAATAAATTTGGAGGTTTCCTGAAAAGCACATTGATTAAGACCTAACAAATGAAATTTCCTGGTTTACAGAGACCAATACAGGGAAAATGACTACAGAGTAAGTATTCTCCTTCCAGTTTTCAAGTGCAGAAGTTCTCTTCCTGGACATGATGGACTATACTTTTAATAATATCTGAAGAACACAGGAAGGGATACTCACTGAAATATTTAAAATAACTAAGAAAATATTTAAGATCTTGTAACAGAAACTTAGAGTAGATAGATCAATTTTACATTTTATGCAGAAGATATCATCTTAGGCTAAGCAGGGTATTAAGCAGCACCAGGGATAGAAATGAAGCCAAGTCATTTATACTTTTACAAATTTAGGGGAGGGATTCTTGTGCTATCCACTTTGACCATACTTGACTGATTAAGTAAGCTGGGATCACACATAAAAGAGGGTATAGGAGCATGTCAGTATTTCTGACATACATGGCATTTTTCTTCAACCCCCCAGGCTCCTAGAGACAACTTCATTACAAGAGAATCTCAACTGCTGTTAAAGTTTCTCGGCTTAATAACTACAAAGTAAAAGCATGAGAAAACATAGATTGACTGACTCAGAATCGGAAAGCAAACCAATTTGCTTTTGAACTGCAGATTTTTTCCTGAAAATGGTTGAGGACAGGAAACATGTTTCTCTCTGAAACATGGTTTCCCTCTGAAACATGGGTTGGCAAATCCACTTACCAACAGCAGATTGGAGACTCTCTGGTAAGAGGAGATGTAACTCACCTAGTTTTCATATAATTCATTTTCTGTTTTTTAATCAGTCCTTTGTTTACATGCTGATCAAGCTGACTGTACATACAGAGCAGGAAGCAGAGGAGGCAAGAGAAGGAACCTGTTACTCCATCCAACAGAAAGTTAGCCCTTATTAGAGAGGTCCCACAGCAGGATCTGAGGGGGCATTGTGCTCAATCCTCTCCACTAAAATGCACACGCACAAGGTCTTGAGCAGGGGTTGCTTCAGACCAAGGCTGCTGGTGCACAGCCCTGCATTGCAGACTTTCTTACAGTTGGATTTTTTACATCTGTTACCCTTTATCCATAAACATGGACAAGGCAGCGCACACAAAACCTGAAATCCTTTATGACATGATGGAATGGGCTAAAGCCTCAAACATACGCAAAAGGCGTTTTCTATGCAAGAAAAGCATTCATGCAAAGGCCTGCTACTGGTGTACTGGACCATACATTCTGGACCTACATCTGGGCTGGAAAGGCATAGTAAAAAAAAAAAAAAAAAAAAAAGAGTATTGGGTAGGCATAATAGTAAGTACTGAGAGACTAGTATTGGGAGCTGTAAGGACTGAAAACCAAATGAAGAGTGAAAAGGGCACTAGGAGCCAGAAGAATATACTGAAACAAGTAGGGACACATACACTTTAAAAACAATTTCTATTAAATATATGCAGATGTTTTTTCCCCATGGGATCATTGACTCATCAGCAGTGCAGGATGGGCCCGCACTGGTGAAGAATAGCAGTGCGTTGTTCACAGGCTCCCTTACTCACTTGTAGAAATTTCTAAGATTCTAGTTTCAAAGGAATTGGTCAGAGAGAGAAGCTGCAGGAAGAAAAACAATGTAGGTGGGGGGGAATTACATTCTGTGCTGCTTTTTGGTAATGATTTCTGCCTCACGCCCAACAAGTTTGTGAGACAAGCTGTTTGCACGTAACACCATGGTAGTCTCTTTTTTTCAAGTGGTTCATACAGAATGTAAACACGAAAAGTAGCTGCAGAGATCAATGCAAATAATACTTTTAAAATATGAAGGACATATCCTATTTTACAGGAAAATATTTGTCCTGTGCTCAAAAGAGCATAAAATCTCAGATATATGCTCTGATTGTAAAACAGATGAGCCTTCAGAAAAAGGGCAAGACTGACTGTTTTTAGAGCAACTCCTGAGCAGATGAGTTGGGTTCCCCTACGTGAAGAAGTTTTTATTCATCTTCGATTACAAAATATGGCAGAGTTTATATGAGCATGCATAAGGTTATGAAGAGGCATGTTCTGAAGGAAGCAATACACAATGAAGCAACATTAGTCAGAGCTGCATACTCAGATCCATGTGGAGGAGGATGGATAACCAAGCAGAACGTCTAGGGCATGTGGACAGCTCCTACTTGATCATGAATCACAACCACCATCACAACAAACTAACATCAAACCTAGGAGAGGAACATTAGCACTTATTCCTCAAACTCTACATGCAAACTTTCTACTTGACCTTACAACAGTATACTTAGAGGAAAACACAAATGTACCAAGGCACAGGAAAAACACATTCAAATTGCAGACGTATTTGTAAAAACAAGCCTTAGTGACTGACACACAAGTATTTTAGTACCAGTGTGACCTCAGTATGCATAATGGAGAACAGGAGCAGGGCATTAAATTCCAGCAAAAATCCAACTTAAAATAAATAAATCTATCCTTCCACTACTAATAGCTACCATGTCAGCTGGATACAGTTCATGTTGGAAAGCTGTTAAGAAATGATGTGAGAAGTCTGCATTGTAGAGAAAATTTCTAATCTGAATTGCTAAAACCAGCGTGCCTTTACTAGCTTAGACAGTTCTGTATTTAAAAAAAAAAAAAGAAGGATGCAATATCAATTTCTTCATGAGACATCTTTCAAGTGTTCACAACAGCTTCCCAAAGGAAATGAGCAGGCTGAGAGATAGCTTAACTCAACATAACAACCACGATACATTTCATTTTAAGCCTTTCTCTTGGCACTAACTATGAGTTCAGGTATGCTGCGACTGTTGTAACTTATAAGAAATACTGCTTGCATGGCAAAAAAACATAGCTTCAGCTTCCAGTAGCAGGTAGGAGCCTGTTGTTTTAAAATGTTCAATATTTAACATTTCTGGAAAATTCACCACAAGGTTGGATCAATGGGCAGAGGCCAATGGGATGAGGTTCAACATGGCTAAGTGCCTGATCCTGCACTTTGGGCACAACAACCCCATACAGCGCTATAGGCTTGGGGCAGAGTGGCTGGAAGACTGTGAAGAGGAAAGGGACCTGGGAGTGTTGATCGATGCTTGCTTGAACATGAGCCAGCAGTGTGCCCAGGTAGCCAAGAAGGCCAACGGCATCCTGGCTTGTATCAGGAACAGTGCAGCCAGCAGGAGCAGGGAGGTGATCGTCCCCCTGTGCTCTGCTCTGGTGAGGCCGCACCTCGAGCACTGTGTTCAGCTTTGGGCCCCTCACTACAAGAAGGACATCGAGGCCCTGGAGCGTGTCCAGAGAAGGGCAACGAAGCTGGTGAAGGGCCTGGAGCGCAAGTCCTGTGAGGAGCGGCTGAGGGAGCTGGGGGTGTTTAGTCTGGAGAAGAGGAGGCTCAGGGGAGACTTCATTGCTCTCTGCAACTACCTGACAGGAAGGTGTGGGGAGCAGGGGGTCGGCTTCTTCTCACAGGTAACCAGTGATAGGAGTAGAGGGAATGGCCTCAAGTTGTGCCAGGGGAGGCTCAGATTGGGAATGAGGAGAAATTTCTTCTCAGAAAGAGCAGTCAGGCATTGGGACGGGTTGTCCAGGGAGGTGGTGGAGTCACCGTCCCTGGGGGTGTTTAAGGAAAGGTTGGACGTGGTGCTTAGGGACATGGTTTAGTGGGTGACGTTGGTGGTGGAGTGATGGTTGGACCAGATGATCTTGGAGGTATTTTCCATTAAGTTCAATACTGCAGTTTGTCTTCTACAATTCTTTACATCTATATACCACACAAACAAAGTTTGGCAGAGCTCAGAGGAGGGACATAGAAAAATTTCAGACCCATCAGGAATATGCATGTGCTCATGAGAATTTTGTCTAAACAAGTTCCATTTTGACAGAGCAAATACTTTGCAAAACACTCTAAATAGAAGTGATGTAAAATGCAAATTTTACGTTAAACATAACACCACATCCTAACATTTTTTTTCCACTCTCCTCTTGAAAAACTCAAAACAACACTAAATGGTGTTAAAATAACTATTGTAATTTAGCTCAAGCATTGTTTTTTAAAAAGCAAACAAATTGGACTGGTTGAAAGAAAACAAACATTTCTTTTGACGTTTCACCCTTGCATAACACTTCTGTTTGTATACACTGCACTGTATAGCTCAAAATAGGGCAGCATTATTTGTGCCCTCATTCACCATGTACACAAGCCAATACTTACTCAAAATCAGTTTCCTAGCTCAATTAAATAATTGCTTCTTTGAGATATTATTGGTCACTTTTCTTGGTCATCCAATCAAAACAAAACTCCATAAGTTACATAGATCCTTGATATGCAGTAATGTTTTAGCTGACACATAAAAATTGTTCTTTCTTTTGCACACACTCCTCCTTCATTTTTCTCTACAGAAAATAATTGCAAGAGTAGCAACAGAGTGAATTCTCTCTTCAGACAACAGATGAAGAGCTTCAGTAATGTGAACATCTCCACAGTGCTCATGTAATCCATCCAAACTTTCCCTTGGAGGGGAAGAAGAAACATTGGATTCCGCTCCTGATTCAGTATTGACCTCTATGCTAAATTAACAGATGGATCAATGGCTATCAGCACCAGCTGTAACTGTTTTAGCAGCATGGACTCCTGTCCACCAGGAATCACTCTGCCTATCAATACATTTCAAAAAGGCTGCAAGAAGCACACACAATGCAGTAAGTCTTTGTTACTTTTAACCCAAGCTGGTTTCAGACCAGCAAGCTACAGTCCTGGTTTTCCACTCCTTTTATCTGTTCTACGAAGCACGCTATCCGAGCAGATGTGGTGTTTAGGAAATTCAGGAACTCCAGATATTAGCATGCATGAGTCATTTTAAAAATTCCACAGAAGAGACCCTCAGGAAAAAAAAATAAGTAAAAAGTGTACAGCAATAAAGTAAACAATACCACGACCAACAATATACTGACTGTTCTGCTATTTTGTCAGGAGTTTTAGCACAATGGGTGTTAGATGACAACTTCTAGAAATTCAAGCCCTCAAGTATGAAAAATGCTGCTACATTCTGTTATACAGAAAAAAATCACTACTGGGACTCAACTTAATTTTCTCACCTACAAAACTAAAGTGATCCCTTAGCAAAATAGTGTTGGATGTCTCAGATATGTGCAAGCCTGAGGAACGCAAAAGCAAAAGAAACAAACAGGAGTTCCTGCGTATGTCTACACTGCATAGTAAACATGATGCAGAGATGCTCAGATCACTTCATGGAGGCTGCACTTCCTCACCCTGACACTGTGCTAAGTCTGTGGTAAGTCTGAGACTTGAAAATCAAGGGATCTGCAAAAAATAACTAAGAAAAACAATCACATTTGGAATGGAGGGCTGTGTCTCTATCAGAATCATGTTATGTGAGTTTAAAATATAACAATATTGAAACACGTCAAGGAATACAAAAAACAGCTTCCAAAAATGGACATATTCTCAGCAAGTGCAAATCAGGGTCAATTGGAGGCAGCTACATCAGCAGACCTTCATTGACAAGAATGTCGAGCTGTAGGCTGAAAAGGGCCCTGCTTCTTAGGACATGGCCAAACATCACTTATTGATGGGAAGTAGAGAATTTTCTTTCCTCTGTGCTTCTGTGCAGTCTTTGCTGGTTTCGCCACCCCCCCCCCCCCACCCCCCTTTCTTTTCCCTTTAATTAAATTATCCTTACCTCAACCTATGAGGTTTTTTTTTTCTTCTTCTTCTTCTTCTTCTTCCCAGCATACTTTCTTCTCCCCCTATTCTTTTGAGGAGGGGGAGCAAGAAAGTGGTTGTGATGGAGTTTGGCTACCCAGGTGGGTAAAATCACCGGCACAACCAAACACAAAGATTATTGAAGTGCCTACATTGATTAACTTCAACAGCAGTATGCTTGCTGAGCTTTGGGCATAAATTTTAAAACTGATTCAGAGGCCACAATAATACATAAATAATTTCCCCTAGCTTAATAAGAATTTTAAGGCCTTTCGTTTTCTTTTTAGAGTGAATTATTCTTGATGACATAACTGCAAGGCCTGCTTCCTCTCCCTATCAACAGAAATCACAACTCTGCCTTTGGCCTTAGATCAGAAATTATAGGGGCTCAATTACACAGTAATGCATTGCTGTATACCACAGTGCTTAATTATTCTAGTACAGTGCACTATTAATAACCAAATGTATTCTCATTTGAACAGAAAATTCTTTTAAAAAGAAAAAGGAAGCTAAGAACTATAGGCAATATGTTTAACCTTAAAATACTGGAAGTATTCCATCAGCTCCAACACAGATACACTAAATAAAGCCCTTATTCATTTGATTGTCCCCCACATGATAAAATTAATTGCTTTAAAAACCTGGAAGATTCAGAAACTTTTGATCAGCCATAAATATAAACAAGTTAAAAACTGACTAGGTTTTCTTCCACATACTAGGTATTACAGGTATCACACTTGATAAAACATTTCATATTAAAAGTCAGACTATTTTCACAAATACATCCTTACAATCTGCAACATGTCTTTCAATGGAAAGGCAGCATCAACTGGTTTCAGTTCCACTCATCAGTGGCACTGTGCTATTCCAGCTCCAAAATGGGCAGAGGTTTATACAATGCTCCAACACCCTTCACAGAAAATAAAAAGCTATACAGGAAAACACTGCCATTTCTCTCCAAGAGTGAGATGTATTGTTATGCATGAGAGACCTTTTTAACAGACACCAATTAGGAACATTCTGGCACACTTAGAAATAAATAAGTAAATAAATAAATAAAAACGTCTGTAAATTTACCAGTCTAGACAGTCCAGCATATTGATGTCTCAAACATCATAAATCATAGGATCTACTTCATACTGCATGTGTTCTTCCCTCCTCCAGTTTCAGCCTAATCCTTAATTTAACTCATTTAAATGTCCCTGACAGAGAAAGTCAAAACAATAATGTAAAATTTAAGAAAATGCAGAAGGTGTTAATCATATCAACACACTGCCAGTCTATGTGCCAGCACATTAGGTGCTAAGCTGAACAAGAATCGCCTCACCCAGACAATATTCAAATACAAATAACTTCCCTCTTTTAGTTATTTTATTCATCTGCAACCGTAGATTTTGGTTTTGTTACAAAAGAACCTATGGTTTCACTTTACGTGTAAGCTGGGGTCTGACATTTAAAAGAAAAGACACACTTAAAATCCATGTCTGCTGTCTGTTGGTTTGTCGCAGCTGCCACTGTCTAGTACAACAGCATTTAATTTCATGGTGAAAAGACATCACTTAGGGTTCACCCACCTACACAGTCTGGGTTTATACATCTATGTTTCCCAATACGGTTAAATTGGTGTTTCTCAAAAAACTGAAATAAAAAACAGCTATTAACTTACCTTGCGCCCATCACTTGCATGGCAGTTCACATTTAAAGGTGTCAATAAAGCCATTAGTTTTTCTTCATTACCACTCCTGTAAATGGAGAGGAGGGAATTAAGAAAAGGGTGAAAAAGACAGTGTTCTGCAAAATATTTGCTAAAGATCTGGACATCAAAGTATCATATACTGAAATCTTTACTTTGCCAGGGAGAATGTCAAATGGATTTTCTGAACATTTCAAGACCAAGCGTAATTATAGGAAATAGTATTGTAATAGATGATGCAAAAAAAAAACCAACTCATTTTATTTCCTTAATCTCATCCTATATTTCCTACATCTAATTTTACAGATCCTCTGAAAGCCATTTGCTGAACTGCTTGTTCTGAATTAAATACATTTTCATTGTATGCGACCCATAACATTCCAAATAACTATAAACCAATATCCTGATTTTTTTTAGAAGGGTAAACAGCCTATAAATATGGTCTTGTGCTGTCAGAAGGAAGCCTGAAAGCATCTTGGGAATATAAGACTGAACTTTACACCTTTTGTATAGGCTTCCATATGTTCTGTTCTGGTAAAGCATATTTTCAAAATATATCCTAAGGTAGCAGTAAAAAAACAGAAGAAAAGATAATGGCTAATTTTATTTAATTTGCCCCTAAAAAGAACAGTCACAAAATGATAAAGAGTATTTAAACAGCTTACAGCAAAAACTCAGTATTAACCTTTTAACCACCATGGGGGGGGGGGGGGATTTCAATTACATAAACGGGCTTTTCCATTTGTAGCAGACTATAAAGTCCAAAGAGATTTCTGCTAATGAGGTGGCTTATTTGCACCATTCCATGGGAAAGCAATGACAAAACATCGCTGTTTCAAAAATCTCTTTTCCTTTCCTGCTTCTACCCCCAAAATATGCTCTATATTGTAAGCAGCACTCACCTAGCAGCTTCCAGGAGTTCGTCCTTCTTGTATTCACCTAAATGATTGCAAAATATCATGCTGTTAGCATTTGGCGGAAGACAGATTAAGAAATGCAGTAGGAAGCAAATACAGAATTAAAACAGAGGAGAGGAGAAAAAAAGCCCACACCCCGCTGGGTGATGGAGCTGTGACGTTAGCCAGCTTGTGGAGGCAGCATCACCAGTACCTTGGAGACGGGCAGCAAACTGACGCATCTTCTTGTCCAATCCTCAAATGGAAAGGCTTTCTTCGGACAACCAATGACTGCAAAATCTTACGTCCAGGAACACAGTCCCGCTGATAACAGTGTGTCAGCTGAAGACAATGTCCCCACCCCCTGCCCTATTCAGTATGTCACATTATACTTGGGAAGCATAATAAATTCTGAGACAAAAGCAAGGCAGTGCGGCTTTTTAAAAGGTACAAATTACCCATCTCCGAACCTCCTATTCGAATGGTAATATTCAACTTCACCAAGTTCTTCAGAAGAGCAACGATTATTCAGAAAAATCACAAACATCATATCAGCTGCCACTTCCCAAGAAAATATGCATTTGAAATAAAAGGCACAGACAAAAGAGGATGAACTCTCCAAGAGATTGCTACGTGACTCTGAGACGAGAGATAACCACGAGCAATACTAAAGCAACATTTGCGTGTGAAATTTTGAGTTACAACAGACAGCTCAGGTAGGTTGTTGCTCCCACAACAAGAATTAAATATCTTAAAAAGATTTATTAAACATAAATAGTTTAAAAAGAGCATGTGGAAATAAACCTGTGGAAATAATACAGTATTCTACCAAGCTGAAATATGATGGCACACAATAAAAATTTAAATTTAAGAATTTAAATTTGGAATTTAGAAAAACAGCTACTTAAAAAGTAGCTTCATAAAATCATAGAGCAGAGGCTATCCTAGTAGCCAAAACATGGAGGGCTTGAAAAATATACCATATTAACACCTGCCAGAGAATTAAAGCTGCTAATCATATTGCTATAAGAACAACAGGAAGATAAGGCTGTCCCCTGTAAGAAAGACCAAAAAAACCCCTTTGTGTTATCTCTTATGTGTATTTGTAATAAGAATCCATTGTTACATGCGTTACAGGCATGGAAGGCAGTCGGGCCATGGGAGACCCCACACCAGACTCCAGGTAAACAGGAAAGCCCTGCAGATAAAATATGCCTCAATCAAGAAGCTTTGTAGGGTGCAGGAGGAGGGTCAGAGTCTTCCTTCATTGGGACTCCCCCCATCACAGCTCCAGTCTTACCCCCTTGGACTCCTCCCATCACAGCTCCAGTTATCAGCAGGAGAGAAAACCCACAACAAAACCAGCCCTCCTCAGGGCCTCAAGGACCCCCGTTTCGTTCAGCATCCTGCCTTCACCCAAGGGTAAGGAAAAACGGTGCGTACACCCAGTGACGCACCTCCCATCCCCTCTGCCTGGCTGCCCCTGAGGAATTCTCAGACAAAGTATCTGCATCCAACAATACCGATGAATTATAAAATTTAATTGCTTTCTGAAACAAATTCAGCGTTGGGAATTCACGACAACACGCAGCAAGGAGTTCCACCACGCCATGCTTCTTGTGTGAGGACTCTTTTAATCGAGCGGTTACATATTGCTGAACCCCAACAATGGAGCACATCACTTGATCACGAAGGTGAAAAACTGGAACTGGCACTGCAAATGCAGGCCGTGATGATTAGGTTAGCTTTGGGAAGAATTTGTATGTATTTCTTAGTGAAAACTGGATGATGAAAGGGGTAAAATTACACAAAAATGTGTTAGGTGTTAGTCTTAGTGCTTCTCTCCAGCTTCCTCAGGGGGGTTCCTTCCCACCACAGGTAACTGCCTGTTCGAGCCCCCATGTGTGTTCCTCTTCTTTATTTTAATGAAGATAAAATACTGGGCACAGTTGTGAGTGTTTTGAATCAAAGCTGAATGAAAAGCTCTGGCCAGCATGTGACTAAGGGAAAAAAAAAGATGTTTTATTACTACTGCATTACTTGTGCAACAATCTTAAACAGCTGGATTTCCTGCAGGAGTGTTATTGGCCTATATTATATCAACACTTCAGGGACCTAATCGGATTAAAAGACCTGTTTACAGATTCTGGTTTGGCAGTGCATTTAGCAGTTCTAACCAGGCTTTTGAATACTACTGTATTAGACAAGTATAATACCATTTTTCCTTCCTGCTCAAAAAGGTGTTACACAAAAGCTCTTTCCTCAAAGACCCTGCTTGTTGAAAGCATTACTGACCGAAAGAAATGGAAGGCTGTGGTTCTTGGCTTCAAAACGTCCCATTGCATGCCTAAGTACATCAGTCACTTTTACTTAGAGGTAGAAAAAAGTATTTACAGATACTATTGAAATTCATACAAACTAATGTTGAAATCCATCACAGCTCTCCTACATTGTGATACGGATTAGGAAAACATTATCTTGTAATTGGCTAACTTTGTAACTCTCTAAGAGCTGTCAACATTTTGCAAAGCAATACTTAAAATTATACAGACACTCATACCTCCGCTCGTACCACCAATTTGATAAAAAAGCCCAAGTATCCTCCACAGGGCTCTGCTCTTCTGAAGCTCCTGGCTAGGAACTGGATGAAGGGGAAGCCCCTGGCCACTTTGCAAACAGTTGGTGGGATGCCACCAAGCAGAGAGAAGGCTGGTTAATGGCATTTGGGAGAAGTGGGTGGCTCTGCCTGCAAAACCAGCTTCTCCTGGCACAGGCTGTGCTCCCACCAGAGGGCTCTGCCAACACGGCTAAAGTCACAGCGATGAAGCCTATCAAAGGCCATCCTGCAGCATTTGGCTACAGCCACCTAATAAAACATTCATTTTCAAAGCATTTGAAAACAAACCATGCATGGTTATGGCTTAGATGAATTTCAGATTTGGAGCTGAAGTACAAGAATACAGACTATCATCCTCAAGCAGTACTTCTGCTCAAAGAATGTCAAACTGCTTGACTTGAACCAAAGTAATAACATCACTTACTGAGCTCCTTTGTGCAGGTTAGGATTTGTAGATTTGTAAAAGGGCATCTTCAGAACAAAGCACAGGTAACAGCCTGAACTCCTCTTCCAAATCTCTTAGTAATTGCTAACTTGATTGAGAGAGTAATTGAAAGAAAAACATCCCTGCAATCACAGTGTTAATACAGAGGATTTTTGGCAGCAGTATTTGGGATGGCACAAATATTGTCTGCCAGAGGTGTGAAAGTTAATGTTTAGACCCTGCCATACAAGACCAAAACCGCAGTTCAACAAATACAATGCAAACAATTCTCACCTATTTGCTATCTGTCCCTTCTACCACAGCACAAATCAGTGTTTCCTTTATGTGTTGTTTCATGGTAAGCCCAAAGGACAGGCTGCCACAAGAGCAGACATATCCTGCCAAGCAGGTACTCAATAAGCCATGCTGTGCAGGCGATACGTTGCCTGGCCTGCCTTCCCTCTCAATACGGGAGAAGCCAGAATGGCTGTGGCTTCTTAGCCTGGCAGCCCACAAGAGCAGTGCTGGTCCTGTTCACCTCCTCTCGCTGGGTAGCCCACAGATGGTCGGTCTGTCAGTCTCTGAAGGGGTGTAAAATGGGGAGCAGACAGCTGCTCATCATCTTCACAGAATCACAGAATGGCTGAGGTTGGAAGGTGAAGATCATCTAGTCCAACCCCCCTGCCGAGCAGGATTACCACATTGCTCAGGATGGCATCCAGGTGGCTTTTGAATATCTCCAGAGAAGGAGACTCCACAACCTCTCTGGGCAACAATCTTGTCACGCAAAAGCTGGTAAATATTCACTGTCTGGTGTTCACAGCACCTGATCAAGCTCATTACTTACAGCTTGCTCAGCATCCTTTAAACCTTTAAGTCTTCAGCTTGCTCCTAGCTCCAGATCAAACCACTGCTCTGTTGATGCCGGAACCAGGAGGCCACCGCTGGTAACCACAGCCAGTTAGTTGTGGTGGTTTTACTCTGCTGGGCAGCTGAGCTCCACAACAACTGCTCTCTCACTCCTGCCATGGGATGCCGTCCTTCCCCAACTGAGCCCGCGGGGGCTGCCCACAGGCAGCAGCTCTTCAAGAACTGCTCCCACATGGCTCCGTACCACGGGGTCCATCCATCCCCCAGGGGCAAACTGCTCCAATGTGGGTTCCCCACGGGCGGCAGCTCCCAACAGATCACCTGCCCCTGCATGGGCTCCTCTCCACAGGCTACAGGTCTGGCCTGGAGTCTGCTCCACCGTGGTACACCATGGGCTGCAGGGTGACAGCCTGCTCCAACAGGGGCATCTCCACAGGCCGCAGGGGAACTGCTGCTGCGGCACCTGGAGCACCTCCTGCCCTCCTGCTGCACTCACCTTGGGGGCTGCAGGGCTGGTTCCCACTCCTCTCTCTCTCAGCTGCTGTTGCACAGCAGGTTTTTTCCCCTTTCTTTAATACACTCTCACAGAACAATGTTGCTTATTGGCTCAGCCCTGTCCGGTAGCAGATCCCTTTGGAGCAGTCTGAAACCGGCCCTTACCTAACATGGGGCAGCTTCTGGACTCTTCTCACAGAGGCCACCCCCACAGCCCCCTACTACCAAAACCTTGCCACATTAACCCAATACATAAGTCTTTCAAAATGCAGCTACCACCATGCAGCTAACTAGCTCTCTGTTCCCTCCTGAGGGAAAAAACAGTTATCTACAAGACCTCCAATTAACTGCTGCAAGCTACAGTGACCACTGCTCCACATGGCAGGCACTCATCAGGGGCTGTTTCTACTTAGTGGGTAAGCAGATCGGCAGCTGGAAGCTCAGCTGGGATCTCAGTGGAAGACAGGAGACAGCACGCTGATCAGCAGCCCCTCTGAATCCAACGGGAGCAGCTGAAAGTAACTGAAGGAAGATGGAAGAGTGCAGCACTGGGCTGGAGACATAAACACACATATACAAGACCATTGTTTTCAGGAGAATAAAAGACAGGCATGTATCAACAGTGACAGGCTGAAAGCTTTATGGGCTCCTTAGATATTTCCTCAGGTATTTCTTTTGTGTTTTTTGGCTTAATGATAACAGTTGCAGCCGGGAAAGCACAAGCAGCCTTTTGCAGCTAGACTCCACGAGCTCTCCTCTACTACCAACCTGCTCATCCTGCTTCCCATCTTAGAGATCACATCTTCCTACTTACCCATGTGGCAACTGGTGCCACAGGATCATGTGCTGTCATTACAGCTGGGTCACACTGACGATCTCAATACAGCATGAACAACTTCAATGCTGAAGAGTTACAAGGAATAATCTACTTCCAGCTTTAATTCACTAGAAACCTTTACATTTTAAACTTACCAGATGAGTCCGAAATATCACAGTCATATATGCGCGTTTGAGAAAGGCAAATCCCAAATTCTGGAAAAGACTAACATAACAAATCAGTCCTGAAGCAGACTAGAGACTCTGCTTTAACTCTCTGCCAGAAGTGCTGCAATTTCACCTGATTACTGCAAACTGAAAAAGCTATCCGAGTGGCATGAACTGACAGTGTTTTTTACAATGCATCTACACTAAGGAACAAGGTAAGTGAGCTCTCTCTGTTCCTTCCCTCCAACACGTCAGCTAACACAGAAACCAACTGGAGCTGAAACAACCTGGACAAAGCAGTTTTTCCTTTATCATGCTACTGTGTGTTTTCCACAGTGAGGACAACTCCCTAAAAATTAATGTCACACGTTAAATAAAGCCATCGTTATCCAACATTACACCAAAAAAAACAGTGAGAAATTGATGAAAATATTTTTAATCAAACTGAAAAACTAGATAGGATAAACAATTTGCATGCAATATAGAATCACAATTGCACACAAATCCCCAGTGTACTGATAAACAGTGAAAACACTAGCTAATGGCACCCTGCCTTTGAGACTTGTGACAAAAGGACCTAGGACAGATGAATGTGCAACTGGCCACAGCCTGGATAAAGATGATTTGTGAATACTACAGAATCACAGAATGGTTGAGATTGGAAGGGACTTTTGGAGGTCTTCTGGTCAACCTCTGTTACTTCTCACTTGTTTAGGGTTACTGTCTGTATTGTGTTTCCTTAGCAAGGTTTTGGTAGCAGGGGACTGCAGGGGTGGCTTCTGTGAGAAGAGTCCAGAAGCTGCCCCAAGTTAGGTAAGGGCCAGTTTCAGCTGGCTCCAAAGGGACCTGCCACTGCCCAGAGCTGAGCCGGTAAGTGATGTTGTTTGCGCCTCTGTGAGAAAATACTTAAGACAGAGAAAAAAACTGCTGCACAACAACAGCTGGAAGAATAAGGAGAGAGAAACTGCCTGGCAGACACCAAGCTCAATGAAACAGGAGGGCAGGAGGTGCTCCAGGCACGCAGCAGCAGTTCCCCTGCGGCCTGTGGAGAGGCCCCTGGTGGAGCAGGCTGTCCCCCTGCAGCCCATGGGTCCCACATGGAGCAGATCTCCATGCTGCAGCCCGTGGAGGAGCCCCCGGTGGAGCAGGTGGATGTGGCCTGGAGGAGGCTGCGGCCCATGGAGAGCCCCCGCAGGAGCAGGCCCCGGGCCGGAGCTGCAGCCCGTGGAGAGGAGCCCACGCAGGAGCAGGGGGTCTGGGGGGAGCTGCCGCCCGTGGGGGACCCGTGCTGGAGCAGTTTGCTCCTGGGGGATGGACCCCGTGGTACAGAGCCGTGTGGGAGCAGTTCTTGAAGAGCTGCTGCCTGTGGGCAGCCCCCGCAGGCTCAGTTTGGGAAGGATGGCATCCCGTGGGAGGGACACCACGTGGAGCAGGGGCAGAGAGGGACTGTGAAGGAGCGGTGGAGGCGAAGTGCTACAGACTGACCACAGCCCCCATTCCCCGTTCCCTTGTGCCACTTGGGTTGGAAGATATAGAAGAGGGTCGGTGGGGGGAAGGTGTTTTTAATTTGCTTTTAGCTTCTCACTGTTCTAGTCTGCTAGTGATAGGCAATAAATTATACTAATCTCCCTGTGCTGAGTCTGTTTTGCCTGTGATGGTACTGGCAAAGTGTCTCCCTGTCCTTAACTCAACCCTTGAGCCCTTTTTGCATCATATTTCCTTCTTCTTTTCCTTTAAGGAGGGGGAGTGAGAGAGCAGCTATGGTGCAGTTCAGCTGCCCAGCAGGGTAAAACCACCACAGCATTGCAACTTCTTGTAGGTTTTCTCTGCAAATGCTAAAGAAAATTATTTTAAGAGTTTGTTTTCAAATGTTGTAGTATCTTCAGGGAATTAGATGAGAACTCTCATGAGTGTTCTGGAAATTGTTGGTCTAATTACTCAGTAAATCTTGTCTTTTCCTGGATCTTTTTTTCTCTTGAAATCATGTTGAGCTTTACAGGAAAACCTGTTCCTGATCATTGGCAGGAAAAAGGTAGTTCCGTCTCAAGAGTTCTCCCACTTTCGTCTGTCCCCACAACTGCAAGATGGTAGATGAATGTTTCCCTCTTGAAGAGCTAGCAGGTCACGGGGAAAAAAAATAATTTCTGGCTTATGTGCATTATGCGCATTGTCATTCCTTACCATATGTGGCCTTACCTTACCACGTAGCATACTCTGTCTTTGCTTTTTCTCTCTTTGCTAGGGTTAGGAGCAGTATCTTGTAGGTGAGAAAAAAGGGAATGAAAGGACAGGTATGACTTGCTGAGCCCCTGCTACTTAACTGCTGGCCAGGCATCCCTCCCTAAAACCTGGAAGTACCGTATGTTCAAGTGTGGTTCAAGTTGTCAGATGACACCACTGATACTTAGAGGGGAATTTTATCGTGAAGCACCATCTGTGTGCATTCAGGGATGATGAGTACTTCCATAGCTAAGCATAGTCTTCTATTTGGGCCAAAATGGCAAATGGAAGAACTGTATCAACAAAAACAAAGTCAAACTGCCTTTACACTGTTTGATGACTCCTACATAGTCCACTGCCAGGGCTGAGAACTATCAATGACTGTTAAGCAGAGGAAGGGAAAACAAAAACCTCTAGTACTCACTCCCTTTGAATATTTCCTTGCCTGTTCAATTTCAGCCTTGTGTCCTTTATCTAAATGCAGAAACATTTCAAGTATAGTAAAGCCTCTTATGCTAGAAGCATATGCTAGAACTGTTGCAATGGCATGATTTTATGTTTGAACATGGGCTGTGATCCAATGACAATGACCTTTCTCTGGCAGTTTTCATTGCTGAAACCTGTGAAGATAGACAGAGTTCTTTTATAACCTGTCTTTGCTCTGTTTTGCTGAGATATGCTCAGAGGACAGGAAAAAAATGGAAATTTCTCAGTTACTAGATAAGCAAGAGACCTAAGTTGTTGGTGGTGAAGATGTAATATTATTTCTTCTTGATGGCATATGCTCTCTAGAACGAGTAGCAATGCTGAGTTAGCTCATACTGAAAAAATACACTAGGGCACAACAGAGAAAACCTGTGTTAACTCTTGCATGGGTTTTTTTATTTTTTTTAATATATTTTACAGTCCAAGAGCAATTGGTGGATTGCTCTTCCCCTATCCACCCATGCTGTAACTGTGTCGTAGAAGGCCGCCAAATTTGAGAGGCACGATTTGCCCTAAGTGAAGCAACGTTGGCCATCACCAATCACCTCCCTGTTTTCCATGTCCCTTAACATAGTTTCCAGGAGGGTCTTCTCCGTTATCCTGCCAGGTGAGACTGACTGGCCTGTAGTTCCCTAGGTCTTCCTTCTTCTCTTTTAAAAAAGGCGGTTATGTTTCCCCTTTTCCAGCCACTGCAAATTTCACTGGACTGCCATGACTTCTCAAACATGATGGATGGTGGCTTGGCAACTTCATCCACCAGTTCCTTCAGGACCTGTGGATGTATTTCATCATGTCCTGTGGACTTGTGCACCTTCAGGTTCATTAGATGGTCTTAAACCTGATCTTCTCCTACAGTGGATGGTTCTTCATTCTCCTAGTCCCTGCCTTCGGATTTTGCAACTTCACTGGTATGGCTAGAGCACTTGCTAGTGAATACTGAGGGAAAAAAAGTCACTGAGTACCTCAGCTTTTCCCATGTCAGTTGTAGCCAGGTCTCCTCTTTCATACATTGGGGGAGTACAGGTACTTTTATGTTCCTTTGTCGTCCTACATACTTACAGAAAACTTTTTTTTTTTTTTTATATATCTTAAGCCAAGTTCAATTCCAGCTGTTCCTTGGCCTTCCTGATCCCCTCCCTGCAGTCATTGCCCATGTCCCTATAACCTTCTCAGGAGGAATATCCCTGTCTCCACTGCCTGTGCATTTTGGTTTTGTGCCTTAGTTTGCCTAAGAGGTCTTGACTTAGCCAAGCTGGTCTTCTGCTTCCCCTGCCCAACTTCTTGTGTGTCAGGATTAAGAGCTCTTGTGCCCTAAGAAAAATGTTTTTTGTCTCCTAGCTCTCATTTGCTCCTTTGTCTCTGAGGGCAGTTTCCCAACCGATCCCATATACTAGGTCCTATTCTGCAAAAACTATTCCGGTCCCTCCAGAATAGTTTGCACCCACTAGCTGCAGCGCTCCAGTTGGGTGACTCATTCCACCAAGTTTCTGCATTGGCAATCAACTCATAGTTTTGCAGCTGGACAGTGATTACAGGTTTCTCGTGTTTGTGCTGCTTTCTCCTCTCTCCTCCAAATCGTACCTGTCTGTCCCTTGTTTTCCAACTGTCTTTTCGCTCTAATTAGGAAATAATAGTGTGTTAACACAGGGAAAATTTTTATTGTGGAGAAAATGCGTATTTTTCAAAATATTTCAAATGAACTGTTGGCATGTTACTTTCCTGTTTTGGTATGACAAAATTGTTCTCTGTAACAAACTTGTTATTTCCGTCTTGACATTCTTTTGGTAAGAATTTACTTGCTGTACTTTGCTGAAGTATAACGTAAAAGTAAGTTGAATTTTTTTTTTTCCTTTTAATGATACCTGTGCTTTTGGTAATGAAGATAACGTTGTGCTGTAGTTTTCTTTAGCTTCCAAAATATAAATGAGTTCATTGCTGTGTGAGAGACTGGCTTGCCTTGTGTTTCCTCTATTTACGAAGAATACTGTCTTTCGAGAATTTGACTAGGTTGCCCCTGAAATATTTCTCTAGAGAGTTAAAGATACACAAGTGTGTTTGGTGGTGACTGCAGAGATGCGTGAGAGAGACCAGGCTGAGGCGTCTCTGACAGAAGCACCTGGCACAGAAGAAGCAGCAGAGTGATCGTGGTTATCGGTTTGTTGTGGGTTGTGCTGATTCACTCTGCTGCTTATCCTTGGTGATGCTGTCAGCAGAGGTGGCACAGTTCCTCTCGCTTGTCTTTTTCCTTCCTTCTGCTTGCTACTCTGTGGCCTACAGATGTTGGAAGTGCTTTGTGTTTTTCTCTGGGAGCTACAGAAATGATTTAACTAGGATTAAATTCCCTCCAGAGTAAATGCCACAGGACAAGCGTGGCAACACAAGTGCATTTTTAGGGGGTGGCAGCTTTTGTTTCCTCAAGCTCGTCATATATGTTTAGATATGAGATGTACAAAGGAATGATTGTATTGTTCAGACCTTTAAAGTTAATAAAAACATAGGTTGGCACATATGTGCCGTATGTCTCATAGTAACGTACTAGCAAAAAAAGTACCTTTAAATCTGTGCAAATTGTTGGTACAAAATTCATAATATTTTCTGTATATGAGTACATAGATTTTTTTTTGTTAAGATAAATGTTCAAGTTTTGAATCAATCTATAGATTTTCAGGTACTGTACCCCCAGCTTGCTGGCATGTTTTATTTACCATGGGAAAATCAGAGAGTTTGCAAAATGTAGTCTGTCCATGTTCACTGCCGCGTTCTTCTCAGAGAAAGACTGGATGGTGGAACATATATTTTTGGAGCTTGCTTTCATACAACATAGTTTTTCTGAGGTTATGTATTTTTCTCGCTGGTTTTCTCTCGTGGTTTGTGTCAATAGTAAACGGGCATTTCTATGATTTTTCTTTACAGACTCTTATGGGGGATCAAATAATTTCCCTGTTTGAGGAGGTTGTTTGGAAGGAGAGGGGAGGGAGCTAGCTCTTGAACAGGATGCACTACTATCACTACTATGAAAACAGCTTATTTCTTCTGCTGTGTTCTCTTCAAGAACTGCTCCCACATGGCTCCGTACCACAGGGTCCATCCCCCAGGAGCAAACTGCTCTAGCACGGGTCCCCCACAGGCGGCAGCTCCCCCCAGACCCCCTGCTCCTGCGTGGGCTCCTCTCCACGGGCTGCAGCTCCGGCCTGGGGCCTGCTCCTGCGGGGCTCTCCATGGGCCGCAGCCTCCTCCAGGCCACATCCACCTGCTCCACCGGGGGCTCCTCCACGGGCTGCAGCGTGGAGATCTGCTCCCTGTGGGACCCATGGGCTGCAGGGGGACAGCCTGCTCCACCAGGGGCCTCTCCACAGGCTGCAGGGGAACTGCTGCTGCATGCCTGGAGCACTGCCTGCCGTCCTGCTGCACTGGCCTTGGGGGCTGCAGGGCTGGTTCCCACTTCTTACTCTCTCAACTGCTGTTGCTCAGCAGTTTTTTCCTTTTTTTCCCTTCTGGTCCAACCATCCCCCTAGCACTGTCACCCACTAAACCATGTCCCTAAGCACCACGTCCAATCTTTCCTTGAACACCCCCAGGGATGGTGACCCCACCACCTCCCTGGGCAGCCTGTTCCAATGCCTGACTGCTCTTTCTGAAATGTCTCCTCATTTCTAATGACAAGGGACTAACAGTAAAGCCCATACGAAATAGTATACCACTGAGAAAATACCATCTCCTCAGTGGGGCTGCTTTGAGCCATAGTATTCAGAATGCATAGCTACTATGAAAAACTAAGTTTCTCTACCACTTCAAAATGGACACACAATTTTTTGGATGGTTCAGCTAACCGGCAGCAGTCTCTCAGCACCAGATTACCTGTTCAATTTCAGCACAGACTTGTCTTCACCAGATGAAATTTATCCTTCAGGCAAAGGAAAGTTGAAATCCTGACTCCTTGCACTCATTTCTGCAATAGCCTGGCCACAGCAGGAAGTCATTCCCCAAAGAGGTCAAATCAAAATGGGCATGCTTTGAAACGAGACTGCTCCTAACTGGTCTGTGTAACAGCAGATGTCAAACTGAGATACCAGTGCAGCCTACACAGTGTCTTACATTTGGGACAAAGTACCATAGATCCTAAAATTAGCAAGAGGAGTTCGGAGAAGAGCAGAATGCACACCAATCTGCATATGACTTTGGGGATGTCATTGACTGCAAAAGAAAGTAATATTTAACTGGAGGAGTGATGGTGCTTAATCCTCTAAGCAGAGGATATTAGAGTAGTAATTACTGTTATTACTACAATGAAGTAGCAAGAGTAATATGGCCATCAAGAAATAGCTTTTATAAAAATATTATTATAGGCTGGAATTTATTAAAAAATAATAGATTCAAAGAGAATCGGCTCTCAGCTGTTCACTGGGGAAGTCTCAAGACTCTGCCTCCCTTCTCTCCTGCTGGCAGAACAGAACTCCTAAAGCAAAGTGCATGTTTGACCGAGTCCAGCTCTCTGCACAAATCCATCCAAAAAGCTTTTCAGAAGCAAATAGGCTGATTTCCCCAGATTTAATGCCATCCCATGTTTGGATTTTGTTACTTATTCCCTCTCCCACATTACTGTACCATCAGCAAAAGCAGACTGTACACAGAAATTGGAGAATTTGGCACAGAATCAGCCATTTGTCATGGAAGCAGCTGTTTTATGGCTGACGGTGGCAGACATGAAGATCCAAGAGGCATTCAAAAGTACTGATACGCATCATAGGTTTTTACTGCTCTCTTTACAACAGTCATATTGACAAGCTTCTCTATCTACAGCCATAGTATGCACATTCACAGAACAGCTGGCAGCCTCATCAGCCACTTATGTCATCTGGCTTGGCTTACGTAAAACACACAAGCACGGAAAGAGGTGATGATTTTGTTGAAGACAGCAGTCAGTTAAAAGCTACTAGTAATGCTAGAACACCCTGAGCCCGCTACTTGTGTAAGGGTAGAGCTGCTTCCCTGCCCAAATTGAAAAGAAAAATAAACTGAATTCTGAATGTCTGCCAAAATATTCTTGGAATTACACAAAATAAAGCTCAAATAGTAAGAACATTGTATTCTTAAAAGAGAAGCAAAAAGAAACTTGCAGAGCACAGAAGGAGGTGAACCATGATGCTCTATGGCCAATAAATACCCAAATGAACTTAAAGGCTGTAAATGTTACTGAAACAGCAGAAAATACAAAAAGGTTTAATTTCAAAACAGAAGGGAATGCCCTCAAAAGAGTAAATGCTCACTTCTTAAGTGACCAAAGGAACATACAGATCTTTAGAAAGGAAATTGGCCATTCAAAAACCTCCGCCCTTATAGAATAGGTCACTATTTCAAAATACATTAGGATGAAAACATTTCAAAATGTATGCTTGAAAATGCTACTGCTATAGCTTCAACCTTGTCCTCTCACTGCAGTGCAGTACTGGGTTTTAGGTAACTTCTATTCAAAGAATAGATACCTAGCAAAAAGAAACAGTACCTATGAACAACAACCTCCTGGACATATCTTTTGAGTATCCTTGGTTTGCAAATGTTTTTAAATGGTCCTTAAATATTGAGACACTCCGTTACCAGTCCCTCTTCCCCCCACCATCCAGAAAGCCTTGAAGCACTGCTTGTACTCAAAGTAAAATTCCATGCTTGTTTTTCCCCCAACACCTGAAAAAACAATGCTGTTCTCTGTGGAGTATGGCAGCTTTCTCCAAAGAAGGAAGTCATCAAACACCAGTTATCTTTTTCAGCTTCCCTTGGCTCATTCATCTACTCTAGATTGGTACCTCATAATGTTAATTCTGCTTCTGAAAGATGCTTCATCTGTGATGTGCTGCAGTCATTTCATTGCTAAAGACAAATAACTTCCTTTTAAGAAAGCGGAGATCGATTCAAGCGACTTTAGATGCACATGCTTAACCTCAACATCAAGTGCAGGTTGAAAACAATTCTCAAGGAAAGATGACAGACACACTAGGTGACAACATCAGAAAGGTAAATTACCCCCAAACCAATCTTTGATGCAGTTACTGATGGTTAAAAGAAGGAAAACACCATATCCATGGAGATACATGGGGAAATATTAGTTCAGATGGCGATCAGTACAGGTGTTGTAGGAACATTAAAGAGCCTGAAGGGAAAATAAAACAAGTTGTCCTTGAAAGGCAAACCACAAGGCTCAAAGGAGGGAATCAACTTACTCTGGGCTTCAATGATTTATTCCTAATACCTTCAGTTCAGTGGGATAAACTTCAGTTCAAACAGTGATTACCTTAGCCATAGTAGTGCCAAGGCTACCATTACACTGATTTGCAAATAGCGAAGTAAAAAAAATCTCATGAAACCAAACAACAAAAGTGTGATATGACAGAGCAGAAATGATTTGGAGTGATCGACATCCACGTTGTCTGCCCTGTAGGGGCAACAGAATCGGGCCAGACCAGGTTAGGGGATTCTGCTTTAGGGGTTGCTACTCTAATGTTCATTTTTCTTCCAACAGCGCAGTGAGCCAAGAAGCCTTTTCCACATCACATTTCTTTATTAGTCTTCACATCTTTTGCACATCTTTTACACTGAAGAGCTACCTTTATCCTTACTGAATTTACATCAACCGCTCAACTCACTGCTACAGCACTATGCCATTAACTTTGTGTTATTTGCACACACTTTAAAAACAATGCAACATTCATATGTTTTAATGATTTTTAGCGAATATTCAAGCTTAGACCACAAGGTGAGGTGTTTTCTATGCTCTTCTACTTTGATGCAAGGCCATCTTTCTGTCTTTTCTTTGCAGTCACGTTTCAAACTCCCTGTAATTGATGCAGAGCAACAGAGGACTTGGAGATCTCTGTAAGCTAAACGTCACTTCTAGCACTGGCACTAATAGCTATAAAATGGCCATGCATACCTTCAGGTTGGAAATTATTAGGTTCATAGCCAACACAAGAATGATTTCTGAACAGGGTTATCAGCAGATCTTTTATCTTCAGTACTCTAAACACATGCACTGTACAACACAGTTTATTATAAAGGATTTTATGTTATGATCATCTGTAATGACAGAGGTCTCAGACCTGATGATACCGAAGATTCTATGGGGTTCAACCTCCTCTACGTCAATTTTAAAAATTGTCCCGTTTCTTTGGTTTTCATAGATCTGATCTTCAAATGTACAAAGATCTGTTTGCTCTGGCAGTATAAAAGGGATCCTGAAGGTCAGGTGTGATGATCCTTTATGCTGCCAAACAGCTTAATTCAGCTCTCTTCCTTTTCACCTGTACTTTTCCAATTTTTTTTTTTCTTTTACTACTGAGAATCTGTAGATTATAAAATACCTATTCTGAGTCCCCAGAATAGTATGGTAGAAAACACTAAAGTATGCTCAACTTTAGGCACGCACGCGAGCATCCCTACTGACCTTGATATTCTCACACCTAATGGGCTTTGTTAAACCAGAGCTACGAAGAAGGGCTATCACATTCCTTTATCGCAAAACAACACTCTTGGCTCTGCAGCTCGAGACTGCACTGGAATGAATCCTTGTCTGCTGCCCTTCACTGTGCTGCCCTGCTCCACTGCAAAGATACACTTATTTCAATAAATGTCAGATAATCGTTGCTTTCAAGGAAGAGGGTACCATCTATCTCTAGACCTCTTTTTGCATTACTCATTCACAATTTCCTGAATGCAGAAACCAACACTGCGTGCTGCTTCATGAATCTAAAGCTCAGCTCGTGCCCATTTTGACTCTTCAACAAGGCTGACCGAGCAGCACAAACCCCAAGTAAAACACACCTCTGCAGCCACATAATCAATTGCCCTACCTGGTGCCATTATCATAGCCAATCTTCCTTCTTGAAATAGTTTACACGTGCATTGTATAACAGTGAAGCAGATCAATAATAATAAAGTTATTAGTCTGTCTAAAGCACTCAATATTCTGTAGGAACAGCAAGCAACCGTGAATACTGAATTATGAAAATCTGTACTCTATCTGCATTACTTGGAGTGCCAAAACATTTTTAAGTCAGGCAAGATGGGACAAGCCCTTCTTTCAGCTTCCACATGATGCAGATTCGCTTCTGTCAGGCAGTTCTACTCTGAACCTCTCGAACCTCCTCTAACCTCTCCTTGTTTGCCAACCAGGGAGAGGTATGCTTCAACCTGCTGGAGACCGCTAGAGAAGGACAGGGATGGAGTCAGGACAAGAGAAAGAAGGGTTACAGCCAGGAATGAATAATTTGAATATTGAGAGAGACATTAAAAACCCTGTGGGTGAATTAAGGTGTCCAAATATTTCTTTGGTATGCAATAAATCTCACTGAATATCATCATAGATACAAACAAAACAAAACACTAAAAAACACTGAATTTACATCCAAATCACTCTAACACTTACAACTCCCCTGTACCATGCTACTAACCCACCAGCCACCGATAAATGTATTGTTATGGGTGAACTGATGTAATACTGATATAATTCCTCAAGCTCTTAAAAAAGCTTCGATTGCGTCAGCAACATAGTGTAACATTAAAAATAGCACGGGGGAATAAAAAGAATTAGAGGCAATAAATCAGATGTTGACATAACAAAAAGGAATGTAATTGAAAAAAGCTAAACCTCTGAGAAAACACTTTTGACCGTGCACAGAATAACCTCTCCTTATCTCTGTCAAAAGCAATGCCAACCATAAAACTACTGTAAAATCTAGGTTAGTTCAACAACGTGGAAGAGTTTACAGGAGGTGCTGACAAAGATACCGCTAATATTTATCAACAAATAAGTTTTGGTGTGTTTACACAAGCATTTTAGTCTAAATCTGGAGGGTACTTTCAAAGTCATCTCATCCTCCTAACTTACGGCACTTCTGTGCATATACTGTAGCAGCCCCAGAGTGCACCACAGGGATTTCTTTCAGAAAATCCCCTCAAAGGCTGCACACCTTACTTAATACACTCCAGCTGCTAGTGGCTGTTGAGTCCACTGGACTGGACCAGACTGGAGTTAGCTTAGTTTTTTAGAAAGATTTTTAATCCATCTAGTTCTGCCATGGTACACCCCAACTCAGAACAGCAGAATGAGAAGCCTGACAATATTTACCTGCCTTTCCCTACCCACTCTGATACAGTTCAACACGCTTCCTGGAGCAACGACTAACAAAGCGATACTTCCAAATGCACTAACATTTGGAAATCAGCATTAGCCTGGGACAAAGACAGGAGTCTTAGCGTTGCAAGAGCCTTTGATGATACTTTCTTTACAAAGCCTGGTTACTTAAAAACAGAGTTAGTGCTCTCTGCCCTACCTCCTACTCCTGCTGTATTTTAAATCAAAATGCAAATCAATCCTACAACTTACCACTCACTGATCTACTCTGGACCTGCTTCGTTCCACCCCTACTCAGACCTGGAGCTATCGGCATATTAGGAGCCTCAGTTACTGGCTAGGACAGACAGAACCACAGCATTGCCTGGGCAGCTTCAATTCTGACCTTTCTAAGCATTTTCACGCCTTTCTTTTCAGCTTTCAGATATTTCATGACCCCCATCCCCATATGCACTTCCCTAAGATTTTCAGTTTGATATAATTAAGCCAAAGGTACATGCAAACAAGCAAATTGTGAATCGCGTCCTTTCTAACTAGCTGTTCACATATTTTGCAGAGCACAGGTATAACAAGAACTAGCAGTCTTGGATAAGTGTTACTAAATCCTATGATTGACCAAATGTTATTTGCAACAACTGGTGTTTTTCTTGTTGACTGGAGAAATCAAGAAATGGCAAGAATTTCTCAGATCAAATATTTCAAGGGAAAAGCCGCTAGCTGATGTGAGGAAAGAAATGCAAAGCAAATGCAACTAAAACCCCGAGTCTACACAGAACGTGAAACAGTAATTTCAAGTTAATTGCTTCCTTTATTTTGATTGAATGCAATTCTTTAAAAATCACCCTTGTTAATTCTTTTATTGGTCAAAGCACTTCACTAAAGATTACTTAACTCTGTATACCGTATTTTCAATGAGCAACTGCTTGTGTTGAACAGGTCTTTAACAACTCACGGCCAGGCTGAAGCATTCCAACGTAACTTGCTTTCAAAACTTTGTTAAATACTATTTAGACTTATACTATTTAGACTTAAAGCTTGTTGGTATGTGCTCGTGTGGTGTCCTCAATCTACTGCTATTTCCCTGCCCGGTAGCATATTCTGGTGCACAACCAGAATGCTTCCTTAAGGTAGCACACTGGAACGAATACTTCCTACAGCAATGAAGCAGCCAATTTTCAGCAGTAAAGTGATAATAGAACCAACAGAAGCAATTTGAAGGTTCTGCAAATGGAAATTTTTCAGAAACATACAATTTAGTCCAACTGGGGTGGACTACCATAGGGACAGCTGAAAGCACACCTCTGAATCCAGCATGAACATGTGCCAAATTTGAACAGTCTGCTGTGACAACTATAATACCAAAACAATTCAACAAAAATACATGGTTTCAGACACTGAGAAAACAGCTTGTTCTTACCCTGTCCTCACTACATCTTTTCCATTGCAACTTGGGAAAAAAAGAAAATTGAAAAAAATCCCCCTGCAGCAGAATGTAATCTGAGAATTTTAGTGGGAGCTAAAGCTAACAGCGTCAAAGCTGTAGCAAGCAGGAGGTTTGCTTTAGTTTCTTCAAAAAAATGTTAGTGCACCTCAACAATCTTTTCACATTTTTCAGAGTTCCTTACCTCGCAATCAGCAGAAGAAAATTGCATTGTACAAACCTCCCCTCCACCCCAAATGCAGATTTCTTCTTACTGTTTGATTTTGCAGCGATCTAACGTTAATTTGTGTAACGAGACTGCCATTAAGAACAGGACAATCCCTTCAGAAACAAAAGGTACAATCAAAGCATCCATCAACAAGACACCATTGGACAGCATCTCATTTTGGAAGGCCACAGTCTCTTTCCTGCCGTCTCCCTAGCAGAGTACTTACCACCCCAGTAACCACAGACCCTGCAGCAGCGCTCAGACCTCATCAGGTCTGCAGCTCTCTGCAGGTGAAGACACTGCACTAACCCTACAGAACACAACTCTGAATACTCAATTATCTTTCAAAGGTCATGGTGATCGGGAGAGGTTCCTGTCAAGTAGATAAAGCAATTATCAACTCACTCTTCAAAACAGAAAGAAAGAAGACCCAGGGAACTGTAGACCAGTGACCCTCACTCCCGTCCTGTGGAAAGGTATTTAGCAAATAACTCTGGAAGCAATTTCTAGACACGTGAAGGACGAGAAGGTTGTTGTCAGGAGTTGTCAGCATGGAGTTATGAGAATCATGCCTGAGGCACCTGATAACCTTTTACAATAAGGTGATTGGCTTTATGGATGACAGGAAGGCATTGCATACTGTTTATCTTGACTTCAGTAAGGCTTCTGACCCTGTCTCCCATAACATCCTCACAAATCGATTAAGTACAGGCTGGACAAGTGGACAGTGAGATGGACGGAAAATTGGATGAAATGCTGGGCTCAAAGAGCTGTGATCATCAGCTTGAAACCCACATGCATGTCAGTCACTATTGGATTACCCTGGGAGTCAGTATCAGGATCAATACTATTTAATATCTTCATTTATGACCTGGGCAATAGGGCAAAGGGCAAGTTTGTAGATGATACAAAACCATGAGGAATGGTTGATAAACCACATGGATTGTGCCATCATTCAGACCCTGGATCTGGAAAAGAATCCTTTTTCAGCAGTCAGTAGTCCAATAGTCTTGATCGTACCTGAACTTCAGAGGAAAACTTGCTTCTGCAGTCAGGATGGTACGTGGTACTCTGCTAACTGCATGGACTGTTCCCATTTTAACTGCAAATACACCGGTCACTGTCTCCTGCAATGGGATTCTCTTCTTGCACCAGAAAAAGCCACATCTGCTTGCCTTCTCCACATGTTATTAAGTAAAATGATCTGTGGAAGGCAAGTGAGGCCTCCAATTTTTGGAAGCACCTTGTCTGGAAAGGAGGTGCACCAAGTAGAAATGCAAAAGGGAATAAGAAGAAACGTAGGGAACAGCCTGCCATTTCTAAGAAACTTAAGTCTGTGGAAAAAAAATATAAAAGGCGCCGTGCAGGAAACTGAGGAAGATGCAGATGTGGTGACATGAGCTTTGCTACTTACACAGAGCCAACAACCTCTGCCTTCTAAGGTCTGAACTTTGCTATTATGAACAAATGCTGGCAAGTTGAATTACTATGGGTGTTACCTTTTAGTAACTACTGATAAAGGAGAGCTTTGTAGAAACTTGTTTGAAATAACTGTATTGAATTAATAAAATATAATAGATGATAACTGACTTAAGGTTTTAATGAGGAAATAAGTTGATTTGTTAAGGTGGACCATTACACCTATGGGTTAACTAAATCCCAATGGCATTTTATTTCTACTTCTAAAGACTTCGTCTAGACTTAATACAAATTAGTTGTGCTATGTTCTGGAAAGCTTAGGATATCCCTTTTTATGCACCCAAATTATCCTAAATCTCTCAGCCACAGCTAGTTTGCCTTTTGACACAGAAAATTGTTTTTTTTTCCAAAGAAATAAGCCTGGGAATACGAAAACATTTCCCCAGTGAACTGCTAAAAAGAGGTAGTTAAAAACAGTCTAATCATTTGTTTGATTGTTGGTTGGTTTGTTTTATCTTAAAAAATACCAAAACCCACCAGAAACAGTCTTTCTTTTCCACTAAGATAGCTTGCTTTCCACTGCTAATCTACACCCTACAACTAACTTCTTGTGATCAACCCTCAAAGATCAACCTTAGCTGACCTTATCACAGCATTTCCACTGCAGCAAATCCTCCCCCAAGTTAATTAAAAGGACTAACACATACAACAATGAAAAGAACATGAGTCATATAGGCCCTAATAAGATCTTAAAATTAGGAAAGTGCTTTTATTACCCAAAGTAGCAGGATCTGTGGAGTCTGGAGCAGAGCAGCAGAGAACTAAGCTTATTATCCATAAAAAGGAGACTACTCTTACGATATTTCAGATGAATATGTTATCAGCACAGAGCCTGCTTTTATCAAGAAAAAGAAATGATTAGACTATGTCAATCACAGAGGATATATCCTCTTTTGTCTAAATTTTGGGTCTGTAAGCAGTTCCAGGGAAAACTAAAACAACAGCAGCAACTACACATTATATCTACACATCTAAATACAAGGCTCTAAGTTACCACTGAAAGCTCTTCTTCTATTTGAACAAAAATACAGCTAGCCTTGTGGGGCAAGAATAAAAAAGCATCACAGAAAACAAAGGTTTCTGATACAAAGAAATCAACAGCAAAATAAACATATTCATACGTCATGGTTTACTGGTTTTTTTTTTAATTCTAGTTCTCTAAGTGTTGCAACATAATTGAGTATGATTTAATCAATGCATTTCCAAAGTACCAAATGTTTTGCTTAATTTTTTAAGTCTTGCCAGATGCATGAAAATTTTCCATTAATAATATGATAATTTAAAATTCTTTTCCCTACTGTAAGACCAACAACAGATTAACTATTACATTAAAATTAGAAACTGTTCAACACCTCACACCAAGGAAGGCACTTAATTATATAGTTCTTTTAAGCATAGTAACAGCCCCATTGCACTACAAGAAAGAATTATTTATTTGTACCACATTAGGTACAAATCACATAGTAAGCCTTAATTTCAAAAAATAATCTCTACAGCACACTGAAAACAAGCAGGTCTGTGAAACACAGAAGGATGAATCTGTGTTGCCGGAGCTTCTTCTTCATATATGAAAGAAGTAATGAAAGAAAGACCATAGCTAACGCATTTTCAAAGGCATGGGTGATTTCTTACCTCCCAATGAAATCATACCTTTTAAAACTGCCTGCTAAATGAATACACAGCCTAAGTCTTAATATGAAGTTAATATTGGCTGTACTATAGATTGAGCTTTCATGACAGTTTGATAAGGAGTGTACAAATTATAAATTCAAACTAATTTCAGGGAGAACCATAGTTCTGTAAGAGTCTCAACACAGTAAATGCACAAGAGCTTGATAGCAGCCCTAATACACAGCATCCTTTTCCTCCCCTATCCTCAGAAGAGCAGTAGAGAACAGACCAAAACAAGCAGCAATTTGCCTCACCAGCTGGGCTTTGGATGAACAGAGAACATGGGAAGAAAGAGTCCACCACCTAGAAGAACCAACTGCAGCCATGAAATCAGAAGAAAAAAGCTGTCGAACTATGAAAAAAACACAAGATAAACATAAAACAAGTTATGTGTTTAAAGCATATTTTATAAAATCTGGGAAAAGGTTTTATTTGTCTACTCACAAGAAGCAGACGACAGCCACTGCCCTCAGAAGTTACCTGCAGCACCCCAGAGTACAGCAGCACCCCGCGAGACCTTCATTGTAATGACCCCAGCTTTGTCCCAAGAGAGGGCAAACTCTGTAGCAGTGCTCCCACAAACAACCTTGAACTGCCTAAATAAACCCCTATTCAACCCCAGATCTTTCCTGGACCACAACTGGAGTGCTCAGCGTCTGGCAGGACGGAGCCCTAAGGACATACGCAAGGAGAAATTAGAAATTTCAATTTATATGCTAATACTTGCTCTTACAGGAAAAATTGAAGTATAACAAGTGATTTCCCATTGCACAGAAACAGCCTTGATTGTTATTTAATGATCACAACGAATAGCTAGAAAGCATGAAATGAAGCTAATAAATCTGTTGAGCCTGAAATTTTCAACAAATACAAGTAGTCAAAGTTTTCCAGAACTACTAGAAGCCTCATTTGCACATCCGACTCCTAAGAGGTCTGCAATCCAGTAGCCCTTACCAGCTACTCCAGAAAGGACACATTAAACATCTCTCCAACTCAAATATAAATCTTACTTCATCTTAAAGCTTTAAATATTCTGCAAATTTCTTTATTTGCTTGACTCAAGGACGTTGAACTATATCAAAATACATCGAACTTTCTCCACTCAGTGGAAAGCACTAAAACTATTCTACGGAGTAATACAACACATCAGTTTGGGAGCTTTTTAGCATTTTTAAATTAAGTTTGGAAAGTATGTTCTAAAATTTTTCAAGAAAATACAGCTTAATTATCATACCTCAAAAGAGAATATTAGGAAGAACTTCTTTACTGAAAGGGTTGTCAAGCATTGGAATGGGCTGCCCAGGGAAGTGGTTGAGTCACCACCCCTGGAGGTCTTTAAAAGACGTTTAGATGTAGAGCTTAGTGATATGGTTTAGTGGAGGACTGGTTAGTGTTAGGTCAGAGGCTGGACTCGGTGATCTTGGAGGTCTCTTCCAACCTAGATGATTCTGTGATTTAAAAGGCAGACTTCAGTAGGACATTTTCACAAGAGTTCTTGACCATATTCATTCAGATATTGGATAATTTTAGGTGACAAGACATAAAAGTCATAATGAAAAGGTAATGATAAGGAGGTCTTTTCACAGCATATGTGATTCACATCTATGTGAATTCATATTTATATTCATTAATTACATAGATACGAAATATCATATTTCACATCTATTTAATTAAAAAGATTTTCTTTATTCTAATTTAATTCAGGATTTAAATAAAAGCTATAATCACTGGAATTCAAGAAAAAGATAGCAAGTTGACAAACTACGTATTAGTAAATGGACATACATTTAAGAACTATTAAGAACACTTTTTCCACTGAAAAAAACCTTGAAACCCAATGCAAACATAATACAAGAGATCTGCAAACCTTATTATCATGAAAAAAGTATCTGTACAATGCCAGTTATGTCTACTGCATGGCTTACTCTGTAGTACTCATCTTTATTGAACCTGTACCCTTAATAAATAGTAAGACTACAAGCAGTGGTTTACTAACCCAATGAAGATTACGACTGAAAGCAGCAGGTAATTTTATATTAATTAGAAGTTTACAGTGACTTAAAGATGAATCACAATACCAAGATGTTTAAATAATTGACCATTACAGAAACAAAAAAAAAAAACCACAAGAACAGCAACAAGCTAACTTCATAGCCCTAAAATTATTAGCTTAAGATTATTAAATTAATAATCTTATTGATTTGAAAAATTCTGGAGTAAAGAATTTCAGTCATATAGAAGTACGCTTTGTTCTATGCTATTAAAAGACCAAGAAGGCTTGCTCACTTGCTTTGGTTTTGAGACTTGAGTCTCTTGGACCTGAGACAGTTATCACAAATTTTTAACTGAAGTTTACAGAGTACTGCCATATGATTACAACTGCAATATGGTACCAAAGCTTAACACAAAACAAAAACATTTTCCTTTGGTGAAGGGAGGAGATCTACTTTCTGAAACTTTTTTGAAAAAAATCATAGTGCAACGTGACACTTGTATTCATGCAATTTCATCTACACGCCTCTAGCAGTTTACATAGCACTACTACATAGGAATATTTTGTCCAAAGAAGCCTACTTCTAAACATTAGTATACATAATAATGTAAATAGAAGCCAACAAAAAAAAAAAAATCAGCCTTTCGTTTTCATTGAGCCAGTGCTGAGATGTCTCCACCTGCAGCTCTGACAAACTCCTCAAGTTCCTAGAGGACTTACGGCCTTAGTAAACTGCTTAAATTTGTAGTCCCTCCACTGTTAGAATGGCACAGAATACATAACTATCTGAGAAAACAGATGATTTTAGAAGACTGACTGGGTCACAAATCAAATACAAGAAAGCTTTTCCATAATGGTCAACTGAAAGTGTATCACAATCTCAGAAAGGCATTCATACCCTCAGCTGACATAAAATTCACCACTTCTTTCAAACTCTCATGCTTCGAAACCAACATACAAATAGCACTTGCAAAATTCTGTGAGTTCTGTAAAATTCCTCCATGTTTGTGCTCTCATATTGAACACCCATGGCAGTACAAAGAAAGGTACTCGGAGCAGAAATATCCATTTTCATTGCCACGTTCTTGTCGTGCACACACTTCAAATTAGATATTGCAAAGGCACTTAAGAGTACTATCACAATTAAATAAAATTTCAAAGAGATATGAAAGGAGGTTGAGAGGCCAGAAAATGATTTTAGCATTTGTTTATCTGTCACCAGAACAATTTGATGAGTAATGGGACCATTGCACGATGAAAAATTGGATCCTGCCACATCAAGTTGAGACAAAGATCTTCCAGTGAGTATCAAGTACTGAGTAACAACTTCCAGGCACAAAACTCAACTTAGACTGAAAATGTAAGCAACTCTCCAGTCTCCACAGGCTAGTAAAAACCTTCAGAAAGAAACAGGAGTTCAGACCAATTGTTCTTCATCTTAAACTACATTTTCTGTATTCTTCAATCACAGATCAACATACTGGCACCACATGGCAAATGAAAAATAAACTGAAATGCCTAGTAACTTCAGAGTTCTTCAATAAGGTGTTTAAGTTCTACCTAGACTAGCTAAAATATATCATTTTCTACAAAATTCAAGTTTGTGCGTCAGGTGTTCTTTAGATCAGCCTGCTTTCAAGTGATAAATTAAGAAATAAGACAAACATTACATGAGTAGTTTTTCTCCTTTTTTATTTCAGCCTTCTGGGAGGATAAAAGGATGACTTTTTTAAATGAATAATTAAAATCACACAAAAAAACAATTGATATCAAGATTTTTTTTTTTCCCCCCTGGAAAAGTAAAGACAAAACAAACACAAGCTCATGAGACTAAAACCTAGAACTTCTGAATCTTGGTTAATCATAGTAAATAGGTACGGTATTTGTGATAGTTTAAATGAATTTTCCTTACTCGATCCATTTTTTAAAGCAAATTATTGTTCCATTACAAAATATTCAATAAATCCACTACTTCCAACTGTGTGACATGACAAGAGGCTTTCAATTACACCTTATATTGCTGAGCAATTTAATTACATTGCATCCAATGTGAATAGTATTGCAAAGTTGACTTTTAAAACGTTCTTACTACAGTGTTTTAATACACCTAATTAGTCACCACTGAAATGGCTACTTGATTAGTTTATTTCAGTAAGTTAAAACAGTAAAAGTTCATTCGCTGAGAAGCATCCCTTCTGGAAGCCGCCTCTTACACTAACAAAAAAATGCTTCTGACAAACCTTGGCTACGTAAAAAATATGCTGTTGTTACTTAGCACATAAAAGAATTATTTTTTTTAAATGTAATATAAAAATGTGTGTGTGTCCTTCAGAATTCAAATGCTCCCCACACCACACCGGGCTGGAGTTAAGGCATGAAAGAAAGATGCACTCTGCTCAGCAGCACAGACGGACCCACTCAGATCTCTTGCCTTTGGTCTATTAACACAGGCCAGACAAAGTGATACCTTAAGTTACCTGATACTGAGCATCAGTGTCTCAGTCATCTTTGGAAAGTTCTGTAGAACACCAAGAACAAACCCCTTGCCACATGAAATGTAATCTGCATCTGAGCCTGTGGTATCATAGATCACCTCGTCAAATAAATCAGACCAACATGATTTCCATCGGATATTTTTAGTTATGAAAATCCCCTACACTCTTCATTCATTCATTCCAAAAAGACATATCAAGGTATGTGGTCTCACCTAGGAAGCACATGAAAGCAAAACAAGCTGCATCCAAGAAATATGATTCTTTTCAATATACTAATTGTAGATAGAGCTTGTAGCAATTCTGGTAGCTGCCAGAAAACTTAAGGTTACTTAACATTTGTGATTTAAGAACTGGTTTCCATTGTAATTCTGCCAAGTTTGAAACCTTCAGGCTAAAATTCTAATTGCATATCTCAATCTAAATTTTAAAATTACACAAGAAGAATTGCAGCACATCTACAGGACAAAGAAAGCTTGTGCTGTCCACACAACTCATGCACGTTTTGTATTTTACCAAAATGCAGAACTTCCTTAAAGCCCTTTGAAAAGGAACTTTAACATCTGGATATCTCAGAATAGGAACCTTAAAAAAGGATAGAACATTCGGGTCATCCAAAGTTAGAAGAAATGCCTACCATGGTCAACTTGAGAAATCCAATCTCATTTGTTTAAACTGTACGCTGCTGAAAACTGCAGATTGGATTTGGCAGGTCAGGGGAAAGGGAGAAGACAGCCAGACAAATTATGGTCAAGATTAAAGAAGAATTTTGAGCAAAGTTTGAAGTGTGATAATACTTGCTGGGGTCTATTTACATCAAAACGTGTTCCCCTCCAATGTCTGGAGGACTTCTTGTGCACATTAAATTGAACTTGCACATACATGCATTCTGCTAGGATCATACCACGCTTTCCTGCCTACAAGATCCCTGACTCACTCACTCTGCAAAGGATGGCCAGCGTTCAGCATACAAATGAGGAAATGTGCAACAAACTAAATTTTACTGCTGGACACCTGCTTTATTTATTGTATAAACAGGAAAGCACATAAGAACTGTTGGAAGCAGCAAACACTTCAGCATAGTCCAGTGCACATCCTTGTTCAGTTTATGACCCAGCACCCTACGGTGAAATGGGATACCCGAGACAGATGTATATACTGGGCTTCAAACCCTGCAAGGAGAACGGCAGCATCAGCAAAAGGGCAGGAGCACTGAAGTTTCAAAGAACTGCAGATTAACCTAAAGAAGACTGTCACAGCCGTAAGTATAAATTGTCTGATCTAAGGCAGAATTTTCAATCATATTGTTAAAAATGGATTTCCTACTATGTGAGAGCAACTGCAATCTTAAATCCTAGGTTAACGAAGCCACGGCGACTTGAGTTAGCACAACAGTTTGCAAACAGAAGAGTCACAAAAGCAATAGGTGAAGACATTTTAAAATAAATTTGAACAGAAGTTATTTCAGACATTTAAAACCTCATAAGAAAACAATGGAATCAAAAAGCAATTTTCTCTCTCCTTTGCAATAAAAAAACTTGATCTTTTACATTAAAAAAAACAACTCAGGAGCCCAATTCCCTTTAAATGTCAGGAGCATTAACTACTTTTTGAAAATCTTCTCCTTGAATTTAAATCATGTCTACCATACGTAGAGTAAAATTAAAAGAAAAAAAATATTCTAAGCAAGCCAGGTGCCCCACCATGGACAGGAACTGGAGCACAGCCCCGTGCTCTGTGAGCCAGGCAGCCGGAGCACTTCACAGCTGGCAAGAACAAGCACACTCGTCAGAACCAAAACAGTACAAAAAGAGCCCAGTACAGCCACAGCGCTGAGCAGCAATGTGACCGGACCAAGAGCTTTTGTAAAGACTTACTTTCATCTCTCACTTTCAAAGAACTGGAAGAAACACATTCGTCTAGGTTGACCGTATCCCTACCAACCAGAACGATTTATGAATTTATTTTTAGTGGTATTATTAAATTAGGTATCTATTCATAGCAAATCTTCCTTAAATGTATACTTTTGAGTTTGACAAAGGTTTTTTACCAGAAGACCTCAGCTGACTACAGGCTTGGCAGTAGGACATCAGAACAATGCTTCTTACAGAGATTATTCTAACAGGACCTTTCAAGACACAGCCAGCCTAGATAGGTTAATTAAAAGAGAAAGGAACTATTTTAATGGATTTAAGTTTGCATTCTCCTCCAAATTCAAACAACTCTTGTTAAAGCGGAATATGGAAAGCTAAAAAGTGACTGGCATAGAAGAGGGAGGTTGGAGAGCTACAACTAAGCGGTCTGAAACATAACAATATCTATACAGTATTCAATCATTTTAGTATCTCACCACTTATTCAATGCTTGTAAAGGAGTTATTTTGCTAGCTCAAGAAAAGAATGAAGTCATACCCAAAACTGGGACTACGTAGGTGAGTAGAAAAGAGAGGAGAAAGGGATAAAGAGTCAGGAGGCTAGCTGGACAGAGAAGCTGAAGAGATCACACAGACTCTGCATGAAAAATGTATAAGGCAACCAGGATTAGAAGAAGATTCAGGAAAGAAACAACAGGCCTAGTAAAAGGCATAGTAAAGGAGGGACACCCCAAGTACGAGATGCACGTGTTTGCAGGAAGTGGGGACCAAGACAAGAAGCTTAAGGAGAACAGCTATGGGTCCTGGAACTGGTACCAGAGGTTGGTTAGGATAGGATAAAGACTAAAGAGCTAGATAAAGACTACTATGAGAACCAGCCACATAAGCAGATATCACTAAGCTTAGAAAGAACGTGCAGAAGCCTACCACTACTGCTATGTTCTACCTTTTCTAACAGCACCTCCTTGGCTGGAAGGCAGCTAAACAACACATGATCCACTTCAAACTTAGATGCTTTAAAGTAGGACGAAATGAATCTTTAAATCTGTTGAGAAGAGATGAATGAGAACAGCAAACAGTTTGTTCTTCAGCGCATCAGAATGAAGCTTCAGATCACAAAGAAATACTGGTCAGCGATGCTGACACAAAATTACACAGGAAACTTCACAGCACAATCAAAAAGAAAACCTTAATTCCAAAGAAAATATTTAGCTGCTTTAACCATACATTCAAGATTTTTTCCTCTGTCTTGCACCATTCACTCTTGCTTTCAACTTCTGCAGCAAATGAAACAGAAGCCATATGGACAACATTTTGCTTCTCTGTGCAATCCTGATTCCTCCCCAGAGCACAGCCATCCTTATCCTTCCTGTAGAATGAGGCATCGGGGAACAGTAAGCAGTCTTGTAAGCAAAGTCTGCGTCCTAATAAGTGTATAAAAGGTAAAATTAGATTGTCTGCCTCTCCCACTTCCTAGTCAGGATATCTTCCTTACACAACATTAGCATTCTTTCAGATTCACCCGTCCAGCCTAGAAAAAAATGGTCTAAATGTTTTACACATTCAGACTCCAAGACTGCAGTTGTGAATGCTCAGCACTTTCAAAGTTTTAACGTGGCTCTACTTTCAGAGAAAAAAAAGTACAAATACAAGACTGCTGTTGAAGTTACAGCATGAAAAACAAAAGCAGTGGGAGCATTTGTTTATAGGAATAATACAGTTAGCTCAAAAAAACCACTCTGATAGTTCCATGATTGCTTAAAGCAATCAAAGGCAACACAAAAAATCTATCAAAATAGTTGGAACTACAGTATGGCTATCCTGCTTATGAACAGAACTAGACAACTTAGAAGTCCTACCATACAACCTTCTTCACCAATTCATTTTTTAACACTGCACTCTGGTATATTATCCCATACAGTATGTTATACAGTGTAAAAAGGCCGCTTTGGTACAACAATCCAGAAGAGTTATCCATGGACAATGGAAAAGTGTAGTAGACAAAGCAGCACTATTTGGTTTCAGGATTGCTAGAAGGCACTACTAATAAGCAGAAATGTACAACATTGACTGTGCTAAAAAACAACAAACATCTGACTCAGAAGGAAGAAAAAGGAACCTAAACTGAACAAACAAAATTATCCAATCAATATTTACTGAAATTTCTTTCTTCTCTAACGTATAAGATTGGTCATTGCTCAAGGCAAAAACAAAACAAGAAAAACAAGACAATGCTCTGATGCACTACAGAAACAGAAACGCTTCTTATACATTTCTGCAATTATCTTCCCTAGGGTATGGAAAAATACATTTTGGGCTCTTTATTTACAAGTTTTAGAGATTTTATTTGTCATTCTATCCATTTGAGTAACAACAAACTTCAGGAAGGAAAGCTTCTTTTGAGTTTGATATTGTTAAGATTTACTATGTACTGTGGACCATGTACATTTGCGTACATCAGGTTTCTGAAAGCTTTCAAAGCATCCAAAGCTCTATGCAAACTGCAGAGCTAAGAATCAGGTAACTAACTGAAAGGCTGTACTCAGGTGCCTCATAAAAGCTTTGAAAGGATAATTTGTTTATTTGACAAGGGAAGAGTTTAACTCCACTTAAAGAGCACTTGTTAAAATAATCCCAAATTAAGGGAAAAAAAAGCTGAAAGAGTAAAAAGTCTGGAAAAGGGAACGGTGTAAATCAAAACCATGCTTTTCATAGAAGTATAAAATCCTGAATCCCGCAATGCATCTTATTTGACCACCTACACAACAGACTCTACAGACTTTCGACTGATCATCTAAATTCAGGATACAGACAATAAAAGTTGTCTGATCCGGTCAGCCAGCCACACTCCAAAGAAGTCATTTCAAGACAAACAACTAGATTTAAACAGAAGATGAAGATGAAAGTGCTCACCTCTAACATGGGGAACAAAGAGACAGAAGGGAGAACCCGTCATTATTCTAAAACTAAGTACTATAAAAGTTATCATGCAGAGATACACTAGAAAGAAAGCCAAGCACATTAGGGCATGGAAACAGAAAATTTAGGCAGCAGAATATACACAGTGGCTCACATAAATCCTTGCACAAAGTCCTTCAATAAGAAATTCAATAAATTAGTTATGAAACGGGTAGCAAGTAACTTTCAAGAACCAGACACTTCAAAGCATGATTAAAATCAGGAGTAACTTGTTTGCTTTATGATAAAGCACATTGGAATTGGTGTTAATCTACCACATTGAAGGAAACATTTAAATTATTCAATTACCAGATAAAACAAGAAATTAGAAGAAACGAAGAAGAAACAGCAAGCTGAACATGAGCCAGCAGTGTGCCTTGATGGTCAGGAGGGCCAACCATACCCTTGGGTGCATCAAGCACAGCATTGCTAGTCGGTCGAGGGAAGGGATGCTCTCAGACACGTGGTTTGACTTTTTTGGGCGGTCCTTTGGGGATCCATGAATCGGGCTCGCTGATCCTTGTGGGTCCCTTCCAACTCGGGATATTCTATGATTCCATGAATTAAATCATCGCTATGGAAGTCAACTGGATGTTATACCAGAACACAATGCTCAAATCTAGATATATTAGCTTGAAAGAATAATGTAGTGCTGGAAAGTGTTAAGAGAATCACTGATATTGTTACTGACACAGGTGAAACCTTATCTCCACTGAAATAAGACTTTACATGTAGACAGTAAAGAACAAGGACAGCTCTTCTTGAGGAGGAAGAAACACAAGTGCACAAAGTACTGCACGGCATCTAGAACAGAAAGATAAACGTTCATTCCTCTCTTCTTAAGGTGAAAACAAAGAAATGTAAAATGAAATTGAAATGTGGCCATGTCAGAACTGAGAAAGGCAGCTATTTTCCTCCTGACCTCCTCAAAAACCTGTGTATTTCTTTCAAAGGGGAAAGTGGGAACTAAGCCATATGCTGAATGAGATTATTTTAATTTTGACTATCTTGTTATATTTATAAAAAATATAATTTAAAAAAAAATCTCTAAGAACAGAAGACTACACATTGATTCAAAGATTTATATACCCATACAGTTAGAACTTTTAAATGAGGGCTGCTCATATAGACTTCAGGTTAGGTCTACGTTACATTTTACTTCGGTCATTCCAAAGACTGGATAAACAATGTCCCCTGCATTCCTGAAGGGAGGCTAATAGTTCTCATAAATCTCCAGAAAGCAGATGTAAAGTATCACCAAGGACTCCAAACATAAAAGCATGATATGACACCTGTACTAGTGAACTTGAGCAGATGGCATCTTTCATTCCAAGGTTGTCCTGGTAAAAGTGAAGACAGCAGACCTGCCTGAAGGCTACACATATAATCAAAAAGATACACTCAAAGCAAAGGCCTTTTCCAGTACTTGTTTAATACCTCTTGCTTCTAAGATGTATGCCAACAGCTTATATAAAAATAAAGTGAAAGTTTTCTGCAGGGCAAGGATATTCATTCCTCAGCTGATGGGTTTCTTGCACTTTTCTCTAAGGCTGCAGACCCTGGTCACTATCAGAAAGGATGATGATCCAGGCAAATGGAGAGCCCAAACTATTCTAGCAGTTTCTGCCCTCCTTACTTTAACAAGCATTTCTCTTTCTGTAAGTGCTGCTTATGATATTTTTTAAAGACAGAAGCTACATGTTGTCTAAATGATTTGATCTCAGAGTACACTACAAAAGAATTAGATCAATAAAAGCAAAGGTGGAGGAGGTTTGCAGGTGAAAAAATACTTTCATGAACCCAAAAGGAAGTGCTAGTTGCTATCCAATCCAGAACACTTTCAGAATCATAAGAACACCTGAAAGGAAATACTACCAACCCCGAAGGAAGGAATTTGGGATTCAAGACAGTCAAACAGTAAAAATAAAACTAACCCAAGCTAAAATCCTCTCTTCTCATCCTGGTAATTCTAAAATGGATTAGGTGTGCCTAGCGCCCATTTTCCATTCTAAAAATTATCAGTAAACCTTTGTAGCGAAATACCAGATTTTTCCCTTCCTGGCAGGCAAATCATACGTAAGTGGCAGTTCACTTCAAAAATCTGTGCGAACATACTTTAATAAATGGACTATGCTCCCCATTTAAATTTGAAAGTTGACAAATAGATGAAAACACGAATCCTCATTAGCACTTCTGATAACCTTAGCCCAGCTGTACTTTAACTCATCAAGCGGCCCTTCACATCCAAAAAACGTAAGTGAAGAAAGCTCAATAGGACGTAAGTAATTTGTTTATAAAAGACATTTCCACAGTGAGTAGGATGATCGGAGTCTTAACTTCAGATTTTATTTTTTTATTTTATTTTATTTAACAAAAAAGACATTATTTCCTCCCCCCAGAAATTCTTTCTTTAATCTGGAGTGACAGCAGTTTCCAAACTTCCTTCATTTTGACCTCTCTCAAGGATTTAATGCTTGAAGCCAGTAAAAACCAACCTCGCAAAATAGTGATGTGGAACAGTCTAGAATACATTACCCAACCTTAGCTCCTGCTAACAGCTTTGGAAACTGCTCAAGTACCAAGAAAAACCATCCACAAAGAGAAAGCATTTCCAAATAGCAGAAAATATGCAGAAGTGACAAAAAGCATCATTGTGTGAAAATTAAAAATAAATCATTCACATTAATAACATTGTTGGTTCTTCATATACTGTACAGGAAAGACAAAGGGATATGAATGTTTAAAGGGGCAATAAGCAGATCAAGAGAATAATGAAGACGAATATGACTTGCACTGCAATAGCTCCCAAATGCTCTGTTCTGGATGGGAGTCCCACAGTGCTATGTACAGCACCGAAGATGAGTCCCCATCTCAGAAACCACACATCCCAAACACATTTAAATTAACAAAAAATAATTAGGATATTAATCTGATGTAACACATCTGTTTGTCAGATGGGATATATTTTTGGAGACTTTGGCTTAGAGAAAAAGATTATTATAATCCTTTTCTGACAACCTGATTTAAGAACAGTAAAGGATACTAGGAGAGCTAGGAGAGGAGGAAAAAAAAAAATCATTGCCCTCTCAGTCACAAAGTACTTGGCTCACACAAACGGTGTTTATCCTGCAGAAAGGGAAAAAGACTGCTTTCCCATTTCAGCAGTAAAATGCAGGTTCTCCATTTCTATAAATTTATTTATTTTATTTTTTTAACTTTCTTTTATTAGCAGCTGGAACTTGTCATCTGATTTCCATAAAATTCATTGCGGGTTAGAAAGAAATTTTCTAAGTTCATTTCCATCAAAATATTAGCCTTTCATTTGCATTGCATAACATTTATAAAACACGCATTTTAGAAGAGAACATTATAAGAAAATTGCTGGAAGTCATCCCAGAAACCACTGCATTACATATCCTGTCTGTAATTCAGGAGAAAAAGATACTATACATTATTCTAGACCGGGAGACAGAAAAGAACAAATCATTGTGGATTCAGCATTTGCTGCCAGAACACCTAGAAATGTTCTTTATGCAGAGGGAGCATCCTTTCTAAAACCTATGCAGAATTCTTTGTCAAATTGAAAAGACTGCATCAGTTATCGGCAAGTTTTCTGTTCACTTTTTTCTAAACTGTAAGTCAAAGAGAGAATATTAACATAGACCATTTGCAAAATGATTAACATCTATGCGTGAACTTGATCCAAAAAAATAGTGATAAAAGGAACTCTGCTGTCCAACAATCACTACAGCAGCAGTGTGGAAAAAAGTGTATTATTGTCATGGACCCTGATAGAAAAATGCACCAAAAATAACGTCATAAAAAACAGCAGTGACATATATGCTGCTTAAAGACAGTAACAATTACAGATTGTACTTTCAGAAGTACTTCACTTTTAAAAGCTCTAAAAATCCCAGCTTTCAACGCTAAATACCGAAAATTAAGTTAATATCTCCTACTCGTTCTCAATCCAGTAATACCTTTAAAGTCTTGATGCGCCTAATTAAAAAGCATTGCTGTAGCTAAAGATTATCACAATCCAGATATAGCCTAAGAAATCCCCTAAGCCTCCTTCTTTCAAAGAGATGAGGGCAGACCTGAGGATGATAGCATATGGAAAATGAATGAGAAAGTAGCGGCCTAACAGAGATACTAGAAAGCAAGGCAGCATCCAGAAAAATTAAACTGGAAAAAAGCTTTGATTTAAACGGCATCCAGCGTGCCATTTAAGCTTTTTCAGTATACTGTGAAGCATGCAGCAGCTTAAGCCTGATTCAAACCCTGCAGCTTAAGCCTGATTCAAACCCTGTTTACACAGCTTGGAGCTCGGGTGCACAGCACAAAGAGCCCAGCGTAGCCCAGAGCCACCTTGAGGACAAAGCTGATAAAACTGAAAATTGATTTTTCTTGCTAGGGAGAATAAAACACACCGCAAAATTACCTCTTCTTGTTAACAATAAAACACCTAAATAGCGTAAGTGTCCCTGTGTACACGCATTTTATATTTTATATGTTAACATCCATTCGTTTCAGGAGCTTAGACAGTGAATGCTCTTGCACGGGGCATTAGGGATGAGGCCGGGGCAAAGTGCTTTCTGCATTCGAACAGACGTTCCCAGAGGGCTGCTTCTAAGCCATCTCACTGGTTTGCGATGACACATTGCCCTCTCCTTTGCCTAAAGCACAAGGTACTGATCCAGAGCCCAGAGAAGTCAATGGGGAAGGCATGCAAAGTCGTCAACACAGCATCACCACAGACCATAAGTCTTTTGCTATGCCCTGAATTTAAACTTCGAGCGCAGTCTGAAGAGAACAGCCGAGCCAGGACCCTCCATAATGTACATATACCAAGTTCCCACAACTAACTGCCCCTCAGCACCTTTTACCTTTGGTTACTTCGGCTCCCTTATGCCCTTTCCATCCTCAACATCTGTATAACTGCAAAGATTATCAGCCAAAAATTGTATTAACCTGCTTAGCACACCTAACGTTAGTGTTAACGCTGGAGAGATGTGTTTAAATTTGACACTGAGTAATTAAACTAAATCGTATGTATTTAAAAAGCATTGTTCTAAATGTACTCTCAAATCACTGCGGAGATGTAGATAATTATGTATAGCAGTCAATGCACTGGAAAGAGAAGAGGAGGAAGTGTTCTTGACAAAGTAAAAGGAGCTGGTGTGCATTGATCATCATCTGAAGAAGGAATATGGGTGTTGTAAAGCACGTAACCTATAAGTTAGGCTGTCAATAAAAAGAGAAAATAGGGGAAATAAAGACAAGAATAGGGAAACAGCTATTTCTTTAAATGAAGCTCAGCTGCTGAATTCCTTTCTATAAATCTAACTGTATTGGATTTAAAATCCAAGATTACTTTGTTCTAAACAGTATTTCCTACATATCAAAACCTGCACAGAGGAGCACATATTTCTCAATATTGATTTGACAGGCTACTAAATTAAAATTTTAATGCTTACTGGTATGCTACAACAGTTAATTTGTAAAAACAAGCAAGCAAACAAAACCAACAAAAAAACAAAGCAGCGTAAAAACAGAGTTGTATCTGTAGAATATTTTCATGAAAAGCAATATTTGGCAATTAGTAGTCCCTAAAAAGAAAAAAAAATAATCAGTGGGTGACAAAGACTTCTACATAAAATGACTCATGAAGAGGAAGAAGGAAAGGGTAGCACGCAGATCTGCATGCAAAATATAAGGTAACTGTTAGTCTCTGCAGTCGGTAGAGCAGGTTGTCTTTCAGATCACAGGTACTTGTATAGTTATACAAACGTCCTTGCTTGTTCAACACTGAAGGTCTTAAAACAGCTGACCTGATTTTTTTTTCTTTTTTTTTTTTTTGTAAGGGCTGGGGACTCTTATTCAATTCACATATTGGTTAGCAATTAAAAAAACAACAACACAGAAATACATTGAATAATGAATGATGTTATGACAATTACATCTTTGCCATAAGTAGAATAAGCAAACCTACAGCAGCACAGCAGATTAATGACAGTTACATCAAAAGATTAATGACAGTTACAACAAAATGAAATCTGGTAAAAGGCACAGTTTTTAAATTCTCTTACACAGAAGAAAATCCAAAAAGGCAGAAGGCTTTTAAGATGCTGAACTTACACGCACAAAATGAAGTACAGGGAACACCACTGCAAGACATATGCATCTTACCTGTGAGTACAGCTTTTGCTGAAGGGTCTGCCAGATCCAGCGCAGATTTCCCATCGGTGTTCCGAATGTTTGGATCAGCTCCGTGCTGCAGCAGTACTGTGCAGGGAAAGCAGAAACAGTATCTTACCTCAGGGATACACAGATTATTTACTGTTAAGTGTTTCCTCGGCATGATGTAGGCATAAACACACATTGCACAGTTTTCTTTATTTTTCCCCCTTTTTTTTTCTCCTAAGCACTGCAGCAAAGGATCTTCTCCAGAGTAAAGCTAAGTTGGCAAGTTAAGATGTAGTAGGATCATATGACTTCTCTTGATAAACATGAACCCTGAATCTCTTGCAATACTCAGTTTTGGGTCCCCCTCCTGACTGCTAGCTGGGAAGCTGTGCCTTCACTGACTCACACTGGGAAATCTGCTAACTATGGAACCTGCTCCTGTCTTTTACTATCACTACTGCTGCTTGTTACCACTCCTGTTCCTCTTCCTGGTGAATATCCAAAGCCATCCATGCCATACTGTAAAGCAGCAATGCTCCAGTTTTTTAGTGGCTCACCACTAATAAAAAGAATTTTAACCACGGTATAACAGCTTGCCTTCAAAAAACACAGCAAATAAGGTTAAGATGTGTATCTTACAGCCTATATGTTCAGAGACTATTATTCTCACTGTTTCTCCCCACACGCACACAAAACTGATTAACCCCTAAAAATTTTTGGAGAAAAGTATGCAACCATACGTCTAGGAAGGCATTAATACAGTGAATTACCATCTACGGAAGCTCAACCAAAAAAATGGAAACAACAGTTTCAACTATAAACTCTTCTGATCAGAAACAACAACGCAATTTAGCCGCTCAAGATAAAGGTGGTTTTTTTCTTCTTTTTACAGAATTTGATAACAAAGTCCACAACAACAAGAGAAGTCTGGCAAACAAGGCACCAACTTTCTATTTCCCCAAATGTCATGCAAAATAAACACAGCATATTACCAGTTCCGACTGACAGTTACACACTTGCTATTCACGCTTGTGCAAAGTAAACAATACGGTGTGCAGAAAAGCAGAGACTCAATGCCCAGGACACCAATAATAAAAATGAGCAGACATTTATGGTTGCTCGTGCAACCGTGTTTGTTGGATAAAGCTGGACTGAAAAATTAAGGCAAAGAAATACTTGTAAATACTTCTTGTAACTCAGGGTGCAAAAACACTTCCTTGACGGGATTCTCCAACAACAACAGAAATCCAGAACAAAAGTAAATAATAAAATTATGTTACATACATCACTTTAGTCAGCAAAAGGCTTTTCGTAAGTTTATTCTTAAATTCAAGTCTTAACTGATAGTAGTATTGTTTTCAGTCAAACCTCTCTTCTTATACAATTCTGGCTTTAAATGCTTATAACATTGCCAAATTTCAGGTATTTCAGTTTAATGTGTCTTATGCTAGATGCTTGCCTTAGGCTGATTTTTTGCAAAAGTTTGGTGCTTTAATGAACTAAATTGACTTTTTCATGCTTTCTCAAGAAGCTGCAATCCCTTCAAAAACATGGAAGAAGATTCAAATAGGCAGATTGGGCTTTTCCAAGGAGGGAAATAAGCGGTGGTTTGTTGATGGTGGTTTGTTTGTATTACCTCATTTTTCTTCCTCTTAAGTTTGCCATGTCAAGAGGAAAGCACCAAAAATAAAAAAATAAAAAAAATAAATAAATAAAAGGTTCTAGCACATGTTTAAAGAGGATTGTTAAAACCTGGCACCCATACTTCTCGAAGATGCCATCTGTGTCATACATGCAACCACCTCCTTAGAGATCTTACTCACAGGCAAGTATGACTCCGAGCCAGTGTCACAAGCCAGTCAGGCACGCTCCAGCAGGAGGTGGTAACCAGGCCCTTTTCCAGATTTTTTCTAAACAGCGTGAAACAGAGAAAGTAAGTATGGAGAGATACTCAGCATGTTTTGCCTCTATTCTCTTGGATCATGAGGTGAGGAAAAGTATTCGTCCCAAAAGGCATCAGGGTAAGAGTGAAACCATAAGGGAGCAAACCAGCAACTAGCTGTCTATTAATAGAGTGAATAATACAAAAAAATGAAAACAACACAGCGTGGATGAGAAAACAGCGGACGATTCTTTTGGAAAGGAGCCTGGGACAAAAAGTTATGCGAGAGAAGAACCGAACAAGGTGTTGCTAAGCCACTATCCATCACATTTGAGAAGTCATGGCAGCCTAGTGAAATTCAGTGGCTGCAAACAGGGAAACATAACCCCCATTTTTAAAAAGGGAAAAAAGCAAGACCTGGAGAACTACAGGCCAGTCGGTCTCACCTCTGTGCCTGGCAAGATCATGGAGCAGATCCTCCTGGAAACTAGGCTAAGGCACATGGAAAATAAGGAGGTGACTGGTGACAGCCAACATGGCTTCACTAAGGGCAGATCATTCCTGACAAATCTGGTGGCCTTCTACGATGGGATTACAGCATTGGTGGATAGGGGAAGAACAACCGACATCATCTACCTGGACTTGTGCTAAGCATCTGACACTGTTTCCCCATGGTATCCTTGTCTCTAAGTTGGAGAGAGATGGATTTGATGGATGGACCACTTGGTGGGTGAGGATTTGGCTGGATCACGGAATGGCTGAGGTTGGAAGGGACCTCTGAAGATCATCTCCACCCAATAGAGACTACATCTGGAGTACCATGTTTGGCTCTGGGGTCCCCAGAACAAGGACATGGACCTCTCAGAGTAAGTCCAAAGGAGGGCCATAAAGATGATTGGAAGGCCAGAGCATCTTTCCTGTGAAAACAGCCTGAGGGAGTTGGGGTTGTTCAGCCTGGAGAAGAGAAGGCTCCGGGGAGACCTTACAGCAGCCTGCCAGTACCTAAAGGGGGCCTACAGGAAAGCTGGGGAGGGACTCTGTCAGGGGGTGTAGGGATAGGACAAGGGGGAATGGCTTTAAAGTGAAAGAAGGTAGGTTTAGATTAAATATAAGGAAGAAATTCTTTATTCTGAGGGTGGTGAAGCACCCTCAGAATTGTTGGTATGGCTTACAACATATAATTTTCATATCAGGTTTTTAAAAACCTTGACAAATACATTAAAAATTGACTAAAGGTGCTTAAGCTGGATGCCTACAGAAACTCCGAAGTAACAACTACCTGTGGAGCAAGCACTTGAAGTGGCCACACCGGGTTCAAGAAAAGAACCTGTCAGAACTCGTTTGCAGTAACCACGAGACTTCTTTCTCCTGGGGTCACTGATCCCAGCGGTCATAACCCTTCCGACCTCTCCAATAGCCAAGGGTACAGTTCTACCAACAGATCTACCCTGTGAAACGTACGAAGCGGCATCTCAAGATGAAAAATCAGTTATATTAATCTGCATACTGATTCAGCCCTTATTTATACAGAAAGCGAATTCAGGTCAAAGGCAATCTTGTTTCGTACATTTCCTATACCGACTAGCTGATTTTATCCTTTCCACACTTCTCCAAAATCTCTTACACACACACAAAAAAAATCCAAGCGAGCAATGTTGTCATCAACATGAACTAACAAAAGAAATACAGCATTTGACGTTTAGCCTGTTGTGTAATGCAGCTGTACTTTAATACCTGGTAAACCACAGGTGGCTTCTAATTGAATGTTCTCCTGCTTGTTCAAAACCTTTAGCACTTTAGCACACAAAGTCTCTTCTAACCACAGGGTATTCGAGATCTAGACAGCGTCTAGAAATTTCCTTTTCAGTGCACCAGGGATGTATAAAAATATCAAAACAGATCTCCTGTTTGAGAAAAATATTCCCTTTATAACGAAACACAACAGAATAAGCCGTTCTAGCTGACTGTATCTATTTTGGATTTCAAACACTGCACGCTGATTTTAGAGGATGTTTTCTGAGTAGCCTTAAAAGGAGATGTGGCAATAGCTTCAATCAAGAGCCTGCTGTTAACAGGCAAATATAAGGATTGCAAGCACACGAATTCATTCCTGGAACCTTGTTAATGAACGTATTTTGAAATGCTGATCTATTTGCTTTGGACAGTGAAGACATTGGGGCTGTTGTTTCTCTGCATTGCAGGCAGAGCCCTTAATAATCTAGAAGCAGTACCTGGCTATCCTTGCATTTCCTACAAACCACGTACAAACAATGTAAAGAAGCTCTTCTTTTAACTGAATCTTCATGTTGTACACAGATACCAATTCCTGTAAGCTTAACTATAGAACAAACATACAGTTCTGTACAAAGCTCTTGTACAATCTATTTTTATCCTCATTACGACTGCTACAATACATTTTCTCATCTTCCCATCCCATTTGAAATACTTTATTTAATTACACTATTATACTAGATCAGTACTAGTGATAACAGACAGTCTTCACACCAAGGGAAAAAAACTACATTATTGCATGGATCATGAACTACAGCCACGAATCCCCTCAGATTACTGCCAACTTGCTAAAGCAGGATGAATCCTAAAATTAAACTCTTGGCCCAAGTCCTCCTGGCAGAGTTATTTTGAACTGTGAAGCTAACCAACACTATCTCGTTTGGCTCTCAAATTATAAGACCACCACCAACAAGAATTTCTACTTTTAGGCAGTTTCAACCCTCCTATTTTCATCAGGAAGGTATGGGAAAAGCTTCCACTATAGCTATACAGCCAGAAGGAAGAAGTGGGTTTTAGGGGGGGGAGCGGAGGGGAAATGGGAGGTTGTCTAAACACAAGACATTAATTACCTAAGTGCTTAGCCCTTCCTCCTTCATACTGCCTCAGTTAAAAGTGCACCAAAAGAAAACATTTCTGATTGAAAGTAGAGAGACAAACACAACAGGAGTAGAATGGGAATAAAAATCCAAAGACAGGCGTGATCAAAGGTCAGACTTACAGTTTGTTTAGTGCCATCATCCACAAGCTTCTTTAGCATACTTACAGAAACGGTGATGGAAAAGTTCGTATTTGGTTTCTAATCAGATGCACATAAGTAAAAAAAGACATCCAAACCTTTGACTGTTGAAAGTAGAAAAATCCCAAACCAGGCAGACCTTCCAGAAGTGTCTGTACTTAAAGTTGCCTAGTGTTTTCAGTTGCATTGCCAGAGTCTTCAGCTCCTCATAGCACTGCTAAACAAAACCTTCTTCCCGCTCACATTGTCCCTTTGCTCCCCACCAGCTACTTTACCACTTTGTCAGACTGTGTTGTGCTCACAGTCCCTTCCAGCTACCCCAGCTCTAACACGTATCTTTTCTTCCTCCTTTTTAATTTCACTTTCTGTAGAAGACCTTGAAAGGTCCTTTCCAAACCAAATTACTGTAGTTTTATCTACTTACTCCCAAAGTATCAAGGTACATAGAAAACAGCTTAAGGAAGAGTCCTCCTTTTGTCTTACAACATATGCACTACCTCCCATCTCTCTAAAAAAAAAAAAAAAAAGCTATCTTCAAAGCTGGTCAGCCTTTCACTAACCTTAGGTCACAGGAACACACAGATCTATCTCAGTACTAGTGCCATACAGGACACGTCTCCAAATTATATGCAAGAAATTGATTCATTTATCTCCACATACTAATGGCATGCAGACAATACTTTGGAATCCAAACTATTAATTTTTTTCAACCAAGAAAAAGTTTCCTCATCTAATAAGAACAGAGCACGCAGAAGCAAAAAGGAAGAATAAAGATATAATGAGCAATTAACCCTCCAAGGGAATTTACAAAGAAATACGATAGACAATATGGGTACAGGTAGGAGAAATAATAAAAAGCTGCAGAAGACTGGATCTCCAGCAACAGAGGAGTTTGCAAACAGTTAACTGCTGAAGACTTCAAAGATCTGTATGAGCACAGCTGCTTTGAAGGGTGTCAGTGCTCAGGTGGCAGACTGGAATGGGCTCTGCCATGCCAAGATGAGAAATGATGTTCAGCTAACCTCAACAACCCTGAGACAAAGGGGCTGCGCAGAACAGCTTGAGAGGGGAAAGGGAGGGCACCCATGTCAAGGGGATATCTTTACCTCCAGGGGGATAAAGGTACATCTCTAGTAGGATAAGAACAGATAACACTCCGAGGCAGAGAGCAGGAGAGCCTTTAATCACCTCCTGTGTGCATCCCCACCCCAATTACTGAAGGATTATGTAGAATAATAAGACAGTCCTCTGCAAAACAGTACAATCACGGGCTACAGTTCCACGTAGCCTATGCTGGCAGAACTGCCATCCCCAGCGCTGTGCTGCCTACCCTCCTTTGGATGGCCGCAAACATTTGGTCAGGCAACAAGGACGATTAAGGAAGTGTTCTCTTGCCCAGACAGTTCATCATGCAGCTATGGACATAAGCCAGAGACAGGAGCTGACAGCAATCATTTTGCTGTTGGCAACAGTTCTCGTTACCGGTGTATCAAACGTTAACGGCCAAAGACCTCGTTAGTCAATGCTGGCTCCAAGCACTTCCCATCGTTCTGCCTTCCCTACTCCCCTTGCTCAGGGCATGGACTGGAATAACAGTTCTGACAACAGGCAAAAAGCACCAAGTAATCCTACAAGTCAGTTCCTAGAGATTTGCAGCTTTAAAATACCTATAATACACATGGTCTTAAATGGTTGGTTTTAAGCAACGTATGTTTTCTAGTGAAGAAAGTACAATATCTTGTACAGCACTGGATGGTACTTTGGCCAGATGCAACATAATCCAGGTAAAATCATAGCACCTTGCATTGGGCTTATGCGCCAAGGGTTTGGTAGCAGGTGGACCCATACTGGAGCAGACCTTGAAGAGCTGCTGCCTGTGGGCAGCCCCCGCAGGATCAGTTCAGGAAGGATGGCATCCCATGGGAGGGACCCCACGTTGGAGCAAGGGCAGAAAAAACTATTTCTAATAGCATAATCTAATTCTGAGGTAAACCTGAGGAAGCTAAGAATACATCGAGTTCAGACTGATGCAGAGCAAGTGACTAGCTAGCAGTACTGCACTTGTCAGTCTCAGAAACTCGTGCCTCCAGCTATCTTATAACACATTAAGTAGAAAACTTGCATTGCTTTCCATTCTTAAAGGACAGGGAACTATACCCATTTGTCTTCCAGTCCCAGAGCTGCTTACCACCCTGCCCTATTGACACAGGACAGTAATAGTGTTATCCTTTTTAGCATTAGCTCTTTGTGGAACTTTTGCTTGTCAATCTGTCACCTAAAGCATTGCTGCCGTTGTGGGTCCCACTCTATGGAAGCATGCACATCGACCAGTCTGAGTGGGATCCTCTTCCAGGTGCACCTGTGTCCTGCACCATCCTTGTATCGCCCCAACCAAAGGGATAGGTTTCTCCAAGAAACATGGTGCATTTGTATAAGCATGGAAAATTAAGATCACTGTACTCCAGTAAATCATACGTTCATCACGAGCCTTAGCTGCATGCAAGGCTAAATGCAAAGAACACAGACCAAGAGGCAAGCACTCCGTATTTTCAGTAGGCTTCAATCACCCAGTTCATTTTCTGCACTTGCTTTATCTTGTGGTAAAAGGAAATCGTTAGAGGCACCTGCCTTTGTTTATTAAATGACAAGTATTTAACTGCCGGCACATTTTACGAGCAAAACCTTTTCTGTCCTATAGTCATACTTTGATCAATGCTTTCAACTAGAAAAAACAGGAAAATAGCCATGAGTTCTGCTAGAATTGGCCCCATTTTTATGCCCTAAGAGCTACACATTTATCTATAGATTGTTTTTAAACGACATATGAACTGCATTAAGAACACGTGGTTCCTCCGAGAAGCTAAAAGCAGACATTGCTACAGTAATCAGCAGGATAATCCCATAAAACTAAGTATTTCTGCACAACATTTAGAAAGTCACGATAAACTGATATCAGATACCTAAAAGCAAACAGTTTCAGTGCCTGGAAGAGCACTATCTGCTTCAGTACTCTGTTCCGGATACCATGAAGCTTCCTCTTCCTTCCTCCCACTCTCCCTGTCTGCTAATAGCTAGCATCAGTACTTTTGAAGACCTTACTTCCCACAAATATGTCACAGAAAGTTTTCCAGCAGTGCTTTGCATATTATTGTACTGCCTCCTTTGCTGCAAGTAACCAGATTGCAATTCAATCAACATTTGTTAAGAAGCATCACAAAATAGAAGACTCTTCTTGTTCCGTGTAGCTTGTCCTGCACCAAGGAGCCAAATGAGGCAAAGAGACTATTTTGCTTGATAGATGAATTTTAGGAAAGAGAAAAAAAAACGGGTAAGGTTAGGTTGCAAGAGATAGGTTGCAACACATTAGCTGCTAATACAGTTCAAACTTAACAGAAAGCCAGACACATTCCGAAATATACAGTGTACGAGACAGCAGGCAACCCTTCTCAACCTGTTTACACGAAGCTGATTTTAAATAATTTTTAGTAATACAAACAGCATAATATAAATGATAGCCTTAAGCATACTAACATGACAGGTTTTACCAGCCTTCAGCACCACTGGTTCCAGACAGGAAAGCAAGAAGTCATTTTCTGGCATAATGAATGAGTCTTCCTCATCAGAAGCAAGGCTCACTTTCACTTCATTTGTGCAAAAAAGCGTCATCCTCTCTACTAGCAAGCATACTGCCAATTTTAAATTTCTGAAGAGGATTTAATCTAGACTTTAATCGAGCTGAAGGCTTGGCCCTCTCACAAAAATGTAGTAGGGCACTACAGTCTTGCTGCCCATGATCTACTCGTTTTGAGGCTCCTCATACTCCAAGACCTTTGTCATGCAGATATGGGTACCTGATGCTGCTGGGAGATTTTCTTCACAGCGCATCTGTCAAAACTCTCGGCCCTGATAATCATTGATGGGATGTGTGGGAATGGCACAAAGCTGCACATGGGGAGGTTCAGACCAGACAGGAGGAAAAATTTCTTTACACAGGAAGAGGCTCAAGAGGCATTTGGATAATGACCGCAATACTACGCTTTAACTTTGGGTTAGCCCCTAAGTGCTGAGGCAGCTGGACTCTATGATCTTTGCAGGTAGTCTCCAACTGAACTACTCTATTCTTAAAGTAATTTTAAGAAGCTTTTATAGTTTTGTAGTGTTAAACGGAGCTTTTCAGTAGCTAGTATTTTTGATTCCCCTAAAATTACCAAAGTACCCTGTATGTTCAGAGACATAAATCATGGCATCACCGTAGAAGATGCTCGCGGGTTGCATATTTGTGAAGGATGACTTTAAGTCTAGGTAGGTGGATGATGTTTCAGATCACTTTTAGGCTAACAGTCCTGTAGTTCTCAACATTTAACTGGAGATCTGCCTTGCAGAAACTACCTCAGTGGACAGCAAGACAAGCCTGGTCAGACTGCACGGGCAGTTTTCCTAAGGTTATTTTTAGCCTACTTTGTTTTAACTACACAAACACACACTGTTTTAAAAGAGCTGTTACCACTCAAGAAATGCATTGCAAAACACTGAATGGGAAGTAGCACCAACCAGAAAACCCAACTTAAAGAACTAAGTTATCCTATAAGTATACTACACATAGTTTTGTAGTCTGTGCCACCCATACCAAAAAAAGTGAGACCAAATTTTTCAGCTTGGAAAAAGAGACATGAGGGAAAAATACATAAAGGCCTATAAAATCATGAAGGATATGCAGAGGGCAAATAGAAATGACTGTTCCTTATTTCTCGCAAGTCTTGAATGGCTTGCAGTGAACATCAATCAATGTTTCAAAGAAAAGGGAGGTGTTTATTTTTTTCTGCAACACAATTAAGTTGTAAAACTCCATTGCGACAGAACACCTTCCAAGCCAAAAGCACAGCAGTGTTTAAGAAGAGATTAGATCCACCTTTCCAGAATTTTGTCTGCAAACATCATCTGGATGCAGCCTCTTCTTTATTAAGTTCCTAAACTGCTAATTGCCATGAGAAAGAAGTGTACACTCACGCCAGATTCCCTAAGTATCTGCTGCACATCACTGTCAAAGAAAGCGAGCTACACAAATCTGTGGTTTGACTCCTAGCAGACTTTTAGATAAAGAAATACGTGACCCCTTCTTCCTCAAGCCTGATCTGCAGAACAGTCACTACCCTGACTTTGCAGTATTCCTCCAAGCGTACTTCGCAGAGTTTGCCATTCATTCGTTATTCCATGAGAAAATGTGACACTGAAAAGCAAAAACACTTTTTCATTAGCTCTAGGAGGAGTCCGCAGACACTGAGAATACATATTCTTGACAGATGAAGCAACCCTAGCATTCTGCAGTATTCATGGCTTCTACCTTAACAATTGTTTCCAATGTTTCAATACATTTATTCTGAAAATTGATTACATTTAGCAAAAAGTGTTTTAGAATGTACTCAGTAACTAAAACTGCATTGACTAGATACATATCGTATATATACAGTGCTTGTCAGCAAATGAGCTGAGCGCTGCTTACCACCCTTCAAGACATCCTATACTTCCAGAGCCAGGACACAAAAGCAACCACCACACAGCGATAGCCTATATTCCTCCAAAAGTCAGCATATTTGCATTCTCTCCCTTTAAGTCTCTGCACTATCCTGAGATTGCGGACGTGGCACTTAGGGACATGGTTCAGTGGTGGACTTGACAGCATTAGTTTGATGGTTAGACTTGATGACCTTAAGAGTCTTTTCCAATCTTAATGATTCTATAATTCAAATATGCAATCAGTCACAGAAGCATAAGAAACCACATAGCACTGTTATTTGCTCTCTTTGACGTATTTTGGAGAAGTTTGTACATACGCTGATGAGTTTTCATCAATTTATGACAGTTCCTATTTTCACATAAGCTTCCTAGTGGCAGTGTTTGAAGGCAGTAGTGTAAACTCAGCTGTACAGCTGACCACTAACAGTGTAACACTTTTAGCATTTGGAAGATGCTAAGAACAGAGAGACACAAAAATGAGGGTAGATGAATAATTCCTACATAGTCTGCTGCTTTTCAGGTAGATTAAGTTCAGCAGTAAATTCCACATTATGCTGGGATTTCCAGAAGCCATTCTTCAGTTAATTGTTTCAAAAATTATACCTCACTTGTTGAAAAAAGGAACGCTAAGAATGGGAAGAAATTGGCCTGTTAAAATCCATCATATCTACTGCAACAGTCTACACTTAAGATGTAAATACTAATACTGTACAATATATTTCAGAAAGCTATTCGAGTATTCCTAATCAGAACGAATGCCCTAAGCAATCTTTGTTCCGTTATCCCTGTATATACTATGTTCTTTTACAGGGCCTTTTGAAGACAAAGGCTGAAAATCTTAATATAAAAATTATACATAAAGCCATTAAGGAGAAACAGAATCATGCCAACTATCTAGCCAGCTATAAATAAGTTGTAAACAAACCCCCTGCAAACAAGAAATAGTAGACTTCTTTGTCTATACTCATGCCCTACGAGTTTCATGACATCAACTAAATTCCAAAGCAACATCGGTAAATAATAGATCTAGTGACAGGTGACACTGCCTTCAGCAGCAACTCTCATGCTGATGGTCAAACATCTGACTGTGCTAACATACACAGAGCAGTAACTAAACAGAGCACAACACCGCTTCATGCTTGCTTTTAGTAGGAGGACGTAAAAAAAGAAGTCGACCGACTCCAATCTGTCTGCATGTAGCTCTGTAAGGAGAGCTGCAAATAGTCCCACAGCTCTGCTCGGTGCTTCAAAGGAAGCCTACAACTGCAGTGGACAGCAGAAGAGCTACTGATGCCTTATCAACTATTCTCATTAACTTCTGCATGTAATTTCTCAACACAGAATATATCTTACTGTATACCTCACACACAAGATCAAATGAATGAATTCCAGTACATCTCTTGTAGAGTTCAAAAAAAAAAGAAAGTTCCTGTTTTGGTGTTCCTCAGTTTGTTTTTTTCCTTTTCTTTTCCCTTTTAAGTAATGACCTAAGTATTACAATAAAACTAATGCAAGAACGTGCCACGTAAGTTTTGTAGCTTTCTCTGTAGGAATTTTATGTAAACAGTCTTTAGGCAAATACACATTATCTGAATTGCTAAAAATTGTATTTTGTTATCTGGATAACGTGTAGCACAAATCTCATGTTCATAATCTTAACTGTGATTACTAAGAATCAAGGTTTTCTTTTCATGACTGAGAAAACAAACATGGCAACCTGACCATTGTATTCATGTTAGCAGGCATGAGAAGAACCGGCACTGATAATTTTAAGAAACCGATCTGAGAGTAAAAAAAATAACAGAAGCTCATATTTAGAAAAAAAATATTAATTACACTGAGAAAAAAATCAAAAAGTTAACAAAATCCTGACTGAAAAGCTCTTTATGTGGTCTAGACACATTTAAAATGATTGAAGTATTCAATTTTATTTGAAATTGCTTTGGCTCCAGGGTACAGCACACACCAAAGATAAATAACCACTGTGAACAATGATGTCCTGTAGTTTGTATTTGAAAGCTTCAAAGGACTGTTTCTCCATACAGTACAGAATGAAAGATTAACCATCTTTCTAGCCACTAAGATGACACATAGAACAGCTCGAAAAACAAAGACATTACCCAGTGAAGCTAGTTTTCTTGTGTAAGGAAAGAGAGGGAGAGAGACTTCCACATTCGCTTTCTGAAGACTAACTTAGGAGATGAAGAGACTTGACCAACTGTCTTCACGTAAAGTTTTCAACAAGTTCAACAAACGTTGAATTAGACATCATGAAAAAGTTAATCTTAAATGACTATCACTATACCCACCTTGTGCTTTAAACTAAGCTAGCTTTTAAAAGCAAGCAGTATCTTCCCTCTCGAGTCCCACACATTAACAATTACAACTGCACAGAACACATCTGGTGAAGTTTCAACATCAGAAGCGACAGATACTTACCAATACACACATCTATCTTCCCCTTGATAGCAGCTTCATGCAAAGGAGTGTAGTTCCAATTGTCTCTAGCATTTGGGTCTGCCCCTTGACACAGCAACAGACTAACCACTTCAGCGTGACCAAAAGAGCAGGCGTTGTGAAGGGGTATCAGCCCTCCATCATCACGAGCATGAACGCTGGCTCCCGTCTGTAGCAAGTGCTCTACGACATCCTTCCTTCCAAATCCTGTAAGAGAACATATTTCTGTTCAATTGCCTTGCAAAAAGAAATATGTTTTAATATTTAAAACTAGCTGCTCACTCGTACTCCAGTGCACAGACACAAAATGATATTACTGATGTCCCTCCTCTACCTTTTACTTCATTTCGCCATAAGGAGAGACTAGGTTCGCCTACTCAAGCAACAGTTGGAAGATCCACTCACATTTAAGACAGGGTGAACACTGATGTATTACAATAAAGTCTTGGTGTCACTACCTCAAGTTCTACAATAGGCTTGCCAGTCTTTTTCAAGGTAAGCTTTTCATAAATTTTACAAATTTAGCATAATCTGTATGTACCAGAAGCAAGTGTCTTACATACTACCTCTTAATATACATTTCCATCTTGGAGAAGATCCCGCATTAATAAAACTTAAAGAAACTGTTAGTATTCAAGCAGAACAACCTTACCTGAAATCAAACTACATTCCTTCTCTTCTACAGAATCCGAAAACTTTTAGCTGACAGATAAGCTAGCAAGTTACACACGTGCAGAACTGAGACCTCAGTTGGTAAATAATGCCTCAAGAAGGTCCCAGCCTGGGGACAAAGCCTCTGTTATAGCCAGGGAAAAGACTCCATAAAGGCAGTACCATTAGGCTTACAGGCTACAAAATCCTACAGCAGCATGCCAGGCCCTGAAACCTTTAGCTTGTTTGTCCACGACAAACTCAGAAAGGTCCTAGCACCCAGCTGTGCTTTCTAGCACCCCAAATGCCTTAGAGGAGTGGTCTCCAAAATTCTTTGATCAGGCACACCTATGAGGAAGAAATTTTTTGAGCATCCCCCAATAGACATATATTTATAAACTATACATTAGTACAGCAGTACATGTATATTATAGAAAAAAATTTAAAAAGAAGCTAAAATAGATTAAACACCTTTTTAAATTTTTTTTTTTTTAATTATTAATGGTACAAAAATATTTTCTTCCTGAACCCCAATGGATTGCCTCACATACCTACTTTGGAGACCACTGCTTTAGAGTACAGGAACAAAAATTAGGTATCAGGTTCAAAAGGGACAATTAATTCAAACAACTGCTTGTTTTTGTACTAGGTTGCACCTCAAAGGTTGGGTGGTATTTAGAAGATTTTAGAAGACTGTCACAGTAAGAATTCCTGTCTCTTCCAGTGTAGATACCATGGACACCTTCACAGGATACCAACCAGCTTAAGTCGAAAGAAACCCATGTAAGTTTATGAAGCAAGGGAATTAAATGCTGCAGCAAGTGAAATTGCATCCTGACGAGGTAGCTTATAGATCGTGTTAACTCCACACACAGGCCAGAGATTGAAAACATAACCAAAGACATGATTTATCTTCTGGAAGGTAAATTAACACACAAAGCTGCAAGATGCAAGACAGAAGCCGTCAGTTCTCCCCCAGCTACAGTGACATGCTGCTAAAACAATGACAGACATGATTCCCAGAAGCCGGCATCCTCTGTGCAGCTAACAACTCATGTAGGAAGTTTCCAAATCCGAATGTTTTTGTTACCTCAAGGATGCAGTCCGTGGACAGAACCTGTATTTCAATAGATGGTGGTGAGGCACTGGCACAGGTTGCCCACAGAAGCCGTGGATCCCCATCCACACTGCACTCACTGCATCCACACCACTGCAGGTGCTAGCACTTGCACAAATTTCTTTTATTTGCTTGCTTCTGTTACAAAACAGTTGAGGAACATCACATGTAAGTTTTCAAATAGAAAATGACAGCTTACATGCATGCAGTGGCAAACACAGGGTATCTGATCCCACAGCGAAGCTAACAGACCTGAGGTATCAATGCCAAGAAGCCCTCAGCCCTCAAGGTTCCCATATTTCTATTGTTCACCTAACTGGCAAAAGAAAATTGAGCAAGACGGGAATTAGAAAGGGATGCTTTCAGCTAAACAGCCAAAACAACAGCCTTTAGTTTTTAGAGACTGAATGACTACTAACAGTGCTGAAACGGCACGCACATCTGTTTGACGTGTTCCTTCTATCTCTAGAGGAAAAAACAACCCGACAGTGCCTGAAAACCCAGATTCCTTATCAAATTGTTCAGTGTTGCAATTTTCAGGACCACACATGTGCTTCAGGGTATTGCTGGACACGGGGTCTGTCGCAAAGGTATCTTTGAAAATGCCGGCAACAAACACTTATAGTTGTTGGTGAAGAGAAACTTCCGTTCAATCCTCAAGAAAGGAGGACTAAGGTTAAGGTTTCTGCAGACCACACACCATCTTTGAAAGAAAGAGTGGCCAGTTATGGGACTAGCTCCCCCCCCCACCTACACCACAAGCAAACTTGTAAAAACTTGAACTGACAAAGTGCCAGAAAGTCTTTAAAATGATCGCGTGACCAAATCTGACAATGTAGCTGCAATTAAGACAAAAAAAGACAGATACATGACATGCCATTTGTGACACGTGAAGCAGCAATTCAGATTAAACTGAAGAAACCTACGTAATTCACTGAAAATAACTTTAAAAAATCCAGTTTTCAAAAATTCAATTTTTTTGCATTTCCAGTGCAATTTTGATTTACAGAATCTAAGGAAGTCCTCAAGGAAGGACTATGAATCAGAGACCCCAAAAGGCAATCACATATAATGTTCCTACAGAAAACATCCATAATAAAAAGGTAGCTGTGGAGGAGAATTACATCTAAAGGCCCATGAGGGCAGGCCTGTTTTGACGAGATTTACCTCAGCTCCACACTGACACTGGCGTTGCACTAACTGCCAAACTGGATATTCACCCATGGGCAGGGTCCCTTATTAGTTTGGGCTATCTCATGCAGGTAAAATGTACAAGCTTTGCCCATGATATGGCTGCTTCACACAGTCCAGAAGTTTCAGATGGGGGGGGGGGCAGTGAAGTGCAAGCTAAGCAATTTCATATCTTTTTGTTTCAGTACGTAGACAACAGTTAAACTGACTGATTTAACTAAGTAGGTCGAAGAGCCTTAAAGCTGTGGAAAAGGGAACTTGGTTCAGTGTTACTGGAAGTCTGACGTTTTGCGTTTATATCCTCTTGTAAATTCTTTCAGTGGATTTTAAATGGGAATGAGAAAAAAATACATTTCTCTAGTTTTGTAAGACTGTTCAAGAGAACAAGCTACCAGTCATAAAGAAAAACTTCCTAGAAAGTAATAAGCAAACACAGTTCACACGCTACAAGCGCAACAAAAACATGGAAGAATTCCAGAGACAAGCCCGGTAATTCACGAACTCATCTTTTTAAATGAATGAATCCTCATTTTGCAGGCTCCGAGTCTCTAAGACTGCCAGAAAATTTCTTAGTCAGCTACAGGATCCCTACTGCTCAGTACTATCTGTATGAATCCAGCTGAGAGCTGTTATTAGCCCTACTTTCAGTTGCACAGGGCAGAACTAATCAGTGACTTAGCTTCACAAACACCTGCTTGAGTCAGGTCAGACATCTCTTCTATGGCAGGTATATACCAGGCAGCTGCAACAAAATGAGCAAGAGGAGTTTAGGAAGATACCTCAAAATCAAGGCTTTCCAGGGCAAATTAAGCTACTCCCTTTTACCTTGTGCCATAGGTACAGCAGGCAATTCGGGTGTCTCTGCATAGAGTGGAGGTGTCTAATAAATTACTATTTCTTGCCATTTTCCATCTCTCGAGCAACACTCAGTAGATCAAATGGATCACCTCCTTTCTTAAATTCCATCCACTAGTTTCCAGCCCACATAAGATCCTCAGTATTAGTTGTTTATTCCAGAATTTCTCCAAAGAACAGTTACATCTGTTAACCTCCATTAAAAGCTTTGACTTCTGTTATTCTATTATTCTTCTAGTGGGATCAAAAGCGTGCTCACAGAAACCTTCTTTCCCCCCCCCACAGCTTTTTCTCATTACTATAGGCTGAAGCAGAAAGAAAACAGGGAATATCACCGATGATACCCCTTATCAAGTGATCTAGGCCTCCCTAAAACAGGTTTCTCTGAACCGAGTTCAGGCTCATGTCACAAAAAGCACTTCACACTGTGATCCCAATTCCACACTTGCAAAAACAACACTAGTCTTACACTCCTCCCCTCCACCAGGTCAGGCAAGAGGCGCGAATTGCTCCAACCTTAGAAGGCTAAACCTTCTTCCAAACAGGAAGAAGCAATTTCTTTACCAAGCAGGAAAGGAAAAGAAGAGCTGTAACTTGCAGGTTTCCCTTTCATAAAGGGAGCCTCAGAGCTCTCAGCCAACTTCTACAACTCAGAGATGCAGGCAGACAGGTGACAGACCACAGCAACCCTCTCCTTCCGACACTAAGCCTACACGAGTTTAACGTCAGCCCCCACGCAGGTGAGCCCCATTCTTCCGTACGAGTTTCCGTATGCACGATACACCTCACTTCTGAGAAGAAGGGAGCAGGTCATCACAAGGACATCACTGGAATCATCGTACAAATTTGGTAACTTGGAAATAGAGGGGTATGCTGCTCTCATGGTGTCAACCAATCTTTCTCCCCTTCCCTTACACGTCGAACGAATAAAGACAGTCACAAACATAGCAACTTTACAGCTGTATATAAATAAACACGCGAGCATTTAGACAGGTATCATATATAAACAGGGCAAGCTTATAACTCTTCCCTAGACATCTGATTTTGGCCACCAGTACAGATAAAACCCTGAGCCAAATGCAGCTTTGTTCTAGCCTAGCACTGGTGCTTTTTAATTTTAATTTTTATTTTTTTTAGTGTTATAAGCAAGGTAGTTTTCATAGAATGCAAGAAGCACAAATACATTTATACCCCCACTTAATTTCTTATTTATATTTTTAAGTAACTTAATCACTTTCAAATCTTTATAATTTTTTATTATTATTCTGACTCTTGAATGCAGGTGGACAATATCCAAAGCCCACACTGGCACCAGAGACCCAAATACCTTGCATCCCACACCACAGACAAGTATTATCGAGTCTTCCTCCCTCCGAGCACATGTACTTCTACAGAAGAATCCCTCAAACTGCTTGCAAACGTAAAGCAGAACACCACACCTCCTGAAGGACATTTGGGAATCTCAGGAGAGGCTGTGCTCCAGACAATTGGAAAATGAAAGGAGAAGGAACCTTTTTTCAACCTCTTTCTGACTGTTAAGAGAAGGTACATCACCCTGATACGGCCTCCATATCAAGTCCGAAGCAGGTCAGACTGATTCAGCAGGCTACTAAGCATTTTAACAGAGTTCAAGAGCCCATTCCCCTTCATTCAGGGTAACTGACAACTCCAGACATCCCAGATAAAGAAAATCTGGATAACACTATTGCTTCAACTTCACCACGCACATTTTATCCACAAGTAGGTAACGGACAGATGACTCCAACTTCTCAAAACAGATTTGGATCCATCACTAGCTTTTTTTTTTCTTTTTTTCTTTCCTTTTTTTTTTTTTTAAAGTAATTGGCTACATAAATTTCAATTCTCAACTTATCACAAGTTTATACATATCCTCTGGATCCTGAATATTCTCAGAAGTCACTCTTTTCTCTTCCTTCCGCCATGTGAAACAAGATAAACGTAATTTTGAAACTAGAAGCTTCAGAAAGTTTCAGGTTTCCTTAACTCAATGCTTTTTACAATAAACTAGAACTAAAGTTGCCCTTCTCTTAAAATGGAGAAAGTAACAACTGCCTGAAATTGTTGCCAAAATAGTAACAAGAAAACAAAACCGAGCTAGGGAGAAGTCAAGATCACGGGAAAAAAAAAATCTAGCTGCCCCAAATATAGGAAGAAGGAAAGTTTACCAGCTACTAAAATAATTCCTCTGCCATAAACCATAAAACAAAATTGGAACTCTCTGTTGTTGCCTTAAGAGTTTAGTTTCAAGAAATTTGGAAGAAGCCATTTAAAACAATGCTTATTGCACTGTCCTACTCATACTCCCCTTGTGAAGTCCATAAAATCCATATTTAGATATGTCTCATAAAACAGGAGCTATTATTTACAACATAGCTTAACATACAGACCTCTGCACTCATAAGACAATGGATTTTGTTTCTCCTTTTGCCAACACAAGGGAGGGAGATGAAATCAACACACCACATCGCTAGCAGATGCGCGCTGCCTGAAACAAGCTGCATTCAACAACATCCTCGCATGCCTTTGCAAATTACAGGGCCCCAGGATCTCTGTAATTAGATATTAGCCGAATGCTATTACATATCAAATCCATTTGGAGTAGACAAACAGAATGCAGTGATTTGAGAGCAAATACGTGTGGCAGCTTAGGAAGGTCTTTAAATCTAGATAAATAGACAATAGAAATTTGTCAGATATGAGAACTTCACCTACTGTTTTCCTCATGTTACAACGAAGCATCTTTACTACTACTACACTAACATCTTACGGACACTGTCGCCTTTCAAAGCCTTATTACCCCAAGTAAGTTTTGTCCACTACTTCTCTACTCAAAGTAGAAGCTATCACTGCAGCTCCAGCACTACAGTCTGTACTTCCACTGAGGCTACAACTTGCGACCTCAGAGTTTAAGGGGAAGTATCAACGTCTAATTTTAAGCTTAAATCCAAAGTGAGAAGAGACTCAAGATGAGGCTTCAAAACATTAGGCACTTTATCTGCACGCATGCCATTGTACCAGCATTACATTCCAGCATTCATGAAAATTAATTAATTTCCACACTTGAGGAGATCACTGCGTTTTAAACTCAGCTTGCATAAAGTCATGCTTTACTTGTAGATCTCAGGGATTAGAGAAGAACGAAAAGGAAACAGCTCAGGACCAGAAGTTCCCTCAGGGGCATCATGAAATGCCACCTGTACTTTTGAAGTGACAAGAAACCTACAAAAGCTCAGAGAGCATTATCTCAGAGAGCACTATTCAGAGTTCCAAGTAACGCTGTGCATGAAAACGTTCATTTTTGTTAACAATTTTAACATGGTGTTTTAAAGCCATAAACCACCTTTTAGGTACAGACCCCTCAATACAGTCTCGTTAATTACTTTGATTCATACATAACACAGCACCACTTAAAACCTCAAACAAGCTCTGTGCCCCTTGCCACGTAAGTTCCAGTCCAGTAGCACCGTGGCACGTGTCAGAAAGCCTTCTGTCTGACCACAGACCCAGCTATTGTGCAAGTCCTGAGTTATGACTGATGATTTAAGACATCTTCCCCGATTTATTTTTATCGTGAACTTAGCTCACGCTGTGCCCCCACTGAAGAGCAGTCCCTACGCAAAATGTTCTCTTTATAAACTAACCCATCACAGGGACACTTGCTAGGAAGTTACGTTTCCTTTCAGTTGAGGTGAACTGTTGAACCTCACTGCTGGCTTGTTTTACGATGCTATTTCTAACAAGACACCTTTTCTCTATGCCGAGGAGCACAGTATCTCCTTGGATATATCTGTAACGTTATCATCGAGTTCAGCTGTCCCACTTCATCTCACCCAGCTCAGAGCAGGCAAGATCAGCCAGCAGGGACGCCCAAACAAAAAGAAAAGTTAGAAGTTACAAGGTGTGGACTACGATTCCTGACAAACCTAGCTGAATTGCAGCAGTCCTTAACTTTCCAGAGAAGACAGATGGGATCCTTGACTTCAAGCCAGCTGTGCCCTGAGCTTGCTCCTCACTCCCAGAGCGCACATGCTATAGTTTAGAGCCTGTGTGACAAATACAGAGGAATGTATCAGTGCTTTTAGCCCACACAACCCCCCTCACACCCCCCGAGAGGCCGGGAAGGTGCCCGGGGAGGCTGTGCGGGCGGCGGCCCCCTCCCTGCCCTGCCCTGCCCCGCCCCAGCGGCTGTCCCGGCCCCGCCGGGCACCCACCGGCGGCGAAGTGGAGCGGCGTGGACTTGCGGCCGGCCATGTCCTTGGCGTTCACGTTGCCGGTGTCCACCAGGCGCTTGACGCGCGTCACGTCCCCATTGCGGCAGGCCTCCAGCAGCTCGCGGAAGGCCCCGCTCGCCGCCTCGGGGCTCTCCGCCGCCGGGCTCGACGCCACGGAGGAGGACGAGGAGGAGGCCGAGGACGAGGAGGAGGAGGCCGAGCTGCTGCTCGAGCCGGCCGGCGGGCCCGGCGCGGCGACACCCGCTCCCTCGGGGCCCTCCGGTGCCGGAGGCCGCTCGGCGTCCAGCGGTGCCTCGCCCTCGGGGCCCGCCAGGCTGTGCCGCTGCACGGCGGCCGCCAGCTCGGCCGGCGCCAGGCTGGGGCTGCGCGGCGGCGAGGCGGCGAGCGGCGGCGGGGAGGCCGGCCCGGGCGGCGGCGGCAGCGGCGGGTGGTGGTGGTGGTGGTGGTGGTGCTGCGAGCGCCGCGGCGGCGCCGCCATCTTCGGCCTCCTCCGCCCCGCCCCGGCCTCCTCCGCCCCGCCCCTGGCTCCCCTCACCGTGGCAACGGCGGCGGCTTCCGCCTGCGCCGGGCCCGTGGCGGAAGGGAGCCGGGGCCGGGTGCCGGGGCCGTGGGTCGGGGGTGGTCCGAGGGGGGCTGCCGTGGCGCAGAGCCGGCTCGTGGTCAGCTTGCTGTCAACCACAGCCCCCAGAGCCCTCTCTGCGGGGCTGCTCTCCAGCGTCTCGTCACCCAGTCTGTACGTGTAGCCAGGGTTGCCCCGTCCCAGGTGCAGGACCCGGCACTTGCTCCTGTTAAACTTCACGCGGTTGGTGATCGCCCAGCTCTCCAGTCTGTCCAGATCTCTCTGCAAGGCCTTTCCACCCTCAGCAGAGTCAACAGCTCCTCCCAGTTTGGTACCGTCCACAAACTTGCTCAGAGCCCATCACTGGTGTTAAAGACAGAGGTGGAAAACGCATTAAACAGAATCACAGAATCACGTCTCTGCTTTGTCTGTGTCCCTGTTTGTGAGGTCCTCATCAAGTATCAGACTAATGTTTGCTCTGGTCCTCCTTTTCCTGCTAATATACTTTAAAAAGCCTTTTTTATTGTCCCTCACACTGCTGGCCATAATTGAGTGAATTTTGTCCCTACAAAGGCAAGCAGCATCCCTGTAGTCCTCCCAAGACAGCATCGTTTTAAAACCTCGGAACATTTGGGCATGGAGCACCACTGGCGCTTGTAAGGGCAAGGTCTCACAGCTCAGGAGACCTGAGTGCTCACAGCCTCCGAGTCTGCCTGTCTGCTCCGCTATAAAACACCTTTGTTTTCCCCCCGTAGCCATGGTGGAAATTCCCGGGCCTATTTCTCTGGGCCGTAGGAGCAAAGCTCAGCTGAGGATATGGGAGCAGCATTTAGGATCTGGCCAGATGCGTGCACCAAAGGAAACAAAGCCTGACGGGAGCATGGCAGAGTTACCCTGAATAACTACGGGGTCACAGGCTTCCAATACAGAAAGACGCTTTAACGGAAAAGGAAGGTTAACTTTGGTTGTTGTTGTTTGTTTGCAGGGCTGGATGAAAAAAACACCTTTCGCTTGGTGCAGAAACGACGTAGACACCAGCAGCACCGGGTGTTTTGCTGTTACCCCAAGGAATCGCCAGGGATGACCTAGGCTTTGTGAGCCGACACTGCTGGAGCGCAACAGGGACACCGGGGCAGCCCTGGCGCGGCGATTCCGTTGCAGGGGCTCCAGGGCGCGCACCCCTCCGGGCCCAGCCCGGCCCCAGCGCACCCTGCCCGGCAGCGGGGCGGTCCGTGCCCGTGTCCCCGCCCCGGCTACGTGCAGGGGCGGCGCTGGGGCAGTGCCGGCGCGGAGCCGCGGGGAGCCCCGAGGAGCCCCGAGCCCGCTGCGGCGGCGGGGGCCGCGCCCATGGCGAGCAGCAGCGGCGGCGGCGGCAGGTAGGGCGGGCGGGGGCCCGCTCCCGGTGCCGGTGCCCCGGCCATGGCGCAGACGGAGCCCCCGAAGGCGGCGCGGCTGTGGCGTGAGGCCGCCCTGCGCGCACGGAAGCTGCGGGACGAGCCCGAGCCCGAGCCCGAGCCCGAGCCGGACGCGGGGCCGCCGGGGGGGCCCCCGCAGCCCCCCGCCGCCGCCGCCGCCGCCGCCGGGCCGCGCCGCCCGCCGCCGGCCTCCGCGCTGGGGGAGCTGGAGGCGCTGAACCTGAGCGGGCGGGGGCTGGAGGAGCTGCCCGAGGAGGTGGGCGCCGCCCTGAGCGGGCTGCGGGTGCTGAGCCTGCGGCGCAACCGGCTGTGCCGCCTGCCCGCCGCCGCCCTGCGCCACCTGGGCCGCCTGGCCGAGCTCGACCTCAGCCACAACCGCCTGCGGGGCCTGGGCGACGGCGGGGCGCTGGCGGGGCTGCGGGGCCTGCGCAAGCTCAGCCTCAGCCACAACGAGCTGGGAGCGGAGGGCACCGGGCTGCCCGCCCGCCTCGCCGAGCTGGGCCGCCTCGAGGAGCTCGACCTCAGCTTCAACCGCCTGCGGCGCCTGCCCGAGGGCCTGGGGCGCCTGCGGCACCTCCGCGCCCTCGACGTGGACCACAACCAGCTGCCCTCCTTCCCCGCGCCGCTCCTGGAGCTCGCCGCCCTGGAGGAGCTCGACTGCTCCGGCAACCGCCACCTCGGGGCCCTGCCCGAGGGCATCGCTGCCCTGCGCCGCCTCAAGATCCTCTGGCTGAGCGGCACCGGGCTGGCGGCCCTGCCCGAGGGCCTCTGCCAGCTGGGCGCCCTCGAGAGCCTCATGCTGGACGGCAACCAGCTGCGGGCGCTGCCCGCTGGCTTCGGCGGCCTGCAGCGGCTCAAGATGCTGAACCTTTCCTCCAACCTGCTGGGGGAGTTCCCTGCTGCCATCTTGGCGCTGCCGGGGCTGGAGGAGCTCTACCTGAGCCGCAACCAGCTCACTGTACTGCCTTCTCACCTCTGCCAGCTCCGCCAGCTGCGCACCCTCTGGCTGGACAACAACCGCATCCGCTACCTGCCTGACTCCATCGTGCTCCTCCACAGCCTGGAGGAGCTGGTCCTGCAAGGCAACCAGATTGCCATCCTGCCCGAGGGCTTTGGGCAGCTCTCCCGTGTCACCCTGTGGAAAATCAAAGACAATCCCCTCATCCAGCCTCCCTACGAGGTCTGTATGAAAGGCATCCCCTACATTGCAGCCTACCAGCAGGAGCTGGCCCACTCCCAGCCCGCCCTCAAGCCCCGCCTCAAGCTGGTCCTCATGGGCCCAAAGGATGCGGGCAAGACCCTGCTGAGGCGATGCCTCATGGAGGAGGATGGGCAGAAGGAGGACTTGGGGAGCCTGGATGCAGGCAACACCCAGCCCAGAGGTTGCCCCGGGCAGCAGCAGGATGTTGGGAGAGTGCCAGTTGTGTGCTGCCCCTTCCTGGAGGACTCTTCCTCAGTGCGAGTGCCTGCTGTGCAACAGCCAGAGCACTTCCCCGTTGAGCAGCAGGACGTTCCTTCTCATGTTCCCTCCCACCGAGGGAAAGGAGAAACACCGTGCCCTGCAGCGTCGCTGGATGCCTCCCAAGTACCATCAGGACTGGGACTGTCAGGCAGCAAGGGCATCGAGGTGATGGACTGGACAGCGGATGCGGAGAGGGGCCTGACGTTCATTGTGTATGAGCTGGCGGGAGACCCGAGCTATGACGTGATCCAGTCTTTCTTCCTGTCTCCTGGAGCCTTGTACGTGCTGGTGGTGAATCTGAGTGCCTATGTCCCTCAGCGCTTCTACCCCTCTGTGGGCTATTTCTTGCACTGGCTCGGTTCCAAGGTGCCCCATGCTGTGGTGTGTATGGTGGGAACCCACGCTGACCTCTGTGCGGAGCGGGAGCTGGAGGAGAAGTGCCTGGACATCCATCACCAGATCGCTCAGCAGGAGAAGAGGGATGCTGAGGGCCTCCAGAGCTTGGTCCAGCAGGTGGATGAGGCTCTGGGACAGGACTTTGACCTGCGCTGCTCCAGTCCTCACACTGCCTTTTATGGGGTCTCGGACAAGAACTTGAGGCGAAAAAAAGCTCAGTTCCAGTACCTTCTCAACCACCGCCCGCAGATCCTCTCCCCAGTGCTGCCTTTCAGCTGCCGGGACCGCTGCCAGGTGCGTCGCCTGCGGGACAAGCTCCTCTCGGTGGCCGAGCACCGCGATATCTTCCCAAACCTGCACCGGGTCTTGCCCAAATCCTGGCAAGTGCTGGAGGAGCTGCACTTCCAGCCGCAAGCTCAGCAGCTGTGGCTTAGCTGGTGGGACTCTGCCCGGTTGGGCTTGCAGGCGGGCCTGACAGAGGATCGGCTCCAGAGTGCCCTGTCCTACCTGCACGAGAGCGGGAAGCTGCTCTACTTTGAGGAGCACCTCACGTTGCGGGAGTACGTGTTCCACAACCTGCCGCGGCTTATTGACATCCTCAATGTTTTCTGCCAGCAGGATGCCACCGTGCTGCTCCAGAAACTGCTCAGTGACACCCACATCGATGAGCTGAGGGCCACTCAGCTCCATCACTACGTGGAGGGCTTCTTGCTGCACGGCCTCCTCCCCGCCCACGTTATCCGCCTCCTCCTTAAGCCCCACATCCAGAGCCGGGAGGATCTGCAGCTCATCCTGGAGCTGCTGGAGAAGATGGGGCTCTGTTACTGTGTCAACAAACCCAAATGCAAGCCCCTAAACGGTGCTGCTGCTTGGTACAAGTTCCCCTGCTACGTGAAGAACGAGGTGCCCCACGCAGAGGCGTGGATCAACGGTGCCAACCTGAGCGGGCAGTCGTTTGTGGTCGAGCAGCTGCAGATCGAGTACAGCTTTCCGTTCATTTTCCCACCCGGCTTGTTCGCACGCTACAGCGTTCAGATCAACAGCCACGTGGTTCAGCGGTCGGATGGCAAGTACCAGATCTATGCCTACCGGGGAAAGGTGCCTGTGGTGGTGAGCTACCGGCCTGCCAGGGGGGCTCTACAGCCAGATACTCTGTCTATTGCTAGCCACGCGTCCCTACCAAATATCTGGACGGCCTGGCAAGCTATTACCCCCTTAGTGGAAGAACTGAATGTCCTGCTCCAAGAGTGGCCGGGCCTGTACTACACTGTGCACGTCCTCTGTTCAAAGTGCCTTAAAAGAGGGTCACCAAACCCACACACTTTTCCAGGTAAGGCGAAACCCCTCTTTTCTGCCATCTCTTCTGGTTCTTTGCACCTTCTTCAAGGGATTTTCGTGCTGTTAAGCTGAGCTTGCTTTAATTTTATTTTTTTTTTAACCTCCTCTTCTCTAGCTCCCTTTCCTGGTGACTTGAGTCATAAGAGAAAATATTAGGGTAGCTCCAAGGAGACAGGCTTAAAATAACCCTATTCTGAGATGAGGGGGGTGTTACGTCCCCCTTTGGCCAGGTCTTTTCTCTCTGATTTTGGGGTTCTGGCCCTGAGCATTGGCCACCTCACTGTTGAGAAGGCCCTGTCCTGTCCTGATTTTGATTTCCTGGAGTGGCTTGGCGTTTTTTCCAAACTCCCTTTACCCTGCAGCTTCCCCTTCTTTGGAGCCATTTGTAAACACACAGAGATGCCTAAAAGTCCCTTGGTGTCCTCCCTCCTACCCCCAAAACGTGGCCTGCAGTGCGGCCTCTGTGAATGCAGGAAAGCTCCTGCTGGTAGACAATGGCTGTGTTGGTCTTCATAGCCCTGGATAAAAAGCCCTCTCTTGGATGAGAGCCCCCCGACTCTAGCAGGAGGCGTTCCTCCCTGAAAAGAGGGATACTCCATCTTGGTTTCGGTGCCTCACCTAGAAAGGTTTCGCGGACTGTGCATCTGTCAGCTGGTTTTCTTAAAAATTCTTCTCCTTCCTCTCTCTTCTAACAAAAAATGCCTTCTAACCTGGGTCCTCCTGCCCCTCTGGGTTTGCTCTGGAGTTTGCTGGAGCTGTGGGAAAGGTGCTTTGGCGTGTATGGCTGTGTGAAATGAACAGCTACTCTGAGCTGTAAGCAGTGCTCTGCAAGCGTGCATTTTTTTGTACACACGCAGCCCTTACCACCCCACGTTGGAAGTACGTTGAAGCACCCTTTATTTACAGGTATCCTGAAATTGTGGGGGAACCAGAGCGTGATCTGAGTCAAGTAAGCAGTGGTGCTGAAATTGGTTCGTAGGCAAGTGTCAATAACTGGGTGTGTTTTGAGTTTCTTTATTTTTTTTTTCCTCCGGGTCGTGAAAATGAGATGCTGTTTGCTTCTCTCCACATGGAATGGATGATGTTTAAAAGCAGAATGTGAAGGGGAGCCAGCCCGTGCACAAGGACAGTTGGCATCTTTGCCAACCCATGAAAATCGGAGCAGGCCCGGACGTGTGATGGGAGAGCTGGAACTGAAAGGTGTTTTCCTGACGATCTGGCTGTGTTATACTGCCTTCCCTTGGGGTGGGAAAGGTCTCCTTCCCCCTGGGAGGCGGCACTGGTGTGCTGGGAAGGTGAGGCACAGGTGATGAGTCCATCGCTCAGCCTGGGAGCGCGGGGTAGCACGCCAGGCCTCCAAACACCCCTTGGCCGATGGTGCCTGTGTCTGCTCTGTGAGTAGAAGGCTGGCCAGGAGCTCTAAATGGGAATCGTGAAGCTGAGGAGTTTTTTCTCCTTGTTTTGTTGAACAGAAGGTGTGTGTAAGTTGAAGTCGTGCTGCACAGCTTGCTCTTCTGTGCGTGAATCACGGCCGGTGTCACTTGTGGCAGCGCGTAGGAAAGGGGTGGTTCTCGTGTTATGAAAATGCGTGGCGATGGAGATGCCTGTGCTTCCTTCCGAGCTCTTCCAGTGGAAATCCCTGGTAGTTGCAGTGCTGCTAATTCTTAAATAGGGCCGTGGTCTTTTTTTAGGACTGCGTTAAGGAACTGCTTTGCAGCCCGTTGACCTTAATAAGGGAAATATTTCTGTGGAGACGCTGCCAGATTTGTGCTCAAAAATGGAAGTTCACCCTGGCTGTGCGTCTGGTTGTGCAATCCATGCCGTCCTTCATGAAACTGGTGGCGTGTTATTTGGGCATCCAAAATTTTCCTTGGAATCCGTTTCAAGGAGGGGACTCGGGTGTTCAAGAGTTGTGGGGTAATCCTTGCTTTTCCTCTGCCTCCCTGCCCTCTCGAGCCTGCGTGTGCACACTCTGTGATTTCATTGTTTAACACACAGAAATTCTCTAAGAACAAGGTAGCGTGTGCACAGTGATGGTGAATAAGAATTGAGATTCTGGATTCAGTCTCCTGAGTGTTTATCGCAAAAAAATGCGAAATAAGGCTTGTTTTAAAATGACTTGACAGGGTCCTTTTAAGGAAGTCTTCTTGTTTGAAACGGTTTTGTGGCTGAGTGAATCAGTAACTGAATTGGCATCCGAGCTGGAATCTGTGTGCTTTGAGGCTGCAGTCATCTGCTTGTCCAGTAAGTGGTGTGTTGAATGTTTTTGCTTTTTTTGCCCTTTTTTTTTTTGTTTGCACTGTATGTAAATAAAAGGATGCCTTCCAGGCTAAGAAAGACCCATCCCTGCGTGGAGTGACCAACGAGAATTGTTTCCAAGACAGTGAGACCTCGGTTTAACTGGGAAATGCTGTGTTTTTGTATGTGATGGTCTTTTAGCTTCTGCACTGAAGGGTTTTTAGGTTAATGTCGCATAATCTATTAAGTGTCTTAGGGTGGGGACGGAGGGTTTCCTCCTGTCTAGTAGTAGACACGTGTGCTTTGTTTGGGCGAACAAAGCGTGAGTGGGCTTTCGAAGCTTGACTTGTTTGCGCCTGCTAACTGTTGTGCTGCTGCTGCAGCAGAGGTTTTTAAAGGGGCTGCAGAGCAGTGGATTTCTAGCTAGCCTGTCCGTGAAGTTAGACAAAACACGCGTGCACGCTTACTGCAGGGTGGAAAGAGATCCAGGAGCAGCGTAGCAACTGGCTACCAGGGAGCTAGCTAATTTCTGTGTGGTGGTTTGGGTTGAGGGGTGAATTCTGCTAACCTTGGTTGGGCCAGAGATTTGCAAAAGCCCATTTGCTTCTCCGAGAGGTCCCCCAGGAGTGTGTGAGGAGGTGGTGGGTGATGTTGGATAAAAAGATGGGTGGGGGGACCTTGTTCTGCACCGGGCTGGTCAGGGCTGCTTCAGGTTCTTCCGAGCTGTGTTCTGCACAAGGTGTGCTCATGTCTGATATCTGATGTCCATTTGGGGTGGGCGGGCAATCGTGTGTGACCAGTGGCTTTTTTTTATTCCTGCCTCTGAAATTGCCTGCATGAACACAGGCACAAGAAAGCCAAGGGCTGTGTCTGCTGCAGAAAAATGACAAAATGCCGTAACGAGCAGGACAAGCTGAGTTTTAGCAGGAGCTCTCCTGTGGGAGGGAAGTGCCGTCTGCCTTGCTGACCCTGTTGTAAGTTATCAATACAGAGAGGACATCAGAGTTGCAGAATGGTTGAGGTTGGAAGGGACCTCTGGGCGTCACCTAGCCCAACCTCCCTGCTCAAGCAGGCTCACCTCTATCAGGTTGCCCAGGACCACATCCAGGTGGCTTTTGAAGATCTCCACAGCTTCTCTGGGCAAGGTGTTGCAGTGCACCGTCACCCACACGTCACAGAAATCCTTCCTGCTGTTCAGACAGAACCTCCTGTGTTCCAGTTCGTGCCCACCGGCTCTTGTCCTGGCACCACGCACCACTGAAAAGAGCCTCGCTCTGTCCTCTTTGCGCCATCCCTTCAGGTGTTGACCCAGAGTGAACCATGCCTGACGTCCTTGCAGCAGGATCAAAAGCAAGCGTGAGCTCCCTTGGTGGCTGGGCTGGAGTCACGAGATGGTAAGGCAGAGCCTGCATGATGTGTCATGCTCTCAAGTCCTGTGCAAAGCGAGGAGGGAGCAGGTGGGACTGGTTTTCTCAGAAGGGTTCGGAAGATGCTCCAGAATTTGAGGTGCTCAATGAAAGGCTCATGTCAGGTGTCGAATTGTTCTTTTAATTAAATTATAAGCAGCTGGGCTTTTGTACCAACAACTGTAGAGCAGTACCTCCTTGTTACAGAGCATGATGTTAGCATTTGGCAGCCTTTCCTTGTCCCCATTTGAGGGTGGAGTCTCTTTTTGCCTTATTTTCAAAGTAGATGCTACATCTATTTGGGCTGTTACGCTTCTCTGAAGGTGCAGCTTCGGTGGAGTGGCGTGGCACAATTGAATCAGAGGGGCAAGTCTTCCCTGCAGCGTAGGCATTGGACATTGTCACTTGTGTGATCAGGGTAAAGCTGAGCTGGACCCGTAACCTACCTCTCCTTGGCCATGGCACGTTTACTTGCCCTACAGATGTGGGCGGGTGTGGGAGTGAGCAGTGCTGGCTGGCGCCAGATGCGGTCAGCTCTTCACGGATGCAAGACCCGTGATGTGCTCCCGGGCTGGTTGGCTTTGGGAGAACCCGGGAGAAGCAGTAGTTGAATTTCACTCGAGGTGTTCAGCTGCAGTGTCTTTGAGGGTTTCTGGCTGTGCCCGAGCAGGCTGAAGTCGTGTTGTACTTGTGGTATTTTCTTGGCTGAGGCGTGGTGCTGAGCGCGCTGATAGGGTTGCCAGAGCGGTCAGCGGCATCTCGCAGCGCTGTGGTTAGGGGCAGCCTGCCTGTGGGCTGTGTATGGAGCTCATCATTGCTCTGAGCTGCTTGTGCTGCTTGTGGTTTAGTACGTAACCCTAATTTCACGTGTGGGTTTTGGTTTTGCCCCCCCTTTTCATCTTCCTACCAGTGATCGTTTTCAAGAGCTCTGTGTTTCTCCCATCTCCCCCCCAAAGGCGTACGGAGTGCGCCTATTTAGCAGTGTCAGCTGGAGCCTGGGCTCCTTGGGGTGGGCATGACACTGGGTTAGGACCTCCAGGCTTCACAAGGTGACGTTGGTTTCTTTGAACTGACCATTCAGCGTGGCATGTTCTGTGTGAAACAGGCAAGAGCTTTGGGATGAGCTAGGCACTTGTGCGAGGAAGTCAGACTTAGCACTGTATGAAGATCAGAGGATCAGATTCAACTGAATTGTAAAGGCAGGTAACCTTCAGAACAAGCCAAGGCTGGATCTCAAACCCTGACCCTATTTGTCTGGTTTTCCCGCCTGGTGACTTGGAGGTGATGCTTGCATAGCCCAGGAAGAATCGTTTTTATGATAAAATCAATATTGTAGGGTTTTGTCCTAATGGAGTGCAAGATCCTGGCCCACTTTGCTCAAGACTTCTCTCTTGAATGATCCATGTGTAGCGACTGTACAATTTCTGTGTGTTAAATTCCTCACAGGGCGTGTCCTCTGCACGTTTTCCTCTACAGTGTCCAGCACTACAGAGTGAGCAGTGCCCTACGATAAGGGGCACATTCTGCCCTGAGGGTTGGGTTGTTGATGAGCTCCCTGGAAAAATGAATCCGGCGTGGTTTCTACAGCACCAAAATCTGCAGGGGTTGGCTTGGGACGGAGATGTTTGACTAATTTGCCTCCCATTTATCTAGTTGCTGTTTCTGCCGTGTGAAGCCACACGGTGGAATAACGCTGAAAGCGAGCACAGTGATTGTGTCTTGGTATTGAAAGACGTGTGCAGTGCTTTTGTTGCCCGTGTGTCGGTGCAAGGCTGTCAGCGCAGGTCTGCTGGAGAGGCTGATTTGTCCCAGACTTCCCCCAAAACAAATACCCTCACAGCTAGTATGGTCAACAAGTGGCGAGTAGGCTTCCTGCAACAGGAGAAACGAGCGTCTCGGTCTTGTAGCTTCTGAAGCAGTGCAGTGGGCACAGCAGGACTTCAAAACGGCCCGTGAGTGTTGCATGGTGCAGCATCCTGTTGCATCTCGAGGTGTTGTGGAGCCCTGTTGCTGAGCATTTAATATCTTCCTCCTCTCAGTGTGGCCTGTTATTGAGATGAAGTGGTCAGGTATGGACGGCAAGCAGTTTTCCCTGAATAATAATGATGTTACAAAGCAAGGAGGTAGCACTGTGCAGAGCTGAAATATACAGACACAGAATGCGCAGCGTGGTGGATGGGAGCAGGGAGCTCTGTCCGAGAGTGTCAGCCTGACATCAGCCTTTTACTGTAAGCATTCCTGTTGCCTTTATCCGAATGGTTGTGTTTTCGTTGCTGTCGTGAAAATTCTCAGATAAACCACGATCAAGCAGGAGTGATGGACCCAAACGTGGGATAATGGCTGCGAATTGTGATCCACTCTGAAAAGCAGGCACCTTGTGTTGACCATCCTGATGTTGATGTCTTTCCACCCTCCACGCTCTCCCTGTGTGTTTATGCTGTGTGTAGAACTCGCTGGCCTCTATCCACATCCTCCTTCTCTGCTACACTACAGGGAAAAATGCCTTTGCTGTCTGTCGAATTCCTAACCGTGGCACGCTTCAGGATTGTGTCCTCAACTGACGGTGAGATGCAGCTGTACTTATTGCAGGCTATGATAGGGAATGTTTCAGGGTATTTATGCCCAATATATTTGTTTTGCAATGCCCTTCCCTAGCAGGGAGTTTTAGTCATGATGGTACCCAAAGGAGCTGGAGCAGGAGAGACTTTAAGGGGACAGCTGAGCTGCTCAACACACGGCAGGTCTGTAGGGTGGAAGGTATGTTGCAGACGGCAGACTCACCCAGCAGTTGCCCAAGGGCATGGGGAATTGTAAATCCAAACTGGAGCAAAAGCTGCGTGGAGCCATCACTCAGTGGAGCGGACCCAAAGTGGTTTTGAAGAGCACTGCATGCTGGTGTGAATAATGTGAACTGCGAGCCAGCAAGCCTCCATCCTGCTGTTCAGCTTTATGGGTGACAACATCCCGCACCACCACATCGCCGAGCAGCCTCCAGGAGCAGGCAGCGAAACTGGGATGGGCAGTGCTGGCTCAAAGTAGTCCCCAAAAAGCCCTTTGGACAGGTTGGCTTTCCTGGGGAAGCCTCCTCTCGGCCTTATCTTCAGGAAGCCAGCGTGCTCCGTCCCCACAGAGGAGCAAACAGGCTGCCAGGGCATCCCCGCTGGAGTAGTTTCCTGTAGATAACGTTGTGCTGCAGCAAAGAGAGGAAGAGACAGAGGGTCGTGTGTGTGCTTCCTCTCCCGTCTGAGCGGTGCTTCTTGCCCTCTGGCTGGGTGCAGTTGGGTTTTTCCAGCAGGACTGCTGGGGGTGTGGTGGCAGGTTTCCAAAGCAGGCAGCCTGCACCCAGCACCAGGCCTGGATAGACACGTTACGTAACCGGAGGAACTTTTAGCTCCCTGTTTCTCTGCATCTTCCCTTTGAACAGGCTCTTTCTTCGTCTGAGTGAGATTTTGACGTCCTTATTTAAGATAACAATGTGCACGCTGGATATGGAAAACTCAAGTCCAAATGAGTTTTTTAGCCATCAAAGTGGCTAAATTTAGGAAATCTATCCAAAGGAGCTTCCCTTTCTTGTCAGCTGACACAACATTTCTTGGTCGCCGTTATTTTTACCACGGAACAGCTTAAATCTATTTTGGGTGGGTTTCTCTAAAGTGGTGCACGTATGCTGCAGTGCCGGGCCTCTGAGGGCGGTCTGCTCACGCTGAGCTTGTACCGAGCGCCGTGCAGGGCTGTGTGGTCGTCCTGCTTAGCTCTCGCACATCCCATCTCTCCACCTTGCCCTTTGCTCTGGGGCTCTGCTAAAAAGCCCTTCCCTCCGATAGCAGTTAACTTTTTTCAGCAGCTTGGAGCTTTAGTGGGTGCCTGTGTGATGGATTTTAAGGCACCTCCTCCACCCCACTCGCGTTCTAGGAGGACAGCATAGGGAAAATGGCGTTTCCCTGTCACCAAGGCAGGGACGTGACTATGCACGATGGGAGTTCAGGCATGCCTGTGGTTTCTCAGTTTCCTCCACAGATGTCCTTCCAGTTTCCCCCATGACAGAACAGGACTGAGCCACCCCAGGCTTGACAATGCACTGCTGGAATCGTGCCCCGCTGGAGCACCTGGAGCTCTCGGTGTCATGAAGGTTATAAGGATTAAAGAATTCAAGCTTTTAAACTCTCTCTTTTGTTTTTTTAAGCCAGCTCCTTCTCTTTTAAAGCTGGCTCTGTGGAACATGAAACTGGTATTTTCGTGTAGCTGACCGCTTTGCTTCAGCTGGTTTCTGACTTGTTGCTGAACACCCCGTGCCTGATTTCGTGTGGAGATGGGAGTGAAGACAGATGGCTGGGATGTGGGGAAGAGACTATGGCCTTTGAGCTTTTCCAAGCTCTCCAATCAAATTCCTTTCACAAAGCCTAATAACGTAGGGCTAGGGCTACTAAGATGGTGAAGGGCCTAGAGGGGAAGACGTACGAGGAGTGGCTGAGGTCACTTGGCCTGTTCAGCCTGGAAAAGAGGAGGCTGAGGGGAGACCTCATGGCGGCCTACAGCTTCCTCACGAGGGGCAGTGGAGGGGCAGGCGCCGATCTGTTCTCTTTAGTGACCAGTGACAGGACCCGAGGGAACGGTGTCAAGCTGTGACAGGGGAGGTTCAGGCTGGATATCAGGAAGAGCTTCTTCACTGAGAGGGCTGTCGCGCACTGGAACAGGCTCCCCAGGGACGTAGTCACGGCACCAAGCCTGTTGGAGTTTAAGAAGTGTTTGGACTGTGCTCTTAGTCATAGGTTGGAATTTTTGGGTAGACCTGTGTGGTGCCAGGAGTTGGACTCGAAGATCCTTGTGGGTCCCTTCCAACTCGGGATATTCCATGATTCTGTAAGAGATGCTGTCACTTTCTGGCTACAGTATCCCAGACTTCAGCTGAGCAAGAATTTATTTCATACTTTTTTTAAAGCTTTCAGTGGACAGATGTGACTGAAAGTGGAGCTGATAGGAGCCTCACTTTGGAACTTCAGGCATCTCCGGATACTTTTGCTCAACTCTGTGACAGTGCCAGAGGGCTACATGGGGCATGAAACCTGTGTGTGCTTTGACCTCACCGACAGGTCCAGTCAGGTCTTTGTACTGGAATTTGTGCTGCAAGGAGCTTGGGGCAGGGAGTCTCACTTGCACTGGAGAAGGGGAAGCCTGTGATCTTGCCCTGGTGACATTTTCACGCCAACCTCAGTAAGCGAGAAGCCTGTAATTTCCCAGAGGAACACGCGTGTGCCCAGAGGGAGTCCTTCAGATCCTGGTGTGATTGTTGTTGGATTTGGCGAAGATCTTAACTGATGCTTGTGTGGGCAAATAGTTCAACTCGGCAAATGCCTGCTGTGGTCAGCTTGGAACCTCCTAGGGTGAGATGCTGAAATAAATGGTCAGGAACGGAGCCTTATGTGGGTCTTTTCCCAAGCAGTGACTTTGTCCCTCAAAGGCTTAGTCAAAGTAAAGAGTTTTCTGGATGAAAGAGAAGTTTGGGAACCTTCCTTTTGGGAGCTGAAAAAAGTAGCTTTCTCTTCTTTTTGTAACAAGAAAGCTACTACGAAGCTTTTTGCCTCTTATTTTTAACTTGCTACTTGTGCTTCTTTAAAGTAAACCATATCTTTCATCTACAGCAACAGAGAGCCTAGCGCATGATGTTCATACACATATGCATGTTTTGGAGTGCCTGCAATGAAGCAGAACACGATGTTAGGAAAATGTTGCCAAACAAAGTGAGACAGTGCTCAAGTTAGTGATTCGCATTGGGATCTGGTTTAAAAAATAAATAAAAATCCACCTTTTTGCTGAGGTGGGCATGATGGTGCTGTGGTTTGGGTAACACGTAGTCTGGCTCTGCATAGGTGACGTGGGTTGTTGGCACTGCACTTCTCAGGTGCTGAAACGTGCTTCCTTTTAAAAGCCAACAGTTGCAAGTGTGGCTGGGTGTGCTTGGTGGGAGGGAGGTGAGCCTCCCCTGGGGGCAGGCTGGATGCTTGGGTGGAGGCACTTGGAGTTTGGTCCGTGCCCAGCCTCCAGCTCGCTGCTGGTAATGGCGCAATGCTGTGTTGTGTGTTCCCTGCCAGGCCCGTGGCCAGGGTCCAGGTCAGAAGTTTGTCACCCTTACCTGCGTTTTTGATAGTATGTGGCTGAAGCATTACACTGAAACAGCACCCCTGGCTGAAAGCTAGGTCACAAGAACACCTTCTTCTATACAAGAAGAATTAAATTCTTCTATTCTGCGTCATACAAGACTTGCAGGTGATTCTGCTCCTGTGGGGTGCCTGCAGCAAGCCCCGTCCCTACAAGTGCTGCAGGTGAATGCTGGGGCTGCAGAGTTGTGGCCCCGTTGGGGATGCCACTTTGTGCTGCTTGCTGGGTGCTGCTCTATCCCCAGTTGCATAACGCTGCGAGATGCAGTTAATCCGGTCATCGTTACAAAAGGATTTAAAACTCATTTTGAATCAGCAGTCATTTTTAATAAAGCTTCGCCTTGCTTGGAGGGCTGTCCTCCTGGCTTGTGTGTTTAAGAAAAATGCAGGAGGCTGAGAGATGTGGGGGAACAACAAGGTCACTGACAGGGGTCCTGGGTGCCTCTGGCTGCCACAGGTAGTAGCAAAGCTCAGAAATGTGGGACATGTTTCCACTATCATCGAGCCTGAAAAATCCTCATGTGTGCAAATAGGAGCAGCTGCTGTGTCTGTTTTTTCTATGCATTTTTCCCCTGTGGAACAAACTTTCGTTGGTGGTAGAGGGAAAGAAAGCCTCTAACCTAGTCAGGCTAGTGCTCCCTCCTTTAAACGCTCTTTTGCGAGAAAATCCAAGGAGGGGTGGTCTTTGCTTTTCTTATAACAGTGCTTTGTGTGAGTTTGTGTGTGGTTGCTCTTACTTCTTTGGCTGTGGCTGTGCCATTGCCCTGTGGAAAGTGGACTAAGCCAACACATGGCTTCTGAGCACCTCTGAAACTTGTCATCTCTTCCTCCTGTGCGCCAGCGGTTTGCCTGATTATCTGCAGAGGCCTTATCTTGAGCTGCTCTATCTGCTTCACCTCCCCTCCGAGCGAGCCTGCTTAGAGCCTGAACTTGAGCACTGGACGGCGTTTCAGAGCAAGTGTTCTGCTTTTCCAGTCCTGCTTGTCCTTTCTTCTGAGGTCTCTGGAGGTGTGAAATGTTTTCCTGGCAATGCTGTTGCTTCCCTGGGAGGTCGATGAGTTCTTCACAGCCCCCAGAGCTCCTTCCTGTTTCAGTAGCAAACGTGACTGCCATGGGAGAAACATTTTTTAAGCAGCAAAGGAGGATGCTGCAGTTTATTTTTGGGCACTGAGAACCCAAGACCAGACGGCATTTAGCAGGCAATGAACGCGGCAGGAGTGAAGTAGCAAAGCCAGTGTTTCTGAACTCGCATGATTTATCTTTTTGGAAGGTGTTCCAATGGCAGAATAAAAACTACCAAGAATTGCTTTCAGCAGTTGCTTTTCAGCAAGAGGTAGTAAAACAATCTGTAATGTTAAGTCCATAAATAAGCAAAAGCAATAAGCAAAAGTCCATAAATAAGCAATTTCACATGGGGAAAATCTGTTTTTAAGCAAAAGCTAGTTACTGCCTTGATACATAACTGTTAGTTGTCACCTGTTTGAATGTTAGGAAGCAAGAGGGTTCAGGTGGTTAAGTGATTGGAAATGCTGGGGTTTAGCTGGAAAAAAAAAAAAGTAAATGATCAGTTCTCATTCTCTCTGGAAAAGGGGACAAGTAGAAAAAGGTTTTGTAAAGCTCTTAATAGTAAAAAGACAGACAGCGCTTTGTTCCTGACCATTGAGCAGTGCAAATCCAGCAGCTCACTGAGACTTCGAAGACAGCAGTTTTGGTAATAACAGAAATACTTGGAATCAAATGGATGGGGAAGATTTATTACTTTTTTTAATAGATCTATTCTCCACTTCCATTGGCCTAGCGAAATCTAGGCTCTGATGTCTTTAGAGTGCTACTTTGGGCATTGCCACGTGCGCCAGCAGTGCTTTATAGCCAACACCAGCCCTAACCTGTAAGACCAAAAGGAGAGCCGGCCGCTGGTCTTGGTGCTCTGATTTCAGCCACGTAGCTTTAAGTGTACAGTCAAATCTGCACCATGGTCTGTCTCACCAGGAAGAAACACTGGACCTAAGGACATACTGTAGAAACTTTGGTGTAGAGGGGAAAATATATATGCAGAAAAGCAAGTTAGAGCTGATGCCCTCATTATTAGGGAAGCTTCTGTGATCCCGCAGGATCCTACTCAGCTAAGTCATACCTGTGGTCAGCGTACAGTTAATAACTAATTAGTTAATAACTAGCAGAGATTGGGTGACTTTGTACAAGAAGCAGCAAGAAGGCATTTTGTTCAAGCTGAGCACAAGTCTAGAGTAAACGTTGTGATGTACATCCATAGATCAAATTCCACAGTAGAGTGGCTTCAAGAGAAAGTCAAGTTAATTGATTAAAAATGGGACTTCCCTCCTTCATCTAAAGATGAGTTTGCGTTGGTGCAATTAACAAGTAAAGACGTATATGATCTAACATTTGAGCCTGAAAGGGATTTAAGGTGATTAGACTTTTCCTTAGACCAGTCAATGATGCCGAAGGAATTTATTCCTTTGCTTAAGCAGACTCCGTGATTTTCCTGCTGAACGGTACGCAAGGAAAGCTCTAGAGTGACCAGAGTAGCTTTACAGAGGAATATCGTGCATGCATCTCACCTTAAATGATCTAGAAAAGGATACTTGCCACGCAGGTTTGAAAACTCAGCTCCCTCCAATTGAGCTTACTAACAGACTGATGCCTTGGAACGGCGCTACGGCAAGGCTAACTGATGGAGCCAAGTACTTTTATCGGGGGGAAGTTTATTTAATCTCAGGAAAAACTGTTGGGCTACACAGTTACACACGTCTTGCACGTGTGTTTGGTTTGCTCTTGTCTGGCAAAAGGCAGGTAAATGTTAAAATCGTAATAACGATGAAAAAACCACGTTGTGGTGGCATGTAAAAGCCTACCCCAAGGAAAACTGTAGGTGTTTCACTCAGCAGCTGGGCTTTGCTGAACGCTTGTTCCAGGAGACAAACTGCACAGCCAGGATCCTACCTTCACCCGTGGCACGTGTGGGCAACCTGTGGGGAAGGAGCAAACCAGCTGAGTAGAAAACTTGTCTGAAGTGTTCTCCTTGTGAGCCCTCTTTAGTAAGCCCGGATTACTAAATCTGCAGCAAAACGCAGCAGGGAGCTCTGCAGGCTTCGGTGGGTGTTGAACCACGTCCTTTGGTTTTCTCTGAGTCCACCTCACAGTAGTTGACGTTTCCTAGTCCTCGTGTTGGAGCACGCAGAAAAACGATCAGCCATTTCTGGGTGCAGTGCCATTTCCAAAGCATTGCAAGGAAAAATGTCCTGTGGCGTCACCTAATTCTCCTCTAAATTTAGCAGATGATCAGACTGCGACCTCCTTCTGCCTTACCAGCTGCTGGCAGTTCACAGAGCTGGGCCTGGTAAGCCTCCCACCACCCAGGTCCCTTCCAGGAGCTGGCTTTTCACATTGTCAGCTTCTAACGTTTTGTGACCCAAACACAGAGAGCCAGAGTTAGCAGAACGCTGACCGGTGTGGGTAACTCCCTACCAACCTTGGAGAACCATGCCTGTTAGCTATTTTTTATCATAGGAATGGCTTTGAGAGCTCTTTCAGGCTCTTTTCTCTCCTTCCTCTTCCCCTTTTTTCCCCTTGAGTTGTACCTATGGCATGCTAGTTGTCTGGTTGAGAGGGGAAGTTCAGCATCTCCTCCGTGATAGGGAGTAATAGCTTTGGGATTACTGATTTCAAAAGGTGTCTGGTGTCCAGGCGGATGCTCTGCAGAGCCTTGCTGTTACTGGGTGAGAGCAGACAGACTGGGGCTGTCTGCAGCTTGCTCTCCAGCCGGTCCCTCGCCTTGGCAGAACGAGGAAGTGTTTGTGGCAGATACGGTTGGACGGGTGGAATTAAAAATAACCAAAAGGTAGATTCTGGACTTGGTTACTCAGTGACAGACCTCTTTCTATTCCGGGCTGAGGATAATTCATGCTGAGCTCATTGTGCTGTGACTTGCCCTTAAAATGCCTTGACAATCAATTTCGTTCCAGCTAATAAGGTCCTAAAATGTTAATGAGGCAAATCAATTTTTCATGACTTTATATTGCAGTCATCTGAAAATGCTGTGTTGCAGCCTGCTGATTGCAAGATGCTTTTTAGGGCAGATATTAGAAGGGCAGCAAAATTCGGCGGATTCCTTATTTTCTGTTTCAGCTTTTCCCCAGTGCCTGCTCTTGTTTTCCTGAGCTTTTGGTGCTGTCCTGTTTACTTGTCACCTCTGGCCACTTCCTAGCGGCTACCACCGGCCCCACTGCACTGGGAAATCACGGAATTGTAGGGGTTGGAAGGGACCTCGAGAGATCATCGGGCCCAACCCCCCTGCCAAAGCAGGTTCCCTAGAGCAGGCTGCCCAGGTAGGCGTCCAAATGCAAGGATTGAGTGCCTGACAGGACAGGTGAGGATGAAGCTGGGCGAGGAAGGCTACTCGTGCTGAAATACTGTTTGAAACAGATTGGTGGGACAGAGCAGAGAAACGTCATGTTCACAACGAAAATCACAGCCTCCTCTCCTCACGGCCCATCTGTTACTGAGACGACAATGGGACTTTGCAGAAATGCTCTCTGCGTGCAGTGTTCTGTGAGATGCAGAAAGAGCAGAGAGATTTCTTGTGCCTGACGGGTAGCTCAGCTACCCGTGTGGACTCAGGAATTAGGTAGGTGCCAGCCAGCCTTCATTTCTCTGAGCTGCTTGTTCCGTACTGTCAGAAGGAGATGGAAGGGCTCATGCCTTCCTGCCTGTCCCTGATGGCTATTTTGATGGAGTTATTTTGATGATTTACTGCTGCTGTCTCCGTTCTGGTTTGAGAGTATGGCGATAAGAAGTACTGAATAGTCTGGGTTTGGAACTCTTTTTTGTTTTATTTTTTTATTAAATTTCAGCTCTAACTATAATTAATTTCTGTGGGCCTGAGAAAAAGATTACTAAATGATGTTTTGGGACAAACATATTTTCTAAGTTTTGTACTTGGAAACTTTGCGCTTTGCTTGGAAGCATTAGCAGGGGATGAGTTCACATAACTCATGTCAGGGAAGCTACTGCGATGTAAATGAGATGCAAACTGGCATTTTGAATAATGACTTTCATTTACCTGCTGAGTGAAGCATCTGAAACGCATTCCACCCAAGCTCTCCACCCAAGGGACGCTCGGTCCAGTGCCAAAGGCTTCCCCAGAGCTTTTGCAACCACTGGGTTGTGTCAGCATCCTCTGCTGCTGTGGCAGCGGGGGGCTAAGCACTGGCTGACGGTCACTAGCTGGGGAAGGAGGAAGGTATTTACCCCTCTTAAGCCTCCAACTCTCTAGCTGGTGTCTGTTGACCTCTTGTCTTTTCTGAATGGCTAAAATCGGAGGTGGTGAATTAGGAGCCTTGGTCAGGTACCTTCCTGCACAGCCAGCTGCAGTAAATGTTCAAGGTGAGCTGTGTATGTGTCCATAGCCAGAGCTGTGAAGTCTAGAGATAGAGTTTTGGCTGAGAGGCCCATGGTTGCACATTTTTTTAAAGCTTGACCTTCTTCCTTGTTCCCCATTCCCTTTTCTCTGGGCTGGGGGACGTCTTTGTGTGTTGCTCCTTTGCTTTGTGACAGGCCTGCTGTCCTACTCTGTGTTTGCAGAGCAAGCTTTGCTTTTTGTTTTCCAGCCCTCCCTTTCTTCCTTTAAATACATTTAATCCCAGGCTGACTGTTTCTGAGCGTGTGCTTCACCTGACGGGTGGCTCTGCTCACCAGCCAGCTGTTGTGACCGGAGCTTACAACAGAGCTTTCTTCTCTCGTGGTTTTCCCACAGTGGTATCTCTACTGGGGCACCTTCACGTGCTGGGATTGGTTTTGGTTTTGTTTTAAGCTCCTACAAACAGGACTGCAGTGTGAGGCTCGTGGAGCCTTCTGTTCACACTGTGGACTTTGCTCTTCTCCCTTCCGTGATCTCTGTGCTTTCAACCCCTGTTGTGTTCGTGGCTGAAGTGAGAAGAGAATGAAATCTTCTCTTGGAGGTCTCCATCCAACCCAGGGCCAACTCGACGTGTAGATGAGGCTGCTCAGGGCCCTGGCAATAAATGAAGGGCGGCGTAGAGTTCTGACTGTCTGGGGAATATTTTTGTGCCTGAGATGTAGACGGCGCTTTGAGGCACATGTTAAAAATTCATACCAACAGAGAGCAGCAATTTTTATCGGGCAGTCCCTGAGTGGATATATGGCTGTAGCAGTTCTGTGGCGTGCAGTGGAGTGAGGTGGACAGTGCCGAGGCAGGGCAGGATATAGGAACAGCTTGGTTTTGCCTGTTTCGTGCCCCTGTCATGAGGCACGGCTGATATAGCTAGGTCCCAAGCAGGCTGGAGAGAAAGAAGGATGTGAGCAGCACCACGCAGCCAGGGAGGGCCAGGATCCTGCTCATCCATTACTGGCTTGTCCCTGTGGAGCCTAGATCCTGACTGACACCATGAAAATGAGAAATACCGTCAGGTTGGTACTGTGCAAACGTGTCCTTCTGGCAGCTCTGGGGGAAAGGATGTGGCCTGGCAGGCTGGAGCACTCCCTCAGCTCTGTGCCCTTGCTGTAGGTGGCTGACACGTGAATAGGGAACCTTGTGCCACTTAGCGTGTCCGTGGCACTGGGAACTGTGTGGAAAGTGCAACAGAAGGCAAATGGCCTTCGTGGGATTTTCCTCCCCTGTACGCAAAACCCTTCTGCCTGTCAGGCAGCCAAGTAGTCTTACAGCCTGGCTCGTCTGGCTGCCAGCACCGGGTAACTGAACACTCTTGCAAGTACTCGCTTTTCTTACTGTCAGCTTCCCTCCTAACCCCCTGATTCGTCAGGGCTATCTGGCATTTCACGGGTATTTCCTAAAGGCCAGCGAAGTGTGCTTTGCGGCATGCGTGGCCTGATTGCTGGCAAGGGCTCTGAGGGAGGCTTCCCTCTCCAAACCCCAGCCAAGCAAGGACAGGAAGAATAATGGGCCTGACTTTGTGTCTGACCAAAAATTGTGCCTATGCCCGAGAACACAGAAAAGCATGTATGACAACAGACAGCGGAAGTGCCTCCCGTGCGTCCTGTGTGGACAGTAAGTTACGTTTGTGCCTCGCACTTAACTTGCTGCCCGGCATGTTTCAACCGGCTGTGGAGACCTCTTTCTGTCCCAAAATACCAGGAGGGTGGCCGTGGGACAGATGCAGCTCCTCTGAGCCGTATGTGCCACTGCAGACCGAGAAGCAGCAAAGAAGCGTCTTCTGTGGAAATTAGTACTGAAACAGACCACGGTGAGATGAGAATAAGCTTCGTGGTTTGTTAATGTGCTATCGCAGGGCAGCCTTTCAGAGGGGGCAGGCAGAACTGAGGTGTCCGGTAAAATCAGTGACGTGCTTATAAGGAATGTGCAATCAAAATACATAATGTGCTGCAGCCCTGGAGTCACGGACTGCTCCAGCTACACTTAACCTTACAGTTAAACCAAGCAAACAGCACCACGTGCGGAAGACTTAGCTTTTTCTTTTGTGTCAGTGCAGTACTTCCTTTAATTTGTTCTTTTCCTCCCTGCTGCGTCCCTGAAGACTTCTATTTCTAATCTTCTCCGGTTCAAGTAACTTCTGAATAGGAATGAACATTTCTGAAAACTCCAGAAGATTCTGGACCTGGGGAGCTGCATCCAAGCAGAGTCTCAGTTCTAGTTTGTTGCAGCTCTGCTGATTACCTGTCGAGGTGGGATTTGTACTGCACTTTTGCTTAGTAGTGATCTGGAGCATAGTTCAGATAGCCGTGCCTGATTTAGCACTGTGATGAGCTAGCGCAGCAAAGATGACAATCTGCCGAGACAAGGGAACGAGAATGCTGTAGGGGGTGGGCAGTGGGACAGGGAAAATCCTTGGATTGGAAGGGGAAGGAATTGTGCGTTCGTGGCATACCCACCTCCTTGGAGCGGAGTCTGTATTTTCTCACTGGTGGGTTTCTCGGCCTCACAGCTTGGGCTGGTGAAGTTTGCGTTAGCACAAAGCACACGGAGGTTCACGGCAGCCTCAGTTGTTACTTATAGGGGGAATTGAAGCCATGAAGGAAAGGACAGTTAAGTGAAAAGCTGAGGGGAAGGGCTCGCCCGCAAATCAGGCACCTGTTTGACCCTGAAGTAATCTCTTCTGCTTGAGAAATCTCCCTCTAAGGATCCCTGAAATGGGGAGATGGAAAAGGGAGCGAAGGCTCAAGCAGCCAGACCAGTCTCACTTCACTCGTCTGGTGTGAGCTCTAATGGGTATTAGCCCTGCCTTTAAAGCATGTAATGGTGCCTGATTTCATGACTCACCTTTCGGAGCCCGTGTTTTTAGTAATGTCAGTAATACAGCATGTGGGATATCAGCCTGGGGTTGGACGCCCGGCAGTGACTGGGACACGGAGCCCTGTGCTTTCCGCGCTCGGCGGGACCCAGCGCTGCTCACGGTGCATGACAGCTCACATAATTGAGGACGCTGCCGTGCAGATTTAATTTTGAATTGCAAATACTGTCACGATTCTTCTGTTTCGGGAGACGTGTCTGGGTGGCTTAAAACCTGCTCTCCCGCTTCAGGTTTGAGCGTGGGTGTGAGATGAGGGTAGGCAGGCACACCAAGTGGGAATTCAGGCTGCAGACCGTGGGGGTAAGCCAGAACTGTCAGCCTCCCAGGCGGCTCCTCTCTTAAGAGGAGCTGTGCGTGTGTTTGTTTCCTGCCAAACCCTCCTCTCTGCTTTGACAATACCAAGTGCTGCTTTCTGAAAAGCAAGGAGGTTCAGGTCTGCTTCATCCGTAGTGGGGACAGCTCGTGGTAGCCGCTCAGCTGAAGGGTATAGACAGTCCTGTGTGGGCTTATGACTGCAGCCTGCTTACGGTTCAGACGAGAAGTGGGAAGGAAATGTGAGCATTTCTTGGAGCTGGGTACATCTCAGCACCTGGCTTTCCCGTCTCACTGTGCTGACCCACATCTCGACCTGGGCTACGTGCTGTAAGGGTGCCAGCAGCGGGGAGCTGCCAACTCGGCACTCGAATAACAGCCAACGCAGCTCGGTTGGCAGAGGAAGACCGTGTGCTGTGAGGGCCCCCCAGCTGCTACGGACTCTCAGAGCTGGGATAACGTTACAGGTGATGGCTGGGAGCTGGGGTTTGCACGCTCGGCAGAGTACAGGGTGGCCCCGAGCCCCGACAGGAAATAACAGCAATCCCACAGCAGCTGTCACAAGTGTGCCCGAGGAGAGGGGAATCCTCTTGTATATTTTTACCTGCTTTTAGACACTGTTCTGGCAGCTGAAGGATACACGCTGCGGCTGCTCAGCTGGAGCAGGACGGCAGGATCTCTCCAGCTCCTAAGTAGCTCCAAGAGGGACAGCTCAGAAATTGCAGCGCTGGAGTCAGCAGCTACACAGCCACGATGGTTAGGGTTGGTTGGGGCTAAAACAAGAGATAACGTGAGGGTTTTTAAAAGGTCAGGCATGCTTGTCTGTGGCTGGTTTGAGGTCCTCCCTAGACTTCCTTAAAGGAAGAGCATTGAAAGTGTTGCAAAAATAACACCTGCCAGTGCTTTCTGGCGTGTACCAAAGGTGGTCGCGGCAGGGTCTGTGCAGCAACCTTCTGCTCGAACTGGAGGACAGCTGGTTTTTAGGTAGCCTCGTGGGTGTGGATGGCTGTAGTACGCAGACCTGAACAATGAGACTTGTATCTGTAGATTTATCTGCCTGCCAGTTGTCCTGCTGATGCTACAGGTCAGTGTCTTCTCTTGCACGCAGCTTGAAGGTAGGCTTCTGGATCCCATCTGCCTAAAGCCTAATTAAAACACCCACTGCTAAAAACCACCACCTCATTAGGCTCCGTCTAGATGCTGTGAATCCCCGAGGAGCTCTCCAGTCTGCGTGAGGCGATTCAAAGCAAAGACAGGAAGGGTGGCAGATGTTCCTTTTTTGTGGAGCAGCATGTCTCCAGGCCGTAATCACCAGGATGTTCCCCACGGTTACGTGGATGAGACCTGCTTGGGTTACAGGACCACTTAACTCTCATACGGCGCTCACTTGCATTGATCGCGGACGTTTATTTGGTGGGGAGAAGGGGAAGGGCATGCAGAAAGGATGTCTGGCAAACACTGCCTTGCCAGTCCTTAAATGTTTTCATTCTCTTCGTTTGTTCACAGGAGAACTGCTGAGTCAGCCAAGACCAGAGGGATTGACGGAGATCATCTGTCCCAAGAACGGCAGCGAGCGAGTTAATGTTGCCTTGGTTTACCCCCCCACTCCTACTGTGATCAGCCCTTGTTCCAAGTGAGCCTTGAAAGCAGACCCCCATTCCCCTGTCAGTACACTCTGGAAAGCCTAAAACACGTCCTCACTAAGGGTTTATTTGGAGGGTAACAGCTCCGGTAACAGCTCCACAGCCCAGGGACAGTTTTAATTATTTGTGGATGTAGACAGCTTGCTTAAAGGGTCACAGTCAAAGTAAAGTGGGCTGAGGTGTTCCCTGAGCTGTGCTGTGGCAGATGCAAGACATGCACTGTGGGCAGGACAAATAAGGAGGTGATAACAGCCATGGACAAGTAGGAAGGAATATTTGGAGGTCTCTATCCAGTCCCCGCTCCACGCACGGCCACCCCACAGCTGGGTCAAGTTGCTTGGGACCTTGTGTAGGTGAGGGTTGATGATTGCCAAGGATGGAAGTGCCCCGCCTCTCTGGGCTCTAAAGTTAAACTGTTCTCCTTGGTAAGAGCTTTTTTACTGACGTCCAGTCTGAGTTGTCTTTAATTCAGGTTGGCCTTCACCACCACAAAGATGCACTGCTAGCTTCAACATGTTCTCCACTAGGTCCCTAGCCAGTCGGCCCTAAGCCCGTGGTGGTCTGTGGGGTTGTCCTGTCCTAGATGTAGGGCTAGGCACTTGTCCTTGTTGAACAAGACTGCCTGTTGAACAAGCACTGCTCTTGGCTCAGTCTCAGAACGTTGTGATGTTTCTCTGGACAGAGGCCCCGTCCCCCCGTGTACCAGAAAGCCGGTATGTCCTTCACCTCACAGAGCAGAAAACAGACCTGTGTTGTGGTGGGAACAAATGTGGAGCAACACTCATAAGTTGGGCAGTACTCTGGCTTGTTGATGCAAAGGTTTTCTTGCAAAACAGACTTGCAGCTAAGTCCTGCTCTCCTTGGAGTGGCGCAAGGGAATTTGGCAGGTAGCTTAAAGAAACAAGCTGAACACCTTGCTGCTGCTGTGCTGCACGTGGATGCCTGTTACTTTCACTTTAGTATCTGAAAGTAGCTTTGGATGCTGTTCTCTCTGCTCAGTACCCTCCCACCCCAAAATAAGCTCGTCGTGCTTGTGAGCAGCTTGGGTGAGGAATGATTGTTGAATTCTGTCTTACAGCGACCCTGAAGTGCCCACTTGGGTCAGGAGAGAAGGTCACTGCCTTGACTGGCAGCTTCCAAGCCACAGGCCGCAATCACTTATGCTTCTGGTCCTCCTGTGTGTATGCTTGACACAGCATGTTTCTGACCCCAGGTTGCAGTGTTTCAGTCTCGTGTCAGCGTCATGTCTGTGGCTTGTCCTCCTGTCCTCCATCCTGACCTCCCCGGTGTCTAACGGCTGTGTCCCAGTTTCGCAGTTTGCTGGCAAGGAAACTCGTGTTCTCAAAAAGGCCCGTCTTACTTTTAAAGATCTCACCCTCCGTATTTAGAAGCCTAAAAAAAGTTGTGTGTCTCGAGTTATTCGTCACAAGCATTATGAACCCTGCTGCGCTTGCCTCATTACTGTTTCTCTGTCCTTTACTTCTCTAGATAAATCATCAGTACTGGTGCCAAAGGTTTTCCACTGGGAAGAACGTGGCTGATGCTCTACAGTGTTCCCATCTCTCCGGTTGTGGAGTTGCATGCCGATGGGGAACAATGGGACTTTGGACTCCGAGATGCTGCGGGGCTGGGGCAGCTCCCTGCTGGGGACCTCGTGGCTGGAGCGGACACAATCACCTGGAAGCTGGGGACGACAATGAGACATGAAGCAAAAGGATTGCTGCAGATGGCAGGGCCACCGGCCCGAGGGAAAGCACTGGGGATAGGATTCTGTGGACCCACTGATTGTGTGTTGAAAACCCATTTGGATCTCATGATGAATGTAAAAAATGTTCTTGATACCATTTAATTCAGACCTGCTTGGAGGAAAGGCTCTTGAAATGAGCTGTAGCAGGATTCCCTGGATTTGTTCCTGGACAAGTGAGTTCCGTGGCAGTTGGCCAAGGCTTTGTGGGGGAGGGGGTTGGTTTGGCGAAGCCTTTAAAATTGCTTCAGTGCAAAACACTTGGCTGCGTCCACATGGCACGCTTGGGCAGTGGCCTACAGAGAGCGGGAGGAGAAGCAACCTGGGAAATGTTTCCTGCCGTGTGTGTTCACAAATGCCGTGCCACGGTGTGGTAAGGATGTGCTGTGTGACGCAGGGATGGAAGAGCAGGCAGCGTGCTCCTGTCACCTGCCATTTTTCGCTGATCGCTAGCTCCCAGCAGTTCAAGTTCATGCCCTGCAGTGGCTGGATGCTCTGGAGTTGCAGTCGTGGCGCTTCCCGTGCGTTGTGGCCGCTAGAGCAGCAGAAACCTAGATCTAGGTCCTCCTTCTAGCCAAGCCACCCAGGCATCTTTGTGCAGAGATCTAGTGACGCAGCGTGTGTCCTGCTGCCTGCAGGCATTTCCAGAGACAGAATCCCTCTGTAAAACGCTGGAGGAGGTCTGAGAGACGAGGAACTACAAATGCTTGTGTTAGTGTGCAACTCTTCACCCTTGGGGTTGTGATGGGAGGTATGGGGCCAGAGGCCTTTTCTCCCACACCTAGGGTGGTTGATTCTGATCGTCAGGCAGTCCCTGGCAGTAGTGCGGGACACTGACAGGTAGCCCCTTGGGATCTGCTGCTCTTGCGCAGGTGACGTTTCCCTGGCTTCTGGTCCTTAAAATATTGGCATTGCGTGCAAGGCTGCAAATAGCCCCTTGGGCATGGGGAAATGCAGGGTAGAATCCGTTCTAGTGGGAGACTGCAGGAGCCAGGTGGTAAAAAAAAAAGAAAGCCATTGTTCCTAACTTCAGGGTGGAAAGCTGCCAAATAAAAGTGTGCAGCTCAGTCACCTTAGTGTCTTTTCTGGGTATTGTTCCAGCTAGGGAGAGAGCCTGGGCTCGGGTTTGATGTGTTGACCTGCCACGTCTGGCAACGGGCATTCGACCCTTTGTGTCAGCAAGAAGCATGGGTTGATTGCCGTAGCTAAACCCTCTAGGAATTGCCTGTGGTGGCCAGATGGCATGGGAGACGAGTGAAATCTCTCCAAACGGTGCTCGGAATAATGCTAGGAAACTCTCTGGTCCTGTTTTGCTGCCAGTGAAACACGGAGAGCCCCGTACAGTTAGAGCATTCTGTGCTGTCGCTTCCCGTGCTGGGAGGTCGTCTTCTGCTCTTTGCCGCTACTCACCTCTCTTTCTGTCCTCCGTAGGAAGAAAATAGTAATTTGTTGCTGTGCTGTTGCATGGAATCCACGTTGCAAAGAAATCACCACCTGGAATCCTTTTCCAGCCGGAGGCCCGTTTCCCAGTGCACCCATCTGGTGCAGGGTGCACGAGTGTCGAAGGAGCAAGAGGACAGAGCAGATGTCGTAGCGCCTACTCCTTGGGACTGCGGCCCTCCTGCTGGGGCAGTGCCACCTCAGCAGGAGCACAGCACTACCTGGCCTTTGCAGGCACTCGGTCTGCTGTGCGCTGAAGCCATGACGCCGGGAGTACGGCAGTATGGAGATCAGTCTAGTAGGGTCTATTTAATGTGAAATCGTGATCGCTCATCCGCCCACTGTTCAGTAACTGGTGTGACCGTGTTTTCGTTTGTATTTTTTTAAATATGCAAAAGCCATTTAATTTTCTATGCAGCTCAAAAATGTCTCCCATTTGCAACTGGCAGGTAAGAGATCTGTGCAGGAGAACCGTGCCAAGTGGCTGCTAGCCCTTTGGGTTTTGCTGTTTGCTCTCTTTTAAGGATGCGTCCTGGGATCCTTTGCACACAGTGTCCCTTTGCTGAGCTCCTCTCTCCTAGACCCCACGTAACATCCCTGAGCCCCAGGGATGAGTGCCCTGTATGTTTGAAGGATCTGTCATTTTTCATGAGTCAAACCACAAGGAAAGAGGGCTTAAAGGTGCTGCCCTAAGAGCAGAGACACGCAGTTCAGAGCACGTATTCCTACTCTGTTCTTGTCCCTGCTCGGAGAGATACTGGACTGTTAGAAATGGCTAAGGCCGTTGTGGAGCACCCTGCAGCCTTTACTGAAAGTTTATTATGAAGAGGGTAGGAAGGACTTGGGGTATCAGTTGTCTCTCTGTGGAGCTGACAGTGACTTTTGACCCCTTTGGAATAGGAGGGGAATCTCCTGGTACTAGATGCTCACTTGACTTGAGAGGACTGCTTGCTGGTTTTGCTCATTGGTTTGCAGATCTCTTGCTTGCCGACCAGTTGATTTCCTACTGAAACTGGTACATACAGGTTTGGAAGCAGAGCTGTACGACTTTCAGCAGCTGGAGCGTGTCCCGGAGTGCCTCGTGTTACACTTTTGAAGCAAGATGTGGGATTCAAACCTGCATCCGTCCAAGTGAAACTCCCACAACAGCAGCTTTGCCTTCTGCTGGGTCTGTGTAACACAGGAGAAATTGCATGTCCCTAAGCAGCACACATACGTTGAGGTAGAGCCCAAAGGGTGATGCTGCATATCTAGCTCTTCTTAGGGCTTGCAGGAGTACTTGGAGGCCTCTTACAACAGCAGAAGATCCTGGATGGTGGCTTACCTCTGCTTTAACTGTGCTAAAGGCAAAAAGGTCGTAGACATAAGATTGGTTCCAACCTGCCAGAAGGCTAGGACGGGTTTGACTAATTTCCTTTCTGCATCCTGTCTCTGCTCTGACTTTGGGGGATTCAGCTTTAAAGCAAAACAGAAATAGAGACCAAATCAGGATTTAACCTACCTTGCAGTCTCTAAAATCAAACTGAAGAGACCGGGGGCTATGGAAACACGCCATCTCCCTTGCAGCATCCTGAGAAGCATTTAGCTGTGCTGTAGCACTGGACACTACACGGGGTCCCTGTCCTGTTCCCGTCCCTTTGTTCCTCTGACCTGGTTAAAGTTTGTCAGAGTAGTAGGGGTCCCTCGCCGCAAAGGGACAGAATTGGCTTTGTTAAAGGGAACTGATGATGTTCTGGACACACTAAGTGAGGTGAGGGAATCCTGGAGCTCAGCTCGCCTCCCCCAGCAGCCTTTGGTTGGGATCTTGGGCTGCCATCCTTGGAAGGGCAACGGGGGGGAGATGGAGATGCTGCACTGCAATAAGCACAAGAAGAGGCGAGCGAACAGGCCTCAGTGTAGCACTCATCACATGCTTCATGGCTCAGTTCATGAACTATAATTGCAGGTATTCATATGATTTATATAACTGGGCAGGACTCTGCACACAGACACATGCATGCCCAGACGTACATGCACCACACCCACATGCCCACACATCCTCACCAAAATGACTGAAAATAAAAGTGATCTAAATCGCAAGGAGAGGTCAGCTGTTTGATTTGTTTTCTTCTCTTCCGGTGCCTCGTTGGGCCCTGCCTCTGGAAGGGTCTGGGATTAATTGTAGTTTTGCTTTTATTTTTTAATGTGGAAGGGAGCTACTCATCGGTGCTAGAGTGGGCTTTACAGGGAGTAAGGAGCTGTCAGCTAGCTGCTATTCTCATTATTGTCTTAGGGTTGCAGCCCAATGAGAGGGAAGCATAAAACCATTTGTTGTAAACTCCTGTCCAGAATTGTCTGTGGTCCCTGTGGTGAATAAAGAACCATAAGCATCTTTCCCTTCTGTGGCAGAGCTGACAGCACTGGCTGACTGCAGGGAGGTTTGGGGGCTATAGAAGGTGAGGTGGCTTCTTGGCTGGAATAAGCCATGAGAAGCATTAGGAGCCCTAGTGCCTGGTGGGTCAGGCAGCTTGATTTGGGATATCTAGAGGAGAGCAAGCACGTATGTGTGCAGCATCAGGCATGGAGGTACTGCGTTGCAGAAGGAGCCCACATTTCCCGTGCCTCTCCTGCAGCCATGCCCCAGACAATGCATGACTGGGTAAGCCAGCAGTGCCAACAGGAATCTGCGTGATCCCTGTGGTGGGGCCCTGGGCCTGCACCCCTAGGTGTCCAGTAATCCCCGCTGGGTATGCGAGTGGTGCTGGGAGCAGCTCTGTATTGATGTGAGATGCTCCCTGTGCAGCCAGGGCATGGGGCCAGGTGGAGTCCCGTTGTCCCTGCACCCTGCCACCAACACTGGCTTTCAAACCTGCTTTGCTGGTTGCAAGCACCAGAGCAATAGGGATATCTTTTCTTCCTTGTTGTACAGAAAGCACATATTAGTTGGTCAAGACAAGCAGTGTCTTTAAAAACCAAAAGAAAAAAAAAAGTAGGGATCTCAAAAGGACTTTGGAGCATGTGTGTCACTGCCAAGCCCCCAGGAGCCTTTGTTACGCTCTCTTGCAGGCTTCTGGCAGTAGGTTTGACTGCAAATGCTCAGAAACGTTTTTTGGCTTCCTCAGTAAATGTGCCCAGGCCTGCCTGGAGGTGGGGCCTGGCTGATGCTACCAGGAAACGATGCTTGTTACTTCTGCTGGTGGCTAATGCAGCAAAACCTTTTGGGTGGGCTTTCTATCTGGGTGGCTTTCCTTAGAGCCGTAGGCTGATAAGCGCATTTTACTCTCTTTCGCATTCTTTTGCAGGTTTCAGTTGTTTCCACTCACACACGTGCTCTTGTAATCACCAAGATTTGTGTGCCCATAGGGTCTGGCCAGGATCAGAGTGGATGAGGGATGCCAGCCAACATGCCCTCCCTAGGATTCTGGGACTCCCCGTTATAGCTGACAGTGAACTAGTGTTTGGACAAGCCTTTTGTAGCCGTCAGGATTGTTGGCTCTTACGGGGTGGCCATATGCACAGGGTCTAGCCAACATCAGTCCCTGTCAGACTGATGCCTAGCTTCTGTTCTGGTTGGATCTCCTTGTGAGTTTCTCCTGTCTGCACCAGGCTGCAGGTTCAGGCATTGCATCAGGGCTGCTGGGTTTCTTCACCACATCCCTGTTCCTGAATTGAGCCAGAGCTTTTAGAAGCATTGCTAGCAAATAACTCATGAAATCATCAAGAGATTTGGAGTTGGGCTGACAACCTGACCTGTTTCAATGAATCTATGAGCATGGAGTCCCTTGTTTGGTTTAATATCTGTGTACTATTGCCCACTCAAACAAGGCATTAAGTCAGCAATGTGCCACTAAAGTGGCTAATGGTAAAGCTGGGCTGCATTAGGCAATCTGTTGCCAGCAGGTCAAGAGAGGTGATGTATCCACTCTGCTGAGCGTTGGTGGGGCTGCACCTGGGGTGCTTAGTCCAGTTTGGGCCCCACAGTACAGGACAGATATGGGGTTGCTGGAAAGAGTCTGGTGTAGGGCCACAAAGGTGATGAAGGGACTGGAGCACGTCTTCTGTGGGGAAAGGCTGAAGGAGCTGGGGCTGTTCAGCCTGGAGAAAAGGAGGCTCTGGGGGGATCTTGTCACCATAAATACCCAAAGGGAGGGCGCAAAGAGGACAGAGCGAGGCTCTTTTCAGTGGTGCGTGGTGCCAGGACGAGAGCTGGTGGGCACGAACTGGAACACAGGAGGTTCTGTCTGAACAGCAGGAAGGATTTCTGTGACGTGTGGGTGATGGTGCACTGCAACACCTTGCCCAGAGAAGCTGTGGAGATCTTCAAAAGCCACCTGGATGTGGTCCTGGGCAACCTGATAGAGGTGAGCCTGCTTGAGCAGGGAGGTTGGGCTAGGTGACGCCCAGAGGTTCCTTCTAACCTCAACCATTCGGTAATCCTGTGAAGAAACTTCTGGGGAAGCTTTTTATCTCTCGGGTTTAGGGCATGCCATGTTTGTGAGGCCAGCAGGTCGCGTTGTTACCGCGTTGATACTGTTCGGAGTACCAAGGCGAAGGGCCGGCGGCACCCCACAGCCTGACAGGATTTGAGGCCGCCCCCAGCCGGCGGCCGCCCCCGCTCCCCTCAGGGGCTGGCAGACCGGAGCGGGGCCGTGCCTCACCCGCTCTCCCCGCCCCGGGGGCGGCCCCGCCGCTCCGCCCGCCTCCCCGGGCCCCGCCGCCGCCGCCGCCATGGAGGAGCAGCAGGAGGAGCAGAAGGAGAACCGCCCGCAGCCCGCCCGCCCGCAGCCGCCGCCCGCCGCCCGCCCGCCGGTGAGCCCCGGGCCGGGGGGACGGGGACGGGGACGGGGGCGGGCGGGCGGTGCGGCCGCTGCCGCCGCCCAACATGGCGCGTGCGCGGAGCCCGCCCCGCCGCGCTGCCGTTGTGGTGATTCGGGCGCCTGGCCGGCAGGCAGGCCTCAATGTTAATATTTTTTTTACCTCTCTATAAGCTAGTTAAGCACTCGGTTTGGTCATGAGTGGAACGGTGCGGTGTTTTAATGTGTTTACATACCAAAGCTATGCATAAAATCCACCATCCGTTTTGACTTTCAGCGGCACAGCGCTGAAGCACAGCGGCAGCAGCACAGCGGGGTCAGCGATCAAGGAACTAAGGGGAAAAGCCCAGCTTCCAGTCAGAGTGACTTCAGCGACCCAGTGTACAAGGAAATCGCCATGACCAATGGCTACATCAACAGAATGACCCGAGACGAGCTTAGAAGTAAACTTGCAGAGTTCAAACTTGAAACCAGGTCAGGCCGAGTCACAGCCCTTCTGATTTACCCTTGAGCATGATTATTTTAAGGTTTAAACACGCGCCACAAAGTGAAAAAGAGACACGCCATCAACCCCTAGGTGTTCTATGTGCCATCTCGATGGAGCTTTTCTTGTAGGGTTAGTGGATGTGATACTGCTTAACGTGGTCTCAAATGTGCGCTGCCTCAACTGGTAATGCAGACATGAAGGAATGTGTAACTAAGTCACACCTCGCCACGTGTTTGTACAAGGGGGAAAGGCAGGTCTGGAGAACGGCATGGGTTCTCGGACGGCACTGCAAACCTGGAGCGGTGAGAAGCCCACTTCAAAAAAAAATCTTATTTACCAGTACGGCTGTGATATTGGCTAAAACCTCTGTCGTGGTAGGTGTGGGAATGTCATCGATGCAGAGAACAGTTAGCCTTAGGTGGGGTGCTTGTTAATCTGACTGGGTGTGAGAGAATACTGGGAGTAGGTGAATGTACGATAAGCTGAGCTTGTGCTCAGGGAGGAGGAAGAGGAAGGGGCTAGGCTTATAGAGAGTGGTTCCTGCTGCATAGGAAATAAGGAAGTCAGCTGGGAAAAACAAAGTGTGTTGTTTCTGTTGGCAACGGTAGTAAGGGAGTAGCGGTGGTATTGGGGAGTCAGCAAAGTCAGAAGTTGGAGCTAGGATGCTCTAGAGGCAGGAGGAGTACAAACGATGCAATGGAATAAGGCTGGAGGGAAAAGTCGAGCTTTCCAAAGAAGATGAAAACTAGGAGAAATAATGTCCAGACAAAAAAGACAGAAGGAGCAGAGATTCATTTGGAAAGAAAAAGGCAGGGGAGGAGCTGTGCACGGGAAGTGCAGCCTGCCACCTCCACCCCGTCTGTCTGCTAATGTTCTGGCTGCATGGCTTTTTTTAATTCCTCCTTTGATTAAATGAATTTGGCTTCTCAGGAGGAAATTATTTACCATTATGTGATAAAATTTATAGTGAAGCAGACTGGATTTGTACGGCTATTCAGCATTTATTCTGATCTAAAATTACCAAGCAGAAATTGAATAGCAAATGACATGTTTGTGGTTTCCTCGTAGGTTATTAATTTTCTATTTGTGTTTTTTATTCAGTCGTAAATGCGGGAAGATTTAAATGTGTTTTTTGTTTTGTTTTATTAAGTTAGACTTAGTGGTTTCTTAGTCAATTCATTCAACTAAGTTGATCAGCATACGTCTTGCATGTAAACAAATGGAGCATCACCCCTGACGCAGAGAGTTGAGCAGATGGCCACGCATCATCCTTTCCTCTGAGGTTATTTTGCTGGTAGATCATCACCTCTTTCAACTTATTTTATTATAAGTTAGATGGGGAAAAAAAAGTAATTTTGACTTCCGTCAGCTTTCATACTGTTACCGAATTAAACTAGAAGAACAAACCAAAATGGAAAACAGAGTTCGGTGCTTGCAGGAGAGGCTGATGTTCTCAAACTCAAGTTTAATAGTCTGATTCTAGTTTTTCTGTGTGGATCAGTGGACTGCTTTTCTAACAATATCACTTGCTACAATGTTGCTGCTGTCATTTCATTTGCAATGTAAAACTTCAAAAATAACTTTTTTCAGGAGTAAATGGACCTGGTTTGTTCAGCTCTGGTTTGGTATGTGGCATTTCTAGCACCTGTATTTGTATATTGCAGTGTCTGTGTTAAAAAGTAGCAGTAAGTAACTTTATTCATTTGCCACAGTGAGTGTTAGTGGCAAATTTGAAGCCAGCAAGTTTTTCTGACAACTGGATTCTAGAGTACTTTATTTTAATCAAGTCAATCAAGGTCAATTTTAAAATTTAAATGGACACAAATTTAAAATGTGGGCATTTTAGCTGGATTCTGAAATTAACCGTGCCACTGATGCGGAATGCCTCAAGTGCCAGTTGCTTCAGGGAGGGGACAAATGGAAAGATGGGGAAAGCAGCACTGCTTCCAGTGTCAGAGGTCATCTTTGAGCAATTTATGAAGGCCTGGGCTGTGCAAAAGCAGGGACTGCTGAGGCTTGCTGAAGTGGAGGTTGCTCTGCAGAGCTATTGCATGTCTCTGCACTGGGCTTCTGAGCCTCTTCCAAAATACTGATGTTACCTAGTCCTGTTGGTTGTCTGGGATGTCGCAGCATCTGCAGTATCCCAGATAACGGAGTGCTAACTGCCTGACAAAGTTGAATTCAGACTTCATAGGCGCTGGTGCTTAAAATCAAGTTATAGACAGTAAGCTTTTGAATGTTGAATATAGCTTCAGTGCTACAACAGTGAAATAAGTGATTAAACAAAAGCATAATTAATCTTAGTTACTCTCGTCCTCTATTTAGAGGAGTAAAAGATGTGCTGAAGAAGAGACTGAAGAATTATTACAAGAAACAGAAGCTGATGCAGAAGGAGGCTCTTAATTCAGACAGCTACTATGACTATATCTGCGTTGTTGACTTTGAAGCAACCTGTGAAGAAGGAAACCCACCTGAATTCGTACATGAAATAATTGAGTTTCCTGTTGTCTTATTGAACACACATACCCTGGAAATAGTACGTGATCTAATTACTGTGTCAGTATGCTGTTCTTTGATGTAACTTCTTTGCTTCGGAAAGTCTAGAGTAGTTTTTAGGTAGATTTTGAGCTTCATTAAAAATAACACTTTTTTTCTTAAAGACCTATCCTCTGAGCCTCTTACAAGCAAAACTAACTTTTCTAAAAGAAGCTGGAAAAGATCAATCCTCTACTGTTCCCTCTACTGATATGAGGGAACTTTCAGTTTCTCAGTCTTTTTTTGTTTTTGTGTCTTTTTTTTTTTTTTCGTCTCCTCCTCTCTGTTCTTTAAGATCCACAAAGCTATTTTCAAGACTTTGGAGATTCATCATAAACAAGAATTAGGACGGTCTGTGGTCTCCTCTGGGGTAATGAGGAGACTAATGCAGAATTCTAGAAAGGAGGGTTCAGTGAGCTCAGCTTCTCAGCAAGTTAGACTGTTCCTGCAGCCTACCTTATAGATTGGCAGCTGCCTAACCCAGATTTAAAAATACTCTGTAGAAATTTTGCAGCCTCATAAGTGCTCTATTCCTGTACGTCTTTCTTTTAGGAAAAACCTAACCTGCTATCTTAACTGTAACTATGACTCAATGAAATGGAGAAACTGCAGATTCCTCTGATATATGGTACATTTACCAGGAGGTTTTAAGAGGAGGAGGGTTTCCAGTAATTATTGTGATGCAACATGAGATTGTAGCTGCATGCATGACTCTAACTGCGGAAAGAGGATTGTGCAGATTACCAAGAATGTGCAGATTACCAAGAATGTTTTGCTACCTGTAGAGTAGTGGGAAGCAGCTTTTTTCTTTTCTTTTTTTTTTTTTTAATTCATGCTCTCCTTTTATCAAATCCTCCTCTTTATTGAAGTCTGTCCTTTTCCCTTCTTGCATCCACATCCCTGCTCAATGGTGCCTACTGGCTGTCCCAGTTGACAAGCCATCCGTCCATCCCACTGGGAATCTCACGATGGCCAGTCAGGATGCTCACTTTAGCTGGGGGGGTGTGCAGTCCTTTTTGCCTCCAGCAGGGCAAGTAGCTGCTATTGCCTTTTGAGCTCTGGGCAAGCCAAAGAAGTTTTGCGGGAAAGAAGCATTGCGGGCTACCTAGCGGGCTGCTGCTCACCGTTTGACTCTCTTGTAACAGGAGGATACGTTTCAGCAGTATGTGAAGCCAGAGGTCAATCCCAAACTTTCAAATTTCTGTATTGGTCTGACAGGAATCACCCAGGTAATTTCTACTTTTTCTTTTCTTTGGGGGAGAAATGAAAAAAAAGAGGTGCGTTGATGTTTTCAGACTTGTGTTGTATCTTTCTGGAAGATTATTTACGTAATCCTTGTTTCTTTTGCCCTCTCCCAACTGTTACCCTGGAATTGATTTCACTTAGCTGGTCACTCATGCATTTTAGGAGCTGTAGGGAAAAGCATTCATTTTGTAATACATTTTGGCCAGTTGGGGTCAGCCGTCCTGGGTCTGTCCCCTTCCAGCTTCTGTTGCACCCCCAGCTTCCTCACTCACAGGGCAGTGTGAGAAGCTGAAAAGTCCTTGGCTTAGCGTAAGCACTGCTCTGCAACAACTAAAACATCAGTGTGTTATCAGCATTACTCTCATCCTAAATCCAAAACACAGCACCATACCAGCTGCTAGGAGGAAAACTAACTCTATCCTAGCTGAAATCAGGACATATATTTACTTTTATAGATGCCATTTGAGGTCTGGCTCTTTAGTGGTGCTTTTGTGGTGCTTTTGTTTTTCCAGTTTAGAAGAATCTGTCCCCTTACCCACTTATTTTAATGTGTAGTCTGTTTCTAAGATTATTGTGAAGCCAACTCTAGTGAGTTATTTAGTATAATCCTGGTATACAGCCTATATACCAGTATAATTCTTACTCTTCATGTTGTGAGGGTTTGTTGGTTGTTTTTTGTGGGTTTTTGTTGTTGTGTTGGTGTTTTTTTTTTTAAGTGTTCCTTGCTTTTGCTTTCTTTGTTCTATTAGGACGTCATTGATAAAGCTGATGCATTTCCTCAAGTTCTACAGAACGTCATAGAGTGGATGAGGCAGCGAGAACTGGGAACAAAGTACAGCTATTGCATGTTGACGGATGGGTATGTCCTTATGTAACCTTCAGCACACTCTAAAGCTGCAAAATTATGTATACACTATTGTTAAAAGTGGATTGTGATGCTGCCTTTTTGCCATTTTTATATTACAATTTTAGCTTTCAAGTAAGTCAGGAAAGCTAAACTGAGCAGTTTGAAATGAAGCGTAAGTCCACTAGATGGCACTGTTTCTTTTCCAGGTTTCTGTATGCAACTAAATGACATTGAGTAGACTTTTTATCCTTTCTTGTTGTTGCAATTCTCTGTTTCCACCTAGTTTTCATATTGCGCATAATACCTGGAAGTAACATTTTGCAATTTCGGTTCTAACCAGCTTCCATGCTCTCTAGAGGCTGAGGTTGGTGTGGTGGTTGATTTGTATCCTATGTGCGTTAGTATTACTGTTAATACGTTCTGCATATTTCATCAGAGAGCAGTAATGGATTATGCTGCTTATCAGTCAGGGAGAAATGACTAGTCGGAAAGCTTTGTGTGTTGACCTAGAGGACTGTGTCTCTGACAGCTCCAGCTCTGACAACCTATGTGTGTGAGGAGTTGGCTAGTCCTTGAACAGCTACTTTTCCTCGTTGGTCTTTGCTTGATGTTGGTTATGCTTCAAAGTGTATATGCCATGTTGAGGTGAATGATACAGTTTCACACTGAGATGTCTGTTCTTTGCCTGGAGTAAGTCTTCTGCTGGGCTGGATGAACAAGACACTGCTGTAATGACTGTGTTGAACTGAAGAGAGAGAAGCCCTGAAAGAAAACTGGAGCTTATGAAAAAAGAGCATGGGGAATCTTACTATGACTCCGTAACACTTTCCTCAAGTAAAACAAAGATAAATATTCTAGCCTATGACATGAGTGGTTTGAAAAAGTCTTCATAAGAGATGAATGGATACATGGCAAAACCTATAATAAATCCAATTTACCAAGTGAAAAAATTATTTTGGCCACAGCCCCTCTTCTTTTTTCAGAATTCCTGAAGATTTGGACAGTGGCCATCAATCACAGGCGCTTTTGGCTTCTTTGGAAGCAATAGTAAATTTTTAAAAAGACAACATTAAGGCAAAACTGGTATAAGACTAGTTATATTAATGGGTTTAGAACGTGTCTGGAATTCTCAAGGGGAGTCCCCTTGAGAAAATAGGTGCAGTGAGATTGTGTAGATGGCTTCAGGAGAGGGGAAAAATGGCTTTACTCTACATTGAAGCTTACAAACTTGTTGGGGTGCTTCCTTTCAGGAAGGAAAGCTAGAAGTGTGTAGGGTTACAACTTCATCTTCTTTCCAGAAAGGTCTGGTTCTTCTAAAATGAATTACGGTCTTGTTTCAATATCATCAGTTACGGACATAAATGTATGCATACCTGAGCGATCGGGGAAATTTAAGTTGTAATTTCCTTCTGCAAGGACTGTATAAGCCTCTGATATATTGGCTATCTTGGAGTTAATGTGGTAGCTGAGGAAGTTGGCATGCTATTTTTTGTTTCAACCATCCTGGGCCTGAAACCATTTAGTGAAAATGTTGCTCCTTTTGCTATTTGTTTTCCCTATCACTAAGAATTTCATACTGAAAGATTCCTTTCCATGACTGCAGACAGCTTTTCCTAATCTAAGCAGTTTTCCTTCTACTGACACCAAAGAAAAGACATCTTTTTGTGTTTCAGATGTGCAATAGGTGGAATAGAGAGTATATGAATTATTCATTATTAATGTCTTTCTCTTTTTTTTTTCTTTCGATATTTTAAGATCTTGGGATATGAGTAAATTTTTGAATATCCAGTGCCGTGTTAGCCGTATTAAATACCCTTCATTTGCCAAAAAGTGGATCAATATTCGCAAATCATATGGGAACTTCTATAAGGTTTGTACAGATAATTGTTTTCTCCTGCAGGAAATTTTCGTTTATCTTGAATGTCTTGTCATACCTGTGATTGTTACGTGTGTGGTATAAAAATAGTGTAACTTAATCTAGTTGCCTGGAGCCTAATTTTCTAATGTCATTCATGCCCACATCTCATTTTACTAATTGAAAATGGTATCATCTACTGCATTTTAATTTTAATCTTGCTTTTAAGAAGCAGGAGATGTGTTCATTGTTGCATGAAGGATTATCTAAAATGTCCTACTCTTGGATCTTAAAGTAGCTGAAAAGAGTCTGTATTGATTTTGCAATTATCGTTTCCTGTTTTCATGTAATGCAAAACAAAGTTGCATCAGTACGGACGGATATCTCCACTTTTCACAGAGTAATGGGGACAGGAAGAGATTAGGACCTATCTACAGTTGCATCAAATTGTCAAGAGAAAAGTAACACTGGTTCAGTGCTGGATCTTCTTGCTGCTTTCCGTCACTGTCAGATTGCCATGAAGTGGGTTATTGGAGATTCTGGTGAATTACTAGTCAGTGTAGCTAAACCATTTCTCTGAATATGATTTGGACCTGGCTGGCAATCTTCTCTTGAAGCGATTTGTTATATTTAATATAACCTCAGGAAAAAGGAGGTTGGCATTTAATAAGAGATGTAGTTCATCTGTGTAGACACGGGCAAGTATTGGTGTTGCCAATCTGTTCAGAAATTTGGGGTCAGTAAGAATCAGGATCCTGATGCTTCTTAATCCCTTAGAATTCAAAAGAAAACAAGTCTGATTCCCTTTGCTACACCACTTTGGTAATTCCTTCTTTATAAGTCTCGTTAAACCTTGCTGGACCATGACTTCCACCATTGCCAGTGTTGGCACATCTTGAGCTGGTGCTTGTCATGGCGAGAAGCTCTTGAAATGGTTCTGAGTCTAGACAAGCTCCTGTTGACTACGTCTCCACTATAAAAATGAGTGTCTGTCTCAGCAAGGTGCTTTGAAGTGAAATCGTTAGTGATCCAACAACAGGCAACATGAAAGTAATGTGTGGTACTTAACATCTGCATCTGTTTATTTTGCAGCGTGTTAGATTAAAAAGACTTGGTACAGAACCTAATTCTTAAATGTGGTTCGCTTTCTCCATCAGGTTCCTAGGAATCAGACCAAGCTGACAATCATGCTTGAAAAGCTGGGGATGACCTATGACGGGAGACCTCACAGTGGACTTGACGACTCTAAAAACATTGCAAGGATAGCTATAAGGATGCTGCAGGATGGCTGTGAACTGCGAGTGAATGAGAAAATGCACGCAGGACAGCTCATGACAGTCTCCTCTTCAGCCCCCTTAGAGGGAGCCCCTGCTCCACAGATGCCCCGTTACAGAAACTAACAGTTCAGGGATTCTGCATTAGGAACTGCTCTCAGATACCCACTACAGATTGTTAATAGCTTATCAAGCGGCAGCCTCTGCAAATCTGTCTGCAATTCAGAACCTGAAGGCACCTTAATTAATGGTCTTTGCTCAAAAAAAGAGTATGGAAGCTTTTTGAAGCCTGTGTTACGTTTTTTTTATACTGATGATTTTTTTGTTGTTGTTATTGCTTTTTGCACCTTTTCTAGCAGTAAGGCTGATACGCAAAATCTAGGCAAAGTGGTAAGCTTTTAAGGACATGGAATTTAAACACATGCAAAGATTGATTAGGCCTGTGTACTACTGTTCCACACCAGCTTGTGGGTAGTATTTATTCATTATTCCATACTATAATGATGTCTAGCATATCACTATTCATTGCATCCAAACAAGATGTTGCTAGAAGAGCTGAAATAAAGATTGGCTGGGCTGGCCTCTGCTGATAAGGCAATCTCGTTGGGATTCCTGCTGATAATTGTTTGTCACAAAGTTTGAGAAATGGGAGCATGTTCATCAATTCTAAAGCAGTAGAGAAGTAGTGTGGGTTTCTTTCTTTTTTTTTCTTTTTTTTTTTTTTTTTTTAATTTAAGGGTATGCTTGTTTTTGACCACATCAATTATAGGAGCTGTGTGTTGAATAAAAAATTCATTCATGCAGTATGGCATTAATTTTTTTAACCCGTATTTAAAAAGAGGAGTTGCTTTGGGACTTCACTTTGAGGATCATATTTCCTATGCCTGCTACACTCAAGCTAAATCAAATGAAGGACAGCCTGTTTAAACATTTGTCATCTATTTTGACTTAAAAATGAAGTGAAATAAAAGTAAGTTCAAACCAAGTTCAAAATTCTGTTACATGGTTGTTATTTAAAGCAAAGCAAGAAGCTTCTAATTCATAGTTAGAGACTTGCTCAGCTATTTTTGGTGCCTTCTCCTACCTCTGCTACCATGGAACTATGCCTTTATCTGAAATCTAACGTTGGAAGGTGTATATATAGTTTTATTAGTGAAGGTCACATCTAATTATTAACAACTTCCTCTGCTTTCCTCCTAGGCCCCAGATAACATGATACTCAAACGTGGCCAAACTGTTCATTTACTTTATCTAAGTGGGCTATGACAAAGTACAACTTTAATGTGATCAGCTTTGCATTAGAATGGCTTGCTCTGAAAAGCAGAATTTTGATTGCTCTTGGTCAAAAAAAAAAAAGGTTGTTTGGTATCCCTGTATTATAATTCATTCTTTTTTCCTGCTGCTTATGTTAAGGAAACAGAACTAATAATTCATAATAAAGCCTTGTTTGTTTAGGACATATACTGCTTGTCCAGTCAAACTCCTCTTGGTTCCCCTTGTTCTTCTGTCTGTTAACTGTTTCAGTGGTAACCTGAAAATGTTGTTATAAATTCATGTAAGAGAGACAAATACTGGTCAATTCTCCGATGATTTGTAGGAGGAAAGCAGTTTTCTTTCCACTCATAGCTACAGGCACTGTTGTGGGCACCTGGGGACAGCTACTTTAGAATGACGTTCATTTTTTTTTCTGTAAGTGAATATTTGTTTTACCTGTAGCCTTTTGTTGAACTTCACATTTTCCTCTTTCTGTAGGAATACTTGATGTGTTTTCAGAAAGATAAAATCTCTGATATGCTTACTCTGACCACTTAATTCTAGTCCTGTATTCGCTACAAACTGTTGATTATATATTTGTTCACTGTAGAGATAATATTCTCTCTTCTGGAATTGTGAAAAAACATAGTAACTTCTTTTGTCTCTGAATTTCCGTGGTAAAGGTTTTTTATGATAAAAATGAGTCTAGCTCAGCAAATCTCCCTTCAGGAGACTGGCAGTGTCACAGACTTTATCACTAGTCTTATTTACAGGTCTGTAACCATGCTCACAGTCCAATGAAAGAATTATTTGTTACGGATTATACTACAGCTTTCATAAGCGAAGAGCTATTGTAATTTTACATCAAGTCCAGAATTGTTTATTTTTGTTAAATAACTTCAGAATGATATTTTGAAATAAGGGTTAAATATTAGATTGCTTTCTATTTATTGCTGGAGTAGTTTTTTTTAACAGAGTTGCAGAAATCAGTAGAATAATTCCAGACATTTTTTAAACCTAAACTGTATTAATGTCTCACTGTAAACTAATTAAAAATTTTCATAGAATTGCAGAATGTTTGATTCTGTGATTTTTAAAATGAAGTTTATCAATGTTTGTTTATTTGAAATGTAAACAGTTTTATTAAAATAAGTTGGTATATTTTAAAACATAAGGTACTGAATTCATTCCATAAAACATGACTTTGACCATCTTGGAGGTCTCAGCATGGCCCGTGATCAGCCTTCTCTGGTGTACTAGCAACATTACCGTGGTTAGGTGGCTCAAATTTCATGAATGCACCTAGTTCACAACACTTCAGAGGATATGTTTTCCTGGATGCTTTTATACTAAAGGTGAAGGAGACATTTGAGTAAATAATTATAATAATAATAAATAAATAAATTATAAAAAGTGGTAGGGTGATTTTAGTAGTGATGTTTGTGTTGCAGACAAACACTTTTTCAGGTTTCACTTGTTCGTGCAGAGGAGAACCTTGCTGAGCGTATCTCTACTGTTGTGAATATTTGTATCTATTAGAGGAGTTATAGAATCAGAATGGCTTGGGTTGGAAGGGACCCCAAAGATCATCTAACTTCAACCCCACTGCCGTGGGCAGGGACGCCACCCACTAGGCCAGGTTGCCCAAGGCCCATCCAGCCCGGCCTTGAACACCTCCAGGGATGGGGCATCCACAGCTTCTCTGGGCAGCTTGTGCTGGTGCCTCATCACCCTCTGAGTGAGGAATTTCCTCCTAATGTCTAGTCTAAATCTATCCTCTTTTAGTTTAAGACCATTCTCTCGTATCCTGTCATTATCTACCTGAGTAAAGAGTCCCTCACTATCCTTTTTGTAAGACCCCTTTAAGTATTGAAAGGCTGCTATAAGGTCTCCCTGGAGCCTTCTCTTCTCCAGGCTGAACATCCCCAGCTCTTTCAGCCTTTCTTCATAGGAGAGGTGCTCCAGCCCTCTGGCTATTCTTGTGGCCCTCCTCTGGACCCACTCTAGGAGCCCCACATCTTTCTTGTGCTGGGGGCCCCAGACCTGGATGCAGTACTCGAGGTGGGGCCTCACAAGGGCAGACAGAGTAGAGGACAATCCCCTCCCTCCACCTGCTGGCCTCTTCTCTGCTGATGCAGCCCAGGATGCAGCTGGCCTTCTGGGCTGCAAGCGTGTGCTGCTGGCTCATGTTGAGCTTTTCGTCCACCAGAACTCCCAAGTCCTTCTCTGCAGGGCTGCTTTCAACGAGTCTTCTCATGCTGGAAAAATTAATTGACAACTGTAAGAAACAATTTCCTTTATATGCAGGAAAAACAAAACAAAACAAAGCATGCAGACATTATCCTGCTGATGGTATTAGGAGGCTTTTTTTGTTGTTTGGTTGGTTGGTTGGTTGGTTGTTGTTTAAATTTCACATTTCAGGAGCTGTTCTTGAGTGACTCCACTACTACTGCAGACTGGCAAACTTGTTACAGACGTTTCTAGAAGAACGTGCTTTTAAGTAGATTTCTTAATACACACGTATGAATGTGAGAGGGATTCACAGAATCTTGGAGTTGTGTTAGAGGGAAAAAAAGGTTTCTCAGAAAGATTAAAGAGTAATAACCTCTGTCTCATCACCGTTGTCTGAGTAAATATTACTAGCTGCATGGAGAAGAAGGGGTCACAATAGTTTGTAATCTCCCATGAACCTGCCGGTAAGGTATGGCTGCAGGGACAAGTCACAGCAAGTCAGTTGTCCATAGGAACTGCTCCTGTCTGTGCTTGTCTAACAATAAGGTAGCCATTGCTGTTTCTGGATTTTGTCAGAAATTAACATAGCAGTGAGGAGGAGGGCTGTTCCCAGCAGTGGAAACAGGTAAAAGCTTCAGCTTATCTCGAGCTGATGCTCTCGTGCTCTCGAAGAACTCCTGGTACTTCCTTGCAGTCTTGGCCTGTTCAGCGTGTGTGCGGAGGCAGTGTTTTTTCACCACAGCTTAAAGGTTTCACAGGAAAAATAGTCTCATTAAAAAGAAACTGGAGGTCTTACCTGAGGGGGGCAGGTGTCAGGACACACAGATAATAGCTGGAGCCTTTGGGAATGGGCTAGATGTGTAGAACACCATCCTGCTGCAGTAAGTGTCTGCTTCTGCTCTGCCTTGGACTTGGCTGTGGCCTAGCTGAAGAGTTGTAATGGGGAGCCAGCTAGCGCTTCGTTTTAGAAGACCTTCCTGCTTCATGGGTTAATGATCTGCAAACAGACACATGGCCGGGACTTTGGAGGATGAGATGTTACTTCTCTGTTGGGCTCCTCCTAGTTCGGTCTGTGTTCACAGCCTCTGACGCTGACTGACTGCTTTTGCCCCGGAGTTCTTTAAGCGAGGGATTTGTGCTTGGGGAGAAAAGCCTGAACTAGCTTTGTGAAAGTGCTCCTTAAATTAAAGGAGCGTGATGGCATTGCACTTAGGAAAGGCTTTTCCAAATGAGTAACAAGAGCCTTGGAAGCCTCTTTATGGCAGAGGTGACTTGTGGGAGTGTTCTGGTTTCAGATGTGATTGCACGGCCCAGGCAGCAAATCTGCAGCCAGTTAGTTCGGGGGTGCCCTGTGGGCAGTACTGCTCTGCTCCTGCTATCTTAACTCCTGCGGGTGGATAACTGTTCTCCCCTGTGTTCACATAAACTGGGCTTTCATCTTCTGCGCAGTCTTGTCCTTCCCTTGCACCCATCTGTGCTGTGCTGTCCTGTGCGTGTGGGTCGCTGAACAGCAATGAAATATCCCTGTCGCAGCACACCCTAGCAGAAGGAAGCACTTGTTCAGACTGTACCTAGGAATCCCATTGTCAGAATAAATGTTGTTGCACAGATGAATAGTGATTTTTGCCTACTATCCTGTCTAAGTGCTTACTATTTTTTTAATTATTTTTATTTTTTCCATTTGAAAAAATTTTGGTAGTAATAATCTTGCACTGGTAAAATACTTGTAGATGATTCTGACCTCCTTTACATTTCCTGTTACAACTATGTGGATTTTTAAAGAGCCAGAGATGTCCCAATAAGCCGGGATTGCCTCATCAGTGCTTACATTCAGCTTTGGGACGGTGTGCTGGTTCTGGACAGCAGCCTGGCCAAGAAGCGTGACACACCTTTACAGGCAGCTAAACGTCTAGCAAACATGGTGCTTGGGCATTGCTTATTTTTACTGATGGCTGCAAACAGTATGTTTCGAAGTCTCCCTGCTGTGGAATGTCCCTTTTTTATTTCACACTATTTCATAGTTTAAATTGACAAGTAGTTGAACTGTGCGTGCTTTGATCAGGATAAAAACACTTTATATGGAATTTATGGTCTGGCACAGCAGCCAGCATTCTGAGACTGAGAAAGCCACCTTTACTTAAACACTGCTGGACATTCTGTATTAATTTACGTTTATGCGGACATGGAAGAAGATGACAGAGACCTAAAAAGAGGGGAGAACTTTGAGAACAGGCTTTTTGGGATGCCTAATGCCTCGTACAAGAGGGTGTTATAGCTTAACTATAACTTAGTTTAAAAGCAATTTTCCACGCATTTCTGGCCGCAGACAGAGCTGTTGGACCAGCTTTACTCTTCAGAGAATATTGATAGAGGGCTGTTCTTTCCTACTAACACAGTTTCTTGCTATGCGTTAGTCTGGAAAGTCAGCCTGTGTTCTGCTGAGAATAAAACGCCAGCGCAGGTCACCCACCACACTTGCCAGCCTTCAGTAAACAGGCAGCCCTGCAGATAAGGGGAATTTGTTTGAGATGAGAATACTGGGTGGAGCGTGGCTGTAAAAGAAATCGAGCAACCTTATGCTCTGTCCTAGAGAATCGATTTGGTGCCCGCTGGCATGTCTGAGAACATTGGAAACATTTTCTTTCACCTGTGCATTTGCTTTGTTTCCTCTGCTAATCTGCCAAGGCCACACTGGCATGTTTCTCCTTCAGACCCTCCTCAAGCTCTTCAGATCTGCTGTGTGGGGGCTAGTAGAGGAATGCTTTACAAGATTCAGTGAGTAAGCCCATTCACGTGCCTTTTTTTTCTGACAGATTGTCATTAGGCTTTAGGCGTGGAAAACTTCTGTTCTTGCTTTGGCCTTGAAAGAGGGAAAAATATCGTCTGTAACTTTTTAAAAACATTTTGAAAGCTGGCTATTTGAAGGATTGGGGAAAGAAGTGATGTACACATATAATTTCAGGAGGATTTGAAAACTGGAAATGCTGTAGAAGAAACTGAGGTACTGAGTATGTGTGCTTTTGTGCTTTTGTGCTGCTGAGTACAGCAGCATGTGATAAATGACAGACTGAGTAAGGAGCAAGATGTTGGCGTGGTAGTCGTGTATAAAGCAAAGTAACTGCAGTATTTCAGAGAGAGCACAGCAGAACTCTGGAGAACCCATATCAGCCTCACCAGCTGCTTTTGTCGAGCAATCCCATCAATGGTGCTGTTATTAGCACAGAACAAGGTGGCACAGGTTGAGATAGTTTAGGCTGGGAGATGGTGTTCTTGCCAAGTGTTGGTTGGATCAAGGCTTCCAAAATGAGTGATCCTCAGAAGATGCTCTTTTAAGATGCAAATGGAATCATTGTCACAGTTTAAGATTTAGCTCCCTTTCAGGCAGCAAACAGAAATGCCTTCTTCCTGTCTGTTAACTAAGAGTCCTGTCCACTTTGGTGGATACTGATTGACACTGACATGGGAATTTTTTTTTAATTGTTTAATGGAGCAATTTGGCTGAGAGTAAATGAACAACTCTGCGCTTGGTTGATTCTGTCTGCTTGTGAAACATTTCCATAGAAAATATTTATGCAAGGATGTGGCAGCAAGCAGAAAAGGTCAAGACTTGGAGGTAATGAGGAGGTGAGAGAAGGCTGAGATGGGAGCAGATTGGAAAGGGAAACAGCACTACAAGCTGTACAGACTAAAGAAGTGTGAGCTGTCTCAGATAAATACTGAGTGATGCTTCTCCCTTTGCAACTGATCCAGTACGTGTTGTTTTTTTCTGTGCATCTCCTGTCCATGAGGATGATATGTGGAATCTGGGATACATTACGTATGTGCAGTGTATGATCTTTTTGACCACTGATTCTCAAGGGCTGCAGCTGTTCCCTATTTCCCTCCTACCTTTCTTGCTCACAACAGGATGTCCCTTCCACTTTTCAGTTCACTGCTTGTCTTTGCTGAGGGTGATGATACAGAGGTACCTGCCTGCTCAGATGGGAGAATTTCCTCGCTTGCTAGAGCATCGTTTCTGGTTTTCTTTTTCACATGCATTTAAAACAGATCTGACTCACTTCAGTGCCAGGAAGCTTCCTGTCTAGTGACAAACTCCAGTTGTTGGGACTGTGAGATACCACTTTTGATGAATTGGTGTAACCTCTGTGCTGTTAAAGAAAATGCCAGTCAAAGGAACTCTGCATTCCTAAGATGGAGAATGGAGATGGTGATCCAGACCACCTATGGCAGATGGTGCTGTGAATTAGAGAAGCCTCTTTCTGATTATTTGCAGAGGCAGAGCAAGAAGAGTATTTTCCATAATGCACAGCTGACTTTGCAGAAGCCTAACTTAAATTTTGTTCAGAGAATGTCATTCTCTTATGGGAAGTCAAATAACTTTAAGCACTCAGCTATCAATGAAGAGTTCCTTGAGGAACATCCAGAAGAAACTAGATCTCAGGTAAGGTTTGTGAGTATCGCAGGGAGGTCTGGTGGGCAAGTGTCATGTACAGATGGCCTGAAAAGTATCCAGCAAGAGACATCCTTCCAGGCTCTACGAATACAACATCATGCTCAAAGGATTGCAGAGGTCTCTGGTGTCCTGGTACAAAACAGGTTTGGTGATCCACTCTGCAGGCTGCAACCTCAAATGACAGGTGTTGAAATAGAAAAGGAGTCCATGATTCCTTCTAGACATACTCTACAGAATCTCTCAAGGAAGCAAGATGAACTGTGTATTTTTGGGCAGAGCTTAGTTGGCAAATGAGGATCAAGTAGGAGGTTGTTTTGTCAAAGAAAAAGAAGGATTCATTTTGATTAGAAATGTTCCCTGCTTGCTGGGTTTTCCGTAGATATCTAGTTTTCACTCCAGTCCTATCTCCAGTTCCACTTTATTTCTTCTTACTCAGAAGAAGTTAGCACAAACAACATACAATTCACCCTATCTTATGCTCCTTAAGTATGAGATCTGTAGGGCCAGCTATGGGAAAGATTTAGTTATCTAAACATAGCTGTCTGGTCCTTACAGTACGTGAGCTGTCTGCACAAAGCCTGCACATACCGTATGGGACCTGCAGGAGTCCTTCTGTGTCCTGAACCAACACCTGGAGGCCAGACTGGAGACTCGAGATATCTCCAGTAGCACTGTTGCTCAAATGTGTGTGGGCACTAGAACGATGCCCTGAGAGAAAACCCAAAGTCCAATCAGCTGAACAGGAAGAGGCAAGTACCTCCTGAGGATGAATTGTCCTGTTGGCCTTTGCTGCAAGGGAGAAGCTGTGCTGCTCACCAGCGCAGCATACTAGCTTCCAAACACCCTTTGCTGGAGAGATGCGTATTTTAAGTAGCCAGGAGGAGGATTGGAATTGTGAGGCCAAGGCATCACCTCACAAACACCAAAGGCTTTGAGCAATGATGACATTAGTTTGCTTTGCTCGCTCAGAGCTGCTTAGCCTTCCCAAAAAGCACAGGAGGAAGACAGCTAGACCTCGTTGTATTTGTGTTGTGTTTCTATTTTTTTTTCCTTTCTTTTTTTATTCACTTAAGTGAAAATGAATGGTGACAGCTGCTGTATCATTGTTAAGGTTGGGATCACCTCCTGCTATGCTTCCTGTTTGCACAGGAGTGGCGAAGGAGCTGATATTTGTGGCAAATAAGTTACTTGCCAAGAACATAATTGCACATTAGGGTGGTTAGCCTTTGATGTTTAGTCTTGAACAGTTTCAGAGCTGGGAAAAAATCTCTGAAGCACTTGATGAAGTGAGAAAAGAGTGATTTTTTTGTTTGTTTGTTTTTGGTTTGGTTTTGTTTTGTAGTGGTGTGGTGCAAGTATTGAAGCTGGAATGAAGGAGTTACAGCTCTTCAGCTTTTTAGAGCAAAATGTTTAATTTCAGATTCTGCATCTTGGTGCTTTCAGGGTTAGGTGCTGTTGTCCCTCAGGACAACTTTTACCTGCTAAACCTGCTAAATTTCTGTGGTTTTCTGTACAAGCTACAAGGCCTGAGACTGTTGTCTCCTTTCCTCTGGTGGTAGAATATGAAAAGGCACTTCTTGCAAGAGCAGGACAGAGCTGCTTTCTGTCCAACTGTGTATGCGCAAGTGTAGGTGCTAGCGTGCTGGATACCGAACCAAGTTTGCAAGACACTGCTACAGCTGAGTGTAGGTGAAAGGGGTTGGTAAGAGAACTGTCCCTCTGTTCAAAAAATAAAAATAAAAAAAAAAAAAAAAAAAAAAAAAAAGACTTACTTTTCCTTGCCAGCAAGTAGTTTTTCTGTGCTAACTGCTGTCCCTGATAACAGAGCTCTGCCTGTGAAAATAGCAGTACAAGGCTCCAAAGGGATGTACCTGAAGCACTGATAGCACAGCATCAGCCTCCTCCACAAGCTTTGGGTGTGCTTTGTTTTGATTTTTAGCCAGGAGAGTTGGAATTGGCTGTGAGATTGTTGAAGGCAGAAAGGAACAGAGCAGTGGCTGTGAGTAGGACAGTGAATTTCATCTAACAGTGAACTCAGGAGACAGTCTGCTGCCCCAGACAGGCCAAAGAAAAAAAATAATAATAAAATAAAGCACTGGAGAAACAGGATAACCTTCTGGAGGCAAACAAGCATGGAAAATGGGTACAAGGAAATAAATGCATAAGCATCTGCAAAAAAAAGGACAGTGAAATCTACCCACACAATTCACAGGCAGAATCCTCCTCCTCCCTGGGCTGCACCACTCTCTACTCACAGGTGGGATGTCCTGGTACTACAGGCAGCAGGGACACGTTGTCTTTGTGACACAGCACAGCTCATGAGCAGGGAGCTGCGGAAGTAGAGGACTGGCAGACAGCTCCTAGGCTGAACTGTGCTATGCATGAAAAACGTTTTGCATGAGCAGCTCGTATGTTTCTGCATAACAAACAGATCAGTAAACAAAAAGGCAGTTTGCCCACAGTCTGTTAACAGCTAGCACAACTAAGGCTAAGGTTTGCCAGAGCGTTTACTTGCAATGAATAATTCAACCAGTCCTGCTACCCTTAAATTTAGGTAATAATGCTGCAGTCAAAGGCTTTCTGAGTTAGGCAGCTAATGCTATTGTGGCCTGGTCTCTGTGTTTGGCCTGGGGCCTGCGCTGTTTCACAGGTGACTCTGACCTTGTGTAACAGCATCGTGGCAAACTGATCCCCATTTACCTGGCATATCGGGAACAAATTTTGTGTCAATACCAAACTTGTAAAGTAGCCAATATTATTCTAGAGGAGACTGAAAATAGAGCTGGTGGTGGGGTGCTGGCTTCAGGCTGCCACCTGAGACACCTTCCCAAAGTTCAGCATGACAGCACGCTTTTTTTTCCCCATCAGCACCTTACCATTGGTAGTAGTTTTCATTCAGGGTCCCTGGAGAGCTTGGCTGGCAGCCAGTTCTTGGACTCTGAATTCTGTAGATGTTTCTGTGGGTAACGTCTCCCCCTCTGCCTTTTCTGATGGCTGTACGACACCCTCTCTCCACAGAGCTGTAGGTTTCATTCCAGTTCATCTCAACCACAGTAGAATCATAGAAACACGGGGTTGGAAAGGACCTACAAGATCACCTACTCCAACTGTCCTCCTGTCACCAATACTACCCACTAAGCTACTAAACCGTATCTCGGAGCATCTCATCCAGGCGCTTCCTGAACACCGTGAGGGACGGTGACCCCACCACCTCCCTGGGCAGGCTGTTCCAGTGCCTGACCACTCTTTGAGAGAAAAAGTTTTTCCTGATATCTAATCTAAATCTCCCCAGGCCCAACTTGTGGCCATTTCCTCAAGTCTTATCATTAGTTATTTGAGAGAAGAGGCCGACCCTGTCCTCACCACAACCTCCCTTCAGGAAGTTGCAGAGAGCAATAAGGTGTCCCCTGGGCCTCGTCCAGACTGAACACCACCAGCTCCCTCAGCCGCTCCTCCCAGGACTTGTGCTTCAGGCCCTTCACCAGCTTCGTAGCCCTTCTCTGGACACGCTCCAGGGCCTCGATGTCCTTCTTGTAGTGAGGGGCCCAAAGCTGAGCACAGTGCTAGAGGTGCGGCCTCACCAGAGCAGAGCACAGGGGGACGATCACCTCCCTGCTCCTGCTGGCTGCACTATTCCTGACACAAGCCAGGATGCCGTTGGCCTTCTTGGCCATCTGGGCACACTGCCGGCTCATGTTCATTGACCAGCACTCCCAGGTCCCTTTCCTCTTCACAGTCTTCCAGCCACTCTGCCCCAAGCCTATAGCGCTGCATGGGGTTGTTGTGGCCAAAGTGCAGGACCCGGCACTTGGCCTTGTTAAACCTCATCCTATTCGCCTCAGCCCAGCAGTCCAGCCTATCCAGATCCCTCTGAAGGGCCACCCTACCCCCAGGCAGATCGACACTACCTCCCAACTTGGTGTCGTCTGCAAACTTACTGAGGGTACACTCAATTTCCTCATCCAAATCATCAGTAAAGATATTAAACAAGATAGACCCCAGTACCGACCCCTGGGGGACACCACTTGTAACAGGACGCCAGCTGAACTTAACTCCATTAACCACTACCCGCTGGGCACGGCCCTCCAGCCAGTTCCTGACCCAGAGAAGAGTGTACCTGTCCAGGCCACAGGCATCCAGTTTCCCCAGGAGAATAGCTAGCACTGGCAGTCTCAGTAGGAAAGGGACTCTCCAGGGAGTGAAGGGACTCAGAAAATAAGATTTCACAAAATTGGAAAGCAAGGGACTTCTGAATAGATAATATGCAAATATAATTCTAGCAAAAACTAAAAACCCAGATGCACCTTTGCTACTGACTAAACCCTGCGCACAGGCCACAATCCCAGGGGTCCATGGCCTCTCAGAATAACTTCACCTCTAAGCACATTCTAGATGGTGTTCATCTGGCTTCACTCCATTTTTTGGATGAGCCAAAATTATCCTTGATATTATGGAGATTTGTGTCTTTAGTTCTCAGCTTCCACCCAGGTTATGGGAGCAGGGAAATGATTGGTTCCCCTCTGCTTGATGTCTGTAGGGTTGTATCAGGAGCACTGTGTCCATTTTGGAGGCCTCCATAAGGAAGATGTCAAAAAACAGGAGTGAGGAGTGAGCAGATATTATATGCAAATAGGCCCCCAAAATAATAAATTGTCAAAACAAACAAACAAACAAACAAAAAAACCAACACTCCTCAGCAGGAAGGTTGGAACAGTCCTTGGACTGGTTGGTTTCTGTACATATGATGGACAGAGACATACCTTTCTCTTGAGCCATGACTGTAGGGGAGAGGAAGGGTGTGGGGAAATTTTTACTCAAGGTGCTTATGAGATCTTGACACCTGGGAAAATGTCACATCAGGCAGGCAGAGTCTGAATATGCTCTGAGAGAAGCAAAAACTGAGGAAAGGGTCGAGGCAAAGCACTGAACTTAACACTTTTGCTTGGTGTCTGTATCCAGACCCCATTTTAGGGGTGCAAGGTGATCTCAAGTTCCATTTCCAGGGCCACACAAGCAGTCAGAGATGAGGACAAATATTTCCCAAGTAAACCCAGCTGGAAGCCAGTTCTCAAAATAAATAAATAGACCCAGGAGGGTGTGCACAGCCATAAGTACTACCTTATGAGATGCTCATGTCAGTTTTAACTTTCAGCTATTCCTGAGGCTCCTAAAAAAAAGCAAAAAAGCACCATAGTTGTTTTCCCCAAGTTGTTAGTGTTTTTTTTGTTTGTTTGTTTGTTTTTTAGCCCTAGGTTCTTTTCTAAACTTGCCAATGTTTGGTGTAACAGACTCTCAATCTGTCTGGGTACTACTGACAGTGAATTATTGATGTATTCTTATATCGAAAGTTTTTTTGTTCTCTAGCCAGAAAAATATAAGAAGGTACCAAAGTAGGGTTTACTCAACATGTTATTCCAATTTCCAGGTATTTGCAGTTCCCTGATATGTACTAGTTTTGCAAAGACATTGTGTTTTAAATTGTTTACTTTATAAGTATTGGCTGAGGATAAATTTCCACATTGTGCATGCTCAAACAAGAGTCCCCTGTTCTTTGCTGTTTGTATTTTACAATGACCTTTCTCAAGATGCAACTCTCCATCATCCAGAGAACATTTTCAGATGCCCTATTTTCCAGCTCGGATTGGAACAAACTGTTGACCAGGTGAGTTTAGACAACTTCATGTGGAGTGACAAGCACAGCTAGCAGTGGAGGATGAAAAATGCTAATACCTCCACAGCTGAGCACAGTAATGTTCAGAAAATAGGTTCCAATGGACACTCACATGACTGTAGGCATTTTCATAATGATTATCCATCACTTAAGCCAGATGCAATAATTAATACATGCACTGCTGGAAGCACACCTAGTTTAAGGTTTGTGCTTAACAGAAAATAACAACCAAGAAGGAAGCTTTGAGTTTCAATGTTGTTGAGAAATTCAGAGCCAGTCGCTCTTCTGTGTTTGAAGAGGAAACTTAGTACTGGACAGAAATTCTTTTCTTTGTGTTGCCATACAACACAAGGCTTTAAGGCTGTATATATTTCTGAACACTTCTGAGAGCCTTTTTTCTTCTTGGGAAGGTCTTCCAGTTCCTGGTGAGTTGCTCTTGTTATGGGTTCAGTTTTACATGGCTTGTCTGGAGCCAAGTAGCTGACTCGAAGATGATCTGTACTTTGCTTGTCCTCACAGCAACATAGAAGAGGTCTTTAGGTAGACAAAAGACAGCAAGGCCACTTTGCTTAACTTGTCAAGAGTTGAGAGTGGAGAGAGCCTGTTCTACCAGAGGCAAGTCACTGGCCTTATACCTTGGGCATACCATCATCTGCATGCGTAGCTGATTCTGCAGGGTCTCGTGATAGAATCTAAGGGAAAGAGATGAGTTGTATGATCTTAGTGCCTTACAGTGGACCAAAGCAGGGCTACAACAGCCTCACTATATCCCATACTGGTATGCTTGAATATGGTGTTGCTACCTGGTGTTCACCTACAGTCACTGTGGGGCTGTGGCAGTAGGTCACATCATCTCAGACTTGGCACTGGGACCTGAAGAACCTGTTTCCTCCTCTGCCTCTGTCCTGGAAATGAGCTCTAAACTGCTGGGATGGACTGCCTGGCCACGTGGCATGGACCAACATGAATGTCCTAGATCTCTCTGCCTGGCTTGTCCACTCTCAGGGGCCATCAGTGATAGGGAAGCTCTCATCATCAGTGGTCCTGCACCATCAGGTGGACTGTGAAGTCCAGAGAGGAGGACTCCCTCTATTGGCATGCTTAGCCTCAATTTCTTTGTTGAAGTTGCAATGGGTGTTTGCTGCTGCAGCAGACTGAACTGCTGCAGCAGACTGAACACCTACTGCACCAGTTTCCTCTGTCCTGCAGACTTCTGACCTTCATAGGAGCTCTCTTTCACTGAGTTGGCTCTGACTGATGGATAGACTGCAGATGACTTATTCACCTGTCTTGATCTGGTCATACAGTATCAGAGGCCAAGAAACTGCTCAGACCTGATGTCCCTGTGCTTCTGGAGGGAGAAGGGAAAGACAGCTATGTGCAAGTGGCCATCCTGCATACTTCTATTTTCTGTTGGTTGGTTGCGTAATTATAAATGCATCAGAGCCAGTGCTTCCACAGAAGCAGACACTGTAATTTTTCTCAAGAATTTTGCAAGTGCTGGCTCTGTTCCCATGTTTGCATACTTCTCTCTCTCCTAAAATGCACATAAGCCAAACATATGAAGACCCAATCAAACACTGCTGGCTTTTGCTCTTTTGCAAGGCAAAGATATTTTTGAAAGGAAATGTAGTACGTGCATCAAAAAAAAAAAAAAAAAAAAAAAAAAAAAAGATGTTAGGACTTCTTCTAACTTGTTACTAGTATACTTAATGACTTTGGGGGGGGGCTGAATAATTATAAAGCGTTCATCTCCTTTGGCAGGCACCAGCTAAGGAAGTGAATCCTTTGAATTGCAAAGGGTTCCTTTTGCAGACATTTTTACCTCTCCTGAGGTCACTGGGTTTCTGCATTCGTTTTACAGTCTTTCGGTATACACAACTCGTGGCAACACTGTTTTGGGTAGCAACTGTTCCTATGGTTTTCACTAGGCTGAACTCAGAAACATCCTATTTTTAAACAGCATTTTGAAATGTAGGGAGAGGGGGGAGTGGAATCACACAAGGTTTAATTCCCTATATGGAAGATGGTGAGGTTCTGGCTCCAGACCTGGTCTGTCAGATGACTTCACGGGAAGACTGAATGTCTGGAAACCTTGCCAACAGGCTTAAAACCTGGTGATCATAACCAAAATGTCCACCGTGGCCTTAATATCTTGTGCATGCTTTTGCTTTACGACATTCCTCTGCAGTCACATTCAGACCCATCAGTGTGGGCTAGGCTAGGTGCTGGTTTCTCCATCCTGCATACACCTCACTGAAAGAACAAATGCAGAGAAGCAGTGCTGGGCCTTAGAGCTTTGTAGGACTGATCTTTCTATCACATACCTGCTCCTCAGTAGCCTTGGGCAGGTGCCCAAATTTCCCTCTTCTCTGTCACTGGTTTCTCTGTTGTTCTGTTGGCATTCAGCCACTGAAGCCATTCATACAAAAGGCTGCACTGCCTGTTTCTCTTTCCAGACCCCTTGATCTGCTAACTACTTTTTTCATTCCAAAATCCTTTGAGGTCCTCTGGGATAGCTCATAGGGGTTGCTAACCTCAGAGGGTTGCCAGTTTGCCAACTCCTTTCAGTGTTGGGCTTTTGCTGTCTGTAGGAGCATTGGCTCCTCTACACCAAGGTCCAGCTGCACATATCCTTTCATGCCTTCAGAGGCTGCTTTCTCAATCTCATGACCTTGCTTAAGAGAGATGCCATTTCTTCCTCACCTCGTGGGAAACGTCACTTCCCCTGCCTTTCTAGGTTTCCCTGGTACCACCTCAGCTCCTTGGTCTGCTTTCTCTCTCAGCAGGGCCTTCGTACTTCATTGTTACGTGGGGACATGAAATTAAAAGGTTTTCTCCCTAAATGCAAAAGTAAATAACCGATCCCAGGCTGTGTAAAAGCTGTCAGTCGGACAGGATGTTGGTGGTACCTAGTAGGCCGTGCATTACAGCTTGGGTAAGTGGCCTGCCTCACCTCTGGGGCCAGGAGGCCTCTCTCTGCTGTACTGGCCACGCATAGCCATGGGCTGTCCCAGAGCATGAGCCGAAACAGTTTAATCCAAATGAAGCACAGAGGGGCTGGCTGCCAGCACATGTGGTGGTGGCTGCTCGGTGGAAAGCAGGGTGGAGGTTGCCTGGTGCGAGGGCTCCTGGTGTGGCCCTTCTGTAGGGTGGGCCTCTGTTCTGAGTGTGTGCGACGCCAGAGGCCAGGAGGGCCACCATGGTCCCTGGCGTCTCTTCAGAGCCCGCGGACATGTAGTCCTATCTGCTCCTCATCCACACGCAGAGCCCTGGGGTGTTGTGTTAACTTGGCGCTGTACTTCTCTGTCTTAGAGTCACTGCCAGCTTGTAGGTTTATCATCTCCCAGTCTCAACACTGATCACTGAATAACTTCTTTGGATCTGTCCTCGCCATGGTGTGGATTGGAGTTAGTTACCTCCACACAAGGCAATGATTTCAGTGCTTCAGTAGCATCACTAACCTGACATTGCCAAAGGCAGAGTGGCTGCTGCAGGCAACCTGTATCTTTGATGGACTCTGTTCATGTTATCTCAGAGGAAGGAATAACAGGCACGTGTACTCCTTAGCCCATGCAAGAGAGCGAGTACGAAGGAGAGCTGTCTTCTCTCCATCTCCTCCTGGGAGAAACCAAGGAAATGTGGGATTCACACCAATGGGGAGGACAGATATCCTGCACGTTCTCGACTGTCCCTGTTGGAAGGGTTAACAGCAGAGGAAAGGCTCTTGCAACAACTGGAGAAAATATGACTGCTCTAAACAGAGAAAATGTTTAGAGCCAATACACGGTAATAACCCTGTCCCGAGTTAGCAATGAGCAGCAGGCTCAGAGCCCAGCGGAGAGCCTTTCCAGACAGCATGGCTCAAACCTCACTGGGATTTTAAGGTCTCCGTGGCCTGCGTCCAGCTCTGAAGTCCAGCTCTGCCAATGCTGTGAGTCAAGGAAGCCTCTGACTCCAGTGCAGTAGAGCTGTTTTCTGTACCAAGCCTTCTTTTTTGTTAAAAGCCTCCATGAAGAGCAAACAGAAGGCATAAATCAAGTGGTTGGGTTTCAGTGGGGTGAAAACCATAGCTGTGACTTCTACTGGCAACATTCCCTGCAGGCACTCAGACCTCCTTCAAGGTAAGTTCAAATACCGTGTTGGGAGCGATTTGCTTGTGCCAAGAAAACTACAGAGTTTTCATTTGTTCCTTACCTCAAAACAGTATGGAAAGTAAAAGTGAAAGTGAATCCAGACATCTGGAGAAATAGCTGCATTACAAAATTTCACTGTAGTGATTGGCCATTTGTGATCATAACGCTCTCAGAAATACGGTTTGATTTTTGAGTGGTCTTATGTGGAGCCAGGAGCTGGACTCAATGATTTTTGTGGGTCCCTTCCAACTCAGGATATTCTATGGTTCTATGATCTTAGAAGGTGTTCTTAACCTATCCTGGAAGAAACTTTGACAGAACATTATACCTGTCTTTAGGGGTGTTTCCCATGGGCCTTCTGATTGGTGTTGCATACGCTTTACTAAATTATTTCCACAGGAACAAAGTATGGCTTGGCTAAATGACAAGGTTATTTTGCAGTTTTATGACCGATCTGGCTGGGAGCTGCTGGCCGGCTTCTGGTCAGGGCGTAACACACATTTTTCTCCTCCTTTCCTCAGGGGAACATGTGGGGCAGAGCTGCTTGCTGTGTGGACGACAAATGTGCATCCTGCCTCAACTTGAGGTTCCTCCCCTGTCTTTGGCAGGGGAGTAAGCTCTCACTAGTTCCTTGCTCTCCTCTAATTTGGAGCACTATGGTGGAGCAGGATGACCATGGTGGTCCAGGAGGATCCTGCTGTTAGGTCCTCAGACCTGTGAGGGCATGTAATACAAATGGAAAAGGCCTCCCCACTGTGGCTTCCTTCAGGCTGGGAACTCTCAGTCTCCCATCATCCCCATTCAGTGTTGCTGGGACATCATCACCTGCATTTCTGGCCTTTGGGCTCTGCATCCTTCTCCAGATCCCTCTCTCCTCCACCTCCAGCCCAAAGGCAGACCCACTCTCTGACTAGCTACTTGCCTGGTGGTTGTGTATTGGAAGCAGCAAGAGGGGCAAGCAAAGCCACTGACAAGGAACAGGATTGGGTTTATCTACTTTTCCATGTCAGCCTTCTCTCCCAGGCTGCCCTTCCTGACACTCTGCATGGCTTGTAGGCCCTCCCAGATCATTGGCCTGTCTCTTCCCATCTCCTTTCGATAAAGGGAGATGTATTTAGCTGTGCCCTTGGGTGTCTGCCCTGTGTGGAGCATCTTGTCTCAGCAGTGAGCATTTGGGGTGACATTTGGTGGTCTCACACCTGAGGCCATCCCTGCTTTCACTCTGATGAGAGGATTTGGTTTGCACATGCGACTGGGGCTTTTGCAGGTCTCTGCCCACTGGTCTGAGAGGCCTGGTGGTCATGGGGAGGGAGTTACTCTGGGAACTGGCCTAGTAGATGGTTCCCATGCAGGCAGTTTGGCTTTCCCAGGAGGCTACCCCATGGGAAGTGAGAGGCTGGCTTCAAGAGCTATTCTTGGGGAGGTTAGTGTCCAGGAGGCACAGCAGGCTCTGTAGGCTGATGTATTTGGTCTTGAAAGCAACCTGACCACTGTTCTCGTTTAACTGTGTCAGGCTCTGCTCTTTAACTGTACTCCCAACAGTTCCTCAAGGAGGTGAAACTAGAGCAGCATCTTCCTCCCATTCCTGGTCATAAAGAAACCTGGGAAGGATTTTTTTGGTAAATGCTATGAAATAATTTTATTTCCTAGTAAAACAGTGAAATAAAGAGATCTGCTTTCGTTGCTGTAAACTAGAAGCCAGTTGTGGTTTATAGAAGAGAAAATACTGCTGAGTAGGAACACGCCATTGTCTCTGCGTGGTGCTGGCAGGAAAGGGAGACACTCAGACTCCGTGGAGGAATGGTTTGTGCTCAGTATAGTATCACTGGAGGTCAGTGAGGTGATAGCAGATTGGATCCCTCAGAAAGATGACCTGTGGTCTGTATGCCACAGGGTTGTATATAAATAACGGTTGTATAAAGGGGAGTTTTAGACAGCACATCTGTCTCAAGTGAAGACCCCATTGTAGCTCAAGCAATAACTTTCCATGATTTTTAGCCTGGCATGAAATAACAACCCAAATTGCCTTGCAAAAAAACCTAGGAAGGTGGCCAGAAAACAAAGGAAAGAAAATTCTTGAGGTGCTACAAATAAATGCAGTATATTCAGGGGAAAAAATATCTGCATTGACAGTCCTGTGGATGGAGGGACTTCCATGGCACTGAGCAGCTGCAGGGGTTGGGCAGGCACATTCCCAGCATAATGTATGTGATCACCAGGGATAGGATTCACATGTCACAGAGGCAAGCACAGCTTGCTGTCTGATGGATTTACAGCCCACTTTGGCTGGACACGGAGCCTCCGTATGCTCCTGTAGCACCCTCAGCACTGCCACATGAGAGCTGCCAATGGGTTGTTTTGGTTAGCAATGGCCAAGAGAGAGCTAAAGACTATTTTAGACTGTTTCTAGGTATGGCAGCTCAGCTGAGTGAGGCTTAAGGGTGATGCCTGCCTATTGTGGTATCCTTCACAGTGGTAGGGATGGGCACAGGACAGAGTGAATGTCATTGGTAAATGGGAGAAGCACTCCTGGGGTGTTTCCCAAGAGCATCACAAAGCGCCACGATATTCAGTGTAAAGGTGAGTAGCTGCAGGTCCACAAGAGTGAGGGTTGCATTTAGCTCCCCACTCAGGCACATACCAGAGGCTGGCCTCACCAAGAGGCCCTATGACACGTCCTTGGTGTGGCCTGCAGGTTATGTCTCGCCTGTTATTAATAGCCCCGTCTTGATGTCTCTCCACGATACTCTTGCAAACGTTTTTTTTCTTTCTTCTTTGAGCCAATTGTCAGGCAAGAAGCCAGGCCCTTGCGCAGCATAGCTGTCACGTTTCTCACGTCACGGCATGGCTTGCTGCTCAGCCTGCACCAGCAGCAAGAGCATCCAGCTGCCCAGGTACCACTTGGACGTGAGAAATCTCAGGAGAAATTTGGGGCATGGATCAGCCCCTGATAGAAGTGAGGGTGGTGTGACGGGTTCCTCTACCAGCAGTGGGTTTCCAGAGGGAAAGTGAGGCAGTGGACAGGAGGCTGGGAGGGCAACGGGGCCCTTGAAATGTCCTGTCTTTCTCAACCCCACAAATTAGTCTCCATCTTAGTATCCTCTCAACATTCAATTTCTTTTCCAGCATGTGCATTTTCAGTGCCAAACCGTATCAAAAAACAACACAGAAAATGCACACCCTTTCTGCCTCCCTTTCAATTTGTCCCTTTCCAAAAGACAGGGAGCAGTGACCTTCACTACCTTGTCCATCTTTTCATGGAAGGGTGGTAATCCACGTGTTAAGCGTGTCGATTTGAAAATGTAAATAATGCTCAGGTGGGGGCAGGGGGGAAATTATAGAATCTAGGTCAGACAAAGGCAACTGAACTTGCCCTTGAAAGGAGGTGATTGTTTCCAGCCTCCCCGTGATAAGGCACTGGGTGGAACGCTGTTAATAATTCACAGCGTGGACATTAAATAGTGGGATCAGGTTACATTAGAAAGTCAGGAGCTGCTGGCTTTTGTTGCTGCGCCAATGGACTTTGACTCCAGTGCAAACTGTGCAGTGTCTTGTCAAATGCCATGGGCCAGAAATGGTTGTGGCTGGTTCTTCTTTCTTCCGAGTGGATTTGCTGAAAACCCATGGTCGTTTTGGGAGAGAGGGACCCTGTCTTTAACCCGTGCTAGTTGGAAATGTTACCGTCCTACAGCTTAGGTACTTCTGCCGGCATTGCCATGCCTGGTTTATTACAAGCTGCTGTAGACAATGTGTAAGACCTACAAGGGAGGTGAGGAGTTGGGTACCAAAAGGCAACTGTGGGTCAAAAATCAACTACATATTGAAAGTCAGCGGGGAGACTAAACTCATATTGCTTAGTTTAGAGAAGGTCTTCCTGCTATACGTGCAGATGGAGATCTGGATCTCCAATTTTTGTCTGCTAATCAGTGCAAGGTGGGTCAGAACCTGTGCTGGGCTCTGAAGCTCAAGCTTGTAATTTCTTTTTCACCTCTTGCTTATATAACCAAACCTCCCAGCTTCAGCCAGGCCATGCGCTGCCAATGATATCCTTTTGCTGCATCTTCAGGTACTGTGGTTCGCATGTGCACAACTGATAGGTAATTAGAAAATCACCCAGAATAAAACACCTGCTCCCTCTGCTAGACTGGTTCTTCTCGTGTTCAGAGGAGTAACAACCAGTAAAGCCATATGAGAGCCACTGACCTCTGAAGATCTGGCTTGGATCTTGCACAGGGAACAAATGTCATGTGTAAGCACGTGTAGTTTCACAAAGTAATTTCTCAGCGCAGAGCTTTAAATTTAAACTGCTTTAACTTTCAACCAGCAGAAAAGCAATCTAGGATTAGGGAAGTGGAAGGGAAGCAAAAGGGAGGCTACGGAATGGAAGTAAAATTGCTTCTCAAAATTCACGTTGCTTTGAAGCACAAACAGCAGGATAATATACATGTTGACACTGCAGAAAACAGCTTGATCTACTTACGCTGTGGGGGTTAGAGTTTGTATTGCTGCCTCAAGTTATAGGAAAGAGGCAGGCACTCAGTAACTCTATTTCAGGTAACACATCAGCGTGAGATCGGTGATTCTGATGAGAATGTAGGAAGTCGAAAAATAGTTCTTCCTCAAAATGTTTTGTCTTGAGTGAGCTTCTGACCTCAAAGAGAGCCCCTCTCAAAAAATATGCTTTAACTTCAGTCGGTTTGGACTTGTGTTCAAAACCAGGTGGACAAACACACTTCCTCAGATACCCTCCTTCAGCGCAGGGGAGGCCAAAAGCAGGGAGGCCCCTGGGTCCACCTTGCCACAAGCAGTGCTGATATGTGAACACCTGGCTTTTGTGCTGCGGGTCTTTCCCTTGGTTCTTCCTCTCCTGTTTTCACGGAGATGATGCTGAGTTTGTTTTCCAGCACTGCAAAGGAAGAGTAATAATTTCCATGTAGGCCACCGTGCCAAGAGTATGTGCTTCGTGCTGGCTTACTGCGCTCAGCTCTTCTGGGATTGCTCCAGGCTGGCTGAGCAGAATATGCTAAGAAAGCGATTCCAAGAAAATCACAGTCATCATCAGAGGAAGATGCCCACAAAACTGCGTCCTGGCATCTTAACTGAAGCAAGGAGGCTTGCGTGGCAGGTTAGCAATGCAGTGCTAAGAAGAGAACTGCAGCCTGGCCAAGTCCACAGCCCAAGGGACCAGGGGCAGTCAAACAATGCAGCTTTTTCTTGCTCCGTGGTGTGGGTCTTGCGGCACCAAGCTGGGGAGAGCTCTGCAAGCCACAATGGAGAAAATAATAGAAACTGCCGCAAGTCTGCTGAATAGGGAAATGCCATCCCAATCATTCAGAAAAGAATTTAAAAAGAAAAAAAAAATAAGAAAAAAAAAAAGAATGAGATGAGAAATTGGAAGTGCTTTCAAGTAGCACAATGCCAAAGAAAGGCAGCCCAGAAAGGTCCCAGAGATCTAATTATAGTCTGCAATCAATGCTGCTCTTATCCGTGCTGCTAATGAACATACATGAGGCAAGCAGTTTTGCAGCTCCAGGGTTTCTTGCAGTAGAAATAACAGCTTGGTAATAACTAGCCGTCTTGCTTGATTAGGGCTCACTCTGCCTTCTCCCAGTTTCCCAGCCTTTGGTACGTGCCCTCGGGAGAAGTGGGAGCTGTAGCCAGGGCTGTTCAGGATGGGGTAACCAGCCAAAGCACCACTGAGGCTCCGGCACAAATGCATGTAGTTCCATTAATGGCACACAGAGAGACAGACAACGAGGGACAGGCCTCCCAAGGGCTGGGAAATGCTAGCTCTCGGGATGTGAAAGAACCCATATTTCCCAGAAACTGCACAGAGGAAGAAGATCTGGCCTCATGGAAGAAAAAGTGATGCTCACCCTGCTTCTTCGGGGAATGAAGCACAGAGAACAGGGGCTGGCACCTCTGTGCTCTCAGATCAGCAGCTAAAATGGATAGCAAAGTGTCTTCTGTTAAGGGCTACATGGTAATTCCAGGTGACCGCTTCTTCTGACCCATAGAAAATAGAGCCTGTCTTATGGCTCTGGTCCAGTCAGCACCTGCCAAGTGGAAGGAGATGCTGCTGCCACGGAGGAGCTGCTTTTGCAGACAGATGGAGTGGGCAGTTCTCTAGCATCTGTTCTTTCCAGCATTCTCCTTTTTCCGAAGAAGAGAGCTTGGAGAGTCCCTCGGACTAGAGAAGGAACTGCTGTGCTGGGGATCTGTGCTTGAACTCACTCCAGCTTCATTAAGCACATGCCTTTCAAAGGGCATTCTAGAAACATATGGCCTCAATTTTCGCGTGGTTGGTGACATTTCTTCCCTGCATTTCCTGGAGAAAGCTGTTTGGGTGATTATTCATCCCCACAACTCAATAACCGCACCAGTCTGGAGCAGTCTGGTTCCCCAGGGCTGCAGTTACAGCTTGATCTGCTAGGCCGCGGAGCGGCTCCACCTGTGAAGTGATCACTCCCTCCAATCGGTGGGAATATTTGAGTTCTTGGTGTCTCCCTGGGCTTCAGATTTAGCAGTCTTCTTTATCTTGGGGTCTGCACTGCATCTGGGAACCCTCTTTGGTCACTCTTCAACCGTTCCCCTTGCTGGGCCATCCGTACCTTGCAAAATCCAGCTGCTGATGGAGGTTCGGATGGTTTTGAAGCTCCCAGTTGTTCTCAGTGCCCTGTCGGTGCAAGATACAATAAATTACATCTCCTTTTTTTTCCCTTTCTTTCCCTGTAAGGCCATATCCCAACTTCTTCCTTCTTCATATCGTTAAGGAAACAAAGGCGATCCACTTGTGGAATTTGCAAAGGGAGGCACAGCCAAGCATGAACACAAGCAGAAGAGCTGAAAAACACCAGACAAGCCAGCTTATGACCTCCGGTGCATTTCAGAAGAAAAGAGCCTTTCTTTGGTTTGGCTACAGCTGGAGTTGGGTGGTGCCTTATTTAGAGTAAGTTACGGGACTGGGTTACAAGTCTCTCTGCTTGCAGCCTCTCCTGCAAGGGTATTCTCTTAGGCAGGCAGACTGAGCGTCAGAAATGCAAATCCCCTCAAGGTGGAGCTTCGGGGTCCTGCCAGATGGGTGCTTTTCCCAGACTGGTGCAGCTCTCATTTTGTTAGGAAGCTGAGCTGAGGCCTTCTTTCTCTTTGCTTTTCCTACCTGTGGTGGGGGAAGCTGCCTGTCATCTCTGGTGGGGCTTTGTTGTAAGGAGCTGGCTGACACGAGATGATCTGCATCAGATGGTCTTTGTGTCCCCATTTCAGCAAAGGGACTACTGAGATGGAGAAGCCCAGCAGTCACCGATCAAAGGATCAGTCAGGGCTGACCTGCAGCCCATCCCCAACCCCAGAAAAAGCATGGCTCAAGCTGAGAGCTAGCTTAGGGATGCTCACAGGATCTGCACCTTCTGCAGCATGGCTGTACATCTGCAGTGTCTGGGCAGCCAAGCAGTGTTTTCATGCCGTGTGATCCTTGCTGCATTTAGATAGAGGGAACCTGAGAGCCCACCATGGCTCAGCTTGGCTCAGGGTGCAGGCTGGCTGCCACTCTTTCATCCAGAGGCAGGGTTTTCTCAAGCTGACAAACCGCAGCTGCAGTTTTTATGGACTTAACCCTTTGAGCGCACAGAAGAGTGAGTGCTCACATATCATTTCTGACACCCAGCTGTGTAACACAGCACGAGGGTCTTGCCCCAGACCATTCAATGTGAGACCACTTTCTCCACCTCACAGGAGGATGGCCAGTGCAAGCTCCTGGTCTCCTCACCCAGACCACAAACACATCCTACAGCATCACTGTGGCTAAGATGAGGCCCTCAGAGACCTTCTTTCCTTGCTAACATGTCGCTCTGTCTTCAGAGGGCCATTTCTCTGCTTTCCTTCCTAGTTTCCTATAAGCAGAAATAATGCTCAGAAGACAACTTGCTTGAACAAAAGCTGTGTTTCCTTTCAGTACTATCAGAACTAAAAAAGGGAAAAAACGATTAAAATGCTCAGTCATCCTGGTATCAACCCCCACCAAGTGCCTCCCTGCTGTCTTTGTGGCTCACTGTTTACCAGCGCTGGGCTGCTATAGCAGGACATTTAGAAGCACCGAAGGATTTGTGTGCAGAGTCATTCGTTGTCTAAGAAATCTTGTTGACTTAAAAGTTAGTACATGCCTGCTGAATTGCCTGCATGGCTATAAAGCATTCAAGTGAGAATTGTTTTGGTCTCTGGAGCGAAGTTCTCCTGCAGAAGCTACCTCGGAGGAGTGGAGGGTTCAACAGATTTATTTATTTTTAGCTTGCCTCCTGGTGGGAGTTAACTGCTTGGAGATGGCTCCATGGAGAAAGCAGTGCTGGCCTGTGGCAGTCCTCAGCCCAGGAGGGACACCAGTTTCAACCTTGTCCAACTCCTGCCTCAGTGACCGAGTGTGCTGTTGAGCGAGGGATGGAAGGTGCCACTCGTTGTCCTTGTCACCACATCACCTAGAGCTACGCTGATGGTACTTGCAATACCATCGAGGAGACGTTCAGCTGAGTTCCTGGAGGAAGAAACACTCTGCGTTTCTGACAGCCGCCCAGAAGCCAATTAATCACAGCAAGTAGAGAAATGCAGAACCAACACCTGCCAGGTGTCCACGGGAACACTGTGGGAAAAGGGAATTGTCATAAAACCCTGAGTGGGGCTGGAGAGGGCTGTTATATTTCTTCTTGTACAAAAAGGGCTGTCTCCATAGCACTGGAGTGTCACTGCACAAACACCTAGGAATAAAACTCCTGCTGGTAATGCTACTGCTTTGTTCTGCCAGGGACCATAAAGATGGCAAGCACAGCAGATCATGAGCTCCCTACTGATAGTTACTGAGTGCTAGGAAGGAAACCGGGGCCGAAGGGGATTGCTGTGAACATTGTGCTCACCGGGAAGGGGGTGTCGGGGGGTGTTGGTCAGTGCATGGCAGCTGTCTTCATCCTGCTTCGGCCCTGTGAAACCAAGGGCTCTGCTTTGCTCAGGTTGACCCTGATGGGTATCTTTGGAAGGTGGATTGTCTTCAGCTTGACAGCAGGGTTTTCTATCAGTTGTATGGGGAACAGGGCTCTAACCTTTGCTGCGGGATGCATTGGGAAATGGTAAGGACCTTGCTGTATGTTCTGTCTTGGAGCAGACTATGGGGTAGTACTTTCCTGCTCTGAAATATTTTTGCTCTGTGGCCACTTGCCTTGTCCTTTCACATCCATATGTCCTGAATCCGGTGGGAGGCTGGAACAAACAGGTACTTTGACAAGACTGCAATGTTGCCCAGAGTCCCCTTGATTTGTCAGGACCGTGTATTTTTCCCAGGAGAGCAGTGCAGGCCAGGGACAGGGCACAGAGATTTGGTGGCATCTCCATCATTGGGGTCATCAGCATCCACATGGATGAGGCTTTCAGCAACCTGAACTATCTGTGAGACATCCCGAGATCTCTCCACATCAGAATTCATTAAACATAAAGACTTCACCGTGGTCTCAAAAAGACCCCCACACCAGAAATAGCTGGGAGCTATGAAAACATTTATAGAGATACCCTGAATATTTCACTGTCTTCTTATGCTCTTTTGAGCATATTTCTCATGGGCCTTTCCTCCTCTGTACTTTTCTTTATAGGTAAAAGACTACATAGCAGCAGCAGAGCAAAGAGATCTGTGACTAATGCATCAGTGGAGGGCTTGTCTGTGTCCCTGTTCCAGGAGTCTAAGTATTTAACTGCTCCTTGGTGAGTACTCGGACTTAACTGTACCAAAGGAACGTGCCAGCTGCAATTATTTCCCAACAAAGACACTCTTTTCCTTTTTTTTAGATGTCGTGTAAATGTCAATAACAAGTCTATAAACACAGCTAACTGTCTGGCACGCTACCCCTCCAAGGGGGAGGACAAAGACAGGCTGGGCAGCTTCCTAGTGTGGCAGAACCTTGCTGGCCAGAGCAGTCAGCCTGAAGCTCTATCAAAAAGCAACGTGGGCATAAATAGGTTTTACTGCATTAGAGCCAGCCAAATGTCCCAGTCAGAGCACGTCTGTGGAAACAACGGGACAGTTTGGGTGATCTACAGCCCGGCCCTGAGCTGCTGTCTTTCTGGGAAAGCTCAGCGCCATTCCCAGGGGTGCAGGGTGCTCCTGAGAGCTGGGTCCTTAATGTGACCTCCTCTCACTGCTCACAATTGCCCTTCCTGAGTCCAGACCACATTCGGGCTTGGGGAAGACACTGTAAAACCACTGTTACCCTTGTACTTGCTGTGGGATGCTTGTTCTGGAAAGAGTGCCACAGTAAGTGAGGGAGAACAGAGGAGAGCAGCACTGATGCCTGGTGCACAGTTAGCAGCAGAGCCTCAACTTCTGATTAACTGGGTCCGCAGGCTAAGCTGAAAGCTGAACTCAAGGACCTTCTTCAGTACACAAGCAGCCTCAAAAAGAGCTTTTTCAGCCTGTCACCAGCCCTGAGCAGCAAATGCAGTCATGCCCTTTGCTTGGACCTACTTTTGACAATCTTCTTAAACATTTTTGACCATATTCTGCCAGGATGTGGTGCAGAGATCCCACATCCTGCTGATATAACTACATCTGGATGCTGCAATCTGATGTCCTGTAAATGGGGCTGCCCTGGTGGCAGCAGTTCAGCAGAGCTGTTCCCCTGTAGGACAGCAGGACTCCCCTGGGCCGGGGGAGAATGTGCTTGGCAAAGGGAACTGGATATGGACCTCTCCTTTATAGACTGGTCCACAGGGAACAGATTCAGGAAACCTGGCCTTCCCAAGGCCACTAGCTCAGCCAAGAGCAACATGACTTAATTATCTCTGTTAAGAGGTGGCACAGAAAACCCCAAGGATGCAGGGGTTTGGGAGCCTCAGAGGACAGGCTGTGTGTGTGAGAGACGAGGCCCAGAAGCACTCTAAGAAATCTGCATATGTTTTCTCCATATGTTTTAACAGCAAATGCACAATCACACCTGCCACCAAGGGCTTTATAAATGCAGCAGTCCCCGTGTCTGCATTCTCTAGCAAACACCACCTGGACAAGAGCTCTTTTTTGGCTAAAGATCTCCTCACCTCCCCCAGATGTCAGCAGGGTTAGCTCGGACTTCCTTATCTCTCAAGCAGAAACTGTCACATGGGGTTTTCAGCCACAAAACTTACAGGAAACATCTGACTGTGGTCACCTCACTCATAAGCCTGGGTTCATGTTCAAATGCGAAAGGAGCACTGACCTGAATCACTTGCAGACACACTGGGGCAGGAAAAAAAAACCTTTTTAAGAGCTTCCCCCCCCCCACCCCGAAACCAGGAAAAAAATGGTCTTTTGAAAGGGAGATCCGTGCTGCGTGCTTGATTAATAGGACAGTGCTAGTAAAAAAATATTTAAAACCTGAAGCACCTTTGATGATGAAATAAGCAACATGACCAGCAGGAAATAGTGTGCAATATCAGGGTGATATTTGAGCCAATGGCTTACGCCCGTCTTCCTGGGTGCATGCAGGTTTCTTATTCTCCTGTAGCAGAGAGCAGCTTTAAAAATTGGTCAAACATCTTGCGTCTCACCTTGTCAGAAGTTGTTTTTGTGATGCCAAGACTGGGGAAGGAACCTGAGAAACTGAAAGCTTTACTTTACCCAGCTGCTGTAGAGAGCAAGGCACCCAGGAAAGAGAGTTCCTCTTGTGAAAGCAGGAGGCTCCAAAATAGCCACAGACTACTTCTGTGCAGAGCAAGGGCTAAGCTCACTCTGCAAGGCTTCGTGACAAGACAGGAAATACCATCTGCCAACCCATACAAAGGTTGTGTTGTGCTTTATTCCCTTCCCCCAGCTTTCTTTCTTACCTTATAGATAAACAGCAGAGGCCTCCCAGAGCTCCAGAGTTGATTGCTTAAAATTCAACACTTAAGGAAGTCACCAAGACCTGGTCAAAGACAGGTGAGTGAAACCTGGCCCTGTGTGGCATTACACTAGTTGTTCCCTTTCTGCAGGGGGAAAATTGCCTGCCAGTGCGGGATAACAGCGCATTGCTGTGACAACAGACAGAACTAGTTTGGAGTTGAAGGGTCTACATTCCTTCTGATCTTGCTTTAAGAACAGAGCCCGACCCTCCTAGCACAACACACATCCTAGCATCCCTCACACATCAGTAGCCAGGCAGAGAAATCCCAGATCAGGACAGGTGGAGGGGGAAGGACTGAACTTCGGCAGAGACTGACCTGAAATAAATGCAGAAAAACCTGAAAAGGCTGTTCCTGCTACTGCAAGCAGGGTAAAGAGCAGTTCAGGAACACCCTGGTTAGTGGGGAAACTCCACAGCATATCTAAGATCAGAGGGAACCTTGAAACAGCCTCACATCTCTGTTACTGTTAGCCTAAACTGATACATTTGGGAGTGCAGTTTCCCTTCCAGAAGGGAACGAGCCTCTAGCAGCTGGGACATAACCTGCACTTGAGCTAGCAAGGCAGACTGCTGCCAGGAAGGAGCGTCATGTCACTCACTGCACTGCCAGGGCTCCAGCCACGGCCCCTACAAAAGCTTGGCTCCTTTCCTCTGCTGCAGAGCATTCTCTGGAAGCATTTGTGTTGGCAGGAAGGCTGTGTGAATAACCAAGCTCCGTCCTGCTTCAGGCAGCTGAGTCCATTGCGGACGTGTGCTCCTCCCTGCCAACGCTGCTTGCAGGAAGCTGGTCTCGTGTCCAAACCACCTCCCTAGCCCCACGGGTATTTAAATAAGACAGCAAAGCACACAGCTAACATTGTTTCACCTTTATTTTAACAATCAGATAAAAACAGAACCACGGTTTTAAAAGACTCATTACATTGCAATTATAAAGTGCATTTTCCACTTGAATGTCGTGTACAAAAATATCTTTTAAAAACAAACATGCACAAAACCCACAAGGCACTTCCAGGCATAGAGTGAGGAGAGCAACCCCTTACCTCTATGTTCACATTGGCAACGGAGAAAGGGAAGAGGGGAAAGGCCACAAGTAGTATTTTTGAACTACTATTGGTCAAATAGTCAGTTCCCAGCCTAGCTTTTACTTACGGTATTGCTCTTCTAGCTTATCTTCCATTCTATTCCCTAAGCACACCGCTTCCACAGCCTGAAAGCACACAGGCCCCAAAGGAGATACCACCATCCGCAGCACCCAAACATACATGCCTTGTTTCAGCCCACAAACTGCCCTCTGTAGGCATGAGAGCACGCCAGGAGAGCACGACTTCTCTACAGTGTCTTACAGCATTAACATCGTACACTACGTCAAAAAAAAAAGTGTCACTCAGACTTAAGTTTAAAAACAGGTTCGAACCAAGCTAGGCAACAGTCCCTCCAAGAGACACCAGACACAGGCTAGAAGAGCTGACTCAGGAAGCTATTTGAAGAGAGGAACCAAGCCTGACGAGCTCTGGGCTAGCAAGCAGATTTACCACCTGGAATGAGTGATCAGAGTGATAACAGGCACTGATGTCAGGTTCTGAGAAGGCAGCAGTTGAAAGCTAGCTATTCTTCCTGCAAGCTCTTTTGTTCCTTCCAGCATCCGACAGCGATCATTGTATCCCTTCCAGGTTAGGGTAAAACAGCTGAAGTAATTTATGCAGCAGTCTCCAGAACTAAAAGCTAGGTTTAGAAAGTTAACAAGTAGTCTAGCCCACTCTCCAGCCATCCGGAGGCTACTATAGACACCCCAAAGTCTTATAAAGCTTATGCACTAGGAAAAGTAAGATTCCCTTGACCTCTATGTCTACTAACTATTCAGCACCCTCCCCTTGAGATGAGGGATTAAGTTTTTCTGCCCAACTAGTAACGCAAGAAGCCTTGTGAGGCTGTTAGCACCACACAAGCTGGCCACCTCATCTTCTTACGGTGAGCACAGCACAAAGCTTGGGCACTCATGGGTTGAAACGGCAGCAGCTACTAGAGCAGTGAGGGCAGTACAGCATGTTAATGTCCTTCCAGCACAGCCACAGCATCCTTGCGGGTAAGCCCCATCACTCCATTAGCTACCAAGTAGTCCATGGCACGGAGTAACAAACCACTGGATCATAAAAAGAGGCAACATCACCTCCAAAGCCTGTTTATCTCAAACCCTTGCTGAGACCATGCGTGCCACCACGTTCTCAGTCAAGGCACTTCCACCACAGTAGGCACATTACAGTCACTTTTTCTTAACGGGATGTGGCAGAGTAGCTGCGCTCTGTGTTTAGCTCCCACAGCACCTGAGCACAGCCCCCAGGCCCCAGCCATCCTAGGCTGAGCAAAACTCTGCCATACAGTTCACAGAAGGAAGTACTTGCATTCTCGGGGCCCAGCAAGGCCAGGAGCTGATTTCAGATGTCCATCGAGGGGAAAAAAAAGCATCATTGGTCACTTGTGATTGAAAGATGGGAAGGTTTTTAAAGAAGGCAGTCAAAACTGTCAACCTACTGCTGTGTTACAAGCACCACACAGCTACAGCTAATCTCTATTTTTGGTAACATCGAGCATATGAGGAAAGCTTTTCAAGATCAGCTGATAAAACCGGTGACTAAGCATATCAGATTCTCTCCCACAGGCACATATGTCTCCTAATACAGCAGGCTGCAAGTTACATCTCTTACCATCAGTTGTCTTTTCACTTCCAAAAATACCCTTCTTGCCTCAAGTAGAAAGGACCTCGCATGAGGAAGTGCATGAGAAGATGACTGTTCCCCACAAGCCAACCACATCCTAATTTCCTGACAGGCACAGGCCAGCTTTGCAAGGAGAACCCTGCAGCTGAAGTACAGCACGCTTTAAAAAAATATATACTAGAACATATTCTGAAAAAAAAAAACTAGCAAGCAACACAAGCCAGCCATCACTACGTAGCTTAGGCAGACAATACAAGCACTGTAGTGTTTCCCTGGAGAGTAGCAGCTTTACAGAAGAGGAAGGAGTAGCAGCACTGAACAGACAGGCAAGCAACGTCTCCCGTTCCTTTGAGCATCTGGAGAGCCAGTTATCTGACTTCAGGCAGGGAAGGCAGCCCATTACACCGGAGGTGTGTCCCTGATTATAAGCCAGCCGCCAGCAGAGCACTGCACTTTTGCTGGGAGGCTTACGCGGAGCTCCGTGGAGCCTCACTTCTTCCACCTTTCAACGCATATTCAGATGGGCTCCCAGGCCTGCAGACACGCCAGCAGCGGTCAGAACTTTGCCTTCAGGTCAATAGTAAGGCCCCAACTTCTCGTAGCCTGAATAGCTTGGCCACTCAGGGAACAGGCCATAGGAACAGCGAGGGCTCCCAAACTGGTCAAAGGCACTGCCAAAGTCAGGGCCACGCGGGGGGCAAATGGCTTCCTGGGCAGACTTCAGTTCCGACCGTATGATCCGGTAGTTTGTGCCTCTGTTGCTGTCCCAGTACACTTTTCCATTACACTCAAAGGAGATGGCAAACTCGACTCTTTCATGGGATTGAATTCCCTCGGGCAAGCTGATGTCAAAGGAAAACGTGTCCCGATCTGACCCTCCATATGTATCCTTGACATACTGGCATGGGTAGTCTACAAAGTTTTTCCAGGTGTCAAATGTCATCCTGATCCTCACGCTCTTTTCAAAAGCCAGATTCTTCACTTTCACTGTGCCCACAACAGACCGCTCCTTCAACATACAGTTTTCAAGGCACACACAGTCCGTCTGGAGACGGTTTCTGAAGTCCAGGTAGTCTGCAGAAGGCTGAACAAAATCCAGGACAAAGCTGTCCCTCTCCACCGTTGTCAGACCCACAATGTTGTCAATCAGCTCGGTGATGTTGAAAGGAATATCGAGGGGATCATCAAACTCCGAGAACACCTTCACCATCGTCAGAGCAAAGCCTCTACTGTCCGCAAACGACACCTTCTTCTTCACTTTGTTGTGTGTGAAGGAGTTTGCTGCCTCTTCTGGTCCAGTCAGCACCGCCTTGCTGTTCAGCTGGATGCACGGCCGCAATGGCTTGTTTGGCTTTGGAGCAATTTTGCAGGCACACCCCTCTCTTCGCAGGGGTGAAGAGCACAGGTACAGCTGCATTGCTACATCCACAGCCATCACTTGTTTGTGAGGAAAATAGTCTAATACTCTGGAAGATGAGAAGAAGGGTCAGTTTATTTTAGAGAAGCATTTTAATGACTTGTCAGACAGTTGCTACGCCACTTTTCCCCATCCATCCCAAAGACGCTTAGTTTCCATCACCCCTACAAGTCCCTCAAGCTTTGTAAGAGTTGGATATCTGCACAGCATAATTTACAGGCACGTTAGGAAGTGTGCTGCAGCAGAACTGTCTGGACCTTAGCCTGTTGTGCCCTTGAAGAACAAGTTCACCTCCAATTGCTAGAGCTACCATGTGAAGACATACAGACACTGCCCTACTAGGCTTGCAATAGCAGGCTCTAGAACATTTTTGACCCAAAGCAAAATCCACGTCTCAGTCCTGCTTATGTCCACAAAACCCAGAGATTATCAAATTCCAGTGCCATGTAAAGCAGTATTCCTGCTGTCCTCTCCTCCCTCCACCAAAAATTCTCCCCATTGCATCTGATGACTTTGTAGGGGCAGGAGCTCATGTGGTCACAAGCTGCTGTAAGCAGCTCACCTTGGGTTTTATAGAACCCCAAATGTCACATAAGTTAAGAGACTGAAAAATCACTCATTGGATTGAGCTGCATACTTGGTTCATTACCACCTCCGAGAATTGCTCTAACTGCTCCATGAAAAAATGCCCACGTGGTATTACAAGGATGGCAACAGCTGGATAAAGCAGAAGGGTGCAGACTTAGCTGACGTTGCATCTATAGAGGAGCAGCTTCCTTTCCTCTACAGTATTTTAAAATAGAGGCCAGCTCAGACAGGCCAGGAGGTTTTACTTTCATACCTTAAGCCTCCACAGCACTTGTGCTGAGCCCCAGGGAAACATCAGTATAACCACAGGGCTCAGCCACAACCAGCTTACCTACTCGAGGCTGAAGGAACCTTTGGAAACAAGTCCTTGGCCCCCAGAGGGGCAAACTGTGTGCCCTTCCACCATGGTATCTCTTCCTCTAGCATCCAGACTGTTCCCCCAGGGGTGCAGCACAGCTCACCTGTGCCTTAAAGTCAGAATATTCCCTTAGTGTACCTTCCCCATGAGGCTGCAGACCATTCTCCAAAGCTACTTCCACTGTGCAGACTCCTGTGAGCCAGCAGCAGTAGCAGCGGCTGCTGACCGCATGCTACGCCAGAGCTCGTGCTGCCAAAATCAAGCACAGCCAGCTCTAGTACTTGATAGCTGTCCCTGGGCCAAGAAAAAGCAACAGAGCCACTCTCCAGTTCAGTGCTTTAACTCCCCACCTCGTAACACCAACAGAGCAGCTCTGAGCAGTCTTTCACAGCATCCATTCAGCAAGTGCTCTGAGCAAGCTGATGCCCATGTGCGAGGCTGGCTTCCCAACACACCCACCAGCTAACCCCTTCGCATTTCCTCCTCGAGCTTTCTTTGAAGCTCAAGGGCAGCTGGATAGGACAGACAGCTCATCCACCTGTCTGCTAACACCATCCCGCTCGGCTCTTCCTAGTTTCACCAAGTTTTTCACACACACTTTATGTAGGTCACTTCCTCCTTTAAAATAAGGCAGCTTCCAATGCCTCTCTCTCACCTGCATTACTTACCTGTGTCCTTTTACTCAAACAGACTCCCACAACTGCTGAAAACTTGGGTTCTCTCATAAGTGTCAGTAACTCCCAAATGCTCAGAATGCAGAGGCATGAAACATCCAGCCCAGTTTGCATTACTTGGAGCTTTTTCCAAGCTTTGGGACTGCAGTAAGAGCCCTCTACCTACCTGCTATTGGATTGAGCTACCTATATTTATGAACTGCCACTTTCAGCTTGTTTCATACCCCAGACACTTTTCTGCTCCTCACTTGGAGCCTGCTGATCCCCAGATCACATTCACAAGTCTTTGCTTTCAGGGCTAACATCAGCAGCCTGGAACTTACGCTTTGAAGCTGGGAGCATGGAAGTGGCTTGGGAAGCTCACACAGCAAGGGGAGCCCTGGGAAGCAGGAAGCAAGCAGCAAGGGGCAGGTGACAGGGGCTCATTTCTTTCCCCTTCAAAAAGGAAGGGGCAGACCAAATTCTGAATGTGCTCTCCCAACTTTACCCTCTCCAGATGCCCCTGCTCACTCTTGCCCCCTTCACTTTCAGGAAGGGGAAGCAGGTCAGAGCACGAGGAGTTATTTACACCCACATTTAACCAAGCCCCTCAGCTGCCCCCGTTCTGCCTCCAGCACTATTTTTACACAGGTTCCCTCTGCTGCCCCCCCCCAACGGTCCAATACGCCAGCTGCTAGAAGATTTAAGACATTACATGCTGCTGTGCTAGCACCCCGGCTATCAGAAAAGGCTGAGCCGCCCCTAGGACACAGCCCAGCTCCCGCAGACATTTACCTGCGTGCTACCCCTGCCGCCACCCGCCCCTCCTGCTGCCACCTGCCCCGCTCCCCCAAACCCAAACCCACCCCAGCCCGGGGCGGCTCCCCGGTTAGCTCCCCGTTAAAGGCTGCCGGAGACCCGAGCACGGCGGGGAGCCGAGGGGAGAGCCCCCGAGAGTCCGTACCTGGCGCAGTGCATGAGGCCGCTCCCCAGCCGCCGCCGCCGCTACCCCCGGGCCGCCCCCGGCCCCGCTGCCTTAAGACGGCGGCGCCGCCCGGCCCCTCCCCGGCCGCCCGCCCGGCCCGCGCCGCGGCCAATGGGAGCGCGGCCGGGGCCATGGCGCTGAGGGGCCGCGTCTTGCCCGTGAGGGGAGGCCGGGGGCCGGCTGGGTTCCTGGGGGAGAAAAGGGTCCTCGGGGGAGCCGTCCGCTCGGCTGGCTCGGCCCGGGGTGTTTCGGTGTGTGGGGACGGGGTGGGTGCGCACACGTCCACGTCCTGTGGCCGCAGCTCCGGGCTGTGCTGGCGCTAGGCGGAAATCTCCAGAGGATATGCTCCCAAATCCTCTTTCCTGGCAATGTTTGTGGCGCGGAGTGGAAAAAATGACCTTCTCAGAGGCGTGAGAAAGTCATCTCTTGAGATGAGTTAGGCAACGTTAGGAAAAACCATCAGTAGGACCCAACTGGCCCATCCCAAGGCAGTCTGTAGCAGGCACACGCACAGAGCTGGGAGGTGTTGCTGACACTGAAAAACGTCCACCGGGTGATCCAGTGCCCTGACAGACACCTCCTCGCCTTGCAGGAGGCCGGCGAGCTTCGGGAGCTGGGTTGTAAAGCCTCCTGTGAGGTGCGGATGGCGCGTCTACCTTGATCCCATCACAAAGTTGGGGGTAAACAGCACTTCCCTCTATTTCCCCAAAATATCTAGCCTCCAAGTGAACAGCTGTGAGCAATGTTGCTCTCTCTTGCCTCCTTTCCAGCACATAAAAGTAGGATCGAAGTGTCGCCATTTGGTTTTAATTAACTCGTGGAAGCACACACAGCAATTGTTACACCCAGAGACTTCCTGCTGCAAGCTGCCGTTTAATAAACTTATTACTCTGCAAGGCAAAAGGGTTTTTGTTGAGGGGGAAAAACATTGCTTTAGCCTCACAGGTTTCTGCTTTTAGATAAAGGCAGTGGTAAGTTTTAAAGGAGCTGGGAGATATATCCACTGCAGGACACTCTAGATCAATATTTTATGTGCTGAGTGTACAGTGGAATTTTAGCACGTGATGGGTATGCAGCAGGGATGAGTGACACCATGCCCAGATTTGCCCAGCAGCAATGGACAGAGACCCAAAAGGGCCCGTGGGTCTTCTCCACTGCTTCCTCACCCTCTCCAGGCAGAGTCGGCACAGCCCCGCTCAGCATTGCTGATCACAGGATATTGAAAAGGGATTTCCCAGAGAGATCCTGGTTGAAGTCTGATGGATGAGCCCAAAAACTGGGAAGCCCCCAGCCTGACTTGTGCATATTGCTCTGCCCTGCTGTGAGCTCCCTATGCAAGCTGCTGGCTGCTTAGCACTGCAGAGGCGCTGAGGGTGGTGGGGGTCAGCGTTGGAGCTGTGCAGGCTTTGGAGGTATGCATGCGAGGTGACTGGGGTGTGTTTCTGGCCTGTGATAAAAGCTCTGTTTGCCTTGAGCAGGACACCGTGTTTCACAACTGCTGCCTGCAGTTTGCCTCCAAAGCAAAGGTAGGTGGAAGTCGGGGCAGGGCATTGTGGCGGGCTGTGGACACAGGCTCTTATCTTTTGGGAGCAGAGATAAGGGCTATATTTAGCTCTGTGCTGAGCCCTTGCACAGTGGTCTTAATGATTTCCCCACAGCTTTCCACCCCTCCCACCTCGTTGGGGGACAAGGAAGAGCAATCGTCTCCTTCCCTGTTTGCTCCATGGCGCAGGGAAGAGGCTTTGCAGATGTTTCTCCCTGAGGGTGGCCAGGCCTAGGGAAGTCCCATCCTTGGTGGACATCTGTGGAAGGAGAGTCCCTGTCTCCTACCAACTCCAACCTAGGGTTTGTTCACAGTGCAGGACCCCCGGGACAGGACCTTGTGGCTCCTGCACCCCTTGGATGTGGCTCTGCAGGCTTGGCTGTGGGAGGGAAGGACAAGCTGCTCACTCCCTTTTGCAGGGCAGCCCTCCTTCCCAGGGGCTCCTCTGTACCGCAGCCACCATGGTGACATGAAATCTTGATGCAAAAGACAGTCTGGCTGTGGGGAAGCGTAAGGCTCTTGTCAAAGAGGCTGCATGCCCTTTGGGGAGTGGGAAGATGCCCCCCTGTGTTGTGTCCAAGAAGTCCCTCAAGAGCCACCTGTACCAGTAGGTACCTAGGGACTCGTCCTGTTCCTGCCACCTCCTTGGGCTCCCCGCTGGAGGTAGGAGCGGTCGGAGTATTGTCTCCTCGCTGCCAGGAGCTCAGCCCCCAGCAGCCAGCCCCGGGGCAGGGGAAGGGGAGCAGGGCTGGGGGCGTTGTGCAACGTGTCCACACCACAGCGGGCTGCGGGGCCAAGGCTCAAGGGCGAGTGTTGTAAACCCACGGGGCGGCTGATGTAACAGTGCTGCCTGGGGCTGCTGCCACAGGACACCCTGTCTGTGGCCTCCTGCCCCTTCCCAAACCAGCAGCCCCCTCCTGCTGCCTCATTCCCTCCCCACCCTCCTGGCTGTGGCCTCCCATTGCCCTACTGGGAGGGCCCAGCCCTTCCACACCTGATTTTGTCCCCGGCCTAATGAAAGCGACTGGCAGGGCATTTCAGAAAGGTCTCCGTCCCTGTCCCCTGGAGGTCCTTGGGCTGCTGGTGGAGGTGTCACGCTCCTTGTGCCCTCCACGGCCTGCAGACAATGCCTGTGGTGGCACAGCGGATGCTGTTGCAATGTTGGTACTTGCCAACAATTTCCAAATCAGAAGTGCCGAGAAAGTGCTGCTGCATTTGAGCCAGGCCCCGGTGCTTGCACCAGGCAGAAGAGGGGTTTTTTTTTGTTTTGTTTTGTTTAAGTTTGCCTGCCTGTGACAAGGCCGAGGGTAGCTCTGAAGTAATTTTAACCAGGTGTTGCCTCATGTCAAAATACCGAGGGAGAAACCAATTTTGGAGTAATTTTTGTCATTGAAGGCATGTGATTACAGAGGAAATCCTGGCTGAAACAGAAGAGGTTATTTTGGGCAACACTGGGGTGCTGCAGGAGAGCCGCCAGGGCAGCACGGTGCCCCAGGAGCAGTGGCAGCAGGCCGCGTGGTTTGTGCTCCTCCAGAAAGCATGTACCCATGGCCGAGCTGTGTGTCTGTCTGTCTGTCAGTCCTCCCTCGTCCCTTCTGGGTGTACAGACTGGTTACAGCCACCCCTGACAGGAGGGCAGGAAGCCTGCAGATCCGTTTTAGGTTTCGTGAGAACCAACAGTGGTGGGGAGGGACCCAGTGAACGTCCTTGCTGAGGAGAGCGGGGCTTGGTTGTGGTGGCTGCTGGCCAGCCGGTGTGTGTGCTGACAGCTGTAGCGTGCCTCGTGGGTCTGGTTGTGGAGTAGTGGAGAAAGCTGAGAGAATTAAAATGTCTTAGTCTCAGCTGCAGACGCATGTCAAGGTCTGATGTGAGTCTCCTGGGAGCTTCTTGTGTTACCAGGCCCCTGCTCAGCTCCTGTACCGTCAGAGCAAACGCAGCTCCACCAAAGAAACACTGTGAGAAGTCCCATCAGGTGATGGGATTCTCCTCTTTTATTTCCATAGGTCTCCAACTTTCGTGGCCATCCCAGGAAATAAGGCAAAGAGCTTTCAATGTGTCAAAGGAAGTCCCGCTCTGGGTTCAGTCTCCTGCCTGCGCTCCAAGGCAGAGGCCCCACTGCCACTCCTGTCCCTGCCCAAAAGCAAGGAGTTGCTTCAGTACCTTGGCTGCAGGCCTGAGATGGAATATTTGCCTTGGCACAGCTCCATTTGGATCTCGTATGTGCTCAGATGGTCAAGCACCCCAAAGAACATGTACTCTGCCCTGCGGAAGACTGTGGCACCTTCCCTTCCAAGCTGGTGTGTGCAGAGAAGACAGTGTGGGCCCAGGTGCAAAACCTAGCCTGGTACTCTGTGTTGTGGAAAAATACCAGGTAGCGTAACAGTATTAGTTCCTAATAATAAAAATGCCCAGCACCAAGAAAATCATTGCAAAAAGAGATGTTATGAGGCAGAAAGTTAAGGCAAATATGTTATTGCAAATGCCCTAGGGAAAGCTGCTACCCACCGGGAAAAAGGAGATGGGCTTCCAGCAGAGGAAGAGCCCAAAGAGCAGCACAAGGAAACAAAATCCCAGTAGAGCACCCAAATGACAGGCAGGTAGGAACAAGAAAGAGGTGAGTCCTTGGCCAGGCACACAAGGTGCTTGTCAGAGATATTGTAGTGGTGCTGGGGTGAGGCACTGTAGGCAGAGTACCAGGTTAGAGCAACCTCTTCCCAGAGATTAAGACCACTTAGGCTCAGTGGGTTAGTCTCTCCCAGGAGAGAAGGGTAACTCCTGTTCTCTCGTCACCTATGATGTTCTCTTTAGAGGTGTGCTCCAAAACCTTGCCTACATGCAGTCCACAGCTTTCATTCCCATTAGTGAAGTCATGGAAAAATCACAGCAAAAGGAAGGAGGTTGGTTGTCTGCTTCAGGACTGCATGAAGCGCAACAACTATGTACACGTCTTTACCTTTTTTTTTTTTTTGTCTTGCGAGTTTCCCTTCCCCTAATGAACACACGCTGTAGAGATGTCTGGCTTGACATCCCAGAGACTTTTCTTTGTAGCTCTCCAGTTGATGCAAAGAAACACAGTGGCTTTCTTTCTCCTATGCTGTTTGCTTGAACCCTGGAGTACTTGGTTGTGCAGATACAATCTGTAAAATTTGTCTGTAATGGGTACGAGCCTTCCTACACAAGGGGAACAAGGGACACAAGGATGCAGTCTGGACTAGAACTTTAAATTCTCCAAATTTCCTATGTGCTCTTGCAGGAGAGGAACGAGGGCCGTGATGGAGTGGTGAGAGTATCAAAAGGAACTGGTGTTATTTCCATTGACACACTGCTGTGACTGCAGAGAGAGCGTGGTGCTCGGCTCCACTCAGGTATGCTGAATCAGTTCAGATGCATTAACAGCTTCGTTTGTTTACACCTCTAAGTGTCCGACTGACTGGACTTGGATCTGTTCTAGATACACAGGTCATAGCGAAGCAATGTTCTAGGGCAACTTTAGTGACTGCAAACTTTATTTGGTGGGGCAGACATCTTGGGAACTTGCACGTACTGGGCCTGGGGGCTCAGAGGACATACCGTTGTACGAGAGGCTGTGCTTTGCTTGAAAGGCACATACACTTCTTGTACGTTGATGAAGGCTGAGAGGGAAAAGGTCAGACAGAGGAATGCTTGCAGTTCTTGGTGATAAATACAAACCCAACCTCTCCTCAAGGATTCATCAGCTCTCTGTGCTGCAGCAGACAATAGTCAGTCCCTCCAAGAATCATTTTTTCTCACCCTGAGATGAAAGATGGGATCCATTGCTTTTTGGACTTGCCTATCTCTGCCCATTCACTATAAAGGGAATCTGAAAACCAGGAGGAACAAGATGCCTGACTTTTAAATGAGGAAGAAGGTCAGCTAGAGCTGCTCCCATCACCAGCCTTTGTGTTCTTTGAAAATATTTTGCAAATATAACCTAGTCTTTTTATTTGGAAGTGTTAATTTAATCCCAGGGAAAAATGGTGACATTCAAGTGATTATCAAATTAACCAGAAGTCTGAAGTTTTGCAGAAACTGATTGCAGCTAAGAAACTAAATGCAGTGAAGTAGGTCACTTGAGATGCCAGGTTTGGTGCATAAAATTACCTCCACTGTCTGTAGGAAGCTTGGCGTTGCCGACTGTCTGAGCGCTTAGGAGTCTGCAGAGATGGCTCCCTCCCTGTCCCGTCTCCCAAGATCTAGCTAATCTCATTTGCGCCTAGCAGGAGCTGGTTAGGCACAGCATCCTTGTAGCACAGCAAGTACTTGTAAGCTTGGATCGGAGGAGGCAAAATTTGGGAAATCTGCCTGCAAACAAGAGAGACACTCAGGTCAGAAATAACCCTGACGAGGTCAGGAAAGCAGGCTGGTTATTCATAGGAAACCTGCTGCTGGCTTTGCTAGGGGAGGAGGAAGTCAGGCCATTGGACAGTCCATGAAGGTGTGTGTAATTAGCTTGTAGTTCAGTCAAATCAAACAATCAAAAACTGTTTGACTAACAGTTTAACCCAGGCTGTCTCAGCTCGTAGTGGCCTCCCCTACAGACAGGGCCTGATCCAGCCCCTGCAATGACCCAACTGGGCTTTGCACCATTCCTGTACAAGGAACTGCGTGCTGCATGTGCAGGACAGAGGTACCCTGGCACCCAAACTGCCTCCATAGCTTTTTAAATCCCTAAATGTGATCTAAGGCAGCTATAAATAGCAAACGCTGGCCCTTGGTTAACCCAGAGGTTTTGGTCATGGAGCTGGCTCTGGGTTGCAGTGCTTGGCTGCTCTCACATCAGCTGGGTTCCCAGTTCATTAGTACTCCTGGCTCATTGCTGCCTGCTGGACTGGGTAATGGGGAGCGCATGTTTCCACAGGCACCTGTAAATATGAAAATACGTTTGTATATTAGATGGCAATAAACACGTTTGTACATACCCATAGAGGTCAATATACTTTTTAATGGAAAATATTAATCATGAACTGCAAATTAAAAAGTAAGTGCATTAAAAATGCAGATTGATGAAGTTAAATAACATATTTAAAATAAATCTCTAAATAAAGGGTTGGAGGCAGTTGCCTCGGGGCATAACTTGCCAGCTCTGTTGCAAACCATGCGGCTTTCCCATCTGGTGTGGATGCTGCAGTGAACTGCCCATCGCCGGCCTGGCAGCTGCGTGTCACCACGCTACCGTTCCCCAGCATTCCTTATCTGCTCAGGCACGCATCCTGTTTATGAGGCAGACTTCCTTTGTTTTGCCGGTCACTCTCCCTTATTGGCATATCATTGCCATTGTTACTCTCACACTTGGACAGCGTGGTGTGACACGCCAAAGTCACCTAAGTTCACCACGCTGAAGGTTTAATTGCCTTCCTCAGGACATTTTCAGAGTGTGGGTCTCAGCTGAGGCTCCTAAATGGTTGGTTGGTGGGGCTGTGTTCCTGGTGTCTGACACTGCCAAGACTGTACTCGGGCCAAAAGTACAAGAGAAATGGGGACAGGCTGCAGCCCAGCAGCAATCACTAAGTTGGCAAGAGTTTGGAGCACATGGCAGATGAAGAGATAAGGAGGGAGCTGGGCTTCTTCAGCCCAGAGGAGAGGTGGTCGGTGGGGATCTGATTGCATCTTCCACCACCCTGCTCGTAGTGGAGAGGTGCTATATCGTAGTGATATAGCGAGCAAATACAGAACGATGAGTGGCAGATAAGGCATGGAGAATTCACTTCTCTGTGTGGTATGAAATCCAATATTATATGGCAAAGAGAGGTGAAAGAGAGAGAGACGAAGGAAGGAAGGAAGGAAGGAGGGAAGGAAGGAAGGAAGGAAGGCTCAAAATACTTAATAAAGGTCTCAATTTGCAGATAGGATGTAGTATATGAGTGTGAGTTCACTACAGAGTCTCAGAGCAAAGCCTTTCCTTTAATTAATTTATTACTAATATAAAATTTTACTAGTCTGTAGAGAGCAATAAAACATGCTAAAGCCAAGTTAACCCAATCTAAGGTAAACACATGCATCTATTGCTAATACAAAGGTATCTTATTCTGCATAAAGCAAATAAGCGTATCTATGGGCTGTGCACAAGTAGTCTGTCTCACAGACCTTTGCCCACAGACTGCGATGTGACTCTTGCACCTCTGAAGATTTGTACTTGCTTTAGCTCCCATTGCAGACAAGATGGGCTTATGCTGGCTATAATTATTACCCATGACGTGCTCAGCTGCAGTCTAAGCTGCTGTCTTAAGTAATTTTGGCTGGTTTGTTTCACTTCTCACCCCGTTCTAAGACTTTTACTACATGAACAAAGATTATATCAGAGCTCCTGTCATCCCATCAGCTGCCAGCATCAGACCACTCTTTATTTTTCCATTTGTGAAGGAGGTGTATGTAAGCTGTGAAACTCCCCATCACAGGGCCTTGTGGATGCTAAAAACTGACGTGAGTTCAAAACGGGACCAGACACATTCACAGAAGGAAAAAAATCCAGTTGCACGCAAAGACACAGCCTCCTTTTCAGGAAATCCTTGATCTGCAAATTGAGCTGGCTGGGAAAGTAATCTGAAGTTGAATCACTACAGGCTTGTCCAGCTCTTCTCCTCCTCAGACATCTGCCATAGCTCCCTACCAGATGCAGGGGAAGATGGACCACGTTTGAGCTTAAGGACTCACAAAAATGTTTGCTCGATGTCACAGATATATTGGAATTTCTCCCTGGAAAACTTCACAGAAGGTGAAATCTTACAGGACAGTTGCTGAGAGAAGTGAAGGGAGAGCTCCAGGGAGAAGAGCAGCATTGCCCAACTCCTCCTCCCAGTCCAAGGGTTCCCATGGAGGAATGCTCCCGGGGTTTGTACATAGATGGAAACCACCTGCAGGGACAGGTAGGTATGGCCATAAGCTGAGACCTGCAGGGTGGGCATTGGTGAGCATCATTTATTTAAAAACCCCAAGGTGCCTGTGCAGGTGAAAGGAATCTCCACATGATAGTAACAAGGCCATTAAATGTAGCAGACTGAGAGCCTGTGGTTTCTGCACTCCTCTGAGCAAAAAAAATCAGTTAATCCTCCAAAAGCTACCAATGCTGGCGCCCCAGCTTCTGTGCAGGGCGCTCAGAGCAAGGGCAGGGACTGGCCCAGATGTGACTGGTGGCATTTGAACTCGGGGGCTCGAGTATCTAGAAAAAGCCTGATAAGAGCCGGGAATTCAAGTGGTCCTGAAATAGTGGTAAGAGCAGCTGGGGAATGCCTCATATGGACACATGGGATGGAGCAGTGGGGCTTGGTATGCAAGGAGGTGACACCTGCCCCACGCACTCAGTGTCACGTTTCAGCCCCGAGAAGGTTTGCACGGGGCAAGTGACACACAGCGTGTCTCAAACGTGCTGGGGAGGCTGTCCTTTGCTTGCCCTACACAGAGCTGCAAGAGGAGGGAGGCCGTTCTCCCGTGCAGCCCCCAGACTTTTACACTGCTTCCTAGAGTGCCAGGCATCCCTCTGAACTCTGCGGCACGTGCTCTGGGCTTGCAGTACGAAAGCATTCCTGTCAGAATGTCAGCCAAGAAGCCACCAAGTTTGGCCACAGGGGTTGGACCCCAGAAAATCTGCAGCCCTCCCCAGCCTCCCATGGAGATGTCCCAGGCCCTGGGGCAGAGCATGGCTCTCCCGGCTGCCCTTCTCAGCTACCTGAGAAGCTGTAGCCAGCAGAGGTGTGTACCCTGTGAGCATCGCCGCGAAGTCCCCTGCGTTGGTGGGAGGTGTTATTTGGAGCCGACAGGGCTAACGTCCAACGAGTTCGGTTTCAACTCCAGGCTTCAAACAACTGTGGTGAGCACACACCTTTCAGAGCAGGCCTCAGGCAAGCAGCGTGGTTCCCTGGCGCCTGGCCTCCCTGGGAGGTTGCTGCTCATCTGCCTCGGGCAGGCAAGTGCCTCTGTGCATCCCTCTCCTCTGGCGGCTTTGGGACCTCCTTGGAGCAGAGTTTAGTCTAACACAGACTTCTCCTCCAGGCAGGCCTGGAGGATGGCAGTGGGAACCCGTATTTCCCTTCTTGCAAATTCAAGAGGAAGATTGGAGTCACAGCTCTTCAGAGGTGGTTGAGAGACTCCATGGAGTCTCTCAAACATGGAGTGCTTGTTTCACGTCCAGCGGGATGTGATGTTAACACACCAGAAATCCTCTGGCAGCAGTACCCTCCCTTTGCCCATGCAGACTTGCTGGGAGACTGGCTGCAGCCTTCTCCTCCTTTCTGGTCCCGGTTCGTTGTTTCCATTCTCTCTCTCTCTGCCCTGTAGTGCTGTTCACGAGCAAGTCAAACAAGGGATTGCATACAGCAGTAAAAAGACGTTTCTCTTAAGAGCAGGAAACAGCTTGGCGAGGAAAGAAGCTCCAAAAGCCAGCAATGCATATAGGCATAAAGGAATAAACGCATATAAAAGCATGAGGGAATTTTAAACTAAGCCACCTTAACTCTGCCCAGTGCTGAGCTGATGGAAACAGTCTATCTGCTTTGTCTGGTGGCAGGAACACGATGGTTTTGAAGCTCCCCTGGGGTACGTGGCACATATTCCAGGACTCAGCGGGGCCTGGACTGGAGCATCCCCTGACCTCACTGCCTGGAGGAGCAGGAGGGCAGCTGTGGGGTCCGCACTGGCCACCTATCACCTGGAGGCAACATGCTGTGAGAGCTACCAGCTTCGTGACGGAAACCTCAGGTTTGTTCTGGCTGCTATTGAGGGGCTAAACCCTGGGCTTCTGCTCTGAGACTGAGCATCCTACTCAGCCCCCCTCTCTGGACGTGGGCAGGACATTTGAAGAAATATCTGCTGGCTGGATCTGTGGAAGTCCTGCAAGGCTAAGGGCTGCCAGTCTCACCCCTGCTGTTTTACCCTTTGCTGCCAGACCGGGGCTGCTTCAGTAAGCCACACGTATTTATCCTGCCTCCTGGTCCTCGTGCTCGGCGCCCTGCGTGCTCTGCCCTGGAGGCTGGCTGAGCCTGGGGCTCTGCGCCGAGGCTGGTGAAGGCTGGCAGGCGCAGGCAGACTGGGCTCCTGAGCGCGTAACCCCAGGGTTATCTCTGAGAAAGCAAACAGCCTGGCGGGTTATAAGCATGTGCAGTTAATGAGGGAAGAAGTTTCACAGTCCTTGAGCTTGTCCCAATTGCTTTTCATCCCCTACAGCCCTTCTCATCTCCCCGAAAGGCCTGGGACAGCTTTAATTGGAATTAGGGCTCCGACGGTGGATGCCAGATTAAATATGCAAGTTTTCACTGAGAATAAGGCAATCTGCATCCTGGCCTACGTTAGATATGTGGATCGGCTCAGCTCCACCCTTAGAAAGGAAGAGCTCGAGAGTCATGGTCCCGACTCTCACATGTCTTTGTTTCCCAGAAAAAAAAGTAGCTGGCTCATGCGTTTGTGCTGGATGGTGCAATCTGCCGCTGCCCAGAGCTCAGGTATGCAGTAGGCACGCTGCCCATGGCCCCAGGGATTTCCAAAGGGGTTGGCAGTGTCCACCCACTGCAGGAAAGATGGGCGCTGAAGGTCACAAGCCTACTGTTCCCAGCTAAACTCATCCTCCACGGTGGCAAGAGCATATCCCAAGGGCGCTCAGGGGAAGAGCAAGCGGTCTGGTGGAGAGCAGAGCCCCACGTTGCTTTACGGCTCCATGTCTTCGGCACTGCAGAGGTGAAGGGAGGTCCTGCCAGAAGGTCTCTCTCCTCTGTGGGTTTGATTTTCCTGGAAGGAGGAAAGCTTTATGCTTGGGGCTGGGGTTGGCCTGTGGGTTTAGAAGGTTTTGAGAAAGGGATGCACAGAGGAACAAATGGTCAGTATCAAACAACCCCAGCTTGTAAGGAGATTAGGTTAAACCAGAAAGAGCTGGGGGGAATGAAAGTGAATGCCACCCTTAAAGAAGAAAATGAATGTAGTGCTTTATGTCCTGGGACCCAGTGGCACACTGCCTCCGAGGGATGGCAAAGTGCTCAGCCCCTGCACTCCCACGTTGCCTCGATGGGAAAATGAAGAGACCAATCCCACCCCAAGTGGGGACTGTTCCCTGGGGGGTGGACACCAGCGTGTTGGGCACCTCCTAGGAGACTCCCTGTCTCTGAGACACTTGCACACCTTAAAAATCGGGGCCTTGGTAGCCTCCAGGCATCCTGCTTGAAAAGACAGGCCAAGTTGCAGAGATCTAAAAGTCTTCCCTTGGGTTTTCCAGGCAGAGCTGGAGGCGCATCTCACCAACAACCACCCAGACGAGATAAAGTAAGCAGCAGAGAGCATGTAGGCAACTTTTTGCATTTACTCATTTGCAGTTGATCAAAATTCCGGCAGTAAAATGAAAGAAAGAGTACACGTTGAAAATGGAAACCCTGCCCTGAGAAGGTAGACTGGCCTCCAAAGCAGTCTTTGGTAGGCCCATTTGAATACTTGTTATATTAAAAGGAGGCAGTGTCGGATCCACAGTTACAGGGCTCTACCCTCTGCTTGTCTCCCAGTCCCGCCCCAGTGAGTTTGCCATGGCAGCACTGTCCCAGATGCTGCTCCAGAGATGACATGCTAGCCGCAGGGCTTGCTGGAAGTTTAAGACTGTTTTAGATAATGTGGGCTGCTTGATTAGCTGAACAAGCCTCTCTCTGCCAACACACTCACCATGCACGGCAAACGCACTCCATTTTTTGGCTTCAAGTGCACTTTGCGTGTCGTCAATGCAAAAAATTAAGTGGGTGCAATACGTCATAAAGATAAAGGGATACTACAACTCCCCTACCCCCAAAAACACACTCAAAAAAAAAATATCACTCATTTTTTTTAACATTAAAAGGAAGAGAGCATTTAATCTACCAGCCACAAAGATGATACTAATTTATCTTGGTTACTTTGAACACTGGAAACTCGATACAGCAATCTCCTCTGGGAGAAGGTGATTGTTTCTATTTTTGTGGGGACTGGAATCTGTGGGATTAAGCAAGATGTTCTGGATGCAGCTCCATCTCCCCGATGCCCCTTTTGGGGCGATGTGGCAGTAGCAGTATTTTGCACGGAGCTAAAAGCCCAGTCAGCACAAAGAAGGGTACAGTGCAGCTCGATCTGGCAGAGAGCAGAGCCACCATGAGTCATGAAACGAAGCCGAAACGCGTGGGACTTCTGCAATCAGTAGGATTTAGGCAGTGTTATTTCAGAGCTATTTCAACCCCATCCTCTGGGACTTCTCCCCTCTGCCTGAGTGTGGGGATTTCTCTGCCCAATTCCAGGCTCAAGGCAAACAGGCACGCATTAGGGAAAGCTAAATACAACAGATATCAAAGCCCATTGTAAAACGTGAGCCCTACAATAGCAAACAGCTGTAGCTGCCTGTGCTGATGCCCTTCCTGTTCCAATTGCCCACCTCCTTGATACCTGCTAAGTAAGAGGAACAGTTGCTGTGTTATCTGTAGGTGATTGATCTTGGAGGCAGGGACCGCATGGTGATACCAGCCTGCAAGGGGATGACCCCATCCTCCTGCATTTCATCTCTTAATCTTGTGGTCAGAAGACCTAGCAGGATGGGGGAAGGTGACAAATACCCCCAAGCAAAACACGTGCTTGGGAAGAGGTCTTTTAAAGCGGGCTGGGTCCCTAGCGCTCGCCATTCTCTCTCTCAGGGTGCACAGTGTGTTCTGCTCCAGTAAATGCAGAGAACAACACTGATGCTGAAGAGCAGCACCCCGCAAGGCAATAGAAGAGCTGCCATGGTCAGCACTAGCAGGATCTTCTTATCTCTCTCCATGTGGCCAAGGTTGAGCTAACACGGTTGGTTAGCTCAGTGTTAGCCTCCTCTGAAGAGCTTTTGGAGGAGAATTAGCCTGAAAATACACGGCAACTCGCTGCATAGCAGTGAGGGTGCGAGGAGTGCCCTGTAAGGACTTCTGCGCATGAAGTCCTACACCTGGGATTGCACTGGGCTTATGCTCAGAGCCAAGCTGATGGTGCAAGGCGAAAAGCAGCCCTCCTGCCTGAAGAGTGAGGGTTGGCCACACACATCCCAGCAGAACACGCTTATCAGGATCTCACATAAATATGAACTCCACGGGAGCGGGGATGCCATTTCACAGGCATCTGGCTGCTGGCTGCAGCTCACAGCACGTCAAGGAAGGGATTAACCCCTGAAACAAACATTAGGAGCAGCTAGGAAAGGAAAAAAACACAAATAGCCTTTGCAGCAGTCTATCTCCAGCCATAGCACACTCACATCCCAGATGCTCTGCACAACTCTGATCTCCCCAATGCTAGAGGAGGACTTTAAGGGTCTGAGATACTTACTACATGAGGAGCAACCTAGGTGTTGTCTCAGCCTTGTGAGAACAGGTGAGGTACAGCTGTGAGCAGGCAAAGAGGAACTGTGTTTTCACCAGGTGAAGCTTTTGAGTGGCCTATTAAAAGGGAGCCAGAGGAATTGGTTTCTTCTTACAGCACAGAGCTGAGAGGAGGAAGGTCCTTCTGTGGTATAGTGAGGCTTACAGGAGTTCAAAAAGGGAAACCTTGAAGAACAAGCCAGCAAGGGTTATTAAATGGAGACACCTTGTCTGGTTCAACAAATGCTGATCAGCGGAGCTTGGGTGAGGTTTCAGGGAGAATAGCATGTTTTCCCAGTTCTCTCTCTTCCTTAAGCATCATTTCTGCTTCTTTGCGTCCTTTTGTCTTAATTTTGTTGAAAGTTCCTTGGGGAACAAGAAAGGGAGGTGATGTGCGGAGCACAGGTTGTCCCAGGATTATAATGCTTTATTGTTCACTGGCAATAAATTAAATCTGCTATGATAGTCTGAGAGGAGGGCAGATTGGCCTGTTTTATAGCCTTCTTTGTCTCCCTGCAATTCTCATTACTGCCTGGAGCGATTAAAGAGGTGGCCCTGGAAGGATTGGGAGAGGGTAAATTTGCTGTTGCTCCACGTGTGGGTGCCCTCCTGGTGTGCCTCACACAGTAGTGGGCTGCACTGGTGGCCCAGGCCTGGCACAATCAGTGCAAGTAAATTTTTAATGCAAACACCGAGAGCAGACAACCAGGGCATGCATCAGTCATACTAGGACAATAAATGTACTGAGTCAAGGAGGACATTCTAGTCCAGGACACCCATGGCACCCAATGCAGCCTTGAATACATACAGAAGGATGAAAATTGTTTGAAATCAGAAAGCCAAATTCTCTTCTGAAAAAAAGAAATCTGACTGAAGCTGGGTAGGGAGGAGCTGTTTTTAAAACCAGCTTAAAGTTAATTTTCCAAGTAACGATGAATCAGATTTTTCTTCTGAAACTATGTGCATCTGGAGAGGAAATGACATTTATTTTTCTTGGCGTGTCTTATTAAGCAGCTAAAAGCAGTGATGTGATGCTAGCGGGTATCGGTGATGCTGGGGCAATGCTGAATTTACTGCTTTGGGAAGAGAAGGAACTTCCCTCATTTTTTAGCTTTTTACTTGGTTAAATAATGGACTCAGCTGAGGGACACAGCCAGAGGGTGTCTTCGCTTGGGGTACTCGCTCTGTGTTGAATGCGGAACCGGAGACAGGGTATGGACAAGAAGAACTTGGAGTTAATAGAGGTTGGAAAAACAGAACAGAAAGGAAGACCTTTGCCATTTTAATTTGTGTTGGGGAAAGAACAAGGTGTGCCCAGCTGGATCCTCTGGGGCAAGGAGCCTCCAGGTTTCCTGGTCCCAACTGGACCTGCCACGTCCTAGATATGGAGGGTAGAAGCATGTTGGTGTGAGGCGGCAGGTTGGTGAAAAGCAGGATGGAGAGGTGAGTGAGAAGTTTGTGAGGAACAGCTGAGGGAACTGGACTTAGTCAGCCTAGAGAGAAGGAGGCTCTGGGGAGACCTTATTGCTCTCTACAACTGCCTCAAAAGGAGACTGTAGCAAGGTGGGGATTGGTATCCAGAGCAATAACCTATAGGACAAAAGGAAATGGCCTCAAGTGGCATCAGGGGAGGTTTAAGTTGGATGTTAGCAAGCATTTCTTCACTAAAAGGGTTGTGAGGCATTAGAACAGGCTGCCCAGGGAAGTGGTTGAGTCGGCATCCCTGGAGGTATTCAAAAGACGTGTAGCTGTGGTGCTTAGGGACACGGTTTAGTGGTAGACTTGGCAGTGCTGGGTTAACGGTTGGACTTGAGGATCTTAGAGGTCTTCCAACCTAATGATTCCATGATCTGCACCAGGGACCCTCAGCTGCTCATGGGTAGGTTGTCCATCTACCTATGCTCTTGGCTGTAACGTGGAAGAGGAGCGCTGCTGCACATAACTTTCAATATTATGTCCAGGGTAAACTGATCTCATGGGCCCACCTGGCAGGACACACCTCAATGGAGCAAGGTGTCAAAGGACTGGAAACAATCCTTCATCACCCACGCAGGTGTGTGAATCTCTATATGAATCTACCTATATGTGTGTGTAACCGAGTCCAAATGTCCAACAGAGAAACCTTCATGCCTGCGATGCTGGGGAGATATTTCTGCGCTGTAGACGTGAGCTGACAATGATTTTTCTTCCCTCTCCTGAGGTGGAAGGACTAGAAAAACTGGAAAGGAAGGGGAAGAACCGTGGCCCCATAGCAAGTCAGAGCTACCAGGGCCAGGAGACTTCCCCCATCATTCTATCCTAAGCCAAACCTTAGCCTGGACTCCTAGCAAAGTCACCTTGTCCCACCTCTTCAGCAAGGGTGCATGAGGCTTTAAGCAGGGCTTGGCTACAGCCTGTGGAGCTGCAAGGTGAGCTGTGGGAAGGCTCCAAGGCATGGCATGGGCTGTGGTTTACTTCTCCATCCTCCCTAGGTCTCGCAGCTCACTCTCACAGAGCCTGCGAAGAGCAGGTTGACAAGACGGGGCCTTCCTGCAGCCTTCTGCTGCTCCCCAGTGGCCGCGTGGAGAAGGCTTCACAGGAGAATCCCTTTGAAGCCCTAGAGATGTTGGAGGGGCTGTGGCATCTGTAAGTAGAGGTCCCGATTTCCTTTCTCACCGTCTCCACACCTCACAGATAATTTTCACAGGGCCTGGGAAAGAGCAGGACGGCAGAGATGTGGGAGAGATGCGCTCACAGGCTTCGAGTTCTTAGAAAACAAGCAAATATTTTAGGTCTGTTGGGCACCAAACAGTACTTTCTGGGTTTATTTTTGCAAAGTCACTGAAGAGGCCAAAAAAACATTTCAATTCCTGTATTCAGGTAATTCACCTGCTTGTTAAAAATGCTTTTGCTGCTGTTTGCTTTGGGGCTGGTGCTGGGCACGTGCTGGCTGCAAGAGTGGAGGGATACCTCAACAAAACAGAGAGAGGCAATGCCTGCTAAGAGATCAAAGTAGGAAAACGACAACTGAAGGACAAGGTCTCCAGTTGTTTCCTATCCATCCGGGCACAGCCCTGCAGGTGTCAGGGGAGGGTTGTGGTCAGTGTAGAAGTAGGGTAAAATTGGGAAAGCATGGGAAATGGAACATGCCGGTCCCTGATAAGAAAACTGCCTAGGGTGAGAGGTGTAAAAAACACAGCTCTCTGGTTATTTCTGCCTCATCCAGCTTTCTGGGCTGCATGTCCTCTGAATGGAGAAATGTCAGAGGGAACTACTGAACCAACCTTTGGCATCCCACAGCTCATCCTGCTGAGCTGAGTGCTGCAGTGTGCAGCTCCCATCAGCAACATTTCCCACAAAGCAGAGGCAGTGTTCGACCATTTCTCTACCCTACCTCCTGTCTCTGATGATGGCCTGTAGTAGTTAATGTTTGAAAAAGCATTTATCTTTTTCCTCTGCTTAAATTACTGCTTTCCTCCTTTCTCTTCAGTGCTATTCCTTGCTATCCTTGCCTAAAGAGTTTATCTTCTTGTCTCTTGTCTTATCTATGGGCATTTGCGACATTGTTTTCCGTTAGGAGCAGCTTTGCCAAAAAACCAAGCTTTGAGAGATTGCACTTATTTTCAGCTTCTATTTCAATTAGTCAAATGATCTGATATGTAAAACAGGGAGATGAATTGTTGAAATACTTTTCTCAAGGTTTTCCCTTGGAAAAAAAAAACTGAGCCAGTAGGCTGTTTGCATGCCACAGCTGACCCCCATATACATGGTTAACTTGGAAAAAAAGGTGATACGGGCATGGAGGACAGCACACTGAGCTTAAGGGATAAAAAGATGAAGTTTCCTTGCTGAGGCACTAACCTCCATTTAAATTCAGTGTGATGATCTCCATCTGGGAATACTGTGAGGGGCAACACTACCGAAAGACTGTTATACCAGATGTCATTAGGCCACGGCTTAAAATGGAAGAAAGGGCATCTTGTGATTGCAATCAGCTGCAACACATCCAAGAAAAAAAAATATTTTTGAGTTATGAAAATTGATAGATGGAAAAGGTGTAAAAACTTACAGCCACTTCCCACAGGATTTTTTTCTATGTGACCAAAATGACTTCTTCTGTCGTCAGAAAATGACAGGCAATGTATGTGCCACGTATTAATCTCTTCTTCTGTGGGTCTTCCCGATCACAGCTTGTGCAGATGGGGGAGGAAAAAAGAAAAGGGGGGGGGAGGCTATGGTTTGAAATAATTTTCATTTTGCAATCTGAAGAATGGGGTGTTAGTTCCTCTCCCTCCCCCAGCCACCAGGACTCCCTTACCTCATGCCCCTGGCTCAGGGGCGCTCCTCACCAAGGTCACTGTTCCTGAGACCTGCACCTCCCTGTTCCCTTGGAGGTGCCAGGGCCGTGCTGTGTGTGAGTGCCTGGCGTGCTTGGAGCACCACATCCTAGGACAAAGGGTCTCTCTGTCTGTGTTACAGGCATCTCCCCTCTGCCACACGATGCCCAGCATGCCCCATCTACCAAATGGTGGTGCCTCAGCCCTGAGCGCCCAACCGAGATGGCCGTGCCAGAGCCTGCCCTGTGCTGGCAGCGTGGCTGTTGCCCAGCTTTCTCCGCTTCGTGGAGGAGATGGTCTGGGAGCAATCCCTGAGCGTTGGGCTCTGCCCTGTGCTTGGGGTGGCGGTGGGGGCTCCTTTCCCAGGCCGCCGCAGGTGCCTTATCCTGCTGGTGGGCTGTTTTCCTCCCCTTGCTCTTTGTTGTGCTGGAAGCCTGTTTTCCCAAGGCCAAAAGGGCCAGCGGCAGCCCGTGTTTTGGGACAGTGCCCCGGTTTTCAAGGTTTCTCCCCGGATCCCACGCCTGGCGCAGCTGCGCCGGGGCCCGGTTCACACGGCGGGCTCCCACAACAAGCCCGCGCTGATAACGAGGGGATTTGGGGCGCCCAGCGGGGCCGGGGACCCACGGGAGCCCCTCATCTTGGGGCCGGGGTGTGGAGGGGGCCGCGCCTGCCTCAGCCGGGGCCGGTGCTCCCCACGCCCCGGGGCTCGCATGGGGGCTCCCCGGGCCGGCCCTGGCCTCGTCCCCGGCTCCATCCCCCGCGGCCCGGCCCCGCTGCGGGCGGGCGGAGCGCGGCGGGGCCCCTCCATAAAGGCGGCTGCGGCCGCTGTGGCGGCGTCGCGCTGCCCCCCGCCGGCCCGGCCCCCGGAGCCGCCGCCGCCATGGGCCGCCCCCCGCCGCTCCGCCTGCTCCTCGTCCTCGCCGCCCTCCTGCCGCCTCCCGGGGCCCGCCGTGCCCGTGAGCTGGGGCTGGAGGGGCGGTGGGGCTGGGGGCTCTGCCTGCGTGCCCCCCCTCGGGGTCCCTGTACTGGGAGAAGGGGGGTGCTGCATGGCTGGCTGAGCACCCGCACGGCTTCCTCCCGCAGCCCCTGCCAGCCCCCCGTGTGCTGCCTCGCGTCAGGCCGCCTGCGGGGCTGGCTGCATCCCCGTGCCCTGGCTCTGCGACGGAGAGCGGCAGTGTCCCGACGGGACGGACGAGATCTGCGGTGAGCGAGCGGGGGGGGGTTTGGGGGGCCCCATCCTGCAGTGGGTAGCGGGCTCCTGGGCACGGGGACGTGTTCCGGAGCCTCCTTGGACGTTGCCAGGACGGGGGGGTGGTTGTGGTTGTTCCAAGAGGCGTGGCAGGTCCCCAGTGACCGTGCGCTGTCCCCACAGATGCTCCCTGTGGCGGGGACCCCCACGCGTGGCAGTGTGACGATGGCCGGTGTGTTTCCAGCAGCTGGCGTTGCGACGGCGCTGCCGACTGCCTGGATGGCTCTGACGAGCAGGACTGCGGTGGGTGGTCCCCGGGGGGCCGAGGGGCTGAGTGGGGGTGTCCGGGGGCACAGGGTGAGGTGTGAGTGCTGCTCCGTCCCCTCAGTGTGTGGGGCGAAGAAGCTGCAGTGTCCCGGCACTCACCACTGCATCCCGCACTGGGAGCTCTGCGACCGGCACCAGGACTGCGAGGACGGCTGGGACGAGGAGGGCTGTCCCCAGCAGCCCTGCCTGCCCGGGCAGTGGCAGTGCAGGAACAGGGTGTGCATCATGGCCGAGTGGAAGTGCAACGGGGTCGACGACTGTGGCGATTCCTCGGATGAAGATGTCTGCGGTAAGTGGGCACGCAAGATGCTCCTTGATGGGGTGAGACCTGCCCAGGGTACGTGTGAAGTTTTTTGCCTTCCCGGGCCCCAGCTCCCCTCAGGATGGTGGCAGGCATTCCGGTAATCTGTATGGCACTTTGTGGGACCTCCCCATGAGTCTGGGACCCACAGCTTCTCCAGTGCCCACCTGGCATTGCTCTGCCCTCCTGACATGAGCTGTTTGTGTCGTAGCCCCCTGCCCAGCTGGCATGGTGAGGTGCGACGAGGGGAAGTGCATCCTGGAGTCTCTGATGTGCAACGATGAGGATGACTGCCTGGACGGCACCGATGAGCCCAGCACGTGTGGTGAGCAGGCGCGGGGCCGGGGGAGCTGCAGAAGTGGTCCTGCATCGTTTCACTCCTCTGCTGCGTCCCTGCAGGACGGAGCTGCTTTGTGCGCAACGGGGGCTGTGCGGAGACGTGTGCTGACACCCACTGGGGCGTGCAGTGCTCGTGCGGGGCCGGCTGGGTGCTGCAGGCTGACGGGCAGAGCTGTGCCGGTAAGGAGAGGTTGGGGTGTGCACGCTCTGGGTACAGGAGGCTTTGCCCACTGAGAGTGGGGCCTCGCTGGAGCCAGCGTTCATGCAGGAGCACCCGCCTCAGCCCTGCTCCTGCCCACGTGTCATACCTGGCCCCGAGAAGGCTGCGTGTAGGTCATGTCCCTGCTGTGGCTGATGGGTTTGGGGGTTGGGGGCTATCTAGGTAGTCCCTTGTGGTCAGCGGCAGTGCCCACAGCCAGGGGCTGGCGGTGCTGTCTGAAGGGTGCTGGGCAGCCGTGCCGTGGGCTCCCAGCAGCTCCTGTCGCTGCAGATGTAGACGAGTGCTCCTTGGAGTACAGCCCCTGCAGTCAGCTGTGTAGGAACACCCCGGGCGCTTTCAGCTGCTCCTGCCTCGAGGGCTATACGCTGCGCCACGGCACCATCTGCGAAGTGGCAGGTAGGGTGTGCTGGGCTGCCCTGCCTGTCCCAGGGGTGGGCAGTGCCCCGAGCTAGTCCCATTCCCATCCACCTTGTGACGTTGTCCTGGCAGACAACTCGACGCAGCTCCTGGTGGCCGTTGGGGAGGACCTGGCTCTTCTGGACGTGCGGACTCAGGCTTACCGTCCTCTGCTCTCCACTGAGACTGAGCCCCGTGCCCTGGTGTACGACTTGCTCCGGGAAACCTACTACTGGCTGACAGAAGAGGGCGAGCTCTGCGCCCACCACCCGGGGAAGGGTGCACAGCTTCTCTACGCAGGTGCAGAGATGCAAGGGTGCTGGGTCCTGCGGTGGGGCTGAGATGGGTGCTGAGGGCTGGCCTGCCACCCCAGCCCTGCTTTCCTGTAGAGGAGGGGGCAACCTGGAGTTTGTGGCCAGGAGCTGAGGCTGTGTGCATTAACCACTCTGTCTCTGCAGATGCTGGGGAGGTGAACAGCATCTCCGTGGACTGGTTCACAGGGCAGCTGTACTGGGCCAGCAGCCACCCTGCGGCCGTCTGTGCGGGGCTGGGTGACGGCCGGGGTTACGTGACGGTGCTGGGGAAGGATGTGGCCCCCGAACAGCTGACGGTGTATCCAGCTGCAAGGTAAGGAGTGGGGGACGCAGGGCTTGCCCTGGGGTCCTGAGTGAGTCACGGCTGTGCTCACCACGCCATGCTGGGGGGTTTTGGCAGCCCTGGGGGTATACCAAGAGGTGGGTGCTTGGTGCCTGTCCCCTCAGGTCCATGTACTGGGTCAACCGTGGGCAGAGGGGCCGGACAGTCATCGCTGCAGCTGGCATGGATGGCTCAAACCGCCGGGAGCTCACGGTGGTGTCCATGGAGGAGCCTGTGGGGCTGAGCCTGGACCACGTGGCCGGCAGGCTGTACTGGATCAGCGAGTACAAGGAGGTAGGGACGGGGGGCAGCAAGGCTCAGCCCCACCACGTGCTGGGAGGTGACGAGGTGGGGGTGGGAAGGGTGGCCCTGGTTCCCCTGTGGCACGGGAAGGAGCAGGGAGCAGTGCCCTGGCACACGTGCTGGGGTTGGGAGGGGGAATGCACCTCTGAGCCCCATGGCTGTGGGGCATTCCTGGGCTCTGCAGCCGAGGATCCCTGCGCCGAGGTGTGCCACGTGGCCACTGTGCTCTGTCCCCAGTCCATCGAGACGCTGCAGGTGGATGGCAGTGGGCGCCACTCCTTTCCCTCCGTCCTGCGGAGCCACACGGAGCCGCTGGGCCTGGCTGTGTTCGAGAGCCGGTTCTTCTGGGCCGATGGCACCGAGCTGGTGTCCGCCAGCCGGGCCTCTCCCCAGGAGCACGCTGTGCTGCTCCGGGCCCCGGTCTCGGCTTTCACTGTGCTGCACGTGCTGCAGCAGCCACCACGTGAGTACTGCGCCGGGTCCTACCTGATGGCTCTGCTGGTCCCGTGGTGAGGGCTGCCCTGTGGGGTTGTGGCACAAGGGACACGTTGACCCCCGGGCAAGCTGCTGTGTCCCCTCGGTGTGGCTGGTACCCTGCCTGGGGCAGCTGGCCCCTATCCTGCCACAGGACAGCCTGTGGGTGTGGGGAGAAGCACGAGGGATGGCAGCTGCCTGAGCTCCTCGTGTCCCCTTTGCTCCCAGGGGATACCGCTGCTTGTGCTCCGGGCCTGTGCAGTCACCTTTGCCTCCTGTCCCCTGTGCACCCTCGGGGCTACAAGTGTGCCTGTCCGGAGGGCCTCTACCTCCTGCCCTCAGGGAAGTGTGCAGGTGAGCAGGGCCTGCTTGGCTGCCCGTGGCAGGATGCGTCCCTGCCGTGTGGCGGTTCAGGAGGGGCACTGGGCAGCCCTTTCTGGTGCTGTGCCCCATGCAGGGAGGGGAGCGGGGTGCTGTCTGCACCCTGGGGAGGGGATGATGGTGCTGCATGGGAGCAAGGGACCCCCTTGTCTCTCTGGGGTGTGGCCTGGTGCCTCAGCGGCCCTTTAGAGCGTCAGCCCTGCTTGCCTACAGAGGCTGCCTGGGCTGCGCCCGTCCAGCGCCCCTGGAGACATGCTCACACGCTGCCCTTGTGCCCCACAGAGCTGTCCATCGCGTACTCCTCAGGGACGGCCATCTCCCTGGTGCAGGTGGGCCCCGGGCCACGCAGCCGACGAGTGCAGGAGTGGCGGGAGCCCCTCCACCTGCAGGACGTGGACTGGCAGAGGTCGGTGCTCTACGGGACAGATGACAGGGGGACGCTGCTGCGTGTTGTGGGGCACCCTGGGAGGAGAGAAACCATCGTCACCAGGCTGCCAGGTGAGATCCCGTGGGGTGATGGAGCCCCGCGGTGGCATGCTTGCTTTCTCGGGGCTCCCGGAGATGTGAGGCTCTTCTGCTGCAGAGCTCAGCAGTCCCTTGGTGCCCGCGCTGGGGCTGTGCTGAGGCACCAGTCAGCTGTGCCCTGGCTGTAGGGACAGGGGGGACCCAGGCGGAGGAGCTGGGCCGTGCGACAGCCCCATAACTGCTTGCTTGCCTGCCTGCTGTTGCCAAGTCTGCTCCGCCCGCGTGGACATCCGCTCAGGGAACCTGTACTGGCTGGCGTGTAACCGGAGGGACATCGGGGTGACCCAGGCGCCTGACATGACCCCGCACATCCTGCACCGTGCTCGCAGCAGCATCCAGCACCTCTTCTTGGACTGGCAGCGGGGGGCTCTGTACTGGCTGGCTCGTGGGCAGCCCCTGCAGCAGCTCAGCCTGGCTGGGGGCGACCCGCGGGATGCCTGGAACGAGACGTGGCCTGGAGAGCTGCCCGTGGCCATGGATAGCAGGGCCTTCAGCCTGCTCTGGAGCTCAGCCCTGGGTGAGCCCTGGGGAAATCTGGAGCAGAGGGGGTTGCTGTAGAGGCAGGAGTGACCAGCCGTGCCCTACGTGCAGCAGGTCCCTGCCTGGGCGGTGTGACGCTCTTGGGACAGGCTTTGTCCCACGGGTGGGCTCCTGTCCTCAGCCATGGGGTCCCTGCCATAACTGGGGGTTGTGGGGGCACAGGGTGGGCCACAAGGGGTGCCGGCAAACCCCAGGACCAAAACATCCCTCTGCCTGCAGGCCTGAGGGCACTGAGCCTGACCAAACGGCAAGCAGTCACCCTGGCACCCAGCTGGCCCCATGGTCTCGTGGCTGCCTTCGAGCCGTACCTGGTGTCCGTTAACAAGACGGCTCTGCTGCTCTGGGACCGGAGGACGCTGGCCCTCGTGCTGTCTGTGCCAGCAGAAGGCGTGCAGGGAGCGGTGGCCTTCGTGGACTTGGAGTTGCCTGCAGGTAAGAGGGGCTGGGGCTCTGTGCCTAGCGTCGTACCTGGTGTGGTTGGGCGGCCCGCACCGCTCCAGGCTGGGGCAGTGCCGGGGTGCTGGGGGCCATCCGGGTTGCTCCTGGACGTGCCTGGAGTGCGGACAGCCCCAAATCCAGGCTTGTGTTCCAGTGCCTGCGCCAGTGCCAACAAGCAAAGGGCCTGCGCTGCCACTCCATCCACCCGTGACCACTACGTCGAGGACAAGCACGGCCACTGCTTCAAGGGCAAGCCCAACCACCACATCCGCTTGGCCCCCCACCTCCACCACACGACCTCCACCACGCAAGACCACCACTGCGCCCACCACCACGGCACCAACCAGCAAGGCCACCACAGCACCAACCACCACCAGCCAGTCCACGCCAACCAAAACCACCCCTGCACCAACCACCGCCACCACCAGCCGGTCCACCCCAACCACGACCTCTGCGCCGGCCACCACCCAGGCCGCTCCACCCAAGACCACCACGAGCACCGCCACCGTGAGCACCGCCGCCACCGCTCGGTCTGTGCCAACCAAGCCCGCTGCCCCACGGCTAACGACGACCACGCAGCACCCAACCATCCCTGCACGGGTGGAGCCCACCGTCCCACCCGCCCAGCCCAGCCCCGCACGCCCCCTCACCGCGGTCCCCCGTCTCTCCTGCCCTCGCACACACGTGCCCTGCCGTGACGGCACCGAGTGCGTGGCCCAGGAGTACGTGTGTGACGGAGAGAAGGACTGTGCGGACGGCTCTGACGAGGACGGCTGTGCCCAGCTCTGCGACACCCCAGGTAGGAGCCCTTCTCCAGTCCCCTGCGCAGACGGGTGGCCGTGTGCCAGGATTTCTGGTGGGGTAGGTGGGATGGGGCCCCAGAAAGGTCTGCGTGTCCTGGGCTCCAAAGCTTGACCTAGATATGGATGAACCGAGACCACGTCAGTCTCCCTGCCCGGGACCTGGGCTGCTGGCCGTGCACTGACTAACGAAGCCCTGTCCATGTAATTCGGGGCCACTCCAAGTCACTGGGGGGCTGGCACCCTGCCCGCCTGCAGAAGGCTCGGCACAGCTCCTCGTCTCCCCAGGGGCCTTCCGCTGCGTGAGCGGCGCCGTGTGCGTCGGGGCTGGCGAGCGCTGCGACGGGGTGCCGCAGTGCCCCGACGCCTCGGACGAGGCGGGCTGCTGGAGCCCCACGCAGGACTGCGCCCTGCGCTGTGACGCTGCCACCCGCTGCGTCCCCGAGAGCTGGCTGTGCGACGGCCACGCCGACTGCCTGGACCGTGCCGACGAGCAGCACTGCGGTGAGACCCTGGGGGTGGCACGGGGTGAGCGCGGGGTGAACGCAGTGCCCCCCCTCTCATCCCCGTCTCCCCTCGCAGCGCCCAAGGAGTGCAGCCCAGCCGAGTTCTCCTGCCGCAGCGGGCAGTGCGTGGCCGGGTCCCTGCGCTGCGACGGGGACCGTGACTGCCGGGACGGATCGGACGAGGAGGGCTGTGCCGTGCCACGGCCCCTGCTGTGCCGCGCGGGCGAGGTGGCGTGTCCCCACAGCAGGCAGTGCGTGCCAGAGGCCTGGCGCTGCGACGGGGCCGCCGACTGCGAGGACGGCACGGATGAGCAGGTGGGCGTGCGGTGGGGACCCCCCTGCCCCAACTCCCAGGGGGCTGGTGGCACCGCTCACCCCCTGCTCCTGCAGGGCTGTCCCAGGGAGGAAGGGCTGTGCCGTGACCAGCAGTGGGGCTGCTCCCGGGGCCACGAGTGCATCCCCAACGCCTGGCGGTGCGACGGAGAGGCTGACTGCACGGACGGCAGCGACGAGGCCGGCTGTGAGCAACGCGCTGTGTGTCCCCCTTCGTGTCCCACCTGGGGGCAGCTGGCAGGTCTCCAGCATGGAGGGGGTGGGAGAGCATCCTGGTCTGTGCTGAGGGGAAAGGTCCTGTGTGCAGAGAGCCTCGTCCCAGCACTGCTGGTGGCTCCAGGCCCTGGCTGGGCGTTGTCCCCATGGGACTGGTGGCCTGGGCATTAGGATAGCCTGCGGGCGGGCTGCTGGCACAGCTCTGGGCATTGCTGCCATGTGTCCTGGGCACCCTGTGGGCACAGCTCAGCTCGCCCTGGGCACGCGGATCCGGTGGACAAGGCTCGGGGCAGCTTCCCCCTGTGTGTCCCTGCAGGCCAGCCCGCTCCGTGTCCGAGCCATGAGTACCCCTGCGGGCTGGGGGTCTGCCTGAACGTATCCCTGGTGTGCAGCGGGCAGCAGGACTGCGTGAACGGCTCGGATGAGGGGGGGAACTGCTCCCTGCCCTGCCAGCTACGCTGCTCACAACTCTGCCACCCCTCACCCCAGGGCCCTGTGAGTGTCGGCAGCCCTCACCCGGGGGCTTGCACTGCTCTGCTGCCCTGTCCCAGCTGCAGGAGGAGCCCCACGCACACCTCTTTCCCCACAGCGGTGCTGGTGTGCCCCAGGCTATCGGCTGGCCGAGGATGGCCTGACCTGCGTGGACGTAGATGAGTGCACGGAGCAGGGTGAGCGAGCCTGCAGCCAGACCTGCCTCAATGCCCCGGGGTCCTACAGCTGCGGCTGCCTCACTGGCTACCTGCTGGAGCCCGACGGCCGCGTCTGCAAGCTGAGTGGTAAGCCCCAGGGATCAGCAAGCAGCACTGGGAGCCCTGGTGCTCTGCGGTACGCTGGGAGCCAGGGGGTACTCAGCCATAATTACTGCGTGCCAGCTCGTGGACAGCATCAGGGGGATGTGCTGTGCAGTAGGGCTGAGCCCCAGGAAGGCTCTGACGCCTGGGATGGCTGTTTCCTGGGGCCATGGGGCCACCAGGGGCTGAGGGGCTCTGTGTCACCCCAGGACCAGAGCCCACGTTGCTGGTGGCCGTGCAATCAGAGGTGCTGTCCTACGGCCTGCGGAGCGGGCGTGAGGAGGTGCTGCTGGCCACTGACAAGGAGCGCATCGTCTTCTCGCTCGACTATGACCCGGCAGAGAGGAAAGTTTTCTGGATGGACCTGGCCACAGAGAGCATCTGCTGGCAGGGCCTCGACTCGGGCAAGAAGGGCACGTTGGTGAAAGGTAGGCTGTGAGGACACGGGGTTGGCGGGGCTGGCCTGTGTCCGTGCAATCTGTAGGATGCAGCTGGAGTAGCAGGCTGTGTCCCTTGCGTGTGGAGGTGCTGGGGGGAGCCTGAGCTCCTGGGGTGCTGGAGACCCAGTCTGGGAGCACTGTGCCCCAGCTAGCACCCTCTGGGTGCTGACTCTTGGGCACGTTGCAGGTGTGAGATCAGACTGTATCGCTGTGGACTGGCTCGGGAGGAACCTGTACTGGACGGACGGGGCAGCAGGGCAGGTGCTGGCCACTCGTCTGGGGGCTGCCTGGCGAGGGAAACCAGAGTACACCGTGGTGCTGGATGGAGACATGGACCAGCCCCACTCCCTGGTGCTCCAGCCTCTGGCAGGGTGAGGTTTGGGTAGGAGGACTTGGAGACCTTCTTGCCAGCCCTGCCCTGGCCCGTTTTCCCCTGCAAAAGCAGGCAGCAGGCTGGGGGAGAGTTGGGATGGCCTCGCCTGGGTACTGTTGGGGCTGTAGGACTGGGGAAGAGGAACCCCAGGCATCTGCCCCTGCCTCGGGCAGAGCTCTTAGTGCATCCCTGGTGGAAAGGGAAACCCTGTGCTGTCCTCTTCCCACCAGGATGCTGTACTGGTCAGAGGTGGGCAGCCTCCCCCGCCTGATGGAGGCCACCATGGACGGGAGCCGGCGGCACGTGCTGCTGGCGCAGGGGCTGGGCTGGCCCACAGCACTGGCCCTTGACCTCCCCGCCTCAAGGATCTTCTGGCTGGATGAGAAACTGAGCAGCGTGGGTTCTGCACGTCTGGACGGCACTGACGTGAAGGTGCGTGGTGGGTGCTGTGGTCACAGGGCTGGGTCGGGTGCTAGGGTCAGCTCTAACGGCCTCTCTCTCCTCCAGGTGCTGCAGCTGGGCTGGGTCCGGAGCCCTTTTGCAGCAGCAGTGTGCGAGGGGCAGCTCTACTGGTCAGAGGGGAAGACGTGGTCGGTGCAGCAGGTGGACAAGGCTACTGGCAAGAACAGGACCGTGCTGCTCAAGCGACACGGGCAGCCCCACGGCCTGCAGGTACCTACCCGAGGGAGCCCTGAACCCTGCTGCACCCGCTCTACTTGGGCACGGGGTGTGGAAGCATTGAGAGCTGTACCTGCTCCATCCCCGTGGTCCTTGGGACAGTGGCCCCTGCGGTCAGGAGTCACTGTCTCTCTTGTGGAGCTGCTAGGCCCCGGTCGGGCTGTGGGGCTGAGCCTGCCTTTCCCTACAGGTGATGCACCCAGCCCTGCGCCCGGCGGCCCCTAACCCGTGCACAGCGCGTGGCTGCTCCCACCTGTGTCTGCTGAGCGCCCGGCACTCCGGGCAGTGCCGCTGCCCTACTGGGCTGACCCTGGCTGCCGATGAGACCACCTGCCTGCCCCTCCACGATTCAGCCTTCGCCCTCCTGGTGTCACCGGCAGCCGTGACGCAGGTACCCTCCTGCAGGGCCAGGCCTGGGGGCTGCTCCCCTAGCTGCTTTTGGGGGAGCGGGGTCCCCGTCCCAGCGCTGTCTCCTTCCTCCAGGTCTACCTGAAGGACCTTCCCACAAAGGCTACATCCCAAGGCCTCCCTCCGCACCGGGGGCCCTGCCCCTGGCCAAGGTGGGACGCCTGACTGCCGTTGACTACGCGGTGAAGGACAAGAGCCTGTATTTCGCAGAGGTGGGGGGCGGCTCCATCGGGCTGCTGCGCCTGAAGGACTCGGGCCGGCTCTCCTGGAAGCAGGCGGTGGCTGTGGAGGCACGGTGTCCTCCCTGGCCCTGGACTGGCTGAGCGGAAACCTGTACTGGATCGGGGGGCAGCCAGCCAGCATCCACGTGGCTGCACCCGGCGGGCGTTGGGCCCTGGTGGCTGCTCAGCGAGGGGCTGCAGGGGGCTGCCTGGCTGGCGCTCTGCCCCCGCGCGTCCACCATGTGCTTTTGTCACCGCGGCGGGGAGGCGGGGGCCTGGCGCCACGGTGGAGTGCGCGGCCATGGACGGCACCGGCCGCAGAGCGCTCTGGAGGAGAGCCCGGTCTCCTGCTGGCCTTGCCTTTGGGGGTGCTGGCACCAGGCTGTACTGGGCAGACCGGGGTGAGTGTGGGGTTGACCTAGGGCGCTGTGGCATGTAGCAGGGCTGCAGGCGCTCACCCTGCGGGGTGTGACTTGGTGCAGCCCCAAGGGGCAGCCCGAAGCCCTGTGTGCCTTGCAGCTGATGCCCCCCGTGTCTGTGCCCACAGAGAGGGGTGCGATCGGCAGCATTGAGCTGGATGGCTCCCACTTCCGTCTGGTGCGGGAAGGGCTGCATGGCCTCTCGCTCTTTGCCATCGGAGACGGCTTTCTGCTCTGGACCACAGCCTCGACTAACGGTGAGCCCATCTGGGATGCACTGAGCTTCCTTCAGCTCCTCCTGCTGCCCTGGGACTCAGGGTGTCTGCCAGTCCCTGTGGGATACAGGGTAAAGGGCAGGCTGCAGGAGCCCCATCTCCTGTGCCAGGCACCTTTGTGGGAGGAGGTGGAACGGTGCTGAAGCCAGGGTGTGTCCCCAGGCTCCAGCAAGGTCTGGCACAGCCGACTGGAGCAGGCTAAGAGCTGGTGGTTCCCGATGGAGCAGGAGCTGGTAGCCTTGAGGATTTACAGCCAGGTCTCGCAAGAAGGTGGGTCTGGGGCTGCCCCGGCCTCTGGTGTCCGGGGCACCGAGTTGTGCCCCGCAGAGGCCCTGCTAACTCGTGCTGTCCTGGCAGGCACCCACGGCTGTGCGAAGAGCAACGGGGGCTGCAGCCAGCTCTGCCTGCCCAACCCCACGGGACGGCAGTGCCGCTGTTCCCTCGGGTACCGCCTGGTGCACGAGGTGACCTGCGTGCTGGCCCCACCGTGCCCGGCCCCGCTGCGGGCTTGTGCTGACCTCCAGCAGCTGCATCTCCAGAGAGCAGGTCTGCGACGGGCACCCCAACTGTGCTGATGGCTCCGATGAGTCGGTGCTGTAAGTGCTTCCCCCCTGCTGGGGCACGTCGGTGTCTCCCCTGGTTGGGAAGGGGACTCTCACCTGGGTCTCTGGTCTGTGCTCACTCCTCCAGGCCCCTCTGTGGAGCCGAAGACACAGGTTCACGTGGTGGTGGCACCATCAGGTATCTCCCACGCGGAAGAGGAGAAACCAGCCGTGCCCTCAGCTGCACCTGTGCCTCAGCAGCCTGTCCCCAGCCTGCCTGCAGCCCCCGGCCCTCGGGAGCATGAAGAACCCTTCCTGGTAACACCCCAACACCGAGGAGGTGCTGGGGGCCGTGCCGTGCAGCAGCGAGACGTGTAACCTGCGCGGGGACTAGCGCCATCGAGGCTGGGCGGGTGACGTGTCACTGCGCCCTGGGCTACCGCGGGGACTACTGCGAGGAGGCCGAGGTGCAGCCGGTGGCAGGACCCATCGCCCTGGGGGTGGCCGTGCTCCTGCTGCTGGCTGCGGCTGCTGTGGGGGCCCTGGCCTACATGCGGAGGCAGGACAGGCGGAGGAGGTGAGCTGTGGGGATGGAGAGGCAGGATGTCTGCCCAGGGACAAAGTGGTGTCTGGTGCACTCCTCTGCCACGTGGAAAGCTCCGGTCACCCCGGCAGGCTAACGACACAGGTTCGAGACCTGCTCCACCTTGAAGACAGGGCTCTGTCGTTCTGAGATTCTTTATTTTCTCTCCACAGGACCTCGAGCACCGCTTCCACCCGGGTGCTGACTCTGTACCACCGTGAAAGTGACCCCGAGGAAGAGGATGAGGAGGAGGAAGAGCTTCCCCCCAAAAGCGATACCTTTGTGAACGAAGCTTATGACGGGAAAGAGGTGAGCAGTGTGTGGAGTAGGCCCTGCTAGGAACCCTCCTGACACTCTGGCTTGTCCTGAGGCTCCTCCAGATATACCTCAGGCCCAGTGCATGCTTGCTGAGGCAAGAGAGGAGCAGAATGTAGGGATGCCAGGAGTCTGACCCGATGGAGGGGCTGTCCCGCTCCTCCTGTGGTCAGAACCCCCGTGCCAAGGTGTGGGTGGGCCCAAGGAGGCTGGTGTAGATCCATCCTTGATGCACTTATCTGTTGCCTGTGCAGGAGCTGCCAGCCGCACTTAGGAAGGGACCGCCCTCGCCCTGATCCTGTATTTCCATAAAGGAACATCGTGCAGCATCTCTGGTGCCGTGGTGGTTTGTGTTTTGGGGAGCGGAGGGTGCTCAGGGCTCCGTTGGGGTAGAAAACTGGCCAAAAGAGCTCTGCAAGCAGGCTGGCCGGGCTCAGCTCGGCTCAGCCCAGTTACGCAGGCGGTTGAGTGGGATTTTATCGTGCAGTTCTGGCCCCTTAGGTGTCCCTTACAAACCAGTGCGACCAGTTTTACTGCCTTGCACCAAGCTAATGATGGAAAGGAAAATATATGCTATTTTTCCCCAAAGCGGCTGTACTTCGGAGGAAGGAGAAACCTCCTCCTGAGCCCATTTTAGCCGTGGGATAAAAGTCCTTGAGGAAGGTGGCTATAAAAGCCACCTGTCCTCTTGCAGACCTTTCCTCCCTGCTTCAGGCGAAGCACAGGGGAGCAGGGTTGGCCGTGCCTCTGGCTCTCAGCCCAGCCTGCCTGGCAGAAAGCCCATAACTACCCCACACCGCGGACCTGTTCCTCTTCATTTATTTTCATGTTTACACAGCCCTGAGCTGAGCAGAGTTGTGGGAGGTGCTCCCCTCCCCTCTTCCCCACCCTGCAGGCTGTGCAGTTGTAAGCAGTGTCCTGCTCGTGTGAGAACGCCCTGAAACACTGCACGGTGCAGGGCGATGAGCTGCACGGAGTGCCTGGAGCAAGGCCTGGACCACACAAAGCACAGCTTTGGCACAGTCACAGAGCCTGGAGCGTGGCAGGCTTTTGAGGAGGCTGCAGAGATTCAAGCTGGGTCCTTGTTCTGAGGTGCCCTAGAGCCTGGGGAGGCAGGAGCCAGCACCCTTCTCAGCACCAGGCAGGGCAGTGCCCGCTGCTCTCCCCGTGCTTGAGCTACAGGTCAGAGTCACAAGGCAGGGTGTTCTTCCAGGGCCGCCCGTCTCGCTCATCCTCCAGCACGTCCCAGGGGTTACTGTAGGCACCGGTGGTGGAGAGTGGCCCAGGATCCCGCACAGGGCCGGGGGGGTATTTGGGGGCCCTGCGCTTCTTGCAGCAGCAGTGGAAACTGAGGGTGAGGGCCAGCCCCCCCAGGATCTCCAGACAGCTCCCCAGGTAGCTCAGCACCAAGCTGTAACCCACAGCCAGTGTGCTGCCGGACGCTGCAGGCAGTGCCCACAGCTCGTGGGTGTACCAGGACACGGGTATGAGGCTCAGCAGCCCCGAGAGGAGCAGCACGAGCCCTGCTGCACCAGCCACCGGGTGCCGGGGCTCCTCCTGCCAGCAGCGCACCCCCAGGGTGGCCACCACCAAGCCCAGGAGGGTGAGCACCAGCGAGGTGGGCATCAGCCCTCGGGCCACCTGCACGGGCACCTCCTCGAAGTAGCCCAGCTCGTCTACCTGCCCGCAGCGGCGGTCGTGGCTGCTCTGCCTCTCGCTGCACAGGTCCCAGATGCCCTGCTCCAAGACGAAGTCGGAGGGTTGCTCGGGCACGAGGCTCACCTGCCTCCAGCTGGGCGTCATTGTGCCTACCAGCGTCAGCAGGAGCCCGCAGGGGCACAGCACCAGGCCCACGATCATCGCCTTCGGCGTCCTCATGCTCGGAGGGTGGGTGCTCTCCAAATTCAGCTCCTGCTTGCTGAAGGCAGGGAGATCAGCGCGCACATCCGTGCCCGTGGGGTTATCCCGCGACAGGGCAGGAGCCCCAGGTCCCGTGGGGCGGACAGCCGGCAGGTGAGGTGCTGGAGGTGGCTGTGCTGCGGGAGGTGCCGGCAGCAGGAGGAAGTGCAGGCAGGGAGGAGCCGGGAGCAGGCAGCAGGCAGTGCTGGCCAGCACCCAGCCAGCACGGCGGGGGCAGCACCCTCCAGCAGCACAGCAGGGCCACGGCACTGCAGGAGCCAACAACACATCGGTCCTCCGCTCTGCCCTCACAGGTAGAGGGGCTGGGATGCCAGGGGCATGGATCGGTGTATGAAAATCAGTCATTAAAATGCAACTGCAGCTCTAGTTGCAATCAGTAAGGACCCTGTGGTCATCCGCTGGCCCAAGAGACCTTCCCAGCCCCTTCATCTCCTCGCTTACCGTCCCAGCAAGCATCTCCCTGCACGTCAGGGACCGCTCCTGAGCTTGGCCCTGCTCAGAGGCACACCCGCAGGTGGTGGTGGCAGCCCAGCCGTCAGCAGGAAAAGTTCCTGGGATGTCCCTTGAGGCAATTGTGGTAAGTCGGCACATTTCGAGGTTGCCCTGTGTGGGCTTTTGCTCCCCAAAAAAGCACTGGTCTTGTGCGTCTCCCAATTTCGCTGAATTCCTGCTGGTCACGCTGGGCCCAAAAGAGGGCAGCATCCTCTCTGGATTAATTTGGGATGATCGATCCCAGCCGAGCGGGAGGGCTGGCTGCACGCCTTCCCCACAGTATCCTCGCACTGGTGAGCGTGTGGCCTCGGCCACCTCGGGGTTGCCCCACTGCCCCAGGAGCCTTTTGGTCTGCGGGAGCCAGAGCATTTGGGGAGCTGACTGCGGGGCTGTTAACCCCTGCTCAAGCAGGGGCACCTAGAGCACATTGCAAAGGACCACGTCCAGGCAGGTTTTGAACATCCCCAGAGAAGGGAGACTCCACAGCCTTTCTGGACAGCCTGTCCCAGTGCTCTGTCACCCTCACAGAGGAGCTGTCGGTCCAACCAACATGCCAAATGCTGTCTGCTTGATGCGTCAGCTCATGAGGCTGCCTTCTGCCACGGGACCTCTGTTTCCCGACGGGAGCAGGCTCTGAAAGCACCTGAAATCTCCTACTCCTGACTCTTTCAGGGGGCTGGTTTTCTCATTTGCTCCTCCAGCGATGCCCTGCCCCTCTTCCTGAATGCTCCCACAGGCCTGGCTTTAGAAGGTGGGCACTGCTTGGCTACCCTGTCCTGTAAGGATATGTAGGTGCTGGGTGCCTGGGGCTTTGCAATTAAGAGCAGGTTTAACAGCCTGGGACCTTCCATTTTGTTCGTAATGCCCAGCAGCATTGTGATCTGCTCTTTGGGCTGGCGCCCAGGCTCCCGATCACGGGGTAACAATAAGCAGATTAGGTGATGTGGCCCCGATGCTTGATGACCTGCCCTGAGTAAGCCCAGGGAAGGAAATGGGATTAACAGAGCTGTTTCCCACTCTTCGTACGGAGTTATAGATTGTTCATTTCTTCCCCTTTTAGTTTTTAATGAAGTAGTGTGAAAAGCCATTCAAAGCAGAGGCTGGCCCTTCCTAGCTCTGGGGAAGCATTCAAAGCCATCTGGTCTCGGAGATAAAATGGGCTGGCTGAAATGGCCTTCCTTCCCACGTTTCCCCAGCTGCTGGGTGGGGAGAGCTACCTTACTTGGTGTTTTCTACTTCTCCAAGGACATAGTTTTTCCTACCTTGGCAAAGCCATGATGAGGGAAACTTTATCTGGGCCTAGTTGAGTAGGCTTTCAACTTTTTTTTACTCCCCTTTGTAAATTGAAGTATCATCAGGAGGCCTTGAGCTAACAGGAAGGGGAAAAGATCTAGGATCGGGTGGTCAGAACTTGTGCCCAGTTCCAAGGAGAAAAAAAAAAATAATAATAAAAAAAAAAACAGGACAGGCTACTGAGTGTCAAGTTGCTGCTTCCAGCCGCACGTACCTGCATCGTTGAAGGCTGCAGATGCATTTGAGGCAAGAGTGCTGTGATCATCAGGAGCAAGAGTCTGTGACCAGACTCCCAAGCCCAGCTGAGCTTTTGAGAAGCGATTCTGGAGGGGAGGAGAGTCCTTCTGCACAAAGGCAGCCCTGTGCTGTCTGAATTTGTGGCACTGAGAACAGCAGGGCATGTGCTCGCGAGGGGGCTGCTCCCACCCCCTTCCTGCCGTGCTGCAGGGCTTGTCTTCAGAAGCAGCAGGATCTCTCAGCATCCTGTTTGCCGTGCTGGGAACTGCCAGGGCCGGGGCTGTTTAGTGGGAGCCTGCAGCTGGCAATTCCTGTTTATGTCCTGCTGACCGTGGGGCTCCACATCTGCCATATGCAGCAAGGCAGTGGGGCTGCAAGGCCGGAGGGGGGACCAGGCCTGGCTCGGTGCCTGTGTCCCAGGGGCTTGAATATCTCCACAGCATCGTGCTGCCCGCATGTGATGTGAGTTATGCTGTACCTGAGCCCAGGCCATATGTCCTTTGTTCTCTCTCTCTCTCTTTTTAATGGCGAAGCCTGGCAGCCCCCTGCCTCCTGCCTGCTGAAGGAGAAGGGGGCTGGTTGGGAACAGGAGCTGGGTGCACTTGGAGATGGCAATTTCCTCCAGTCCAGCTCTTTGGCCACTGTCCATCTGTGTTTGCCTCTGTGCTGAAACCCTGAATCCTCACAGAGTGGAAGCAAGGCAGGATGTCTTGAACAGCCCGTGCTGGGTTGTTCAGGCCTGGTTGTCTAAGCCTCTCCCCAGTTTCCATCCCCCAGGGAAGTCTCCTTAGGCAGGTGTTCAGGTTGGAGGACCTGGTTCTGACAGCTCCATTTTGCTGCTTTTTCTTCTAGAATTTGGAGTGTGATATTAGGATTCCCCATCATCTCAGCCATAACTGAGCCGTGGCCCTGGCAGCACGTGAGAGCAGCCAGGACATGCTCTGCACAGCACAATCAGCAGCTGCGATGGGCTTCTCTCAGCCGGGCTCCTGGCTTCCTCCCTGGACACAGCGTTGTCTTTGTGCCTGCCTTCTGGGATGCTGAGAGCAATCCCCTCGGGCAGGACAGTGCCTGCGGCCCTGCTTGCCAGCTGGATGAGGAGCAGCCACCCATGTGCCCTCTGCAGAGCTCAGGCAGCAGCAGTCAGCACCCGACACGCAGCTCCATGCCCCAGCTCTCCAGCGCTCAGGCTGTGTCTTCTGGGAGCAGATTTATTGGCTTCTCATTTGCCTGCCACCTTCCAGGCTGGACGTGGCAGTCATCAGGCTGTGCTTTAGGGGGGTATCAGAGACTAGAGGCTGTGTTGGGCATGCAGAGGGCTTGCAAGTCCGATGCTGGTAGATCCCCCTCTAGGGCTGTGACCTCGCAGCAGTTTTACTACACTCAGACCATGGCCTGTAGGAGTCCTGGCTGTTTCCCCCAGACCCAAAACCCAGCGTGAGGGAGCTGCATACAACCACACGGTCTGGGGACGGCATCCTGTGCCTGCAGAGAGCAGCAGATCTCAGTGCGCGCCCGCGTTCCTGCTCTGTTCCTGCAGCCCAGCTGTGATCTGAAAACCACTCGGGCTAAATCCTGGGAACGAGTTGTTGAAAGCATTATTAGATGCCCCCCAGCTATTCACTCATCTGTTAAACCCTCCCTTCCAAGCTGCCGCATTTGGACTTGCAGATTGCCCAGAGTATCTTCTGAGTCTTTGCTTTCAGTTCAGAAAACGATGTAAAAAGCATTTTTGCAGCTATTTCTATTTTTGTCTGACTCAATCCTAAAACGGCTGAGAGTGGTTTGGCCATGAAGCTCTTGCTCTGGGTTTCCAGGATGTGGCCCTTTTCGGCTGGGGAGAAGAGAGCTGTGTGAGCTGTGTCTGGCTGTGGAAACTGCATGTTTGTCCAGCTCCTGGGCTACAGATCTCAGAGCAAAAGGCAGTGCCAGTGCCCGTGGGCACTGAACATGTTGCAACCAGCAAGGTGAAAGCAGTACTTTGTAACGAGGTTCATCTACCTACTGTAAATGTGACTCACCTGCACGTACTTTGCTCTTTCCTTGGGCTAAAAGGCCAGAATCCAGTGCACAGCTAGTTTTGACTGTGCCTTTACATATTTCCAAGGAGTCTGGGCAGCTCCATGCTGGTCAGACCTCTGGTTGTTTGACCCAAAAGACCTGCTTAAACCTTTCCTCTTAAAAAAGCCCTGGGAAGGAGACAGCTTCATCCAATACCTGTGCTAGTGACTGAGGAACAGCAGGACCTCTGGTCTTTGGTATTATTTTTTTTTTCTGACATTGCACAGGAAAAGGACAGGACCTCTGTCATGACTGTAGGAAATCCCCCGCTGTATTTGCAAACTACATGGACGTTTTGACCCAGAAGGATAGTTTTGTCTTGCTCCCATGTTACTTGCTGGCCAGCATACTGTACAATTTTGCTCCGCAGGAGGATCCTGGCCACTGTTCAGGAAAGCACAGGACTCTTGCAGGTTAGTCAGGGAAATTCTGCAAATGAAAGAGAAACACTTTTCTTTCTGTGTGTCAGATCCACGCAGCACAGTACACCTTCAGCGTGTGCGATACCATCAACACAAGCTTTCAAGGAAACCAGCACTCCAGTGAAGACGAAACTAATTGATTTTGGCACAGAAATGCCAGCTGAAACCACTAACTGCAGAGCATGCACAAGCAGCTCTTGGGTGTAAACTGTCCCCTGATGCAGGACTGGACCACAGCAGCAATGCCAAAGCACGTGCCTTCTCATCTTCCGTCCCATCAGCTTCCTGGAGGAATGAGCTCCGAGATGTGGCCCAGCTCATGTGCTGCTCTAAGGATGCAGCAAATCCAGTACTTCGGTCTCCAAAGTCTCTTCTTGCTGTTCTGCAGCCCCTCAGGGAGACCCTTATACCTCCTGCTACAGGAGGGGTGGGAGATGGCAGCGTAGCAAGGCAAGGAATGCTCAAAAGCTTGCAGGTCTTTATATAAGTCATTAATTAATTATTATTATTCATTAATACCCATGGAAGCAGCAAGTTTTCATCATCAGAAGGAGGTCCGCCCTGGTACATGATTTAGGCCAATGAGGTATTCCCAGGACATTCTTTTTTCTTTTTTCTTTTTTTTTTTCTTTTTTTTTTCTTTTTTTTTTTTTTTCTTTTTCTTTTTTTTTTTTCTTCTTTTTTCTTTTTTTCTTTTTTTTTTTTTTTTTTTTTTTTTTTTTTTTTTTTCTTTTTTTCTTTCTTTTTCTTTTTTTTCTTTTTTTTTTTTTCTTTTTTCTTTTTTTTTTTTTTTTCTTTTTTTTTTTCTTTTTTTTTTTTTTTTTTTTTTTTCTTTTTTCTTTTTTTTTTTTTTTTCCTTTTTTTTTTTTTTCTTTGTTTTTTTCTTTTTCCTTTTTTTTTTTTTCCCCTAAATTAGTCACTACCTCTAATTTGCCCACTTGGACCATAGGGAGCTAGGAGAAGGCTTGACACTGCCACTTACATGACTGGAGCATAGCTGCTGGGCCTTTGCTGTGATTACTGAATCCGCAGTACAGCAGTAGATGCTTAAATACTGTGCTTCACTGCTGGGGAAAGCAGAGTCCGGGGATTTTTTCTACATGTTTGTTTGGTTGGTTGGTTGGTTTTGGTTCTATTTCACACTGCTGTCTGCTCTCCAGGACCACGAATGAGGAAGGTCACTATAAACTTTAGAAATCCCTAAAGGGGGTGAGCCCTCCTGGGGTGGTGAGTGTCCGTGTGTTGCAGGAGTCTGATTTGAGCAGATCTGCTTACCATCACTGGTGCTGTGCGGTGTGCCATCGCAGTGTGGGGCATTAACACAAGGCTGGAGGCAGTCAGCAAGACAGAAAGTGAGGGAGACATCACTTCAAGCCAAAAGCATAGGAATGTGCATTTACCAGCAGGGAAACAAAGGAGGAAACGAGATGTCCTGGAGCAACGTCAGCTTCAAAGGAGCATCAAGCAGGAGCACCAAGACAAAACAGTTCAAAACTGTATGTGACACCCAGTGCTTTGCTAGACAGTAGCAATAAATTAGCCATGCTCATCAAAGCTTTGTCATGAAGGAAGACATGGAAAACTGCCAGACAGTTTGGGAGAGCAGGCTGCAAGGGGGAGGTGTCTCTGGCAAGGCAGAGCCTGGCATCACTGTTACACAGCTCCGAGGCACCTGCAATGGCTTAACAGAGCTACTGCACAGGGAAAAGACCCTGGACAGTGCTGGGCACTGGCTGGATGGCAAGAAACCAGAGAGCCCAATGATCTCTTGTGGAGACACAGTGGTTCCCATCTCATAATGTTCACTGGATATGGTGGCTTGGGAGATAGGAGAGGGCTTTGCTGGCAGTGTTGGCCTGTGCCACATAGAAGGGACTTCCTCGCTGGTCTGTCTGTGGTGGCCAGGTGTTTGCAGCTGGCTGCAGGGATGCCCTTGTCTGGGGCTGACTGCTGCTCACTGGGTACGGCATCCTTTGGGGGTCATCTCTCTCTGAAGTGGGCACAGGCTGCAGACCACATGCTACATGGATAATTGACACACAACATTATTTCCAGCCCACTGGAGTTTCGTTAAAGCAAAGGTGTCATGAGAGAGCAGCTGGCCTTGGCTAGCTGCCTGTCCCCATCACCCTGCCTGTGCCAGACACTTGGATAAGAAGGAGGGGGGCAGGCAGACATAGCAGTCATGGACAGGGTAAAGCTGTGGTGAACCATCTCCAGCCACTAAGTATGAACACCTCTGGGGCACCAGTCTGGTCCCTGACACTTAGTGAGCAATGGGAATAGAGTTGTAAGCATCCTTACACTGTATGACAAGCGCTCTAAATGATTTTCTGCCAAATCACTGAGAGAAGAAATTGAAATGGTGTAGTATGGAATGGTTCTTGTCTGCTTCTTAGCTCGTATATTAGCCCTAAGTGACTATATTAGTCCTTCCTGCGTGTTAATTTTCCAGGCACTGAATTATGGATCTATAGCTTCCATTCAATTCTTTTAAACACAGGACGCTGTGCTCATCCTTTGCCATTGCCTTGGTCCTGCTCCAGCCCTCCAGCAGTTCTTGGAGAGCATGACTTGAGAACTGGAGGTGGCTCCTCCTCTGATAATGGGTGTTGCTACAGCTCATACACATTTCACCTAGCTAAAAGTTCGTGAACCTCTTCTTTCGCAATCCTGGCCCATTTCCAGACCCCTTTTCTGCTCATCATCATGGCTAAATGCCGGGGCAAGGGTTTGGCTTAGTAACTGTAGGTGCTTGAGAGAGACTGCAGAGTTTCAGCTAGTTATCTGTTTATCTTGGTGGTTTGTAGAGGGCAATGGATCCTTTCAGTGGGTTATGCGCCTCTGGATTTGACTTTCATGTGAAGGTTAAGTACAAGAAAGACAGCAGTGTCATAAGTTTCTCCCATTTGCTTTCCTCAAATGAGCAATAGTGATGGTCCCACCTGCCCCTTGGTCCTTCCTCTCCACCCCCAAAAGGTTGCTTCTCAGGTCCATCGTGAGCTTTTCAGCATCTCAGCTGTCTTCCCACGGGTAAGTGGTCATTGCCAAGGCAAACACTGAGCACACAGCTAGCTGGTTCATCAGGGTATAACTGCAAAGTTTGCCCTGGGATGTGTGAAAGGCCATTGGGCTGCACTGCAAAGCCCTGTGTTTTCTGCTCCTCTTCTTTCTGTGACAACTGCTTGACTAGATAAAGGTGAGAAGCTTGTGGTTATGATACTTTGAGTTGGCACTGAGTTCTTTGCTCCCTCCTTCATCCTCCAGACCCTGACGTTCATCTGGCCTGCCCAAAGTAACCTGTGGGTACTTGAGACCCCTAGTATCCTGTTAAATACTCTTGGCAGCTGTAGAAGTGAGCAAATTATTGTAGCTCAGGTGCCTGGCAGAGTAACCAAGGCCGAAGAGTCTGGAGATGTGTCCTGGAGGCTAGCAGGAGACAGAAGAAAAGACTTCCCCATCTTTTGGAGATGACCAGGATCATCCAGGCAACACCAGTGAAACCTTACCACGAGCTGCCTGGCACAGACAGCTCACTGGATGTGTTTTGGGAGGGTGTAAGGAGGTGCCACATGCAGATGGCTCGGCCTGGACTTCCACTCCAGCGCTTGCCTTTGGAAGATGGAGCAAGGGGCTTTCTCCCAAGACACTCCCCGAACACGGCAGGAGAGAAACCTTCTTTTTCCAGGAAGCTCACTGCAGGTTTGGAAAACAGTGTTAGTTTACGGCCTGGCCCCGAATAAACATTTGCATGCCTTTGCCCACTGCTGCTGACACTCTTCCCTCAGCCCTCTGATTCACCCGGGCCTGCCTTGTTTTTGCACGCCAGTGACGCCCGGGGAGCTGGGCAGTTACCAGAAGACAGTGAATCACCTGAAACATCCGCTAACCTCATTCTGCAGGAGCTCGTTGTACTCGCAGGACAAATTCCAGCTCCTGACTCCTCTGATAATTCTCTGCCCACAAAACATGCAGCCATTCCTGGGCGCATTTCGGCCTGTCTGAGTGAGGGACACGGGTGGTGCAGGCCCGGAGCTAGAAGACAGGGGCAGCAGCTGTAAACCCACTGGTACCTGATTTTAGAGAAGATGGTGGGTTTTGTTGTGGTGGTGGTGCTTTTTGTCTTTTTTTTTTTTTTTTTTTTTTTTTTTTTTTTTTTAATGGCAGAGGCCTTTTGTTTCTGAGTTTGTCTGGCAATAACAGCATGCAGAGAGCTTCACCTGGCAACTGGTGCCTTCACCCTAGGCCTGTCCTTTGCAGAGCCAGCCTTTCGGAGAGACGTTCAAGGTGGTGTCAGCTACAGCTTCAAAGCTAAGCAGGGTCCGGTTTTGATCCATGAGGTCACAGCCCTGCTTTTTTCCTGCCTTGGTTGGAGCAGCTCCTCTACTGCTCCATAAATCAAGGCCCACTGATAAAATAAAAAGGGGGGGCTCATTTGTCCGATGCCACTCTTGAAAGGCTGAATCTTATCTTTGCAAAAACAGCCCCTGGGAGAGGGGATAGCACAGAAACATACCATGTATCTTCCCACCCCACCATGTGTTTTTCTGCTCTACTCCGAGAGCCAATGAGTACTAATGCCAAGGTGCTGTGCCCGATGCACATCACAGCCCGGCACAGTACTTTGGCATTTCAGCATTTCAGGTAGTAATCAGGCTGGTGTCTCGTGTCCCTGCCCTGTTTTAGTGCTGATGGGACCCTCACTACAGCCTGCACCAGTCTTCTCCATAGGCGATGCCCCTTCCGTGATTCTGTGATGAGGGGTCTGGGAATAGCAAACCCAAATACACCAACTATAGTCCAAGGACTCCTGCAAGTTTGCTGGAGGCCAGGAGATTTCCATATGCCTGTGCATTTTGGGCACAGTAGGAGAAAGGATTGTGGTCTCCATGGACCTTGGGTCCTCTTATATGGGAATATTCCTGTGGGCTCTGGAAGAAGCACAACAGCCTCTGGTCAGTATGGCTCTACCTTCTTGTACCTGTGTGTCTCGTTGGACTGTTGGCCATCACTCATCACAGAGACTTCAGACCACGAGTGGCTTTTTGGACGTGCATCTTCCGGCCAGCCTGGGCTACAACATCTATCCAGTTAGCTCTGCCACGCTGTTGGAGGAGCTGTCCCCAAACATGGGGACTGCCCAGTAGAACCAAATGGCTCTGCACAACTGGACTCATGGCACAAGTGTGCCCTGCTGTGAGGAGTGAGAGCTTCAGAAGATAGCTTTCAAATATAAAGGGTGTGAGCACGTGGAAACTCTGACGTTTCCCCACAGACATGCTCACGGGTGTGTCGGCTGCTCTCAAGGTGTGGCTGTTATCTAACCGAGTTTTGCTGTTTTCTTTTATTACACTCAGGACATAATTTGCATTCAGCTGTCTCCAGTCTCCTGTGGCTGCCACCTTTCAGGAGCAGCAGGCCCCAAGGAAGCAGATAGCTCACCATCTCACATCTTCCTGCAACCGAGAGAGCACAGACTGGGCCCAAGCTTTGTTCTCAGCCCAAATACCTTGCTGACATATTTCTGGGGGTGGCACAGTCCTGCCACATGGCTGGTGACTGTCCTTAGGCAAGCCTGCTGTAGGTGGCATGGTGCCTCTGCCATCTCTGGGCTAATTCTGGTAAGTCGATTTCACTTCCCAGTTGATTCCATTTCCCAGTTGACTTAGAGAGCTCTCATTCAGAAAATGTCCTAGGAGACACATCTGCCAAGCCTCTTGCAAATACAACTCATCTCTGAGATCCGTTGATTTTCTGCAGATGAGATCCTTCTTTGGGGCTTCTCAGGGGCAACCTATGACAGGGTCTTATCTGCACTTGTTCCCCACTGACAGCCAGGCCAGGGGCATCAGCTGCACTTCTCTGAATAGCCACAAACACACAGGAGGTGTTAAAGCAGATTCTAGTTCTCCTAAGTGAAGGCCTCTGGTGTCTGCAGGGAGATGCAGTAGCCCTAAAGAGGGGAACGTCCTCTCTTGGTGTGAGAAATGACCCCAAGGTTAATATCAGGTTGATTCCTCTCCATAGGTAGCTCCAGGCTCCAAATCTGACCTCCAAAAATAAAAATCATAATAATAATTTAATATAAACCTGGGGCTGGCTGTGATTTGCATTTACATTTTCAAGGAAGGTGTTCCTGCACTGCAGAATTGGCAGAGGAAAGCCAAACTGCTGCAGTACCCCTAGGGGCCTTACCTGCTCTACCCTCCTTTCAAAGGGCTTTACCCTTCATTTTTTAACGGCACAAGGCACAGAGGGCTGCAGCCTGCATCTCCCCAACATGCCCCAGGCCGGCTTGTTCCACTGTGCCCAGTTTGGCAGGAGATGTGGGGCTCTGCTTCTCGCTTTAGCCTTTGAACTTCCCAAGCTGGGCTCAAAGGCCTCTGGGGATACGACATTTTCCTGAGTGAGGGCAGTGCTGTGCTGTTAGCGGATCCGGGCAGCCCTAGGGAGCCAATAAACCACGTGTGATGCTGAAAAGCAGCAAAATGGATGAGGGACTTCTGTTAGCTGAGCTCACGGGGGCTTCCAAAGCCCCTCTTGAAATTTCCCCCCTCTTTCCATGCTACTTCATCCTGTTCATTCATATCCTAGCTCTACTTTCTTGTACACTGTTGTTTTTTTGTCTCCCTTTTGTTTACCTGTCCTGGACATAGAGGAGTCCTTGAGTGCTATCAACATCTCTTTCTGTTTGGGCTAACCCCAGTGTTTTGCCTTATTTTCATACTTCTCCTATCAACACAGCCACTCTGGGTACAGGGACCTCTCCCCTGCTTTCCATCCCTTTAAATCATAGCCGGGGGTGCACCATTGGTGTGGCCTGCGATGTATCCAGAGGTCTAGGACACCTTTCCCCATGGGGGTGTGTGCAAAAGGGTAGCACTCAGTGGGTATACCATGGGTGCTGACCCCTGTGGCTCCGGCCTTGGGCAGCCCTGGTCCTCCCGGTGCCTCCCATATGGTCCAGGGGGACCAGGCCGCGCTCGTCCTTGGGGGGAACGCTGCTCGGAGGTTTGCTGCCTTCCCCGAGTCGTGTCAAAATCTGTCCCAAATATTCTCTTTGAAGCTCTTCACGCAGCGCCGAAGTGATCTCGCCTTCAAAGAGGCTGCCGGAGACAGGCAGGCTGCTTGAAAGACACTCGAGCGGTCTCGCATCACGTTCAGGCTGCATTAAAATTTCACCGCGCTGTTTTCACACCTCAGATGAAACACAGTTCCTCCTGAAAAGCATCTGAGGGTGAGAGAGGGGGAACGTGTGCGAGGAAGGGGGTTTTTTTGAAAGGGATTATTAATGCACGGGGATGCTTTGGTGTGTGCGAGGGGCCCTGAATTGCAGCTCCGTGCTGATTTTCTCCGTGCTCATTAACAGCGAGGGGTGTAGCTGCTGCAGGGTGAGCGGAGCGAGGGGGGGACGAGGCTGCTGCTCCATGGGGGATGCTTCTGGCTGGGGAGAGGACGTGGGAACCGAGGGAGGTGGGTGCTGGCTGCCTCTGAAGAGGCAGTTTCGGCTTGTGAGCTCAACGCCTGCCTCCCTTCGGGAGGCTGCAACCCTTTGCAAGTCTTTTCTTGACGTGCAAACAATTAAAAAGAGGGTGTGGGGGGAAGATGGAGAAAGCAAACACCTCCGTCGGCTCCGGGTCTGGCCGCCGCCGCAGCTGCTCACCTAAGGCAGTCCTCGCAGGGGGGAGTTTCACCCGGGGAAAATCGTGCTGGGCTGCTCGCAGGTCGCAGTGTGGGAAGGCACGTGAGATCTGCCTTCAGCTCTGGCCATAAAGGGCCTTCCTCCCTCTTCTGTCTGGGTACACAGAGTGGGTCTCTTAGGATCTTTTACCACGGGTTGCAGTCCTCCTTTTGCTGCTCCCCAGACCGAGCATTTATTTCCTTATGCTGAAGCTAAAATGTGCCGTTTTCCTGATTTAAAAGGGGGCAAAGGTGCGTACGGGCCCCGTGCCCCCTGCTACCACTCCCTCTGTCCTGGTCGGTTCGCTGCAGCGATGCCCCTCAGCCGGTATCGATGCCTGTCACCCCGCTGACAGCACGAGAGACAAATGCCAGTTTGCCTTGGCCAGAAAACTTGCCTTGCAAAGAAAAAAGCCAGCTCAGGGCTTTTCACTTGGAGAGAAAGAGAGCAAGAAGAATAGACTTGAAAGCAAATTCCCATGTTTTTTTTTTTTTTTGCTTCGGGTGAGAGCTTTTCCCACGCTCCATTGGAAGGCGTGCAAGGAGCAAACGTTCCCTGGTGCCTGTAAACACCGAAAGCCACCGAGCAGCAAGGGAGAGAGCGAGTTTTATCTGAGAGAGGCAGAGATCAGCAGTCTGCTCCTCCTGTGGCAGTGGCTTTTCCAGACCTAGCTACATTTTCTGAGTGTGCCCCGAGCGTCGGATAAGGGGCTGCACCAAAATGGGACGGGGTGGTGGGTGCTGCCCCCAGCAATGCTGCTCGGCAGCTCGGAGGCTGCTGCTCCTTCTGCAAGAGCCCCAGCTTTGGGAGGAGCATTTGGAAGAGTCTGAGGGGTTTGTTGCCCCGGCTGGCATCTGGTTAGGTGCTTGACGGCGTTCACCTGGCACAGGTCAAGGGCCTTTAGCAGGCTCTGCCAGACCTGTTCTCTCCAGCAAGTCTGGGGCTCCGTGGTTCTTGCACCAGTTGCTTCGTCTGAAGCTCATCACCCTTCCCTGGCCTGACTCCTGCCTTCAGAGAAGCGAAAAATGAAGTCTGTGCTCTGCACTTCGGCTATGCAAAACCCCTCTGTGCGTGGGAGAGCTTGCCCATGCAGCTCGCGCCCCTGGAACCGGTTCACCGGCTCTGCAAGCGGAGGCCTGTCTCTGGCGAGGCTGGCGGCAGCTCCCCGCTGCACGAGGGGCTGTGTGTCTTTGAACTGCCCCGAGAAGGCCGATGAGAGACATGAGGATAGCTTTTGGAGGTGAGGAGCCAGCTGAGGCTGGGGATGCTTGGCAGGCATTCGTGCAGGTCCTTCCCAGGGTGGCCGGGCAGCTCTGTTTTGTGGGATGCGCCAGCTGCCCGGTGAGCCCCCACTTCTCACAGCTGGCCAAGCAAAGAGCATTCAGGATACCTAAAGCCCCACCGTAGGTTCCTGGTTTTAAGCAAAGCTGTGGTATCCTGTCACTGGTGCATCTCAGCTCCTTGCCGTCGATGAGAACCTGGCTCCTTCCTGCTCCCCTTCCACTTGTCTTTGGTCTTGCTTGCAGTCCTGCTGACGAGCTCCGCAGCCTGCACGCGCCCCTATCTGCTCCCACGATCTCCCTTTGTTTGGCTGCCAGCTTTCTGCACCTGCGTGCACGTATGCTCTCGCTCCCTGCTAGGGTTTGTCCTTCCCTCTCCCAGATACGGGCAGGAAAGCAGGTTTTAGCTGGGTCCATGGTCAAGGCAAAGGCAAGTGTTCCCATTGCTGCCCAACGGCAGCTGTGGGTGGGATGGGGGGGGCACAGACTGCTGGCAGCCTGGTTATTTGCAGATGAAGCGCAAGTTGCCCTGTGAGCAACCCACAGCCATCAAGTGATGATGGGCAAAGTGATGCCAAGGGCCCGTGGAGTTAACGCCAGGCAGGCAGTGCGTGCTCTGGTCCCCTGGCTGGCACGGTGGCCAAGCCTTGGTCTTCATATGTCAACGAGCACAGGCAACGTGGGCTGCCGGTGTTCCCTAGTGACAGGAGGAAAGGGAATCCGAACCAAAGGGACCGGCCCGAGGGCATCGCCTTTCCAGGAGCCAAAGCAGCAGCCAGAGCAGGACCCGAGGCAGGCTCTCCTCCCTGGGGACTGCTGCGTGGTTGGGAGGAGAAGATGCTACGGCACAGCTTCGGTTTTTGCAGGCAGGCAGGGACCGAATCACTAAAATCTCTGATTTACACTCGTTCGCTTGAGCTTTTGTAGAGGCAGGAGAGGGGCTAGAACAGCTGTGGATGTCCCTGGGCGCAGCGCACAAAGCCCGCTTGTTGTCAGCGCTGTCATATGCCTCCGCGCCCCCTCCCCCTGCCCGGTCCCACCACCGAGGCTGCGTCCCGAAAGCACGAACCGAGCATCCCTCAAAGGGGCTATTATCCCACGATTTCTTAGCAGCCACTGTTGCCCTTCGCCACGGAGAAGCGGCGCAGTGCCTGTTGCTGATGGGCATGCTGATTCGTGGCCCTCCGCTGTGGTGGGGCCGAGGGGGAGGAAGGGAGACAGGCAGCTGCCTTTGGGGGAGAGATATTGCACATGGGCTTGCAAAAAAACAAAAACAAGCCCACATGCAGCAAAGAAGGCGACCAGCTGAGCAGCCAGGGGCATGGCAAAGCAACCAGCATCCAAAGCAAGAGAAGGCCTGGGGTACGCAGAGAGTCCAGGGGTGGCACGTCGAACCTGGTGGCCAGGCGGAAGCCCCAGCACATCAGGGCCTATGGCTCGGAGGAGATCCATGCGGTACAGGGGGAAATGAGCACACAGCACTGGGCACAGCTGATGAAAGGTGTCACAGGGCCTTCTGCTTTGTTTTGCTGTTGTTTTTTTAAGTCCCCTGGAGGAAAAAGCGCTGTGGACACAAGCTCGTTTTGCTGGCTGTGAGAGATGCCGAGCCCACCTCCACAGAGCACCACACTATTTTATTTTATTTTATTTTTTTATTTTATTTTATTTTATTTTATTTTATTTTATTCTGACCACAGTGAAACTCTCTATCAGTTTATGCTTTTTTTGTCCTCCTCTTCTTGGGGGTCGTGCTTGAAGACCCTATGGGCCTGAAGTCTCCCCTGTGCCTTCAGGGTTTCTCCAAGCCTTGTTGCTGACTCAGCGTGCTGGAAACAATATGCTGGAAGAAATATGGCTGGCCAGGACATGTGGTCACGTCTTAGCAGGCTTTGTATTCTGATTTCCACTTGAGAGGGCCTTTTTATTGCAAGTTTTCTTGGCCATTGGTAAAATACCTAAATGAACAATGATGAACACCCTGTTGGAGGAGCTCTGGGAGTTTGCAGCCACCCAATAAGCTGCCATTCTTGATCTCAGACCTTGAAGAACATTTTTTTTTTTTTAGGAAACTTTGAGGATACACTGTTTTCCAGCTCCTGGCAGCACTGGCACATCTCAACCCAGCCGTCTTGGCAGGAGGGGCTCACGGGCAAGGCTGTGAGGTCAAAGCACCCATGTCCCCAGGTGTATGACCACAGCAGCGCATCTGATTTTCACAGCTGATTTTCACAGCTGATTTCCCCGCCCCTAGCACATCACTGTGCTAGAGGTTTGTCGTGATTAATGCATTTTGGAGAGCTAATTTACCCATTTGACTGGGTGCACTGGGATCCTGCATGCAAACAGCACAGCAGATTGATTGTGAACAAACGAGTGGTTAAGGACAAGCAGGAGGTGTGCTAGGCAGGTTTCTTTACAGCAATGTTAAGGCAAATGAAGCAGAGGAGTCCTGTGTTTTCCTGTCTTTCTGCTTGCTTACTGTGGGGTTTCCTGGCTATTTTAATAACTGATCAGAGTAAGGATTGAGAGCAGAAGCAAAGAGCAGGACTGGCCAGCCAGGGTGTCTGTGAACAGAAAGGTTTGCAACCTGCGGCACTGCCAAAATTCCCCGAAGTAGAAGGATTCATTGGGCTCATCGGCTCCTGGGAGGGTAATATTTTCCATGATGAGCGCTGTGCATATCTCCCGCTTCTGCTTTTCTGTTCTGGGACTTGGATTTCCCATTGTGCAAGCCAGTTTATCTTTTTAATCCGCTATTTTGTCCCAAAACGCGTGTCACTTGGGATCCTTTGTTGTACTAAATGAGAGGTGGCTTTAGAAAGGACCTGAGTTCAGGCCCTGAACAGAGAAGGGGAGAACTTCCTTTTTTTTCTTTTTTTGTCCTTTTTTTCCTCTTTTTTTTTTTTTTTTTTTTTTCCTTTTTTTTCTCTCTTTTTTTTTTTTCTCTTCTTTTTTTTCTTTTTTTTTTTTTTTTTTTTTTTCTTTTTTTTCCTTTTTCTTCTTTTTTCCTTTTTTTTTTTTTCTTTTTTCTCTTCTTTCTTTTTTCTTTTTTTTTTCCCTCTTTTTTTCTTCTTTTTTTCTTTTTTCTCTTTTTTCTTTTTCCTTTCTTTTCTTCTTTTTTCTTTTTTCCTTTTTTTTTTTTTTTTTTTTTCTCTTTTTATTTCCCTCCCCCCAGCTTCAGGTGAACTAGATGCTCAAAACCAGACAGCCCAGTGAGCGGCCGGGGGAACACCTCTCCATTTCTCACCCTCCCTAAAGCACATCCCAGACCCTACAGGGACCCAAACCTCCCCCACCTCCCCTCCGTGACCCCACCCTCCCCGGCCGGTAGGGATTTAGGATTTCCCGAGGCGCTGACCCCATTTTGGCACTGGGGAGCCCAAACCCCTCATTCTCTCCCTGCACACCGCAGGCGTGTGCTCGGGGTGGGTGGTGTGTGTGTGTGTGTGCCAGTGCCACGCGTGGGTGCCCGGGGTGCTCCGTGCCGGGGGCGCGGCCCCGTGGGGGCGGCCCCGTGGGCGGTCCGGGGCGGGGCGCCCGCTGCCCCCTGCCCACGCGGGGCCGCGCTCGCCACTCGCCCGGTGGCCACCGGAGCCGGGGCCGGGCGGCGGCGCGGAGTGGAGCCCGGTGTGTCCCCCCCCAGCCGCTACGGGAGGCCGGTGAGAGCCGCGGGGCCGGGAGCGGGCAGCGCTGGGGCTGGGGCTGGGGCTGGGGGGGAGCTCCGGGCCTCCGCCCCCCGGGACAAAGCCGGGCTGGGAGAGACCCCTCCGGGGCCGGGAGGGGCTCGGGGGGGGGGGCGAGACGGAGCCCTCCTATACGAGCTCCCGGAGGCACCGCAGCGGGAGCCCCGGGGAAGTTTCCGCAGCCCCCCGGGCTCCCGGCGATGGGGTTTGGCCGGGGAGATGTGCCCGCTGCTCTGGCTGCAGAGAGGGAGATCCCGATCGGAGAAGGGCGCTTGGCAGCGCCAGCCATTCAGCCAGAAATGAGGAGTTTTTTCTGGCTCCCGTCCCTCCTTTCCTCCCTTGGATATTTTTTTTTCTTTGCTGGCTCTCATCAGGACACTTGTTAAACTTTGGGCATTGTCAGCGTGGCTAGCTTCCCAATTTCCCCCATGGCATTAAGCATCCCTGCGTTTCAACGCTTCCATTTTTTCCCCAGTCAGGTTGATAAAATTAATATTGAGCCATATGGATCATCCCCCCTGGCTCAGCGACCAGCCCAAACCCGATGGCAGCGCCCTGCTCGGTTAAAGATCGGATGCTGCGCGCTAAATCTGAAAGAAGACAAAGCAGGAGTACTGTAATATTTTTAGAGATGATTTTCTTGCAAATATTGTTAATCTTGTGGGTGTTGAGGTATGTCCAAGAGTGATTTGCTCTCCTTTGGTTAATTTGGAGTCTGTGAAAATCCATGGAAAAAACTGTCTAAACAGTCTCTTCTCTGAAAGAGTCTCACTCCTTTTATCTTATTTATGAATCCCATTGATATTGCTCTTCTTGCTGCTCTGTCATGAAACAGTTCCTAATTTATCGGCCTGCCAGTCTGCAGGTACTAATGCCTTATGTGATCGAAGCCTCCCTTCCCAAAGCTGGCGTTTGAGCTCAGCTGATGCTTGCAGGTCAGTGGCTCTTCCCCCGTTCGCTTCGTCCCCCTCAAGCTCTTACAGGCTTCCACCCATTTAACTTGGGAGTCAAAGGCCGTGCTATTTATATGTCGCCTTTCCAGTGATGGTGGCCAGGGCATCTCTGAGCCCTGAGGCAGGAGCTGTGGCTGAAGGGCAGGGCTGGTTGGAGCAGTGTGCGGGTGTAAAGTTGTCTGGAACTGTGGGAGCACGGAGGGATCGAGCTGGTAAATTTTGCTACGCTGTTGGGATCGGGGTGTGAAAGTGTGTGCTTGCTCCGAGAGACCCTTGGAGAAGGATTCCCGGTTAGCTTTGCCTTTGTGGTGACCTGAAATTGGTTATATGGGGAAGATCTCTGTAGAGCGATATAGGGGACTTGTGTGCTGGGTCACCTGTAGCAGATGGCTGCAGTTTTCCCCCTCTAGTTGCACTTTCTGATCTTCTCTTCCCTAATCCCCTGTGCTTTGTGGGAGTCGTTGTCTGAAGTATCTCCAAAGTTGTTAGCTCCAGATAGCTACCGGCTGAGTGCAATCAGATCTGGCTGTGTGGGGAGGGAGGGCACAGGAATGCAGGAATGTCTTGGTCCTGGGGCATTTCCTCCTGGGGAAGGAAGATGGGAAGGCATCCTTGTGTGTAAGTAATCCAAGAGCAAAGCTCTTCTCCCCTTGCAAACAATGAATCATTTCAGCGAGCTGACGCTGTTATTTGTGGCTCCTGGCAAACCAGATAAGAGCTTTTCTGCCAGGCACTTGCTCAAATCAGTGCCAGCCCCAGACTTGCTGCCTTCCTTTCTCCGTTGCGGTGGGTGGGAGAGATGCCTTTGTGTACGACTGCAGTGATCACAGTGGTGTTCCTGGGAGAAGGAAGGCTGCTGCTGGTCCCTTTGGCTACACAATCACCGAGTCTGGCGCCTGTATCTCCAAACCTCTTTACTACCCAGAGGGATCATGCCACTTTGGAAAATATATATTTTTTTCCTGCTCAGCTGGGATGCAAACAGCTATTCCAAGACCTCTCTCCTTTACCCTCGATACAAGCCCCGCACGAGGCTGGTTCTACATGCTTGTTAAACAGGGAATGAAATCACATAGGAATGCTGCTTGTTTGATGTCTTCTCTATTACAGAGTTATGCTTAGAAGTTGGGGCTTTTAATGTGATTGTGTGGGCTTTAGCTGAGCTGTGAAAAAAGCCTTGTAAACAATGAGCCTTTGTGATGAAGGCAGAATGAACATAATTATCACCTGTCCTATTAAAAATCTTCCAATTTTTTTGTGGATAACAAAACTAATCGGACAGTTTGTGCTTTTCCAGGTAACCAATCTTTAAAAGCAGCTCTGGAAAAAGCCAATGCAAGATGAACAGCAGAGAACAGTGCAGGCGACACGGGAGGCTCTCAGGCTGAGCCGCAAGGATTTGAAGATGTCTGCGTGCAGTGACTTTGTGGAACACGTTTGGAAGCCCGGCTCCTGCAAAAACTGCTTCAGCCCCAAGAGTTCCCATCGACTGCAGACACCCCCAGACGTGGGAGCTTGTGGTGTGCTCCTGAATGGAGTTAGGACCAAGGCTGAGAGCCCAGCATTGGAAGACGAAGGCGTAAATACCCCTGTCTCAAAGCCAACGATTGCTGTGAAACCAACTATGATAAACTCAGATGTTTCTGACACGTGGGCAGATGTGAATATGAATGCAGATCTGTCACAGGTAATGATTAATCCAGTCAAAGCATGATTTCCCGTTACCTCCTCTCAGGAGCTCTTGGAATATCTGTTAAAACGGTTTCCTTCCCATTGTTTCTCCTTCTGTTCTTGACTCTGGTTTTTAAGCCTCTGCTGGCTTCCCAACATATTTTTGGCTAAAGCTGAATGAAACGTTGCTCGCAAGGCATGTGCAAAGGAGCTTAAATGTGTTGTTTGCTTAGGAACTTGTGGATTTTAAATGGTGACATAAGGTTACAGGAAGAGATACTGGAGAGAAGTCCTGCCTGGCAGGCACTGGTGCTTTGGGTGATGGCAGAGGTGCAGGCTCTGCCCCTACCCGCTCAGCTCTCCAGCTGGCTGATATTGCACTACCCCAGCCACGCAGAGTGGTGTACGAGCTGCTGTCACCCTGCCGGAGGCTCATTGTACTTCCCTCTCCCACCCTTGCTCCACAAGAGAGGCAGACCGAACTGTAATGGGGCTCACTGGGTCTCATCTTTGCCTCCCGTTGCTCTCCCTTGCTCCTCTCCCAGGTGAGCGCAGGCTCCTGTTACTGGTGTGGTTTGATCTGCACACGTGGATCTTGCCCCAGGCTGAATTTTGTGCTGTGGGAGTGGGGTTTGCAACATCCCAGCCCTTTGGGCTGCAGCTAGGTGCCATCCTGCAGGCAGATGGTACCTCTGCTTCTGCCTTGGCAAAAACGGGGTATGAGGACTGTCCCTGCTGCCCCAGGATCTCCTCCTGCTCTCAGGCAGTAGAACCATGGTCTCCTAGAAAGCACGGATTTACCACCTTGTGAATATCTACCAACGCCTGGCACGTCAGGAAAAGAGGGGCTGCTGTAGTACCTGTCTACCCATCACAAGGCTGCACTTTCAATTTACTGTGTATTTTTCTGTCAGGTTTCTACGCTGCAAAACTAAGTCTATGAGAGCTGAGTTAAGGCTGCCAGTCTTTTGAGGTGGAAGGACAATTTAGCAAAAATCACTCCCTTCTGGGAAGCGATACTGCTATCATGGGATAACCTGTGATAGTCCTTGTCAATGCTTTGGAGTCTGCCACTCTGGAGCAGCAGCGTGCAGTGAAACAAAAATAGCAGAGGGAAGCACAAAGATTCCTTCCCTCTCTGAATCTGTAATTGCATGGTGACTCACAGACAGGATGACAGGTTGGACATGTTTCTGGCAGGGAACCCATGCTAAGAGAAAGGGGAATGCCTCATTTCATTGCATTGCCATTGTTGGTAATGTACGGGCTGCGAATGGTCCAGGAAGAAGGAGTAGAAAAGGCTTATTGGCGGGATGAGCACAGAGCAGAAAAAGGCTGCAAATGCCAGAGGATTTTCCTGTGGATCTGTTTATCTTTTTTGCTTTCTCTTTCATTTTGCACGTGCTGACGGTGTGCTCATTTCTTCGGCCCCTGCAGGTCAGCTGGGGGATGGTTTCCGGCAAGCACCTTCTGCTGAAGTCAGGCGATGCGCAGCGGCTTTGTCGGGACAATTTTGGCAACGGCGGCGTGAGGAAGCCCTTCCTGCACAGCCCACCGAGCGAATGCCTGTCCTGCTGCTCTCCCAGCTACTCCATGGTGGGCCTACGCAGCCTGGAGGGTCGCGTGGAGAGGAACGTCTCCATCCACAGCCTGGTGCTCGTGGGGGAGGTGGGCAAGCAGGAGAGCAGAGCCAAAGATAAGCTGGCCCTGCTGCATCAGCCCCTCTGCCCTAACCCGCCCGCCCTGGGGGACAGAGGCATTACCAGCTCTGCCAGAAACCCTTCATCCCAAGGGAGAGAAGGAGCAGCGCTTCCCTCAGAGAGTGGCTGTGGTCGTAACTCTTCCAGCTTTGAGGGTGAAGGGGGTGAGTACTGCTCGATCACGGACTGCCGCAGAGAGAGCCCCGTCTCGCGCTGTGCTGAGGGGAAGGGGGCCTGGTGCGAGAAGGAGGGCCCGGCACCCCGTGGCTGGAGGCAGCGGGATGCTCCCGAGGTGGCCAGGCCGAGCGGCAGGGCAGTGAAGTTCAGCGAGGAGGAGCGCAGAGCTGCTAGTGTGGCTTTCTGCGTCGCGAAAGAGCAGGGAGATCCCTGTGCTCCGTCTTCGGAGAGGAAAAAGTCATCTCTCCGTGCCGAGGCGGCCGCTGCCTGTGCTTTGTGCCAGGATAAGGAGGACTCCCCTCGCTGTGGGGACCCGGATGTCACCGGAGGCACAAGCAGTCCCCAGCAGGCGTTGGTGGAGCCGCAGTGCTCCCGGCTTGGCGAGCCGGCCCGCGGCGACCCGATCTATGCTGAGAGCACCAAGAGGAAGAAAGCCCAGCTGAAGGGCCTCAGCGGACCAGCTAATGTGGAGAAGCCGGCCCACAGCCCTGGCACTGAGCAGGCTGACAGCATGTGGAGGGATGGTGGCTGGGCGTGGGGCGCTGAGAAGGAGTACCAGGACCCCGCCACCCAGGTGGCAGCCAAGATAACCGTCATGACCGCGCACACGGAGGACGACCACAAGACCATCTTCCTCAGCAGCCCTGACTCCGCTGTGGGAGTTCAGTGGCCCTGCATCAGCTCTGCTTCCCACCCTGATTTTGGGACCTCGCCGCCCACTGTTGAGCCTGGAGAGGTGTTTCAAGCATCTGGAAGTGAAAACGGACTGAGACTTCACTTCGCAGCTCCTACCAAGAACTCGGTTACAGAGAGCCCGGCCATCCCTCCCAAGATGTCCAAAAACAGCCAGCAGGGCAGTGAGGGGAGTTGCATGCTCCCAGCCAGCTCCCCTGTGACAAGGCTCAGTGACAGCAATAACCACGATGCAGCTGGTGCCCAGCTGCTGCCGAGGAGCTGTGCAGACACGGGTGTCTTTGGGGTGTCCCCTTCTCTGTGCACTCACGTTAACGGAGCCTCCGTGGAGGAGTCTGGCAGAGGCCTGGCAGGCTTGTCCTACGACAGGAGGCAGAAGCACTACACCCCAACATGGGCCAAGCAGTGCCGGATAGAGGAGGAGGAAGAGGAGGAGGAGCAGGCGCTGTCAACCCACCCGTGGGCAGTGGGAGCTGAGATTGGAAGAGCCGATGCCAACCCCGTGGATGACTGCCCGATGATGGAGAGCCAGACTGGGATCAGCAAGTCGTTGTCCTTTGACTTCCCTAAGGACAAGAGCAATGGCATGGAGTTTGCACCACCACCGCCGCCACCAAAGAAGCAGTCCAGGTATTCAGCCTTGTGAGCGTGTGCATGACTCTGTTAAGCATTTGCAATCGTGATGTGTTTGCTGCAGGGGTTGACTGGCCAGAGGCACTTCTTGTTCTCTTTTTTCCCTTTCCAAGGTGGGCTTTTGGGGGTATGGGAGGTGAAAAACTGTCAGACCTTTTCAAGTCCTGGTCCTTCAGGGCTGTAAATTGCTGCTCTGGGTCACAGTATTGGAGTGAGAGCAAGGTCAGTATTTCCCAGTCAGCTTGGTTCTGTCTCAGCACAGAACCTTGTTATCGAATGGATCTAAAACAATGGGTTGCAAGGTCCTTTGATATGTGGAACTGGGCAGCTTCCTCTCTTGGTGCTCGTAGCACGGGCCTCTGAAATCCCAATTTTCAGTTTGCCCCTAACATCTTTTTGCTTTAAAGGCCAACGCTTGAAGCTGTAGTTTCCCAGGGAGGGCTCCTTGCCTGCAAGCAAGTAACCGGAGCTTGTCTAACATGTGCTTGCTTCAGGCAGCCTTTCCCTTGCTGCAGCTCTCCTGGGACTCAGGTTTGCAGGCGGGGTGACAGCAGGCCCTACAAAACAAATGCAGGACTGCTGTCCATCTGGAAAGGAAGAAGCTCTGCTAAACAATTAATAAAATAGGTTTCCAATAATTTATGTGTATTCAGTGACTGCAGTTGGGTGTGTATCCAAAAGAAAAAAAAAAAAAACAACCAAAAAATGCCCAAAGGAATGAAAGAAATTGATTTCCCTTCCATGCAGCTAATGGATTAGGCTGTCTGATCACAGCGGGGAGGGACACTTCGCGTTCTGCAGGTGTCCTGCATTTGCTTTGTTGCAGACTTCGGTTTTGTTACCTGGAACTGTGCGTTGCATGGCAGATTTGACTTCGGCTCTTTGATCTAGAAGTTGAGAGAAGGGATGGGTGTCTGGAGAAGCTGCTCTTGGGGTCCGTGGTCAGGCTTGTGCGTGGTCATCAGCGCTCACCAGTCTGAGATGGTGTTTGGGTTGGTGCATCCTTAATTAATTAATTAATTAAAGCACTGCTTTATTCTTACACCAAAATTTCAACTTTTTAGGGCTGGCTAATGCAGGGAACTTTACCTCGTTTTAAAATTCCTTTAAACAAAATACTTTAAAGCGTTTTAAATTGACCGAATGATGAACAAATCAGTTTTCTCAAGGGAAGGAAGCAGATGAAAAAGAGGCTTTAGTCCTTAGTGCTGGGCTTTCTGCTGCGATGCCACGTGATTCCTGCTGAAGTCAGAGGAAAGAAAGAGTCCACAGGCGAGCACACAGACGAGCTTTATTGCCTTTACAATCAGAGATGACACTGAGATGTGCTTTAGTCCTGACCCTGCAAACTTGATTTCGTGGCTGCTGCTGCTTGGTGTCTTGTATCAGCACGTGGCTCGGGGTCGTGTTTGCCACGTGTGAGGTGTTGTGTTGTGGGGGCTCAGCAGAGCTGTTAAGGAATGATTGTTTAGGAAATGTGCAGTCACCTGCTGAAGGTCTGGAGCTATAACAGTGCCAGGTGGCTGAGGTAGGTGCTGGCATCGCTCTTACTCTCCGTGGCTGCAGGTGAAGCTTTGTGCTGCGTGTAGTTGCCTCCTCAGCACCTTGATGCCTGCAGCTGGGCCTCGGGGTGCCTTGCTCAGAGCACAGCCCTTCCTCTGGGAGCAACTCGATCAGATGGCGGGTTTCACAAGCTGCTTGCTTTGTTTGTTTGCTTGGAGGGTGCTGTGTTTTCTTCTGAGCGTGTTCACACAGGAACCGGGGTGTTGTTACCTGTACGTGGCAGCGGGAGGGATGGCTACGTGCACAACTGCTTGAAACCACCACAGCAGGGTTGTGTTACCCTGGGCAGTCATTGCTGGCAGCTTCGTCTACTGGTGTGACCTGCCTAGTGCTAGGGGAACGTCTCCGGTGTTCCTGGGCTGCAGCCACGTGCCTGGAGAAGGGCAGAGATCCTCCGTGCAGAGGTCACTCTGAGACACGTTCATCCTCCCATAGGCCTGGGCATTGTTCATACTGGAATATGTGCTTGTCCACGCTGGAAGAACTGCTGATTAATTACTGTTACACTGATGTAGTCCCTTACAGGGACAGAGAGCGTCAGCACAAGGTGTTTGCTGGTGGGACAGCTGCAAAGGCCCCTTTGGATGGGTACAGATGGGGCCAGGGTGGTGGATGTAAGTCTTGGGGCATTGGGGCTGAGCATGTCCAGGCTCCGTTCAGCTGCAAGAAAGATGTACAACCATCCTTTTTCCTTTAGATCTCGAGCCGCAGCAATGCATGTGGTTTCATGCTGGAAAATGAAGCCTGCCCGTTTGCCTTTCCTAACTAAACTTTACTGCTTATTTAAAAAAAAAATTACATTTACATTCAAATTAGTTTCAAAGCAGAGAAAGAAGTGAATATGTAGCATGTTAAAATTCTTTTTTTTTTTTGTTGGTCATCCTTGCTCTAACAATTAAAAGGGAAAAAAATTACAGGGTAAATTCCTGCCAGGCACTGAGGAAACTCTGGTTTTGCTGTAAGCTGTCTCCTAGAATGGCTGGAGGAGTGATTTTGGGGAGTTTTAAAAGTGGGCATCCAAAAAAGCAAATAATAGATTTGTACCTGTTTCATCTCTCTGTTCCTTTGTATGGTTTTTTCCTGCTTGTGTGAAAGTTTACAGATATTTAAGGCTTTCTTGGTCTGAAATGGGATAGAAAATGAGTCAAATTACAAGAGGAAAGAGACTGGAAAAGGAAAATGGCGACTGATCTTCATCCAAAAGCTGGGAGGGTAGTTGGATATGGAAAGGGCTAACCAGGGAATCTAGGATCCCCAGGACTTATATGTATAATGATGATTTAGATGCTCTTTGGTGAGAAATAGTCTAGCACAGCCTTCAGTTATTTGGCGCAAAAAGGGAATCCTTGCTGAAATTTATGCCTTTGTTATGCAGAGGGTGAGGTTAAATGATCCTAAGGTTCCTTCCAGCATGTCATCCTTAACTGTTTATGGATATTATGTGCCTCTTAAACAAAGGAAACGGTGCTGCTATTTTGCAGTAGCTCTTGAGCTGGTTTTGTCACAATTAACGCCACCTTCAAAAGGCAGTGCTGTAAGTGTCTTTCTAGTACCATTCCTGAGGCACCTGTTCTGTTTTGGATCTTGGTGTGGATGTGTACTCTGGTGAACAGAAGCAAACTAGCTACGTGGTGCTACTGTGGCAGTACAAAATGCAATTGGAAGTCATACAGGTCCCAAAATTTGACCCTTTTCTCTGTGGTCTCTGACTGTGAATGACAGTAGGGAGTTGCTTTGAACAAGCCAGGCTTATTATTATTAAAAAAAAAAAAAATAATCACAAACTCTAGAGTCTATTTTAAAAAGTACATGAAGCAAAGAAGAGCTAGTGTGGCTCAAGCAGGAGAGAGTATCCCACTCCAGGACAGGGAGCTAATAGGCCTTTTGGATTCTCCCTGAGTGTTTTTTGTCTGAAACTAATCAGGAATTTCTCATGTTGCTTCCGCCAGTAGATCACTTTTGAAGGTTGTGACTTATCAGACAAGTCTTTTGGGAGAGACTTACTCCCATTTTAAAAGAAACAATTTCTTTTTGTTTCCTATCTTGCCATGTAAAAAGTACGGGGTTGGAAATCAGATTTCTTGTCGTCTTCACCACATTGGAGCATTCAGTGATTTCATTGTTGACTCAGCTATCATTAATTCTGCTCTCCATATGAATTTACTCCAGGGAAGATCACAGAATCATAGAATGGCTCAGGTTGGAAGGGACCTCATAGATCATCCAGTTCCAATCCCCCTGCCATGGGCAGGGATGCCACCCATTAGATCAGGTTGCTCAGGGCCTCATCCAACCTGGCCTTGAAAACCTCCAGGGATGGGACATCCACAAGCTCTCTGGGCAACCTGTTCCAGTTTTAAAGAATCTGTCTCCCGATAAGTCAAAAAAAAAATACACTGTAAAAAGTATGGGTTGAGTCACCCCCAAGAGTATAGATTATATGAACATGCCATCAATTTTTTTTCTCTGGGCGTTTTACCTTTAGTGTAAAAGGGATAGGAAGATCTTTAATAGCTACACAGATTAAAGCATTCAGATGACCTGACCACAAAAAGGTTTTAGGTGGGACGCTGGTATTAATGGGGTAGAGGATGCTTAGCTTTTTTAGATTGCTTGGTTTGCCTAAACCAGAAACAAAGCGGTATAAAAACAGCTCCCTGGCACCACAGATCTGCTCTACCACCTTGCTAATGCCCACCTGCAGCAGTGGAGGGAGGAGGAAAATATAATGATTCCTGTTTCATGATAGACAAGCATATGGTACCATGATGCTTCCCCTTGTATAATAATTATGCCCAGGCATGTGTGGTTGCAATGTAGTCTGGCTTTTCTCTCTGCTGCGCATTAGTTCCAGTGCTTTACTTTGGGAAGGGGTGTCCTGTTCACATTCGCACCGCTTTCCCCTGGAAGTTCCTACTTCTCTGTTTTTGAGGGGTTTAATGCTCCTACTCTGCTCCGTTCATGGAAGCATCTGGAAATAATGTGCTCTGCTTTGTGGGTCACTGTACACAGAGAAACCAATTCTTCCCCGGCCAGGTGAGGTTAGTACGGGTTTAACTGTCTTAAGGGAGAAACGAGGACATGGCTATGCTTTCCACCACCGCAGCACACAAAGAAACACAAAGCATTACTCTGCCCTAGCAGGAGGCACAGCATTGCAAATGATCTGGTGTCCCGTGGCAATGTTACAGATCTCCAAACCATTTTATTTTTTTAGAAGACCACAATTTTCCACCTTGGTTTGTTTTAGGCAGGACTGTGGGAATCGTTTGGAAAGCCAGTTAGATGGAATTGTTTAGGATGGGAAAAATGGCGAATAGTGAATTGCAGGGGTTGCCTAAATACGCTAGGATGTCATGTGGAGGATGTTGAATAAGCCAAGTATGTTTAAAGCTGCCAGAATAATTAGGAGAGCTGGAAATCCTATCTTATTAGATTGAGAGCTGACTCTTTTGTGACCTGCTCTTCATGCACTCACACTCAGTGGAGGCTGTGGTGCTGTTCCTGAAGTTAGCACTTAATATTTAAAGTGCTGAGCACAGACTGAGGAAATGGAGGTGAATTACCCACTGCGACATCTTTCTGAGGGGAGCGGAGCCCACACGTGTTAGCAGGCAATGGGGGACAATCCCAGTGATCTCTTCAGGTTTAAAATGGGTTTGTGCTCTTTATTTCCAATATCCTTTGATGGAAAGGGCAAGACAGCGAACCTGTACAGCTGTGCATGGCATGAATGAACGCTACAAAAGGAGGATAAGTAAGGATCCCACAGGTTGTTACAATGGTCAGTTGCTCAGTTCTTGGAGTGGATTTTCTTGGAAACAGGACAGTTTGGCCATAGCAAGTGTTTTCAGTAATTCTTTGGGAAAGTGTTTGATATTTTAATTTGTGTGCTGTCTGGGCTTTGAGGAGCTCATAGGAAGAGAGGGAGATTTGAAGCAGAGATATTTCCAGGCGCTATTAGCTGGCCTGGCTGCAACATCTGAAACAAGAGCAGGATGTCGTTTAAGCGGCGAGCAATTTCTATTTTGGTGCGACCTATTCAGGAACTGCATTTTACATAAGTCAGAGCGGTGCAGGGAGGAAATGGTGCTCTCTGTACGTATGACTTCATGGCAGCGTTGGGCTCAGCAAATACAGCAGCCAGGATGGTGCTGGCAGACGCCGTGTTGTGCCCAGGTTGCTTGGAGGAATAGGTGGGGCTGCGCGGGGTGGACCTTGGACCCTGCCGAGCAAAGTCCCATCTCTGCCCGAGTGCGGGAATGGTAAGGCAGCTCCGTGGATCTGTGTTTAAGTGATGGGGAGGAAACAGAAATGCACCAACTTTTTCTTGTGTGTGTGTTTGTGTGTGTGTGTGTGTGTCTGGAGAAGGGGAGGAATGTGTCAGGAAACCTCTCACCTGTGCAAATCGAGACTGGCTCTATCCTAAGATCCCTCTTTTCTTCTGGATTCAAACACTTCCTTGATTCTTACCAAGTCAGACAGGGCACACGTATGTATGTGCACCCCTTCATTTTTCCCCCCCAAGTTACTAAAAGTTAAGTTCCTGAGCAAGTCGGTTATGGGATAAGGTTATATAGTTTATATGTATATAAAACCGTATATGTAGTTTTATTTAGTATATGTAGTTTTATTTAAAAAAAAAAAAAAGGATTAGACTCCAGTTGGTTGTTTTCAACAGCATTAATCATAACAGAGCTAAAACAGAGCTAAAAACCTCAGTGTCTCTCACTTGCTCTTTCCTTTTTTAAAAAAAAAAGTCTTGCGTGGTGCACATGAAGTTTTGTAAATCATCCTCAGGAGGCTTGCTGTAGTGACCAAGTGCATGTGGAAAATTCATCACTGGTGCAAGACCAAGGGCAGCGTCCCTGCCGAGCTGTACCTGAGGTGGTTTTCCGACCCTTATTTTGATCAGCCCCCGAGTATTTTTAGAATGAGCCTGCTCAGGCAAATGAGGAAGTCTGGCAGAAGTTTCTTCCGGGCTTCTCATACATGCTGCTCTCCATGTGGTTGTGTGGACACGAGAGTAAGTGCTTTGTCTGGACGCAGGATGAAACGTTTTTTAATCTTAAAATAAAGCGCTCGTGGCATCTGCTGTGCTGGGGGATTTTGGAAGAGGAGGGATTCTGCATGTGTGAGCAGTGTGTCACAAGAAAATAGTTGTGCATGTCTTTTGTTTGTCTTTCTCAGCAGCCGCTCAGCCGTCTGATTAGGAAATGCCGGATACCTTCCAGCGAGATAGCTGGTGGAAGTTATTTTTCTTTGCTTTTCTTTTTTTTGCAAGTCTTCCACTAACCTTTTTGCATTCTTAATCAACAATGCGTTGAGTTTTACCAGTGGATTGGCGGTTTTATTTAAAAATGTGGCAAATAACCTCAATGGAGAGTTTGAACTGTGCTAAAGCTGGGGGTATTTGTGCTCTGGTGTGCTGCCTGGTTTCGACAGTTCCTGTTGTTTTCCAGGGAGGAAAAAATGAAGAAAATACAGGGAAAACTCATTATCTCAACAAATAGTCCTGCTTGCCTACAACTGATCGCTTATATTGTGGCTCTGGCAGTATATAAGGGCAGCTTATGGTTTAAGGATTTATTTATTTTAGATGGAAGCTGTGTGGAAAACAGTAGGTCTTACCCTAAAAGCTGCATGGTGGGTCCTGCGTTTGATGTACAATTGTTTTCTGAAGAGGTGCTTCTTTTTTCAGTTGTTACAGTGGTGCACAGAGGAGAAAACAGCTGCTGCTGATGGACTGTGCTTCTACTCATGCCTCCACCATGTAGGAGTTGGGTTCTGGTGCCCAGCATCAACTTTTCCTCCTGTAAAATAGGAGGTGTGATGCTGCTCCCTTCCACTGAGTTTTACTGGAGGCAAACATCGGTGGGTCCCCGCTTCCTGGTGGCAGTGGCCAAAATGGGATGCAGTCCAAGACCACACGTGTGCTAGAAATGGGAGGTTCAGACTGGGGCTGGATGCTGTTGGCTCAATGGTTTTCTCTCTGTTCAAGCACACGTGGTTTGTCAGGGGAACTGATGCTTTGCAAGGCCGTGAGCTGCTCGATGTCAGTGGAATACGGTCTCCAAATGCCAGAGAAAGGGAAAAAAAAGTGTACAATGAAATACTAACGCCTGGTAAGACTGCAGTGTTTGTATGAATATGTGGGGACCAAGCTGAGGCTGCTCTCAACTTTAATCTATGTGCACAACTGCATGCGTGGTACCTTTTTCCTGTCTGTCTCCTGACCCTTCTGTTTCGTTGTCTCTAGGCGTGCTCTGAAAATGAACCCGAATAACGCTGAGCTGGAGAGGGCCAGCAATAGCTCCACCGAGAGCCTCAGCCCGCCTTTCCGGAGCATCCACGTCAGCTTCACGGCCGGATCCACCGACAGCCTCAGTTCAGACACGCAGACCGGCAGCGATGGCAGTAAGTGACCGACTGGGTGTCGGAGAGGTAGCATCAGACCTGGGGAGGAGATTACCCCATCCTGAGTCCCACTGCTGGGGCAGCATCTGCAGGGCAGGGGTCACAAGGGTCCCATCACTTAGTCCTCCCAGCAACCCTCCGTCTGTCTACTCTCACCCTTCTGTCTCTTGATGCACTTAAGATGAACATGGCGGAGTCAGACCATCATGTTTTTTTTTTTTCCTCTTTCATTTGGCCAGTGCCAAAATCTGTTTATCCATCTTGTCTGGATAAAGCCTCTATCTGAAAGCAATTGTGCTCATCCTGCTTGTGCTTCCCATGTTGCACAAGGCCACAAGTAAGCTGTCATGGAATATCCTCCACAGATTTGAGGAGTACCAGAAGGAGTCTTGTGCTAAAGGTGATCTCTCCCTCTCCTTGTGTTCTTCCCAGTTGTTTCTTGAAGGGAAAAAAAAATCTGCCTGCACTAGTTTAACTGAGATTAAAAAATACTTACTATGAAGTCACTTTCTTCATAAGTGCGTAACTTAGACATGCACTAACGTGTTCGGCAGCTCAGAAAGTATTTCATTTGCAAAAGTAATCTTCGTGTAGTGGAAGTTCTGTCTTTCCAAGAGCAACAATGTGCAGCAATAAAATTAAGAGCCAGAGCTCTGGAAAGTACATTTTTCCACTGTTAACTTGGAGTCTGAGAGTGAGACTCTGCCAGGAAATTGTACATGGGGAAGAAAAACTCACATATTTTGGATCTTTACTTGCTGGACACAAAAGCAATTTGCTGTCAAAAATGATACGGAAAAACAGGAGTTCTCTGCTTCCACTAGCAGATGCAACTGTTTAAGCTCACCTCAAGAAGGTTGAGCTTTAAAATGAATAACCCACATGTGATTTCTTTTTCTGGTGTAAGCAAGCAGCTATGCAGTCAGTCACTGTGTGAAGTGAGCTCAGATTAATTGGCTGTGCTGTCAGATGTGAAAATATGGGGGGATGGGATAAGCCCCATCCCATCTTATGCAGAAGAACCCTACGCTGAAGGTGCAGAGCACTGTTAGGAAAGTTGTGAAAAGGTTTTGTTACCCTGTGCTCAGGGCAGAGTCCATCGGAGTGTAAAAAAGAGGTAAGAGCAATTTGGTGTTTGTGGGCTTTGCGTGTGGACTGGTTGCCAAAGGTTCTGATGCTACTGTTTGTTCCCTAAGCCTCCATCAAATAAATTGATCCTCTTGAAATGGGGGGTTCAACTGCATGTCCTGGCAGAGGTGCTGGTCTTGGGCTGTGTGCTGAAGAATTTCTCTTGGTTGTGTCTTCTGACAAAGCCCCGTGGACTGGAAGTGGCAAGAGATGCCCTGCTGAATGACTCCTTCCTGCAGGTTTTGCCAGTGTTTCAAGGGAGGGGATCATGGACCAGGCAGGGTATGATGCAGGTGTTTGGTTTTCTGTTAAAGCTTGGGGTGTGCTGATGAGCATCTCTGCTGGGCTCTGCAGCTAACTGTGCAGTCGGAGAGCAGCTGGAACTGGAGAGCAGCTGATAGCTCCAGTGGCTGGGCGAACAAGGCAGGCACCTGGGGAAAGGGCCCAACAGGGTCAGGGAGCTCAGCACCAAACAGCTGGTGGGCAGCTGGGACAAGAGAAGTGTGCTGATCCCCAGCATCTCCTACAGAGCTGTTCCTGAGCATGTTGTCAGAGGTGGGGTGCCAAAACTGCTTTGAATGGAAAGCTTATCTTCCACGGGAGCTGCCAGTGTCTGGGGAGTCTCCGATGTGGTGGACTGCAGCAGGAACGTCCACTCCACTTTGGCAGTGGAAGTGATATGAAAATGGGTGTCATCCTACCAAGCTCTGGGGGAAAGGAAGAGGGACAGCGTGAGCTGGCATCTGCTCTGGTAGCTGAGATGTAGTGGGCCTGCCCCCACCGTGGTCATCTCAGGCAGCGAGCAGCTAACAGGGATTGCTGTCCCAATAATTGTCACTTCTTCTAATTGCTGCTTCAGATCCCCACCACTTTTTTCTCTCTGACCTGAAAGTCTTGCTATCTATTTCAATGTCAAATCACCCTTTTCCGCTTTTGCCTTCTTCTGTGGCATGCAGCTGTGTTACCTGTCTCCAGTCTAGGCAGGGTAGGAAGGCAGAGAGGTCTGATGTAAGCTGAGGGACAGCCAGGAGGGAGGCCAGATTTTTTTCAGTAGGGTGGAGCTGGCCAAATCCCAGCCCTTACCCGGTGACCCTTACCCAACGTGAGGCAGAGAGACAGGTTCAATATCCTTCTTGGGCAGCTCTGGCCACGCTGAAGTCAGAGATGTGTGCTGCGTGAGTCACTCTTATCATGCTGTGCTGCTCAGGCGCTGGGTGGCAGCTCCCAGGTGAAACAGGCTTTGCTTGAGGGATTGCTGCCAAATGAGTATCCCCCAAGTACTTCATTCTTGCTTACCTCCTCGTGGCTGATGTCACAGCTTAAATATTTGCCCTCTGCCAGCTTTTACTGCCATGTATGCAGTTCATAGGAAAGCAGTTTCAGGTGGGAGGGAACATTTCTCTAGTTAGCTGTTTGCAGCGTGCTTTGCCAAGTGTGGCTCTGCCTCCACGAATGGATAAGTCAAATCCTGTTGTGTCTTGCTGTCTCCTAGGGCACTCGTCTGAGCCGAACCACTCACCCCCTCCAGCTGAGAGCCAAGTGTTTCCCCCGGGCTCTTTCCTTCCTACCTCCAGTGACGATGCTCCCTCTGCTGGCCCCAGCTGCCCACCCCCTCTGCCCCAGAAGAAGACGGTGAGCAGAACGGTGTCCTCCCCAGATGGCTTTTTTGGGGGACAGGCATCTTCTGGCAGAGCAGCCAGCACTGCCAGCCCCAGGTTGAACGTCAGCCACTCTGAGAGCAATGTCTGCCTCCGGGAGGAGCCTCCCTTCATCCACCCAGCCGGCCTGGGGGGCCCCGGCACCTTCTCCTCTTGTGAGTCCCTGGAGAAAGGCTCCAAAGGAAACAGCTACTGGGGCTCGGCTACCAGCAAGAGCACGGGGGCCTGCATCCCCAGCAGAAACCTTCAGTCCCTCTCCTCCTCGCAGCTCAGCGTGTCCAGCCAGGTGTCGTCGAGCTCCAGCCTCCATCTCCACAACCTCCTGAGCAACATTGACAGCAAGGAGGGGGTGTACGCCAAGCTGGGGGCCCTCTACGCCGAGTCCCTGCGACGCCTGGTCGCCAAGTGCGAGGACTGCTTCATGCGGGAGCAGAAGAACGAGCTGCGCTTCAGCGAGAACAACTGGTCGCTCTTCAAGCTGGCGTGCAACAAGCCCTGCTGCGACTCGGGGGATGCCATCTATTACTGTGCCACCTGCTCCAAGGACCCTTCAACCACCTATGCTGTGAAGGTAAGCCTGCACCCAGAACAAGCCTGGATATATGGCTCATCTCCACCTCCCAACTCCAAACAGCCGCAGGGTTCGCTTCCCACAGCAGAGCTGGGACTGGTCTACAACCCAACCAGTTTCTCTCTAAAAAACTTTGTGCAAATACTGTATTGTGAACTCAGCATAGTTCACCTCTGACAAACCAAACTGCTTAAAAACTGCTCAAAAGACAGCCTTTTTCCCTCTGCCTGCCTTCTAAGGGGAAGGTCTGACCCAGAAACCATGTGAGTGCCTGTATGTTTAAACTACAGGCTTTAAGATATTCCAGGTCTCAATTAATGAAAGGCTGTCCTAGAGATGGTGTGTAAGGTCAGGTTCTGAAATATATTCCTGTAACTATACAGAATCCACGTTTGAAATGGAAATGTGGGGTGCGATGGTTCAGTTGTCTGAAACCTAGATAAATAAGCTTAGGCAACTTGTTTCATGTGCATCCCATGGATCTGGGGTTCTTGATCCATGTTACTACTTGAATACAGAGACTTTTAACTTCTGTTTGGACTGTAACCTAGGAGAAGTTCATTGCTGCTTCCTCTTCATGTTGCTTTCAAAAACTAAAATAATTCCCAAACAAGGGCTGCCAGAGGTGCATTAAGCAAGAAAAAAAAATCTGCTGAATTTTTTACACAATTACAACCCCCAAGGGGATGTTTTAGTTAAGTGATAGCTTTAAAGCCTTAAAAAAGATTTTCTAAAGGAAGTAGTCAACCCAACAGGGGGGGCTTTGAACAACCAGAGTTGAATCAGGGCTTGCCCCAATGCCTCTAGTCCACCAGTCAGAGCAGCAACTTCTTTGGCTTGTTATACGTAAATCCATCGAAATTTTCCTCCAGAAACCTCAGAGCTGGTCAGCTCCTTTTCAATATGTGGTTCCCTGTGGCACACGCAGACCTTTCATCTTGCCAGCCACATTGGGTGGGGTTCATTGGCTCAGCCTCTACTGCTGTAGTGGATGAATTTATGGCCAAGGCAGAAACTCCACATTTTCAGTCTCTTAACGGAGCTGCTCTTGTGTCCCTGTGTGCTTATTCTGTGTTCTCAGTACTCTACAGAGCACCGTAATAAAGCCCAAACCAGCCCAACAGGGCTGTACTCTGCACCAGCATAAAGTCATGCATGTGTTTATGTACGTGCACTCACACATCTCTTGCAATGTTCCAGTGTGCTACCTTTTTTTTTGGTAGCTGAAATAGAGAATACTTAGAAAATTTTAGAGTTGGCTGACTTCTAACTGCACCTCCTGGAGGTGATACAGATTTTCTGACATGCAAGAAATCTCAGACCAGTAGTTAAAATAGATTTGGATAACTCAAGATGGGCAGAGGATCTGACTTGAGCCAAGGGGCCAGCTGAGCAGTCAGAGCCAGGGTTTAGGCTGTGTACAGGCACACAAGGATATGTATAAAATAGTTAGAAAGAGCCAGTTTTACATGAAATGGCTTTAGAGGAATTAAGCCAAGATATGCTCCTCTCCTTGTCTTCTTTCTCTGCTAAAAGGTGCACGACTAAGCCAGTCCCAGGCTCCTACTTGGAGCCTGTTGCATGGAGGATGCCTCTGGTGCAGCCAAAGTCACGAAGAATGGCTGGTTGGGGAAGATCTCCTTGACTTCATTTGGCTGCATTTATTCTTCCAGGGGCTCCTCTTTCCTTGGTACTAAATCTAACACATCTTGCCTATGCGGGGAGTAACAAGCACGTTTGTGCAGCAGAGGGCTGGAAGGCCTCCTCTGCCTTTGGAGATCTTTTGCATTTTACTGCAGCCCACTGTGTTAATCTGTAGTCTGTCCCACTCTCCAGAGATTATCTTTCCCCTAAATAAGCATGAAGCAACAGCAGGGTATTTTTCTTTAGAAGAGAAGGGGCACTTCAAACCCCTATTGTCCTATCTCTACACGATCATCTCATCTGAGTGAATTACCTGCAAATGCCTAGATTCAAACCGTTGCTAGCGGAGTACAAAAGCAGCCTGTTTCTCCAGCTCCTCTCTATTATTGCATTTATTTTAGCTTGGAGGCAAAATTGATTTCTTGTCCGATTTTGCACGCACACCATGACTGGCAGTGGCACGCTCCAGGGTTTGAAGCCTTTTATGCTGAGTTTCAGCCTGTTGTTGATTCCTGTGGTTGAGATATAAATACATCCCTAAATAAAAGGGAAAAAAAAAGAAGCGTACAAAAGAAATGCCAGAAGGCCTCACAAGCTAATGGATACTCCTATAATAAACCTGGTTTTGGGTTTGTGTTGTCTTTAATGCAGCCATAATGCTAAAACACAGAACAAAACGAAGACAAAGTCGTGCGAGTTCAAGAAAATCTAGACTGGTTATTTGCTTTTTTTTCCCTTGAGTTTGCAGCACTCCCACTTATTTCTAAACCTATTGTTAGCTTCCACTTTCTCTGTAGATTTTTTTTCCCCCCTGCGCTGATGAGTGCAATTTGTGGTTGGTATTCCTCAGCCATTGATCAAGGTTCTGAGAGGGGTTAATGACATGAGGAAAATAGAGTGTTTGAGGATGTGAAAGGAGCTTAGGTCCAGAGAAGGGTTAGGTGGGAGGAAAGTGCTGGAGGTTTCTGTCCAACCATCACTCCAAACAGGGCAACCCTCGTAGCTAAGTCAGGTTGCATGGGTCCTCATCCAGGCAACCCTTTCCAGGCACGGAGATGACACCACCTGCTACAGCCTTTGCTTTTCCCTCTGCAAAATGTCTCTGGGGTTGTAGGGGGGATCTTGCTGACATATGAGACGCAAAAGCTGTGTTGCTCCAGTTGGCAATGAAACAAAATCTCCAGGAGTCACCTGTGGGCAGGCTGTCTTCCTCCCTTCTTGCAAATGCTGAGCATTACCTGGCAAAGGAAGCATGCCTAGAAACGGGACCCAGAGGTCTGGTTGTTCAGGTTGGGGTGCTGCCGGACAAGAAAGATCCTCAAGCCAGGAGATGGTTTAAGGTACTAAAGGAACTAATATGCACCCTGCTTCTACTAATATCGTAATGTCTTCAAATCCTAGCTTAAGGAACTACCTCTGAGCTTCTAGTCTACGCCCGGCCTCTGTCACTGATGGATAAGACTTTTCTTTGGTCTCTCCTTGCAGATCTGTAAAAGCCAAGAGTCCAAGGTGGCCGCTTCATACTGTAGCCCCGCGGTGCCAGTCCACTTCAACATACAGCAGGACTGTGGGCATTTTGTGGCCTCCGTCCCCTCCAGCATGCTGCTGGCCTCAGATGTGGAGAAGAGCGTGCCTGGGGATGGTCTCCGTCCCTCCCGCACTGCCAGCGAGCACGACTGCGTGGTGGTCATCACGCGGGAGGTGCCAAGCCAGACCACTGCTGACTTCGTGAGGGACTCGGTGATGCTGCACCAAGCCAAGCCTGAGCTGTATGAACGTCGTGTTTGCTTCTTGCTCCTCCAGCTCTGCAACGGGCTGGAGCATCTCAAAGAGCATGGCATAATCCATCGTGACCTGTGCCTGGAGAACCTCCTGCTTGTCCCCTGTAAGCCCCCCATGAGCTGTGTGAAAGCCAAAGATGACAAGCACTTGCCCCGCCTGATCATCAGCAACTTTTTGAAAGCCAAACAGAAACCAGGATCTGGAGACTCCAAGCTGAAGAAGAGTCAGGCCAGGCTGGCCCCGGAGATTGTGTCAGCTTCTCAGTACAAGAAGTTCGATGAGTTTCAGACTGGCATCCTCATCTATGAGCTACTGCACCAGCCCAACCCCTTTGAGGAGAAGGTGCACCTCAAGGAGCAGGAGTACAGCCCCGAGGACCTCCCTGCTCTGCCCAGCCTGTCCATTTACTCCCGGGGGCTCCAGCAGCTGGCCCACCTGCTTCTGGAGGCAGATCCCATCAAGCGCGTGCGGATCACCGAGGCAAAGCGGATGCTGCAGTGTCTGCTGTGGGGTCCCCGGAGGGAGCTCACTGAGCAGCCCCTCAGCCACGAGGAAGCCCTCTGCCAGGTGCTTCAGAACTGGGTGGACATGAAGCGTGCCCTGCTGATGATGAAGTTTGCTGAGAGAGCCGTGGACACGGAGCGAAGTGTTGAACTGGAGGACTGGCTGTGCTGCCAGTACTTAGCGTCTGCCGAGCCTGCCTCCCTCTCGCACACGTTGAAACTGCTGCAGCTGCTCTGATGCTGGACGTGTCTCAGGGGCAGCTGTGAAAGGTGTGCAGCCCTGTTATACAGGAGAGGCTGGGATCTCAGCTGTGAGCGTGTGTTCCTCTCCTGTTGCGTGCTCCGATCTGTGTAAGATGTTTAGTACCTTGAGTACATTTAAACTGCGAGCAGGCAAAACTGGGAACCTAACCCTCTTTAGGGGGATTTTTTTGTTTTGGTATGGTAAGTCTGTGGACTAATAAATTCCTGCCCGCGTGTGTGCATGTTTCTAATGAACACGGTACAGTTGAGTTGATTTCTGAGCCTATGGGACAGTCCTTTGATCTCCACCCCCTAAAGCCTCACATCCTCTTTGCCTGGAAACACCACTGATTGCCAGAGCGGGCAGCAAGAAGGAACAGCTGGCTTATTCTCCTGAGGAGTAAAAACAATTCATTCAATGCTCCTTTGCATGGGAGAGCCAGGAGGTGCTTTCAAACTCATTTCTGTTTTGACATCTTTTTTTTTTTTTTTTTTTTTGCTTTAAAAACAAAAATCGCTGCTTGTTTCTGTATTTTCTGCTGTGGCAACTAAGTATCACCTGCCTGTTCCCTTCTCTGGATGTTAGTACAGCATTGCCTTCCTGTCTAGCATTGCTGCCTTTGTGAAGAGGTGAGAGAGCCAGGATGGGGCTGTTCACAAAGATGATGCTGCATGCTGGGAATTACCCCTTGTAAAGTTAATGAAATGGAAAATCCCCAATTCACCTCCAAGGCCCCGAGGAAGAAAGTCGGGGCAAGGCTGCTATGCTTTCCCCATCCACCCAGCTTATTCCCTTCACCTGGTAACTCACCTGTCCCTTGTGCATAGCATGTATTTAACCCCTTTATCAAAAGATTAGCTGGCCTGTGGGAGGCTGGTGCTGCTAGCCTCTGGTCTGGGAGGCTTATTGCTGCTGGTGCTTCGTGCTGATGCATTAGAAATGCAGAGGGAGAGCTGTTTGCACTGTGAACATGTTCTTTCAAAAGATGTAGCACAAGGGAAGAGGGAGAAGCTGGCCTAGCTTCCTCTGTCCCCTTTCTCTCTATTGAGACGTGCAACAAACAGCCACCTGGCTTGGTGGGGAGGCTGTTGCTGCTGAATTTTCAGGCAGGTTGTGGGCTGCCTTTATGCTCTTCCATCTCAATATGAGGCAGAGGTGAGCTGCCCTGCTGCTGGGACTGGTTGTGCAGCACTTGCAGGGGTCGATTTGGGGCTCATGCAGGGAACCCAGCACCAGCTTTGCTGAGGAAGGACATCACCATCTGAGCTACCCCCATCCCAGCTGAAAATGGGGAGAAATTCATGAGCACTCTCCAACCTTCATTCACCTCCAGCTCCAGCCTGCTCTCTTGTGGGAATTTTAATTCCCCAGGATTTTTGACACTTTGTATGCTTTCTGTGAATCTTTTCCAGGCTTCTCACCTGGATTTTTAATCTGTTTGGCTGCAGTTGCTGCTGATGGGAGGGAATGGTTTCTTGGCTGGGCACCCGTTTGCAATGAATTTCCCCTAGTCCCCTTAGGGAGGAAGCTGTGCACGTCCCTGCCTGCTGAAAGAATGTGGAATGACTCCAACCACTACTGTCAGGGATTTTTTGTACGCAGGCTTTCTTGTGCCCTGTCTCTTGCATGTATTTCCCTCCAACACAGGCAGCGTGAGCCTTCTGGCTTGGGAACCACTGTCCTGTGGACCATCCTACACTCTTCTGGGAAGTCTGGCCACAGCCTGCTACATGTGGTCTCACGTTGGCCAGGGGAGTGATTGAACAGCTGGAGAACCTGTCTGAAGGAGCCCAGCACGTTTTGCATAGATAAGATGAAGAGATGACTCAGTTTTTAAGCATGGATGTAGGGAACAAGTTGGAGGCAGCTCTGCAGGACTAACACTGAAGGAGACAGGGCCTGACCATGACGAATCCAATCGTAATGCCTGCTGTACTGGCAACTGGAAAATAATAATGGGGGCAACTGGATTGAGACTGGTTCAGGTGTTGGTGGTCCTGGTACCTTGCAGCAGTATCCCCCACAGACTAGGGACCAACTATAGTCTTGTAGTGTTTTCAGCTATATTATATTGAGATTGGGTGGGTGGCTTCATGCTTTCATGTAAACAAAAGCTCCTAGCTCCATGGTTTCCTGGTATCTTCCCCTCTGGTATCTCATGCATAAAGAGTCCCAGGCTTTTGGGTCTTAGGTCAGTGCTTGGACTCAAGAAGAGCATTGTGCAGCTGTTGTGGGGAAAGCAACCCTGAAGCCCTAGCTGAATGTCAGCCAAGTCTGAGGGCTTTGCTGGCTTATTTCCCCCCTCTGCCCATGCTGTCCTCAGCATGCCCCGGGCAGTAGACCCCAACTCTACCTAGGCATACTTGCACACATGCCCAGGATCCTCTGCAGAGGTGGTTGAGGCGATGGATCATCCGTGTTCCCTGACCTTCCACCTTGGGGGCCAAGCATGTCACCCACTCAGGGGGACTGCAGAAGACATCCAGCTGGAGACAAAACTTGGGGTTCATGTGCCATGGGAAGAATGTCAAGGGGCGATTGCTGGAGAAGCACTGCAGACTCATGACTCTCACTTGTATTGCTGGTTGGGGAAAGGAGTTTTTCTTGGCTTGTGACAGACTGCCAACCCCTTTTCCTGTGTCCAGGCTCCCGGTGGTCCCTGAGCACAAGAAAGCTGGCAAGATATGGCTCCCTGCATGTACCTGCTAGCCCCATGGAGGACAGGTTCCAAGGAGCTGGACACAGGTGCTGACCAATACATATTTGCAGCACTGATGAGTTTGGCGGGGAGGTTGCATGCTTTCCACATGAGATGAGGCTGAGACTCGAAGCCTCAAGACAAATGCGGGGCAAGTAGTGCTGCTGGGAGCTCTTTTGTCTAGGTCGGTGACATCGACACCTTGCTTCAGTACATCCCTCAAAGCTACGGATATCCCAGGACAATCTTGGGTCTCTGGAGATCACTTGACCAATAGTTACTATCACTCTGCATGCTCACATGTACAGGGACATCCCCTAGCCATCCACTCAAGGTAGCACAGGACAGGCTCAGTTCTGCTTTGGCTTCTTGGAAAGCAGCAGCAGCAGCACAACACCATAAGAGAGGGGAAGGATACTCTTGTAAGAAGTCCAGAGTAGGCAGAGCGCAGAGAAGCTCTCAGACTCCACAGCATCCAGGATGTAGGCGACAATGAGCTGCGTGAAGATCCAGGTCGTGCCACGGTAGAGGAGCTTTGCAACACGGGAGGTGGCCCAGGCGCTGAGGAAGGGATGGATGCGGTAGTCAGCCTCCACCATGATGGCCCAGCACAGGAAACCAAAGACATGCCCGGGCCGGAGGCCGTGCCACCAGGCGGAGAAGGTGAAAGTGGCGAGGAGCGGTTGGGCTGGGCAGCGCTGGAAGACCAGCCTCCGCAGCCAGCGGGACGTGCTCTTGTTCCAGGTTCGGGCAAAGACAGCCAGGCGGTGTGTGGTCTCCAGCACCCACAGGTCACGGCCTGAAAGGTCTCCCTGCCCCACCACCAGCCCAAAGCCTGCCATCTCGAGAAGGGCCTCATCCAGTACCCACTGTGTGTAGTAGGCCAGCCTGAAGAGCAGGGCCCGCATCCACGTGTGGCACAGGCTGGCCAGGATGGAGCAGCCCTGTGCACAGGGCAGCCAGCCCTCCAGTCCCACACGCAGCGCCTGCAGTGCCAGTGCCCCAAGGCACCTCCGGCCAGCAGCCTGCAGTGGCAGGGGGACAGCCCCCAAGGACTCGGCTTGGACCTGAAACCTGCTGAAGGGGTACAGGGGGCCTCCGAGGAGGGCTGGGAAAAAGAGCAGGTAGCTGCAGAGAGGCAAGGCTTGCTGCAAAAGCCCCTGGCCTGTCTGAGGCAGAACGGTCCCTTCGTGGATGTCCAGGGCCAGAGATGTCACTTTCTGGGTGAGCAGCATAATGGCGGAGAGGGCAACAGCTGGTCTGAAAGGAGAAAGCACCGGGGAGCTGCTGAGGGTGCCTTGAAATGAGCGCATGGGCACACATGCTGTCCCTCCCACCTCCCTGCTGCCATGCCCACAATGCCATCCATCAGCAGGGATGCAGCTGGGGGCCAAGGAGAGACCAACCAGCTTTGCCTGGGTGGGCCTCTGCCCATCCAAAATGGCTGGGAAGGTGGAGAGGGAGGGAGGCAGGGCTGGAAGGTTACCTGGCATCCTCTGACTCCAGCACGAAGCTGCCCAGGTGGCAGAGCGTCTGCCAGCACATCTGGAGGCCAAAGACCCAGGTATGGACGTGAGCTGGGCTGACGGAGAGGAGGACGTGCACAGAGCCAGCAGCGGGGATAAGAAGTAACACGGCATAGCTGCCCATGGCTGTGACTGCAAGGAGACATCCTCCAGCGAGGAGGAATGTGTACCTAGAAGAGACCAGATGCCCTTTGACTGGCTTTTGGGGAAAACGGCGCTTGAGGCTCCAGCCCTGGTGATGGTAGTAGAGTGTAGTCTGAGGCAAGCAGCCTCCACAGTGCCCTGCAGTCTGCCTCTCGTGGCAGATGCTTGGTCTCTTGTGGGGCTGAGGGGTCACTAGCACCCCACCATAGCTGCAAGGCAGGGATGGGGGGACTAGGCTGGGTATCACAGCCCCTGCCTGGCCCCCATCTTTGTCACATCAGAGACAGTTCCCATTCCCTCCCTGCTCCCTTTGCCCATGCACTCATCCCAGTACACCCCTAAAACCATCTCTTTCAACAGGAGAGTCTGGCCTGGCTGTTTTAGCCTTAACCACCCTGAACTGGCCCCACTGCACAAAGAGGGGAGTGGGACAGCTCATGCCCATACCTACATCAGCAGGGAATCACTACCTTGTGTCCCACTGCACTTCTGGCTAGGAGAGACCCAGAAAGCACCCACGGACACAACCTGCCCTTGTCGCAGCAGCAGAGGTGGCGACCACGTACCGAGCAGTCAGAGAGAGTTGCCCCGAAGCACAGAGCTGGTGGAAGAGAGCAGCGAAGGGGAAAGCTGCCAGCTGGTACCAGGCTGCAGGGAGAAGGATGAGCAGGTCCGCCCAGCACATTGAGCACCGTGCTTCTTTGGCTGCCTCTGCCACCTGGAAAATGGACTGAGCCAAGGGCTCCTCTGTCTCTGCTTTATATCTGGCAGGACCACGTCACAAACAGCAAAAAAACAGAGCAGAGCCAAGGAAACAGAGATATCTGCAGGAAGAGGTGCGTGTTTTTTGCATTCGTCAGTGCTGGCTCCTTGAAGCACCTCTCTCCCAAGGTCTGCGAGCAGGTGGAAAAAGTTAGGGGTTGGTTATTTGCTCTGCCAGACGCCCGTGCCATTACCACGTGCTTTGCAGGCAGTGAGAGTGAGCACCGAGATGAGAGCCTCTTTGAGCTGCCAAATGTGTCATGCTGGGATGCACTTCAGAGCAAAATCCCCAGGTACAGAAGAGGCTTGGCCTCAGCTCAGTGGAAAGCTGTGGCTCTTTCCCATCTCTGGCCTTGCTTGTCGTGGGGTGGTGGTGGGGATCTCCTACTGTTTAAATTCCTGGTGACAGAGAGAAGATGGACTCTGTCACCTCTGCAAAAAGCCAGGGGAGGGTGAGCCCATCAACCCCAGCACTCAGCCTGAGCCACAGGGCCTTTTCACTTACCAGACATAAAGAGATAGTTTTATTCTCCCTGAACATTTTTTCTTTGAGAAGATAAAAAATGGAATCACAGACATACTTGAGATCGCAGAAATCAGCTGTTGCTGTTAAACTGCACATTGGTTCAGAAATGTGTCATGTGGGAAAGCAAAATTTCCTCTTTTTGTCAGACTTGAAAGGTGATTTGAAGACTGAGCTCTAGGGTGATCTGAAGGCAGTTGCTATTGCTCTCAAAATGCTACTAGCGGTATTTCATAGCTAAATAGACCAAAAAAAAAAAAGCCCACAAAAACAAAGTCAGTCAGTCTACAGGACTTCGTTTTTTTCATTTTTCTTTGTGAGATACAGGTAAGAAAAGCTAGGTGAATTCAAATGGAAAGCTCACGCTTGTTTTTGTTTGTTTGTTTTTGGTTTTTGTTTTATTCCATTGATATCTGCTTTATTTTAGGCATATGAACAGTGTGATTGTGAAGAGAAATGCCATGGAATTTTCCTCTGTATGAAAAAAAATTTACTTATTAGAGGGGCAGAAGGAGTAAGGTTTTTCCCTTCATTGGACGAATGATTAAAAATATTTAGATTTGCCTGTTTTTCAGTAAAAAAGAGCAAAATTTGTGCTTAATATTACAGAAAAATCTGTTCTCATCCAAAAAAAAAAAAAAAAAGAAAGAAAGAAATTTTAATTTTAAAACTTTTATGAATGTTTCTACCCTTCACTGAGCATTTCAAGTCACCATGATGTTGGCAAGCCTACCATATTGTTTGGAATGGTTATAAGAAGGCAGGGAACAAAACCCCATGGAAAAAAATGATTCAGAGTGAATACTGCAGGAGAACTGGCTCTTCGTTTTGCTGTGTTTATAAGGTATATTTTAAGAGGAAGACATTAAACATTTGCAGTTCATATGTGATAGCACTGGAGAGAAGCTTTTTCCATGTAACTTCTGGCATGCATGGCATTCAGCAATAGCCTGGTTTCACAGGACTCATCCCGCCAAATCCATGGAGCCCAGCACTAACTTTGCTGAGTAAATATTTTTCAAGGCCTTTGCAGTGCCTATTTAAGCAATTCACTGCTATGGTTCTGAAAAAATGCCATTGCTTTTCAAGAAGCAGAAATGAATTTCCACAGTAGCATTGGAAATGTGATGCACAGCTCATGCCGCTTATTTTATAATGTTAGCTGCTGGGCTGTGAAAGTGTGATCTTAAAGTGAGTGTATGAGCCAGAGAGAAACCTGTGAGAGAGCTTTATTTGTTTCATTTGTATGTACTACACAAGCAACAACCCTGTTCCTGTCTGAGGAATTAATTCTTTGACAGTAAATGAGGAAGAAGTGGGATGAGCAGTGTCAGAGCAAAATGTGGTCATGAAATCTGAGCAGATGTGACTCAGACACTAGTCTTGGGCTACTATTCTGAAAGTTTTTAAGTTTTAAGCTGTTTTAAAGCTGTTTTATTCTGAAAGTTTTTAAGTTTTAAGCTGTTTTAAAGCTGTTTTAAAGTTTTAAGCTGCTTTCTTAGTGGAATATAGTGCTGCTTCAGGAACAGTTTTGGTGGCCTGTTGTAATGCAGCATATACTGATCTTATACATATTTAAGAGATATATGTGATACACATATATTAATTTGCAGGACATGCAGCAAAGTGAAAGGTAAGAATCAAAAGCAAAATATATATATATATTTTAAAGAAAAAAGTCAGACCAGTGGGTTTAGTCTTTATCCTAGAGAAAAGCACATAAATAGGAAGGAAGGCTATTAAAAAAAAATAAGGTTTAGGAAGCTTGGACTGAGCTCCTGTCTCAGTCTTTCTCTATGACCTTGGGCAACCTGGACTTTCCCACCACAAAACAAGATGATAATTTCTGTCTCCCTTTGGTGTTAAAAGTCAGAATCAACTAAAAACCTTGGGACTTCACATTTGGCTGTGATAAGCAGAACATGAAAGTGCCTAAATAAGAAGGGAATTAAAAAATAAATGCAAGGGCTTATTAAAACACAAAAATGCAAAAACTCTTCCTTTGTTTGCAGGGACTGGTCCCTTACTGGCTTTTTGCTACTTGTTGCCATTACAGATTTGCTGTCTGCTGCCTGTAAATGGCCCGTGGTTGCTTGTGGTAAAGACATTTTTGTCTTCCTGGAAAAAAGGCTGAACCCCAGAAGTTTAAGGATAGTGACAAAGTCTCTTATTGTAGCCATGACCCCAGTCAGAGAGGTCTGAGAAATCTCTCTGCCCCACGGTGATGTAGCTTTGAGCTAGGTTCTTCTGGCTGGTGACTCCTGTTGCCTGGCTCTAGGTGTACAGGGACATCTGGTCAATAGAGACTTAGTCTGAAGTTAGGGAAATTAGAGAAGATTCAAGAGTCTGGTCTGAGCCTGGGTAAAACCCATCTTTTTGAATGGCCTGCACCACTGAACAAATAGCCTGGCCCTCATACTCAGCTCGATGTGACTGTTAATGAAGTGGGTTTATCCAGAGTCCTAGCTGCTAAGGAAGGGTTTGGTGGCGGTTGTCTTCTGCATAAAAGTAGGCTGAGACACACTGTGAATACGTTGTTTCCGGACTGTACTGTATGAATGGACTTTCTGAAATAGTTATTAATTTTTTGCCTTGAAAACTTTCCTTCAGGTCTACTGTGTTGTTTGGTGTGCTTGAATGCAGAAGAGAAAACAACAGTAACAACAACAACAACAACAACAAAAAAACAACAGCTGCTCATGAAAGGGAGACACAAGGTGGAGGTGATGACTCTAGGGATATTTCCTGCAAGGAGAGGGACCTTGAGGGTCTTCATGAAATAGTGGTTCAGGACTGCAATGGAAGGAGGACCATCTCTGAGAAACCTGGTACCCAGCCTTGGTTGTGGAAGAGGAACTGGGCAAGTGGAAGGACGTTTCATAGAGCAGCACTACTGAGATCCCCACTGGGGCGTTCAGTCTTTGCAGCAGGGTATTGTCTGTAAGGTTTACAGTACTCATCATATTTATACTATGCAGTATGCTTGCATGCTTAGCAGTTTCGTTAGATTTGCACTGTGGCATAGCCTTTTGACCATTTCTTGGTGTGAAAGCTTTCCAAGTTAAACAGATACTCTGTCCCCTGTTTCACAACAAAATGTAGACTTGAGGAACTAAGGTCTGGAAAGCAAATGACTATTATACTCTGCAACAAAAGCGACCTCGATGAGGTACACTGCAGAATTCAGGTTCTGTTAGTCCAGTTCCTTGCTGCACATTTTGTGTGAGTGCTGCTGTTTCCACCTGACACCACTGGGTACACAAGCAATGCTATGTGGACTGCTGGAGAGGCCTCTCTCTCTCCCCACCCCCCCTCTCTCTCTCTCTCTCTCTCTCTCTCTTTTTTTTTTTTCTTGTTAGAATGAGTGGTTCCAAGCAAACTTTTGCTTATGCATGCATCAATATATACTAATGGATGCTCTGTACTCATTTTCATTGACATCTGCAGGAGATGTTACCAAAACAAAACTAGAACAACAACCAAACCAAACCCCCTTGATACTGCTTTTTTTTCAGACAGAGTAGTTTGTGGAGCAGTACAGGCATGTGATCGGCTTGCTACATGCACGCAGAAACTTAGCAAGACTGTAAGTATATTCAGTTTAGTTGCAAACTAACCACAACCCACAGCTTCAGAGTCATTGTGTCAGGTTCTAAATAAGTCTGACAGCTCGTGTAAGATCTTTCTCTCTGCTCCTGTTCAGTATAGGGATGGCTTCAGTGCTTTTGTTTTCTGGGAATGTGATAAGCACAGTGGTGCCTTCTATAAATAAGTCAGTCTTGCTGCTGATGTTGAGCAGGGTAGTGTATAACTAACCTTGCTGTGGTTCCAGATGTCTGCAAGGTATTTAAAAGAAACCAGTGAAAAATAATACTAAAAATATGCAGTATCTATAAATCAGTAAGCTGCTAAAATATCTTTCATATTACTTTTAGATCAACAAGATTTTGCTAGAGAGAGGGAAGAAAGAAGGTCGTCAGGTAATTATGCAGTCATTTAGTCTTTGCCAGTAAACTGGAAGAATCTGCAGGTTCATCTGTGATGCGTTAGGCAAAATGTTGCCTCAAATCTGTTTTCTCCCAGAGTTCAGGTCTTCTGTGTTCGATGGTAAGTCCTGTAACATTTTCATGCACTTTAATTCTGCAACACACATCTTGTAGTTTCCTCTCTGAGGCTCCTCTCACCTTGTTGTGTGCTCTGTTCAGCAGTACTTCTGTAACTCTTCTTGAACACGTGCAGGCATTTATTCTGAGGTCTGAGGGGTGCACTGGCGCTACCTACCCATGTGGACTCCTTTTCAGTCAAGATTTAAACCCTCACACGGTTTCTTCAGCTTCTGATGGACAAAAAGGTACACGTGCTGTTTTGTATAAGTGCCTGAGGACATGACTGGGGACGTTTCCTAAAGAAGCAGTTCAAGTTCTGAGCAGTACTGACTATTTGGTGGAGCAGTGCTGCCCTCAAGTGGCATTTTTTTGGCCCATTTTCGGTGTCGGCACTTTCAAACTGCTGTGCATATGCTCTGAGAAAGGCTCGTGCAGTCACAGTAATTTTTCTACCTTTCATGAAGTGAAAGTCCAGTTGGGACAGGTGGATTTATCTGAAATGATTGAGAAAGACCTGCCTGATGAACCCTGAGTAAATGCTGTTGCTGGCCTGTGGCTGAAGTTTGGTGTCCTCCAGTGCAAAGCAAATAGCAGGTCCTCCTTCCGTGTAGCTGTCAGTCACGTTCATGTTGTCACGACTTTTGGACCTCGACCAGATGCTAGCTCAAAGTCTATGCATAGTGGTGCTGCTAATACTGGCTTTGCAAGGCTTTTCATTTCTTCCTCCGGGTGAGGATAGTAAAAATGTGTTTTTGTGCAAATTAAATTTGAGAGTAGCCAGTGGGAAGCATTTAAAAGGCTGCCTCAATGCTCTTATACACTGTTTTAATGTACAGCTGTGACTGCAAACATTTCAGCAGCTTTAAATCCCTGAGTAACTTCTGAAGCACAGACAGCCCTGTACCTTTATAAAGCCTGTTGGCTCAGCGTCTACAGTCTGCTTACTTCCCACTTTTGCAAATGTTTTGCAGTTCTGTAGCGTGTACTTCCCAGAATGCTAGTACAGTGTCTCTGTGCTTTGCTAGGATATTCAGTGAATGTGTTAGGCTGAACATGTTCCTCAATACACTTTTGACAAGCAAAATAGCATCTAGTAGAGGTGGCTTGGAGGCCCATTCTGGCCATGAATGCAAAATTAATACATAAAGCCATCACAGTACACAGAGAAGACTGAGCTGAAATTACATGAGACTGGGCTATTTATAGCTGCAAATCTGGGGTTACAGAGTATCTGGTGCTTCATAGGGCCCACACAAAGTCTCTTCTCCTCAGTTCCTTTTTATTAAGTCAGGCCTCTTATTGGCAAAGGGAAAAACAACCAACTCTGTCTTTAAACCTTCCAAAGATCTGTAGCATCAGCTCTCCTAGAATATCAGTAAGGAAAGGCAATAGTGAATTTCCTTGATGTATGTTTTTGATTTTTTTTTTCTCAGTGAGGCATCAAGGGAGCTCATGATTTGTTTCCCCTTGAAGCAATAACTGATGGATAAACCTGTACAGTCCTGTAGTGTGGAAGACAAACAGGAGAAAAATCAGGCCTTGTTAAACATTTCCTTATCCATCCCTGATTTTCCTTCTGTCTGTCTTCCATATTACAGGATTCACTGACTCTGTTTAATCTTTAGAAATAACTCTTCCAGACAGACAAGTGCTTCTCTGTTTCAGGTTCGTAACAGTGACTGTGGCTTCTCTGTAGCTGCAGGGCAAGTGGGTCTCTGGCCATGGTCATTAGACGCATAATTTTTCGTATGCTAGGTATTGGGTCACTTTGACCTGAACAATAAATTTGCTTTCATCACCATGTCCCACCATCCAGCCTGCTAATGGACTGCTCCCAGCAGGAGAGTTGATGTGATCTCTCCAGTTATTTTTCCAGGCATGGGAGCTGGTATTCCTCAAAGAGGAAAGTTTGTAGCTCCAAGTTGCCACTACAAGTTGACTGTTGCATCAGTTTAAGCACTTTACTACTGGAAATTCAAGGGAAGCTGTCGCTGACCGGCGAAGAGATACAAAAAGGAATGCTGGCAGTAAACACTGAGAGAAGTAAGTCATACTCTGAACAACGTATTTGCATTCTTCCAAAGAGGAATTGGGTTTACAAAAAAAGAAAAAAAGAAAGAAAAAAAAAAAGCCCAAGGTCTCAGGACCACAGAGAAGTGCCCCATTAAGTAGGGGCACTGGCCACACAGGCAGCCCACCTCCAGTGCCTCTCCCAGCAAATCCAGTGAGACCTGGAAGGGACACAATGTATGTCCCAGCCTCTCTCTCTTCTCCCAGATGGTTCTGAGGTTCAAGTGCTGATCTTTCTCAAAGCTCATTTAAGACTCCACCACCTGTTGTTTTATCTACTCAGGTTCCCTACTCCCAGTCCCAGAGCAGCATTAGTAGTCTCCCACCACGCTCTCTTGAGTAAAACCATTAGAGCCAGTGGATTTATTTGGAGACTCCTTGCAGGGAGGGTCCTGGGTGGCTCTGGTACTTGTGTCCCCCTCTTTCGTGCTGCCCTTCCCAATGCTGATGTCTTTGGATGGGTGGTTGCAGCTATCTTGTTTTCAGCCCCATTAATCAGTGATAGTTGGTAACCCCATAAAGCAGGGGCTTGCCATGATGGTGGACTCACCCTGTGCTCCAGAGGCCAGGCACCAGCAATTTTGCTTTAAGTCAGAGCTTGTAGAGGTAGAGTGACCCTCTGTCACTCTCCCTTCTCTACTCCAGCTATGGAGACAAGCTGTTGCAGCCTGCCCTGAAGCCCATGGAGATGGCACGGGGACAAGAGGAATCAGGAGGGAAGGATAGCCGGCTCCACCCTAGCCAAGCAATCCTGTGGACAGAAGAGATGCTGGAGGTGCCTGTTTTCCAGGCTAACTTCATCCAACTTCTCCACCAAGCCAGGGAAAAAGGAACCAAGGTGGCCATGGGCAGCAGGAGCAGGAGGCCTGTCTGACCCCAGCTCTAGGTGCCCGACTCACCAAGTCCTCTTCTGATATTCATGGCACAGGCTCCAGCTGAAACTAGGGCTTGAAACCAGGACTAGGCCCATGGAGGAAGCTATACCAAAGGAGATACAACTCCAAAGGGACCGCAGACCATGGGTAACCCATGTCAGAGCACATATTTACTCAAAGGATCTGCTGCCCTTGGAGGAAGCAATGTCAGAACAGGTATGAACACAAAGGGATTACGGGCCATGTGCAGCCTACACCAGAACAGGAATTGCCACAAAGAGACTGCAGGACACAGAGAAAGCTGTGTTAGAGCAGAGAAGCAGGAATAAGCAAAGAGAATCAAAAAATAAACCCTTATGGCCTAATTCCAGCCTTCTGAATTGCCCACCATCCCTCAGAAAGAAGGGAGGGAGTGTAACACACAGTAAAAAACAAGGAAGTAGAGAGTAGCAAGAAGGGAGGAGTGGTGTTGGCCTGAAGTTGAGCATTGGGAAGACATTGCCGTAAGTGCTAGTGTAATTGTTTTGTATCTTCTTTGTTTCTCAATACCCAAACCAGTAATTAAAAGCTTATGGAAATAAATTATTAAATTAAGTGAATTTTCCACAGATCGAGTCTTGCAGCTCTTGAGCTCAGCCACATCACTTGCACCAAGTGCAGGATAGGAGCCAGCCCCGTGCCCTTCCTTATGCCAGAGGTGGCAGAAGAGGTGGTTTATTTTCAAGGCAGAATATAATCAGGAACTCTTTTCTCTCAGTGTTGAGACTGAGACCCAGTAGAACCAGATCCTTTTGTACCTCCTAAGGTTTCAGGATATTTAGAACAGAGGCTGATCCCATTGGAGACTGTACTCCATTCTGATTCCCCTCAAACTGATCACAGAGTTCTCAAGACAAAAGGTATGCAGCTCTGGGGACCATGCACAGTAGTGAGTGGTGGGGAATAAAGGTCTAGGGCTGCCTGCTGTTCCCTTCCAGCCCCTTTCATGGGAAGTTGTGAAGCACCTGGTAGGGGGTAGAGAATATGGTGGGCAGTCTGTGGGGCACAGTAGAGGTCAGAGACACCTAGAGGGTGCACCCAGGAGGTTGGGAGAATACAAGGGTTTATGGGGGCACCTAGGGTGGCCATGACCACTCTGGATGGGATCAGAGGTACCCAAAGGGTACCCACAGGGGAGTAGGGTCCCAGGGTCCCCCCACAAGCTGATGCTGGAGCCCAGGCCTGTGACACCTCCTTTATTGTATGTCCTAGAACAGCCCCTGCCAGAAGCAAGGGGGGATCCACCTCTCCACACATTTGCCCCCACATCAAGCCTCATCAGGGGATGCATGGGTGCCAGCGAGGTGCACAGGCCACCCATCAAGGCAGGCAACACGCACATGGTGCTGGAGCTGCCGGGCCCGGTAGTTGCAAGGGGGCCGGGTGTCCCCACCCCGCAGGCGGCAGGCTGTGATGCCCATGGGTGATGAGGTGCTATGGATCCCCATAGCATCAGCAGGGTTCTTGCAGGTGGCTACCAGGTCCTCAGCCGGTGCATGCACGAAGGTGTTGGAGGGCTTGCAAGGCCGCCCTGAGGCCGTCACTTGCCGTCGTGCCAGCATGACCTGGCAGTAGCGGTGCCCCATGAGCCCGAGTGTCCGGGGATGGTCCACATGCTGCCGCAGGAACTTCTCATAGCGGGTCTCACCCACCGCCCCTGCTACTGTTGCCAGCACCAGAACCACGCATAGAGTCCAGCTTGCCATGAGTACCTGTGATAAGTAGGGTCAGGGCCATCAGGACTGCAGGAGCCCTGAATGAAAAACCCATCCTGGACACCCGAGTCCCTTGCAGATTCCACTCCCAGACACCCTGGTCCCTTATAGATCCCCTCCAAATGCATGAGGAAGCCCCCCTCTGACTCCTGGTTCCACTACAAAAGTCCCCTGGACACCTGGGTCATCTGTTGATCCCATCCAGATTCCTGGGTCCCTTACAGAACACCCCACGAGCACTAGGTCCCCTACAGTCCCGCACCCCGCAAGTGTCTGGGTCTCCTATGGAACACCCCCCTGGACATATGGATCCCCTATCAATTCCCCCCATGCTCGGACACCTGGATCCCCACCATACTCCTGCTCTCCCACTAGGTGCTTGGGTTCCTTGTGGTTCCCTCCCACAGAAACTTTGGTCCCATATGTATCCCTCACCCTCACCTGTGTGAGCACCTCAGTTTCCCTTCGGGCGTCAGGGTCTCCTGGTCCCTCCCACTCCCCCATGCCTCTTTTATACTTGCCCAAGCTAGGCCCAAAAGGCAAGGGGCCAGGAGGAGGGACAGGGCAAAGAGCAAGGTCCAGTGTGCGGGGGGGAACCTGGCACCCAGGAGGCCCCGCTCCCCTCACATCCCTCCACCCCTCAAGGTCATTAGGGAATCATTAATGGACCACATGACTGTCTGCATACATCCCCTCAGGTGCCTCCTGCCCATTTCACCATAGGCAACATATTTTCACCTGAGGCCACATGTACCATAAGGGGCAGGTCCTCTTGGTGGAGGGGGCAAGATGCACGTGAAAAGGTGCTATGAAGAACTGGATTGAACAGGAAGACATGGTTCCTGTAGGGAACCATGACAAGACATTGGGTTTAAGTGGCAAAATTTTGGTAGCAAGTGGGGCTGCATGGCTGGCCTCTGTGAGAGGAGACCAGAAGCTGCCATATGTTAGATTAGAGCCAGCAATAGTCAGCTTGAAAAGGGACCCACCACTTGCCAAAACCTTGCCACATAAACACATGGGAAGATCCCTGGGTTGACCTGAAAGGAAATCAGAGGTCCCTGGGCACACAGGAAGGCAATTAGATTCACCTGCTTTGAACTGAAAGGCACTTGGATACCATTGCTGAACATGAAAAGAGACTTGCAGGTCCCCTGTGGAACAGAGGGGCGCTTGGAGGCATCTCAGCCAAGCCAAATGGTGATCAGATGTCCCTGGGTCAAGCTGAAGGGCACTCAGAGGCCCCTGGGGCTCACAGAAAGACACTTGGAGGATGACAGAAAGGAATCTGTTACCCTGTGGGGTATAAACAAGCCTATTCTAAGGCTCCTGTGCTGAACCTCAGGTAAAGCAAACAGAAGCCAACAGCACCGTCACACATCCTGCACCCAGCCCAGCAGGCAGCCCGACAGCAGCAGCGCTGGGAACTGTGCTGCCACACAGGGCCTGCAACCCCCCGAACCACTGCCAGTGCCACTGCCACAGCCACAGCCATGGCAGGCACCGCCAGTGCCACCAGGACATTATTGTAGCATACTGCCACCCACAACCGGCACTGGGTTAAGATGCAGCATTGGAAAACCCTGCCACATGTGGCAGGCCCCTCAGCAAGGATGCCCCCTGCTTAACCAGCCAGGCAGGCCCTGAATGATGCTGCAGCTTTAGTAGCTTCTCCCAGACATGGAGCGGTGCTAGAATCACAGCACAAAATAATGCTAAGAAATAAAACTTGTAGCTTTTGAAAACCAGAGTAGCCATTGCTCAGACACTGGCTGGCCATTGGTCTGCTTCTGGGAGGCGGTGAGCGATGGCTCCCCCCTTCAGATTACGTCTATTTTTCTTTTTCTCTTTCCTTCTCCTCTCCCACTTTCCCAGGAGACATGCGTACCAGGGGTGGATGTAGACAATACACGCAACCTCCATTGTTTTGTTTCACACACTTTATTCACTGGGGAGCAATCCCCCCCCGATTCCCTCCCAGAGCCTCTTGGGAGCTGTGGCTGTGTAAGCAGGTAGAGAAAACGCTCTCCTCCTCTTCCATGTCTTCCACCTTTCTCTTCTTTTTGGCTCTCTGGGTCCTGCCAGCTTTTGGGTGGCGGAGGAGCAGCTCTCTCAGGTGCTTCTGCATCAGGACGATGTTTCCTTCCATCCGGCATAGCACCTCATAGGTGTTGTAGGAGTACCCGCAGTGGCAGCACGTCCCTGAGGAAGCTGAGGGCGTCTTGCTCGCCTCCTGGAAACGAGAGGCCAAGGGGGGCATGATGAAAGGGACATGGCCCTTGGGGGGGCTAGAGCCATCTGCACCTGGGCTTGGCCTCTTCTTGAGAACTTTGGGTCCTGCTGGGCTGCACCAGGCAGCACGATGTGCAAAGAAAGCCTCAGGCAGGCCCCGTATTTTTCTCCCTCAGGCATCACCCCGTCCCTGTTTCTTCTTCTGAAGATGAGACCCCACCTCCGCCTCCCAGGGGCGGGAAGAGGTCCAGGGAAGCCCCAGGGCACCGTAGGGTCCTACTGAGTCCTTCATGACCACATGGGCTATTACTCCTTGTCCTACCCGTTACTGACCCAAACTTTAAGGCCTGGCAGTCCCAGCAACCTGGCACTGTCTGGACTGCCTGACCTCCATCACTCACCTCCCTCTGGCGTCTCCTGGCTTTCCTCCATACGCAAATCCTCCAAAGGGAAACCCCGCCGAGCACGCACAGGGCTGGGCTGCTCCCGTAGAGCACCTCCACGGACCGAAAAGTTGCATCCAGCATGGCCAGGGAGGACCGAAGCTGGCCCAGCAGGTAGGGCAGGTAGGAGCACTGGCTCTCCGTACCAGTGCCCTGGTGCTCCAGGTCCTCAGGAGCCACGTCCCACATAAGCGTGGCCCAGGAGGGCCGGCTGGAACAGCCAAGGCTGCCAGGGAGCAGAGAGGCCACGCAGAGCAGGAAGACAAGGGAGAGCCCCGGCCTGAGCATTTTGCTGCTCCTTCTGAGGGCTTGATCTCTGGCCATCACGAGCAGCACCGCTGTCTGCACGCTGAGTGGGTGATGGTGCCAGCAGCCCCACAGTGCTGTCACCGATGGCCTGTGATGTCACAAGGCCTTCGTGGGGCACCCAGCAAAAGGGGAAGGTCTTGGCAGGGAGGCAGAGCCCGGGGAGCCGAATTTCTCAGCCGGCTGCTCCTATGGTCACCCCCCCCACCCCCGCGGGTCTGGGTCTGCCCCGCCACTGGGGCCTGGGCCGGAGCCCTGGGGGCAGGGGCTGTGCTCCAAAATGCTCAGTGAGGAGGTGCTCTGCCAGTGCAGGGGCGTTGCCTGGGCCCCCTGGACCCATGCTTGTCCTTCTGTGCTGTTCATATGGGCTGTGGGGCAGCTGTGGCATTGCCCGCAGCACCGGTGGGGTGCTCAGGGCTTTGGTGGCACAGGCAGGAGCAGACTGCAGGCCCAGCTGGTGACTCCCATACTTGTCAATATTGCATAGAAATGACACAAATATCATTCTTTATTAAATGGATGAAGTTTTCATTCCTTATCTTTCTCCATTTATTGACATAAACTCAAAATATGTGACTTGCTGGGGCACATTGTTTCCTAATATAAGTCTTGTGACTTTAATGTGTTGCACAGTGGTTAAATTTGGTGGTAGACTGGTGATTGCTTTCTTCTTCACACCTTTCTTCACTATTCAGTATGTAGCTTTCGTTGTGGTGATGTCAGATAGGGTCATACCATTCTAAAGCACCGGTGAATCTTTCTTTCCCTTGGGAAACTATACATGCTCGATGAGAGGACTTTTATTTTGTGGCAGTGTCGATCTGCTTGAGGCTACGTAGGAAGGCTCTGCAGAGGGATCTGGATAGGCTGGCTGGATGGGCCGAGGCCAAGTGTATGAGGTTCAACAAGGCTAAGTGCAGGGTCCTGCACTGGGAGCACGGCACCCCCACGTAATGCTGTGGGAAGCGTGCTAGAAAGCTGCCTGTCGGAAAAGGACCTGGGGACGTTGGTCGGTAGCCAGCTGAATATCAGACAGCAGTGTGCTGGCTACTCTGGGCAGATGGCCGAGAAGACCAACAGCTTCTTGGTTTGTATCAGAAGTAGTGTGGCCAGCAGGCCCAGGGAAGTGATTGTCCCCCTGTACTTGGCTCTGGCTCTTGGTTGCACCCCACTCTGTGTTCAGCTTTGGTCCCCTCACTACAAGAAAGTCACTGAGGTGCTGGAGCATGTCCGAAGAAGGACCATGAAGCTGGTGAAGGGTCTAGAGAGCAAGTCCCATGAGGGAAGTTGTTGCGACGCCATCCCTGAGATATTAAAAAGACGTGTAGACGTGGTACTTAGCTACATGGTTTAGTGGTAGACTTGGCAGTGCTGGGTTAATGGTTGGAACTGATGGTCTTAGAGGTCTTTTCCAACCTTACGATTCTGTGATTTCTGTGCCTCTGCTTGGAGCACCTTTCTTCCTCTGGGAGGACTCGTTAGGTCATGCTTTGGCGCAGAGGGACCTCCAGTGTCCCTTTGTGGCCCATGCCTTGGCCTCACAGGCCATAGCTTGCTATTTCTCTGTCAAAAGACCTTCCTATGTATCATGGAAGGAGATGAGGTCCCTGTAGTGTTGCAGGCAACAGGCTGGGAAAGACAAGTGCCATTTGCTCCCCTGTGGGGAGAAGGCAAACCCACTTTGGGGACTGCTTTTGTTCAAGGACTCGGGTGCGCTTGGTGGCTCTTGCAGAACAATGGGGAACTGTGGTGTTTACCTTGAGGGAATTTCACCCTGGGGATAAGATAATCCATGATCTGAGTGACAGGCTGTGGCTGGAGGCTGTAATTGTATGACAGAAGAAACAATACAGCAGGAGCCACCTGGACCAAGGGAGGACAGGCCTCGTAAAGATCCAGGCAAATGCAGCTGGCAAACCCAACCTGAGCTGTTTTTGGCGCCCAGTGACCCAAGCCAACAGGCCCCATCTCCTCTTCTGAATGATCACCATAAGAGGCGGCCCAAGCCCCAGCCTAAAAGAACTGAACCAATCTGCGTGGCTGTTGGAATGGGCATGTGATGGGGCCCTGTGATGGGGATGGCCCGTAGACAACGCGAAAGATGCCCGTGTAAATAGCAAAGGATGGAGAGGAGGGGTGGTGCCTGATGAGGATGCATTTGGGTAGCATAGGACGTGAGCAAGGTGCAGGCAGTGGAGGTTGTCTTGGGCCTGTCTGGGAGGTATGTGACTTTGTCCAGCGCAACCCCCATGCTGCTGTTTTGGATGTGACTTGAGACAAACAGGCACCACGAGAAGGCTTGGGAGGGGGCAGCTGATGGTGGAGGGAGGGTGTAGCTGGGACAGCTGACCCAAAGTGAGCACCGTGGAATGTCATACTCAGAAGTCAAACCTGTCGGTTTGGCCTTACAGAGTAGCCATTGCTCAGACACTGGCTGGCCATTGGTCTGCTTCTGGGAGGCGGTGAGCGATGGCTCCCCCCTTCAGATTACGTCTATTTTTCTTTTTCTCTTTCCTTCTCCTCTCCCACTTTCCCAGGAGACATGCGTACCAGGGGTGGATGTAGACAATACACGCAACCTCCATTGTTTTGTTTCACACACTTTATTCACTGGGGAGCAATCCCCCCCCGATTCCCTCCCAGAGCCTCTTGGGAGCTGTGGCTGTGTAAGCAGGTAGAGAAAACGCTCTCCTCCTCTTCCATGTCTTCCACCTTTCTCTTCTTTTTGGCTCTCTGGGTCCTGCCAGCTTTTGGGTGGCGGAGGAGCAGCTCTCTCAGGTGCTTCTGCATCAGGACGATGTTTCCTTCCATCCGGCATAGCACCTCATAGGTGTTGTAGGAGTACCCGCAGTGGCAGCACGTCCCTGAGGAAGCTGAGGGCGTCTTGCTCGCCTCCTGGAAACGAGAGGCCAAGGGGGGCATGATGAAAGGGACATGGCCCTTGGGGGTCTAGAGCCATCTGCACCTGGGCTTGGCCTCTTCTTGAGAACTTTGGGTCCTGCTGGGCTGCACCAGGCAGCACGATGTGCAAAGAAAGCCTCAGGCAGGCCCCGTATTTTTCTCCCTCAGGCATCACCCCGTCCCTGTTTCTTCTTCTGAAGATGAGACCCCACCTCCGCCTCCCAGGGGCGGGAAGAGGTCCAGGGAAGCCCCAGGGCACCGTAGGGTCCTACTGAGTCCTTCATGACCACATGGGCTATTACTCCTTGTCCTACCCGTTACTGACCCAAACTTTAAGGCCTGGCAGTCCCAGCAACCTGGCACTGTCTGGACTGCCTGACCTCCATCACTCACCTCCCTCTGGCGTCTCCTGGCTTTCCTCCATACGCAAATCCTCCAAAGGGAAACCCCGCCGAGCACGCACAGGGCTGGGCTGCTCCCGTAGAGCACCTCCACGGACCGAAAAGTTGCATCCAGCATGGCCAGGGAGGACCGAAGCTGGCCCAGCAGGTAGGGCAGGTAGGAGCACTGGCTCTCCGTACCAGTGCCCTGGTGCTCCAGGTCCTCAGGAGCCACGTCCCACATAAGCGTGGCCCAGGAGGGCCGGCTGGAACAGCCAAGGCTGCCAGGGAGCAGAGAGGCCACGCAGAGCAGGAAGACAAGGGAGAGCCCCGGCCTGAGCATTTTGCTGCTCCTTCTGAGGGCTTGATCTCTGGCCATCACGAGCAGCACCGCTGTCTGCACGCTGAGTGGGTGATGGTGCCAGCAGCCCCACAGTGCTGTCACCGATGGCCTGTGATGTCACAAGGCCTTCGTGGGGCACCCAGCAAAAGGGGAAGGTCTTGGCAGGGAGGCAGAGCCCGGGGAGCCGAATTTCTCAGCCGGCTGCTCCTATGGTCACCCCCCCCACCCCCGCGGGTCTGGGTCTGCCCCGCCACTGGGGCCTGGGCCGGAGCCCTGGGGGCAGGGGCTGTGCTCCAAAATGCTCAGTGAGGAGGTGCTCTGCCAGTGCAGGGGCGTTGCCTGGGCCCCCTGGACCCATGCTTGTCCTTCTGTGCTGTTCATATGGGCTGTGGGGCAGCTGTGGCATTGCCCGCAGCACCGGTGGGGTGCTCAGGGCTTTGGTGGCACAGGCAGGAGCAGACTGCAGGCCCAGCTGGTGACTCCCATACTTGTCAATATGGCATAGAAATGACACAAATATCATTCTTTATTAAATGGATGAAGTTTTCATTCCTTATCTTTCTCCATTTATTGACATAAACTCAAAATATGTGACTTGCTGGGGCACATTGTTTCCTAATATAAGTCTTGTGACTTTAATGTGTTGCACAGTGGTTAAATTTGGTGGTAGACTGGTGATTGCTTTCTTCTTCACACCTTTCTTCACTATTCAGTATGTAGCTTTCGTTGTGGTGATGTCAGATAGGGTCATACCATTCTAAAGCACCGGTGAATCTTTCTTTCCCTTGGGAAACTATACATGCTCGATGAGAGGACTTTTATTTTGTGGCAGTGTCGATCTGCTTGAGGCTACGTAGGAAGGCTCTGCAGAGGGATCTGGATAGGCTGGCTGGATGGGCCGAGGCCAAGTGTATGAGGTTCAACAAGGCTAAGTGCAGGGTCCTGCACTGGGAGCACGGCACCCCCACGTAATGCTGTGGGAAGCGTGCTAGAAAGCTGCCTGTCGGAAAAGGACCTGGGGACGTTGGTCGGTAGCCAGCTGAATATCAGACAGCAGTGTGCTGGCTACTCTGGGCAGATGGCCGAGAAGACCAACAGCTTCTTGGTTTGTATCAGAAGTAGTGTGGCCAGCAGGCCCAGGGAAGTGATTGTCCCCCTGTACTTGGCTCTGGCTCTTGGTTGCACCCCACTCTGTGTTCAGCTTTGGTCCCCTCACTACAAGAAAGTCACTGAGGTGCTGGAGCATGTCCGAAGAAGGACCATGAAGCTGGTGAAGGGTCTAGAGAGCAAGTCCCATGAGGGAAGTTGTTGCGACGCCATCCCTGAGATATTAAAAAGACGTGTAGACGTGGTACTTAGCTACATGGTTTAGTGGTAGACTTGGCAGTGCTGGGTTAATGGTTGGAACTGATGGTCTTAGAGGTCTTTTCCAACCTTACGATTCTGTGATTTCTGTGCCTCTGCTTGGAGCACCTTTCTTCCTCTGGGAGGACTCGTTAGGTCATGCTTTGGCGCAGAGGGACCTCCAGTGTCCCTTTGTGGCCCATGCCTTGGCCTCACAGGCCATAGCTTGCTATTTCTCTGTCAAAAGACCTTCCTATGTATCATGGAAGGAGATGAGGTCCCTGTAGTGTTGCAGGCAACAGGCTGGGAAAGACAAGTGCCATTTGCTCCCCTGTGGGGAGAAGGCAAACCCACTTTGGGGACTGCTTTTGTTCAAGGACTCGGGTGCGCTTGGTGGCTCTTGCAGAACAATGGGGAACTGTGGTGTTTACCTTGAGGGAATTTCACCCTGGGGATAAGATAATCCATGATCTGAGTGACAGGCTGTGGCTGGAGGCTGTAATTGTATGACAGAAGAAACAATACAGCAGGAGCCACCTGGACCAAGGGAGGACAGGCCTCGTAAAGATCCAGGCAAATGCAGCTGGCAAACCCAACCTGAGCTGTTTTTGGCGCCCAGTGACCCAAGCCAACAGGCCCCATCTCCTCTTCTGAATGATCACCATAAGAGGCGGCCCAAGCCCCAGCCTAAAAGAACTGAACCAATCTGCGTGGCTGTTGGAATGGGCATGTGATGGGGCCCTGTGATGGGGATGGCCCGTAGACAACGCGAAAGATGCCCGTGTAAATAGCAAAGGATGGAGAGGAGGGGTGGTGCCTGATGAGGATGCATTTGGGTAGCATAGGACGTGAGCAAGGTGCAGGCAGTGGAGGTTGTCTTGGGCCTGTCTGGGAGGTATGTGACTTTGTCCAGCGCAACCCCCATGCTGCTGTTTTGGATGTGACTTGAGACAAACAGGCACCACGAGAAGGCTTGGGAGGGGGCAGCTGATGGTGGAGGGAGGGTGTAGCTGGGACAGCTGACCCAAAGTGAGCACCGTGGAATGTCATACTCAGAAGTCAAACCTGTCGGTTTGGCCTTACAGAGTAGCCATTGCTCAGACACTGGCTGGCCATTGGTCTGCTTCTGGGAGGCGGTGAGTGGTGGCTCTCCACTTCAGATTACCTCTCTTGTTCTTTTTCTCTTTCCCTCTCCTCTCCCACTTTCCCAGGAGACATGCGTACCAGGGGTGGATGTAGACAATACACGCAACCTCCATTGTTTTGTTTCACACACTTTATTCACTGGGGAGCAATCCCCCCCGATTCCCTGCCAGAGCCTCCTTGGGAGCCGTGGCTCTCCAGGCAGATGGAGAAAATGCTCTCCTCCTCTTCCGTGTCTTCCACCTTTCTCTTCTTTTTGGCTCTCTGGGTCCTGCCAGCTTTTGGGTGGCGGAGGAGCAGCTCTCTCAGGTGCTTCTGCATCAGGACGATGTTTCCTTCCATCCAGCATAGCACCTCATAGGTGTTGTAGGAGTACCCACAGTGGCAGCACGTCCCTGAGGAAGCTGAGGGCGTCTTGCTCGCCTCCTGGAAACGAGAGGCCAAGGGGGGCATGATGAAAGGGACATGGCCCTTGGGGGTCTAGAGCCATCTGCACCTGGGCTTGGCCTCTTCTTGAGAACTTTGGGTCCTGCTGGGCTGCACCAGGCAGCACGATGTGCAAAGAAAGCCTCAGGCAGGCCCCGTATTTTTCTCCCTCAGGCATCACCCCGTCCCTGTTTCTTCTTCTGAAGATGAGACCCCACCTCCGCCTCCCAGGGGCGGGAAGAGGTCCAGGGAAGCCCCAGGGCACCGTAGGGTCCTACTGAGTCCTTCATGACCACATGGGCTATTACTCCTTGTCCTACCCGTTACTGACCCAAACTTTAAGGCCTGGCAGTCCCAGCAACCTGGCACTGTCTGGACTGCCTGACCTCCATCACTCACCTCCCTCTGGCGTCTCCTGGCTTTCCTCCATACGCAAATCCTCCAAAGGGAAACCCCGCCGAGCACGCACAGGGCTGGGCTGCTCCCGTAGAGCACCTCCACGGACCGAAAAGTTGCATCCAGCATGGCCAGGGAGGACCGAAGCTGGCCCAGCAGGTAGGGCAGGTAGGAGCACTGGCTCTCCGTACCAGTGCCCTGGTGCTCCAGGTCCTCAGGAGCCACGTCCCACATAAGCGTGGCCCAGGAGGGCCGGCTGGAACAGCCAAGGCTGCCAGGGAGCAGAGAGGCCACGCAGAGCAGGAAGACAAGGGAGAGCCCCGGCCTGAGCATTTTGCTGCTCCTTCTGAGGGCTTGATCTCTGGCCATCACGAGCAGCACCGCTGTCTGCACGCTGAGTGGGTGATGGTGCCAGCAGCCCCACAGTGCTGTCACCGATGGCCTGTGA